>NC_080193.1:84584430-85819930 GCF_030028045.1 Hippopotamus amphibius kiboko | reverse complement strand
TACAATAACTAAAATAAAGTGTAGGAGTATCGTGGCCTACAGAAGATTGAGCTGTGGCTGAAAGCTGCCTGAATGGCCTTCCCTCTTGGAAACTCCAGCTCCTGGGCACCCACAGTGAGTGGACAGCCACTCGTTTGTGAGACACTGGCCGAGTGCTGCCCTGGGGTCAGCACTGCCAGGAACAGAGTGTGCAGCTTTGCAGGGACACAAGACACAAACACAGTCCCGGGTCTTCTAATAGTGACTGAATTCTGCAGAACCATGAAATGTTGGGCTGAAAGATTCAGCTGAGCTTGCTTTAATGTGAAATGGGAAAAGACAGTGGGGTTCTCAAAATGGTTTGGTTTAGCTTTCTTTTTAGAAAAGAGTTTAGTCTTCATTGCATAGTTGACAGCTTATGCAGGTAAAGACTTGGGCCACATGAATCAGAGCTAAACAGAGAAGAATGGGCAAATGAGCAAAAAGATGCTTTTGGCCTCCTCTGCAAGGCACTTCAGCGCACTTCACATCATTTAATCCTTGCAACTCTCTGCAGTCCACAGTTAACATTAGCACCTTTGATTTTCTATTTGGAAACTCCTGCAGTACAAAGAAATGAAATGATTTGACCAAAGCTATAAAATGAGATTTTTAAACCCAAGCCTGCCTGACTCAAAAGTACGTGATCCTCTCTCCATATCACCTGTCTGTAAAAACACACACACTCAACTAGCATTCCTGGAGTAACTAGTAAGTGCCAAGCATTGCTTTAAATCTCTTATGTGGGGACTTCCTAGACGGAGCAGTGCTTAAGAATCTGTTTGCCAATGTAGGGGACACAGGTTCGATCTCTGCTGCAGGAAGATCCCACATACTGCGCAGCAACTAAGCCCGTGTGGCACAACTATTGAGCCGGTGCTCTAGAGCCTGTGAGCCACAACTATTGAGCCTGTGTGCCACAACTCCTGAAGCCCAAGCACCTAGAGCCCGTGTTCCGCAACAAGAGAAGCCACCGCAATGAGGAGCCCACGCACCACGATGAAGACTAGCGCTCCCCCGCCCCCACCCCCGGCAACTACAGAAAGCCCGTGAGCAGCAACGAAGACCCAATGCAGCCAATAAATAAATAAATTTATTTTTTAAAAAAATAAATAAATCTCTTGCGTGGATTTATGTAATTCTCACAAATACCCTCTGAGGCAAATACTATTATTATTCCCATTTTATAGATTAGAAAAATAAGGTAAAGAAAATTTGAAGAACTTGTCCCAAGTTACAGCTTGTAAGTGATGAATTCAAAAGTCAGGTCCTAGAGCCCACATTTTCAACCACTGATCTATAAAAGCCTCCAACCTCTCCCCTTTTTTCACTGATAAGAAACGAAAGGCTAAATGGCCTCTTCTTCCATAGCATCAGCTGCATCAGTAACAGAGCAAATCTTAGGTCTGCTGTATGTTAGGTTCAGGGCCATCTATGTACATTGTCAGGAATCCAGAGATAAATTAGACATGATCCTTATTAATAGACAAAGTATAAAGCTTTGGTGAGGCATCACCTCATATTAGAACTCCCTACAGAGCTAAGAAGAGAATCACCTGACACTGAAAATTTAATTACAAAATAAAATAATAATATTTGGAGTTAGGAAGAAGTAGGGGGGCCCAAGGCAGGCAGGTTTCTGGAAGGTTGGCAATGTTCTATTCTCTGACTTGGTTGCTGGTCACATAGATGCTGGCTTTGCGATGATTCATTGACGATACATTTGTCTTGTCTATTTTTCTGTATGTGAATGTATTTCTCAATAAAAAGGTTACAGAACAAATAAAAGTGTTAGCTAAGAGTATAAAAGATGGAATATTAAAATTAATAATAGAGAGACCCATTTACATTTTCAGTTAATGCTCTGGGGTAAAAAAAATCTGAAAGTGCCATGAAAGATTCAAGTTTTTGCAGATTAGGGCTTTTATAACTATTTAATTACTATATTTAATACCTGAGCCAGACAGCAATTGCTGCTCTGTGTAGTAAAGAAAAATGCATTCTTTAAATGTCTGTTTTTCTTTTCAAAATAACTATCTTGAATTAACATTCCTACATGGATAGCCATACCATTAGTGGTAGAATTACAAGTGAGTGATGTCTCAAGGTGAAACCAAGGCCACATCCCCCAGAATTAACTTGGAATGACTTGGGGGAACCCAAGTGTCTCTGATGCAATACAAGTGTATCTTCTGTTTCGTCTGAGAGCTGCTTGTTTTACTTTCTATTTGCTTACTAAGAAATTTGTTGGCAGGTTCTGACAAGGGTGGTCCAACACTTGCCAACAGAAACATGGCAGGATTCAGTGTGCATTTCCTGCTAAGTAAGAATGCCAATTTGAGGCAAACAGGAAAACAAGTCTTTCCACTGGAAGGTGATTTATAAGAATTTGCCTGAGCAAGACAACCATTTTAAGATAAGAGAACAGGGTAAAGCTAGCAATAACAGAAAAAAAAATTAAATACTTTTCCTCCGAAAGCCTCTAGGAAGATGAATCTTCTCATTGTGCCTTAGTATGTTGGAAAGCATCTCGTATAAACTCTCAGCTGAAATTATTTTATAGGTGTCTTGCTTAGAATTAAGAGCCCTAGGCAATAGAGCCCCCTCCATGACCGACAATGCCCTCCAAAATTAATCTGGAACATGAAGGATGGTGTCAAGGAAAAATTTTCTCCTGTTGAGCAGAAATACAGCATAGAGAGCGGAAAAGGATTAGCTGTTGTGAACCAAGGCTTCTGTTCCTTTAGCTGTCAACTCCACTGGAGAGCTTCTGGCATTCCAAATCTGGAAAATAAAAGCTGTGCTGTGGGCTTCAGGTTCTTTTGTTACTCAGACAGCTGCTAATCGTCCCGCTGTGTAAGGAACCAATGAGACAATGCTGTAACATTTAGCTTTCTGACATCCAAGGCATCTAGATCAGTCTCCAATTAAAGATGTGTTAATCGCAAAGACTCTAAAAGCCAGGATGATAGATGCACCCAGTAAATCTCTGTTCTTGCCTTTTACTTTCACACTCAGGTTTCTACGTTTACAGGCAGAAATGCTTAAAAGCCTACTCCAGAAACTGACCAATAAAAAGCCTGTTCATTACTCTCTGTCAGATGCTTGACGATTTCCTATGCCTGAAAAGCCTTTCAGAAAGAGGTAAGACAGTGATCATTCTGCTAAAAGAGCCTGTCTGCTTCAATAAATAGATCCACTGAGGCTGTTGTCATCTTGACTTTTAAGTGTGATAACTAATACAGGAGTGTGGCTTTGCCACTTGCTACAGGGACATCCAAATCATCTGCGTAGTTAAAAAAAAAATGCCCTTAGATAAACCTAGGAAAATTCAGGAGACAAAATATTAATCATACTAATAATACTAATAATTTCCTCCAAGTCAGGCCACATCACCCTCAGGTCATGGACCCAGTGACAGGGAATAAATTATGATCCAGATACCTGGAACAACAGAAAAGCGATGTTGGATGAAGCCCTTTGAATTCTGTGCTTTGAAATTTACATTAATAAAAGCCTCAAAGTTGCTTTTTCACATTGGTTTCCATTTCACAAGGGCACTGAAGATAGCCTTATTAAATTCTCCATCAAAGGGTACCATCCGTATCATTTGTTATGAATAAGTGACCTGGTAATCAACCCCAAAACAAACAAAGAAAAAAATTACAAAATCAAAGCAGATAGCCTGACTGATATCGTGGAGGCCAAGAATCCAATTTCCTTTTTTCATCCTTACATATAATTTTCATAGGAGACATCTAATTATCATAACACAAAATAAAGAGAAAAAGCCTCAATACATGAGGCTCATGCAACCTCAGAAAAACAGGATTCATCATTCTGAGTTACTGCAAATCTTTTGAAATTAGATTCCTATTTTTTATTTCTGAGGTTGATGGAACCTGTAAGAGACAAGCACAATATTCGCAAGGTACCAGGTTGGTGCCAGCCCAAGGCACTGAATTCCTTGGCTTTCAATGGAGACTGAATATATCATGAATAACTCCTTCCCCATCACTGTGTCAGTGATGGTCCACTGTCTTCCAGGCTGAAAGATAGGAAGTCAATTAGTGTCACTTATGATGTGAACACCTGTCGACTAAGACCTGGACTGAGACCAATTCCATTACCATAGCCACTCAATGGCTGCCAGATGGTCAGTCCAGATACAAGAAGGTGACCTAAAGACAGAAAGGTCCAGAGTCCCATTAGTCATCTCCTGAGCCATCCAATTCCCCACCACATATACAGTTGGAACAGGATACCTATTTTTCCTAATGGTTATTGTAAAAGACCACATGAGCTGCTCAAAAAAAAAAAAAAAAAAAGGCATGGTGACCCTAAATTGAGTATATAAGCTCCATAAATGGTAAGCATTTTCACCAGCCATTGTTATTTTTATCTTTGAAATTACTTTTTAGTAGCTCATCTTTCTTTCTGTTATTGCATTTTGAAACAGTCAGAAAAGAGAAAAAAACAGAAATGAAAAATATCTGACAAAGAACAAAGTGGAGCATGAAATTATAGGCTACAAATGATCACTGACAGGATGAGATAGGCAGAGGAAACATTCCAATACAATTTTGGTTGCAAATCTATGTGTTGTATGCTACTCGGAACTTTTCCAAGTCTAAATGTTGCTTGGCTGAAAGAACAATGGCTAAATACTGAGAAGTGACGGCCATGGACAGTAAAGTAGAATGTTACAAGTGGAAAGAAAGAGAGACAGAGAGAGAAACAGAGAGAAGACCAATGAGGTGAAGTACTGAGCCTCTTCATCTTATTTTCAGTTTGGTTTCACTGTATGGAAGTCTGGGAAAGTTCTGAACACAGATAATCATACTCAGGGGACAAAATCCACGAACCATAGCACAGGGAGGAACTGGGGTTTAGTGCTACCTGAGGAAGCCTTCGTTTTATTTGTAGCCAAGTCTTTCTTGTTCAGTTTCTTGCTGGTTATGTAGACAAGTACAAAGAAGTTGACTGGTAAGGGGAGAGTAGAGATACAGAGATCTTGGGGTTAAATTACAACCAGCACATTTTTAAAATGTTTCATATACAAATGGTCACCACATGCTACGCTCTCAAACAACCTAGCCATGAAATGATATTCCCGAGGCCCTCCTATTTGAAACTCTTTTTGGCAACTCTTTTTAAATCTAGATAGAGGTTAAAAAAAGGAGATAATTTATGAGAAGGGATTTTCAGCCTTGGAATTGGCAACCAGAGAATTAATTTTTTTTTTTTTTATTTGGGGGTATCAGCCAGAAACTAAATTGTATGTGCCAGAGTTTAAATCCCTATAGGCATTATAAGGCTGAGGCTGTGAACAACTGAGATGTGAAATTTTAAAATGTTATTAAGGCCAATAGATGGCTCCACCTGGGTCTGTGCTTGAGAATCCAAAATGACTTTTGTAGTCATAAAGAATAACAAAGAATGTATGAGGAAAGTTATAAGTTTTAGGACCTGATTTTTTTTAAAACTAGGAGGTTCACAGTATCTCACTGGGGCCTTTCTAACACAACTTGCTTAAGTGTAAAATTCAGTATTACTAGCTCCACCCAGGAGTCAATCTGTACATACCGGAAGGACCTCATTAGAACAACATCTCACCCAAAAATAGTCTCACAGCATGGTCTCTAAGAAAGACCTTGCAGCAGGGCTCCAGTACACTATGAGCAGATTTATGGATGTTACTTCTTGTGTGTTCTAAAATAGGAAGGGAGGAGGAAAAGAGAAAGAGACGAGAGAAAGAGTGGAAGCCATCATCCAAAGAACTCATACAGTAAAGGTTATACCCTTGAAGAGTTAACAGTGAGATCCTTCCCATCTATCAATCTCCCCAAACAGTACACTTTTACCTTATATCAAGATTCCTTAATATATTACCAGCCTCTTAGAGCCACACCTTAATGAGTTGACCAATCAGCATTGATGTATACAAGGAGGGCCGTGAATACAACTTTTTAAAAATCTATGACCACTGTTCTGGTTATAAAAAGACACTCAAGGACTTCCCTGATGGCACAGTGGTTAGGAATCCGCCTGCCAATGCAGGGGACACGGGTTCAATCCCTGGTCTGGGAAGATGCTGCGGAGAAACTAAGCCCCTGTGCCACAACTACCAAGCCTGTGCTCTAGAGCCCAAGAGCCACAACTACTGAGCCCACATGCCGCAACTACTGAAGCCCGTGCACCTAGAGCCCGTGCTCTGCAATAAGAGAAGCCACTGCAATAAGAAGCCCATGCATTGCAACGAAGAGTAGCCCCCGCTCTCTGCAATTAGAAAAAGCCTGCGCACAGCAATGAAGACCCAATGCAGCCAATAAATAAAAAATAAAATAAATTAAAAAAAATAAAAAATAAAAAGACACAATGTTCATAGGGCAAGATTCTGCTATATTTGTACTTCTTGCTTTCAGTGGAAAACGAAGCAACAAGAATTCTGATTACATACTGCAATGGCAATCCTACCCCTATTTTAAATAGGGAAAATAAGATAATGTCAGCAACAAGAACTCCCAAGCCTCCAAAAGCATCCTCCTAGAAAGTTTCCCGAAATCTCACTCTCCTGAAGCCCTATAGAATGAGGATCAGTTTCAGTAGGTTTCAATGCAAGTAAGGGCTCCACCAGCAACTCTTAGGATAACCTGCAACTTCCAGATGAAAAGAAAAAAAAGTCAGACTCAATTAAGCTTTCAGCTAGTTGCATATTCAAAATCCCTGGGATGTTTATATGTTTGCCCTGGCTTTGACAAAGAGACATGGAGGAAGCTGTGCTCTCATCCACCTTCATGCTATTATGCTCAAAGTACACACTTATTATGCTAAAAAAGTGGGGGGGAGGGGTGTATTCAGGAGGCAGATTTATAGCTTGCAGTACATTATCTAGACAATACCAACTCTCCAGGGAGCCATTGTGAGCTTGCCCCTTTCAGCATTTGTTCTAATGGATGAATCTTATCCAAGCCTGTTACATACAGAGAACCTGTTGGAGGCAGGTCCCTGTTTAGCACCCACTGTGAAGTTGAAGCTACACATTTAAGTCTTGTTTGTATGCGCTCATCACCAACAAAAGGTTCCTAGATAAGAAACCTTTAAAATCAGCTACCCCACAGCCTTCATCAAAGATACTTTTTTGACCAAACTGCCTGAGAAATTCATGTACATAGACTGTCACTTTGAAGATGCCAGGCAAAAAGAAGTGGCCCACCCTTCCTCTTGTTCTTTCTTTCTGCTTTCCTTCTAAGAATGACAGCAAATTCCTATCATTTTCTCTATAAGATATTTTAGAGAGATTATGTTTTAGGAAGTAGCTCTCGTGCTTTGCCATAAAGCACATAAGACACAGGAGAGCCACAACAGAGTTCCTTGAGGGTGGGCTGACCAATCTATCAGAATAGGGAAAGAGGGGATATAATGTCAGAGCTGTTTCTTCATCTGTGGGTCTATACTGGCAGCCATTCTGCTGCCCGTTCAGCTAGAGTCCAGCACTCTGGGTACCAACCTTCACATGTGGGACTGAATCATTAGTGACCTTTCTCAATGAAAGCCACGGTGTTCAAGAGGCAAGTGGCGTGTGGCACCATCTCTCTTTCTGCAGTTTTGGGGCAACCGATGGAAACTTTTCCATTCTTCTGGTACAAGCTAAGGAGGAAAACGTGTGGGTGCGCATGTGTGTGTGAGAGAGTGTGTGAGAGTGTGTGTGTGCGTTTGTGTTGGGGGTGAAAGGCAGAGTGGGCAGATCCATTAAAAAAAGAGAGATTTTTAATACTCATAGAAATTACGTAAGGTATGCCTATCTTGACAGATTAAAATGTAAAACCTAAAAAAAATCCTCATGAGTCTTTACCTGAAGACAACATACGAAAATGCTCTTTTATTGTACACGGGCATGAAGACAGCACACAGACACTGAGTTTCAGAGAAGGCTCTGTACAGTGGTGTGACAGGGACAGGTGTTTTAATTAGTCCCTGCAGATTTAAGATCTCTCAATGCAGGATTAGTCCTGCAGCATGGCTCTTGGTTTTCCCAGTGTTTAAAGAAAAAAAACAAAAAAACAAACAAAAAAACCCTTTAAAGACATCAGTATGGGGTTAATGGAAGCTTTGATAAAAGTTTCTCTGGGACTTCCTAGGTGGCACAGTGGTAAAGAATCCACCTGCCAATGCAGGGGACACAGGTTTGAGCCCTGCCCTGGGAAGATTCCACATGCTGCGGAGCAACTAAGCCCGTGCGCCACAGCTATTGAGCCTGTGCTCTAGAGCCCATGAGCCACAACTACTGAGCCCATGTGCCGCAACTATTGAAGCCGACGCGCCTAGGGCCCATGCTCCACAACAAGAGAAGCCACTACAATGAGAAGTCTGCACACCACAGTGAAGAGTAGCCCCCACTCGCAGCAACTAGAGAAAGCCCGTGTGCAGCAACGAAGACCCAACGCAGCCAATAAATAAATAAAATAAATTAATTAAAAAAAAGTTTCTCTGGATCTTCTTATTGATGCTTAGTTGCAAAATGGACCCTAGAGAGTCCCTTCTGGCTCCTCTGAGGAGACAACCATTCATTCAGCCAGCTGGAGTGACAAATACACAATTTAGAAGCCCATCCAAAACCTTTGCTAGCCCTCCACTGTTCATTTCTCATCTCATTTGGGTACTTATTTTTCACATCTCTCGATGATTTCTCCGTTGGGTGTAAAAGTTGGTGGTAGTGTCCCAGGGAACGAGCATAACACTAAGGAATGAAAAGCAAATCGGCATTAAGACTGTCAAGCGTTTAGGGTGAATGCTGGTGAACGGATTTCCCTTCTCACAAATGAACATGTGTGTATACTTAGACAGGAGTGAAGGGAAAAGAATTAGGAAAAATGCTGTTCTCAGTTCTAGGTGTATAAATAAAACTTTCATTTTCTTAGAGTGAAATATTCACCCCTTTAAAAATGCAACCCGATTTTTACTTATATGCAATAATTACCACGAGGCTCTACAGACATACTATTTGTCTGTGCTGCTCAGTCAACCTTGAAGTTGGATAATTCGGTAGGTTCTTTGGAAGGATTTCTTTCCCCCTCCCCACCAGGGCTTGCGGCACCCACCCTGAATACAAATTCATGGGCCCTGGTGCCACACACAGGAAGCTGTACTGTTGTCTATCTGCGGGTTTATTTATTCTTAATTACCATAATTACTTAGCAGGCTTAATAATTATCCGGGTGGCAACAATATTCCACAGGCAAGAAATTATTTTAAGTATAAAGTTAGAATTAAGAGACTGTTCTCTTTAAAAAAAAAAAAAAAAGGTACTGCCATATTTTTTAAATGTTATATTTATTTCCTAGGCATTACGAATTAAACCAGGAGCCCATGGCTGGAGCAGAGCTGTTAATGAGAAAACCACAGCCTGGCTTCTCGGAAGCCCATTGTGTACTTGTTTAAGCCCATAAGGACCCTGGCACAGAAAGGACCCTCCAGCCAGCTTCCACCTTAGAGGTCCTAAGGATTGCATACCAACCGCTGAGGATGTACAAACAACTTTTCAGCAAAATTTCTCAATGGAATTGCTTTACAATTTGTTTGAAGAATTTTAAAATGTGTCTTTAGAAAGATTTCTGACTTACAGATTTCACTAGTTTCATGTGTTTTTCCTTTACATTTCTTAGGAGTAAGAAAAAGAAAAACATAATTTATTCGAGATCAAAGGCAAACAAGACATCATCTCAGTGAGGGAGCAACCTTAAAAAGCAGCACAGATGATTATTTTAAAAACTGCTGCCAGCATCTAGGAACCATACAACAGTGCTAAGAATGCATGTTTTCAAGAGAACCGGAACACTGCCTCTTCAGAATAGTCAAGCACGTGCCACGTTCTATATTTAAACCTGAGTGTCATTGGGAAAAGATTTGTGGTACAAGAAAGCAAAGGCGTGTTTGAAATCCTAATTATTTTTGTGAAATCTTGTTCATAGAGTCAAAACCTCTAGGAAAGAAGCTGTCTCGCTAAATACCAAAATTGTTTCAAATGTGAGATGAACCGAAATGTCAATCCACCCCATCCTTTGCCGGAGTAGTTTCTGACAAATGACACCAGCATTTCAACCTCTTCTCACTGGTCCCTTCTGACTAGAGGGAATTTGAACTAAGATTTACAAATAATGGGACTTCCCTGGTGGCACAGTGGTCAAGAATCCACCTGCCAATGCAGAGGACACGGGTTCAAGCCCCGGTCCAGGAAGATCCCACATGCTGTGGAGCGACTAAGACTGTGTGCCACAACTACTGAGCCCACGTGCCCCAACTACTGAAGCCTGCACACCTAGAGCCCGTGCTCTGCTGCAATTAGTGAAGCTGCCCACAATGAGGAGACCCAGCACCACAATGAAGAGTAGCCCCGGCTTGCCACAACTAGAGAAAGCCCATGCACAGCAACGAAGACCCAGTGCAGCCAAAAATAAATACATAAATAATAAAACATTAAAAAATAAAATAAAATATAAAAACAGTCCTGCCTAAACATTCAAAAAAAAAAAAAAAAAGATTTCCAAATAATGATTTAAAATTTCTTTGAAGGCCATGTTAATTGGATACCTGCTAGAAGCTGGACATGTGATTTCACATTTGATCTTCACGATAAACGTGTGAGGATTAATAGGCTGATGTGATGAGGGTAATGGTTAAGAACGTAGACCCTAAAGCCAGTTAGCTCCCAGCTCCAGGATTGGCTCTGGCGCACTGCCTGATTTTGTAAATAAAGTTTTATGGGGACCCAGCCACACCCATTCATTTACACATTGTCTAAGGCAGCTTTTTGCTTTACAAATGCAGAGTTGCATACCTGTAAGGTCCTCTTTTGACTTAGTACTCCAGAGCAGGGGTGGCAAACTTTTTCTGGAGACATCTAGATGGTGAATATGTTCTGCCAAAGGAACTCTGCTCTGCTGTGGTTCTGGGAAAGCAGCCTTAGGCAACACACACACAGATGAGTGGGTCTTTGTTCCAATAAAACTTCTTTACAGACACTGACATTTGAATTTTATATAATTTCCACATCTCACAAAATATTATTATTTTTTTATTATTTTCAGCCCTTTAGAAATAGGAAAAAAAACATTTTTAGGGAGTTTCAAAGTGGAGGATCAGGATATGGGCTCTGGTTTGCCAATCCCTGCTCTAAAGCACTAACGGAAGCCAGATAATTGTGTCTCAAAAATATCACCCGATATTTCCCTGATCCCTCCCCTTTTTAAGTTTATAGCAAATCCCAACCCTTCACATCTCATCTGGGTTTAGCAACCCATTAGCATTCCCACAATCACCAGGACTATATAGGTCAGATAATTTGATCTCAAACCATACTTGCATGAGGCCCACCCAGCGCTGTCCCTCACCCCAGACTACAGGTCAGAACCACTCCGGTATGACCCCTGCACTTCACCATCTTTCCTATTAAGCCAAACTGGACTTGTAATAGGGAGGAGTTAAATCAGACTCCATGTTCAATCTGTTTCTTTGACTTTAACCTCTGCTTTTGGCTGCTTTTGTTATTATAATTGTACATGATGGCCTGCCTCCGGGAACCCTGCCCCTCTGCCTGAATGTTCAACTAAAGTGCCTCTGTTCAGCCCACAGGGAGACAACCTGCCCTGCCCACCTGTGTGAACAGCTGCAGCAAAGAAGAAATGAACACATCCCCTCACCACGGCTGGTAATTCCCGGAGATGTTTTACAAGACAGATAGCCCTTTCACTTCCTCACAGCCCCTCCCTGTCTATTCTACCCCTTTACTTTACTTCCCCAAGCCTCTCCCTCTCTGATTCTGTAAGAGAAACTGGCAACCAGACCCCGTAAGATGGTTTTTTGGAGACATTAGTCTGCCATCTTCTTTGTCTGCCAGCTTTCCGAATAAAGTTGTATTCCTTGCCTCAACACCTCATCTCTGATGCTTTGGCCTGCCGTGTGGTGAGGAGAGTGAGCTTGGACTCGGTAACAGACTTTCTGCAATCTCTGCTTTCTTCCTGCTTCTTTGCACTTTTAGGCATAATTACACAATAGTCCCCTTACCAGACAACTGCATGCATCTAAGAGGCAGGATTTTATATACTGAAGCTAAGGAAGCTTGCATGGGCCCTTTCCAAAGCTTGGTTCTTCATTTGATATGTGTAATTTTGTAGGTTTTTTTCCCCAAAATCACAAAAAAATTGTCTACACTTCAGACCCCATCAAACCTGCCTGGCTCCACCATGCCTAGAGCACACTATCTCACACAATTCCTCTAAGATGTTTCCCTTTCTTCCACCATCTCCTTGAAGCTGTCCTCTTACTATCCAGAAGACACGTAGCAATTATACCCAGTGGGGATGAGAATTCCCACTGTTCCCTATTATCCCACTCAAATAACATAATATGTCTAATTAAAAGACAGCCAGGAAAGAGAGAATAGGAACTTACCAGTTGAGTAATAAAAGAGAGTATGCCTCTTGTACTTAGTTATTTTCTTTTCTCTACTCATTATTTTGGTTTTATTAACTTTATCACTACTCGACAAAGTGTTCACCGATTGTTTTTACTGTAAAGAAATGTGTTAACCAACAGACGAGTATTGAACATCTATGCTGTGCAGTGGCATTACGGAGCGGTTCCTGCCACTTTATCGTCAATGTGGTGTTTTCTTACAGTTTTCTTAACGGTCCTTCTAGGGAACAAGGCCAGTCTGACAAGCAGCACCAATTCATCTGATGGCAAAGCAATTAGGAGTCCTCACAAGAGGCCCCAAAGGGCCTTTTATAACTGTCTATCCTCTGAGAACAGTGCTGGGAGCCCTGTGTTCCCAGCACAGAGAGATGGAACCATGCAAAGACAGGTCAGGGATGGAACTCTGAGAAGGTGGGCATTGCTATGAAGTCATAAAATCTGTTTTTCTAACACAGCACTAGAGCAGAGTTTCTCAATCTTGGCGCTATGGACTTTTCAGACCAGAGAAATATTTGCTGTGGAGGACTGTCCTGTGCATGACAGGATGTTTAGCAGCATCCCGGGACTGGACCCAGTAGATGCAACAGCACTTCCCCTCCTCCTAGCTTTGACAACTAAATATCTCTCGACACTGCCAAATGTCTGGGGAGGGGTATGAAACACCTATACTAGAGGTACAGCTTGGAAGGATGGAGGAGAGGCAGGATTGAGATGTGCTCTGATAATTCTGCTGAGGCGTTTTTGGGATGTTTTCCCACTCTTGGAATTGCTTTCAGAGCCAGTTTCTGAACAACATATGGAAATTAAGCCCTACTTCTTCCTGACCATGCTTCATTGCTCATGGCTATATTCTTGGAACCACAGAATTTTAGAATTAGAAAAGATCTTAGAGATTAGCTAGGTTCAAATAGCTATGTAACCCACTGAATAACTGAACTCATCCAAACCCAAGAGTGTTAAAGATGTTTTGTCACTAGGACATGACAGCCGTGTTAAAGAGAGATTATCAGACGTATTTCATTGTAAAGTATCTAGAACAGCATCATATGCACAGTTAAAGTGTTATAGTTGTCCTGGGTACAATTTGAGGTCTCCAGAGCATGGAGACAGGTGTGGGAGGTTCAGGGGGTGCAGAGTGAAAACCGTTCAGTGACATTAAGGTCTACTGCCAGCTGCCATCACAGCATTTTTAGCAAAAACACAGTTCTGTTGCTTGGTCAGGAAAACCTTGTTTCATTTATACAGCATTTCTCTCTCCTTAGAGACACATCCTGTATTCATTTCCCTGAGATGGTCCACTTAAGTAAAAGTAAACTGAAGGAAAGTCATCTAGAAAACAAATCACCCAGCAGTCTGCTTATTCATTTTTCATAAGCATCAAAACCATCTCTTCCCAAACAAAAGACACAACAGTTGCCGGAGGATGGAAGATGGAGGAAGGAAAACACAAGTTTTCGAGGGAATCTCATTTTGTTCCTGCTGGACTGCAATGGAGGAAAGTAAGTGTAGGGAGAACATCCGTCTTCCTTGTCTGATGTTTTTCTACGGGGCCACTTCAGCTGCAGCCTCTCCGTCCTCACCTTCTCCTTACCTCTTCTTCAAGCACTTGGCATGGGGTCGGGGGTGGGGTGGCTTAGAAAGAGAATTTGGGAGAAGTGCAACATCCTCAGCTCAACCCTCGCTGCTCTCTTGGACCTGCCTCCCGACACAAAACATCCATTTGGGCAACCTGAGCAGAGCAGGCTTTGGTCTGGCAGGGAGCCTGCAGTTAACCAGCTGGGCTACACTGTCCCTGGGTGACACCGGGCAAGTGTCATCAGAGCCAGCCCTTTTGGTTACAGATACAAAGCTCACATCCTTTCATCAGCTGAGCAGCAGTAAAGCTGGCACTCTGAGTTCCCTTTGTCTTGCCTTGCCTTCTATGTCAATTGGGTTTGAACTCAGGAGGGGAGGAGAAGGGTGTTATTAGTCCCTTAAGACAGCAACTATAAGACTGGGATTAGAATGGTTTAAATAACCACGTGCGAACACAAGCCCATTCGCACCACATCCTACAACTACATGATCAAAGCCCAGTTAGACCCCCACCTTCAGGCTCAGATACTCAGAGTCCGGTCTCACAAATGGGGAGATGCCAAGCTGACTACAGGAATGCTATTAATTATCTAATAATTTTAAAAGAAAGTGATTTTCTCCTGTTGGGAGCAGGATTCTCCCGGGGTTCAAGTGCTGACTCAGATATGAGCTTATATGAGTTTCACCTTCATGGAGCTGTTCAACCGTGACGATCTCAGAAGTGGTAATGATAAGACCAGGAATTCTGTTTTATGTTCATTTGTTTTTAAATATGTTACCAGTGAGAGAAAGAACTCTGTGAAAACAGAGCAAAAATGCAGAGCCATGAAACTTGGTGGCCTCCAGGTGGTTAAAGCTAACATTCATTTATTCTATGTATTCCTTATAGAGTGAGACATCATTGCCTATAGAGGTCTCTAAGGAATTTAATTTAATGATATGATCAGAATGACAGCAATTAGAATATAATTGTGTGCATGTAAATATGCATAGGGGAGCTTTGATAGAGTTTATGGTTGCCACATTCACCCAGAATTTTGGCCTACATTATTAATCTGCACTACGATGAAGAAAGGGTTTGTTAATCAAAGATAAACCATCCCGGTGATTTTGAATCAGAGAACTCCAACTCGTAGTAGGACAATAAGGCAGTTCTGGGCATACATACAGCTCTCTGCTAAGCGGAAGCTTTCTGGCCAGCCACATAGGAGGTTTCCTTGTTGAAAGATTTATTTTATTTTTAATTTTGAACAGCCTCCCAGCATTACTGTTCACGAAAATTAAAATAAGGAGCTAGAATTTTGTCCAATTCGGCAAACCTCGTGTCAGGACTGCTCGTCATGGCAGAGAAAACCTCATTGTGTCAGAACAATTCCCTGTCCACCTTTTTCCTAGATCTAAAAGAATTACACCTACATTTTTAATAAAACTTTGACTTGGTTTCCTTCCCTCGCGTAATGTTTTTGCACGTTTTCTTCTTCTGGAGGATTTTTGGCCTGTCTTCCCTGTGTTCTTTGTGCCTTCTGGTTTGGTAGGGATTGACATAATCCCTTGGCTTGAATCCTTAAATATACAGAGAGTCAGAGAAGTCTCCCCACAAAAATCTGTGGGAGCTGCGCCTGTCCTCAGCACATCTCCCAGAGGCTACCCTCTGCCAAAGAGAAGGACTTCACCTTGTACAGCTAAGGCTTCAAGAGGTCCATTCCTAGTTTTAATTCTGTTAAGAATGTTAAGTAGTGATGTACTAGGGGAGAGCCAGAAAAACAGAGGGGGGCTGAACATAAGGATATTGACTGAATCGTAAACCAGATTCTCCAGGGGTGCAAAGACCACTCTGCACCTTCTCGGCTCCTTGTAACTCAGAGACACTAGACATCCTAGGTTTCCTAAAATCTATGTGCAATATTTCCATTGCCTTCTTCCAAAAGACAACTAATAAAAAGCTGGCATTCACAGAGTCCTTGTGATGCTATCAAAACCTCCTAAATCACACTAGTCTTTGTAGAGAAATAAAAGTGGTGACCACAACAGTGTTCATATCCTAAAAGCACAGAAATAAAAGGCAAAAGCATAACCAGAGGATCTGTTCACACCACATATTTTAAAAGACTGGTCACATGTGTGTAACTGAAACTACCTTCTAGGAAGATCTGCCTCTCCAGCATCAGTTCAAAATCTTCCCCCAGTCTTAACTTTTTTTGTTCTAGAGAGTTCAAGGGAAAGTGGAAAAAGAATGACTTTGGATTGGGATACTGGAATACTCCTCACTATAGAATCAATTAGTACAGATATATTTTACTTAACTATTGAGTGCACTTACTGAAACATTCATTTCAGAGAAAAGTGCAGTAAGAAGCGATATGATTGTTGGCAATTTATAATCCTTTTCCGGCAAAGTGTGTTGTTCTTAAGAGCTTCAAAAAAGGATAAACCACAGTCCCTTTTTTCCTCCTCCCCTGCAAATCCCCAGAAATAAATAACAGGGAGGTGGCAATGTGAAACATGTGGTAGAAATCCAGAATGGAAAATTAGCATGAGAAAGTGTGGAAACGTTTTTGGGGGAAGAATGGGGGTAAGTGGGTCAGGAGCAGAGCCTGGAAATCTAGATTCTAATTCACACTTTGGAATATCTGAAATTCAAGATTAGATAACAGTTCTGCAATTAACTCAGCAGAAACACTCCATGCTTTCTAGTCACCTGAATTAGAAGAGGAAAGTGAAGCAGGAGACCAGGTAAACTAACCCCCCTCCCCCACCTGTCAAGTGTGAATTTAACGATGAAAGTGGCTGCAAAAGTAGGATGTGTTTGAAGGAACATTTTGTCAACCACACAGATCAAGCTACCCATTAAACCATTCACTGTTCACAGGCTTACACAGTGATTCTAATAAAGATCTGTGTCAATTATTTTTAAATTTTTTAAATAAAAAAACAAGATCAGAACTACAGCCACTAATGCCATTATTAGAAAATATAGCAAATGCCAATACAGCACTCTGTGTTGGTAAAAATCAATTTTATATTCCTAAATAATCTGTAAATGCGCTGATATCTGACCTTGACCTTGTGATTAAAATGGCCAAGAGGCATCCCTTACAAGCGAAGTCTAGCATGGGCCCAATTCACTGTCATCTGTTTTCAACCAGACACTGTCTTTAGCCTTCATTTAAGCTCCACCACCTAGTACAATGCATGCTATGCAGTTGGTATGCAAAAAACATCTGCTGAATGAATAAACATCTTTCTAAGTATCTTTTGTATTATAATGCAGCTCTCATTAGATTAGATTAGATTCCCTGTAGTTCTTCGATTGGAGAACTTTAGCATCCTTCATGGATATCAACACAAGCTCTTTCTCTACACATTTAGATTTACGATAAAGTGGACCCGATTCCTACCTGCTTGGTTGGTGGTCACCGTGACGGACACAGATTGATCTGGGCTAGGGTTATACTTGGACACGCCATTCACCGCCCAGATTTCAAACGTGTAGTTGGTATGAGCCAAGAGGTCGGTGATGGAGACCTTGGTGGACTTCAGGCCGTTCTGCTGTGGGGTGTAGTGGACCCCACTTCCACAGGGTCGGCACTTGCTGGAGTCACCTGCCCCACACTTCTTGCACACGACATTGTAGGAAATATCCTGGCGGCCACCCGTGTTCTGAGGACTGCTCCATTCCAAGTTCACTGAAGTCTCGTTGACATTTGAAATCAAGTTTAGAGGAGCAGATGGTGGACCTGGAGAAAGGAAAAAAAAACAAAAAAAACCACTATCACACCAAGAACTGAAGCTAGCCTTCTGGAATCTCTTGGAGCTTATCTCCTTCTCTGCAGCTACAAGAAACAAGATGGGCCCATTTGGCAAAGAAAGCAAAAAGCAAATCAAGACAGCAAAAGTGTTTTAAAAGAGCAACATGATAGGGAATTCCCTGGTGGTCCGGTGGTTAGGAGTCTGCACTTCCACTGCAGAGGGCATGGGTTCCATTCCTGGTTGAGCACTAAGATTCCACAAGCCTTGTGGCCAAAAAAAAAAAAAAGAAAAGAAAAGAAAAGAAAAGAAAAAAGCAATATGACAGAAGGCTGTATGTGTGAGGGTCATTCTCCCTCCTGTACAAACAAATGCAGCATTGACCGCCGCTTTGAGATGTGAAACAACTCTATATCAAATGGGCTCCAAGCCTGACTTTCTCTCTGACATGGCCTGGCCTTTTTTCTCATGACTTATCTAGGCTTAATCTTATCATTTGAAAGATGTGCATATGAATGTGTTTTTAGTTCCCAGGGCTGTTGTGGGACTCTGGTAAATTAATAGTTTCATACCACTTTTGAAGATAAATGATGATTCCTAAGTACAGTGTGTCATCGTCAATATAGAATAAAATTAACTGAACTGTATAGATATGCCTCTTCAGTCCGACATGGCAGTTGAGAGTTAAGCTCTTTATGGGTAATTAGTAGGAACTGGTTTAACCTGGTTGCAGAGATGTCGAAGGTACAGTTGTTGAGAAATCTCAACTCCAAGGCAGGGATTGTGCAAAGACTCCCAACGCCCCATGTCCTGCCCTTCAGCTGACCAGGGTTGCACCAGACCCTTCTTAAGATGTTCATTTCCATTGACACCAAAGCTTTCCAAAATATGTCTGGTGGCAGTGGCGGTTTTGAAACAAATTGCAAACAATATCATGGCTGATTTAAAAACAGCAAGAATAAATAAGACCACAGACTCACAATGAACCCTCTCGATTCTTGCTATAGATTAGTTTCCATGCCAAGATGCTGTGAAACAAACTGTCTTCAAGGGGAAGAATCAGGGTGGGAGAGAAAAGAGGGTATTTTTCTGCTAAGAGACTCCTGCCACACGCTAATGAAAAATATTGACTCCTGAAACAATTGGAAGGTTCTCTCTTTTCTTTCCTCCTTCCTGTTTTGGTCTTCCAAGAAAAGAGCCAAAGTAAGTTTCAATGAAAATCTGAGGCTTCTTGCTTATTGTTTCAATTCTACTTCTAATTTACTTGTAATGACTGCTTTCAGGGAAAGGTGTCCATGTTCCCCAGAAAGGACGTTAACTGGAAGCCTGCATGAGGTCAGGAGAAGCTTTATCTAGTCAACCATAAGGGAATATACTGTTCCAGACTAGCCGTTGCCAGAGAATTGGAAGAGGTAACTTCTACGAATAGGGGATCATATTCAGTATTTATTACTTGGCTCACAGCGATGAACGGCTAAAGGATTTGGGGAATAATATACGGGTAATTCACTCTCCTTTTCTCTTTATACAACTTAATTGAAGACTTTATTTTAACACAGTAAGCAGGACCTCCCAATCTCCCTTGGAAACTAATTACTGACAACCTCCCTCTCACAGTGTTAAGACCTGCTCCCCATTCTGAGAACCTTAAAGGAAAAACAGTGCTGTAAAATTTGTGTTAAAGATAAGACTGCCCCCATGGAAGTCCTCAGAAAGAAAGCACAAATTTCCTTCTTGCTTAGATTTCAAATTTATATCTATGGTCCTTAGTAGAGTGATGGAAAACAACAGGATTAATTAAACATTTTTTTGAATAAATGATCAGAGCTATTTGAAATCACAGACTCCCAGAACCAGATAAGATGTTAAAAGATCATTTGGGTATATAGTCTCATTTTATAATGAGGAAATTGAGAGCCAGGAAGTGGAGCTGATAATACTGAAAGTTCGTGCAATCTACTTAGTGACAGAATCTGACTAAAATCCCAAAGTGCTAACTCCCACACTCGGGGGTTATTTCCAGATTAAAGGTAAAATAACAACAAAATCAGTAGCTTCAGCCAAAGTTTGAGAGGTAAAGATAGGAAAAGGAAATGTGTATCTTCAATCCTGTTCAAAGTCTGTAGATGCTTCTTTCCATCACAGTGAAACTGATTGCTAGTTTGCCACTGAAGCTGACCACAGCTTGGTTCATTAAAATGGGTCAGGCCACTGGTTCTTATTTTGCTGTGACTTTCAGGGTTAAATAAGAGCGACTCTTAAATCCATTAACCTCCTTGCCAAGGTTCCTAGTCCACTTTCACATGGGAAAATGTGACACAATGAATCAAGCACTGCAGAAGCAAAAAGTCAGTAATTAGTATGTAGGACGGGGCATGGCAGTGTCTAAACAGAGAAGAAATGGAGCAGAAAACTAAATGGTCACAGGACTCAGAGATATAACGCTGCCACGTGAAAAAAAAATAATACAAAGATGCTGCAGGGTTTCAAAATGGAGGGTTGGCATGAAAACAGGACACAGTGTGGAACAGCCTTCTTCCTTTGGGCAGTGATTCTTAAAGAATCTACCCTTGGGTAGATGCTCAAGAGAAGACAGAGAACTAAGCAAGTTCAAGTTGAATGCTGCCCTCATGAATGGTTTGGTGAATTGTACTGCATATATTTTATGTTTTGCTGCCATAAGGAGTGATGACTACATGGGGGCATAGTAGCAGCTTAGAAATTGGACTATAACCAGAGAATTGAGGTGGGGGAAGAAATAATAGAAATGTGTACCCAGTATGACTATAATGTTGGCCTGCATAAGCCTGGGAAAGGACACTTACTTTATAAGTTAAAATCACAATGGTGGTTGTATTGTATTTGTGTTTTTTCTTTTTAAAAAATTCTTTCTTGCCAATTAAAAGATGGTAAATATATCACATGCATTTCCAAGTATAGAGAAGGGCCATTTCTTCTTCAGAAAATAAAGTATCCTCTTCTCAAGAAAATGAAAAAAAGCATGGACATTAGTATAGCCAAAAGCCAATCTGAGCTCAGCAGTCATACATCTAGTCTTCTGTTTTTTTTAAGTATTGAAACCCAGCAGGACCCTGCAGGGCCTTCCTGGGGACAGATCCCCATGGCCCCTGTGTCTTGTTCGTAGAAAAGTTTTAGCTTCCGAGGCCTTGCCCAAGTTCTAAAGAGCAAATTTAATCAGAAATGTGAGGACATGCAGAAACAAAGGAAAAGAGTCAAGCAAGACAAAATAATAATAGTTTAGCCACAGAACAAAGTCAAGGACCTTTAGTTCCTCCTCAAGGGCTATAGATAACATCCTGAACCATACCCTTGAGTTGTTCTGCAGATACTAAAGCCTCCACCAGGTAAAAGAAGTTAACTGCATGCTGACCACAAGCACTAGACCCCAGATCAGCTGGAACCAGAAAGCTGCTGACTGATATTCCTGAAACATCACCCTGTTACCTCCTCATCATTAACCAATCAGAGAACTGAGCACGAACTGATCACATACCCCAAGACCTTCTCCCTCACACTCTTTAGAAACCCTTCCCTGAAGGCCATCAGGGAGTTCCTGTCTTTTGAGCATTAGCTGTCCATTCTCCTTGCTTGGGGCCTGGTAATAAATGCTGTACTTTCCTTCATCACAACCTTGTGTCAGTACATTGGCTTTGCTGCAGGTCAGGTGAACAGACACAAGCTTGGTTCAGTAATAGCATCGCATCTAGATACTTAGGAACAAAAGTTAAATTTCTGACAAATGATTGCCTTTCTCATCAGAAATATGCCCATCTCTAAAGGTCTCCAATTACAAATATGAGATTTATAACTAAGAGGGATAATCATACCGTTTAATTTTCTAGTCTCCATATTGACATCATATCTAAGCATACATGAACATCAGGTAGCTGCAGGTTGTGGTGAATTACAGGGTTTTACGTCTTCCCAAACTCCCCACCTGTAGCCAGAATGTAGGATTGGCAGTAATCCTGCTTATGGTATTATTCCATATTTCAGGGCGTTATTTCAATTTCCAATTCTGTTTGGAACATGTAAATGGGTTTTTCTAATCAGATATACATTGCATATCTGTTTCTATCACAGTCTGTGCACTCCTCAAGAGAAGAATTGATGTCTTCCTCATTTCCCAGTGTCTCCTATGATTCCTAGTTCAGAGCAAGCTCAAAAAACTTTTGAGCAGTTATGAATGACTGAATGGAAGACTAACAAGGTCCTCTAGTGCATCTTCTGCCCATCTACCTACAATGTTATTTTAAGCCTGTGAATTAATACGGGCTTCTCTGAGATAAGGCTGTACTAGCCAGCTTTTCACATACAGATTCATTACCATTAAGCCCTGTAAAGGAGTATCCCAATGTAGCTACTTTAATTCAAGTTCTTTTCTACAATTGAAAAACACTTTGGAACAAGTAGGGAGGGCCATGTATCATACAGAGGTAGTTTCTTCTGTTAGGAGGGATTGTGGAATCATTCAATTACTCAACAAGTACTTATTGGGTCCAGTATTTGCCACCTGCTCTAGAAGAGGGAAGAAAAAGAAATATTCTGATTCATTTTGATACTTTCCTGGATAGGTGAAGGAAGGAGCAGGAAATCAAACGGGGAAGGAAGAGACTAAAGGAAGTTAAATGTGGTCCATGTGAGCATCAGGAGGATGGAAGGGCATGTACTCTGTCCTCTCTTGTTTGTACAGCTCCATAATCAGCCAGTATGGCTGGAAATTTAAAATGTGGGCTTTATCAATTGAAGTTTTGTTAATTTGGAATTGGTGTTATGACTTTTCTTTCTCCATCTTGATTTCAGGTAATGATTTCTTCAGGCATGAAGCTATGGAAAACTTTATCTCTGAAGAAAGTTAATTTTAACAGTTTCAAAGGCATTTTCCTTATTAGCCTTTGTAGAAGTACAGTTTTTCTTTTAATTTTATTTTTATGATCAAAATTAAGACATTTTATTTTATTTTAATTAATTAATTAATTAATTAATTAATTTAGGTCACACCATGCAGCATGCAGGATCTTAGCTCCCTGATCAGGGATCAAATCCGTCCCCTGCAGCAGAAGAGTGGAGTCCCAATCACTGGATCGCCAGGGAATTTCCCAAATTAAGATATTTTAAACTACAAATCAGTCAAATACTGAAGTATATCTAAATGGATAATAAATGTCCTTCCTTTACATTTTTGGTTTCATTTGTAAAACCTGCTTGGTTTTCACATATAAGCCTAAGGTTCTCTCTTTGTGTATCAAAGAATAGGGCTAGCATGCTAAACTATTTTAAAGTTCTCATGTTTGGGATGCCTTTCACATTTTTAACATAGTTTAGTGGCATGGGTAATAGCTGAACTACTAGAACCAGAAGTCAAGTGCAATAACCCGTAACTTACCAACCCTTTAGAACAATGTTCAAAAAACTTCTGTAAAGGGTCAGATAGTCATTATTTTAGGCTTTATGGGCTATATGGTCTCTCTAGCAACTGTTCAACTCTGCATGGTAACTTGAAAGCAATCATAGACAATACCTAAACAAATGCATATGACTGTGTCCCAAGAAAATTTTATTTGCAAAAACAAGGGCAGTTGAATTTGACACTCAGGCCATAGTTTACCAACCCCTGCTACAGAGAATCTGATAGAAACAAAGCACCCTCTTCCTAGAAAGATTATCACTCATAATTTTGCACATAATTCTAGGGGCTTCAAGCATACTAGGAACAAATCTAGGGAGATCACACCCCTGAGTTCCACACTTATACAGGTGAGGTAACAGCTGTGGCTTCTAAGGTCCAAGTTTCACCTATTTTCTTTGCCTAAGGAAGGAGTAAAATACAGAAAATAGTATGGCCTATTTTTTGGGTTTCTCATTGCTCTGAAAGAAATGGCCTCTGTATTTCTTGCCACTGTGGATAAATTTAATGAACATCCATTTGCTTCACTGGTGTGAAAGACTTTCTGTATCGTACAGCAGGTACTGGTGGAAGGTGCTACAATGGGTAATTATTATTTTCTAGTGGGATGTCAACTTGCATTCAGTTGACAGGAGTTTGACAGTATGAAGTCCCCAAGAAACTGTCGCCAAATTACAGCAGAAGCAAAGGACTATCGCATCATATCATGTTACATCATAAAAGAAATCTTGATCTTCCTTAACCTATCATGTGCTTTCCTCTGGGAAAAAGACAAGCTTTCAGAAATGAACCACGCACTATTTAGAGAAATTAAGTGAATGTGACATTTAAGAAGGGCAATATTTCAAGCATCAAAGAAAATTCCAGTAATTCCACAAATCATAATTCTTCCCTCCCATGTATTAGACTAAGTGTGATTCCAGAGTAGTTTAGAAAACATACTTGATGGTTTATGCCAGGGCTTAAAGTAGCCCATTTAGGACAACCTGATGTTTACACACACACATGAAATCTGTAGGAGCCTTAATAAAATGGCTCAAAAAGGATCAGCCAACAAGAAACCCAAAGTCAAAAATGCCTCCAGTATGAACTCAGAGTTTGGTATAAACCACTCCATGGAAAGTCCAGGTCAGGATAACTGCAGCTTATATACCCCACTCCAAAGTCACAAGTCAGGTAAAATTCATTTCTTTATTCTTAGAGCAAGTAACTGAAATATCAGCAAAGATGGAAACCTGCTTTGAGAAATGTATTTAAAAGTAGGTTCTGCCAAAGGGTTTAAATCTATATGGACACAAGGTGTAATGTGCCACATAAACTTGAAATTTCTGTTTCTTACAACTGCAATTAAAGTGTCAAACAGACTCTAGGGCCAAGGGTTTTTAAAAATAAGCCAAGTTTAAAACTCACATTGTTAGCAAAACTTTAAACGTGCAAGTCAAATTCTTTAGACTTGGTAGCTGTGCCTGGAATTCTGTTCCCCTGGCTTCTTCAATAGCTGTCTCCTCCCCACCTCCCTCCACCTCCCGGGAAGGGGGAAGGATCTCAGCTCACATCTCACCTCCTTGGTCCTGACCACTCCCCGCAAAGTGAAATCCTTCCCTTTCCTCTATTTTATCCTATCACGTGATCTTTTGTTTTCTTCTTTCTTGTGAGAATTTAAATTATCTTGTTTATTATTTATATTCTCAATAAAACAGAAGTTCTATGAGAACACAGCTTTTTTCTGGTTTATGAGAGTCTTCTAGCCCTTAGAAAAATGCCAAAGGTGTAGTAGAAGCTTATTATCTGCTGAACAAATAAATGAATGAATGGTGATTCTTTAAGCTCAGTCCAGCTCACTCCTCAGAAGCATCACTGCCACAGCACTTGGGTATATCACATCGCAAAAGGCAAAGGCGATAGGGGAGGACAAAAAGGCAGTCACGTGCTAAAAGGTTTTAAAAAAAAGTCTGCAACCAGGGGTAGGAGATAGCTGCTAGGAAACCAAAGTAGCTGGGCTCAAGGATAAAGCGGTTTCCAAAGCTATCACAGACTTTTAATACTTAACTGATTTTTAATCACCATTTTAAAATTCAACGCCTGTGCCATGAAATTAATTCTGGATATGGAAAGAAACATTCCCCCAGAGGATGGGCAGAAACGTAAATCTTAAATGATCTATTTCTTGAAGCGCTGCTGTCACCCTTCTAAAATGCCAAGGCAACCAGGACGAGACAGAGCTCCTGAGCAAGAGGCACCTTGGGTCTTGAGTTCCATTTCATGAGGCTTCATTAATCATGTAAAACTTTTGGACTGTCAATAATACTTCAGTGCCTGAGCTGTAAAACCGTCTAACCCCTTCAGATAAGCCTTTGTTAATCTCTCTCCAGCTGAAAGACAGGTTATAAGGCAGAATAAACAGTTGGGGTGTGTAAGTTTTGACACTGAAACAAAGCCCATGCATCCCTCCTGACAGCTGTATATGTTGTCACTACTAATTGCCTTCTCTCAGACTTTGCTGCCGTGGGTGAGTTTACATGAAGACTGCTGCTGGGACACCTCTTCCAAGATGTATGTACAGTGCATAACCTTTTATCACGGCAGTTTATGTGTTTAACAATGAATACAGCCAAAGCAGAATTGCCCTTTATTAAAAAACAGAACCATTCCGACACATCAATCGCTTATTACTGTCACGAAAAATTCTTGGTTTCCTATAGAGGTAACTCCTTGCTGAAATTTTGCTACCACCTATTTTTTTTAGTATATCTATTTTTCCCATTCTATACCCAGGAACCATCTTTCTTTTCTTTACTAGGTTACTTGCGGCTGCAGTTTCTTTAAGATGACTAGTTTATTGCTGAAGTGCTTTATACAGTCAACTCTCAGTTATCCATGATAAAGTTACAATATGAAAGACCAAGAAAAGTAATTTTTTAAAGTAATTTTTAAGTATTTTGCTTTAAAATTAGCTAGCCTGTAAATTCATCTCTTCCAAAGTCCTTTTTCACCCTTTATCTCATTTAATCCCTGTAATAAAATCTGGCAGAAAAGTATTTGTTACCCGAAGCAATTTGATGACCAAAAACTAAGATATGAGAAATGAAGCAACTCACCCATATTCACACAGCTGATATGTGCAAAGATAGGATCAGAAAACCCAATTCAAAGGCTAAAACAAGCCCCTTCCCAGAGATAAGGACAATTCAAAGGAAAAATGAAGCATATCTGGGAATTCTTTGTGGACCCAGCGGGGTCCACATTTCTCCTGGCTGCCCTGCCCTTCAGGCTGAAGTTTGTTGGCATTTACTTCCTGGATGGTGCTCCTGTCTTAGCTGAGATGTCCCCTCTGCTTGGTTCCTGCATTCCACTCAGGAGAGGAGTTTTTGTTAAAGGCTCTTTTCTGGGTGGAAGGTCACAGGAGGGTGGGGGGCAGTTCTATCTATGCAATAGGCCTCTCCCCTCAGTCCATCTTCTGCCTAGCTGTAGATGGCATGTAGAACAAGAGTCAGCTATGAGGGGAAAATCAAAATGCTGATAGCAGAGAAGGTATCCACTTCTCACCCCAGGGGATCTCAGGAAAGTGTCTAATTGACCTTGTTTCACAGAAGCATGCTGTGCACAGCCACTGTAGGACCTCCATGAGTAGTGTCAAAAATGCTATCCAGAAATGACAGGGCTCGAGTGATAACAAGTCATCCTTAATTATTCATGGTGGTGGAAAAATTGTAATAATCTGGCTAAATGACACCGGCAGAGAAGTCAAGCCTTCTACTTGGACACACCTTTGTGTTCCTCAAACGGACACATTTTCTGTTGAATCCACACTGTACTATTAATCCCAATAAAATGTCCACATTGGACTATTTATCTGTATAAAACTAGAAGTAGGTTGGAGGATAATGCAGAGGCTAAAACAGCATTTTGGAAAAATAATTCAATGAGATGATATCTGAGCTCTATTAAATACCTTAGAACTTTAAAAATTTTACCAAATGGCAAGCGAGCAGCCTAGGGTCCATCCAGTGCTCTCCATGAAGCACACTTGGTGCTTTTTCCCCTTTATATCCTTAATTGTCTTTAGACAAGAATCATGCACATGGGTTCTTCAGAGGTAATTTTTCCTATTCATAGTCAAAATGCTGAAAGGTAACCCCAAAGGAAGAAACAAGGATGTGGTTTACTCACTAACTGATGTCAGATCTTAAACTAGAGATCTAACTAAATAAGCAGCCTAGAAATGGAATAGGTAGAAGGCTGCATCTGAATCATGAAAGCGTCTTTGGTTGCTCTGATCGGTTCTTGTGGTCCAGAGGACAGGCACATTCACTGGCCTATCAAGTGGCTTAACAGGCAGTGGGACCACATGTTCTGCCTTAAAAACTACTTCATATGATCTGGCAATGGGGGAGTTGGTGTCTTAACTTGAGTTTTTGTCCTAAGACAAATGGAAACTACATTCTAATACTGACAATTTGATAAATCACATGAAATAAGCAAACCTTAGATTCAAGAATTTTCATAAAAATAGGTTCTCACAAAATGACTGATTTAGGGATAATAAGATGTGAAATGGTTAGGGATCAACAAATGGGGCTTCTGAAACACTTTCATGAACAAAACTTTAGGAATCTTTGACCTTTATCCTCACTCTTCCACTAACTATAGTCTGTCACCAGAGCTAACTGCACTCTCATTGATCAATTTCACAGAATGTCCATCCTTCCATCATTATATTATTAGCTACTTGCAGTTCTAAAGGAAAAAGAAATATGCTTTGGGGTGGGGTTACTTGAAACCGAAGGCTACCTTTTATCCTATGGTTTATAACATCAAAGCCTCATGTTAGCCATCCCTCCCCAAATCCCTTAGCCAGACTGTTAAGCATGTAAATCTTTGGGGTAGAGAATTGAACTGAACATCAGGGGAACCTTCAAGGGCTTGTTTGAAAATGGATATGAGATTTTCAAAATAAAAGCACTTGAAAAAATAGTCTTTCTCTTCTCCTGACCTTGGAAACAAGTAAGGACGATATGTTATTTTAATTTGCATTCAGATGTTAACAACACAGTCACACAGCACCACTGGGATCCACACTGGGTTTCCACTGAAGATTGCTCATCATTTCATTATGGTTCATTATGTTGATAACTGTCAGAAAGCATTGGAAGTGAGGGCTTTGAGTAATAGAACTGAAATGGTAATTTTAAAACAATACACTTTCTGGAGGAAATACAGTGGTGCAATAAATTCAATTAGAAAAGGCAAATGTAATGGCAAAGTAAGTGATGTTTTGCTGTTTGGAGCTAGGCTGTTTCAGTTTCTTGACAACCTAAACCTGCAGAAAGCTTTCTCAAATCAGGACCTTTCGTCACAGATCTCAGTAAATTTGCCCTCATTAGCACTAAGCTCCTCCAGTACAAATTGTCTTAAAAGCTGCAATTTTGGAATATTTTAGGCCACGTCTAAGTATCAATCAATCACTCTTTGTTTGTTTGGCATAGCTGACTGAATTATTCCAGGCCGTTTACTTACAGACAGATTTGTGAAGGTCCTTCAAGCTGGTAATCTAAAATAATAATCTCTTATTTACAGAGTGCCCCCAATCACGAGGCTCTAATAAGTTTCATCAAACAAGTTAAACAAAGAGGACCCAACAGCACAAGGACAGATTTCCAATTGAAAAGTATACAAAACCACTCCAGTAACGGTGCTCAGAAGTGAAACAGGCAAAATAACAAATGAGTTATTTTTTTCTAGACATACAAAGCTGATGTGCTTCTGCTACAAGGCATTTTTCCAGTACATTTTGAAACACAATAAAGGATTAGGAAATTACCTTAAATGTAATATTGGTTTGGTCTTCCAAAGGGGGAAAAGAAGACCTACTAGAACCATTGAACAAGCAACTGAATGACTAAGGCATCAAGGTCTTCCTGCACTGGTCTCCTAGTCCGACTGATCTCCAGACTATATTCCCGACTAGAAGGAAAGGTAAAGCGAAGGGGAAAGAGATCTGGAGGAGAGGGGCTGGTGATCAGCAGAGTTAAAGGACATTAATTTCACTGACAAAAATCACACTGACTGGTCAGAATGGCCATCATTAAAATGTCTACAAATAATAAATTCTGGAGAGGGTGTGGAGAAAAGGGAACCCTTCTACACTATTGGTGGGAATGTAAATTGGTGAAGCCACTACAGAGAACACTATGGAGGTTCCTTAAAAAAACTAAAAATAGAGTTACTATATGATCCAGCAATCCCAATCCTGGGTATATATCCAGAAAGGATGAAAACTCCTAAGTCAAAAAGGTACATGTGCCCCAATGTTCCTAGCAGCGCTATTTAAAATAGCCAAGATGTGGAAGCAACATAAATGTCCATTCACAGATGAATGGATAAAGAAGATATGGTATGTATATTAAATGGAATACTACGCAGCCTTAAAAAGGAATGAAATACCTTTGTAGCAACATGGATGGGCCTAGAGATTATCATACAAAGTGAAGTCAGTCAAACAGACAAAAACAAATATCTTATGTTATCACTTATAGGTGGAATCTTAAAGAATGATACAAATGAACTTATTTACAACACAGAAACAGACTCACAGACATAGAAATCAAATTTATGGTTACCAAAGGGGAAAGGAGAGGGGAGGGATAAATTGGGAATTTGGGATTAACAGATACACACTACTATACAAAAAACAGATAAACAGGGACCTACTGCATAGTACAGGGAATTTTCTCAATTTTATAATAACCTATAATGGAAAAGAATCTGAAAAGGAATATACATACACATAACTGAATCACTTTGTTGTACACTTAAAACATTGTAAATCAACTTTAAGTTTTTTAAATCACATTGAAATTTCTTCTAAGAAATGATACATGAAATCAAAATCCCTTCATCAGCTTAGATGGCATCCTTGCATGTATGGAGGTCTGGGTGTCTGCCTTTTCTGGCAATGTTGCCAAAAACCTTCTTGACTTTCTTGATTTATGCATGTGTCTGAGGGGAACACTGACATTTCCACTCCTGGGCTGTAACCTAGCAACTTAGTGGAGACTCCACAGTGAGAGTGTTTGATTACACAACTCCAAACCAGGTTGGATTTTCTTCATCTGGGAGACAAAAGAAGTACTCAATTTCCATTAAGGGAAAATGTTCAGAACCCTTGAAATATCTCCCTGGAATCACCACTGAGCTGAAGAAATGGCCTGAAAGTGACAAGGACAGGAGAGAGGATCTGCCATCACATGCCATCCATTAAGGAGGCTCTAAATTCCAACTCCCTAAAAGTGGTCCACAGACCAGCAGCATCAGCAGCATCTGGGGACTTGTGAAAGATGCAGAATTTCAGACCTGACATCTCCTACCAATCCCTAGGTGACTGTCACGTGATTCTATGCACATCCATTCATGTTTGAGAAGCATTGTTCTCTCTATTCCAACAGGAATGATTATTTTCTTGAAAATGTTCACATGATGCCTCCATTGAAACACTGCCTATCTTACCCACAGCCATTTATGCTAACCTAACCTAACCAGAAGCTCCATCCAAAGTCCTCCTAGAGATAAAGTCTATTTGCCATTAAATTCTCAGAAGTTCTCCAGCAATGCCGACAGTGTGAAGAACTTCTTAGGCGTTTCCTTCTAAATTAGCCAATGCTGCTTGTGTTCACCTGGTCTAATCGTTCTCCAAGTGAACAAAAACCTGATTTTACAAGCCAGTGGAGCAGAGTCTCTCTTTGGCTAGAAGAATGAGTCTCAGAGAGTGTGTTTTATTTCTTCATTAGTGTGCCGTCACAGTGAGCGATCACTAAACGCAGGGCTGCATAAGAATGTTGGGGTTAAAGACAGCATAATGAACAAAGAAGTTCCCTGATTATCATGGCTGTCAGCACAAGGGAATTGGGTTTGTCACCTGGCTTAACCAACTGGGAAGAACTGATTAGAGACTGGAATCACTTTGAAAGGACCCCTGATGTTTATGTTCCTTTCCATCGCCATATCTTGTCAAGAGAAGCCAATAAAGCTGGGGGTGGGGTGAGGGGGAAGGGCTTCATTGTATGGGTTATTTGAACAAGAGGTTCTCTGAGAAACGCCCACTGTTTTCTCTGTTGAAAAATGTACTACCACACAGTCCAATGGAACTTTCTGTGATGGCAGAAATATTCTATAGCAGTGCCATTCAGTATGGCCACCACGAGCCATTTGAGCACCTGAAATGTGGCAATTCAAATAGCCAGGTGTGCCTAGTGGCTACTGTCTTGGACAATGCAGGTCCACTGTATTCACCAGGATGGGAGAAATTTAGAGGGAGAGTCATAAGCTAAAATAGATTCTAATTCTGCCGTTTAACTTCCTAGTCTATCTGCTAGCAAAATATGGTCACCTCCCAGGTTACCCCTATCTTCAAGAGGTCTTAAGAGTCTTGTGTAGTTAATATTTATTAAATTAAAAAATAAAATTTAAAAATTCAACTCTGTAGAGAAGTGGTCTCAACCTTGTCTGTACAATATCAAATTTTAAAAATATTGAGGCCTCAGTCCTAACCTCCAGTTTCCGGAGTATAGTATAGCCATTGGTAATTTAATCATTCAGTAAGTGAGAAAATTCCTTTAAAGAGGGAGTGAGATGCACTGGCCATCTGCTGTGGAGGTAGTTTGGGGGAGGAAGTGACCAGCTGGGAATAAAAGAAGAGAACAATTTGATCTAACATTTGTTAGATTCTTTTGCAAAGGTCTTTGTGCCAGACCTTTGCAAATATCTTATTGTTTCCTTCTTTTTTTTTTTTTTAATATTTATTTATTTATTTGGCTGAGCCAGGTCTCAGTTGTGGCATGTGGGATCTTCGTTACCACGTGCAGGATCTTTAGTTGTGGCATGTGGGATCTAGTTCCCCGACCAGGGATTGAACCTAGACCCCCTGCATTGGGAGCTCAAAGTCCTAACCACTGGACCACCAGGGAAGTCCCTTCTTGTTTAATTCTTAAAACAACCCCAGAGATAGATAGAGAGAATCCCATTTTATAGATCAGTAAACTGAGGCTTGGAGAGATTAAATAGCCTCTCAAGTGTGTGGTGTTAACATCAGCACCGTGTTTCCTCTTAACTCGGAGTCAGAGAGATACAATAAATGCCAGGATCTTGTTAGGCAAGTGTCGAGGATCACATGTTGCTTTGGTATTTTCATGAATCTCTTATCAATGACACCAAAATGTCACCTCTCTTACACTGTTGAAAACAATCTCTGAAAAATGCAAAAGTTACTTTCATGTTAAAACTTTTGGATCTATCCATAGGCTAAAATCAATATTTTCTTTTTCTCATTTGCATAGTCCAGGTAAAGCTAACAATTTATTCCTAAAGAAACGTAAAATTCCAAGGGTTCAGAAACCACTTTTATACATTCAGTAAACATACCAGTAAATCAGGCATGTAGCAACCTTTGGGGTCTCCCTTAACTCCCACATAGCAAGCTGCAGGAATTAAGTGATGGCCCATGGTCCCCTAAAATGCTAGACAACAGATCAGAATTATAAGACTAAAAATACCTGGGAGAAAAAGCCAGGTTGTCTTGCCATCAGAGGTGAATTTTGTGAAGTTCAGAACACCATCAAGCCCCCAGCCTAGAGATTTTATCTGTATGGAAAGTAGGTGTTGGACTGCATGATGTAAATTGAGGGCAATTATCACACTGTCGGCCCACAATATTTCCCTTTGAGTTTGCTATTGTGCCCTAAAATCACAACTGGAGAGATGCTGGGAGTGGGTGTAGACAGAGGAGGAGAGTTTATTATTAAATGAGTTGCACACAATGGAACATGAGAGAAGACTATTTAGATCGGAAAAGAAAAAGGCTGAGATTTGGGCATATCAAATACACGTGGCATCCAGAGAAAGTACTTAGTCAATGGAAGGAACAGAAGAAGACGATGAGGATATCTTTGCCCAGTTATGCTTACACCTAAGGCTGGCCTCAATACGCTCCTTCCCTCTGGAAATTTGTGCTTGGGCTGGGGGACAGGGCAAGAGCACCTCCCAATAAATAGACACTGTGTGAGTTTTCTGGTCTTGCGGCGCCATCACCAAGCAGGGGTGGAGCCTTGGGCATGATCCCGAACATCTCTGAGCTGGCAGTTACCTGCTCTCTACAGTGAAGATCATGTCTGTCTCATAGATCTGGTTTCACATGAGCCCTATGATAAGGTTAATCGAAAGTGTCTAACACATTAGCTGGGTATAATGATAAAATGATGGTTGTTATTATAATTATAATTATTTTCATCTTTGGTTACGAAAGGAACTCCTGAGGGTACGGCAAGTTCACTATAAATTTGGGATGGCCCTGAAGTTTCTCCGCCCACTCCTTTTAAAGGTGGTCCTTGACTGAGCTAGACAATGGCCCCCCAGCTGGCCCAACTGACTCCAAACCAGAAAATACTTCTATTTGCAGTGATGTTTCCAGGCCAGCCAAGATGGAATGTATGGTAGTTAAGGAACAAAATAATGAAAGTTCTAATGATGGTAAAAGCTAAAATCTATCAAGTAGCATGATTTTGTGCATTTTACATAGTATGTAACAACATGAGGGTACTGAACAGCAGCCACCATGAGGGAGGTACTATTATTAGCCCTTCTACAGATGAGGAGACTGAGACTTAAGAGGCTCATTTGGATACTCAATGGTGAGCTGGGAAACAAAGCCAAAACCTGTGGAAAGCCCTGGTGCCTGGCCACTAGGTTCTGTCCCTCCAAATACAAACTCTGTCAATGATAACACAGGGATGGAATACCCAGGCCCACCACTCCCTGTTCTCATCAAGGGATGAGACCCATTGCAGGGTCTGTGAATCCCAGACTGTGCATGAAAGGAATGGCAACCCCCAGGAACACTGTCCACATAAAGTATGAGAAAAGAGTTCTCTATTCTCCTGCATAGCGAGGCGCCAACCCCATCCATTCCTTAACCCAGCGTGTATTCAGTGCCCCATCATTAAACAAGCATTTATTAGGATCCAGGTCTAAATGTTATGAACACAAAACTATGAGGAAAGAAGGAAGAAAGGTAATGACAGCGCAAGCTATGACATCAGTGCACAGAACTGAAACCACTTTCCCACACGATCCCATCCTATACCTGTTTCCCTTGCAGCTGTCACATTTCCCCAAGAGTCCTCGATGAAACGGTAAAGCCATTTATAAATTCCAATCTCAGCTCTAATTACACTGTCAGACAACCCCTGAATGTTCAGTCTCTGCTGCACAAAGTCGTCTGTTGGAAGCTGTGCGTTTTGAAGGCGACAAACTCAGTAAGAAAGAGCCTTTCTTTTCCTAAGCAATTCTCCTGCTCTGATTGAGAAAAGATGCATGTTTGATTTCATTTGCCCCCTTCATGGTTATCCTGGGAGAAGGCGTGGCAGTGCCCTGATAGGTGGTAATGAAAGCCACTGGCATCTAAGAAACAAGAGATGTGCATATAACTTACGCGTGCAGGGCATGGAGGCGGCATCGTTGTCGGCTCTGAAAAAGCCTCGGTCACAGGTGCACGATGTGGCTCCTTCCCAGACAGAGTAGCTGTGTGGTGGGCACTTGGCACAGGTGGCATCCGTGGACAGGGCCTTGTAATATCCAATTTTGCAAGCTAAAGGAAATCGGGAAAAAAGAAAATATAAACCCCTGGTAACATAGCAAAGCAAAATGTCGCCTCCTTGATTTAGAAGAAGGGAGACATTTTTGCTAACACTAGTGAGCATCTGGCTTGAGATGCAGGTAAAACAACCCAAAACATCCTTTGATAACAGTCACACTCTAAGAGCCACTAACATTACGGTCAGGTGGCAAAGCCCTATGGAAAAAAATTTCTTAAAAACTGGTTGTATCAATAAAATCACAGCTGAAGTTTATCCAGCCCTTCCTGCATGCATATATCCTGATGCTGTTTGATCCTTGCAGTTCCCCTTTTCCACAGGCACTATTATTAGCCTTACCTTAGAAATGAGGAATATCAGCTTCAAGTGGTAAATTGTCAGCACCAGATCACGCATCTGGCAAATATCAGGGACCAGTTTTGACTGCAAGTGTTCGGCCCCCAAAGCCTGTACTCTTGGCCCCATGCTATGGAATCTGAGAGCATGGTCTAGAACCAACCAGTTGGAAGTGTATTCCAGTGCCAATAAAAAATTGGTAGGTGATCATTTCCTAATTACGGCTACAGAGAGAACCAAAGCGAAAGACCAATGGAAGCAACCAAGTTTAAAGAAAAGAGTTGGTAAGACATGGACCATGATTTCAGGAGAAAGTAATATAAATACCCACAGTAAAGTCTAGAATATAATATGTTAAAAATTTTTTTTAACATCGGCAGATACTTTATTTTCAAATTCATAAAACCCTCCTGTTTTCCCCTTCCTCCATTTTTCTAACATCCCCCCCATCACCACCACCCTGCACACACACCCAAGTGGCTGGTGAAGAGAACATGGACCATATAGTTCCTCATGCACCTGACATGCTTTCCATGACCTCATCTTTACAAACATCACACTGACACTGAGGACTGCTCTGACTAATGTGGAAAAACTCAATAATTCTGGGAAACCTCACAATAAAAAATAATTAATAGGGTCTTGCTCTCCCTTTTTTTCCTCCCCTGTGCCCTTCAAGATCACCTCCCAAATCTGTCTCAACCTCAAATAAAAATTGACCGACACCATCTGTATTAAACCCACAGCGACAAGGCCATTAAAAATAAAGTTATAAGACCTGAGGTACCATAAAAATGTGACAGTTACCCACAATCTTTCCAGTATGATTCACTCGCAAGTTTCTCCATTTATCACATACGTTGGGTGTTTCTACACTATCAAAAATATCATCTGGGAGAAGGGCCTTTTCCATCAGCGTGACCACCGCAAGAGACCAACTGTGCCAGCAATCAGGAGATTTTACTCAAACCAGTAGATAAAAAGGGACCCACAGAACTGCGTGATTCTCTGAGGAGATATGGCTGCATTCCCCGGCTCGTTACTCATCCAGCAAGCATCCGTATGGCCTCCAGTTGAAGTCTGTTCCTCCCTCCAGCACATCCTGTTGGTATTTTCTTAATCACGCTCTGGTAACAGCTAGCGGAAAGGGAATTGAGCAGAAGCTCCAGAAACTCACAGTTACTTCACCATTATTAACTAAAGTTGTTTATGTTATTTCCTTTAACGAGTCAAAACTTTATGACGTGTGGAGCACCTACAATAAAAGCACTCAGAGATCAATCTCTCCCTTATTTGCTTTCATCTGTCACTGGACCAGAGCATCTTAGAAAAACAAGTTGCTCCAATGACTGAGATTTATGTGTCTCAAGTTTATACACATCGTATCATTAGATAAGGTTCAACATGCAAGATGCCTTTTGGTCACGCTTAAGATGGCCTAGGGTTTCGGTTAAAATCGAAAACTCCAGCTTTGGCAGGAAGAAGCACTAAGGGTCAAACTTGTCTTCCCCGCTTCAAACACAATGAGTCCTTGAACTCGACACAAAGCCACTGGGTCTCTTGTGTCAGTCAGTCACAGCCCACAAAGGCAACTTGTGGAAACCTGGTGGCTCGGGGCTGGGACTGCCAAGAAGGGATAAGCTGCTTTATTTTTTTTTCACATCTGGATGTTGGAGGAAAACTTTGCATGTTCCTGACTGATCTCTGTGCACCTTCATTTCATTAGGCATCAAAACGTAAAAATTCACAATGGGGGTGAGAGACTGACAACAAAAACTGGCCTATGACTGATTCATTGCCATGTGAAAACAGAACACATTCAAAATCTTGTCAAGAAAAAAAAAAAGCATTGCTATTTAGTAATCTATTCCATAGTCTATTCCAATAAGACTACTCCCAGTTAAAAAATTAAATTCCTAGTTCACAAAAATCAAATTGAAGGATGTCTTGAATCTCCTAAAGTTCAAAAATTAGTTGTGTATATACATGTTTATTTAAGGAAAAATGAGTTTTCAATTTTATACTTCTTTTGTTTCCTTGAAGCTAGTATATTGTTACCAAGAATAAGTATTTGTGAATTCATTTGGAGGATACAGTTTTATATCTATCTGGGAAATTGAAGGTTGCTGTTCTTTAAACACACTGACTATTTTTACTCTTTTCCTCTTGCTTTTACAAGCACAAGCAGAAAATACAAAATTGTCATTGTGCTATTCTCAGCAACCTCACTACCCTTAACCCATTCTTTTGTCTTCAACTACATTAAGAACATGTTATTAATATTTCAGGATTCTTAGAAAGGATCTCTCAAAATACAGTAGTGGTTTTTCATGCACACAGCCCTTTTGCTGCCTACATTCAAAATGACCTTCTAAATTGATGGCTGAGTACATTTCTTTGCTCTGTGTGGTTCACAGCCTTGCAGCATTTGGTACATGAATGTGTAAGTACATCCCATCTTTATTCACCATTCATTCGCATCTTAAAATCTTCACTACATCTTTCATTCTAAACAGAAACCCCATGAAACATGTATAGCAAGCATTGACAGGTGTTATGATTTTCCATCATTCTCTTTTGGGTGAAAACTATGACCCTGCAGTTTTGAATGATAGTGACTTGGTAAGCAAGTTTGGAGAAAGACAAACTGCATACTCAGTACATGCCTTCCTTCTGCCCACTTGCTGGTGAGGGTTCACTAGATCGGGTACAGTAGGAGAAACCCCTTATTTGACCTTTCAAATATGGGAAAGGTCATTGTGGGAATATTTGTTCACGTGCCATGCAAAACTTTTAATTCTTTTCCTTTAGCTTTGCCTTAATTAGTTCTTTCTGCTGACTTTAAATAAAAGAAGATAAATGAGGACAGAGAAAGAAAAACTTTTCTTTCACTGGCTCAGCCACTACCATTGTTGCAGAAATCGGTCCATTGAGAAACCAAGCACCACACTCGGAGGGCTGGAGAACTCAGGTTTATTAAGCCGGCAACACCAGACGAGCTAATGTTCCAAAGTTCTGGGCCCCGAACTCAAGGTGAGCTTTACTTTTATAGTGCACATGTTTAAAAAGCATGGAAGTTTCCAAACAGAAACGTACAAGAGCAGGTGCAGAACATTCCATTTTTTAGCAAAACATCTTAAAGTTGCATTGAATTGTGAGGTCATCCTGTTTTTCTGTTTTTTTTTTTTTCCTGCACAGCAAGCATACTTCACAAAAGCAAAACAAGCATGGAGTTGTTTTTAGCTGAGTGTAAGTTTCTAACTTTCCTCTTCACCATAACCAGGTTATACTTTAGGATAGTTTTCTACAGAAGTTTCTTTGTGGGATACTTAAATATAACTACTTTTGGTTAAAAATAAAAACAAAATGGTTTTTAAGGCAAGATAGCGTCTTCAAGATTTCTTGGCATATAGATGATTTACATGAGATGTAATGCCCAATTTCAAGAAAGAGATAAACCTGTTCTTAAAAGCTATTATATACAGATGTTTGGTCATTTTTCTCCTTTTTAGAAAAATACAGAAAGATTGATAGTACCTGATTGCCTTTATAGTTCATGTTTAAACTAACTTAGTTTGTAAAAAAGTGATATTATTAGTATAATATCAATTGGGGTGGTATATCAAGCATTCACTGAGCATGTATGGTGTTTGCATGCACTATTTCATTTAATCTTCACAACAATCCTGTGAACTTGAGGCTTCATTAATATTCCCATTTTGCAAATGATAAAACTGAGGGTTTTAAGCAGCTTGCCTAAGGTCACACAGTTCAGTGGTGGAGTCAGCATCTACTGACACCCCAAAACTTCTCTGAAAAGTTTTCATGCAGTTACACGGGGTTAAGACTGACTTCTAACAAAAACGTGACACTGATATACAACTGAATGGTGGGGAAGTGGGAGTGGTCCCAACTTCCATTTGTCCCCCCAGACCACATGGTTGCTGCCTCCATCGGCCACATACCTGGGACCCATGTTCCAGGTCCACCCCCCCAGAGCTGCCTTGCTGACTACTGGCCACAGGAGGCCCGTGAGTGCTTGAAATGTGGCTGGTCCGAATTGAGGCAAACTGTATATGTGAAATACACGTGAGATTTCCAAGACTTAGTACTCAAAAAGCAGAAATATCTTATTAATAATTTTTACATTGATTACATATTGAAGCAACATTTTGGATATACTGAGTTAAATAAAATATCATTAAATTTCACCTTTTAAACGTTATAGTTTTTAATGTGGCCACTAAAAACCTTAAAATTATCTATGTGACTTGCACTATATTTCTATTGCGCAATGCCATGCTAAAGTCTGGACTATTAGGTCTTGTGTGTGCCCGCACATGTGCATGACTGCACACAGGCACTCTTGCAAATGCTGGGTGCTGACAGTGGTGGGGGGGGTAACACCATCACCCAAGGACCTTTATTCAAACTTACCCTGAGCCCACCTCTGGGAAGCTGATTCACTTCTATTTAAGCAGAGCTCTCAGGCAGCTGGCTAATTTGAAAAAACCTAATTTGTGCTAAAGTACTAACAAATAAACATTAATGTGTTAAAAATTACCTTCCTAGGTAACAAATTTGCATTTTAATTTGGAGTCTCCAGAAGGTCAGAGCTGAAATTCCAACAGTGGCTCCCTTGGGGAAATCTGAGCCATTTATGCAAACTAGTCCAGAGGGAACATTTGGCTCTGGGAGGCCTGTGGGTTCCTCTAACCTCATCATGTGGGTAGGATGTTAGGTACACACTTCCAGATGGGTGCTATGGGGAACTCTGTCTTTTGTGTACCAGATATATACTATTTTCAGTACGCTTAGGAATTTATTTTAGAAATATCAAAGTTACTTAATGGCCATTATCAAATTAATTTCTGATTAATTGTTCACTTGCTAGACTGTATATTATATGAATTAACATAAGAGTATTTCCTAAGAGGAAAACAATCTGTCGAAGACGGTTTCTGGGGAACTCCCTGGCAGTCCAGTGTTCAAGACTCCATGCTCCCGATACAGGGGACACAGGTTCGATCCCTGATTGGGGAACTGAAATCCTGCATGCTGTACAGTGCGGCCAAAAATACACACATAAACACACATTTATAAAACACATATATAAATTTTAAAATATAGATAAAAATAAAATGAGGTCTCTAAAGAGGGTTTCTGCTTTCAGGTTTTTGCAGAAATGTACAATATCCCCAGCCATCTTTGGGGAAGCTGTGCACATTAACAGATCCCCCATAGTACAGATGGGAAAACTGAGGCAGGCAGGTTAACGATTTGCCCAAAGCAGGGTTGGTTTTCTAACCCAGGCAATGTAGCTTAACCTATAAGCTAGGCTTATAGATCTCTTCTCATGCATTTGAAATCTATAGGGTAGAGATGAACAACTGTTACAGGGAAATGGGGCTCTGCCTTGGGAACACCTAACTCTACTCCATTTATAAATAGCAAAACACTGGCAAAACCACACTGTCCCAGTCATCTGCATTCCACAACTGGTTTTCCTGATATGTGTTGGAAAAAAAAAAGAAAGAAAATTGAGGTTTTTAAGGAACTTTAGAGAGATCACCTAATCCAGGAGTTCGGAAACATTTCTGAAAAGAGCTAAACAGTAAATAATTTAGGCTTTGCAGGCCAACAGGAAGACCAAGGATATTAAAGAAGGTACAATACATACATAATAAGATAAAATTTAAAGAAATTTCTACAAAATTTTTTATTGATGGAATTCAAAATGTAATAGTAACAACTAAGTGCTATATACTAATGAGAAGAATAGAATTCCTATCTGGAGGGATAATATTCCACTTAACTGGGGTTCAAAGAAAGTATTTATTATCAAATTGATCAGAAATGTCATCTATAAAAATCATTCTTAGCTCTCAGACCACAAAAAAAACCAGGTGTCAGGCCTGAGAGTTCATACTTTGTCAACATTAAGTCTAGTCTAACATACTCATTTTCGAGATGAATGACTTGCCCACTGTTCCTTCTAGAACATGCCAGGATCAAGTCTGGAATCCAAGGTTCCTGATCTCTGTTACCCTGCAGTGTCTCCCTGAGATCCAAACAGTTACTAATCAGAGAAGTGATGGAATGCAGATACAAAGGAAAAGCAGTGAACAAGATGGCTTGAACTATTGTTCAGAGATAAAACAGAGCCCTAGCTCCTCCTCACCGGCTATACACGACAATCTGATAGCCATCTTTGAGTTCTGTAGGAACTAGGGCCCCCACCCAGGTGGTGAACAGTAACTACACTGAGACCACAGCCTGGTTGGCATCACAAAGTTGACGATTAAGACTCCTAGAATACCACCCTGTTACCTCACCACTAACCAATCAGGAGAAAGTCAAATACCCTGCAGCAGGCACCCCAAATGTTGCTTTTAAAAACTCTTCCCTGAAAACCAATTTAAAAGTACATGTACTTATTATAGTACTGAGTTAAATTAGTTATCCGGTAAGATGGTTGATAGAAAGTTTACTCTTTTGCAGCAATGGTAAGAAAGGGAGGTAGCCTGATTTGGGGACTGATGTACTGATTAAATGAGATATTACACACACAGTGAAGCACAGTGCCTGGTCTGTATTAACTAATTACCAGAAGGGTAACATTATTACTACAGTGGGACATCACAGGCTGCAAAGGTGCAGGTAATCCATACATTTTAAAAAAATAATAAATAAATAAAACAATTTTTTCTTTTGTTTTTGAATAGAATTGGATATAATTTCAAAACCACTATGAGATAATGTGTTCATCATTTTATTTCCTTCATGAACATGATGCCAAAAACCTTGGAGTGAATCTGGCTCATAGCATCAGCAGCTTATTTAGTGGCCATACACAAGATAGGTATCAGGTAAAGTTTTATTTTTATTTTAAAAATATGTAAGAACATTTTTAAAATTAAGTAAATTATTGGGTTGGGTTTTGAGGTTTCTTTTATGCTGCTGACCAGCTCCTTCAGCAAACCACAATTCCATCCTATTCTCTACCTCCATCTCCTTCTGTTGTTTCCACTCTTACCTTGGAGCTAGCTTTCATAAAAATAGACAAAGGGAAAAAAATGACAGAAAAATCTACACTGAAAATTGACTTGCTCTTTGAAGAACAGAATGCAATATAATCCCATAAATAGGTAGGTAATTCTAAAATGTCAATTGTAGATGGTTTTCACATGACACAGTAAATCCTCTAGAAGCAAGTTCACATAAAGCCTGCTCAATTTAAATTAACTCCATAAAAATTACTGAACACAAGCAAAAAGAATGCAGTGGAGAAATAACTTATTATTTTCCCTGCTTGCCTCAAAAACAGACAGTCTAATTATTTGAGGAGCTATTTCTCTTTGGTGAATTGGGAGGGACTCAACTTGAACAGCAGAAGTTCCACAGAAGACAAAGTTCAACTGAACATGGAAGAGGAGAAAATTAACTAGTAGATTCAGCATATTAATAAGGTATAATTCCATTGCCAGTAATTGCTTAAAAGAAGCCCTCCTCCGTATACGTGTAAAGATACTGATGGGAATACAGGTTGCTAGCTCCAATCTTTGGCTACATCAGTTTGGGATTCACTCTCATGGGGGAATTTTTAAGGGCTCCAACAAAGGCAACTAGGCTTCCAAATTTAGATGTAAGTGACCTGACTGATAGGACAAATGAAGGGCTTCAGTATTTATGAAAGAGAGAATCTGTTCTGATCTAAAGCCCAGAGGTTGCTACCAGAATTGACCACAGTGAGGCTAGAAACTAACTTAGTTTGATCTTCACAATTTTCTCTAACATGGGAGTTAATATGAATTTATAGCAAATCAGAGTAGAGCATTGCTAGAAAAGAATAAGTTATTTCAATTTTATAGGGGGTTACAATTTTAAATGTATGAACTTCTTAGGTGGCACAGTGGTTAAGAATCCACCTGCTGATGCAGGGGACAAGGGTTCAATCCCTGCTCCAGGAAGATCCCACATGCCGTGGAGTATCTAAGCCCATGCGCCACAACTACTGAGCCCATGTGCAGCAACTACTGAAGCCCACGTGCCTAGAAGCTGTGCTCCACAATGAGGAGCCCATGCACCACAATGAAGAGTAGCCCCTGCTCGCCACAACTAGAGAAAGCCTGTGTGCAGCAACGAAGACCCAATGTAACCAATGAATAAATAAATAAATACATACATACATACATAAATTTAAAAATAAAATAAAATTTAAAAAATAAAAAATAAATAAAAATAAAATATAAGGCAGCACAGCAAACTTTAATCACTATATATCTATATATTTAATATGTAGCTTGTTAAATATTCTTTATAATCTTACCTCTAACCTTTGTTCTTATGCTCCCACTTAAGACGCTGAAAATTTGCTATATTAAAAAACAAATCGTGACTCTCAATATCGTCTTGAAAAACAGACTGTTTTAAGGAAATAATCTAATCCCAAGAGCTCTACAAATTTTGTGGATATTTTCCTTTTGTTTCATACTAAATTTCACACATCAATGATTGGGACTTTCTTTGGTAAAATCTGAGATTAAAGTTTTATTTTTTTTAATTCACGGATCTTATTGAAGATATAAATTTTAGTAGCTTGAGCAGAACTTAACTGAATGGCTTATAATACTGTTTTTAAAGCTTTGACAAAATTTAAGCTTATCTTCTTTTCTATTATGTAAAAGTTTATTATGTAAGTTAAAAATCACAGATGTCCACAATATAAAGTAAAAAAAAAATCAAGAAAAACAAATACTTTAAGATGAGCTAAACATACAAAGTGTTTAATCATTTTTTTTTAATTTATTTTGGGGGGGGCCATGCCATGCAACTTGTGGGATCTCCCTGGGTTACCAGACCAGAGATTGAACCTGGGCCCTGGAAGCGAAAGCACCGAGTCCTAACCACTGGACCTCCAGGGAATTCCCTAATCCTGTTTTTAAAAACACCTAATCCCTGCCTTGAACTTGAATATAAAATTACTGAACATATATGGGAATGCAATAAGTGCTGTTATATAGATGCTTTGTCCTCACCACTGACAGTACATTAATCACAGTGATGGCATGCGACTCTGAAGCCATTAACACCGAACTTGATGACCCCTGACATTTCAGAGAGGGACCAACTTTTCAATGAGCTGTGCTATTGCTTTCTTCGCGCTTTGATATTTGGGGTATGTAAAGACTAGTGGTTCATTACACATCCACTGACTTCAAGTAAGAGGTCAGAGCACTGAATAAAGGAAGAAGCTATGTTTTCTTCCACTCCTCATCTACACCATCTGAACTTAATACTTGAATCTGTGTGATTCGCATCATTATATGAAAAGATCATCCACTAGCAGGTATGCACATCCACTCATTCATTCGACCATTCATGTTTTAGCAAACATTCATGAAGCATTATTATAAGGTTTTTGTTAAGCCTTTATAATAATGGTAATAGTAACTGATAGCAAGTATTTATTGAGCACATACTAACTGCTGAGAGGTCTGGGAAATGTGAAGCTGCTGCCTTCAGGAAAGGAGCAGACCATTGCTCACACTCCCATCTTAAGGATGCTCTCCTGCAGAGGTACCTGCAGACTTTTATGGGGGCCTTTCCTATGTACCTAACCCAAGACTGTCTGCTTATAGAAGGAACCGAATACAAAGGTGACCCCTGAATAGAACGTTCCTGAAGAAAAAAAGAGTTTGGCCAAGAAGCGGGTTCTACCCATGAGAAAATAAGAGTTAGTGATTGCCAGCCAGGAACAGATCACAGCGGCGGGCACTCTGGGTATTTACCAGCTTGATTTAGACAAAGCCCCTCTTTTTAGGGAGATCACAGCCCAATTGGAGATTCTCTCATTATCTCTATGTACATTCTATACTTGCTGTTTCTCCATTAAAAAGTAAAGATTGTAAAGACTGGGAACGAATGAAATACGTTCTGAAGCCAGGGCCAGACCAAGAGAAACACGCGTTAAATAAGTATTTGATTAACTCCGGCAGCTTGGCTAGTCATTGTCATCCAAAGGACATCACAGCCTGAGTTGTCACAAATCATGATTTATGTGGCTGAAATGACATTATGCAGTAATAACTGCTCAGTGCTTCCTCTTCTTTGTTATGTTGATGCCCCTCCCCCCAAAAAAACACTCAGAGAAAGAAGAAGGAGAATGAGATGGAGAGGGAGAGGGAGAGGATGAGGGACAGGGAGAAGGGGGAGGAAGGAAAGGGGAAGAGGAAGAGGAGGAAGAAGGAGAGGGGGAGGAGGAGGAGGAGGAGGAGGAGAAGAGGAGGAATTGAAAAAGAAGCTTTAAAAGACTCACTGCTGCAGTTATTAGCGACGCATTACCAATTCTCTGCTGAGGTTTTGATCATGGGTCTCTTCACTGTTTACTTTTTGAATATTATTGTACTGAGAATTTTTGGAGAGAATTTTAAAATTACGAGTACTCATGATAAAAAAGGATTTATGTTTCACAGACAGAATCAGGTTAAACATTTGTTTTGTTTTTGGTAGTGCATGTAGTGGATTAATGATTTCATATAACTATTTGCCAGCATTTAATATCACATATGTTTGACTATTCCAACACTGCTTATGTCTGAGGGGAACAACAACAGCAAAAATTCCCCAGGAGCTCCCTGAAGAGTCCTAGTCTAGACCAAGTGAAATTTATGGGGCAAGTGCACCGTCTGTGTTTGGTGCCGTCCAGAGGCAATCTGAGAGATCAGAGCAAGAACCAGCAGATTCCTGAGATAACGCTCATGACTTTGCTATTATACAAAATAGTGCTAGTACTGACTCACTCTCTCCCACTGACTCAGTTAAACTCCTGAAGGCTGCGGGGGGGTGGGGGTGAGGTGGGGTGGATTTGATCATTTATCTAACGCATTTTCAGCACATCGTGCTGACAGATCCTGGTCCCAAGAAATCAGTTTAAATTGTTAGCAGGAACATGCAGCGTGACAAAGAGCCCCCACGCGCACCCACCTTGACAAGGATGACCTAGCAACTAACTGGCCAGGGCTTACCTGTGAGCTTTCTACAGGACCACCTGGACAAAAGAGAAGCAGGGGAGCTTCACATTGACAGATCTGAGCTCCACAGCACTAGGACGATTTCTTTGCTTTCATCAGATCTCCTCTAGTAAAAGCACAAAGGGCAGGCCTCTAGATGGTCCTTACAGCATGGCAGGCAGGGCTGGTAAGGGCTGGCCTCCAGATCCTCCTTACAGTACGGCAGGTGGGGCTGGTCCCACCCTCAGGGGCTCTGGGAGGTTCTCTTGCTGAAAGTGCTTTGGCAGCCTCAGCTTTTTCTGTCATCAGTTTGAATTCATGGGAAAGGGCAAGATGCCAAAAGTGCTTGCAGGTGAATTCTTTGTCCCTTTCAAGTGCATCTGACTTAACACTGATGACTTATATGGGTGTTTATCTTTTGTTGAGAAGGATTATCAGTTAGATCAGTAAATCTTTTCCAGGTATAAATTATAAATCACAAATCACAAACAGGGATGCCAGGGGAAATATCAAGTCATAATCTGTTCATTTGTATCTCATCCCAAATATCAAACACAAGCAATCATAATGAAAACTGATATTAGTAAAAACAGAAACAAGACCATGATGCTGACAAGTTCCCACAGCGTTGGGTCATGAAGGAAGAGTGGGATGACCCTTGTTTATAAAATATAGATGGGGTACAGTGAGAACAGACCCATTTTAAAGCCAGCAGGAGAACAAATCAGACTTACTGCCGAACACAAAAGAACTGAACTTCACCAACATAACCTAAATTCATCTCAGATGTACAAAAATCTTTATTAATCCAAAACAAATTTCTGGATTAACTTTCAAAAATAATTATAGGGGCTTCCTAGGTGGCGCAGTGCTTAAGAATCAGCCTGCCAATGCAGGGGACACAGGTTCGATCCCTGCTCCAGGAAGATCCCACATGCCGCGGAGCAACTAAGCCCTTGCACCACAACTATTGAGCCTGCGCTCTAGAGCCCGTGAGCCACAACTATTGAGCCCATGTGCTGCAACTACTGAAGCCCATGCACCTAGAGCCCGTCCGTGCTCCACAACAAGAGAAGCCACGGCAATGAGGAGCCCACGCACCACAACTAAAGAAAGCCCGTGCACAACAAAAAAGACCCAACACAGCCAATAAAATAAATAAATTAATTAATTTTAAAAAATCCTTTCTTATTAAAAAAAATGATTACAAGCAGCCTGGGAAATTGAAAGCTTTTTTAAGATTCTATTTATAAGATTGTTACCAAACTAGATCTTGGAAAATGATTTAATTTCTTTGCTAATTACTCTTCCTTTCTGTATATCACAAAGCAGTTGAAAAACATTAAAAATCCTTCCAAGGAGCCACCAAAAGTAGATCAGTTTTGTGTCTCGAAAGCCGAGACCATGAAAAGACCTGTATTTTATTCATTGGAATAGAAAACTTTTTCCTAGCCCTGAGGCAGGATCATTCTGAATGAGGTTCAGATTTGAAGAAGAAAAAAAAAAAAAAAAAAAGGATGAAGTCATAAATCCTCCTCCCAGAAGAGGAAAAAAAAGAAAGCTTTAAAAAATTCTGGCAGGTGGATGATCATCTCTGTGAATAAAACGAAGCTTTTTTCCTCAAGGCTATGTCAAGGTTACACTTGGTTTGTCAGAATTCATTCCCAGCATATGTAGAAGTGCAGGAAGTGAATCCGGAGGCCAGGCTCTGTGGGGACCAGACCCGGATTCCAGTCCCAACATTCACCAACTGAAGTTCTCTGGACCTCCGTTTCCTCTGAGGACATCAGACTATATAATTTATCAAATCTCTTTTTAAACTTCTAAAATTCTGGTCTATACTCCTCCCAGGATCTGAGAGACTCAATGATGCTGAAATAACCAACACGTTTTAAAAAACTCGGAAGCCATTTACGGTTTGGTTTAAATGCTGTTCAGCAAATGAGTCCAGTACCTTTACCTTCCCTTCCAGGCCTGGTGTGGGCTCATTCACAGCAGTCAGGACCTGAGCTCAGCCACTTACCAGCCATGGGACTGAGTTATCGGCTTATCGAAAGAGCCCCCCCGCCATAAATTCGTAACTTTAAACTCTTTATTGAACTTTCTCTTACCTGTCTTAGCAGAGATTTCTGAGTGTTCCTATGCTCTTTTTGTCACTTACTAAAATCAGAAAAGACAACGAAGAAAAGAAATGTCTTTCCTCTAGGGAGTCAAGGCTCGGTCACTCCGCATGTATAGGGGAGCAGCTGCCTGGCAGAGGGAGGGGATGACGGACGGGGGATCTGTGCTTTGGAAGAGTACACACTCTCCTTGCTCGGATATAATTACAGGGGAACAAAATGGTAACATGAAAGAGACTGGGGGCGGGGGTGGGGAAGGGGCTTAGAGCAGGTGCTTAGGGAGGGCCTTTTATAGGTGACCCAGAAGCTGGGCCCTGAACTAAGAAAGGGCCAGCAAATGTGAAGATTTATGTGAGAAAAGCATTCCAGGAGACAGAGAAAGTTGCAAAGGCCCTGAGGTGAGCATGCCCTAGAGGGCCAGAAAAAACAGCTGTCTCTAGGGAAAGCTTGAGGTGGAAAGCCAACACTGAGCTCCAAGAGACCAGCAGGGTCCACATTATAGGATAAAGAGCTTAGAGCTTATGCTCAATATGGCAGTGTGATTTGCTAAGATTTTTCAAAAAGATCACTCTGGCTGCCGGTGGAAGATGGGTGGTAGCAGGTACTAGGAGAAGCTGGGTCACCAGCGAGGAGGCTGTTGAGGGGAACCAGGAAGAGATGATGGTGACCTGGACCAGGGTGGGGGCAGAGGACCTGGCATCGGAGCTTGAGTTCCAAGTAAATGACATAAAGGACGCACTGTGCTCTTCACCGTGGTCACAAAATATTCTTGGGTGTCGCCGTAAGATAGCAAACAAGTGGCATAAGGAGAAAATTTTGGTTTCCCCCTTGGCTCTGTCCTTTGAAACGAGTTATGTTTCAAAGATTTGTCTGAGCAGGCTGGGCCATCGCTCCCTCCACTGACGACGGAACACCTCCCGCCAACACAAAGGTCTCTGCAAGGATGGTAACCAGGCCCAGGGCTCTGACCACTTACATACAGCCTTCCGCACCTGAATAGCAGCAGCAGGACAGCACCCACTGACTCTAAGGAGCCTGCCTAGGGGCTGGATTCCTAAGCATGAGGCAAACAGGAAGGAGGAGTGCAACTGACAAGAATTTGTCAAGAGTAACAGAAGGAAAGGAAGAGCTATTAGGTTTTGAGTTGACACTAGGTAGCTGTTCCCGTGGGCAGGCTCTGTTGGTTTTCAAGTGAGGTTCTTTACTCTCCTGTTTCTGCACAGAGCTGATGTTGACCTAATTGGGAGACTGCAGATAGCTAGCTGGTTTCCAGAAAACTGAAAAAAATGAGAGTAGAATTTTCAGATCTGGGTACTATTCATACCCTTTTTTCCTGATAGTCCCTGTGGTCATATAGCTCAGTCCTTAGATTACAGTGCAAAACAGTCATCTTCAGCTTATAAGAAGAGAGGAGACTCCTTGGATGCTGGTACCAGCCACAAGGAAAACCTCTCTTTTACAAACCCCCTCTTTCCCCCCGCCTTCTGCACAGCTGTCATTCAGTAATGAACTGTGTGTTTAGAGGATCATTGCCCATCTCCCCATGCAGAATGCAACCCTTGACAGTAGCAGTAGTAAATGTGCCTATCTGTTTGTGATGAAATCTCCAGCACTGAGTACAGCAACTTGGTAGCTGTTTGTGACAAACTGGTAGACTGATTAAATGGACGGATGAACTGCCTTTAGCATCTAAACCTTAATGATCAGCTCTAGAAGCCTGGACACATGACCAGACCACCCTCGGCTCTGTGAACCAAGCTTTACAAAGATCACTTTGGGTTCCCTTTCCTGTTCCTATGTTTCTTGGCCACCAGGACTCAGATTTCCCTTCCAACTGCCTTGCAATGTTACAGGCTATGCTAAAAGTTGCCAAAAGGGAAACAGCACAATCCCAACCCGGGCAGGCAAGAAGGTCTGCTGGTAATACTTAAAGGGTGGGGGAGGTAGGGGGCAAAATTTGAATGCACTCTGCTTGCGAGTACCTGGCACTCAAAGGAGTAGGAAACCCAGAGTTCAGGCACCCAACAGAAAATAAATCCAGAGAGCTGATTAGTTTTGAAAAGCTAAACTATTTAGATATGAAAAATCGAGAAAGGAAAGAGCAGTACAGGTTGGAGAGGGTGGGGCTGGTGAGGAAAGAAGTCATATCAAAGGCAGCCTCCAGACCTAGGGCAGATAGGATAAGAGATAAGTCTCTTTGCTAAGTTAGTCACACCCACCTACATACAATACTCTTGGCAAAGATTCCTTTACTAACAAAGCAGGCACATGTTTTAAACAAAACAGTGCAGTGTAACAGCTAGGGTGCCTATAAATGTAGTTTTAAATTAAAAAAAAAAAATCAAAGGGGGCAGAATAAAACAAAACATGATCCATGGTTTGAGAATACGAGAATACTAAGATTACTAGGTCCTATGGCCACAACGGAAACCCGTTTCCTCAATGTACTTTAAATGATGCAGTTTCTGATAAAAGGGTGTTTGGACCTTGAATCACAGACTGTAGAGCAGATACCCCAACACACTGAGAGGTGGAAAAAAGACAGTGATTCAGAGCAATAATCTAAAGGAAAGAGAGAGGTGGACAATAGGAAGGGACTCGTTTCTTTTTCTTCAGCTCTTCAGGCTAACCCAACAGAACTTCTTTCTTCTGCTCCAGCTATAAAGACATCCTACCTAGGAGACTGGTCCTGGATGGTATTAATGCTGCTGGCATTGCCATTCAAAGTTAATACTACAACTAACTAGCCCCAGGAAAGGAGCCTCTCAGGGTTTAGGATAAAAGAACATGAAAAGACTTAGGCATAGTGGTAGAACAACCAAATTAACTTTTCAAATGCAAGGCAAGGATAGCATTCTAAACGCCCAGCCCAGGTAAACAAAAGCAGGTTACCTCCAACACAACCTAGAGTTCCAGCCATGACCTACCTAGCTCTTGGACAAAGATCTTTTTACTTCCACTGTAATTGCTCAGTTTTTCTCTCTCCTTTCCTCTAGTACCTCTCCCACTTTTTTCATTGGCCATTATCTAGATTTAAGGGTAATTTTAAAATACCCATTTTGTGTAATAAAGAAAATACATCTGCACTGATCATGTCATGCCTGTGTTTAAAATATTTCAAGGGGCCGCACTGTGTATTCCATCAAACTCAGAAGAGTAGAGACACTCAAAAGCCTCATATCCAGCCCCAATTTTCCCTCAGATATCCTACACTTCAGTCAAACCAGATCGTGTAGCATTTGTTCTCACTTGGAAAGTTCAAAACTTCTAAATCACTTCCAAATAGTAAAATCTCAGCCTCTCCTCTGCAGAACAAAACGGGTCGCGATTTCGGTAAACTGAAAATGTTGCTTACCATCAAGCCATCAGCGCCCCACCCCCATGACAGTGTACTTTGTGTGGAATTCAGGATGGAGAAAAGCAGGCTACTAACCATAAATAGTTAAGATATATACATAAGGAATAGTTTCAATAAACCAAGACTTTTGCATCTTCCCATACATAGAAGAGCACTAAATCGTTAACTGAAGATATCTGGTTTTTGTGATTGGCAGTAACCTTTTGACGTTCAACTATGTGGTTGTTTTTGTTGTTGCTGTTTTTTGTGTTCCAACAAAAACTGCTATATATCCTGGCTCTTCCCTTACCGCTTAAGAAGAGTTCCTCAGAGCTATCCGAGAGGCTGTCTCCTGGGCTATAGTCCTCAGTAAAGTCCCCAAATAAAGCATAACAATATTTAGGTTGTGCGTTTGTCTTCAGTGGACACTTCCAAGCCTAAATACAATCAGCCGCCACCTTTTCTATCAAGCATTACTTTGGGAATCAGACCTCAAATTTACCTTGTGTACACTGCACTCCTTTCTATCTTCCTGCTTATTTACACATATATTTATTTTCCTATCATCCAGCAAGTAATCAGTAAACCCAGAAGACAGGACTTATCCTAGACACACATGCACGCATGCACACACACACACCCCCTTATCTTGATTATAACAGATGGGAGTTCTAAACTTACTAGTCAGTGTTTTGGGATTTTCAATTCTAATTTCTCTTCCCCAAAATCTAATTTTTGAAAGCTCATGTAGTTTCTGATTTTTCTTTTTCATATGCATTGGGAACTCTGAACAAATTAAAGTCAATAATCCTTGAAATCCAGGTTTCATAATATGACATCATAACTTGATGAAACCCCCAGACAGTTGCATTTTCAATATGCATTATCTGAAAAGTTATACAATGACAAAAGGTCACTAACAGTCAATAACTCTTTAAAATACACTTGCATTTTATTAACTATAGTAGCACCTATATGTATTTGAAAAATAGAAATTGTGGGAAACTGGTTATTCCATATACAGCAAGGTTTGGCCTGGTCCATACAGTGTTAACCAGGGACATTTTGCAATAATTCCTACCCTATTCTCAGCCCCACAGACTCTGAGACCTACTACTGTGAATGTCAATCAAGCAGCCATCGCTTGGCCTAACTTCAAGCAGCCAACTTTACTTCCAAACTTGCCCTTGAGTAAGGAAAGGAAGAACGCTCTATCCAAGACCAAACCAACAGTTCTGATTAGATGTTGCAGGGTACAGAAAAAGTGGAATTGAAACGGGCCATAAGGTTTCTAGACCAAATACCTGAGGGAAAATATACCATAACCAAAATAGGAACTAGAGGAAGAGGAGTTGGTTTTGGAAGGAAGGGCATGAGGTCAGCTAAGTGATCACTGAATCCGAGATGTTTGAATTGAGATGTTCAGGAAGCAATTGGAAATACAGGTCTGGAGGTCAGCACAATTAGAGACAGAGATTTGGAAAACATCTGCAAAGAACACAAGAATCACAGGAGTGGAGGAGCTGTAGATTCAGAAAAAGTTCAGGGAGGAATCTTGTAGATACCATCTTTCAAAGACAAATGGAAAAAAAAATGGAATAAAAAAGGCAGGATGGACAATAGAACAGAGTAAGAAGGGAACTAGCATTTACTGGTCACCATGAGGGACAAGGCCACGTACTTTAAATACACGATCACATTTAACCATCACCATATGCTCTTGACCTGAGCATTGCCAGTTATGCCCACTGTGTATGCAAGTTACCTGAGAATTTCAGTGACCATTGCCACAGATCAAATGCTACATTCACTATGGAAGAGCCAGGAGAGTGCCTAAAGAAAACTAAAGGAGATTAGAATTTCAAACAGTCAGGGTGGTTATTAAGGAGGAAGAGGCCTTGGAAGGGACAGACTGTCAATGTCAAAGATGTCTATATTCTTTGAGAACAGTATCAGGGGAGTGATGTGGGAGCAGCTAAACTGTAGGATTGGTCCAGTTGATAAAGCACAATGAGTCAAAAAGTTAGCTAACAATAACTATGCAATGACCCGTCTAGAAATTACATAAAGACAGTAGGTTAACATGCACCCCAATGTTCATTGCAGCACTGTTCACAATAACCAGGTCATGGAAGCAACCTAAATGTCCATCAACAGATGAATGGATAAAGAAGATGTGGTACATATATACAATGGACTATTACTCAGCCGTAAAAAGGAACAAAATTGGGATATTTGTAGAGACATGGATGGACCTAGAGACTGTCAGACAGAGTGAAGTAAGTCTGAAAGAGAAAAATATCGTATAGTAAGGCATATATGCAGACTATAGAAAAATCGTACAGACCAACCAGTTTGCAAGGCAAAAATAGAGACACAGATGTAGAGAACAAACATATGGACACCAAGGGGAGAAAGCGGGGGGAGGATGAATTGGGAGATTGGGATTGCCATATATACATTACCAATAAGAAAAAAAAAAAAAACAAATTGTACACTTTAAATATATACAGTTTATTGTATGCCAATTATATCTCAATAAAAATAAAAAGGCAAACTAGAAAAAATAAGGAAGTACAGTCCTAGAGAGTGACCTTTCAGAATTCCCAAATGCTCAGCCATCTGCATAAAATTTAAATACATATTAATGGCTTTACTTAAGCCAGAAAGATACAACATGTAAGAAATTTGTACCTGGACTTCTCAGTACTTTCAACATCTCAAATGTCCATTCAGATTAGTAAACACAATCTAAATCTGTTGCCACATAATTGATCTTTCTTAGCATCCCAAACCCAGATTTGATTTGATCACATTTTAATGGCTATTGCTAATTACTAGGAACATGCTCATATTTAAGGCATTTGTTCCCCCAATTCAGAGATTTAAAATAATGTTTCTCAAATGATGATTAAGACTTTATAACTCTTTAAATTCCCCTAACGGTCCTATCTATTGTCTCATTCACCTGGAATAAGCGCAAAGGAGAGAGAAAAAATAGGGCAAATTCGCGAAGTCTATAAATATGTAATTTTACAGCCCTTTGAAAGAGCTTACTATTTTCAATACTCACCAAATTACATGCCCATGATAGAAATTTCTATTTCATAAAAGAATGTGATAAAAATTGATGATGTAAACTAGACCCATCTGTCAAGTAACGTGGCATTCACAATGGCCTCAGGGCAAAGCACCTGCAAGACATCCGTCCCCTACAATGTGTACACAGAGAGGACATCCATTATGCTGCGTGAAACTACCATTTAGGTGGATGAAATTGGTGCTACACTCGATATATATATTAAGTTAAAAGGTTAATTTTCTGACTCATGGTCTGGATATTAGGGCTGTGGAGGAAAACGAGTTATCATATGCTCCTTAAATTACCTTTCAGTGAAACAAGATAAGGAGGTGAGAAAGGGATGTGTCTTCTATTTAGCTCCATTAGTTCCAGCAGTGAGGATGCCCGTGCTCCCGGCTCCCGTGTTTCCTCAATGGGGGTAGAACGCCTCAGGGGTTAAGCACACAACTGGAAGTCAGACAGACCTGAATGATGGAGCTAACACTCCACAGCGAGATGTGAGCCTCAACCCTCAGCTCTGATTTCCTCAGTGAAACTGGGACAACATTGTATGAGGAATAACGGAAAACTGCCCACAAAGTACTTGGCATAGCACTCAAAATACACTGCTACCAGGCTGCCCTGAGGCCCTCAGCAGGAAACATAAACATGGAGCCTATACCCTCGACACAGAAGGGCTTCTTCCTGAAATTGACAATCCCTGAAAAAATGTTGCCAAAGATAGAGGCTAGGGGTGGGGAAGGAAGAAAAAAAACCATGGAGTACTTTTCTGTGATGTGACCCCAAAATGCTGGATAAAGTGCATGATCCTCTCTACAACTCGGAATTAGATACTGTTTCTCCCATTTTATTTTCTGGATGAGAAAAAGGAGGTTCAAGCAAAGGTTCTAGCTAGTTAAAAATGGCCAAAGTGAAATGGAGGTTTGCCGCATTCTAAAAATAACTATAACTGACACTTATTGCATGAGTATGGCTCAGCACTTTATACGTGTAATGTACTAAACACTTAAGACAACCTGCTGAATAAGGAAACACATGACCTCTATTTTAAACTAAGGAAACTGAGGCATGGAGAGTTAAGCAAGTGCTTGATTGCTTGTTGGTAATAAATTTCAGATTCAGTATTTGAACCAAGGAAGTGTAATTCCAGAACTATGCATGCCTCAAAAGCTTGTCTCTCCCTTGTGTGCTCAGGGAGTAATAGCATCCAGGGTCAAGAAAAATTCACACCCACCATACACACCATACACATCCACCCCCCCACCCACCATATACATACACATACACACCCCCCACACACACCATACACACACATATACCCCATACACACACACACCATACACACACACACACACACATTTAAAATGCGAAAAAGCATTAAAGTCACAGTCTACTAATCTGTCTGGGAACAACATAAGTAAAAACAAATACTAGAACGGTGTGGAAATTGGGTAAATTCAACATGTCCCCATCTTCTCTTGGTTCAACTTTTCAATGACAAGTTTCTCTGATTAACTCACAGGTCTACCAGCCCAGTCTCTCGTTGACAAATGTTAACAGGAAGGGAAGAGGAAAGGAGAAACACGCAGCTAGGATGCTGGGAAGAGGCAGCTGAAATGAACAGACATATTCTTCAAAAGACACCCTAGGCAGACCTTGATAGTGTCCAGATTTAGGACAAGGACTCAGCCTCACAGGATGAAGGGGTCACAGCTCAAAGTGCAGCCCTGAGCCTCCACCCTCATCCCCACCTAGATGTGTACAGCCTGGCGTGGCGGCCCCAGCACAAGAGCGGAGACCCACACGGGTCTGCTCCACACTCACAGGACCTGGAGGCCCACGCTGCTTCAGGACCACCTGTCAAATCCTTCCAAGGCAACGTTGGCCTGGGCCGGTCCTAAAGACATTAATGGCTCATCCTTAACCCAAAACAGCCCTAGGAGTTAGATGCTATTGTTATTACTATTTTACCTAAGAGGAAATCGAAGCACATAAAGATGACGTTAACTTGCCTGTCACAGAGCTACTGGATGGGACAGGGTATACACTGAGGCAAACTGACCCCAGAGCTCTCGAAGCCACCCTGCAAACCCCTTCTTTTAATATTCCCCTCATTCCTGAAGCTCAGAAGCAGAGACAAAGAAATTCTTTCACATATTACAGGTGCTTTGATATCTTTTCCAGGCCCCACCCCCACCCAATTACTCCCTATTTCCCCTCCCTTCCTTCTCTACACACATAAAACGCAAACCTTATCTGTTGTTTAAAACACAGAGCTCAGCCTGTCCGGTTCACCCTTATGTAAATGCAGCAAGATTCCTGATATGAAGGCCCGTAATCCCTCAGCAAAAGTCTGATAAGGGTCTCTTAGGTGAGAGAGCAAACACATTTGCTTTACAGGAGAAGGTACTTATTGAGTTAAAAATACACAGACGAGAGAAGGAAGAGTGACCAGAATGAAACAGCAAAGAAAATCATCCTAACTCCAGGCCGGATAACCAACGTCACAGAAAGCACATTAACTATTAAATGCATTAACAACAGCAATAAAATCAAACCAGACAATTAAACCTTTTACCTGCACACCGACCTACAACTCCCAGCCACATCTGGTCACTTTGTTCTTATTCCCTTTGAATCACCAGGGCCGAGTCCGAATACCTTTTTTATTATAACATTATCTGATTCTTGCAGTGCTTGCTTACAAATCATTTTCACAAATAGCATCTCATTTAATGAACTGAATCATCATACAACCCAGAAAAGCTGGAGTTCTCCCATTTCCCAGATTAGGAAATAGAGCTTCAGGGAGGTTGCCCAGCCAGCACAGCAGGAAGCTGATCTGATTCTAAATCCAGTGCTGCTCCCATTTCACTATTTTCGGTCCCTCTGATGGCCACCTCCACACCCGTCCTTCCCTACCCCAGCCCTCTGGTCCTGTGTTCTTCTGTGTCATCCCCAATTTTATGCTACAGCCCAGAATTTCAAACAGGTTTCAAACACTCACACAACTAAAAGTATGCTCTTAGCCTAGGTCAGATATGCCCCTCTGATAGAACCGGATCAAGAATCCAATTCATTTGTGCAGTCTCAAATAAATGAAAAGCAGAGAGCATTAAAAACAGCCTATCTATAAGCAACCCCCGACCCCACCAAAACAAAAGAAGAAAAAGGAAAAAAAAAACCCTCAAAAATATACATAATCTAGTAATAGTGGGTCTCTCTGAATGATAGGATTATGGGTAATTTTCTTCACTGCAATACTTTACATTTTCTAAATTTTCTATAGTTAATATATATCACAGTGTGACATCAGGGAAAAATGATTTAAAAAATGTTAAGCGATGAAAACACTGAGATGTCCTGTTGCTTGAGGGAGGAAAGAAAGGGACTTATTTTGCTGGGTCCTGAGGGGGTTGTGGAGAAGGTGGGGAGAAGGTGGCCACCACCATACCAGAGCACATGGGGGTAAATGAGTGGACGCCTTCCTCTCTCCACAAGAACTGTGACTACCAGGAACTAGCCTCCCCTCCCTAAGGACCAACAACCCTTTCACACCTTAACACGCTTACGTGTACCAACAGAGAATGCCTATCCTTTAAAACAAGTTTCAAGATTGTTTGGATCTGGGGAGAGAGGGAGTTGACTATCCTGTAGGCAGAGCTAATATTTTGTCCTAACACTTTGAGAGAGCCCTCTGGTATCAAATCTCTGATTCCAAAGCATCTCAGAGGTCATCACATCTCGTCCTCAAGCCCAAGCTTAAAAGCAACATTTGAGATACTGCCGAAGAGCATAACCTCTTCAACTTTCAGTGGCTCCAGAATCACATCACTGAAGGTGGCAGAAACTTTGGTCATCAACTATGACAGTTTCTAGGCACGATACACGGAGCTTTTAAACCCAGATCCAACAACTGTTTTCCTTCAATTGGCAAACCCGCAAGTAGGGTTTCCTCAACGTGAACACGGAGCACTAGAAACAGAAAAGGTATTTTAACCCGAGTGCTGTTTTCACATGAGGAAATCCAACCTTCCACAGAACCACTTATGGAAAGGGAGAAAAACAGATTCAGAAAGTGAAAGGATTTCAAGTGATATTAACTAAATATCAAAAATAAATAACCAAAGCAGATGGACCAGCAGGAGCAGGTAATAAATCAAAACACTTGTGGGAATCTGAACTCATTAGGTTTGAAAGAGGAACACTGTTGCACAAACTGGTTATTAGCACAGGGCTCTCTCTCCCTCCCTCTTTTTGTTTTTTGGGTTTTTTTTTTTTTTTTTGTCTCTTTGGGAAAAAAAAAATTGGGACGAGGCCCAAATCTTTAATACGTAATTTCTTTGCTTATTGTACTTGTCTCAGCAAGTCGCCATCAGCTGTTATTTGTTATTAAGGATCTGTGTAAACATTAAGGCCAGGAGACTGACTCATGCAGCAGAACAGGAAGAGAAAGGATTTGATCACACTGTTACTTTCAACTGCCTTCGTGGTCGGCATCATGCATTAGAGAGGAGATGGCAGTTAGCAAACAGAGAAGCATTTGAGTGCAGTCAGAAGCAAATTCTAGAATGAAACGACGCAGCAGTGGGGTAACCACGGATAGACTGATGGACTTAGGGATGGTGAACACCTATGCCTGGCATGGTCAAGAGGTGACTCTATTACACAGTAGAATCCTGCAGGGGTATTGGGACATGTGGACCCTGGGTATCCTTCTCAGGAGCAGAGCAACCTCCAGAAAAAGCTGCTCTGCTGCGCTGGCATTCTTAAACATGTGGGCTGAGAGCTTGATGTGTATAATTTGGGAATGGAGGACAGGGGAAATTCTGTTCTCTTGTTCCCCCGGGTGCTATAGCAGGACTTTGTAGTCGGCAGGAAGGCATTTCTTTTAGCTGTCCAAAAAGCAGCATACCTACACTCAGCCCAGATTCCACTACTCCACTGTGTTGTGGGTAAATGGGATTCTCTGAGTCCCCATCTCCACCCCCAAGGACCCCAGAAGTCCTTTAAATACCAGCTATAAGTGGCTCAAGACAATTGACACCTCCCAGGCCTGGAACTAACTTATAAACGTTCATGTAGAGTCACATGCAGTCCCGTGTACTCGGCTACAATCAAGTTAAGAAAAATATCACTTAAGATACAACTGCTTCAATTGCAACAAATAAGTATGTTCTAAGATGACTCAAGAAAGCACGGTCAAGAAAAAATTACTACTAGAAAAGTCCAAGGGCTTCTAAACCTGCTTAGTATTAAAACTGCAAAATTAGAAAAGTAGTGTTCAATTCTCTATTAGGTAAGCTTGCAAGACCAAAATCTAGTTAGAATGTGTTTATATGGGGGGGGGGGTATTATTCTAGTATAGGTTAATAGATTAACCATTTCAATGCCTCTGAAACACTGATCATTTCTTACCTTCTTCAAAGCATTAGACTTGTTTCTGTTTACGAAAGCCATGTGTACTTTTTAAGTTTAAGAAGCCAGTATGGCTGGGACTCAAAAATCCTCTTTTAAAGAACTTTTGCATTGTATACTTTTTATAAAATTCTTGTTAGTCCTCAGGCAGGAAATTCATAGTAATCACAAATGGAAGTTAAAAAAAAAAAAAAAAGACATTCTAATTCAAGATACAAACATGATAGAAAGGAAAAACATAAAATCTACTTCTTGTACAAAGAAGTAATTTGCCTTCTAACTCAGGGCTGATTCTTAATGATATCCTTTTTCTTCACTGATGTATGTGAAAAGCTTTTTTCTTTTCTTTTTTTTTTTTAAAGAACAAAAGTAATATAAATAGGATCACAGTTATGACCATCTATCTGAATCACACCTATAGCTGGTCCAAACAATTTTTATGTACCTAGATACAGTATAGACAAAAACATTTTATCTAGATGTCTATTTTATTTTTACTTTTTAAATCGCAACTATTTAAATCCAAACACAATTTTGTATTTGTGCAAAAGCCAGCACTTAATGGTCCTCTCAGTGAAGCAGAGACTGAAGACAAATGTTTGCTGAATGAAGGGAGGGATAAATGAAGAGAGACCATGTGCAGAATTTTCCAGCGAAAATGGGTCAGGGGACTTCCCTGGAGGTCCAGTGGTCAGGACTCTGAGCTTCCACTGCAGGGGGTCCCAGTCAGGGAAATAAGATCCCACAAGCTGTGCCATGCGGCCAAAAAAACCCAAACCAAAACAAAACACAAACAAAAAAGAAAATGTGTCAAAAGCAAGAACCTCTAACCACCATCATTGACCCTTTCCCTTTCTCAAGGTGTGGCCAATGCTCTTTGGAGGGCTGAGACAAACCAACGGTGTTTGCAAGGTAAATTTCAAATATTGTGACAGAGATAGTTAAATGTATCCTATTGAAAGATGAGAAAAATCCATCAGTTGAGATTTCACAGTAAGTTCTAATTGCTGGCCACCTTTAATTTGCTAAATAGGCACATGATTTAACCAAATTCCTTCTCATTCTAAGGGCAGGTTATTAATTTCCAGTTCCTGCTCGAGGAACCAACACTTTGATCCAATTTACCAGCATAAACGTAAAGCAATCATGTCAAAATTGCCTGTTACGTTTCATTTGAGCCACACAAATGGCCTTGGCATGCAAACTATAAAGGAGTTTCTTTGAACAATGCACATGCATTATAGTAAACTCATTGTTTACCCTATCATCTGGCAACTCTGCTTCCCCAAACACTGACATTTTTTGTTCAAAATGTGTTACAACAAATCATAAGCCTAGTCAGTCTTCTTTTGATTTGGTTTCTCTTTCTGTTTGTGGCCCTTTGCTAAATGTTGGAACAAGGAAATGGAGGCAGTAGTAGTCATCATCTTCTCCCTCTCCCCCTCCCCACCCCCCATTTATCAATTTAGGACACAGATGTGCACTTGATTAGGGGGTTGATGACTCTGAAAGAAGAAAGCTGATGTGCTCAAAGCATAGACTCAAAGGTGTGTCCCTGAAGGAAAAATGTTGAAATCCTGGTCGCCACCCATCTGTGACTCCAAAAGTCAACATAGCTTCTAGACATACAGATTACAGGGCACCAAATGAGTTACAGTTTATGGAGTTTCAAAAAATATGGAATAATGATGGCACCTGAGACTACTGCCTGTTCCAAGAAAATCAACATGACTTCAAATGTATCCAGACTTTTCGTTTGGTGTCTACTTTTCAAAACTACACCTGTGAGGTAGGCTGAAATGGTAAAGGCTGCAGGCATCAGTTCTTCTCTATGAAAACCAGAACAGCTTTGTACAGGTTACTGCACCTCTACTTCCAGACGCTTTGCCAACTTGGAAGCCATACTACATATGAAAGCCAGCAGGGCCACAGAAGACCTGGGGCCAAAGCCCTCCTGAGACCATGTTTTAACTGATATCTTTCTGGGGATAACTAAAAGGATGATTTGAGAATCGCCCACACCCACAAAGAGAAGAAACTGTGTCCTGTTTACTAATGAATGAATTTTGCAAAAACGGACCTCTAATAAATAAACAAATCATTGGTGTTCCAGTTACCAACCAGTAGTTTGGGAGAATGTCTCTACCCTGGTCCCAGCTCTGGTGCTGGCCCGGATTCTACTTCCATTTGTTCGTCTTCTTGGCCAATGCAAATCCAGTCCTGGTCTACACAGTTTTCCTTTTAACCAGAATGCTAGGCTGACTCCAGAAAATTCTGAAACTATTTATCTGCAGATGTTCTAAATTCTAACACTGGCATGTAGGAAGGCTCTCCCGCCCAGAAAAACTGCCCCTTGTAGATACCTGACAGCCTGAAATGGCCATCTTCACTGCCCTGGCTGCAGCAGTGGGGTTGTGTGAATTTCCCTACCTTTTAGAAGGAAGAGAACAAACAATCGGCAGGCTATGATTCTCCCTGGAGTCCAAGGTCAATTTGTGGGTTCTTGTTTAAAAGTCTTAATATTTGATAACTTTTTGATTGGCTCTTCCTTGTTCTACTAGGGCTGCCACATTTAGTCGATAATTCAATTTTATGCCTAAATCCAAACTGAACAGCCTTTCACTTCTATGTAGTTGTCCTTCCAACTATTTTCCCTGTTTTTATGGAAACAGTTTCCATTAAAAAAAGGTAAATAACTCACAATTCTCTAGTAGACAGAACTGCTCTTTGCTTGAGCATCTACATGATTTAATTTTTGTATTAATCAGAAAGAATATTATTTATAGCATCCAACCAAAAAAATGTGGTACTGGCTAATTTCTTTCTGTCTGAAGTGACCTCATGGGCCTAGAAGGATGCAGGCTCCATCCGCACGTTTAACCAGAACCACCTGGAAGTTTGTTAAGAATTTAGATCACAGACTCAAAAGTCTTGGGATGTGACCTGAAACATGTATATTTGAAGCAAGCACCACAAGTGATTCTAATGTACAAAACTCATTTTCAGAACCACTGGGGTTCAGCATCAGAGAGAAAAGCCTCAAAAACAATCACCTTCCACCAACTTATGCCATTCCTACACCAAAACAAAAAAAACAAAATTAACAACAGCCAAAAAAAAAAAAAAACCAACAAAAAAAAACAGGCGTGTTAACCTTTTAGAACAGTTCCAAATCTCAAATTAAATAAACATCATCATCATCATTTATTTACCGTCCTAAACTACCCATCTACGAGGCAATAAAATGATCATGCCAAATCAAGGACACTTTTTTTTTTTCTTTGCTCTTCAAACAACTGTCATTTTCTCCTTTTGCTTAAATTAAGCAAATTATTCTTTAAATACAACCTTCAGGTCAACTTTACTGGAAGACTTTCCTTATCTTTTTTTCTTCATGCCTTAATGGTAGAACAAAGATTTGGGTAAACATTACAAATCTTCATACCAATGAAACATTCCCTTTGGTTGGATGAAATAGCTAGAATCTTCCAAGATCGATGGTTCTCAGTGGCCAGAAGAGAGCCGGCAATCAAGGGCTATATGATGAATGAGCCAGGAGTAGAGACCAAATCCCTCCTCTGCTCTTCAAAGTCTCCCAAAAATCCATGTCCTCAGCCCCAGGGCATGACAGCTAATTCCCTACTCCTAGCTCAAGGGGCGTTCATTCCTCTTCTACCACCTTAACTATCTAAGTTTTATCAAGTTCCTCTTCTCCCTGGAAGCCTTTCCAGATAACTCCAGTCAACATAGATTTTTTCCCCCTGATCTCCAGAGAACCAGCACTTAATATCCTATCACACATTTTGACACCTAAGAGCTAAGAGGCATCCTGTAAAAGACTTATTCCAGCTAATTATTTTCTAGATGAGGAAATTGATGTGGGAAAGCTAAGGAACTTGTCCATGATCACATAATTGGATACTTTCATAACAGAGATTAGAAGCTTGGTATTTCCACCCTAAAGTACTCCTTCTCAAGAAGACTGTAGACCTTTGGGAGCTTGGGCCTTAGATGAGAAATTATTTTAAATAAATGTACTGGTGGTTTGCCCTTTCATTGAAAGCTGACCATCACACTTCTTGCCTGAGGTTGCTCTGCGGTTGACCCATGACATTCTTTAAAGATACTTCCCAAACCCCCTTAGTTCCTAAATTAGAAAATCCCTTTTATAAAGCATAATTTGGTCAAATCCCTTATCTCTGAGAGGGATTTCTGTATCCTCTGTTTAGGATGATTGAAAGCATAATGTGAGAACAGGTACCCAATCAGAAAAACAAAGATGCATGAAAAGGAAGCATAGAATCTTGGTTGTTAAGAGTGTGAATCAGTAGCCAGACTTCTAGGGTGGAGTCCAGACTCCTCACTTACTAGCTGTGTGGCTTTGGGCAAGCTGCTTTGCTTCTCTGGGGCTTAGTTTCCTCATCTATGAAAAAAGTGAATAATGACAGTCACTACTTCGCCAGGTTGTAGTGCTACAAAGAAATACTGCAAGAAAAGAGGTTAACATAGAGCCAAATCCTCACCAGGTAAGTGCACAGTGACCTTAAAACAAATGACTTAAAGTAATGCCAGAAAGTTAAAAAAAAATAATAAAGAAACAAGATAAACTGCTCTATGTCCAAGGACCTCTGAGTACATTTGTGAAATGCTCTTAGCGTTCATCCCCACAAGCTTCCATTCACTCATTCATTCACTTCAATAGCAAGGTCTAGGATTCTGAGGATTCAAGAGGGAACACACTAGACCTGACTTCTTAGGTTACACTGTGATTGACAGCGAAATCCAAGAATGCTGGAGGCCGACCACACCCTTATTCCACTAACAGAAGCACGCTCCAAATACTTCTTTTGAAGCTGCATTCAGAGTAAGATTACTCATAAAAAGAATTTGTTACATTGCAATCACTCATTGTCCTTGAATACAAAACACATATAACACAGCATGATTGATCTTCTCGTCTATCAGCAACCTTGTCTATAAATTATTTGATTGCCAAAAATGAAATCCACCTTAAAGCACAAAACTGTCCAGTACTAAACACTTTTGAAAAGAAGACATTAGGCATTTTTCAAAAGATAGTTTCAAAAAAGTTCCAAAGTCATGGCAGCATTATATGAATCCTGTAAAACTGTCAAGGTGACCACTTTCAAGGATCTATTTGCATAAAAGCCTCTGAATCGGCTGTTTGGAATAAAATCATGCTGTACTTGAGAGTTACACAGACTTTTGTGTAAGTACACTGCTCGGCAAAACTGAGTGTCTAGCATACAGCAAGCACAAAACGAATAATTTATTGAATTGAACTAAGAGCCTAAAACATACTGGAATGAAATAGATGTGTGAGTAGGGTTATAAGTCTTCTATTCTAAGACACAAATGAAAATCTCCTTAGGGATACAGCGCTACCTGTAATTTATTTCTACATTATTCTTGTGTGTAATATTATTTTTGGCATGTTAATGTATTGTCAAAAAATTCCAATCTAGTGACATGACAAAAGCTGTATTTCATTCTGGAATGTAAAAAGTGTGAAAATCAATTGAATTATATATCAGTGACATGCAATAATGATAACCAGTATATCCTGGGTAATGTCACTTTTCTGAAATGATTAGCAGCCTAGAGCTATTAGATTAATTACTAGAGTTTTATTCTTACTTTTATAATCATTTGGATTTGCTGAAGGGAGATAAAGACTCAAAGCTCTCCCCCCACCCCCCACAAAAAAACAAAGAGTGATTTGCCAGAATCCACAGAATTCAGATGATTAAGTTCTTTTCTTGGCACTTGACTAAACCCCTGAGTTTATGCTGGCAAATAAAATAAGTGCTGAAAGTTGAAGTCACTCTTTGATCCAGTAAATAAACCCACAGAAAATTTACTCTCAATTACACTCTTTAAATTTATGACATACCCAGTATTGTAACAAGATGGTGACAGATAGTGATTTCTTACTGAAAATACATGACACACTCTATGAGCGTGCTTCAAAACTCAATGGGCCTCTTACAAATAAACAAAACTGCAGTGACATTTTTCTTTTTACATTTGTTTATTCATTCATTGCAGTGATCATACATGGAGTACCAGGACAGAATAGAATTCTGTGTACTATATTTTAGGCACTAGAAAGGATGCAAAGGTAAACAGAATATGTACTTAGGCCTGGAAGAACATAGATTCTGATAGTGAACTGCCGTATACAGTTGTACAGGCTGTTCACTGAACAAGGGCCTCAAACGGAAGGGGAAAGTAGGGTCCGAAATGCAGCTGAAACTCTGCTCACCAAGCTCAGTGCCCCTGAAACAGGACCATAACAACCCAGTGGTGGTAGTAGTAGTAGTAGTAGTAGTAGTAGTAGTAGTAGTAGTAGTAGTAGTAGTAGTAGTAGTAGTAGTAGTAGTAGTAGTAGTAGTAGTAGTAGTAGTAGTAGCAGTAGTAGTAAGAGATAATATTTACTGAGTAGTTGTACTATGTTCCAGGCATGGTTCAGGTGCTTTGCAAGTATCTACATGGCTAATCGACACAACCACCTGTGGTGGAGGTATTATATCACTGACTGCATTTTATGTACAAGTAAACTAAGCACAGAGAAACAAACTGACTTGCCAGAAATCAAACAGCTAATGAGTGGTAGGGATTTTACTCACTAATAATCTTTGCCCTCAAAAGTATGAATATGTTAATAGAAAGTATCAGTGACATTAAGGAATTCAGTCAAAACACGCAGCAGAGTTCAAAGGGAAAAGAAAGTGCGACTTAAGAGGGCCTTGAAAAAAATAAATAAAAATAAATAAATAAAATTAAATTTAAAAAAAAAAGAGGGCCTTGAAGACTGTGTCTAATAGTGACAGGCAGGAAAGTGTGTGGGGCAGGGGAACCGGAGTGGACAAAAGCTCTGGAGACTAGATTCTTGGAGCAGTGAAGCCACATTAACAAAAGAGCTGGGAGCACCTTTTCCTGCAGAGTCCTAAGTGAAAGCCGGGGGAGATTTCAGAGTAGGAGTGTCACAGGATAAACACTCAAGTTTAGGAAGATTTATAATCCCAGCCTATGTATTCCCCATTATAAGGATGGGAGCAGAGAGAAGAGGGAAGAGACGTCATTTTGCCTAAACACTACTTCATTTATTAGCACGTGTCCATTTTTACAAGATAGTTTTCTTAATTAATAAACAATAAATTCTCTCTATTCGAACAAAATATCCAGCCACTGCTCTTGTGATCACTCAAGTTTCCACATGTAAAAAACAAATACATATCCAGCTGGTGATACACTGTAGCCAGCGAATCAAACCTTCCTTCATTGCCTTAATATTTGACAGAAGTAAACAGGATCGATATGTAATTTAAATAATTTGGCCAATACAACTTAAATTACTAAAAAGCCACTTCTGATTAACATGTTATTTCATTATTTTCTCCCTCCTTTTGTATGGATATGATCTTTTTAAAATGTAATTTTACATTCAGTGGGCATATAGCAAGCCTTCCATACCAATCAGTGCTCTCAGCATAGGATCAGAAAAATAAATGAGAGAATTTTTACCGAACCTGTGATAGGGAGAGGCAATTCCTGTTGAATTATAATAATCTTAAAATTATAAGGGATCAGAGCAGTTATTCCGGTCCTTCTTTCCAGTAAGGGATACTTGCTGAAGCTTCTCTTACTAAAGACGCCCTCTAGTTTCTGCTTAAACACTTTCCACGGCACACAGCTGCTTATCTTTGATGGGCTGGCTGTTCAGACATGTAAAACTTCACCGACACAGGCAGCAGAGGGAAATGAATCCGGGGAGACTAGATCTAAAGAAAGTGACGTAGGGCCAAATTAGTGTCCAAAATATCATGGAGAACTAAGTCTTGATTTGGGACATCAAACTCTGCGGACTCCCAGCCAGAAGCAGCTAGAGAGAGGGTCCTAAGATGGTACCACCCTAGAAGTCAGGAACCCACATTCAAGTTCCTGATGATTCAGAACAAGATTCTGTGCGATTGAGAAACAGGGTGCAACACCCTAAGGGAAGGGATCGGCAAGCTCATTCACAGAGGATTTTGGGGTTACAGCCAAAGGTGCTGGTCCCATTGGGAAACTGGAATGCTCAGCTGGAAAGACAAAGGAGTAGCTGGAGTGTCTGGGCCAATTAAGTACGTGGGAAGCTGCAACACTACAGGCACACAGATGCCAATATTCACTCCCAGCAGGACAGGAATGCAGCCTACAACAGCAAAACAAATCACCCACCCAGCAAGGAGGTGATTCTGAGGTTACTAATGAAGCACTTCCTTGGCAGGAGAAAGGAAAAGGCAAGTCCCGCCAGGCAGAGAAACACCATTCTGCACTTGGGCACGGACAGCAAGAAACCAGAAGATGGGTACCAGGATGATCCCAAATGTGACTTCTGGTTTCCTTGGCATGCATTTCCTTTTCTAGTTTTCCAAATGCTCTACGATGAACAGTATTAGTCTCATGAATAAAATGTGAAAATTCACTTAATAGGGAAAAATAAATTTAAAAAAATAGCATGGTTTTATTTTTCATATTGATAAGAGATGAGCTGCCCAAAGAAGAATGAATGTTTTAGGTCTGAGGAAATGCATGCAAGCTTTCACTGTCCTTGGAGATGCTACTCTATTTCCAAATGACAAGATCTTCCAGATTAGAGCCAATGTGTGCAGGATTCCTTCACTGAGAAAGATGGAGGCAAAAGGAGTCGGGAAAGGTGGGAAAGAAAGGATGCAATGCTTTCCATATTCCATCCATGCCATTGGAGAAATAGCTTGCAATATGTTTAATTTTTTTAAGAAAGGGGAAGGTGCAAAACTGAATTGCATAATTAATACCCCATGGTGAGTAAGTGGGTCCTGGGAGATCAGTACAGGGAATGCTAGTATAGGCACTTGGATGACCCACTTTAAATGTGTTAAATCTCTGGAGTGTAACAAGATGAATTTTAAGCCCACAGAAACAATTGATTACACAGCAATCAATGCGTTTAACTCATAAAAAAGGAGAAATAGCCAACCCTATAGGAATTTGAACTGCTGGTTTCTGTGTGTGTAGTTATTTTAAAGCCCACTCATAATCCATGAAGTCATGTTCCTTTCCAGTTGGTGAAGCCCTGAAGGCATTCTGTAAAACCATAAGACAACAGTATCTAAGAGATTATTTAAAACAATCAGCCTCATCAAGCTCACTTTAATAATATCTTTATGAAAGGCACTGATTCTCTGAGTTTTAAGAGCAATGATGCTCCTTAGATAGTAGGAAGGAAAATTTACAGGAGGTTTAGAGGCAATAATGTATATCAGGTGACTAAACTATATTATTTATATTAAAAGGTATCCTTTATATTAAAGAGTAGCTGCCAACAGCCATCACAGCCAATGAATCCTACATTTGTTTAAAATAAGCTTAAAAGTTAATTGCTTTTTTTAGGATGAAAAGAAATGGCTTGTTGGCAAAAACCTTAAAAGAAGTTTTCTCACATGCAAGTATTAATGAAAACTACCTCCACTTTGTAGCTCACCTCATTAATGAGTATTGCATGGAAATTATCATATGATGTCACTAGAGGTATGCTATTTCTCATTGTTTCAAGCTTAGGTAAGCATATATCTCAAAACTGAGTCTTTTTCAATAAATATCAAAGCCTTTAAAACTGCACATTTTTCAAACAAACATTTATTAAAAAATAATTAAGCTTATATTTTAAGATGTTGCTGTGACGATATTCAGGACAGTGTTATTAAAAGCACCACACCAAAAGCAACCTGAAAGCCCAACGATAGAGGGTAGGTGAAGAAACTGTGGTACATCCAAGCAACAGAAATCTGTTGCCTTTAAAAATGATGTTATCAAGTTATATGCATTGATCTGGATTTTTATCATCATGCTGTATGATCAATAACTCAGTGAGTGTGTAAATCGTGTGTGCATCAAAGAAAGTCTGGAAGCCTAGAAACAAAGACAATAAGCATGACTGTCATTATGTGGTGACAATTATAGATGATTTTGCCAGTCTTTTTACTTGCCAATGGTATTACATTTTTCTACAAAAAACACAAATTTCTCATGACTTTTTTTCTCACCCCAATAACCTTGTGATTCATCAGTTCCCTTCAACATGGCTTAAAACCATATTTACACACTCCAATAAGTAGGGTTTCCCATGGTATACTTAGCAGCTATAAACACAATAAAACTAGAGTACAATTAACAATGAGAAATCTATGTTTTGGTCAAATGAAGTATTAATCAGCTGAAATTTTTAAAAAATGAAATGTTAATGTATCTTCTTTAACCAAAGACATGATAGATATATTAGAAAATGTTAACATGTACACAAATTAGATGAATTATACTGCAAAAGTAAAAGTAATAGTATCCCCATTTCACAGATGAGGAATAGAAGGAACTAGAGGGATTAAGTGATTTGCACAAGATCCACACTCCTGAGGAGCCCTAGTCACCCCACCCGGGGCCCAAGCCCCAGGCCACCAAACCACACTGTCTTCACGAGAAACCCACAAAGGCATGAATAAATAAATAAGACACACTCGAAGATATGAAGGCAGAAACCCTGACACAAAGCCTAATTTTTTTTTTTTTTTTTACCATTTTTCATCAGTTTAATCAGCAAGGATTAAAAAATGAGAACACACAAAGGTTATGAGGAAGAGTCAAAATGAGTACTCTAACACAGCTGCTCGGGGTACTGAGAACAAACAACATTCCTAGGAAAATAATTTAGCCACATGCATCACTATCCTTCATGATTCTATCAATCTTACGTGTCAGGAGAAGGTTTCCGCTCTTGGGAGCAAGCCTGTCATTCCCTAGCAAATAATGTCATTTCATTTGAATTTGGTCAAGACAAAGTTTAAAGACATTCAAAACAAAGTTGAAAGATAAATTCACGGCTCAACTTTGGACGAAGCATTCATCTCCCATTCTATGTGTATTTCCTCTATTTTTAATTTTGTCTATCAACACGTTCCCCAATTTTTTCTCACATCTCATCTTGAATTTCATGCAGTATAACCCATATGATGGTCAGTCTTCTGGACAAATAAGGGTCAATATTCCAGTGAGCGAATGGAAGGAATGTGATGTAGAACACTTCTTGTCCCAAAGCGGCTGAAAATCTGAATAGGTAATAGTAGAAATAATTCTTCACAATGTACTTCTGTACATAAGCCTGCGGGGCCGCGACTCTCCGCAGCCCATTGGCCGGCTCCCCGGCGCCCTTGCATCTGGCCACGGGGAGATGCCCGAGCCCCGGCGACCGCGCCGCGCCCTCCGCGGGGCCCGCGCAGTTCTCGCCGGGGCCTTCATCCGGCGCGGGGAAGAGCCCGCAGCTGCGCTGGAAGCGGGCGACGAGCTGGGAATCCTGCAGCCTCCAGAGCAGCTCGGCCATGGTGCTCCCGGGGACGCCGCCGCCGCCCGGTGCCCTCAGCTCACGCCGTCCCTCCCGCCCTCAAGCCTAAATTTTAATCATCAAGGAGAAAGGCATTTTTCAACTCCTGTGATGGAATGAACTGCATAGTGATTCTACTCTTACATTAAGGAAATTCTTGTTTTTCTAAAAAGTCAAATTCAGAAATGAAAAGCAAATAAAAAATATGGTCATCTTTCCCTTCCTGGACCACTATCCTCATCTATTACATTCTACATGTAACAAGTATAAACTAAACTAATCTTCCATCCTGACAGGCCAAACCACCCTGCCTTAAAAATGACCTCATCTCCTAGGATTTCCTTAATCCAAGAATAGAATCACTAAGCATTATTGAACCAAACCTAAAACTTTGAAGTTACTTAAAACTTTCCCTTTCGTGCATACCGTAGATCCCACTGGCCACTGCACACCAATACTATGTCCAATTTTCCAAAAACCTTCCTTCACACGTCACCTCCAGCAGCACTCAGCATCTCCCTCCTCCACGTCCTCACCTCAGCTTACTTCACTCATCACACATTATGAATATTTTTAGTGGGCTCCCTTAGACTGCAAACTCTTTTGCAAAGGGAATGATGCATAGAAAGGCATGGAGACCTCAGAATGTACTGATGTAGACACAAAGAGAGCATATCCGGGGATTTCAAGCGTATGCTGGGGGCGCGGGGCAGCGGGAGGGGGGCGAGGGGGCCCACACAGTAAACAGTTTACTGAAACCCCAATGACTGCCATCAAGGACCAAGTATGATCTCATTTCAAAAGCCTAATTTTCAGAGTTGACTTGAGTATCTAGGACTTGGGTCTCCAAGGCCAACTTCAAACGTATGCAGCTGCTACTTTGGCCTGTCTGCCCATCTCTTTTTGGGGAGTATCCTCCCTTTGACACAACCAAGAAGGTAAGACTCTACAATTCCATATTTCAGGAGCCAGTCTTTTTATCTTTTTAATTATTTTCTTCTTTCTTTTCTAGTTTTGTAGCCAGTTAGCTGAATGTTAAATTTTTTTAAATTCAAGTATATTTACAATGTGGTGTTAGTTTCAGATGTATAACAAAGTGATTCTATTTTATATATAGTAGTGTGTATCTGTAAAATCCCTCTCTCCCCATCCCCTACCTCTGGTAACCACAAATATGATCTGTTTTTCTATAAGTTTGTTTGTTTGAAGCATCATTGACCTAAAACACTATGCTAGTTCCGGGTGCACAACATAGCAATATTTCTATACATTATAAAATGATCACCACGAGAAGTCTAGTTACCATCTGTCACCATATAAAGATTATGTTATGACCATTCCCCACGCTGTACATTTCATCCCCGTGACTCATTTATTTTGTAACTGAAGTTCATACCTCTTTATTAATTTATTACATACTTTATTAATCTGAGCCTCAGTTTTCGCATCTGTAAAATGAGAAGCACGAACTAAATAAAGGATTTCTAAGATCCTTAGGGCTTGAATATTCTTTAACGCTAAGAAGAGAGATATCCCACTTTACAAAGCCACGGTATATAAGAGGATTCTCCTGTTAGCAAGAGAACCCAACCAAACTAGTTCATCTTGCCATCAGGCTGAGAAAGGAGGGCAAAATAACTTCCAATATGTTTCTGTTGTTTATAGGACTAGAAGGAAATCTTTCGGAAAAGTAACTACTCAGCTTGGCAAACACATTATGTTTCCTTTGTGAAACATTTGTGTATAGAAACCTAGTTTGCATGTTAAAGTAATGACCTCCTTTATTAATTAAGGCTGTGTTGCAAGCAACAAAAAACCTGATTCTAAATGGTTTAGCCTCCCCCCCTGCCCCCCCCAAAAAAAGAATTTTTGAGACTTGCGTAATATAATAGAACTATTCAGGATGTAGGTAGTTTTACCGTGCTGAAAGGTGAGCCATCTCCACTGAAGTCATAAGGTAGCAACACAATGCAGGGAGGGTGGAATGGCTGTGTGGATGCTGAGGGAATCACATACACCCCCATTTGCAATGTTGCCCCATCTTTTTTCTCCTTTTGCCTTACTGCAGAAATGAATTGCATTGGAAATGATTCTGCTGTCATTTCTTTTTTTGTTGTTGTTCTGCACACATTTGCGAATAAATACTCTACCTGAACCAGCATAAAAGCACAAGCCCAACATTTAGATTATTAGAAGTTCACCCTCTTTTTTAGATTGATTTTCCTTCTAAATAGCTCTGGGTTTATTGTACAGCATTTGAGAAATCAAAAAGTTCTCATTTGGTTCGGCTGTCCTCCAATTAAGAAGAGATGATGTTCTGTCTTATGTAAACTTGGGTCCATGCTTATAACCTCCCTCTGTGCTGTGATTCAGAGTCAAAATAAGAATAATTTGTTCAGTAACGCACCCTAGGACAAGGTCTTCAGCTTTAATAATTGCAAAGTCACATTTTTCTCTTTGCCAGGCCATTTGAAATAATACAAAGGCCACCCATTAGCAGAGGAGTGTTTGACAAATCTTGGAGTAAATACAGGGCACTGTTTACATAAGTTTATAACTCGGGCATTTAAAATGTTCTTCTTACCTTAAGAATACAAGGCAGATACCATATTGTTAGTTACCTTGGGGTCTGTTTCTTGATTTCTAACAGTTCTTACCCAGGGAAATTGTAGTATAGAGTTGGCAGCTGGGAGGCTGGAGCCAGTCTATCTGGTTTAAAATCATTATGAGTAGTCTACATAACCTTGGGCACCTTTCAATGCCTCAGCCTTTCCAACTGTAAAATGGGGATAACACTACCTGCCTTATAAGGCTGTTTTAGGACTAAATAAGTCAGTAGGGAACCTGGTTGATGGTCATCATTACAGATTTTACAAAATGTGAGTAATTTCTTCCAAAAGACATTCCCCATCTCCTTTAATTAGTACCTATTGGGGAAACAGATAAATCTGATTTTTAAATGCTATGGTGTACACTTAGATTTAAGGAAAATAAAAATAGAAAGCTTGATAGCTAGGATTGTTTGAAGAGCTTCTCCATCTTTTCTATGCTACAAGATCCTAGACCTGGGACTTCCCGGGTGGCCTAGTGGCTAAGACTCCGAACTCCCAATGCAGGAGGCCCATGTTGGATCCCTGGTCAGGGAACTACATGCTGCAACCAAAGACCCCGGATGACACAATGAAGATCCTTTGTGCTGCAACTAAGACCCAGAGCAGCCAAATAAAAAAATACAAAAAAAAAAAAAAAGAAAAAAAAAAGATCCTAGACCTAGGTTACCTACGCTATAGGAAATATGAAACATTTATAACAGGGGTCCAAATACCCTACTATCTTAGAATCTTAGAGTTGTAAGTTATTTTATAGTTTGTCTAGTCTACAAGTTTGCAGTTGAGATTAATATCCATACCTGAGGCAGTTGGACATGTGAGGGAGGTTTTGGCCTGTCACAGTGACTGGAAGATGTCACAGGCATTTACTGCCCAGGGACTACTCAGGACAGAAATGCCTTGCAAAGTACATACCCACCATGCACAGGATGGACTGGCAATCCTTGGTAAATATTACACTCAGGGAAGAATCGTCCTGCCCAAAATGGCAATGGTGCCCCTTTTAAGAAACACAGGGTCTCCAATCTCTTATTGCAGGGATACAGTTAGATGCCATGGGGTCAATCAGCCAGTGTGAACACCGGCTCTAAAGGAGAACTCTTCCTCTCTAAAGGCATCACACTCCAGTCTTGTCTAGTTCAAGATATTAGATGGGTCTTTCCTTATTCTGAGGTGATGTCTGTCCTCTGGTCCTCGTTTTGCTTGCATGTGGCCCACAGAATAATTTGAAATGAAAAAAAATGAAACTTACCAATCCTCAAAATCAGTATAAAATATTGACAAATTATGATGTCAAAGTTGCGGTTCTAAGGAACACCAGATGTTTCTAGAACAGTGACTCTGTCACTTTATGCTCTTTCTCTCTCAATTAAAAAAAAAAAGAGCAGAGCACACAGCACAGAGGAACTGCATCCACATTCACTCCACAGTGAAATGCAGCTTTTCCTAATGAGATATTAAATATTGTCTTAACTAGATCTTCATTAACAGCCAGGATCCTGATTTATGACTATAGCTCAACCATGCCTACGCACTAACTCCAGGTTGAAGGATCCCATTGCCTTTAACTTACATGCTTAAAATCTACACAAGTAATGAGAAATCTCAATAACGCAATTATGGAGGAGAGCAACATGGCATCTGCGCTTTCCACCCTAAGTCAGCAGAGGCTGGGAATAGCCCAAATCAGAGTCAGGGAACACATCTACTACGGACTGGAAGAGTCACTTATGTGACTGGAAAAGCAACTGAACAAGGTTCCAGAACCAGTTTCCTTGTTGTGGTGGTTGCATTTTTTACTGAAGTCTAGCAAATATACAGAAAAGTGCCCAAATCCTAAGTGTACAACCTAGAACCAGTTTTAACGATGAAATCGTTCAAACTTGCAGAGTAAAGCTAGATCTCTGGCACACTAACTTTCTGTAATGTTCATAAAAAAATGGAAAACAATCATAATTAACTTTATGAATCAAGTATAATCCTAAAATCTGCTAAGAACAGGAGGGGAGAAAGAAAGAGAGAAAGACAGAGAAAAAGAAAATATATAGGCTGATATCAATTGGTTATTTATTAAAAATTCAAAATAAAAATAATACAAATTTCTACATTTTATCGAGCAGTGACTAGATGTCACTTCCTAGTGAGACTTACATACATTGTCTTATTTAATCCTAAGGATACCCATGGGGTAAGTATCATTATTTATTCTCCTATTACAGAGGAGAAAACCAAAGCACTAAAGTTAAGTACCTAGAGTCCATCGTCACATTGTAAATGACAAAGCTGAAATTAAAATTAAATTCTTATTCCAAAGCCCTGGCTCTTCATCACCATTTTCAATTAACAAACAGAATGTAAGAAGCTACTTATCAAAATCTACTGCCACCTAATAGGATTTTTTCCCACGAATGCAAAGAGAGTTTATGCATAATTTTCAGAAAAATCTACTAATATATTCAACCCTATACACACAAGTCAAAAAGGTCACATAACTAAAAGAGATGCTTGAAGTCATCTAACAAAATTCAAAATCCCTTCTTTATTAGATTATGTTTAACACGTGGAAGTATGATATTATGACAATATATCTCATAGCATATTTAAATTCTGTCCTCTAAAATTGGGCATAAAATAAAGATAGTTATAATCTACACATTTATTTTTCTCCGGCCTGAAAATTCTGACCAATATTGTAAGATAGAAATCATAAATAAGAGGTCTAATTTTTAAAAAGAAGGAAGAATATGTAATTACTTGCACCTAAAACTATTAGTTCTCTAGAAAAACTAGAGAATTAACTGAAAATCTGTTAGTATAATATTCACAGGCAGTTCAAGAAAAAGACTGGATGCAAGATAAACTTACAAAACTCAACAGTTTTCCTATAGATCAGTGATAACCAGCTAGAAGATATAATGGAAAATATTGGGAAAACTCAATAGGTTTCTGTTTTTCAATCATTATCTGTAGTAGAAGTCAACGATCCTCTTGGGGGGATGGCATTCTTTTTAGCATATCTATTTTTTAAAGCTGCAATAATAGTTGTGATTTTTATGAGGTCAGATATTACTTCCCTTCAATAAATGACTTTGTTTCTCTAGAAGAAAAGGAAAGATCCAACAAGGGTTCAGTACAATGGCTGAAATCATAGTGCAAAATTCTTGCCTTATCAAATACCCACTTAAAAATTACTGAAATAGTTATACCAACAATATTCTGTAAATGAGAATCCCAGAATCCTTCGTGAAGATTGGAATAAATTATGTACTGGGTTTGTTTAGCTCAGTACAGTAGCCATTTTTTTGCCCTGTGGAGGATAACTTCCTAAAGGAAGACTATTTGAGCCCCTAAGGTGGTGAGTTTCAAACTTTTTAAAAGCTTTTCTTTTTAATCATGCAAAGACAACATTCTCATTTTTCCATCAACATGAGTTCCTTGGTGTAAAAATACCACACTTTTATATTGTTTTACTGTAGCCCTGCATTAGTGCTAATTGAAAACTCTAGGATAAACAGAGAGGCATTTCCTAAAGAAAACGCTTTAAAAGAAACCTGAATATTCAAATATTACTTTTAGCTGCATTTCTTTGCTGGCACCTCGTTAGAGAGTAGAGTAATGAAATCTCAATTTCTCCCATTAGTTAATTAGCACCTTTGCATCTTAAGTACTGGAAGTGTTACACTGTTAATTACCTACAAGTCCGCTCTCAAAAATCAGTGGCTGCTTATTTTTTTTTTACTTGTGCATGGGTTTAATACAAGCTTTAAAAAAAAAAAAAAGCCCTATAAAATAGTTTTCCATGTGTATAGGCTAAATGTTCCAAATGTAGCATTTAACAGCTAAAGGTGAGTTCAAGTCAACCAGTGCCCCTGTATTGATCTCTTATTTCTCCCAACACTTTTCTTCTAATCCTTTCCATAATTACATGAACTGCTAGAGCTTTCCTGAAGCTGTCAATGCCTCCCGCATCCATTTTCAAATGGCCAGCGGAGAAGCTGTCTGGGCACTAGATCAAACTGTCAATGTTCCCTACTCGGGGCAATTGACAATCCTCTTGAAGTCTCCTGGCACATCTGTCAAGAGCCTCCTAGGGTTCTTCAAAACTCTTCCCCCTCAGAAGAGAGCAAGGAGGGTGGAGGCGGCAGAAAGGTATTGATCCATTCTTTTAACATGCTAATTGGCCTGGGGGCTGCCTCAGTCAGTGCCAAGCTGGACACTTCAAAAGGAAACTGTTTTTCAAAGTGGAGATGTCTTTTTCAAACACTTAAAACTGAAAACAAATGAATCTAAGCATCAAGTTCACAGTGCAATGGGACGGAAGTTAGCCAAACAGAAGTGGGAGAGTGATATATGCAAAGGTGGCCTTTGCATTAATTAATCAATGGTAACAAAAAGTTTGAAAGTTTACAAGATACTTTAAACTTCTAAAGCCTGTATGTCCACCATGAACAATTAGGATATAACCAACTGAGTAGCTTATATTAATCCTTGGGAGAAGAATTGACACTGCTATAATTAAACTGATGTAAAATATTAATAACATTGATATTGATGAATGCTTAGACAGCTCCATAAATGGTAAAAATGGGAATAAAATTGTTTGTTTAATTATACCTCTAACTGGCAACACACCATGAAAGCTAGACGGAAAAAAGAGGGTGGGTAAGAGCACCATTATTAAAGGATCTTTGTCTACTGCCTTTGTTATCAGTTTATTATTTCATCAATGAAACACAGTACAGATAAAACTACAAGACATAATAAGTGCGTAAAGATTGCAAAGTATTGTTTAGTTTGTAAAATTAATTCATCAAACATGATGATTTGCTCAGTTCTCAGGTCATGTATTTCTGGTGATATATTGTTAGTTGTGAATGGTTATTAACAGAAAAAGCCATATAAAAGAGACGGCAGCTCAGGTAATGAAGAAGCCGCTGTGGAAGGCAAGAGCTGGGAAACTCAGCGTCTCAAATCAGGGAAGTTCTTAAGGACAAAAGCCCATGAGAAAAGCATTCCTTACTGAGCTGCGTCTTAACCGATCATGAGGTTGGCCCATATTTACCTGCCATGGTATTATGGGAGGAAATCAGTATTCTGTTAACCTCTGACCCCTCGGATCTGCAGCAGACAAAGGACCAATCTGGAGGCCTGGGAGAACATCGCCAAATGTCAAACAGCAGGGAAGCGATTGTTACGGAAACAGTTGGCTTGGGCACAGCCAGCTTCATTGGGGCAAACTGCTATTCACAGAAACAAGCCATGAAGAGATAACACCATAAAATATGAACCAAATGGAACCTTTTTTTTTGCCTTGCTTCTAAATTGTTAGCTTTATGGGACTTCATGCTGAACAGTATGAAAAAAATCCAATTTGCTTTGAAGCGCATTAGTCTGTCTAACATCCTAATTATTGTTTACATTGCCATTTGCCTTCTATTAAGAATTGAATAATTACCCAGCACTTCATAGTTTAAAAATACAAGCAAACAGGATTATCTGGGTAATTAAGAAACTGTACCGTAGCTTTGTACTGCTGTGGAAAATATCTGTACACGTAGGGAAATGATAATTATCAATCAACTGACTTCAAATGGCATTTCCAGGATTTTGAGCAATTGGAGATCTGTAACTTGTTAAGAAGAGGTTAGTAAGATCACCTTTGAGAAGTGTGGGTCTGTTTAAATCCATCCTTAGAAACAAGAGCCAGACAAGCAGCTGAATTTTCTCATCCACTAATGACACCAGAGAACATACCAAGTACAGAGCCTTCTGCTGTTCTTTAACCCTAATAATCCATCCCAAATGGACTTCGAACAGCATCATCAAATTTTGTCAGGCCATGTGGAGCTAAACCAAAGCTCTTCCACATTTAGATGTTGTTCTAGCTGACCCTGCGCCTCCACTTAATTACACTGTAAAGTCTGGCTATGCCCGTTTTCTGCCCTATGAAATTAGTTCCAACTCAAAACTAATTGAACTTCAAAAACATTTCACGCCCAGTCCTCTTCTAGTTTATAGAATACATATGATCACGGCCTCTTGAAGACAGTGCTGTTTTCAAGCAGAGAGTGAAGTTTGTTGGGTTAAATGCACAATGCGCTCACCTCACCATTTTAAAGGAATAAAGCAAAGGTTAAGTAAATCTGGAGACACTGGGTGGGTGGGAAGACAGGAATTCAAAAGGCAGTATTCAACCCAAAGTGAATACCCATATGAAATAAGGAACAGAGTTATAGTCAACACACCTTTGAAAGAAATTTATCTGGGACAGAAGTGAAAATAAGGGATTTTAATCGTGATTCTAGGTATGAAGACGGTTGTATTCATTCATAGATGCAGGACACTAACACAATGAAAATACCGATGGTGATTTGTACATTATACGCTTTCAGTATCTATTTGTTGAAGGAGTGAAAAGGTTCCAGCCCACTGGTGACCTAAAGCCTATTTTCGGAACTTCCTGCAATCTGACATCTCTTTCTCCAAGAATTTTATCTTTTTACTTGACAATTTTTTAAGCCCTTTGTTGGGCCACCTCTAAACATTCCTAGCATAATCTGAATAGTGCCATCTCCTCCCTCCTCAGAAAGAACAGCAAGATTCCAGCTGAAACTGTCACTAAACAGACAAGCCAAGGGATTCACCAAGACTAGGTTCCTTTCCAAAGGTCACAATCAAATGAGCAGCGGGAGCTTGGGTTGTTTTGCATGGGGCAAGGGGCCCGGGGAGTGACAACTCAGCCACAAGGGGGGTTGGGGGTGGGGGAGGCGAGGGGTTGTGCACAAAAAGGGCCCTGTACCAGTACCCCACTCTCCACCTCCCACCCCCAGTCTCTGGAAGCGTTCAAATCAAAACCGAATTAATTTGCATGGTGTCTAAATCATTGGGTTCTGCATAAACAGAAGGAGATTTTGGCTGGAGTTTCCAAAGGAAGCCCTCTAGCCTTTGTGCAAGGGGGAAATGGGTGTGCTGTTTTGCATGAGGGCGCATACAGAATATGCAAATGAGGAATCTGCTGCCTGCGAAAGCAACCCTAGGCCGACAGCTGACGACCCGCATTCACCCAGAAAACGCTGGGTGTCTCCAAAGGCAATTGTCAGCGGTACCGACAGGATTGTTTCCCCAGAAGCCCAAATAGACCCTGAATATTCATAAAATGTCCATTTAGTCATGGGACTATTAATTACCCTTCAGATCATGGGACCCAGTGCCCTCACCTGCTCTCCCCCTCCAAAACAGCTCAGAAGTACCAGCTGGGAGGGGACACAGTGAGAAAGGTTTTATGCCCAAAGTGAAAAAGATACAGTCTCTCAGGGTCCAGGGGCCAGCTGAGGCGTTCTTTAATCATTCCTTCTCACAGGCACAGTAAACTATAGAGAGCACTGAGGCGTGTCATTGGACACAGATAAACTGTTCTTGAAAAGCTAAGAGCTACAAATTGCTGCCTAATTTTACAGAAACATCTAAAGGGTTGAATAAATGTCATTCTTCTAAGCTACCTAAATCTCCCAGATTCTGAAAGTTTCCAGAGCTTCCTTATTTAATTTTAATTTTACAGTGTCTGCAGAAGACAGAAGTACCCTCTCTGTACCTGCCAGAGAAACGAAAAGCTGGTGGACCAGTGCAGCGGTTCTCAAACTTTTTGGTCTCAGAACCCCTTTATACACTCTTAAAAAGATTGAGGATGCCAAAGTGCTTTTGTTTATATGTGAGTTAAAGCTACCAATATTTACCATTAAAAAAGTGAAACTGTGATGAATTTATTTAAAAGTATTGACCCATCACATGTTAACACAAATAACATATTTTAATGAGAAAATAACTACATTTTCTAAAACAAAATTAGTGAGAAGAGTGATACTGTTAATGTCTGGCTTAACAGAGGACAGCTGGATTCTCATATATGCTTCTCTATTCAATTTGATGAGATGTGATATCGCATATCAGGTAGCCTCTGGAAAACTCCATTCACGAGAAAAGGGGAGGGAAAAGGCCAATGACATCTTAGTATTAAAGTTTTTGACCTTGCAGACCACATGAAAGGGACTTAGGGAACCCAGCTGGAACACACTCTGAGAACAACTGTAGTAAGCTGGGGAACAGAGGATTTGATCAACGCAGACAAGACCAGCCGTTTCATACCATCCCCTGCACTTGCATATGTCACCATTGCCCTCACCCACTGCACCCCCCAAAAAAACTCTACTTCGAAGCCTCAACTGGTTTCCATTGTTGGACAGACAATGACCAAATAGCCCATATTGTCACCATATTTCTATCAAACAACAATAAAATTACCAATAACATTTTGCAGTTGATAAGTGCTTAATCACCCTAGGCACTGTGCTAGACCCTTTATACACACATGCTCATATGTGTGTATTATCCATCATAACATATCATTGTCACCAATTTGCAAATGTAAACTAGAGGTTAAGGAGGTTGTTAGTGACCATGATACACACCTGGTCAAGTAGCACACCTAGAAACTAAACTCGTCTCAAACGCCAAAGGCAGGTCTTAGCCATTTTGTACTGATAGCTATGTTAACTCATAGGTTGCAGAGATTTTTTGAACACCCAGGCATAAAGATGGTTCATAAACATGAAGAAAATAGTTAAGACCCAACTGAAGTAGGAATTATAAACAAGGACCTCATTAATACATTAGTCACATGCAAAGATTCTGATACATCATGTTGACTCCATGAAACGTTACTCCACCAAATAAATGTTTAATATGAAACAAGCCACAATTCTTCATGCAATTATTTATTCATTCATGCAATGAACATTTAGTGAGACCCCACTATGTTCCTTAATCGTCAGTGGTGTTACTTGTCTTGTTACCCTGGACTGAACTCCTCCACATACATGCTCATGGTCAAGAAGTTTTACTAAATTCACTTGTCCCAGATAAAGCCAGAAAAGTAACAAAGCAAGCTTCATCACTCAATTTTTTAAAAAAATGTATATATGTGATTTACAAATTAAAGTGTTTGTTTAAAAATATTACCAGGAAAAACTGACATGCTAACTATCAACCAACCAAGAGCAATCGTACTTTAATTATATATATATATATATTTCATACTACAGAATATGAATTATCAATTATGAAGTATGAAAAAAGTTTTATACTCTAATATGGAATGATGTCCATGATAAATAGTCAAGCATCATAAAAACAAAATGACAAGAAGCTGATTTCATCTGTTATTTTTTTAAATACATGTATGTAGATATATTTGGGTTATCTGCCAAATCATAATGAGTGGTTACTCAGAAATAAGCTGGAGTAAGAGTCTGAAGCATACAGTCCTTTGCTAATGTTAAATTCATCCATTAAATGGAAAAAGAAATTGCCCCCCAAAACCTAAGTATTAAAATTCAATGATGTGAAAGTCAAACATACATCATGACCACCTCTGCTTTGCACAGTAGTAGCTGAAAAGCTATTTAATCGGTCTTTCTCCTAAAGACTGAAGTCTTAACAGAATAATTATGTCTTAATTCATTTTTGAAAAGTACAAGGAAGCTCAGTCAGATTAAAATAAGTCATCAAGTCCTAAATACCAGATTCAAAAATCCCTAACTTGAGATCATTCCTATGTGATGCTTTGGTGAATCCAAATAGAGACCACTGCCTGATTCACACTCACAAAAGAAGTCTGGTCACACGTAGAAGGGAAAACAAAAAAGTATAACAGAAAAGGACAATAATTAAACCCTGCTCCTCTCAGATGTAAAGAATCGCGTCTTTCAATGATCACAGCCGTGCTTCAAAGCCAGAGATAAAAGCAGCCCTGTGATTTAAGCAATTGATTCTTAAAGACATGATTCAAAGGTAGAAGAAAAATTTCAAAAGTGGAAAGGATATAACAGCATCTCTCTGAACTATATTTTAAATGCTTCCTTTCCAGTACTTTCTCCCAAAGTCCTTCTATAATACATTAGGAAAACAAAGTAATAATTGCTGTTTAAACACAGCCCTCTCCCTCTTTCCAGAGCACGAATATGGAATATTTCTGTTTTACAGCCATCAAAGCATTTCTGTCTTGTTCCTTCTCAAAAGAGCTTTTAATAAGATACCTTTTGCTGATATGAAGGCATCATATATGTAATGACATATAATATAGGTCCTAGATACATAGCACCCCAAACAACTGAGAGCCAAATTCCATGTTTAAGCCAGGCTTGATTCTTACCTAGCTTAATTTTGTCACAGTTGTGATTATTTGGCCTTACGTGACTCCATAAGAATGTTTTCCTTTTATCAGTGTTATTTTTGTACATGCTCTCTGAAAATATTGCTTATTAATATTTTACAAAGAATAAATCTGACTTCCCCTTTCATTTTTCAGCTTTTTAATTAAGCAAAAAATAAGTTAATAAAGAATCTTTCCCTCTCTTCCTCCTGCTTAATATTTCTGAGGTAATAAAAAACATCCCTGTAAGACATCTGGAACATTCCCTCATGGGGGGTGGGGGGGTGGGTATGTGTTGGGGGAGGGGGACACACATCTGAGGTGGATTTTGTTTCCTTTTTCCTACTAATTAGAACTTACCCTCTGCACCCAATCACTAGGCATGTTCAAAGTACTGCTGACGTCAGCCAGACATTCTCCTGGAGAAGACAAACGAGTAGCTTACACTTTTTTTTGTCCTGCTGAGACTGAGCCAGATCACTGCAGAAAATGTTATTCAAGAGCAGAACGAACTTGCAGCTGCTTCAGAAGGCAAGCCCGCCATCACCCTGCCGCCCTTGACACTTCTGACTGGGCTCCTCACCCTCCCTCTGCATTTGCATGTGCTGCTTGGAGGTAAGAACTCCAAGAGGAAGTGTAGTTCTGTCCCCAGGGTCCCTAGAGGACTCCAGCAGATGACCAGGGTTAGATTCAAACAACAGCACACCCCAGGCCCCCACCCGCCCTGGCCATTTTTGCCCAAGGATCTTTTGTCAAACATTTAAGATCTTAATCAATCTTCACTCTGACCTCCCAGACCCCAAGGAAGATGGATGAGGAAGTAGGTGACCTTTCACCTGTTCTTCTATTTGTCCTGCCACAGTAGACCCATTGAAAAGACAATCGGGGAAGAACCTGCTGCCAAAGTTCTGAAGACTCGCCCATTCTCCTTTACATCCTTTCTTAAGCTCCCTTTACACTCTGGTCTTTCTTGTCCCACTTCCAAATCACTTTTCTTTCACTCAAAGCAAAGTTCTCTTTTCTATAGGAAAGTTCTCTTTCCTATAGGCGGCGGGGAGAAAATGACGCTCTCCAAATATCATTTTCAAATGAACCCTATTCTCTGTTAGGGCAAAAGCAATGCTTCCTATCTTTGTCCTTGACTTCTAAGAGTGGCTGGAAGATGGACTTCCCTTTTACCATTTTAACTCAACACCCTTAAACGCCAAAAGCTATGACCTTTGTAAAAACACAGTGATAAAAGAAATGCTAGCGTTAACATCAGATTAACGCTTTATGATCTAAAAGGTGATTTGTACCAATTTTACATCACTGTGTCCTCACAGCAAGTCTCCAAGCTAAGTGCAGTTATTATCAACCCATCTTATAGATAAACGAACCAAGGCTCAGAGGGCTTAAAAAACATGCTCAAGGTCATGCAGCTAAGTGACCAAACTGAGACACATTTCCTTGTGTCGATCGATGTTCTTTCTGCTCTACCTAGATAATCTTGACACTCCAGTAAGGGTAGCACAGATAGAGGTGATCATTTTTATTACTCTTAAGATGTTTGCAGTCTTATCTCTAAAAAAATCTCACTCAAACTTGGAATTTAAGAATTCTTGCCATTCAAGTTTTTTCTTCCTCCCTAAACTCATCAGAGATTCTTAGCTGGTAGTCTTAAAAACAAGCAAAGTGCAAGGTTTTGTACCAAAAGTGTCTTCTGGAAAGAGTCAGTCATTTTACAAGTAGCAAAGAAAATACCTAGGTAGCAAGAGTGAAAAGAACGAAGATTCTCAAGAATAGCTTAATCAACCTTCCCCTTCCATTAAATATCTGACCTAGTGTTAGGAACAGTTTGCTCAGAAATGGACTGGACCTAAAACATGGAGCCTCGCCCTTTCCATGAACCACATGATGATGGACTGGGTTACCAAGATCATTTCCATAAAGCCAACCACTACCATGTTCAATTGCCTTTACATTCACTTCCCCCTCCATCTTTTTCTCTTTCCCTTCTAATTTGGGTTGTAAAAATGTCAAGGAGTTTCACAGTGGAGCAATGTATGAGTTACTGCGCTCTGTGACAATTGGAAATCAATGACATTAGATACAGAGAAATGTACTAATGCCAGAAGCATGAACAGTTGAGCAAGAAATGGAATACTCTTTTTTTTAAATATATATAAGAATCTTGACATGTAAAGATGTGCAAGTCCTGTCTCACAAAAATCAAAAAGGCAGAATAATTTACTCTAGGATGTAATGTGATGTCACTGCCCTATTCATTTCACTCTTCCTGCTATGATGATTGTAATTTCAGTGCCAATAACAATGCACTCACATATTTTCTAATGTTAATACCAGAATGTACTTCAGGCTTTCTATCTGGTACAGCTTACCTAGTAGTTGCTAAGTCAAGAATAAACAAAATGGCACGAAATTAACCTTTGGAAAAAAAAAGAAACAAAAAGACAACTTGAAATTCCAACTTTTAAATTTTCAAGTTCACAAGTTTACCTTTTGACACTAGGTCAACAGAAAAGGTTGCCACCCTTTACTCTGTATTATTTTTCAAAGAAATTAAAAGACATTCATTGTTAGCTACTCCTAGAAATAACTATAGCAGATCAAGAATGACACATGAATTCTGAAAGGAGAAATATGTAACTCTATGACACCAAACTACCCCACATGCAACTTTCTTTAGGTTCTAACTGTTGATTTCCAATCAGTCAAGTGGACTGCTCCGTAGTTAATCCTACCCTGTCATTAAGATGGTTGAAATGCCAGACAAATTGTTTGGCAGTCAGTTATTTAGGCTCTTTAGTCACCAAATCAGATGAACCATGCGGCAATGTAGTCTACAGCTCAACAATCACCCTGAGAAAAGATTAATCTGATGTGTTCCAGAGATGGGACCAAGAGTTACACGCTTTAGTAGTAACCATAATAAGACTGGCAGCAGCAGTCTATTGACGACCACTGAAAATACACACCAAGCAAAAATAAAAGTCTTGGGATAACTGCATTTTTTAAGCCTTAATCCACACATGACACAAGCAATCTATAGAAGTATGGACTGCTCCCAGCCCTTATTCAAACACAAAGCTGCTATAAAGAAAAGAAGTTTGCAAACTCCCCAGGAAAGGGGAAATAAGGGAAGAGGGAACTGCAGACACAGACATGGAACTTTAGGTGAGAGGGCAAAAAAAGTCACCTTAGTAATATGATAAATAGTAATTAACATGATAAAAAAAATCTGGATTTCTTCAAAAACTCAATAATCAAAATGGATCACAATTTACTATTGCCTCTGACCACAGATCGAATAGGAAGACTCTCACTAGCTCTCTGTCACATCCTCAGGGAAATTAAGAGGTCTTTCATCAAGATTCATTTCACTTGGAAACCCCATCAATGGGTGCTCAGTGGAAGCTTGTCCTCCACTTTGCTGGGCCACGTCTGCACTGGTCCACAAGGCTGGAAAAACTGGACTGTCCTCACACAGCTCAATTTTAATCAGCAGGAGGAAACTGGAGCAACAAATCCTAATTCCACATTTAAATCATTCATGTACACATCCATATAAGGAGAGATGTTTACCGACAGGGGAACCATAGTTCGAAAATGTGTGGGCCCTCTTCAAGTAAGGCTCAATCAAGGCTGTTTCTTCAGCTTGTTCATTTACATTTCAGAGGGCACATCAAGCCGGTTCAGATCTAAGTGCCTGTTAGCAAATGTGTTTGGCCTTCTGCTGATTACAGCAGCATCATTTATTTTGTCAGTATTAGAATCATCTTAGCTTTTGCCACCTGGAGCTGTAGCACTTACTCATTAGACCCCTCTGTCCCACCACATCCCACAGGGGCTGCTAATTACTGGCTTTACTCCATTTAGTCTCAGCTCTGATTTAATTATGTGCACTAAGCCCTAATGAAAACTACAATATGGCTCTCCTTACCTTGGCATTCTCCATTCCGCTCTTCATGCCCGGCATTGCACAGGCAGTTGCCAATGGGTACCAGCCATTCACCATCTGCCCCACAGTACATTTTTGGCACATCCTTCTCTTCCGAGTTGTTGACACAGGAGCCTCGAACTTCCACCAGGGAAGATGTATCGGCCCCTGTGATGGTGTCTGGAAACTGAGCCAGATTGCGAACGGTGAGCGGACACTTCTTGTAGAACACACGGACCGATACCAAGGCGATGCAGGCCCCCACATCCTGGAACGCCAGATAAAACCCCTTTTTGCTCAGTGGCCCTACATCCCGGATCTCTGTGTTCAGCTTCATGATTCGGTCGCCAATGTCCACTTGGGTGAAGCTCTCGTCGGCGGCAATGGTGTCAATTTTGGCAAACTGGCTCTCTCGGATAAAACGCTCTTTGTCGTTGTCTGATTCATAGTAGTACAGGTTAAAAGTCTCCTTGCAAGTGCCCATGACACCGGGAAGACTGTTGCAGTCCCTCAAGGTGAACTTGATCTCAATGTACACCCTCTGAGCCCCTTCTCGGGTGATCCAATCAGTTCGCAGCCAGTTATTCTGGCTGGGCTCCATCACGTTGCACACTTGGTAGGTTCGGATTGGTGTATTTTTTTCATCCATAATACTTACTTCCTCCCACTGCAAAGATCCAAAGGAAATGCATCAGTTACAAACATTTCATCATACAGTGATTTATCAGTACTATTTTACCCTCATTAGGACAGTGATTTTTGTTTCAATAAGAAAGAAAACCACCCAGCACCAATTCCTCACTTAGATGATATTGTATTGGGGAACCATTTTCTTTTAATTGTTTCACTCTTTTGTCTAAAATTCCAGAGTATTGCTGGATTGATTGCTTTTGAGTTCTCAGCAGCTCCTGGTGGTGGTCTAACAACCTCAAATTCACCTATTACAACAGCTCCAATTTCAAGTGGCAACAGTTCAACTTTACTCATAAATGAAAAACTAGGATGTGTGTTGTTTCAACAACTGAGCAGAGACCTGCAAATTAAGAGCAGGAAGAGTAGAGTTTGCCAAAGGAAGACAATTATCAGTTAATTAGTGGCGCTGCTGTCAGAACTTTGCTCTCTAATACCTAAAAAAATGTCAGTCTTTTTTTTTTTTTTTTGGTGATGTCACTACTCTTTAAAGGGGTAAAGAAAATCTCACCATTCTGGTTTTGGTAATACTGGGAAGACAGAGAGTAAACTTTATGGTTGGATTTCTCAAATACACTGTCATTTATAGTGGTAGAACACTTTTCAAGAGCACGTATTCAATCAAAGTTTGCATACTCTTCTTATTTTTAAAAACAAAGACACATAAGTAAACACCTATGCACAGGTGTGTTGCTTCTAAATAGTCTTGTGAATATTGAGAATAAAATTTATGACTGAAAGCCCAAGAAAATTAAAGAGGGATGGGAGCATTTTCTTTCAACCTACTTCCTAACATAACGATTCTCGTAGTGGGATAATCTTAGTTCAGCAAAATTCACTGTGACTAGAGTGGTACTTTCATTCTCGACGTGGCTTTAAAAATAATCCTAAAAGCAGCAAGATAATTTGGGGGCTCCTACCAGACTGGTAGGCAGCCTCCAGTTCTTCATTAATATCTACAGTAATGCCTTTATATAGATCTGGTATAAATCAGCTTAAGTATCTAACACATGAATATAATTAGAAGAAAAAAAGATAGTTTAAAAAGAATCTGTATTCTATAATAGCTCCACTTAAAGCTCCATTCAATCCAATGAAGTACATAGAATCATAATGTATCTTTTAACAGGTTTCCCATCTGTGCATTGGAAAACTATTAATGAAGGGAAATGTTACTATATGGAACACCATAACACATAAAATTCTGTATCCCTTTCATCTGCCACCATTATGAAAGTTGGAACTAGGAGAGATAAGTGCCCCGTGGTGATTAAAATTTCTTTTTATCCACTAAGCAGTAAATCACCAGTAATTTACTTATTTGGGGGAAATTCATGTAAGTCCAAAAATAGATCTCCACCTTAAAAAAAACCTACTCAGCATGCTTCTCATCTCAGAACAAAGGAAATATGGAAAAACACATTTATCACTGTAAATGAAAGAACATAGGGATACCTCCACAGTTCATACAGATAATTCAGGTCTAATTCGAATTTTCCAGCCTGAACTTAATTGTCTAAATACATTGATCAGTTCACCAGAACAATGACAAATCTCCCCTTAGTTTTGCATTTTACAATCAGTGTCAGAAACTCACTATACTCCCTTAAACGAACAGGGCCAAGAAATTAGGTTTTTGCTACAACGTTGCCATCAGGAGGCATGCCTTCCATTATTTTCATGTTCTGCTTAGCTGTTCTGATGGAAACATGAAAGAACAGTGACTAAAATTCATTTTTTGACCTGGTGGTATTGTCAAAAAAGGTTTCTTTTTCTTTTTAAAAATAACAAACAAATAAATGTCATTATTGGTCAAAATTAGAATCTCAAGTTTCCAGCCAAGAAAGATGTGAGCTGTTCTAACAATAGAGATTTCAGAATAATGAAGATTCAAATATGCTTTTACACTCAGAAAGAACTTTTTAAAGCCAATCCATCCCCTACTTGGTAGATATCCAATCTATCCCTTCATTCTAAGCCCAAAAAAGTCTTCTTTATTACAAAATCTAGAAATTAATTAAACTCTATAATTTGGCACATAATTTCTCAATGGCTACTATGTATTTTGGAAGGCTTAATTCTATTATAGACAAATAAAATTTCATCTCTTACCTTTCATAATAATACTTAAAACATTACACACATGGTATTTAAGGAAAGGGAAAGAGTACATTCTATATCCAGAAGTCTACACTCTGCCCCTAAAAAGTTCCAGGTTGTGTACGATCAGCTATGCACAGTATTTTTTTTTTAAGGGACATCAAGACACCCGAAAGAAGTTTTGTGTCTAGAAAAAGTGACCAGGTGCTCTTTCAACAGTTCTGCGGAGCTGGGGTGGGAGGAGGGAGATGTCTGTAGCATATTAAATTGCAATAAAAGCTTTCCAGAAACTAGATAGACCATAAACTGTACTGGAAAATGTGTTAACTCCTTGCTTTTAAATAGGTCACATGTATATTCAGTGTAACAGGTCAGGTCTAAAATCACAGTAGACATATCCTCTCTTTAAACTTGGGAACAGCCAGTAAGAAAAATAAGGCTCATTAAATTTTTTAATGCAAGTACTGATACCTTCCATTCTCAGTTTTGCCAGCAGTTCTAATACATTCAACCTATGGAGCAATACCCCTAGTGTAGCATGGGAAAGCCTCCTTGAATCAGTGACCTTTCCAGGGTATAGGATTAACAAGAGTCTGACTCTCACAAGATAAAGCTGTACCTTTCTTCGCATTCAAAGGATGAGGGCAATTGCCTGCAATCAGCAGTGAATACAGCCTGTCTACACTGCCAGAGACCTGCCAATCACTCTCCCTCCCTTTCAAAAAAATGGTTTTGAGGGCAGACTAGAATTTTTCAGCAGAGACCCAACCAACTGCAGTCAAGTTCAGGCAGAAAAACAGGAAGGCAGGGCAATCTCCGTTTTATTTCAAATGGATGACAAGACTTGCTTTGGAAAAAGCCGAAAATTCTCCATTTTCAGGAGAGCGTTCTTGCCTTGTCTTATTTTTGAAACCCATCTTCCGTAACAGTTTCTATGAATATTTTTTTTTTCGATCCTTTATTGTTTATTCAATGGCCAGGTGTGAAGTGCCATCCTGGTGCTGGCATTACAGTTTTGGCCTGATAAAGCCTCCTAATCTTTCACCCCCATTGCTTTTAATCAAACGACTCAGTCATAGACTATCAAGCATGTAAAGGTAGGATGATATGCTTAATTTTTAAAGGATTTGAGAGTTATTTCAATGTGACAGATGCCAGAGTTACACGTTGTACTGATTTCTTTCCAAAGCTGATTCATTTTGACCTGTCATTAAGGGGGGAGGATGGGGGAGGAGAATGTGGCTATTGACCTAATTCTATTCTCTGAATCTTCTGGTAGAGGCAGTGATGGCAAATTCAAGAAGAAATGAACAGTGATGCACTCTCTCTTACTTTATAATCCAGCCTCCCAGATCCCCAAAGATCCAAGATTCCAAATACTTTAACTTTCACATTTAGTACCAACAATGCACAAACTTGGGGCTTTTTTTTTTTTTTTTTTTTTCTGTATAGATGCCCCTGGTACAAATTCATAAGGCTTTCTCTGAGCTTGCAAGTGAAAAGTAGCTGATTTAAGATTGTCATAGCAAGTTACAGAGCCCCCCGCTGCTCACACACAGAACTAAACCTGCTCCTGGTACAATTAGCAATGTTCTCTTCCTGGTATTTTTGTTTATTCATTTTCCTCATCTGGAAACAGAACGATTGCTCTAAAATTAACCCTGTCAGGACTTCAGGCTATCCCAGTAATAGACATAAATTCCAATTTGGTCCCCAGATTGTATTTCTTGCCGGTGTTTTAGTTTTAAATAGACATCTAAGGGAAGCCTCCACCAACCTCCTAGTTTTGAAACCCCTTTCTGCCCTTTTGGATTCCAGTTCTTCCATGACAGAGCTATCCAAAGGGAGTATAGGATTTCTCCAACAAAGCGTAATTCACTTCGTAGGCCATGGTGGAAATCTGACCCCCTCACCACAATCAACAAGAATCAAGCCATTAGGACTCTCAGAAAGTTGCTAATCACTCCTTTATACCCTGTGGATCAGAGAGCAATTCGGAACTTACCCCTCCTTCCAGAGGGCTTGCTATCCACCCAAGTTCTCCCTGAACAGATCTGGAATCCAATAAGGTAACTGCAAAAAAACAAAGAAAAATAGATTAATTTCCAATTGCAAAAAGCCAATACTACAAAAAAAAAAAAAAAAAAAAAAACATTTACCGGAGCGTTTCCATATGTGCCGAGGGTGTGCATATCCAAGTCTGATCAAAACCTAAACTCCATCTCACTTATGTAAATAATCATTACTCACTTGATCTTCTCCCCTCTTTAAATCTGCAGGTTCTTATTTATTTAACTTGCTTAGCATTTAAAATTCCATCCCAGGACTCACTTGATTCATTTTCTAAAAAGGATGAATTGAGAATCTCAAGTACAATTCAAAAAATAAATATATCTATGTAGAGCAGTTACACTCCAGAGCAAAATCTGCATTCATCTCTGTCTGGTATCTACTAGAGTTATTTGTTTTTGCAGGTTTCAGATGACCACATAACTCATCATCATGGTGACAGAGCCACAAGTGAATTCTAGCAGAGAGTACTCAGAGGGTCATGAAAAGGCTCTCTTCCCCTACCATTTTTTTTCCCTCCACCACCAAATAAATTGGCCCTGGATGTGGTATCCGCTGCTTTTTTAAATATCAAAGTTTCAGAAGGGGGGAATGGCAGACGTGTGGAATTAGAATGCGAATACACTTAAGTATTCTCTTTCCCAGGTCTTTTTGAGGACAATCGGAGACTCCTTCTCCGCCCAAGAGGAAGTCACTGGTTTAAATTTTAGGTATGGAGGACTGCCTAATAGATTTAGTATGCTTGTGCTACACCTAAGAGTATTCATCCACGCCTAGGGGGACAGGGAGGGCGGCTACAGCGGTCGCACCCCGCCCAAGCTGGAACAGACCTAGGCACCGAGAACGTTGAAAAAGACGCAATGAATTCCTAAACTCTCCACATTCTCTTTCCCACCGAGATCTGCAGGCCTGGGGGTCGAAAGGCCCATCTCAAAGGAAGCACTGGGTTATTAATTTGATCAGTGAGGCTGGCTCTACAGGCTGGGGGTGGGGTGGGAATGGGAAATCTTTCTCCTTGCTCCTGCGTACCCCAACTCTCAATCTCGCCCCCCGGCCCCTGAATTCTGCCCACCCTCCCCCCTCATTTCACCCCGACGTCAAAGTAGTTAAAATGAGCCTCTTTCTCCAGATTTTCCCGAGAAGCCTGAATTCCTAGGGCCTGTTAATTATTTTAAAATGTAGAGCCTTCCCTGGGTCGCTCCCGCCCGGAGTTGCGCCCCCCTCCTCCTTCTCTCCTCTCGGTCCCTAGAGAAAAGCCCGCTACATCCATTTGGATTTATGTAAGGTGGATTAAGGACACAAAGGGAACAATAAGACCCAATTTACAAAAAAAGGGAGGGAGTAGAAAGGGAGGGTAAAAGGGAGAAAAGAAAACGTGATGGGAATAAAAAGCAACAAAATGAATTAATTTTTAAGGGGGAGGAGGGGTCGGAAAGGGGGTGACCCCCCCCCACATCTGCCTACAGCTCCGTTCATCAGCGCCTTTTTTGTCTAGGGCTCCCAAGTTTTGCTCCCAAAAGAAAAAGCAGGGGGGAAAGAGAAAAAAATCTCTGCGTTTGGTACAGAGAGGTCTTGGGGGACGTCCTAATAGGACTGCGAAGTAGTCAAGAGAACGCGGCATGCATGATCCCGCTCAGAGGAACGACCCTGGGGACCGAGGGGCAACAGCGACCTAGATGGCCCACGTCGGAAAGAGGGAGGAGATCGAAAGGGTGAGAGAGCGCCCCTTTCCTCCCAAGCCGTGTGTGCCGGCAGGTGTGTGAATCTCTGGGAGCTTCCGTCTGGCGAGCTCTGGGTACCGGCTGCCCAGCCAAGGCTAAGTTGGTTTTTGGCTCCCTCCTTCGGAACTGGGAAAATGATGGATTGTACGGGGATGGATAGATGGATTCTGGAGAGATGGACAGATGAATGTATGGATGGATGGGTGGATGGGTGGATGGGGGAGGGTGGGGAGGTGAAGGAGTCGGCGAGACCGTTGCGCGCAGGCTTGAGCGCGAGCATCGCCGGAACACACGCGCACACAATCGGGGCACTCGAGCACAGGCACACAATTGTCCGCGTCCACGCAGGCACCCGCGCATCCACATACACGCATATGCGCGCGCGCACAGACACAAGCACACGCAACTCGCCTTTCTCTGAGATCATCAGAAACTAAATGATCAACCCCCACTTCCCCAACACACACACACACACATACAGCTCTCCCAGCACGTCCAAACAGACGCACATAAAACTGAGCACCCACACTGATCCAGTCGGTCCCGCACGTTCCCTCCAAACTAACCCGGTGTACAGTTCTGGGGGCAAAAAGCTAAAACTCGAGTACGTTCAACTTGCCGGCGGGTTCCCCAGGTCTGCGGGGTGACATGAGGAGCTTGGGGTCCCCTAGGCCGGCAATCGCACCCCCAGGGCGCCCGGCGGAGAGAAAGGTGTCTGACGCCGGGTGCTAGAAATCAGGTCACCAGCGACCGGCGAGCGGCGCCACGACCGCTGCGCGGCAGAGGCCCGGCAACCGGGTCCCGGGAAGCGCAGAGCTCGGGAAACTTTGCAGAAACCAGAGCTCGCAAGGCTTTCTCAAGAACCCGAGAGCACCACCATACCGTCACGGAGCTCTAGGCTTCCGTTCCCCCTCGACCTGGGCTGAGTGAGGAAGTAGTGGTAGGAATATGTCCACAAAATTTATTTATTCGTTTGCTTTCTTGGCGTTGTCTCCCGTGCATCCCCTCCGGGCGCCTCGGGTTGCCCTCGCCGGTGGATGCCGATAAACTTTGTCCTTTCGCTACAAACTTGGGCAACCCCGCCACAGCACAGGTCACCGCCCCGAGGCAGGCTGCACGGCCGCTCCCCGCCTTCCCTTCGCGGTTCCCCTCGCTCCAGTCCCCTTCTCCCGAGTCAGGGCGCACAGCTCGCGCCGGGATGGCCCCGCACCCTCCGGCCTCGCGCTACCGGGGACCATTCACCCGCCGATCGTCGCCTCTGTCCCAGACCACAGAAAGGCCTCCCCGCTCTTACCTTCATTCGCGGGATACACCCTGGAACCGGTGACAGCGTCGCAAATCCCAAAGAGAAACGAAAAGAGGACGAAATAAAAAATTCCAGCCATGGTTCGCCGGTGCCAACGCTGCTCCTGCCGCTTCTATCCCAGTGGAATAAATGCTTAAGTTAGGAGTGCAGCAGGCTGAAGACATTGCCAAGGGGGTGGGCCCGGCCGGTGACGTGCACACGCCAGTCCGGGGCCCACAGCCAATGGTAGCGTAGATTAGGCGGCCTGGTCCCGCCTCCCCGAACAGAGTCCGCCCCGATGCCCCGCCCCCTCTGGGCTCTGCACGGCGCTCGGTCTCCCCGGGATTGAGGGGGCGAGTTCTGCAGCGTCTCTGCTATGCTGGAGGGAGGCAGCGGGGTCCCCGTGTCGCATCTCAGCGGTCCAGCCCCTGGACGGCGGAAGGAGCTTCGAAAGACTGAATTAGTTGGGGAAGTCCGAGGAAAGGTTGGGACCTCTCTCTTCCCCCTCGGGCGGTTTGAGATGGAGGAAAATGCTCTTGTATTGCAGTAAATAAAGTATCAAGTTGACCTGCGTCTTTGCTCTTGCTCTTTTCTGAGGGCCGAAGTGTTCGCATCCCGCGCGCCGCAGCTAGGGCTACACATTGACTCCCGCGCGCGGCCACGGCCACTCTCAGCTACCTTGCCCCGTTTTGTGTCTTCGTGGTGCATCTCCATATGAAATGCTCTTTGGGGAGAGTTTTGTGCCTTGATTACTCCTTGTCTTTCCCAGGCTCCCAGCTGCCTGGAGAGCGGGACCTAATCAGCCCCCGACGTCGAGTGCAGCGCTAGGCCAGAAGCGGGGCTCTGTCCCTGTCTCCAGAGACTGAACGAAAGACTGTCAAGCAACGGAGAAGCCCGCTCGGGCCCCATCTCTGCGCTCAGCCGTGGAGGGAGCGGCGCTTCCAACCTCCCCGGCCCCGGGACAGGACTCCCCACCCCGGCGAGGCGCCCCGAGATGGCCTTGACTGCGGGGAACCAACTGTGTGTTTCCCCGGGGAGGGAGTCCCTGGAACCGGGCCTAGCAAGTTCGGGGCGCGGGGGGTGGAAGCGAAGAGCTGAAGTGACGTGAGGGGACCTGCCGCAAGCCCGCGCTCGGGGGCCGGCGGCCGCGGTTGCTGCGGCTCTGCGCTCCAGCCGCTCCGCCGCGCGGGTCCGGGCAGTTCTCGCCGCCCCGGGAGACGGTCGTGGGCGACAGGACCGGCAGAAATCCGCGCAGCCGCCCCCGCCGCGGGGTTGCGGGTGTCACTGTGCGTCTCCTGGGGGCGCAGGCAGCACTGGGCCCTGGTTTGTGCCCCGATGCCCCGGCCGCGGGCGCTGCCAACGGAGCGCTGCCCGGAGACCGCAGCGCAGCAGGCGGCCCGGGGCCCGGCCCCCGACGCGAGTCAGGGAATTTCTCCGGACGTTTGAAGACGCCCTAATTCCTGAAGAGGCCTTCTTCCTTCCCTCCTCCCAAACCGCCCCTCCTCTGACTCCCCGCGGGGTAGGGCCGGGTGTTCCTCTGGAGCCTGGGTCCCAGCGGGAGGGCGACCGCGGGGAGGTGGAAGCGCTTTTTGCTCTCCGGTGACAGCTCATCGTGAGCCAACCGCGCCACCTGCCGGCCAGAAAAGAGAGTGCGCAGCCCCCGCGGAAGGGCGAGCGGACAAAGACCGCACCGCGCAGCCCGCACAGAGTTAGGTGTGTCCGTGGGGTGTCTTTTCATCCACCCGCCCCTGTCCCGAGCACCCAGACCACCCCTGTGGAGTGGTGGCGGGCGGCCGTGGAGAGGGCCCGGGAGTCCTGTCACAGTTCTCGCCAGCTGGATTGCAGAAGACGGAATCAGAGCGTGTTTCAAGAAGCTCGTAGACAACATCCCAGGGGTTGCCTGAGTAGCTACTATCCCTGAAATAGAAATCCTAGAGAAAGCAGGAGGGGTGTAGGGCGGTGTGGAGGAGAGAACACATCGCGGCCACGGTTTCAGGTCACTGGCCCCCCGTAGCACATCGTGTCTCCTCCACTCGTGCACATTCACACCCGGGCTAATAAAATGGGCAACTTTTACTTGAGCGCGCTTGGCGAGGCGCTGGGCAGTAGCTGTGTGAGTCGGTGGCCTAGAGGGACAGCTTGTGCGGCTCCAGACTTTCTGACTGCTCCGTGAAAGATCTGCTGAAACGTCAGTCTGAGGAAGTGGATTTCAGTTATCGTAGCTACTGATTTTACACAAGTAAAAAGGGGGGAAGGAATGCACACGGGGGATATATATATGTACGTATGTGTATAAATTATTTAAAATAACTGCACGAAGTCCTTTTGAGGAATGCATTTCTAGGTTCTTTCATGTGTCTCTCTGGGTTTTATAGGAAAAGGAGAGGAATATTGGTCCCTGTCATTCTGTACACAGATTCAGTGGAGAAAAAGAGCAATCCGAATTCTTTTGAAAACGTTTTTAAACCGTAGCTGCTGGTTGCCTCTCTGCAAGATTTGGGTTTTGCATGTATGGGTGGTTGACATGGGAAATTGACTGCCTGCCTCCTTAGAAACAGTAAAATTTCTAAAACGTGAACCATTCCCCGCGCCCCTCCTCCCCCTCCCCCCTTTTGCATACTGAATATTACAGTCTCTCCAGCCACAGCTGCCTGAAGGCAAGGCTTCATTTGCTAGGGGACATTCCGTGACTTCCATTCCCTTTTTTCTTCCCATTTCCCATTTCAGGACCCAAAGAAGCCCAGTAATCTGGAGATCCAAGAGTCATCAAATACTAACTTGGATAAACTGAACTATAACTTCCTCTTTAAAGCATTTCTGGGCTGAAGATCAGAAATGAGCTGTTGAATACTGAAGTATTTAGGATAAAAGTATACGATAGCTTGGATTTCTCTAGAAACATTCTAATAGGGAAAAAAAGGAAAAGAAAAAAAGAATAAGGGAATAAGTAGATAAAACAGGATTGGAAAATGTTCGTATATTTTTAAGTGCTGAATAATGGGACTCATGTGACTTCATTATACTATTCTTTCTTCCCTATGTGTGTTCAGTGTTTTCCATAATAAAAATTACAGTAGAATTTTTAAAAAAAGAAACAAGATGCTGAAAATTCCTCTGTCCATGTGACAACCTAGAGGAAAAGTGTTCTAATCTAACAGACATGATTTCCCCTTAAAAATAAGGCAAAAATGAAAAAAGTAATGATGGTGCTGTTCCATCATCTATGCAAACCCCCTACTTTATTGGAAAACACCTTGGAACCTTCAGACATTTGAGAGTATTTACAAATAATCACTCAGTGGAGTCATAAGCATACAATAGCATACCACACAAAAAGCACCTAAAATCACCTACTTTTAATATCAATTTGCTTGACTCTTGTGTAAAACCAGCCTCCCAATTGCTGTAAGAATTTGAGAGTATTTTGAATCCAATAAGAGATATGTCAAAATATATACGCTTATAAGCTTAATGAAAATAATAATTGAATAATTTGAAATTTTGGGTATAATTTTTCCTTTTTGTACAGTGCCTACCATAAAAACTTGAGCTACAGAATATATTTTAAATGCTTATTTGAATTAAGGTTGAATTTCAAAAGTATCTCTAATTTGTAAAGACATTTTAAAATAACACCAAGTATCTTAGAGTTTCTGCCTCTAAGTGGAGGGCCAATTTTACCAAAGTAACAAGAACCTTTGTCTTTTCGACAAATAAGCAACAATAAAGTGAGAGCATGGAAGACCAGAGAAAAGGTTAGAATGAGAACATGAATCCACTTTGCATTTTACTAGACACTCTGCCAGACTTTCCAGCTAGTGTAGCTGGACTTCCCTGGACTTCGAGCTCTTTATTAATAAATGGAGCCGCCGACAGTGCTCCGATGACTCCTTGTTGTTGCAAGAACTAGGATTTTCAAGACTGACATTCTTAGTTTAACATTCTAACAGTTCTTTTACTAGCTGTGTGTTTTTGGGTAAGTTACTTAACCTCTTTGAGGTATGGTTTTCTTATCTGTGAATCGTAGATAGTTATGTGATTCTTCTAAAAATTGAATAAATTTTGTAGAGCATGTAGTATAGCATCTGGTTCATGGTCAGTCTCTATCATTTCTCTTAAATAATATCTCATCAATAACAATATTATTAAATGGGCAATCATTTATTCAGCTTGAACCTTCCCTCCCACGAGGAAACCAAGCTTTGTGACTCACTTTTTGCTCTCCATGAGAGGAGAAAGCTTCGTTTCACCAACTCCTGGAGTAGGCAGAGGAAATAAATCCTAAATGTTTCCCTTCTTTCATTGTTGATTTATTACAGGCCATACTAAACTCTTATATTCCTACATGATTCAACCAGATTTGAACCTAGGGATTGTAACTGTCTTCAAATGTAATAGTTTCAAAAATAATTAAATGAAACAAGGTGTAAGGAATCAAAAATGTCACCACCAAGTCAAGATATTGGTGAAAATGAATAACCAAGGCTCTAATGAAATATTCACTTTTGTCAGAAAAATGCTCCTAATCTTAGCTACCACCTGAAATATAATGATCTGAAACTACCATTGGTGGGCTTCTTAAAGCTCCCAGGAAACTTTGTTGGCGATTTCATCCTTTGATGTCAAGGCTTTGCTGCTATTTCTTATACGAATAAGAAGCAGGACACTTGTTAGCTCTTTACACCTGAGTGGGAAAGAGAGCACCAGAGCTCAGGTCTTGACAAGTCAGAAGGATAACATACCAAGACACAGGAAAAGACCTTCAGAATCACTGAGGAAAAGGACAAGAAGATAAGGACGGGGATCTCAAGGGGTGAAGACTTTTCTGAAACTCTGGTGCTGTATCTGATTTTTTGTTCAACTCTAATGAACATTTCTCAAGTGCCTACTGTGTGCCAAAGACCACATGTTTAAGACGGGAAAGTTGTCTTTTCAGCCCTGAGAAGGCATGACACCCTCCACGTGGGGGTGGGGGAACCAAATAGAAACCATCAGGCAACTTTTGTTCTCCTGGGAGCTGCAGAGAGGGAGGTGGAGAGAGAGGAAAACACCCACCCAGTTCAGTCCCGCAACAGCTCTAGACACCCAGAACTAAACATTTTGCAGAGACAATGCACCTTTCTTCAGGAGAATTCAGAGGAGATCACTGGCATCTATTTTTGGCTGCACTGGGAACTTAAGTCAGACATCCAAACTATTTTATTTTTTAGGCATAAAAGCCATGCCCTTGAAGAAATGTAAAATGCTTTTTACTTGGAATCCTTCTATACAATACCTGGGAAATGGTGTTCACTCTTTCTTACTCAAAATGCCAATGTAAAGCTGTGTTAGAGCCACTAAATATGTTAACTATTAAATATTTTAATATTTAATAGCTATGTTGATTTATGATTATTAAAAGAGCTTTTGGAATTACAGCTGTTTTATGATGAAAAACTAATGATACTATATATGGGAATAACATAAACTGGAACTTTTTTTTTTTAGCCATTTTAAAAGAGAAGTGATTATCTGGTTAGAGAACCAATTTCTGGAAGTACGGCAACAGCCACTCCTCCTTTCTTTTTTTTTTTTTTCCCTGAAAAACCATATGTAATTGCAGTAAAATGCTGTAAAGTAAGAAAAATAATAGGATCGTGAACATAATTTATGATTTAGTGCATAATGAGAAGGGAAGTTTGGAGACCTAACTTTCCTTTCCCCATCATAGTCTAAAGCATTTACAGAGTGCTTGTACTCCAAATATTTATTCTGTAATTTCAAAAAAATCTCTGAATATTCTTAAAATGTCTAAAATGACAGATATGTACTGTGGACAAAAAGTTGTTGTCTGCCATTTCAGTAAACAATGAATGTTGTCCATCATCAAGTCATCAGCCATGGCAGCTGCCCCCAACGGTGCACCCTGAGGGGAACTCAGGATGGAGAAAAAGAGGACACTGGCCCTAGATAGCTAAGATGCATATCAAAGAAATAATTTCAACATGCCCAGAATCTTGTATCTTTCCATACATAGAAAAGCACTAAAATGATTAACTTGAAATATCTAGGTTTTGTGACTAGCAGTAATCTTTTGATGTTCGATTACATGTTTTGTTTTTTGTTTGTTTTTTTGTACTGTTTTTTTTTTTTTCAGCAAAACTCCTATATAGCCTGGCTCTTCTCTTACCTCTTTGAAACAGTTCCTCAGAGCTTTCTGAGAGGCTGCTTCCCCGGTCTATAGTTCTCAGTAATGCCCCAAATAAAACATAATTCTCAACTTTTAGATTGTGCGTTTTTTTCAATCAACAGTACAATATAAATTCTTTAAATGTTTAATTAATGCAAATTTATAAGCGTATTTATAGAGGAAATATTGCTTTTGAAATTATGTTTATATTTTATTTCTTTAACCTAATCATTTATGTCAATTAATAAATAAGGAAAGGACTTTCCCTGCAAAAGATTATGTCTCTTGATTGTTTATTCAAAAGGACTAAAGCGGAAACTCAGTCAAAACTCCAAGAAACATAGTACAGGGTTTTTTTTTCTGAATTACATACTACTTGAGTCCCAATGTAAATCAGTAAAACCTTATTAAAATCAATTGAACGTAAGTAAATTCCCTATATAAAGAAACACAAAAGTGAGGCTCATAAACACGATTTAGTTAGAACTGGCATTATTTGGACACAGAATGTTTAAAAACAATGAAAAATTCATGTAAAATAAATGCTAACTCAGGAGTCTGCGCACAAACCTACATCATACAACTTTAAAGTATATAAACTTTAAAGTGGAAGAGCAGCCCTCTTCCACTTAGTTATACATAGAATCACTTTTTCTTAGATCATGCCTATATTTGCACAAATAAACTGGCTGAAATTCAGGCCAACGAGTTATTTGAAGTAGGGAGGTGAGAAGAAATTCAGTTAGTAACGGATCATTTGACTCAAACTGACATTTAAAGTATATCAATTGGACCATTTGGTTTTTTTCTTACTCAATTCTATGTGTGTGCACCCCAGGTTTTCTTTCAGTGGGACAATCAGAGAAGTTAAAAGTTAGGCATTAAAATGCAGAGAATGGTAGTCCCATGACATTTATTATTTAAACTTGTGGCTTTATTACATAGCCTTTAAGAACATCCTTAAACATCTGTAACTGGATGGGAGACTGAGTCATCCTAGTTTGGGATAAATCTTCTATCTAGAATATTTGTACATGATAAATGTTGTAGGATTTATCTGCTGAGATTTGATGTTCCACTCTGACATTCGGGATTAACATGTGGGTTATGATATATGGGCTGACTTTTAAGTCTCTATCTCTTGCCGCTCTGAATAAAACAAATTTGAACTGAAACATGCACAGGTGATTATGAGACATATTCCAACATACATAAAGAGTGAGGTCCCACTGCAGCAGCTTTAAGCTGCCTATTTATATTATATTAGACACCTATCAGAGGTAATTGATCATTGGCAGGAAATTAACCAAGTCTGTTCCATTAACTGGTCAGTTCACTGCAGCTCAGTAAAGCTGCGGGTGGGGGCGGTGGGAAGAACTGGGAGATTGGGATTGACATACATACACTATTGATACTACATATAAAATAGACAACTAATGAGAACCTGCTGTACAGCACAGGGAACCCTACTCAGTACTCTACGGTGACTTACATGGCAAGGAAATCCAAAAAAGAGGGGATATATCCGTATGCATAGCTGATTCACTTTGCTGTACAGCAGAAACTAACACAACATTGTAAAGCAACTATACTCCAATAAATATTAAGAAAAAACAAAAGCTGGGCTCCATTTCCTCCATGTGTGTCATTATGTTTTCATCTGAAACATTTATAGTTTTCAATCAGGTTGTTGTCATTTAGAATACTTTGATAAATGCCTAGTTGTGCCCATACTGCTGAGCAGGCCGCCCTGGTTAAATGGCTCTGAGAACTATATTTACTATGCAGAAATCACTGCACAAGTTGAATTGCCAAGACACTGAGGAAATTCAGGATGCTCTGGGTCTTGCCATTTATAGTTTTCTTTGGCAATACGGTTCTTGCTCCACTTTACAATGTGTATTTGTGTCTTATAGATATCCATCTACTTATAAACTTGGGTACTTGTTTTAAAACCTGACTGCGATTAAAAATAAAACTAGCTGGCTTTAAAGCTTCTCAAGGCTGGTAAGTCTGGAAGGGTCAGTGATAGAGAACCTTCCTCTTGTATTCTGATTGAATCTGCTCAGCTCTCTGTTTTTTCCATGTCCACCTACACACAGCTGTCCATCTCCTGGCAACCTTTTTGCTGTCAGTCAAGTGACAGCCTTGGAAGGAAGCTTTGTGTGCCAAGGCCTCCTGAGGCCCAGCACTACATTTAGATAGAAAAGGGTGGTGGTTGGGGGAGGGGAATCTAGTCAAGTCTTCAAAAGCTGGTGATGAGAGACTACCAGAGGGCGGGTTTGGTCGACAGTCCTTCAGAAACTGCTTCCTCAAATACAGGCAAAATGCAAACACATACATATACCAAACTCCCACATCTGTAGCTCAGCGATGTGATGTAAAATCACCCTGGGAAGGCAAGCATTCCAAGGCTTATTGATGCAAAGAATAAAGCTCCCTTGCTGAATCTTATCGGGGGTTGGTGCCCAAGAATAGTCCTAGTTTCTCTCCTAGTATGAGTGATCAGAGGGTCTAGCTTCCCCTTGCTGGGACTGACTGATTCTTAGCGGATCTGTAAGTACTAATATCTCTTCGTAAAATTACTGGGTACATTTGTTTTTGCTAATTGGAAAGTAGCTGGAGGAACGATATGCTGATGACTTTGTATGGATTGCCTCCTGTATGATGTAATATCTCACTATTGGAAGGAGGTTGCATTCTAAAATATGAAGCCCAGCTATTGAGATGTTTCTATTTGTACAGCAGATTACTTCCCTGAAAAGTCAGATAGGTCATTAGCACAAATTAAAATTCCAGTCTCCATCAAGAAAGCCTGGATTAAGACGTAAGCCTTATTTTAATTACTTTGTTTTTATTTGGTGCCAACTGCATTCTGATTATGAGTCTCTAAAATTGGACATCATATTTCTTGATCAGCTAAAGATGCAGGATCTTGAAACAAAATGTTCCAAGTTTACTCTAAAATCACCAGGAGCCCTCATATGCTCTAAAAATAAATAGATTAATGTTCACCTTGTCACAGGAAATGAAATATATTTCCCTCTGTTTCGATTAAGGTACATACCACCTAAAATATTTAATACATTGTAACATGGTAATGTATTACAGTTTACTTTTTGCATTAGCTGTACTCAAGTTTTACTTTTACTGTGTTTCTATTCTTATTTTTTGTTTTCTTGGAGATAAGATATAAAAGTAAGAAACATGAAAGGTATAAGTTTGGCTATGATAGCTTATCATCGTGTATAAATTATCTGTCTTGCTGTGGGTCTGGAAGTACTGTCGCTTTTAACAATTGGGTTTCTGGTCTACCAGGCCAAAGGCAAGCAGTAGTTTTTCAGGGGCAAGAGTATAACCAATAAACCTGAGCAAATAACTTTATAACCCTGGAGCTTATTTGGGATGTTAACACAGATGGTTGGCAAATCCATGGGGAATGTTGAGCAAATGTTTGATTCGCCAATGCCTTAAACCTGTTGAGTGCAAAGCTAATAATTACCAAGAAAATACTTTTGTGATTCTTTTTTTCTGAACACAGCTAATCTTCAAAAACAGTGCTTCTATTGGTATTTAGTACAAAAAAAAAAACAGAACAAATCTAAATGTAAAGAATTCTGGAAAAATATACACATATGTAACTAAGAGTTGCAAAGATAGAAAAGCCTTTAACTTTTAGAATCAAAGCCATATTATTGATTATTCTCGGTTTACACAGATCCTTCTTCAAAGATAATTTACCTATTTATAATTCTGTAATATGTTTTGATCTTCATGTTCTGATGAAATACACATGCATAATTTAAATCTAATATCACTTAGAGTTCAACTTTTTTTGACAGTTGATTAATTTTCAAACTGATGAAATTGGTGAGAACAAATGAAGTAGTACTCAGAATTAATATTTCAAAGCTCTTGGAAACCCCCAATAAATTATACTTGGTTGTGGATAGAAATAAGCTTTTAGTAAATTGTCTTCTTAGTAAGATAATGCCAAGAATAATATTGGTCTTCAGCATTCAGTTTGGGTTGGTTTGGTGTATTTTAATACAAAGTGTACTTGGAGATTATCTGTACAAATATTATACACACATATGCACACACACAGGCACAAACTCACACAAACCCAGAAATACTCTTGGCACACCGCTGAGGTTCATTATCTCTAAAGAATATGCTTTCAAGTAACACCATCATGCCTTCTAACTCAGAATAAAAGCAGTTTATATAGAGAGGGGGAAGGATGGTTGATTGTTGAAGAAAAAAAATTAACTCCTTCAAAATTGGCATCTGTATAAAATTGCCTCCTGAAACTTCAAAACAAGTTATTGATTTTCTCTTTCAAGTCCATATTATTGAATTTCTCCTTAATTCTTTCTTCACCACGGAGAACATACATTTTTCCATTTATGTTCAGGGTATTTAATTTGGGAAATAATAACCATAAAAATGAATTTCAGTAGGTAGTCACATTGTGTGTGGAGCGGTGTTTTCCTACATATATATACATATATATCATATATTCATCAGTGAATCAGGTTGTAATTAACCAATGCTATAAAATTGAACTAGCTGATGGTGGAAATCTTCCCCAAATTTTTGGAGGTTTACTTCTTTTCTGTGACTACATAGGATTTGCATTGACTTTCCTTATGGGGCCCATTAATTAGAGCCATTTGGGGAATAAATGCAGATTTTTCACACAATTACTTGCTTGCTGCCAGACCTTGCGTTGCACCATATTGGACAAAAGTGCCCACATCTGTAAACAGAGTATCTAATTCTGTTCCCCATCGTCTCTGCAGTCCACTTTTGATTTCAGGAGCTTGAAGCCTGTCCCAAAAACCACCGACACTGGCTTTTTTTTTAAGCTGATCATTTGATTGCCCCCAACACAGAGAGGAATAAAACCTAAACAAACACAAATAGCTTAGCTATGTGTTAGCAAGTGTGCTTAAAAGTTAGGTGGTTTAGAAAATTCAAATTCGTGATTAAAGAGAGGTTTAGAGAAACTAATGCTTTTACATTATTTCCCTGTTCTCACTTTTTGTCAGGAATCAAAGAAAATTTAGAGTTCTTGTCTGATCTTTTAAAAATCCTGTCAGAGTTAAGCATTGTATAAAAATCTGTTTCTTCATGGATGTGGCATAATAGACTCATAGAAAGATTTAACATTGAAGGGTTTGACCATTTGAGGATAACCTTGATTGCCCATGACATGTGATTTGTAACTTTATTGAGACCAAATTCAAATTATTCATCTATGGCTAAAGCAGGAGGGAGAGTCATTTAGTTAAAAAACCCTAACTGTCCACTCGGTATTCAACCTCATCTCAGCTCTCATGGTTTCTGTTTCTCATCTCACACACAGTAACTCTTTGTACATTTATCACATTCTAGGAGGGAAATGTATGCCCTCAGTTTCTTCATCTGTAAAATGGGACTAATAATAGTGCCCACTTCAGGATTGTTCCAGGAATTCCGTGAGATACTCTGTATTCAGCCATAAGCAGAATGCCTGTCACAAAATGATTGTTTGCTGTTAATATTATTGTGCCTAATTTGGTGAGATGCTAGATAACTGCAGGAAATCATTTTGTAAAATTGGATCATACATATTTATTATTTAATGTAATTGTCTGAAAGATGTTCTTAAAGAGACTCACAAGTACTTTTCCTCCAAAATTTGCTGTTTCCATTTGTCATTAGTCTTAAATTCAGAGGCCGACTCACTGTTAGTCTCCAGGGAATTGTCTTCTTCCCGTGTACTATCTTGTGCAGAGATTAATCTGTTTTTGTATTTAGATATTTTATATGGTGAGCACACACACACACGCACACATGCACAAACTGCTTCTTTGCTTGGCTGTCACAAAGTGTGCATCATGACTTCTTTCCTATACCTGAAATTTACATGGAAGTAAAGATATCAGTCAATGTCACAAAGAGTGAAGTAAGGCAGAAAGAGGAAAACAAATGTATATTAACACATATTTGTGGAACCTAGAAAAATGGTACAGATGAACCAGTTTGCAAGGCAGAAATAGAGACATAGATGTAGAGAACCAACGTATGGACATCAAGGGGAGAAAGGGGAGTAGGATGAATTGGGAGAGTGGGATTAACATATATATACTAATATGTATAAAACAGGTGAATAATGAGAACCTGCTGTATAGCATAGGGAACTCTACTTCATTTTGCTGTACAGTAGAAACTGACACAAAATTGTAAAACAACTATACCTCCCCAAAAAAAAGTTAAAAAAAAAAGATATCAGTCAAAATTTCTCTCTCCCAAACACAGATGACAAGATCTTGACTAATGGAAGGTAGATTCTGTTTCTAGCTTCACAAAGCAGAGCGTAAAAATCAAACATTTTAATTCAGGGTACTACAATAACGTGTTAAACGGTGCAAGAAATGCCATATTAAGAAGGCAAGAATCTTAGATCCTGCATTGTTTGATATTGGACAAGTCATCACATCTCTTTAAGCCCCAGTGTTCAATCTAGATCTTCTTCATGGTTCCTTTCGATGCTAAAATAATATAATCCTACACTACCAATTTTCACACTTCTTCCTTGAGGAAGAATAAAGCTTCACGTTCAATGATTTCAAAGTAATTATCCACTATTCATAAACAAAGCAAGCATCGAACAGGTCACATGCAACTTGATGTTTCTGTGTGTAAATCCTAATTTCTGTAAAAATTCTATGAGGAGAACAGTTAAAAACCTATTTTGCATTCTATATAGAAAAGCTCTATTTTCGAAAATTACATGTTTAAAAATTCAAACCTATTAAAGAAATATATGAAATGCTCTGTATGTTTAACTTTTGTTATAATGTTAACCTTTATTGTGTTGATGAATGTAAGCTTATGAATTCATAACTCTCACAGTTAGAGGGTCTTCATAAATAAAACAACCCACTTAGATCTGCATTTTTCAAATAGCGAGGCAACAAGCAAACCAACAGATGGATGCATTTTTAATTAGTCAATCTATTGCTATCTTTTGGTTAGAAAATTTTCTTGCAGGTTGTAACAAAATCTTTTATTGGGAGCAAAAATAAGGACAATCTCAGAATGACAGGTTTCCTGAAAGAATTTATATTTCAATACTCTGATAACCTATTCAGATTTTGTATAGTGATAAATTAAACTAAATTATTGGTGGAAAAACAAATCAAACAAAATAATTTGAGGTTATTGTAAATCTGAGACAGGAATAAAATTACCATCAGAATCTAGTTTCTTTCATGTTTACTGATTTTAACTGAGTTAAGTAAGCCAGTATGATCCAATTCAATTCAAGGCTGTTTTTGCAATATTGAGAGGATATAATCTACAATATTATGCTTCAATTTTTAATTTGCATTATACTGACAGATAACTTTAGAAAAAGATGCTCTTTGTTTTGGAAAAATTGCTATAAAAATGAGAAGATAATATTTATCAAAAGGAACCAGATGCAAAATTGTGAAACATTTTCAGACATTATTTTGGGTGGTTCCCAATTTTAAAAGCTGTCTTTTTATAAAAAGAAAAAAAAAGTCTATCAGATTATCCCTTCATGTGCACAGAGTAAAGGCAATGGAGAAACGAAGTAATTATTTCCATAATTCAGGCACTTAAAACTTTCTTCTGAAATATCCAAATGATTGATATGATAATTTTGACTGAATTAGTCAAATTACTCTTTCACAGTTTGCCTTCTCATTACATGAGTAGATACACTCTAAGTGTGGATGTAACATTTATAAATGCAGAACACTAAACTTTCAAGATTCATCCAATTATATATAATCACTTACTTTTTGGCAACATAGATAGTAAAAATTTCTCATCCTCTTCTTCAAAAGCACCTATTTAGAACTTTTTCTCTGGGACGCTCTAGCATGGCCATACAAAAGATTTCAATGTGCAGTGCTAGACCTTTATAACCATACAACTATTGCCAGCCTCGGTGGTATATACACATGAAATATAGGTAGCAGTGCAAACATTGGGTTTGGAATTAAATGAATAATGAGTTTAACAGTATTTCATCAGTCCATTTAATAATATCAAGATATTACATGCTTCTGCAGAAGCTACCAAAAAAAACCAGTCCTAAATTAGAAATTCAGTGGATTGTTTCTATAGAAAATCTCATGATAATTTGTATAATATTTTCATTTTAATTACATTGTTACATCTTTATAAGTTAGAAATATAGTAGAGAAGGCAAAAACAAGTATACAATTTTTCCAAATGATCTACTTGTAAATCCAGGTATGGAAACCAAGAGACCCCCCTGGAATCTAGTCTAATGATGGAAGTTATTTATAACATGAGGTGTACCTTTTGCATTGGGAAAATGAGTAAAGATCATATTTGTTGATCATGGCTGGGGAAAAATGCTTTAATATTAATAATAAAAGAAAGAAGGCAGAAGACCCGTTTAACTTAATTTTCCTTCTTTTTTACTGAGTTGAAGAGATAACTTTCAAACTGGAAAGGGAAGGAAAAAAAGATTGAAAATTTAAGAGTTAACAATTAGTCGCTATATTAGATGCCAGGCTACCATGATAACCAAGGCAGATACAGTTTCCCCAGGAGGTGGAAAAGGAAGAAGAGAAGAGAGAGCAACTTTAAATAACTATAAATCTCCAAGTACAGTTCAACTCTTTCCCAGGAAAATAAAACAACTTACAGGTCTGATTGTGGAATAGTGGCTGATAAGCTTTAAGACAGCTTAAGGATGGATGGAATATGGAAAAAGCGGCAAAGTGCGAATGGTGTCCTGTTATTGTGAAAAGTTAAAATGTTGAACTACAGAAATTATAAACCAGTAAGATCAATAACGAACTCTGGCAAAATGTCCTAACAGTTTTAAGATTGTTAAAGACACAGCTTAGGAATATGTGAAGGAAGAGGTGATCACCAGGCATAAGAATTGTTTCACTGAATTCAAATCATACTTCAACCTCTAGAAGATTTCTGGCCGTTCTAGGCACACAATAAATAGTTATTGACTGCTATTCTTTTCTGGTAGAATAGTTTGATCAGATAACACCATAGCGCATCTTGATTTTAGGAAGACAGTTGACAAAGTCTCTTTATTAATGGACAAGAAGGCTCTGTCTAGTTCAACACATTTATCAGTGAGTAAGATGACATCGAAAGCAAGTTTATCATGTCTTTGACTGGTACACAACTGAGAAGTATAGTTAATTTACTGAGTGAGAACCAGACAAAATTACCTTGGAATAAAGCACACAAGTAAAATTTTACAGAGATAAACATAAAGCCTTGGGTTTCAATTTTTAAAAGATCAGTTATGTAAGTCTGGAATAAAGAAGCTATGACTTCATAACATTTTATATGAAAAAAGATCTCTTAGGTTTAGTGGACAGGAAGTTCAACATGTGTCAACAACGGGACAGAGGGGATGGTGAAACAAACACAATCTTGGGCTGAATAAACCAAACTCTTATGTCGGGATGAAGAGATGGAGTAGTCTTACTGTCTTTACACAGTGTGCACCACATCTGGAGTTGGATGTCCTTTTCTGGATTCCTCATTTTTACAGAGACGTTGACAAATGACAAAAGTCTGGAGGAGGGCAACAAGGATGGTTGAGCCTCCAGGCCATGACTTATGAGAAATTGTTGAGGGGAGTGGGTAATGTTTAACAAAGAAGCCTAGCTTAGCAGACCATGACAGCTGTCTTCAAGTAAATGGAGGGCTGTCATGTGGAAGAGAAGCACCCTTACTCTATTTTTTTCCCAAGGGCAGAACTAAGATTAGTGGGTAGCTTTTATGAAAGAAGCAGATTTGTTGCCAACATAAGGAAAAGCATTCTTATAATTTGAACTTTTCTCTATCTGATGTTCTGTAAAGTAGAGGCCCGGAGGAAAGACGCGAGAAGAACCTGGTTTACTATCCATCACCATTGCTTTAAGGGGGAATTCCTGTGTTGATGGGAAAACCGAATTCTTTAACCTCTGCGGGTATTTATGAAATGATGGCGAGAAGGAGGAAATTGCTAGACAATCCAGAAAGAAGTAGGTATGGAAATTCTGCATGGATGCCAGCTATTGTAAATGTCTGTAAGGGTTAAGAAAGAAGGACTGAGGGCTTCCCTGGTGACGCAGTGGTTAAGGATCTGCCTGCCAATGCAGGGGACACGGGTTCAAGCCCTGGTCCGAGAAGATCCCACATGCTGTGGAGCTACTAAGCCTGTGTGCCACAACTACTGAAGCCCATGCGCCTGGAGCCTGTGCTCCGCAACAAGAGAAGCCAGTGCAACGAGCAGCCCGTGCACCGCACCAATGCAGCCAATAAATACATAAATAAATAAATAAAAATAAAAAATCTTTCAACCATAGTTTAAAAAAAAAAAGAAAGCAGTACTGATCAGAGGGGAGATTTAGAAGAGTAATCTATCATCTATGACAGTGTTGTCCATAAAAATATAATATGGAACATATGTATAAGCCAAGTATGTAATTTTATATGTTTTAGTAGCCATTTTATAAAATAAAAAAGTTATCAATATATTTTATTTGACCCATATAGCTGAAATATTACTATTTCAACATAATCCAAATTTCAAACTTTATTGAGATCATTTGCTCTTTTTTCATGATAAGTCTTTGAAGACCCGTGTGTATGTTACAGTTACTTACGGCGCATCTCAATTTCAACTAATCTCATTTCAAGGGCTCAAAATCCATATGTGGTGAATGGGAGCTAAAATCCCTAAGCATGGCTAGTTAAAATAAAAGAAATTTTTAGTAAAATCAGGAAGAACTGTACAGGTTACCAAGACATTCCAGAGACACAGCCAAAATAAAGAGGGTAAAGCTGTGGAATGTTTTCTTCTGGAAACCACAAGAGTGGTAAGAGCCAGGAATACAGGTGGAGTTTGACCAAACAGCCGAGAATCCATTTGAGGCTGAACTGCACCTGCCCCACTCCTGGTCGCTCTGGCAACCAGACTCCCTCCCCATGCTAATGACATTATAATGAGAACATCCACATGCAAATGAATTAAGCAGTAATTACAGGCAGATCCTCGCTTGTTCTACTAGCTCTGCTTAAGGGGGTGGTGGTTGAGAGAGGACTTGGGGAGAGTTTGATACTGCACAGCGGAGATGGCAAAAGGAAAAGATTTGAGTTATGAAATCAAATGGTTATCTGGAGCCTGTACAGCAGGCAATAAAGTCATGTAGTTAGGTATCCACGTTATCCCACGTTTTCCGCTTTCCCTGCTGTTACCATCACTCAGGGAGAGAGAGACCACCCAGGGGAAAGAAGGCAAAGAACAGAGAGACAGCAGCAATTTCACAAAGAAGGCCAGGTTTAGCGAGAAATGTCGACACCTCCCCCCACCCCTCACCAATTTCAAAATAAATTGCTTAGGAACTGCTCCACCTCTCAACCCACCCGTGGGGAGCCACAGTGAAAAACGTCGAAACTCTGGGAAAAGATAAAAAGGAGAAAGAAAGCCTGTCCTTTATTCTTGGGTCTGGTTTGCTCTTAATTGCTTTTTACAGTTTCCCCAAGTAGATCAGAGCCATGTATTAATTAATAGTGAACAAGTTGAATGCTGAACTTCGGAAACTTGATAACCCTGGCAACAAGGAGAACTTGGGTGATGTGGGAACAGTGAATATACTGAGGCTTTGCATCTCATAGGAATGTTTAGGTTTCCAGAATCTTTTTAAGGTCTCTCAGGGAAAAAAAAAAAATATATATATATATATATATATATACAGAGAGAGAGAGAGAGAGAAATCTGGTTGCGATTTTCAGAAAATATTCAGCGCCTGATTAAACAATTAGATATGTATTAAAGGATGTATCACTTTGACCACCACACCCATAAGCAGAATAACATTATTAGCAGTATACATCAGTAACAGCCTGCAGATGTGGGTTTATAAAGGTATAATATAGCACTCTTCTCTTTTCTTTTAGAATAATAGAAAATATTATAGTGCTTACTACATGCAGGGGACTGTTCTAAGTTACACAGCAACTGTTCTAAGTTACACAACTTTATTGTTAGCTTGTTTTACAGATGGGGAAATAAAGTAACTTGCCTAAGCTCATAAGTGGCAGAGATAAGAACTGATTCCATTTAGCTTGGCTCCAGAATCCTCTGATACGTTACAAAATGCCTAGGATAGAATCTTCAAAGAGATAGAGCAATTTTTGTTAATGGTTAACTGATCAACTACTTTGCTGTCTATTTGATAGAACTACTAATCCAGTGGAATTAATTAGTTATCACATTTTGAGCAAAAAAATGGAATAAAGAATAGGCCAATTTGGCAGAATGGGAAGTTCACACAGAGCATAAAAGGAAGGTGGTGGTAAGGGCCCAACTGGTAAGGAATCTTGAAAAGCTGGCTCCAGAAAGTTGCCACTGAAAATCTTTGATGTGGGAGAAACGGTATTTGAGGACATTCAAGTTAGCAGTAGAGTGTCAGGATAGGAGGGAAGAGTCTTCAGCTATTGAGAGCAGTGAAACTGTCTTTTTTTTTTACCCAAGTGGTTGCATGCAAATGCGGCAGTGATGGGAATGAAGAAAATAATTAATGAACAGAAATTTCCAAGGAAAAAACCAAAGTGAAACTCTGGCTATTGAATAGAGTGGAAACCTGAGGAAAACAGAAAAGAAGAGTAACAACTCAGGATTAAATGAAGGATCTTCTGTCAAAGTGAGTAGGTGAGAGAAATGGGAATGTTCCAGTGGCAACTGGATTAAGGCAGACTTTCAGCTTGGACTTGAGTGATATTTTGGGTCAGATAATTCTTTCTTACGGGGGCTGTCTTTTGGACCCCAGGATGTTCAGCATCACCCTTGGCCTCCATCCACTAGATGCCAGTAGCAGCATTTCCCAGTGTGACAACGTCACCAGATATTGATAAATGTCCCCAGAAGGTGGGAGGAGGGGCAGCAGACAAATCACCCTCCATTGAGAACCACTGGTTGAGGGAAATAGAGTGTGAGTTTAGTAGACTTTGAGGTAGTAGTGGGACAATCCGGTGAAAATATCCAGGAGACCTGGGAAGCACATAATTGAATACCAGAGAGAGAGAAGAGCTCACTGTGAAGATTTTATATTATCTCGCGAAGAATCAATAGTGGATGATACTTCTGAAGTGATGGTGTAGAACAACAACAAACAAACAACAACAACAACAGACCCCACAGAGCTCTGGATTAAGCAGAACTTGGAAGAGAGAAAAACATCAATGAAGGAAACAGAGGCAGTATCCTGAGGTAAGGAGAAGGAAGCCAGGTTGGGTGATGTGAGCTTCCCTACCGATGGAGCTGCATGGAGAAAGGGCTGGTCCATGGTTCAAGGAGTCACTGAGCTGCCCGTGTGAAAAGGTACTGTTGGTTAGTAGGTCTCTATGTGTGCCTGTATGAGTGTGTGTGTGTGTGTGTGTGTGTGTTGGAGGGGGCTGATGGCGGTGGTGGTGCAGTAATTAGATATCACAAAGTTAAGGAATGAGTAGCTGGTGATGAAGAGATGTGGCAATAAACCTGGATTATTTTTTGAAGAACTCTAGCACAGGCAACTACAGGAGAACTAGGACACCTCAGAAAATGGCAAGGATGAAATTATTTTGGGGGAATATGTAATAATAGAGAAAATTTTCAGGCAGGTAGATAGGAGCCATTGACAGACAACAGAGGGGCCAGGGAATTGCAGAAAGATCATGGGCCCTGGTTTGATCCTTCAAGCAGAAAGGCAGAACTTCCCTCTATAAACTCCCAAGAAACTAGAAACTCTTCCTGGAAACTCCCAAGAGCAAGAGGTAGAAGAGAAAACAAAGCTGCAAATTTACTTCTTGGTGAAACTGGGAAATCAACTCCAAAACACTTACTTTGTAAGAGAAAGGGGCTTTTCAGCATATGCCTTTCATTCTTATTGATGTCTGACCATGTAAATGTGTTATTACTTTTTGCAAAAAATTAAATAATTTTGCCTACAGAAAGGCAAAAGCTGGAAAATAAAATATGTTTCTGTGGTCTTCTCACAAAGAGAGAATTCTAGAATGACATGGTGCATAATTTTTAAAACATTATCTGTGGGTGTGGGACTGTACAAAACTGGTCTTTTGCCAATTATCTGAGTCAGTTGTTTGAATGTTGAAGTTAGATGAACACAGTGTCACAAATAAGTGTGCTGAAGGGGAGTATCTTATATAATTGGTAAGAAAAGTAGATTTTAAGTTTTTGGAATCATCCACTTTTTTTCTTAGTTTGTTTAAAGTATGATCCCAAGTCCCCTAGAGGGAAGATGTTTTAACAACTGAAATCTCTCATTATGGAAATTTACCTTGCATTTTTATCAACATTTTCATCCATCTATGCATTTAGAGCTAACTAGAATTAGAGGTGTTTACTACATACAAAAATTTCAGAATGTTTTAATTTAGCATAAATTATTCTAAAAGTACACACACACACTGAAACTTTTAAAATAGTGTATATGCAGGAAAATCTCCCCATTCATCATTGCAGTTGCTTATCATCAGCAAATCCAATGTAGGCATTAAGAATGCATCCTTTTTGGCAAATGTGAACATTATATAAAATTCAGGAATCTAAGTATTGACTACAACATGCTGAACTTGGTTTCATTTAATTGATTTTAAAGGCCTTTATTTCTTGAGTCATGGAATAATACCTTGAGGATCTCAGAAATTCTAATCATAAAGCTTTATTATGTTTTATCTATAACCTTCTTTCATACTCCCTTTTCAGCCACTCTATGGAAAAGTACTTATGGAAAATGATTTACTGTAAAAGATTATTTGTGCAATGCATACTGAAATATGCTGTGTAAAGCACTTAATTTGAATGAAATATTTTACATTTCAACTGACATTAGAAGATCATAGTTACACACATGAAAAATCTTCTTGGTGCTCTTCTTTTATCTATCCCCAAAAGAACACGTGTATTTCATATATATTCTCACATTTGCACATATTTGTTTGAGTGCCAGGCACTACATGAAGTGCTAGGAATGCTGTGGGGAGCAAATAGCAGAAGTCTTTGTCCTGTGAGAGGCCGCATCTAGTGGGGGAGAGGGACAAAAGAGCAGATGAGCAAATCGCATCATGCAATAAGTGATAAAGGTGGTGGTAGCTGGAGAGGGAGGCCCATTGCAGCTACAGGAGTCAGATGCTAGAGAAGGCCACTCAGATGAAGTAGTATGTCCACGTATGGACTGTGTTCTCCGCTGTGTCCTCAGTGTTTACATACGCAATGTATGAGCATGTAATTTAATTACACTGAGTCAAACCCTTACTTGTCAGAGTTAGAATGTCAGTCTCCAAGTACCTGATCAAAAAGGAAGAGATATTTAAAATATCAATTAATTTAGTTTATTATAATCTCTTACTTGCATTTGATCTGGTCATTTAAATTATAGTTTAATTCTAACAAGAAAACATCATTTATAGGAAACATGTATTGAATAAATTCTTTTGTCCTTAGGTTCATATTTTTTTTGACTTGGATTTTAAGAACTGGGTTGTATACACTATTTTTATTGTATCTTGAATAACATCAATTTGTTCTTAATACTTAGTAATAATCATGTGCTTGTTTTTGTTGTTGTTGTTGTTGTTACTTTTCCCAACCTACATCTTGGTCCACAATTTATAAATGAGAACTAAATCAGAATTTTCCCACAAACAAAGTAAGAACTTGTCATTTCTACCAGGTAATCACTACCATTAGGATACAGGATAAATTTTGTGGCATCAATGCAAAGGGTCACCATTACCCATGGTCTCTGTACTTGGAGAGCTAGTAATTTTGTTGGGAAGATGAAATAAAAACAAATAGTTTACAGAAGTTAAAACAAGAGAATATAAGAGACATTTAACTGTAGCACGTTCTGATGTCAAATGTGTGTGTCTTCATGCCATTTGGTACTTTGAAATTAAATGAAAAACACTTGGATGTGAGTGACAGGCTGCCATTACACAGTGATATGAAAACAGAACTTATATATTTTTCTTGCTCATCTTAACCCCAATCCGTATTTTATACATTTGAAATAATTACTTTAAAGTAAGACCTGTAAGGAAAACTAAAAGAAGTGAAAGCAAGCCTAGGCCTAAACTCTGTGTCTCTGAGCAGCTGTCCCCACGAGTGCATCCTAACCCATGTGTCCTTGCCTGGCCCACATTGTTCTGGCCTTCTTGGAGCAGCGTGGTCCTGCTAACCCAATCTGTGAGATCCAGCAACATCTGGTGGCATCAGGCATCCTTGTTCAGCTCTGATTGTCACTCCCTGTCACCAGATGAATTGTCCTGAGTTGTTGTTGGGATGTGTGATAATAAAGCCTGCATTAGCAAACGTTGGGGTGGGGTGGGGCAGAGGCATTCTTGGGCCTCCCCATGCAGTACAGCAAGACAGGGGAAGTGGCAGGATGTACAAAAGTGCTGATGCCAGAAGGCCTGACGCTGCAGGCAGTGTGTGACATCTCGGGGCTTTTGGCTGTTGTTGGGTGTGATGTATGTCAGAGTCATGATGGATGACTTTCAGCTCTTTCCCATTATATCATATCGGTAAGAAATCCCCTCTTTCTCAAATGTCTTTTTGTTCCCCCACCCATGAGTTGCAGATGGCATCTACCCACGCATCCCCATTGTGGGAAGCCTACAGAGGACTCCGCCATTCTTCTGGGGATCTTGCTCACGGTTGAATTGCTAGCATTCAATTAGGACTTGAAATTATGGCTTTGGGCAGTTTAACCTCTCTTAACACAGAGTAATGGTAGTTTCTGTGGCCATTTAGGAATTTCTGGACTTGCCGCTGATGTATTTCATTACAATCTGAAAGGAAAGCATCAGTAGATAAAATCAAGGCAATTGTTTTTTTCTGCTCACTTTGGAATGATGTTATTCTTTAGAAAGAAAAAAAAATATTATCTTTGTGAATGAAGCCATTTGTATACATACATGAATTCCTCACAACATGTGAAGTTATCTCTCAGTTGCAAAATTCAGCCTAGGAATATTCATATTAGGTGCAAATGTTAAACATACATCAATTGATAGTAGGCTAATGTAATAGCTTCTTCTTTCTTGTTCCTGTTAGCTCAATGACATAGATCTTACATGTCTGATTTATGCAGCAAATATGTTTTAATTAGGAAAAGCTGTGATGATGAGTAATATGGAAAGGGGCAGACTGATTATATACAGTCTTTCCTATTCCTTTCTTATAATTGTTCCAAGCATTATATATAAGAGAATATAAGCTGTAGTTAGGGATAAATCAGTGAATGAGCACAAGGATTTTTCTGAATCAGAGAAAAAAAATCAATATGTCATCTGGGCTGCTCCCAGGTTCAACATAACCTCCATGACATGTGCATCGTGTGGGTGGTTCAGACAACTCAAATGGAACATTCCAAACTAATGTTCAAATATTTGTGGATTGAAGTGACATTAGTTAGAGATGGTGAGAGTGTGGAAAGCTCAGATTCATTTTAAATAATCAGTCTCAGACTCCAGGGAACAGGTAAATTGGGTTTAGAGGGTAGGATCAAGGCACATACCTTGATGGTTATCAGTGGAATGTTAGAATTCCCAGGAAGGCATCCTTGTGTGCACAGATAAAGAATTAAATGACTCTTGGAAAAGCCAGTATCAGGAGGAACACTCAGTTAAAAGGAGAGAGAAGAAAGCAATCGAAATAGGAGAGTTAACAAAAAAGAGACAGGAATTTGGTCAAATACCCGAGGAAAAAGGTGAAAAGAGACATGGATATGACGAATACCAGGCTCTGGGCCATTGACTGAGAAAACTGATGATTTTTGCAGGCTGATCTGGTGAAATGATAATCCTTATCTGCACCACATATGATGGGAAGATACTACTATCTAACACTTCAGCGCTTACTGTGTGCCAGACACTTTTCTAAATGCCCTGCATATATCAAACTACCTTTTGAAAGATAGTTACCCAATCTATTAATATATAATTAAATATGGTGTCATTTGTGGCCTTCCCACATATATGCATTCTCCTAAGGCACTGTTTCCCAAATTACCAAATCATATGATTCTCTGGGTGCTATTTAAGAATACAGATTCGTAGGGCCCTTCCTCAGAGGTCTGAGTTGGGCTAAGAGCCTTTATTTTTAATAAGTAACCCAGATAATTTTTTTTTTAATGCTCAGAACATTTTGGAAAATACTGACCTAAGGAAAAATTAAAAGTTTTCTAGATTATTTGTTTACTTTTTAAGATAATACTTCCACATTGAGATGTAAGCCTAGCAAAAATTTATACTTTACATATATATTATTAGGCGGTGGACACTCACTGCATATCGTTGAATAACTGTATGAACACCTTGGATTATAGAATATTACTAAAGAAATGTAATCTAAAGTGCTAGGGTAGCTTGACAATAGATAAAGGGAATGTTCAAGTAAAAGTCTTGCCCGGTCTGTTTTAATTAGGATTCTTAGAAATAAATAACTTATAATGAGGATATTACTTGTAATGAAATGGCCTTATGACTTACTGTACAGTAGGTCTTGTCACAGTGTGTGGACCAAGGCTGGTTTCTGAGACCGTAATGGTGTCCAGTGTATCTCTCTCATTGAATTAGGAAACATCTAAAAGAGGATTTTGCATCCTAACCAGATGCCACGCTACACTGCATAGGCAAGCTCAAAGTCTTTTCTATCAACTCCAAAGCATAGAGAATTCTGACTTGAACTAGCAGAACTCTATGAATCAAAAAGACTAGAAAAGAGGAAACCTTTTTTTTTCTTTTGAGATTCTGACCGTAGTAATTCTCTAATTCAAAACAGTTATTTGAGCATTCTGAGAAAATCACCGGACATCTGTCTTAGTGTTAAAGGAGGAAATGGGGGTATAAAAATGATTGAAAATCACTTCTTTCTTGTAAAGGCCATAATTTGCAAAAACCAAATAAGTTCCAAGGTAAAAATGTTATCGGTAGTGTGCTGGACTCTCAGAAAATCCACACACAAAGAAAAATGTAGATGTGTGAGTCCACAGGGCTGCCAAGCCATTTCTCGGCATCAGATCCCTGATCACAGGAGGGAGGCAAGAGGGAAATAACGGTGCGGGGAATTACTTCATCCCAACAAAAGGTTTGGGCTTCAGCCCAGTCACTAAATAATGAATCCAAAAACCAAGCTGAGTATTTATCAAACTTTAAAATTTTAATATATGAATTTGAAGCATCATTACAGTAAATGGATTATGCATATGTGATTGTCATCTAAGAAAAGTTGTGACTTGATTATCCTTAGGGAAAATATAAGCTTTAGCTCTTGGTAAAAATGCCCTCATGAAATCAAAGGGCAAGAGAAGGGAAAGTGAGGGGACCATCTAATCCAGGGTCTCTCAACTTCGGCACTGTTGACATTTGAGGTTGAATACTTCTTTTTTGGGCAAGGAGTCTCACTTGTGCATTACAGGATGTTGAGCAGCATCCCTAGTTGCTACTTACTAGATGCATGTAGCACTCCCCACCCAGTTGTGACAACCCAGAATATCTCCAAACATTGCCACGTGTCCCCTGGTGAGGGAAGGAGGAGTATCCCCAGTTGAGAACTACTACTGTTGTGCAAGCATCCCTCAGAGGAATGTGGTTCCATTTTACCAGACCATTTTACTAGCTTCTCAAGAAAATGGTCCCAAGGGTGTTTGTAATCAGTGGTAGTACAACACTGCTCTTTTTGGCTATGGACCAGTGTCCATCTTTTTTTTTTCTTATCCTGACATTTCTAAAATCCCTGGAAATGGATTCAGTAGAAGCCTCTGAAGCATCCTGCCCATAGCAATGCTAATATAAATAGATGGATTGGGGAAAAGAGCATTTCCCTTAGAAACTTCAGATGCTGCAGGAAGTGGACTGTTCTTCAGTAGTCCACTCTTATCCTTCCAACAAATAGTCCAGGAATAGCTGCTATTGGGAGGTGACTTCCCTTCTTTAGACACTTTTTTATTGTGTTTGTTTTACCGTATTTAGAGCTAAGAAGACATAAGCCTCAGTGTCTCTCTAGGTTTATTTATAATGTTTTGTATTCTCCTCCTACATATAGCCACTTGCATATTCCACTAAACAGTAGTTTTCTTCTACTTAACACTGCAGTGAAAATCTCTGTGGCAAGATATCCCATGTACTTGAATAGCACTTTGTTTTATGCAGGTGAAGGCTGCATTTTGCTTGCAGGTGAAGTAAGCCCAGTAAACTAGCCTATTAAACATGTAATGAACTTTGGCCACAATAAAAGTCAGGTAACATTCAGGATCTAGAATGATAGGAAAATACTGCTCTCCATAATAACCCTACAATATAATAAATAGCCTCAAAATTAATTCTGTTACGTCTGTTGAGGATATTAGCCTCATGGAAATAGATTGCCCCAAATTTGTACTATTTTCCAAAAAAGCATCTTCAATTTTTATAGCTATATTCTAAGGGTAAAAATGTACATATCTGTTAATGTATATATTTATAGCTAAATATCATTAGGAAATGCATTGCTTCCTAAATGTTTTTTGCTATAGAGAATCAAGTTAGCACTTTCAGTGCTAACCTATCTGATCAAACTTTACATTGAATCATACACTTGTCTTCCCCCTAGTAGGCTAAATAGAATCATGGATTATGAATTTGCTTTTTCTCCTCTTTCTGCAGGTGTGAGCTTGCGTTTCTGTTAAGCACCTGCTCTCACGCATTCGCTGTGTCACTCTGTGTCACATGCCCTCCCCCTCTCTTTCTCTCCCCTACTCCCTGTTACTGTAGAATGGTAGAAAAGAGTTGAGTTCATTGGCTTGAATGAGATGAAAGCTCTATAAGGTCAGAGGCAGAGACACATTTTTAAAAGACTGAATTACTTAAAATTACGTGCATGCAGTAAGACTCTCTAAAAGAGCAGTGTCTAAGAGTCCCAAGAACTTTTTTTTTTTCCCAAGAAATCAGCAGTTGTTATTTAGTGTAGAGTACTACTTTATATTCACTTCAATCAATGTCCCATCTCTAATGATTACTTCTCTGAGTGGCATCCACCCAGGGCTCCAGTGATAAATATTTAATAAAGGGAACTCCTTCTACTTTTTTTTTAATTTTTCCCTTATGCATTAAACTAATTACATGATTTTAACAAGCAAAGCTGCTCTCTCAAATGCTACTACGTCAATATTTCACAGTCTTGAAAACTCTCTCTGTACCACATTGATTTACAGTGAAATATTTTTAAAGATTGAAGTTTGGGGGTGGATTTGGGCAGGGAAACCCCCCCATAAAATTTAGACACTTAGCCCATGAAGTGGAAAGGTTCTAATGGGCTTCCCTTCTTCAGAGTTGATGGCCATTGCCCCATATTTGGCCATTTCAACAGTATGGTGTAGAAATTTTGCTGACTGCAAAGGGGAAAATAAAGACATTTTACTGGCTTTGTGGACGGCCTGATTTCCCAGAGACTTTTTTTTTCTCCTTTTCTTCTTTTCCTTTTTTTGGTAGAATTCTCTGTGTGCTGAAGACATTCTGTTCTAGTGAGCTCTGCGCTTCTTATTCATGGCAATTACGTTCACATCTTTGATCTTGGATGAGATCTCTTGTGCATATTTTGTTCTATTTATGTCTTTGATCTGGCTTCTCGTGATTTTTTTTAAGTTTGTGTTTTTACTCGAAAGACATTCAGCCTACAATATCTAAAAAGGAAAAAGAGGTGAAATTTATTTTATCCATATGACATGGTCTTTTTAGGTGTATGGATAAATTAGACTATCTCTGTACCTCCTCAGCTCCTTCTTCCCATATACCAATAATTTGTGTTTTTCAGCTGTCATAACAGTGGAAAGCTCAACCATCAGATGGATTTCAACATGGTTGATCAAATTCAGCTCAACAGTTTTGCAATCTTGTTATTCCATTTGTCATAAAGGAATCGAATCAATCTTCCAATGATATGAAAGGTGATATAGCTAGAGAATAGTAAGAGAATAAATTCATAGAGTTCCTGCTTATGGATGACTTAAGGAGTCTTATTTATTATTACCATGATCATTTTATTTAATACGAATTTATTGTCTTATTTAGGTAACATATCATTTATACTCAGGTTTCAAGAATTCAGCCAGGTAGCTTGAAGGTGATATGTATTACTAAGGGGAGATTAGGTAATCAGATAACAGCTAGCGGTCGCTGTAGTGGTAGCAAAGTGCTATGAATAAGGGGGCCGCCGGAGACCTGGGAATGTACATGACAAAAATCGGTCACCATGGCAACATTTGAGCAGTGGGAGACGGGAGCTGAACTGAGCAACACAGAACTGCAGTGGCCTGATTGAAAAGAACTGCCTATAATTTAGCTTGACTGACTTGTTATGTAATATGTTTTTTGTACTATGCAAATGACTATAGAAATGTGAGAATCCAAAACAGTCTATAAATTTAGACTGCAATAAAAAACATACACCTTTCTTTGGAAGCAAGATTAGGAATTCCAATTTGTAGCCAGCAAGCCAGAGGGTTTTTTGTTCCTAATGATCTTAGACTGTAAGCATTATCACAGATATTTCTCTATAAACAGGATTTCCATATTTCAGAGGCTTATTTATGCAAATGCTAAATATCATTTTATAAAAGCAAGTAAAACCAGAATTAGAAGGCACCAATACAAGAAATTTCTAAGCTGAATAGCTCCGTGGTGAGCTTCATCATAGAAAATATAATTCAACACAACTTTCCTTTTAATTTCTTTCTAGAGAGTGTTTGCTCCTTGAATTATGTGGATAATTGTCCTTATTTTCCTTCCTTTTCAATTGATTTGTATGGCACAGAGTTAGTTCCAGAGATATAAGGGACCTCAAACATCTATGTGATTGGTAAATGAAAGCTGAATGATATTTTTCAGTTTGTATTTGCACAGGCTACGGGACCTCAAACATATGTGGATAAGGACAACTTGAATATAACCTATTCAGAGTGTTTTAGTAACAATGATACCTCAGTCAGTGCATCTTCTAAACATGAAGTCTCTTCCTGAGATTCAGCAGGGTTGAGCCTACAAGCACTTTATATATTATTTAAGCAGCATGACAAATAATCATATAGTTAATGGCAATATCCCTGCTAAGCTGTGCATGTGTTAATAATAATAAACTTATTTAGTAGCTATAGACATAGACTTTAAAATTTCTGGGCATTATGTATATGTCAGGTGCTCTGTTGCCTCATTTAATTCTCCTCAAATTGCTGCAAGATAGAAACAAACGTTCCCCAGTTTTGCAATTGAGGCTTAGAGAGGTAAAGCAATTTGGCCAAAGTTACACAGATAGTAAATTTCCCTGATTAGAACCTAGGGCCATCTGGTTCCAAAGCCTTGCTTTCTAAGCATGGTTCCTTTTTGCCACGTATTCAGATCACTTCTGAATAAGACCTTTCTTCTCTGTTTCTATTACTAACACTTTTCTCTGCCCAGATCATCTCTTATCAATTAATTTCAGCCCTTCCTTCCTTGATGAGTCCTACAACCAGACACTGGAAACTTAACTTCTTTGCTTTGTAATCTAAAACTCACAAACTGGCCTTTTATAAATTTTCTAATTGTAAAGTTTTCTTCCCTTATGATATTGTATCACTTAGCCTTTCCTTCTATTTTATTTGGCTAAACTAGATTAGGAGGAAGAATTTGTCTTTGTTTAAGTCTTGAATGTCCTCATTCAAGTAATGTTTATGTATGGATATCATGAAGGGATCAGGAAGTAAAAAAGAAGAACTGGCTAGGATTTACTAGAACTCAAAACTGACTTCCGCTAGAAGCAATGAGTCAGGGGGTTTCTCTATTCTTGGCTCTGGTTCCTGTCACTTGACATTATCTTTGTGATTATTCTTCCATGTTGCTTTGTGTAGCAGTAGTTTGTTACACAAACTACTATATTTATTTATTTATCTTGCTTGATTCCAGTTGGGACTAGTATGAATATTTTAGTAGGTATTTTTTGAGAAATATACACACATATTTCTTTAGGTGCTACAGTTGATGGGACATGGGAGAGGCATCTGATCAACTCTTGGCAGTAAATACTGCCCTAGATTTTTCAAACATGATGGTACCATTTACCTTACCACCAGCAAACAACATGCCACTTGTTTCACATCTTCAACAACACTCGGTGTTTCAATGGTTTTAATTTTAGCCATTCAGAAGTTGCGAGGTGGTATTGTTTTTGATCACTGGGATTAAGCATTCTTTCACATGTATGTGGTCCATATGAATATCTTCTTTTATAAGGCACCTTTCCAAGTATCTTGTTCATTTTTCTATTTGGCCATCTGTCTTTCTTTTATTGATTTTTATAAGTGTTCCTTTTAAGTCATAAATCAATGCATTGATAAATTATATACATGGGAAACTGTTCACTCATTTTCTCTTTTTCCCTTCTTTTCAGATCTTTATCTATTTTCTTCTTCTATGGCTTTTGAGTATTAGTTAAAATACAGTCTATCTACCGTTATAAGAATTACAAAATGCAGTGGCTTAAATAAGGTAGAAATTATATCTTTCTCATGTAACAGTCTAAATAGCCCAGGATTTGAGAAACTCAGCTGTGTTGGGGACCAAGTCTCCACTGAAATATCTGAAATTTTGAAGGTAACTGGAAGGTAGGTTCATCACCATTTTAACACTCAGACTCAGGGGTAAAAGGAAAAGGGGAATGCTTCTTCTCCTTTATGGATAGGCTTCGAAGATTACACACTTCAACTCACATCTCATTATCCAGGTTCTAGCTTTACAGCTAACCCCCTCCCCATCCCCCATTAGGATAAAGACTGGGAAATATACTCTTAATCTGATGCTGGTTTAACCTATCTACAGCCTCTATTCTGTGGAATAAGGGGAGAAAGAATATTGTTGATGGACTGTAGTTTTTGCCATCACTCAAATTGCCAGGGCTCTAAACCCTGAATTTAGAGATTAGAAAGATTTCTCAATTAGGCACCTCCAGTGTATTTCTTTCAGATTACAAGACTGGGATCTAAAAAATACTTGCTACCCTTCCCAGATAGCAGTCCCCAACAGGGATAGCATTTCAAAAGTTTTCCCCCAATGGATTAAGAGTTTGCAAAACATTTTCACATGGAAACAAAGTTAGACATATTTAGGTTGCCAATTAGGGTCACATTGTTTATAAACCAGTGAGTGACAGTGTTTGGTGGTTTGTACTAGTTTTTGGGGGCTGCTGTAACAAATACCACAGACTAGGTAGCTTGAAACTCATAAATTTATTTTCTCACAATTCCAGAAGCTAGAAATCCAAGATTAAGGTGTCACCCAAATCACTTTCTTCTGAGACCTCTCTTCTTGGCTTGTAGATGGACATCTTCTCCCTGGGTCTTCACATGGTCTTTTCTCTATGTATATCTGTGCTTTAATTACTTCTTCTTATAAGGACACCAGTCATATAAAATTAGTTGCCACCTTGGTGACCTTGTTCAACTTAATTATCTCTTTAAAACTCTATCTCTAAAAGCAGTCACATTTGGAGGTACAAGAGGTTAGGATTTTAACATATGAATTTGGAGAAGGACACAATTTAGCCCATAACAGGTGTGGAAAGGATATTAGTGGATTGTGGTGGTGTAACTATCTACACAAATAAATCTTAACCAAAGAGAAAGAAAATTTTTGTGAGACTTTTCAGGCTAGCAATTTTCAGCTTGGGTATTTTGACAATTTCTAAAGTTTCCAGAGACAGACATCAGCGAGATGACCAAATAAGACATCCCTCGCTTATATCCCCCCACCCAAACGATTTGGCATCTGTCCATAGACAAAGGTGCCTTTGTGGGAGCTAATGGCTCCAGGTGGGAATGAGACCTGGTATAGTCCATGAATGAGGAGAGGTGTTTTGTGAAGACAGGCCTACACCAGGCAGCTGACCTGCCAACTGTGGTCCCAGCTATAGACCTGAAAACAGCTCTCTGTCTCTGAGGGCTCAGTTACAGGCTCTTTTGGCTTTGGTCTGTCACCAGCATCATATGCCTGGGACCCAGGATTCTTCACCCATCCATGTTTCAGGTAATAGATGTGCAGACCTCAGTCCTGGCTGTGGACCCAGAAGTGCCTCACTGAACTGGCTCCAGCCCTTTTCTCCTCTGGGAACCCCTGGAAAACACTATCTCCGACAGTCATCCATGAATGAGAGAGCCTTTGTGGAAGTCCAGGGTTTCAGCAGAGAAGTTCTGGCACACTGATGGGGAAAAAAATCAAGATGGGATGCATTAGAGAGGGTGAGAGGAACAGTTTCACTTAACCTACATCACCCCTTCCCCAAGGTGGCAAAGTTCAGTGCCAAGAGAGCTTTCTTGGCCTGTGATTTCTCCTGTGGGGGAAAGTGAGGCTGTGTGAGTGAGTGCTTTGTCAGACACTGCCAAAAAGTCCCATTTCTCTCTTGCCACGTTCAGAGTACTGTGCTGCATGCCTCGGGGCATGAGTGGCTGGGAGAACAGCAGCCAGGGCTCAGAACAGAACATATCGAGTGGATGTGAATCCCACTGACCACCTCAGAGACTCAATGGGGAGGCCTGCCCATGAGCCACTGGGGACACTTTGCCTACAGATCCCTACCCCCAGTTGATCCACAGGCACCTCCTGCACTCTTCACAGTTTACCCACACACCTCTGCACTATGGCTGAGTTCTTGTGCATGCTCCACATGGTGGCAAGAGCAAGCTTTTGCAGATAGCTAGTAAGCATGTACAGAAAGCTGGCCCAAATATACAGGCCCAGAAGAGATCACTGTTTGGAAAGCAAAAGAGAGTTTTTAGCACATGGCCTGGCTCTGCAGAATCTAGAGAATACAAACAAGCTCAAAATTTCTGCCACAAGAGGGAGCAAGAAGTGTGGAATAGGTATATCTATAGAAGGTCTGAGAAAGCCTCAGAATATCTAGCAGAGCTGATGGAAGGTATTTCTCTCCCGAAGTCAGTGAGTAAAGAATGGAGGATGTGATGGCTACTTTAAATGTGAAGACAACAATGCAAAACTTTACTGAACCTGAAAAATCAAGGAAACACTATGAAAGAAACATAATAATTTCTAGTAACTTATCCTAAAGACGTGGAGATTTGTGTTTTACCCCACAAGGAATTCAAAATAGTTGTTTTAAGGAAGCTCAATGAGTTACTAGAAAACAGAGCGAGACAATTCAGTGAAATAAGGAAAACAATGTACAGACACAACAAAAAGCTTAGTAAAGAGATAAAAATTGTAAAAAAAGATCCAAACAGAAATTCTGGAGCTGAAGAATACAATAAATGAAATGAAAAACAAAAAAATGGAGAGCATCAATATCAGAACAGATCAAGCCAAAGAAAGAATATGTGAATTAGAAGATAGTACATTTAAAATTATCCAGTCAGAGGAGAACAAGGAAAAAAGGATGAAAAGGAATGAATAAAGCCTACCTGATATATGGGATACTGCTAAAAGAAACAATCTGTGATTGATGGAGTCCCAGAAGGAGAAGAGAGGGAGAGTGGGGCAGAAAACTTACTTAAAGAAATAATGGCTGAGAATTTCTCATATCTGGGAAGAGATCTGAACATGCAAGTTCATGTAGCTCATAGGGTCCCCAAACAAACTCAACTTAAAGATATCTTCTCCAAGACAGGTTATAATAAATAAAAAATATAATAAAATACAATAGAGTAAAAATCCAAGAAATGTTATAATTAAAAAAAAATAAAAAACAAAGAGGGAATCTTAAAAGCAGCAAGAAGAAAAGAAGTTTGCAGTTTACAAGGGAACCCCCATAAATCCATCAGTGAATTTCTCAGCAGGAACCTTACAGGCCAAGCAGAAGTGGAATGATATATTCAGAGTGTTGAAAGAAAAACAAATTACCAACCAAACATACTCCATGCAACAAAGTTGTCCTTCTGAAATGAAGGAGAGATAAAGACTTTCCCATACAAACAAAAGCTGAGGGAGTTCATCACCACTATACCTGACTTATAAGAAATGCTAAAAGGAATCCTCAAACTGAAATAAAAGGATACTAATTAGTAACATGAAAACATACAACACAGTGAGAAAGGTGAGTATATAATCGGATTCAGAATACTTTAATTCTGCAATATGGTGATGTATTAACCACTTAACTCTAGTATAAAGGTTAAAGGACAAAAGCATTAAAATAACTGTAGCTACAGTAATTTTTAAAAAATTTATTTATTTATTTACTTATTGACTGTTTTGGGTCTTTGTTACTGCGCATGGGCTTTCCTCTAGTTGTGGCAAGTGGGGGCTACTCTTTGTTGCGATGTGAAGGCTTCTCATTGCAGTGGCTTCTCTTGTTGCAGAGTACGGGCTCTAGGCATGTGGGCTTCAGTAGTTGTGGCATGTGGGCTCAATAGTTGTGGTTCATGGGCTCTAGAGCACAAGCTCAGTAGTTGTGGCACATGGCCTTAGTTGCTCTGTGGCATGTGGGACCTTCCTGGACCAGGGCTTGAACCCATGTTCCCTGCATTGGCAGGTGATTTCTTAACCACTATGCCATCAGGGAGGTCCCTACCATAATTTTTAAAATAAATACATAGTATAAAAAAGAAGTAAATTATTTTATTAAATATATAAAAGAAGAGATTAAAAGGGTAGAGGTTTTCCTTTTTTTTTCTTTTTGTGTATGATCAATGTTGTTATCAGCATAACATAGATAGCTATATCTGTAAGATGTTTTAAGCCCCGTGGTAACCACAAAGCAAAACCCTACAGTAGATACATAAAAGATAAAGAGAAGGAAATCAAATCATACCCCTATTGAAAATTATCAATTCACAAAGGAAGACAGAAAGACAGAAAGAAAGGAACATGGGCCAGAAAACAATAAAACGACATTAGTAAGCCCTCACCTATCAATAACTACTCTATATTTAAAAAGATTAAATTCTCCAATCAAATGTCACAGAATAGTTGAATAAGAAATAAAAAGATGAGACCTGACTAAGCTGCCTACAGGAGACTCACTTCAGCTTCAAGGATACATACTGGCTCAAAGTGACAAGATGGAAGAAGATATTACATGCAAGTGGAAACCAAAAGGTGACAAAGTAATTATGCTTATAGCAAATAAAATATAATTTAATTCAAAAGCTGTAACAAGAGATAAAGAGGGCTATTATATAATGATAAGGATGTCCATTCATCAAGAGAACGTAACAATCATAGCTAGATATGCACTGAACATGGGAGCACTCCAAATATATTAAGCAAATACAGATCTGAAGGGAAAAATTGATAAAAATACAATCATAGTATGGGCTTTAAATACCTACTTCCCCAATAGATAAATCATCCAGGCAGAAAAAAAAATCAATAAGGAAAGGGCAGATTTGAACTGTACTTTAGACCAAATGGACCTAACAGATATGTGGAGAACATCCCATTCAAGAGCAGCAGAACACATGTTCTTCTCTAGTGCAAATGGAACATTCTCCAGGATAGATCACATATTAGGTAACAAAACAAGTGTTAGCAAATTTAAGAAGATTTAAAACATACCAAGTATCTTTTATGACCACAATGGTATGAAAGTAGAAATCAATAGCAGGAAGAAAACTAGAAATTTCACAATATGTGAGAATTAAACAATACACTTCTGAACAACCAATGGGTTAAAGAAGAAATCAAAAGGGAAATAAAAAATATCTTGAAACAAATGAAAATGAAAACACAATATTCCAAAACTTGTGAGATGCAGCAAAAACAGTTCTAAGAGGAACATTTATAGTGATAAACACCCACATTAAGAATCTTATTCAGCTATAAAAAAGAAGGAAAATCTGCCATATATGTACAACAGAGAAAGACAAATACTGTATGATTTCATTTATGTGTGGGATCTAAGAAAGCTAAACCCTGAACAGAGAGTAGAATGGTAGTTGTCAGGGCTGGGGAGTAGAGGAAAAAGGGAAGACGTTGGTCAAAGTGTTCAAACTTCTAACTATAAGATGAATAAACTCTGGGAATCTGATGTAGAGCATAGTGATGAGTTAACAACACTCTATTATATACTTGAAAACTGCTAAGAGAGTAAACCATAAATATTCTTACTACACATATACACACAAAGTAATTACATGAGGTGATGGAGGCATTAACTAACCCTACTGTGGTAATAATTTTGCATTAGATACATGTATCAATTCACCACATATACACCTTAAAATTACACAGTGTTATGTATCAATTATATCTCAATAAAGCTGGGGAAATTTTTGTCCAACTGTTGCAAGTTTTCTCTCTTCCCTTGTGAACTTGGATGTGAATGTTTTGGGGGGGGGGTTATCCCCTCTTCCCCCATTCTTACTTAATTACTGAGGCTCTTTGTTTGTCTGTTACTGAGGGTCCCAGTCACCAAACATTACTATGTTCCTAGGCAGAAGTGCATTGCTACAGCTGAGGTGAATACCAGGAACACATCTACTCTTAACTGCAGGCCTAGAAGTGAGAACAGAGGTTTCTTCTCATACCACTCAACCCTGTCTGTGTTGGTTGTAGACTTGAAGGTACTGATGGGATTGCCTATGGCCAAAGAAGAAGCAGGGCTTAGGGTAAGAGTTCCTCATGCTGTGATTACAGAAACCAGGGTAGAAACTCTGAAATGAGGTGAGTAATGTGAGGGGCACACTGAGACCCTGGGACAGACACAGGGGAAATAGCAGGGGAGCAGGTATTAGGATGAGGAGAAGCTGCAGGGGTGGACAGGGAGAGCTGGGATGGAGAGAGTGGCTCTTAGCCATGTTGTGGAAACAGGGTAAAGACTGCCCCTCTTTTGCCTTCGTCATTCTGCCTCACCTCTCTTGCCATCACTGACAAGTAGGTAAGAAGGGTGTTTGGAGCAGTGGAGGGGGTATAGGGCTGGGAAGGAAAGAGAATTGTAAAATATACAGTAGATACAGGAAAGAGGGGCTAATGTAGACGTGGAAAGAACAGAGAGTTTCTGTAGCAATGCAGCTGGAGTTGTCATCCCAGGCAAACCTAAATGTAAGTTTCATTTCCCATGCTCACCATAGTATACCTACATAATCTTTTAATCATTTATACTTTGGCGTTTTTTTGTTGTTGTTGTTTGTTCGTTTTTTTACCAGGAGCCATGGTAATGTGGTTATTTTTTCCAAATGAAGAAAAAATAAATAAATAAACAACATCACAAATAAGGTCTGAATTAGTTTAATTAAATTTAAATTTATTTAGAAGTTATGAGATTCAAAGCCTCTTTCGGAAATTCTATGGTCTTATATTTAATTCTGGAAAAGCACATACTTTAATTTGATATAACAATAAAAAATTACAGAAATGGATGAATATGTTTTTCTGTGACTATTTTTTGCATACTAGATGTTATAAGAAAAGAGCATGAAGTCATTCAGGTATAAAAGTATTTGAGTTCTCTCCATGCACGTATGTTCTTTGCATTTGCATCTCTCTATATATTTAGTGAATCTGTCTCAAAGCAGTTCATTCTATGTACAGGGCCGCATGCCCACTGGAGCCATTACCTACATATGGTGAAGGTATAATCCTAAACAAATAACTAAGCCATCGCCTAATTTTTCTTTTGTTTCCTCACTCTTATTGCCTGTTACATTCTCTGCCCTCAATGCTTACTAGGAGAAAAGCACCATGCTAGCTAGCTGTGATGAGGTCTCACCTGGTCTGAAGAAATGCTCTTTGCCCTTCAGCAATTTAGGAACTAAGTGGGGTGACAGCCATCCCAATTCCCAGCCCATATGTCAGGGGAGAGGACTGTTGTATGGCTACATAATGATGATCACTCTGTAGAGATTCTTTCCTCTGTAGGCACAGAACTCTGTGGCCTGCTCAGACTCAACATATATTAGATTTGTTGTCTGGAAGATTTGTGCCATCTGAGACCTGGCGGGATGGGCCAAGAGAACAATGCAAGGTATAGCTCTTGTGGTTTTTTTTTCAGGCAACTGGGCAGAAATGCTGAGTGAGCTTGAAGGAGTCCATTGTAACAAGGGTCTTAATACACGTGGAGTTGAAGATGAGAGAAGGATTTCTCTTTACTCTGAGAAGATTTCAGAGGGAAGGTGAGGGGAGGCCCAGGGAATAGAAGATACAAAGTGGGGGGACAGAAAGAAGCACATTTTTATAAATTAGCCATACGTTTGTACATATTTACAATGCAGTCAAAGTGGTAAGAAAGAGGGAGGAGTGGTAAGTCTGTTTCTTGTCCATGTGCTTCAAAGAAGTAATTCATTCAGGAAAGACTCATGACTTATAGAGTGCCTGATGTGTACCAGGTACTGTTCTACACCCTGGGGAAACATCAGTGAAGAAAGCAAACAAATCCTCTGCTTTTGTGGAGTTTATCTTTTAATGGATAGAGCTACAAAGCAAGAGGAATAAACAGGTATGTTATATATTATCTTAGAAAGTGACAAGTGCTATGGGAAAAAATGAAATTCGCTTAAGAGGATGGAGGGTTATGGGAAAGAATAATATCTGAGCAGAGACTTGAAAGAAATGAGGGTGATAAGCCATAGATATAATGGGACAGAAGAAATGAGAAGTGCAAAGGCCCTGAGGTGGCAGCGAGGATAATAGTGAGAAGGCCAGTGTGCCCAGAGAAGAATGAGTAGAAGGGAGAGCAGAGGACTGACATTCAGAAAGGAAATGAGATCCAGACCATGTTGGGGCTTTTGAACTCTACTGAGGATTTTGGCTTTTACTCTGAGTCAAAAGGGCAAGCTCTGGGGCATTTTGGGAAGCAAAATATGCTTGTGCATTCAAACATTCGATAAGCCTATGTTTCAGACCTGGTTCACAGTATATTGGAGAATTTGGTCCCTGGTGCCACCTAACGAAGGGACATGGCAGTCTGGGAGTAGGTGTAGCAGAGAAAGTATATAGTAAGCAAAAAGTCTTAGATGTGGGCAGTAGCTTGATCAAATGGTTTGAGAAGCATTAGAAATATGATTCAAGCCTCATCTTTAGTGAACCTCCCCAACCTCTACAGACCACCCTCTGGAAAACAGCATCCCCCAGGAGGGGTTTTCCATTCTTAGAAGCCTGAAGTGCTGATAGGTGCATTTATTATATCTCCTATAATAAAATTAAATGCTTTTGCAAGGAGGGAGAGTAGTCTTAATCTTATCCAGTACCATACCTTAGTGAAAGGAGTTTGACGTCTCTCCTTCTCTTTTTGCTTTGAAGGGCAAAAAGGTTCAGAGTCTGAAATGACTAAATGCTTGAGGTGGAGACAAGGACAGAAAAGGGGGGAGTCAGAGACTTACAATCATACTGTTTGGTAACACTATAGGTAAATTATCCCAAGGCACAGAATAGCGGAACATGGACTATGTGACCACGTAATACAGTTAAATGAGGATGAAGGAGGTAACCCAGGTAGTGAGAAAAGCTATGGAAGGAGTTGGAGGGGAAATGAGTGAACTTAGGTAACAGTATGGAAGCCAAAACATTACCAATTGGTAATAAGCTGAATAAAATGTGCGAAGACAGGATCTCCTATTTGTTACAATGCTTTCTGAATATTTGAGTAAATGAACTATACCAGCACATTCATTTCTTCAGGAATGCTCCAAAGTCTAAATTTTCTTTTATGGTTTGATTCCCATTGGGATTCCCTTTTGGAAATGACCTGGTATCCTAAGTCAGTATTATTGTCTTGCACATATTTTAGTGCCAAAAAAAAAAAAAAAAGAGAGAGAGAGCAAGGAAGTTTCCATCTTATTCCTATTTCTTGTTTGTTAAGGGAGAAAATACCTAACTGCTTTATGCATTCTACCAAGGGTTGGCAAATATTTTCCATAAAGAGCCAGGTAAATATGTTAGGCTTTGCAGGCCAAATATTCTCTGTTGCGGCAACTCAGGTCTGTAGTTGTCACGTAAAAGCAGCCATAGACTGTGTGTAAGTGAATGAGTGTGGCTGGGTTCCAATAAAACTTTATTTACAAAAACAGGCTGTGGGCCAGATTTAATGCTAGAGCCAAAGTTGTCCATTTCCCGAATTACTTTACCATCTTTAAAATCTGCCTTTGTTGACAATTCTTTTACTTGCAACTATTTGCTGTTGAGTTGATGTGATTCATTTTTACTTCTATTCTATATCATGTTTTACACCCAAATGTAATGATTTTAACAGCAGAAATTTTAAAAGGTTAAAGTTTTTCATGGTTTGGGTTTTTTTTTTTTTTTTTGGTCAAATTTTAGTCTTTTGTGAACTTTTAGGATGGATACAAGCAGTGGCAAAGCTTTTAACTATCCACTTTCTTCTCCCTGAAGGAAATAAAATTTATCATTTCTTGTGTCATTTTTATGCTACAGAAGCTATGTCATCAGTAGTTTTCCATTGCAAATGTAATAAAAAACTGAAAATTAATTTTCTATCGTTTGAATCAGCATCGCAATGCCTCAATATGGTGCTAAAGTAAAACTGTAAAGTTAATGGAATATTCTAATCTGCAAGATGCTCTTTTGTTGAAGAAGGAAAATTGGCTCATCCTCCATGGTTTGAAAGGTTTATAGCAACAGGACCAACTAAATCAGCAATTAACAGTAAAAACACCAGATAAAAATGAGTTGACCCCATTCTTTTTAACCGAGACAATAGAAATTCCTATCGAAATACTCAAAGGTTCTCTCTCTCTCATTTTTAATGCTTAGATAAACAAGTGCCTTTGCTTCTAAATCTCACATTGGAAAAAAAAATAGCAGTATTAAAAAAGAGCAACATTTATTCTTTGCCTGCACGGGAGTGATTAAAATGTTGACAGCATCCCAGTGTCCCTGAGCTTCGTGACAGCTGCCATTGCTATTGAGAGCAGCCATAGAGCCAGGGCAGGATTTATTAGTAAACTGCTCTGCTGGGCCACAGACGCTCTGCCTCCATTTCACACTAGCATCTGTTGCTGTATTTGAAAGCTTTATTCCACAAACTTTGACAAAGGCATAGATTCCATACCATATGCATTTCCTCCTCCAACAGAGAGGTATTCGTCAGTTTTCCAGGATGGAGATCGTAAGCTTTTGTTTCTAGAAATTGATGCTGCATTTTGCCCCCTCCCGCCTTTTGTTAAGAGCAAAAAAATCTTCTCTTCTTGTACAGTCTGTGTTTCGGAAATGGAAATTACAATGCGTTAAAATTTTTCCTTTTTGGCAGAAGAGAGAACGAATGCTTCTATCAAGCCTCACCAAATAGGACTTCCAGCATCTCAGGCATTTTCAGTTTGTCCCAGTTCATGGAGACAGCCCTAGTCACACGTCATCCCCTTGATGACAACAGCTTCAAATGGGGCTGTGCCAATGCTCTGGAGATATCCATTTAAAAAGAGAAGCATGTAGAATCCAGATTTGAAATTCAATAAGGAATTGAGAGGAAAGTCTAGCTTTCAGGCCATCGCCTAGCTAAATGAATAAATGAATAGGCAAAGTATTACATCAAAAAAAAATTTAGAAGGCAACCAAAGGAAGCCTTGCTCACTAATGTCTGAAAATAGCCCCGTCTGGAAAGGTATGCTTTTAGACTAAGAAAGCAGAAAAAACTAATTAGACAAGAAGCAACCGTGAACAAACATGTTAGCAGAATCAATAACTGGAACTGATCAGCTATTTCTTTAATTGTGCCAGCTGGGCGTCTGTGATGTGCTTAGCAGAGCATAATTACCAGTTTCCATCCCATAGCAAAGATCTTTTCTTTTCTTTTTTCTTCCTTTTACATAAATACTGGGAATATGCCATTTAATAATAATAATACTTTTTTAAACTGAAAAATTAGTGGAAAACGAGACATCTCATGTAAGGTAATATTTTTACGAATAATTAGAAGGAGGCCAAGTGAGGATGCCAGTGGTGCTAATAAGAGTGTAAGCTATCAAGGAAATGTAACTAATTTTTTAATTTAAAGGCCATTTGGGCTCCGTGTGCAAAGCTGCATTATTAAAAGTAGGGAAAATTTACATGGCTATTTTACCATGAGTTCCATAGTTTGTGTGCATTTGTAGAGCTATGACTGATTTGAGCCCAAAGCTTGATCCTACTGCAACTTGAAAGACCACAGAATACAGTTGTCTGGTACCATTAGGAGAAATTAAGACAGACTACGGGTTGTGTAAGCAGAAAAGAAAAGAGAAGAGAAAGGTTTCACTTGTTAATTCAAAGAAAAAAAAATCCTGGCCAATTGATTTGTACACTTTTTTTTTTTTTCCCCGAGTGACAGCAAAAGAAAGGTTTGTGAGCATGTAATAGACTGGAAAGACCAGTGTTTTTAAGTCCACGTTTAGCTGTGTGTAACCAAAAAAAGCTTATCATTTCTGACATATTGCTGTGGGAAACTGGCCTCTTTAGGGCAGTTGTGACCTGGAAAAGTGACATGTTAAGGAAAATATGTATATAGAGGGTGAAGGGCAAGCCAGAAAGTGCTGGAAGATTCTGATAAAAGTAAAGATTTTCTGATGCTTATTCTATAACTATCTAACAGGTCTTTTTCTAGGAGGAAATTATTTCTTCAATTTGTTTTGAACAGAATGAAAAAGCCCATAATAATAAATGCTTTGGCATATTTGCTCCCACATGTAAAGAGCCTATTGGTAAAAAAGAAAAAAAAAAGAAAAAGAAAAAAGAAAATAAATATTCAAGTGACAAAATGTCTCAGGTTCACTTTTATTTTTTCTGAGGTCCACTGTTGCCTATGAAATCAGAAAAGGACTGCTTTACCCAGCAGGCATAACTCACTAGTGCTACATTGAACTTGTTGATACCTGGATTCTACTATCCCTGATGAATGGTTCCTGTTTCTTCCATGAAGTTCGGGAAGGAGAATCTCTGCACCATCTCCCTTCATTACCAACAATTAAGTTCAATTCAATTGAATTTGGTTTAGTTCAGTGCAACCTAACAAGTCTTTATTGTGCAACTACTATGCACCAGTCTATTGTGAGTAACTTGTTCTCAGAGACTGATCACCTTTTTGTCCTAGAGGGAGTCATGAGTTTCCTTTTTTCCAGGCTCTCAAAAGGTAGAGTGAAACCAGTTTATTCCTCCTTGGCATCAAAAAAGAAATGTTACTGGCTCTAGGAGCTTCCAACCTTGGGGTTGCTAGCTAATTTGGCTTTAGCAGGAATGAGGTGAGAGCCCAGCTCTCACATCTATAATTTGCTTCATGACTTTGCATAGGTTATTTGACTTCTCTGGGGACTCATGAATCTCATCTGTAAAATAAGGGCTACAATATTTATTTATCTCATAATATTTCTCTTTTGGAGGGAAAATTTTAAAATTACAGAGTACCACTGAGAATAAAATAACCAACACCTAGGTTCTTGACACCAAGAATTCACAACAGTTTATGGTTTGTAATATTTGCTTCTAATACATTATTTTAACATTAAAAATAATGAGTCATGTGTATGTGAACACCAGTTAGAAAATGCAAGAACAGTTATTCTAAGTTAATTAGGCTCTTTTAGGTTGAAAGTAAGAGACACTTCAGGTTACCAGATGATGAGACTTTGAACTGAGATGCAGAAAATTGGAAACTTAGTTGCCATACAGCTCCTCTGAGTCCCCAGACTCAAGTGTCTTTATAGAGAAATGGCCTTTGTAATCAAATCTTGCAGATATTGCATAGTTAATTTCATTAGTCCACATGGTGAGGAATAGAAAGAAGTAGGTGGTTCAGAAAAGAATATAAATATATTTTGCATACCACAAAATTTTTTAAAAAGAAAAGCTTGTATACAGCCTCAGTTTGGGGGAGATGTAGCTGAGGTTCAGATTTCACCTTCTCAGTGACGCCAATGATGAAAATGGTCTATATCTTCTCTGTCCATTATGGCAAAACACTAGTCACATGTGGCTTTTAGGCCCTTGAAGTGTAGCCATTGCAACTGAGGGACTGAATTTTTAATTATATTTAGTATTAATTAATTTAAATTAAATAACCACATGTAGCTCATGGCTACCACATTGGAAAGCACAGCTCTAAGCCAGCCATTCTGCCTAGGTTTACATCCCAGGTGTGTTACTTGATATTTGAGCAAGTTACTTAATCTCTCCGTTACTCCATTCCCTTTTCTATAAAATAGGAGTTTTGATGATTTAATAACTTAAGATAAAATTAACTGCTCAGAGTGGTGCTTGCAGTGTAAGAAGTGTTATATTAGTGTTTTTGTTACATTTATTAATGGTGAACGTTTTTATGTTTATTTGGCTATTCAGATTTCTTTTTTGTCTGTGTGATTTCTTGCATATAACCTTTGCCCATTTTACTGTCTGGTCATTTGTCTTTATCTCAATTGATTCACTCCAAATTAAACTAATTTAAAAGAAATTCTCTGCTAAAGAATTTTAAAGTGACTATATTCAAAATGGGCAAAAAGAGAAGTAAAAGAATGCTATTCACCAAAAGTACAGTAGTTTTTAGGATATCTCTAATAGAAGTTTCAAAAGAAGACAATGTGGAGGGGAAAGATAAAAACTGAGCAATTTACAGAATTTTAAAAAAATAAAGAAATCTCAGAACAAATGTGTGCTTTGAATGTCAAGCAGGATAAATTAAGACAGATCATCACATAGAAACATGGTAATGAAATAAGAACAACAGAAAAAAACCTCCAATCTACCAATCTCCTACTGGTTTTTGTTTCCTGCACATTTTCATTGGGTTAATTATTTTTTATTGATGAAATAAATCATAATTTATTGATAATTATTTTGGTGAGAATCTGTAGATGGTAAACTCTCGTAGTCTTTGTATGTTGAAAAATACCTTTCTCTCATTTTTTCTCTCTAGAATGACAATTTAGCAGAATCTGAAGTTCTAAAGTGACCATTTTTACCCCTCAACACTATAAAGATATTAGTTCCTGGTCTTCTGGCCTCTATTATGGCTCACAAGAATTCTTTGTGAATCTAATGGCCATTCACCTAAGGTAAAGTATACAACAATAATAACTAATGAAAAAAATTTTTTAAGTCTCATTCACAATACTAACAAAAACTATAAGGTAGTTACATGTAAAGTAAAAGATGTGTTAAGACCTTTGTGGAGAAAATTACAAAACTTTTCCAGAATGATCTGAATAGCCTCATATGTAGCTCATGTTCCTGGATAAGTATATCCATATATTCATTGATCTGTATATAAAAGGTATGAATTCTTTCTAAATTTCATTCAGTTCCAATAAATATTCCAACATTTTTCAATAGAATGTGGCATGCTTATCTTGTAACTATGATGGGAGAGATAAGGGTTGAAAATAAGACAATTTTGAAAAGGAATAAGACAATTTTGAGAATTTGTCCTCTAAGATAAAAATATGTGGTAAAGCATACAACTGGTAAAAGGAGAGACTGAGAAACTCATGGAACAGAATAGGAAACCTGTGTTAATGTTATCATCTGACTTTCTTAGCATCAACTTTCTTCTTAGGTTTGGAAGTTGGCTTTGCAGGTTCATTTTGTAGGAAGTTTTGGTTTCTGTTTCATTTTCGTTTTTCTATTTTTTGTCTTTAGCAGTTTTGTAATTTTGAGTTTCCTCCACTGAAGTCCTTTTCTTCCAGTTTAGAACCAGGTCTTAAAATATAATTTGGGGGACCTGTCCTGCAGCAATGCCATGGGGGTCACAGATCCAGTGCAGTACTTCTTTTAAAGCTCTGATCCCAGAACTCAGGAGGGCAGCCTTTTTTGTTTTTGTTTTTAAACTCAGGTCCCCAGGTCTAATCTTTTGACACTGATTTCTTATCATCCATTTTGTAATTTTACCCCCTACTACTCTCCATAAATTGGACTCTTAGCCACTACTGCTGGCTTCCAGCAATAGAGCCCATCAGACCCGGGGGTTTCAGCTTTACTTGTTGGCATTCCTAACACCCCTTTCTGCTTTTCATCAGTCTCTGTGAAGGGGTGGAGCAGAAAGGATGGATAGATATTTCAAATGATGAATTTATGGAGCCATTCTGAGTAGAGGTCTTTTGGATTACCATTAATTCTTTACAAAATTTACTCCCAATAAAATAAGAGACCATGAATTCTTGCCCAGGCTATAAAAAAAAATCTTAATTTGAGTAGGAATAAAGTAAATCTCTAAGTGAGCATCTAAGTTGAATTCTAAGCAGATTCAACAAATTCTGCTCCTGGCATCTTTGTGTATGAAAGTATTCAATAAAAATAAAAACTACATACTCATGAAGCCATAAGAAATGAGTATCTGCCCATTTTCAATTCTTGACTGTCACCTGCTTAACCAAGACAGAACACCAGTAGCTATACATGACTTATAGCGGGGTCCCAAACCCCTGGGCCACGAGAGCCTGTTAGGAACTGGGCTGCACAGCAGGAGATGAGTGGTGGGCAAGTGAGCAAAGCTTCATCTACCACTCCCTATTGCTCACGTGACCGAAGCATCTCCACCCCTCATCCCCATCCCCCACCCCCGTCCATGGGAAAACTGTCTTCCACAAAACTGGTCCCTGGTGCCAAAAATGGTTGGGGACTACTGACATATAGCAGTGGTTTTCAGACTGTGTTCTAGAAAGTCTGCGGAGGCCAGGCTGAACAGCTCTGTCTTTTTGCTTTTTGTTTTGGGGGTTCCACGTAATATTTCATTTTAGAGACAGTTCCACTGCTGTAAATGTGTTTGAAGATTCGTGGCCTATGGTAGGATCAATCCATAAATTACTTACTGTGATAGAACCTTGATATTTTCAGGACTATATCTCAGACACCATCACAATTCTCGAAGTAGTATTTGCAAATAACCACTACACAATTCTGTTCTAATGTTACAGGTTTTGGTGGGAGTTAGATAAGATCGTATGTTGAAAAAAAAGGGCACAAAGCTGTATTGAGAGGAATGTTGGCTGATGAGCAAGTCTCTCTCTAGCTCAGTGATTTTCTCTCACACACCAGTCTTGGAACACATGTGATTCTAGTTCATGCCAAGGGGGGAGATAATATTATAAACTGTGGAATTTGGCTTATCAAAAGATAATCAGAATCACAAATGTCCACTTGAAAATGGCAAGGGTCCTTCAAGTCAGAGATCTCAAAGCCCTCAAGACACCTTGGCCTGAGTTTTCTTCACCTTTCTAGAAGACATCTGTAATGCTATACCAGCAAAATTCCCCAGGGAAACACATATCAAAGAGATACTTCTATTCTTAGTAAATAAAACATCCGCAGAGCCTAATAGTCCCAAGAACAATAAGAATCAATGAAGAAGTCAGTATGTATTTATGGATTACAGTGCTGGGTTTGTACCCTGTCCCAGAAATTTAAAGAGTAAGATTTATAGCATATCACCTGGATTGTTATTTAACAACACAAGAATCCTCAGTGGAGATCTGGAGGAACAGGAAAATGCTATAGGAATCCTGTGGTAGGAGAGCTCATGATGGTGATGCTTCACAGAAGCCACGAGGCTTAAGGATTTCCTTTTGGTGGTGAGTGATGCTGATGGACGTGACACCAAGGCAGCAGTGGTTAAGGGCTTGGGCTTTGGATCCAGGCTTCCTGAATACAAATTCCGATCCTGACTTTTCCTATTTCCATGATCTTGGGCAAGTTACTTAACCTCTCTGTTTCTCAGTTTTCTCATCTGTAAAATGGATTTTAATAACAGTGCCTTCCCTAATAGGGCTGTTGCGAAGATTAAATATTTCAATTTGTCAAGTGCTCAGAACAGTGCCTGACATCTAAGTAAGCACTGTGCCAGTGTTTGTTCAATAAAATAAATTAGGATCTAAAGAGTGCCTCACTTGACTCAAATGAAACTGCCTTTTCAGAGCTCTATTCAAAGCACTCAGTGATGGGAAAGGGGAGCTTTTCTGAGTCTCCAAAACAGATGGGCTTGATTTCCTCCCCTGCTAAGATTCTTGGGCTATTTCTAAACACGTAGGAAAACAGTGAACTACAGAATGGTCTTGCAACTCATGTTGCTTGCTCAGTGGTTTATGCAAGTTAAATTCGTGTAGATGGAACAGACAGCAAATTTAGATTAAAGGCAGTATTCTAAAAGCCTGATTTCTGTCGTGAATCTGTCCCTGTGTGGAGTGAGCTAAGCACACTGGTCTTTGATAATAATTGCTCCTTCTGTGAGGTGAATTAGCTCTTCCAGAGTCCCAGGGGATTACTTAATATGTTACCTTTTCCAGTTAGGAGCTCGGAGAGAAGTTGTATTTTTTTGGATTCTATGATTTAAATTGTCTTGCTCCCTTGTACCAAACGTAATTTGGCATAAGTAGAATTAGACGAGCTATCTTGTCTGCCTAAGTTGCTATCACCCAAGTGCTGATTTGAAATAGCAACTAAAGAGATAAAGCATATAAATCTGCCACGAATGTGTGAGCACCGGGGCTCAGAGGTAGGGCAATGTGAAGCCATGTCATTGTCAGCTAAGACAACAAAGCTCTTCGAAGGGTTTCTTTCTAGCACCAAATTACAGTCTGTCCAAACAGAGAAAATTAAATTAGACGGCTTATAAATTAAACTTCTTCCACGAGCAGGATTGTGCTGCCCTAAAGGAAGTGTTACTCTCGGGCAATCAGCAACTTCAATAACATGACAGCTGGATCTGCCACAGGATGTAGAAAGCCATTCAAAAAGGTCGTCCTCCTCTCTCTCCCACCTCACTCAGAATGAAGTTGGCACCCATAGGCTGTTTGGAGTCATAGCTGGTGCAGACCCACCTGTGTATCAGATGTTTGGCATGTTCTTACTTTTAGAGTGGTGTTTGCAAGGTTGGTCTCCCATATTTTAGGAAGCCACATTCATGGTGTGGTGTTAGGAGCACCGTAGGAAGATGCCAAGCTTCAAAATATCTTCCCCACTGCTTTTCTGTCGGGTTCGAAATGCTCTCATCGGACAGTTGTTCTTGTGAGTTAGGCTAGGGAAGGAGTCAGCAAACTTTTGCTGTAAAGGGCCAGCTAGTAAATATTTTAGGTTTTGTGAGGCCGTATGGTCCCTGTTGCAATTACTCAACTCTGTCTTACAGCAAGTGAAAGCAGCTGTAAACAATATGTAAATGAATAGCTGTGGCTTTGTCCCAGTAAAACTTTATTTACAGAAGGAAGCAGCTGGCCAGATTTGCTTTGGCCCTCTTTTTGGACAGGGAAAAAAAAAAAAAAAGGCTACTTACATAAGACAATCAGAGAAGTATCAGATTTCTCTTTTGTAAACCTGGAAGCTAAGATACTAATTGAACAATGTACATGCACTTGTAAATCCCAAGATTTCTATAACCAGAAAAGATATCCTTCAGCTGTGGGGGGAAAAGGAGAACATTTACAGATGTGCAGAACTTTGCAAAGTATACCACCAAAGAAGTCTCGTAAAGACCTGAGGAATTACTTTGTCTGATGAAAATTAAATCAGACCGAGAACACAAGATGGGGAAAGACAATGTAAGAAGCAATGATGAATAATGACTTGAAAAATGTATAGAAAGTAATGATAATAAATTCTATGTATTAAAAATGAATTTTTGTGAAGGACTAGCTATACTTTAAGAGAAAACAATAATACCCTGGATTAAAAGCAACTACAATCAAAAGAATTTGATAGTGGCAGATTATTAGCAAAATATGGCATTGAATATTGAATACATGATGAACTCTCCATGGAATCTGCCTATGCTAAAAATCAATTATCTCTGTATGTGTGGGTTTATTTCCAAACAGTCTATTCTGTTTCACTAATCTATTTGTCAATCTTGACATCAATACCACACTGTCTTGATTACTGTGGCTTTATAATGTCTTAAAATAAAGTACTGTTAGTCTTCCCAAAAAAAAATTAATAAAAAGAATTAAAAAAATATGGCATTGAGATCTACATATTGATGGATATAATTGGAAATCTAAAGTACAGAAATAAAGGCAAGTTCATATGAAGACATACATGATAAAGGCAGCATGACAGGCCAATGGAAAAATGATGGATTATTCAATATAGCATTGGAACAACTGGCTAGCTTTCTAAGAGAATCTAGTGAAGGACTTCTATCTAATAATATATACAAAAATAACTTGCAGAAGAATTGAATAGCCATGTAAATTTAAAACATCAAAGGGAGATATAGGCAAATATTTGTTAAACTTCCGAGGAGGAGGGTGCCCTCATAAGTAAGACAGGAGATTCAGTATTTTTTTCATTAAACAATTAATAACATTGAATCTATAAAAATATAAAGGTTATGTGTGAACAGCATAGATGAAAGATAGAGTGAGAGTAAATATTCAGAAGGGTGCCCCAGATGATCACAAAATGCAACAAAAAACATGATTAAAAAACATTGTAATAGGTTCTGACAGGTCTGCCTCTGACTGTAGCATCATTTAATTCCTACATATAACTTGACATCTAATTCAGGGAGATAACTACATACGTAAACAAACAAAAAGATGCAATAACAAACAACAACACATACTACAAAAGTAAATGTTCTTTTTCCCCTTAACTGAGCATAAATAGGGTTTTTATATGGTCTTACAGAATCTCTGAAGGAAACTATCTAAGCTGCAAGTATTAGGTACATAAAAACAACCCTTCCCTGCTACACACACTTACATATATACACAAATACCACTTTTTTAACCATAAATGAAGAATGTAGAAAAAAATCACAAGACATCTGAAAATACTCTGAAGGCCTAGTTTGACCCTCAGGACCAATCTGAAGAATGAGATTAGATGCTTTTTCTTTTTTTTTTTTTTTTTAAGATTAGATGCTTTTATACGAAACCAATGTAAAAGAAACAAAAAGACAAAAATTAGAAATTATCAAAAGTATACTATCAATACAGCTCCTTAGGATTTTGAATAATAAAATAGGAAAGAAGCAAGTTAGAGAAGACTGGATTTCCATACAAGTTTAGTTTTAAAATGAAATGGAGGCAACGAATAGCAGATTGGCTAGGATGGAAAACTGGTTCAGGTATTAGAAGATTAAATCAAAAAATTCTCCTATTCTGAAATAAGCAAGCACACAGAAAATAGAGCACTTATATATCTTTCCTAATTAAATTAGATGAAAAAATACTATAGCTGATTACTAAGTTAAAATAATGCATTAAAGAATAAGGAAGATATGGAAAATGATGATAAATAGTCAGTATATCATAATTTGTGTATAAATAATGGTTGGAAAAATGGTTAATAAACTTAATGAAGGGCTTCCCTGGTAGCACAGTGGTTAAGAATCCACCTGCCAATGCAGGGGACATGGGTTCAATCCCTGGTTCAGGAAGATCCCACATGCCACAGAGCAACCAAGCCCATGTGCCACAGCTACTGAACCTGTGCTCTAGAACCCACAAGCCACAACTATTGAGCCCATGTGCCACAACTACTGAAGCCCAAGTGCCTAGAGCCCATGATCCTCAGCAAGAGAAGCCACTGCAGTAAGTTCCCACTCGCCACAACTAGAGAAAGCCTGCATGAAGCAATGAAGACCCAACAAAGCCAAAAAAAATTTTAAAAAATAAAAAAATAAAAAACAATGAAAACATTAAATTCTTGGAATTTTACATTTTCTTAAAGTTCTTGAGCAAGGAGGAATCAAATATGTCTATTTATCCATAATAATCTGTTTACTCCCATAAAATTCATTTATTCCTATAAAATTATAGTTGGTAAGATTGGGAGATAAAGGAATTAATTTTTTTCTAAATGTATGAGCCTTTATGAAAAGCATTCAAAGATGTTATTTCTGATTTGTTGGAGAAGCATATTTTTTTTTAACTTCAAAAGTAACTAGCAGAAAAGTAGAATGTTTTCTTCCATATCAGAGAATGTATTATTTCCAAATAAGAGTTGAGTGATGTAACAAATGAGATTAAAAGGAAAAAAAAAAATTAGGATGCATGGAAAACAACAAAACAGGCAGAAAGAAAATAGGGGTGGAAGAAATGGGGAACTGGTTTTGTTTTGTTTAAATAAATTTATTTTAAGGAGAAAAAAGAAATAGATAATATGCATTTGGTTATTAAAATTAATGTAAATAGGCAAAACTCTTCTATTAAAAAAAAATTCAGATTTGTTTAAGATGCACACCTAAAATAAAATGCCATAGAAAATTTAAAATAAAAGAGATGGGCAAAGACATGTTAATGCAGAAAGAAACCAAAAATAAATCATCGACAAAGTTTCTCTTTTCTCATTTAAAAAACCATAGGCTCAAATTAGAAGCAACCTGGTGTTGAGCTATAAGAAACTGGCTAAATGATTTCTGGTACATTCATATGATGAATGCTAAAAGTTAGTGTTGAAGATTCAGTGTTAAATTAATAAAGTGAATTACAAAACAATGCTATACTGACATTAATGTGAGTGACATTTTAAAAATATACCTCCTTCTTAGATCACGTCAGAGAAAAGTGCCTGAATTAGTTCTTTGCTTCATACGTTGCCTGGCAGGAGTGAAACCAGTCATATGACTCTCTCCACAGATTGAAAGCTTCCATGCAAGAGCACAAGGTAAATATAAATAGGCTGGGTATAAAAGAGGAAATGAATTCTATCCAAAAGTGATGTAGACGTGGCCCATATGGAGGATAGCAAACAAACTCAATCAAATCTCTCTTTCAGGAAGTAAAGATGCTAAAAGCATTTAATGGATTAAGAACAGATGTACAAAGAGAAGACCCCAATCTGCTTCTTCATTTGGCCAAGCCAAATCTTTGTCCTAGAAGCATTTGGATCTGTAATGATGATACTTCCCATGAAATAGCTTCTCTAGTTACTCTGTGTCCCTATGTACCCCTGAAGCAAATCCTTGTTATCAATAGTAATCTGTGATGTTTCTTCTTTCAGACCTTATAGAGCTTGGTATATATGTATGCACAATATAATCCCATTGCTTATAAGCATAAAGAAGTATCTGGAAGTCTATGCAATAAGATGTTATGTGGTTACCTCTGAGTGCTGGAATTGCTCCTGATTTTAATTTACTTCTTGTTATATATTTGTATTGTCTAATTTTTCTATAATAAATATGTATTATTTATGCAATAGGAAAACAATAAAATGTACTTCGAAATTTAATTTAATTTAAAGGCAAATTAATTTTATAAATGAACAACAATGCTTTCTAAGCCATTTGGTAATAAGCTTATATAAGCTTTAAAATTGTTCATATTCTTTGACCCAGTCATTCTACTTCTGGGAATCAACCCTAAGAAAATTATCTTTAATACAGAAAAAGCTTTATATACAAAGTTGTTTATCAAAGCATTATTTATAATAATTCAGAGTTGGAAGTAAATGAAATATTCACTATAAAAAGTTTGGAAATGCCATTTAATGGGATATTAGAGAATAAAAGATAATACCAAGGGTTTATAATAACGTGGACAACTGCTTATGAAAGAGTGAGAAATCACATCTAGGTGTAAGTACTATTTTTATAAGAGAAATTATATAAACTACATATATAAAATAATAAAACTAAAAGAAAGTAGAATAAGCTTCAAAGCTTTCTTTTTTTCCATTGGTGAAATTCAACTATAACTGCTCTCTTCCCCAGTGGTGAGAAAAGATAAACCTTGAGCTTCATGTTAACACACTCAGACCATGTTCAAGTGTCTGCCCAGAGCTACAAAGCCTCCTGACCAACCACCAATCCCTGCAATGCCCAGTTTATTCATCTTTGAATAGTGAACACGGCTTGCAGAATCCAGTGCTATTTGGGAATGGGAAAAAAGATAATGATGGGAAGAAAGAAAGTGTTGACCTAAAACAAGTAGACTGCCAGTTACTTCTCAGCAAAATCGGTTTATCCAGGATCAACAGAATCAACTGTAATTCTGGGTCTGCAACCTTGGTGAGCCACCTGCAAATCCCTGCACAGCAAGGAAAGAACTTTTTATAGAGAGGAAAAGAAAGTTGTGTAGGCTACAATAAACAGACCGTGACTTTTTATTGGTGGAGCTGTTGTCAGGAAACAAGAGGAGTGTTTTTTTCTTCCTGTTAGGCTCAGCTATTACAGTAGGGTGTGAGAGCTCCCCATACTGGTCTCCCAATTCTGTTTAACAGAAGTTTCTGTTTATTAAATTTTTGCAAAAGTAAAGCTCTCCAGTGACAGGAGGCACTCTGTCATCTATTAGTCTCGCTCAAAGTTGAGAGCAGGGTATACCAAGCCTAGGAGGGCAAAGCTTTGATACCTCTCCTTGGCTCTGAGCCTGTCCCAGAGTTCCATCTTGCCCCAAGGCCCAGAATGACAACTGAAGAAAGGGTTTGTCCTGCACGGAGTAAAGAAATGGGTAGCAGTTCGTTTAACTGATCTCCTTTGCAGCTTGCTCCCCAGGTATCCTTGAGGGCCTGTGTCCAGTTCATAAATATTCATAAATATTTATTAAGCAACGATCCATTTATTCAGTCCCTTCCAGCAATATTTGAGTATCTTCTATGTGGCATGCATTGTCCTAGGCAGATTGTCCCTGACCTCAATATGATGGGAAGTAGAAATGTAAATACTGTGAAAATCTCATACAGTATTTGAATGCTAACAGGATACTTGGTAATTTTTAAAAACCCATTAATTTTTGGGAGTCTAAGAGTATGAAAATATTTGATGGATTTTTTGAAAAGAAAGAGTTCCTATTTTCTAGAGGTACAGGCTAAGGTATTTAAGGATAAAATGTGATATTTGAGGAGGAAGTAGGGCAGTATAAAAGATACAAAAGATAAAAGATCCATATGTTGTTAAATTGTTAAGGCAGGGAGAAGGAAACAGGGGTTCATTATATTCTACTTTGTACATGCTTGAAAATTTCCAAGATAAAATGATTTTTTTATGAACACAAAGAAAACTAGATGTCATTAAACGAAGATAACTGCCCAGAAACGTGAGACATTTTGAACTGAGATGAGTATTTTGAAGGAAAAGAACATAGAACTAGGAAAATGAATAGCAGGGAACTTGACCTAGATTGAGGTCTGAAGGAGGTTTGACCTAGTGATTTCTGGACTGACATGAGGAGAAGGAACTATTAATCCCGTGAAATATTGGAAGGGGTGAAACATTCTAATCAGTGGGACCCACCTGTATCCAGACCATTAGGTGAGGGAACTGTATGGAACATGAAAAACAATGGCTCAAACTGAGTGAGATTGGCTGTAGAGGTCATACAGGGCCAGACCGTGCAAGGGGCCACTAGGCCACCCTAAGGATATGAGTTCTTGTCCTAAGAACAGTAAGAAGCCATTAAAGTTTGGGGACATAATCCTACTCACAATGTGCAAAGCTTACCACAGCTACAATGAAAAGAACAAATGAGGGTGCTGGGCTAGGGGTGTCTGTAAATGGACATAGGAAGACCTGGTGAGAAGCTAATGGAATAGTGCCGATAAGAGACAATGGCAGCCTTGTGGTCTGAGGGGAGATGGAGAGAAGAAGATGGACTTGAAAGATGTTTGAGGGTAAGGGTCACACAATTTAGTGATGGACTAGATATGGGGGACTCAAGAGAGGGACAGTCTCAAGGATGACTGGTCTAGCTCTTTATGTTACAAAGATGTGTAAAAAAAAAACTCCATCTTAAGAGAATTTAGAGTCAGTGGGTTGGGGCAGGGGTGATAAGCAGGTTTGACCCTATGTGGTAAGTGCTAAGACAGAAGTAAGCCCAATCGCAGCAACATGGATGGAACTAGAAATTATCATACTAAGTAAAGTAAGTCAGAAAGAGAAAAACAAATACCATATGATATCACTTATATGTGGAATCTAAAATACGGCACAAACGAACCTATCTATAAAACAGAAACAGACTCATAGACATGGAGAACAGACTTGTGGTTGCCTAGGTGGGGGTGGGGAAGGAATGCAGTGGGATTTTGGGGTTGGTAGATGTGAACTATTACATTTAGAATGGATAAACAAGGTCCCGATGTATAGCACAGGAAACTATATTCAATATCCTGTGATAAACCATAATGGAAAAGAATATAAAAAAGAATGTATTCATGTGTATAACTGAGTCACTTTGCTGTACAGAAGAGATTGGCACAACACTGTAAATTAACTATACTTCAACTTAAAAAAAATTGAAAACGAAGAGTAAGCCTGGAGCTCCAATGGGAGCATAGAAAATGTAAGTAAACTTACACCAACCTGGGGAGTTAAAAAAATGCTTCTCAGGAAATGCCCAATTAAGCACAATCTAAAAGATGTGAGCAAAAACTGGTAGGAAAAGGAAGGTGAAAATAGTGTTCCAGCAAAGGCAACCATATGAGTCAAGAAGTGGAAGATAAAGAACAGCATGAAGTTTAAGGTGGAGACCAGCTCGAGGCAAGCAAGACCCTTAGGGCACAACATTTAGGGAGGCACTCATTCTCAGGTGTACTTGTGTGATCCCAAGAGTACCTCCTTAAAGTCTGCATCCTTAGACATCTTGCTTGTATTACCCTTATCCCTGCTCTAATGATGTGTCTACTTACTGATGCCCATGTCGGAAGCAGAGAATAACAGGAGGGGAGGTGGCACCACTGAGATATGGAAGGTCTTGTTTTGTGTCCTAAAAAGCTTGGACTTCATTCTATAGGAATAGGAAAACATCAAAAGGCATCATGCATAAGAGTTAAAGGTCATTTTTATATTTCTGATAAATCTTTTGATGTAGACTAGGCAAGGAGAGAACATGGAGAGAAAACAGAGAGACCTGTTAAGATGTTATTGCCTCATAGTCCAAGGGGCAGATGGTAATGGCTTGGTTAGGATGATGGTATGATAGAAAAGTCTACTTATTCACAGGATATTTAGAAAAACTTGGACAAGATGAGTCAAAGATAATTTGTAGGCTTTGCAGTTGGGTAATTGAATAGATAATATGCCATTTATTGAGATTTCCTATATGCATACGTGCATGCACACGCACATGCACACGTGTGTGTGCGCACACACACACTGATCTTCATAGGGTCAGAAAGCTATCAGACTATTTACTGCATTCAGCTACCATATTTTCCAATTACACTGCTCTTCTTTGCAGAAAAAAAGCAAAAACAAACCCCCAAACTCAGCATGTTGTCTAGTTCTACACCATAGATTATTCCTGAAACTTTATGACTGTGAATACTTTCAAGACTTGAGCTTAATTTTAAAATCAGTAGATGGTGGAGGATAATGATTTGCAATATGAAAGAATTACTTTTCTTTTTAACACAAATAAAGGTAGGTTCATGACTGTAAACACTGTACAATCAGGTAGCATGTCTGTTTTATTTAAGGTCACTTCCCCAGCAGGTCCTGGTATGGGGTGGGTACTCACATATTTATGGAAAAAAAGAATAGTATTTTAGTTCAAGGGATCTGTTAGGCTTTCTGTGAAACAAGCTGGCCCCAAATCCAATGGGTAACAGCAATCTGGAAGGAATTCTCAGCTGCTGCTTTTTTATTCCTGGCAGTATCTAGCATGGGAGATGTGGAGGACACAGGAAGAAACATTCAACGGATGTTGATTGAATCGTTCTTGCTCATGTTCCTGTACGTCAGCAAGGTCAATTGATTGAGGCTGGGCTCAGCTGGGGTTAGTTCCAAGGCATGGACAGCATTCTGGGTTATTTGCACATATTTCAGTCCTCTGTGTTATATTTGCAAATATCTCATTGGCTAATGAAAGTCACATATCAAAGCCAATGACAAGGGGCAGAGGGAATCCTTTAAATCTAGTCAAAAGATCTACAAAGTCACGTGGCAAAAGTTATAGATGCACAAAGGAGTGAAGAGCTGGAGCTAATAATTTAAGCTACTACTGTTCACACTCTTGGTCACAATTATTCATGTTCCTCCCCCTTGAAAAATATTCGCACCTCTATCCCAAGACCTCCAAAGTCTTATGCAATCATAGCATCGAGCTCAAAGTCCAGGATCTCATTATCTATATCAAGTCCAGATTTACTTTCTTTTAATCTAGAGAGATATTTTTTTCACTTTTAAAAAATTAAACCATTTATTTTGAGATATTTCTAGTTTTTCCATTTTAATTTTTTTCTCTTGGGAATGTGATGGTTAATTTTACATGTCAACTTGATTGGACTGTAAGGTGCCCAGATATTTGGTCAAACATTATTCTCTCCAGGGTGTTTCTGGATGAAATAGCACTTAAATCTGAGTAAAGCAGATTTCCCCCTCTAAAGTGCATGGGCCTCATCCAATCAGTTGAAGACCTAAATAGAACAAAAAGGCTGAATAAGAGAAAACTCCTCCTGCCTTACGACTTTTGAACTGAAATATCAGCTCTTCCTGGGTTCTCAAGCCTTCACAGTAGAACTAGCGCCTCTCTCCTGGGTCTCCAGTTTTCTGACTCACCCTGTAGATATTCACAGCAGCGTGATGCCCCAAGGGTACGTGAAATCACATGGAGAAAGTACTGCATCTACTGTGAGTACCCATTCTAGTCAATGGTAAGTAATTTTAAAATTTATTTTAACATGAAAACAAAGTGGATCTATTCTATTATGGAGTAAAATGTAATATATATATATATATACACACATTTTTCTTAACCTTCAGCAGTACCTTAAAGATGTGCCACGCCCATTGCAGTCATTTGGGGTCACATGTGCAGATCCTCTGAATTACAGAATAATCTTTTCTGCCCTCATTGGTACATTGGTAAAAATGTTGAGAAACATTTTACCTCCACACCTGTATTCTCCACCTCCTTGTTGAGGGCATTCCTTGAGGTCAAGGACTCTGCAGTCACCATTTAATTATTCTTGGCAGTAGCTAGCACAGGGCATGACACAGAAAGAAGCACTTAACTGATGTGGGTTGATTTGCCCTGTGCCTTGCTGACATGATCTTATATCTATATCCCTGATAAAAGAGTCAGGCAAGCCTCAGACTGAATTCAGACCCTTCCCTCATAGTTACGTGACCTTGAGCAAACTACTCAACTTCTTTGAGATTCAGTTTCCTTGCCTATAAGATCTGGGGTAGAACACCCATTACATGAGGTTATTGTAAGATTTAAAGGAAATATTGTGTAAAATATCCAGGACAATTTGTGATACAAAGTAGGTACTCAAGTAATGAGGGCTGTTACCATAGTAATGATGATGCTAGGGGTGTTGGTGGTGTTTGCTCAGTCTTAACAACCGGAAGTAATAATGAAAGAGCTATAAGTGAACAATAATGTTTGGGGGAAAACAGTTTCAAAAACAAATACTTTTTGCTCAACATCAAACATCAATTTTATCCCATCTAGTAAAAAGGGTAAAGTAAAACTGATGAATGCTCTCAGTCCACTAAGAGGTACTAACTTGTGAAAACAAAACCATCAATATTCTTTTTCCTAAATCTAAGTATTAAATGGAAATCCCAAGTGTTACTCGTATATTCTAAGTTAATTATGAATCAGATATAATCAATGATGTTATAGGGAAAACACCAAAAATAAAACAAATGTGTCTAGGGGGACAGGGCTTTAAACAGAGCTGTGAGAAATGGAAACCACTAGCATCATTTTTCTCTGTCCATTTTGGTGAAAGCATTTTAAGATGTTTTTTTCCTAGGCTTATCATTACAGGAGAGTGATAATATGAAAAAAATCTTCTCTCAGCTCTAGAGCATGTAATGAAAATGTACAACCTTCTGCTGTCAGTACAGTGAGGACATCTGAGGCCCATGTCCTGGAAAGGGACCGTTCTTTGCCACCGTCCATATCTGTTCAGTCTGAGCAAACATCACCTCCCCCGCAAGCTGCCAAGAAGGGCTGCCCTCTCCATGTTATCAAATCCAGTTCAGTCTTTAATCAGTAACCTCCATTTCTGAAATGGCTCGTGTCTGTCACAGCAGTGCTGACGGAATAATGACTTCAAACATATCTTTAAGTCCCCTGCTTCCCAATAATTTAGAGCTATTTCCTGATAGCGAGAGCGTATCACCGCATATCTGTCTAGGCAGGATCCGCTCCTGGGAGTGACTGTCCCCAGAGGAGAAATCCATGCCCTGCCCTCGTCAGCCCCTGGTGAAACAGCACAGGATGGTTCTAATGAAACAAATGTATAGGTCTTAATGAATGCAAACATGGCCTATTTGGAAACCTTGGGCGACCATAAATAGTGCTTATTTTCCCTGCCTGAATTCTGAACCAGGTAAGAGGTTCATACCTGACTTAAGTGTGAAGAAACAATGGCCTCCCTGGTACTGAACTGTGAAATTAGACCTACACACCTGCTCAGGTTCAGGCTGGGCGGGCTTTCCTGGGGCTTGAGCTGTAATGCGTGCCATGTGGAGGAGCAGAGCAGAAGCCTGTGGGCTGCCCATCCCCTAAAAGAAAGGGATGAAGAAAGGGCTGGTCTCTGCATACCTAGGTTTTCAGCCGTCTCACCAATTCCAGGGATCACCCCCTCATCTCTGTCCAGGAGAAGAGCGGGGCCATAGGGGTTGAGCTGGTGGAGCTACATCCCCTGCAGAGAAAACCTGAGGAGTGAGGGACATCCTTTCCCTCTAATATCCTCGACAGGGTTTCTCGATCTCTGGTTTGGTTTCCACTTCTCATTGCACTAGTGGCGATTTGGACAAGATACTTCTTTCTTGAAGGGCTGTCCTGCACAGTGTAAGACATTTAGCAGCATCCTGGGCCTGTACTCTCCAAACACTAATAGCACCCTTCTCCCCAAGTTGTGACATCTAAAAATGTCTCTGCCCCCTTGGGTGTGGTGGCAAAAATCACCATCTTTTGGGAACCACTGGCCTAGACTCCAGTTCTATTTGCTATAATTTGGTTCTTTCTGAGCACTTACTTCTTCTGAGCACTCACTGTGTGGCAGGATGGGCAGGGGGAAAACAAAAAAGACCTAGCTCTGGCCTTAAATAGCTGTGTCTCATGGACTTGCAGAGGTACATCTAAGGGGATATCTGGTGGTGCACAGGAATTTGTGAGTGTTCCCCAGCCATGGCCACGCACCAGGAAAACCCAGCTTGACCATGTGGACGCTGATCTGTCATTCCTTCCATGACGAACTGCCCCTTAGGGAAGCAGACATTTCTCTGCAGGTTCTTCGATTTCTGCTTTGAGAACGACTACCGCATAGGGCCTTGACATTCAGAACGTATGCCCACAGCCCATGAAATTTGTTTTCTCTCTGAGTAATGGGGCTTTTCCACCCTGTCTCTCTATGGCATCTGTGAGATCAAAGCCATTTGTTTGATGACAAATATTAAAGCCCAAACAACTTAATCTTGACAGAAGGCAGAATCTCTAGGGGAAATGCAGAGAGTTTAAACAAAAATAACTCACTAATGCCCTCATCCCAGTACTTCTGAATTTTATATACCAGATATAGTGAACCATTCACTGATACGATTGCTATATGTAGGATATCATGTCATTATTTTTTTTTTTAATTATTTTATTTTATTTTTTTGGGGGTACACCAGGTTCAATCAACTGTTTTTATACACATATCCCAATATTCCCTCCCTTCCTTGACGCCCCCCCTCGAGTCCCCCCCACCCTCCCTGCCCCAGTCCTCTGAGGCATCTCCCATCCTCGAGTTGGACTCCCTTTGTTATGCAACAACTTCCCACTGACTATTTTACAGTTGGTAGTATATATATGTCTGTGCTACTCTCTCGCTTCTTCTCAGTTTCCCCTTCACCCCCCGCCCCCTTCCATACCTCGAGTTCTCCAGTCCATTCTCTGTATCTGCTTCCTTGTTCTTGTCACTGAGTTCATCAGTACCATTTTTAGATTCCGTATATGTGAGTTAGCATACAATATTTGTCCTTCTCTTTCTGACTTACTTCACTCTGTATGACAGATTGTAGTTCTATCCACCTCATTACATATAGCTCCATCTCATCCCTTTTTATAGCTGAGTAATATTCCATTGTATATATATGCCACATCTTCTGTATCCATTCATTTGTTGATGGGCATTTAGGTTGCTTCCATGTCCTGGCTATTGTAAAGAGTGCTGCAATAAACATGATGGTACAAGTTTCTTTTGGGATTATGGTTTTCTTTGGGTATATGCCCAGGAGTGGGATGACTGGATCATATGGTAGTTCTATTTGTAGTTTTTTAAGGAACCTCCAAATTGTTTTCCATAGTGGCTGTACCAACTTACAGTCCCACCAACAGTGCAGGAGAGTTCCCTTTTCTCCACACCCTCTCCAGCATTTGTGGTTTCCAGACTTTGTGATGATGGCCATTCTGATTGGTGTGAGGTGATACCTCATTGTGGCTTTGCATGTCATTATTTTAAAGAAAGTAACGTTCCATTTTTACTACTTAAATATGGCAGATGATGGTGACCTCAGTGTAAGGACCTCACAGGGAAACTTTTTCCATGGTACTTTTTTTCCACAAAATTGTCAGATATTTGGGGAACAAAGGACAGAGACATTTGGGCTAGATGCTATAAAAAAATAATTTTAGAGCAATAGGAAGGAAAATAGTTTCTTTTTATAATAGTAACTCTCACATTTTTCTAGGGCACAGGCCCTTTTCATGAAAGATTCCCCTTATGCTTTCCTACTTTCCAATACATAGAAACATCACCAGGAAAAATGGGAATATGGCTTTTATTTTTAACAGGATGCTAAATTGAAGAGAGAGAGAAGAATAAGAAACTCAATAGGAGTCAGGACACTATTGAGCTCCAGGCCCGGGTCTAGTTCTGTCTGTAATTTCCCTGTATATCATATTAAGGCCTAGAAACAAGATTCTTTCTCTAAGTCTGAGTTTCCCTACTTTATTTACTTTTCAATTTAATTTTTATTTTATGTTGGAGTATAGTTGATTTATCCTGTGTTCGTTTCAGGTATACAGCAAAGTGATACAGTTACACATATACTGAGTTTCCTTAATTTAAAATAAAGGGTTTGGGCAAGATAAACTCTAAGTTCTCTTGAAGTTCTGGAATTCTATGAGTCTAAGGAGATCACATTTTAAAATGTTATTACTAATATTGAATAACTTTATTCCTGCAATGACACTTATTCATGGTCTACCCTGTGCTGTGCTCAATTTTAGGCACTAGGGCTACAGCTAAAAGAATTGCTGATTTAGGCATGAAAATAAGTATAGATACTGTCTCATGACAAATATCAAGATCTAAAAAGACTGCTCTGAAGAACCCTGTAATGGTGTCTGCATTTTTAAAAAATGTTCACCATATTTATTTATTTATTTATTTATTTTTTACCTGTATAATAAACATTTATTGGACAAAATTATTAGCAAGCAGCACAAAAAATTCATACAATCTAATTGGTACCTTCCATGAAATCCCAGTTCTGTGTTTCTCTAGATGCTTCAAACTTGCCTAAAAAGTTCTCAGATTTGTTAGGTTCTCTGAAGGCATAATTGTTAACCTTATAGTCAGCAATAGGCTAAAAGCCTCCAAAATCAATCCCAGATTTCACACTAACCCAAAATGCCATTCTAAAAAATAGAGGATGTAGAGTTTACCAGATCTATTCCCTGTTTCTAAGGGACAGGAAAGTTATTTTGGCAATTCCAGTATATAAAATGTCACCAATTTCAAGGACAAGAGCCCATTTCTAATATCTGTTATAATAATAGCTTCTGAAGGACTTACAGTAGCTGCTTGGGGAATGTAACCTTTTTGATTAAATACTAGCTGATCACTCCTAGAGAGTAAATTCTTGCTAACATATTTAGATAAAAAAGAATGTAAGCTCCACAAAGGCAAAGATTTGCGTCTTTTTTTTCATGCTGTACCTGGCCCACAGTAAGTACTCAAACATTTGCTTGTGAGTAAATATGGTGATTGCTGAAGAATTAAAGTAGTTACAGACATTATAATAAACATGTTTTGGCCACAAGTGTTCTTAATGCAACTGCAATAAAAATTAGGTTTGAAACACACAACCCTATTTTAGAGTTCAAGAGCTTGAAAGTCAGGGGAAGCATCCAGGTAAGAGGAAAAATACACTCCAGCCTTTGATTACTGGAGACCATGCTTTCTCTAAGATTGTACCAACCTAGCAACCATAACAGAGGTCCACCTAATCTAAAAATTAAACTGGCACTTACAGCAAATACATTGTGGGCCTGCATTTTCTGTACAGCTTTTAGCTCCTTTTTTCCTTTTGAATAATTTATTTTTAAATATTCACCATATTACCTGTATCATACTAAACCCTGGCCAACTCTTAAAATGTTAAAGGAAAAACATTTATTTCTTCATGAGTATAATAAACCTTCATGTATAAATACTTCTTATATTTAGCCCCTGTAAAGCCATCAGATAATTTGTAAAAAGTTTTAAAACATGAATCAGAGCTGAATTTTAAGGACTTAGCTATGAATGGGTGAGATCATTACCCATTTAATATAGTCCCCCACAAAGCATAACAGAATATGTAAAATGAAAGGAAGGTCCCTTAGAGTTTGAAATTCTTCTGGTGCACAATCCCCTCTTCTTTGTTCAAGAAGTCTGTAGTCTTTTACAGGATCCAGGAGCCAGAATTCTTAATTTAGGTATCAGGCAAACCATTCATGGCAAAAAATACACGAAGAAAAACAACACCACGTCGAACAGGACGAAGAGCCAGAGATCCAGCCAGCAGGAGTGTTTTGGAAGCCGGTCTGCCCCGGACTGAAGCCGCACGTGGTTCTGCTGCGGCCCCTCGGCTTCACCCAAGCCTCGCCGCTCCCGGGGACCGTCCCGACCATCTTCGGCCACCGCGTCCAACTCCATCTCGCACCAGTCGCCGCGCCACAATCCGAGAAGCTGGAAACCCTCAGATCCCGCACTTCCGCGTTCACCTGGCCAGAGTGGACCCACCATATTTAAAGTTTAGGAATTTACCCATAACCTTCAGGCATCTTGAAATATGAAAGAGGTCTGCTCCCCACACGTGATAAAAGAGCCTCTAGAATGAGGTAGGATAAATCCTGGAAGGCAAAAGGGTATGCAATATTGTGATTTATAGGAAAAATATATATTTGGTGATTCAGATGAGCAAATGTATATTTATCATATATAGACCAAGAATATATGGCCTTCATGCACAGTTCCTGACTCACAGCTCCCCAAACCCTTGGTATTTCATGAGCAATATGAGCAATGGTATAATATTTGGCCTCTTATCTTTGGTTGCTAAAAATGCTTCAGAAAAGATAACTTTTGGATCCCACCCATGGGTAGGAGCTGGTTGCCAGGAGAACCAACCCTGTGATTAGAGGGTTGAAATTTTCAGTCCCATCCCCTGATTTCCAGGGAGGAGAGAGGGGGATACAGGTTGAATCAACTGCCACTGGCCAATGATTTAGTCAATCATGACTATGTAATAAAACCTCCATAAAAACCCCAAAGGACAGCTTTTTGTCCTTTGTCAGAGAGTTTCCACGTTGGGGAAACTGAGCACTGCTGTGTACCACTGTGCTGGGCCCCATGCTTCATGGGGACATGAGTTCCTTTGTTTGGGACCTCACCCTATGTTTCTCATCATCTGGCTGTTGCTTTTTATCCCTTAATATCCTTTTATAATAAATCAATAGTCTAGTGAGTAAATGAGTTTTCCTAAGTTCTATGAGCTGTTCTAGCAAATTAATTGAACCCAAGGAGGGGATCGTGAGAACCTCTGCTTTATAGCCAGTTCATCAGAAGCACAGGTAACAACCTCGGCTTGAGACTGGCCTCGGAAGCTGGAGGGTGGTCTTGTGAGACTGAGTCCTTTACCTGTGGAATTGGAATCTGTCTCTGGGTAGATAATGTCAGAATTGAGTTGAATTCTCAGACGCCCTGCTGGCATCTGAGAACTGCTTGTTGGTGTGGGGAAGTCTCCATACATGTTAGAATTTGGTCCAGGAACCTTTTGCAGGATGAAGTAGAATACAGCCAAGCCTATACTGGCCTGGGATTTCCCAGGGCTCACTCCCCCATCTTCACCTCCATCCTCCCAAAACTCTGTGTGTCTGTCTAGGGAAAACCAGAAAATCACCCACGAAGCATCTAGACACTTACTCCACATACATCTACACATGGGCCTGAGCTCCTACTAGTACCTAGCTAAGTCCATGAAGAAACACTAGAGAGAGGGCATCACTTTCTTGAGCTCCAAAGACTGAATTTCACTGAATGTAATCTGGTAAACATTTGAAATTTAAAATTCCAAAAGCCCCAGTGAACAGAGAAAGCATGGTATATGCACTTAGTATAAAAGGATAGTAAAAATTATTTCCAGTCAATGATAGTGAATCTTTCATGGGAATCTTGGTTGGTATTTTGGCTGATTAGACAATCTTGGAATTTAAAATGTTTTCCTGTATTGAGTACAACACGTCCACATAATGACAGAGGGTTATTTTTCCTGTTTAAAGAAAGGAGATTGGTAGCTAAATTTGGAGGAAAATGTTATTAGCATTATAGTGTCACTTGCAATATAAATTAATCTCTTTTGAACACTGAGATCCTTGACTGTCCTGCTAAATGACATTTATTAATGCTCTTTCTCATGTCCAGGAAATCACAGTACTAAGTGAGGGTGCTTCTTTTCAGTGGAATGAAACAGTGTAAGAGGGGCAAAAAGAGAGTTTATGGCTGTCCCAGGAATGCTCAAAAAGGGATTCTTAGAGGTGTCAGAATACAGGACTAACCCATTTCCTTTTCAATAAAGACTGAGTATAATTTACTTTTTGAGATTTTGCTTAATTTGAACCCCTAATTCTATTGTTAATCCCTGTCAGTTTCTCCTGTAGTTACAATCTGTTAAAATTTCAAACAGATAGGAGGTTGTGAATGTCTTCTAAATTCTGTTGGTAGGAGAGCTGTTATTCAGGAAGCCTGAATTCCACCAAGAGGGAGAACCATGGAGATGAGGAATCAGATAGACCAGACACAGGGTATGAGGATGTAGTAGGGATAAACCCATAGGCTGGGATGTCATTCCTAAAACATACCTGCTACCGTGCCTCCATCCTGTGCCTAGGTGATCCTAAGTGCAGTTTTTAGAATCCTTTGCAACCCAGGCAGCCTTGACTGTTTATTATCCTGGGCACTGGAGATGAAACCTACTTACTATATTTCTCATTTTGCGGGGGATAGAATTTGTGGGATAAAAGACAAAATCATGGACAGCTGAATTGAATATATTTCTGAATACTCACGAAGCAGGTGGCCCAAAAGTCCTGTTCTGAAACATGCCTTAGACACAAATTTTACAAATGAGGAAGCTAAGTTTCAGAAGGCTGTTCCGTGACAAACACCAATATAATTGATGACAACCGTAAATAGTGTGTTTCAGTGGCATCACTGAGTACACCATCCCACCCATCAATCAGAAGCATGCATCTGCATTTTAAAATATGCTTATAATTGCTTATTATTCAAGTTTACTGTTGGGAAAGCACTCTTGGTCCTATATACTGCAAGTAATTGAGTCTCTACTATATATTGTTAAGTGATTTGCATGATCTGGACCCTGAGGTCCTAGCATGACATTTTCCTCTTTTCCCATTACTGGCTATTCACAGCATCCAAAGACATGACAGAGGCCCCGACTGTGATGCCCTGGATCAGTGCCAGGCCCCAGGCATTGAAGCCACGCTTGCTGCAATTCTCTCTGGCTCAGTTAGACACATGCTAAAATGGATACAAGGACCCCAAAGCAATTGCCTTGTAGGACATTTAAACGAAGGCAAGTGAACACAAGGTGGACAAGGGAAAGCTTTCAAAACCTTGAAATTGAATTTGGAATCACTAATACAGCTGGGAAAAGATAGCACTGAATGTCTCAAGGTCACTTGCGACAGAGAAGGGGGCTTTATTTCAAAGAAATTGCCCTGTCTGCCAAGATAAAAAGGAGACATATACACAGCAAAGAAAAGGAACAGCTGCTCCAGAGCCCTAGCAAGAAAGAGGCTACAAAACAAATCATCAGTGGGGAAGGGAATGAGGAAAGTCACACATTTCTTCCATCATTGGGCCAGAAGAGCTCTCCCATCTCACGCGCAGGACAAAAAGTAGGCTGGCTCCAAATGGCCGTTTAGGCCCAGTAGGGCCATTTGCAAGAATGGGGAAAGCTAGAGGATAATATGATTTTCTTCACTGTGCCAAGTCAATGGCTGTATTATACCTGCTGTTGCTGGATCGTAAAGGCAGAAGCGTGTTTGGAGCCATTTTGGACCACATCATTCCCACAGTCAGAGGCTACTCCCAGAAACACTGTTTTCTACTACCTGTGGATCAGACTTCCAGCAAATCCCAGGAGACAATGTAAATAGACTGAAATCTTCCTTGTTTCTGGAGGGGATACAGAGGATACCGCAGAGCCCAGATTTTCTCCTACACTTTCTTCTACAAATCTTACAGTTTTAGGGTTCCCATGAAGTCTATGATGTGTTTTGAGTTAATATTTTTGTCTGTGGTATAAGATATGGATCACAGTTTGCATTTGCGTATGGTTATCTAATTGTTCCAGCACCATTTGCTGAAAAGACTATCCTTTCTCCACTAAATTGCCTTTTCAACTTTGAAAAGAATCAATTAACCCACATATGTGTGTGTCTGTTTCTGGACCCTATTCCATTCCACTGATCTATACCTTTATCCTTTTGCCATTACCACATTGGCTTGATTACTGTAGTTTATAGCAAGTCTTGAAGTCAAGTAATGTGAGTGGTTCAACCTTGCTCTTTGTCAAATTTATTCTGGCTATTTTAGTTCTTTTGCCTTACCAAACGCATTTTAGAATCAGCTTGTTGATTTCCACAAAAAAATTCTACTGGGGTTTTTGATTGGAATTATATTGAATTTATACATTCTTATTCTTATTAATAGAAATTGTTTCATGAATATATGCTGATAATTCCAGTTCAAATTCAAGTGTCCAGGGTTTTTCACTTAACCTCTTGTCTTATGTGTCTCCTATATTCTATATCCTGGTTCTCTAGGACATTGACCATGATGGAATTAGAATATTCCATAATTGCTCATTAACTTTATTTCCTGTTACATACATAGTCTCTAAATAATAATACCCATATTGTTACCACCAATGTGATTATTGATAACAATTAAAAACTTTTTGCTTTTCTCTTTGTTCTTCTCCCATCTTTTTAATGGTACTAAACATATAGTCATCCCATTAAAAAAAAAAAAGCACTTTCCCTTAAGATCTTTTTCCTTAAAGGCACACTTTAAATCAATTTATTTAACTTAATTATACTCTGCTTCCTTCAAAAATCACTTTAAGCTGCTTTTTAAAGAGGAAAATACAGTTGAGAAAAAGTGAAGGTACAAACATGCCAACCACAGTTTAAATATAAGCTGTAATTAAGCACCATATTTGGGTCTATGGATCCTCACAGCCAAGTTGAAGATGAAATGTGACAGGTTACATAAATTTGGGTTTTGTTTTTTTTTTTTAAAGAAAATTCGTATTTTATTTTGCTTTCTTCCTTAAGACGAAATGCCAAAAACATTTTTTCATATTGTATCCATAGGAGAAGAAATTGGAGATGTGTGATAACATCTCAACAAGGTTTCATAGAAATGCAAAAGTGAAATTCATATGAAAAAAAGTTCAAAGCATGATACTGAAGTGCAAATCAGCAAGACGGAGTGACCTTGAGGGAAGAGATCTTATCTTACATTCCGTTTTTGTAATAGCTTGTGAGGTACATAATGGAGCTGTTTCTCTCTGTCTCTCCCCTCCCCATTATATTATATGTATATATTATATATAATATATTATAACTATGAAGGTAATATATGCATTTGTTTTCATATTTATATTTCTATAAATATAATAACTATACATATACATCTTATAACTTTTTGCTTTTTTAACTAGAAAGAATTTTCCTTCTATCAAGATTACCACTCAGAACCTTAGCTAACTCTTTAATTCAAGAAAAGACATTGGAGGGAGTTCCCTGGTGGTCCAGTGGTTAGGATACGGCACTTTCACTGCCGTGGCCTGGGTTCAGTCCCTGGCTGTGGAACTGAGATCCCACAAGCCTTACTGCATGGTCAAAATTTTAAAAAAGACACTTGAAAATTCTAATTAGCCACCCCTTAGAAATTGTCACAGGAGTTTGGCCACCATGCTTACGCTGTGCTAAAGCAAACTTAGCATCAAGTTCAGGGGCAATGTAGAGGAAGAAGATATTAGATGCAGATATAATTACATGGGAAGAAGGCATCAAAAAATAAGAAAGTATGAACTAGGTATATGACTAGCGGGGTTGGCAGTGGGAGAAGAGGAATGGGGACTCTGAGCAAGTGGTCCAGGAAAGGAAGTTTATTGTTTGCTCACTGTAAAATCCCCTCAGGACCTAAAGGGAATGGGTGTATCTTGGAAAAGTCTGAATTTGTTAAGAGAAAGATGGCTAAACAGACAATAAATTACGGAATTACTGGGAAAGGTAATCTGAACAGAAGTAGGGTCAAAGATCAAAAATTAAAGTCTCGTGCATGCTCCCACATAGAGTTAAAATTCCATTTCAAAAAAATTCTATTACAAAAATATTTTCCATATTAAACCATGCTTCATGATTTTGCTTTATGAAGTAGCATCTCATTTGCTTGAAAGAGATAGCTTGCCCATTTTCGGCTAGCTAAATTCTTATTACCACTTGAGAGCAGGTAGGTTATTACTTAATCATGTTGTACACCTTCTTGCTTCCCTTTCATGATATAAGGACACACAGCTTGATGTGAAAGAAGCACATCCACTTGCTAAAGAAATCAAGCTTTTTAAGTGATATGGGTTAGTTGTAACAGTAACACTGATTTCTTATGTTCTTTCTTTATGACGCCTAAGTAACGCATTATTTGCATTCATACTTTATTGAAATTTTATATGTCATTAGGAAAAAAAAACTCTTACCAATGGGAAACAAAAGTTTTGCTTGAAATATATTCCTTTAGGGACTTCCCTGGTGGCACAGTAGTTAAGAATCCACCTGCCAATGCAGGGGACATGAGTTCGAACCCTTATCCTGGAAGATCCCGCATGCCGTGGAGCAAATAAGCCCGTGCGTCACAACTACTCTAGAGCCCATGAGCCACAACTATTGAGCCCACGTGCCACAACTACTGAAGCCTACATGCCTACAGTCCGTGCTCTGCAACAAGAGAACCACCACAATGAGAAGCCTGAGCACCACAATGAAGCGTAGCCCCCACTCACTGCAACTAGAGAAAGCCCGCCTGCAGCAATGAAGACCCAATGCAGCCAATCAATACATAAATAAATAATTTTTTAAAAAAAAGATGCTTTGCCCACTTAAAAAAAAAAAGAAATATATTCCCTTAACAAAGTGAGATAGAAAGTCTGTTGTGTTAGAATGCTGGACCAGAGGCATGGATTCAAACCTTAAGTCTGTAACTTACACGTTGTATAAGATTGAATGAGTTATTGACTGTTTCTGGGCCTTGAATATCTTTGGGCAACGAAATAGAGATAATAATAATAATAATTACCTCATAGGATTGTAGTCATGATTAAATGAAATAATATGTGGAAAAGTTCTTGGTAAAAACTCTAATACTCTGTAACTGTAGTCTTTCCGTGTGGGTGATAGTTTATAAAATTCTAGGTCTGCTCTGTTTGACCAAAAAAAATCCCCATCCAGACTATTCTGGTAAGAAACCTGCCTTCATGCTGTCTTATCTTCCCAAACAGATGTATTGGTTATTAGGAGTTATTCCTCTTACCTGGTGAGACTCCTCAAGCCTCCAGGGAAGAGGAGCCAGGGGACTGGGTGGACAGTGAGAGACATTGGCCCCATAGTTAGTACATCACATCCCCCATCTCAGGCCATGTTAGCTTCCAACTCCAAAAAACATCAAGCCAACAATTCCTTTCATCTGCAGGGCAAGATGTTGGCTGCTTTAAGATTACAGATGTTATTTATAGGGCTGAGAGCAGACACGATCATATGCACTAATATGTTTTCATCAGCTTTTGAAAGAGAACCCTCTGTCCACACCCTCCCCTCCCATCACACACCCGCTGGTTATGTACCAAAACATGCCATTAAAGAATAAGTTTTCCTTTTTGCTGACAAACAAAATCAGATGCTAATCAATAGGAATTCAGTTGGCAGAGCTGTCTTGCTCATCAGTGAAATTACATCTGGATCTTGTTGGCATGATGGTAAGAAACCCTTCTGATGGGAAGCTAAAATGAAAAAATATGCTCTCTGTCACTTGTAGGAAAATGTAAACAACCATAACATTCACTCAATCAACCAAGCAAACAAACAAAAAACCCCCCTGTTGTTAGGGTGTTGTGAATCAATTTTATCGCTCTGTGCCCCCTTCCAATAAAATATGAGCAAATAAAATACAATAGATTTGTTTATTCAAAATTCAAATGTTCTTTCTAGGTGATTACTTTCAAGAACAGTTGGGGCTCAAACAGACCTGTCCTGTTGTTTTTTGTGACCACCTGTGTCAGTCAGAACTGACCCTTTCAGTCATATTCAATAAGATTACCACCCTAGCCCTGTAGCTATTGTTTACCCTTTAAAGAAAACACATAAAACATTAGCATTTCCTAACAATAAGTCTCCCCAGATGGTCTTATGTAAGTAGAACAGCTTCATCCATCAGTGAAGATCCATCAGCCAAGTTGTAGATTTAGGTTGGTTTTGACATTTTTGTTATTAACCAAGATCTTAGCACTGAAAAGGAAGTTGCTTACCCTCTCTTCTCTTCACCAAATGTTGTGAAGACAATAGAGTGAGAAAAAAAAAAAAAGCATAAACCCAGTCTATAATAGGTTGGCGATTAAACAGGATATAGTAGCTCTCTCAGAAATATTTCTAACCTTATTGTAAAGAGTGTTTTGTTTCCTTTGGATAAATACCCAGTATGGTAGTTCTATGGTAGTTCTATTTTTAATTTCTTGAGGAACCTCCATACTGATTTCCATAATGACTACTTATTTGTGGTCCCACCAACAGTGTACAAGAGTTCCCTTTAATCCACATCCTCACCAACACTTATTTCTTGTCTCTTTGATAATTGCCATCTTAACAGGTGTGAGGTGATATCTCATTGTGGTTTTGATTTGCCTTTCCCTGAGGATTAATGATTTGAGCATCTTTTCATGTACCTGTTAACTATCTGTATATTTTCTTTGGAAAAATGTCTATTCAGGTTCTTTCTCCATTTATTTATTTATTTATGTTAAAGATTTTTTAATTATTTATTTATTTTAGGGTGCATCAGGTCTTAGTTGTGGCACATGGGATCTTCGTTAAGGCTTGCGGGATCTTTCACTGTGGCATGCGGGCTTCTCTCTAGTTGTGATGTCTGGGTTCCAGAGCGCATGGGTTCTGTAGTTTGTTGCACAGTGGGCTCTCTAGTTGAGGCAAGAGAGCTCAGTAGTTGAGGCATGCGGGGGCTTAGTTGCCCCACAGCATGTGGGATCTTAGTTCTCTGACCAGGGATCAAACCCACATCCTCTGCATTGTAAGGGGATCCTTTACCACTGGACCACCAGGGAAGTGCCCTTTCTCCATTTATTAATTGTTTTGCTTTGTTTTTCATTATTAAGTTGTATGAGTTCTTTGTATATTTTGTATATTAACTCATTATAAGATATGTGGTTTGCAAATATTTTTTTCCATTCCATGGGTTGCCTTTTCAGTTTGTTGATGGCATCCTTCACTGAGTAGAAGCTTTTTAGTTCGATGTAGCCATTATCTCAAAGAGATATCTGTATATGTATTTATATTGGGTTGGCCAAAAAGTTTGTTTGGGTTTCTGTAAGATGTTATGGAAAAACCTGAAAGAAATTTTTGGCCAATCCACTACATTCAGCCTTAAAAAAAAAAGAAGGAAATTCTGTCTTTTGTGACAATACGGAAGGATCTGGAGGGCATTAAGCTAATTGAAATAAGCCAGAGACGGAAAGATAAATACTGCATGGTATCACCTACATACGAAATCTAAAAAAAAATGAACTTATAGAAACAGAGTAGAAAAGTGATTGCTAGGGACCAGGGTTTGGGGGAAATAAGGAGAAATTGGTAAAGGGCAAAGGGTAAAAACTTTCATCTGTAAGATGATTACATTCTGAGGATCTAAAGAAAACATGATGACAATAATTGATAACACTGTATCATGTAATGGAAATTTGCTAAGAGAGTAGAACAAATATTCTCACCAAAAAAAAAAAAAAAAGATAAATAGGTAAATATGTGACGTGCTTGTTGTGTTAATTAACTCAATGAGGGAAAGTCTTTTCATCATATATACCTATATAAAATCATCACATTTTATGCTTTAAATATAATTAGAATTTTATTTGTCAATTATACCTCAATAAAGCTTAAAAGAAAAGAGTGTTTTGAATTTGTCAAGCTTTTAAATTAGAATGTTGAATGCCTTGGGCTTCTTCCTTCCTCCCTTCCTCCTCCTTTCCTTCTCATCCCCTTCCTTTCTCCCTCCCTCCTTCCCTTCCTCCCTTCCTTCTTTCCTTCCTTTCCTTCCTTCTTTCCATCCTTTCTCTCTCTCTCTCTCTTTCTTTCTGGCCGAAGGATCTCCAAATGCTTTCACATACATCAATTTACCTTGTTTTCACAGATATCCTAAGAAATAGGACCACTAGAATGATATTTGGGTATTACAAATAAGATTGATGACTTTTCCAAGATGAACCATTATGTAGTTGATAAATCTGACGTTAAAACTCAAATTTCCTAACAACTGATTCAAGACCTTTTCTATTTTCAGTATTTCTAAGCACTCAATTGCTATGTAATTAAGATATCAAGTGTCTGTTGGTCAATCCAACCCTTAGGGATGCATTCAATAGAATCAGTGATAAGTATGAAAACCTAAGCAAGCAAAATAGCTTATTGAAAACAGTTTCAAAATTCTGGGAGAACTACTAAAAATATCAACAAGAATAAGCATTTTCTAGCTTAATCCTTCACATAAATAGATGCTGCTGCTGACAGTGTTTCTTCCAGAGCTGGACTTCCCACTGTCAGCAAGATGCAAGCTGAGATATTTACAGTGATTGTGTTTTACATCACACCATCTACATCCTCCCTGACTTTCTCAGCATTTTCTGCACAGGGTGGGATAAAATGCTGGTATCATGTAGCAATGACCTCAAAAGCCCCAGGCTGGGCATTGTCAATATGGCATGTTCTCCAGCTTTCAGTTCTTTGAATCCCTGCCCTGGCAACCAGATGGATTGCTACACACTAGCTTGTGTAATTTAGCCCCGCATATTAAATTGACTTCCTTTCTAGTTTCTTATAGACAAGGATGGAGGACTCACATTAAAACTGAGTTTCCAATTGTCCTCACTCTGCACACTCAGTGTTGATTATCTCCTTGCCTGTAACAAACCACTATGGCTGACCTGAATGTTGCAGTAATTTAGATTCAATGCAATACCACCAAATTGTGTGTGTGTCCTTATCACTACTTTCAAGGGTGGGGAGTGGGTATGAATACGTTCAAGAACTTGAACTTCAAGTATATAAAAATCATTTCTTAGGAGGGAGAAATAGTGAAAAGGAAAGGGGAAAAAAAGGGGGCCACCAGCATGGGCAGAGATGATTCATTTTGCACAGAAGCTTAGAAATTAGAAAATGACAGTCTTACAAAGTCTGACGTTTCTCTCGAATCTTTCCATTCCCATTCTTTCTCTCTACCTTTGTTTTACCTAAAGTTCCTCTTCAAAAGCTCTCACCTGTTCAGCCTCCCAAAAATCTACCCTTAGCAACAACTGTATTGAAATTCACTGTCAATGGTGAGCTAGCCAGGAGCCAAGTCTGCCTTTCTAATCTCGGGACTGATGTTGAAGCAAGTCTCTCTTTGTGCTTTGCATTGAATGTAACCTCCACTCTCCAACTCTTGATGATTCCTTCTGTGCCTCCAATGCCTTGAGTTTGTGCTTCTTTCATAGCATTCATTTGCTTTGGACACGTTTTACGAGGAGTTGCTTACATATCTGTCTGACGTCCCCCCCGCCCCCCCAACCGCCCAGTTCATAATGTCTCTAAGGCAAAGACTGTGTCCTTTTAGAAAATTGTGTTCAACATATTAGGACATTGATGTGGACAAAATGTATCTCTGAAGTCTCTAACAGTGGTTTTTAACAGGATAATTCTGTCCCTTGCCCTGGGGATGAAGAAGCAGGCAATGGCCATTGGGGGTGGGCTGCTAGTAGCATCTGGTGGGTAGAGGCCAAAGCTACTGCTAAATGTCCTACAAGACACAGCATAGCTCCCTGCAACAAAGAAATATCCAGCTCAAAATATCCATAGAGCTGAGATAAAAATCCTTGCTAACAAAACAAAGTATCATCCCTAAATAAATCCATATGTATCTCTTCAAATGGGCTTTTTCTTTTTAGGTAGACCTGACCAACATGTCTGTCAGGAGTAGCATCTTACCCCCAACTAATAATCCAGCATATTTTGTCTTCTTTCCCCAGCCTTAGCTAATTTAATTATAACCCGTTGTGAAGCCTATTAGATAGATTTTATTCTTCTCCTTTTAAGAAATTTGAGATTAGGAAGAGTTAAGTAATCTGTAAAGGTTCAGACCTATGAAGGGGGCAGCAGAACTTGAATCTAGGACTTCTGGCTGCATAGTCATGAAGAAAAGAGTAAGAAAATACACAAAGGCATAAAAATTCAGGGCATGTTGAGAGATCAGCCAGTAGTAAATGCTGCTAAATCCTGGGGTGCAAGGAGGTGAAACTGCCCTTTAAGCTAAAACTAAATTGTTTTGGGGTCAGATGGTTGAGGTTCCTGAGTGCCTTTTTAGGCATTCTGAACTTAATGGAGGATGGAGAGTTGGGGGTAGATAGCATTGTAGCTGGTTAGAAATTTTCTTTAGAAGGATCAGTCTGGCAGTCAATGGGCTGCTTGGAGAAGCGATCATTTAGAAGATGGCAGCAGTTCTGGTCCCTTTTCTAACCTCTAGGGGTGGATGCAAAGAGCAGTACACATTAACTCTTACAAGTTGCTAGAAACTGCCCTAGCCCACTCCAGATAATGTCAATGTGTTTGAGAGGGTAAATAACCACCCTATGGAAGTTTTTGTACCTATTTTAAGTCTGTGCTACCACACACTGAACTAAAACCACAAATTCTTAGACTTCGTATTTCCAACCAAAAACCTAGACGTATATAATCTATAGACCTACATATGTTAGGTGCAATAAGCAATTAACTCATTTCCAGAACTTGAAAGCAATATCAAGAGAATTCTTTCCACTTAAACTATTTGAGCGTTTCTGAACAAAGTGACCCACTGCTGTCTTTTAGGATATGAGGATTTAGAAAAACCTATTATAGATGAAGGTTATCATGGGGTTTCTTCTCAATAAATTTGAGTCTGATTTTGAGTTTTGAGATGAAAAATATTCTAAACAGCTAGAATTTCAGGGGGTGTATACATGTTCTCAAAAGAATAATATACAAACACAGCCCAGGAGCCTCCCACCAGTTATACCTAGAGTGAAGTGTATTCTTCTGTGAATGTATTTCTTCTTAACTAACCTCCCACAGATGAAACAGAAGCCAGTGTCACCTGTGATCTATTTCTCACATAACTAGTGGTGACAGCTTGTTTTGCATTTTTTTTTTGCCTTCTTTTTAAACACCAGACTAATCCATCATGAACTGCAACCGCTTTTATTGTATAGGCCTTTGAATTTCAGAATGCCTAATTTGTTTACTTAAATGAAAAAGAGTTTCCAAAAGAAAGCAGAAAAGCTAAGAAGAGGTTTAGCTTCTCACCTGCAGTCAAATACTCATTTTGCCTCTGGGATCTCCATTTTGAGAGCTGTCAAGGCACTAATATTCTGTAAAAGCCTCATTAGAGAGAAGATCTCTATTGAAATGGCCAGAAGACTTATTAGCAGGTCACAACCATTCTGACCTTCCAGTTCTGTGGCCATTTTCATGGCATAGCATATTTAGTGACTTTGTGAGGATTTTATTCCCAAACCTACTAATAACTGAGCAAATACCTCATGCATCACTGCTCTAGTTGTGGTATCTAGGATAGAACTGGAAACAATCTTAGACAAAGGATACTCATCAATGAATATGCTTCTCTCTTTTGAGTTACAAAAGATCTCAATTCTTTTATACTTGTTCTTCAGTGTTGGGCTTGGGGTAGAAACTTTCCCTAGGCAAGGCATGTCTTTGTGGATATGTCAGAAGAGTGTTCCAGAACATTGTACAGCTGAACTTCTGTCCATGAGTACTTCCCTGTTCCAGCACAAAACTTCAGAAAGTCTTCTACTGGGATATGCCTGGCATACTGAAGTGAATGAATTACATTAGTCCAAACTACAGATCTGTGGATCATGTGTCAACCGCTAAGGATTTACTGAGTTCCTATTAAGTGCTCTTTCCTGTAAAGGTTATACTGAAGCATGACATGCTGTTATACTGTTTTTGAGAAATTTAGGTGTGATTGGATGGCAATGTGAATTTATTCAAAACAACTGCAGAGGGATAAGCAATGGTATCTGATCAAGGGAGAGGAGTTATTTGGTGTGGATGTTAATTGTGCTTTTATAATCCAGAGAAGAAGGAGGTAAATGAAGGTTGGCAAGCCCAGAGAATACCTCCTTGAAGAGATAACTCTTGAACTGGATTTTAAGTCTTAGCATTTGAATATATCACAGTGAGGAGATGGAATTTCAAATCTGGAGGGCAACACAAATAAATAAAAAGTTGGGAGGACATAGTCGTAAAAGGGGATAGGAAAATGGCAATGTAGACAGGAGATCTTTCTGACAAAACCTAAGCTTTCAGTGTAAGATTGGAGAAGTTTAACGGGAACAGATTGAAGGACCTTGAAAACTTAACAGAGGAATTTGGACTTGATGCCATAAGCAACTGAGTCATTGTAGATGCTTGGCAGGAAGATCAGCACTGGTGTATGAACTTGGTTCGGCAGGGCATAGGCTGGGGGGTAAGTCAGAGCAAGGCAGGTATGCAGCATTTGAGCACTTGTGCTCACGTGCACTGAAGAGGGAGAAGGAAGGCAGGGATAAAACCGAGATCCCTTTTGAAGGCTTGGTGACTGATTGAGGGTCGAAGGATTGAGCATCATTGAAGGTGATTCCAAGACTAAATGTGGGACTGTTATAACCCATGGAAGGCCGTCTTCCACAGGTTCAGTAAGAAGCTCCTGTCTCTTTCCCCAGGAGAAGACATCCCTTTTAGGCTTTCCCTAAAGAGAATCAGGAATGAAAAAAGAACTAAAAACTAGCTATGATTCTCTCAAAACTGGTGGAAGACTAAAATGGTATTTCTGAAGAATAAGTCCTTTCAAACACAGAATGTTTTTGATTTGATGGAGAACTTGATTTAGTCCATTTTTTTAATTCTGTTATAGCAATGTCAGTGTATATAGTTTTTGAGAAATAAAATCAGTAGAGAGGGAGAAAACATAGCATGCCATCCTTATTCCTTCGTATTTCTGTAACACAGGAACTTGACTGCATCGGGACCCAGACCTCTTCCTTGGTCTACATTGTCATAGCCTCCTTCCACCTCTCATACCCTTATACTTCCTTACCACTAATACGAAACCCTCTTCCACGTAGTGCACTGAGAACCAAACAGACCTCCTCTTCCTTTTCAGTTGCCACTCTCAATTCCTCACTTTTTTACCAAGAACCCTTCCCTCTACTCTCAGTTGGGACAATTCAGTTAACTAGAAAGTAAGTTAACGTACAATCAGAGTCTTGCTGTGCTTTGCCTCAATTCTTTTCACTCTAATCCAAGGAAACCACCTTTATGAAGGAGTAGGAATAAAATGCTTGGAACTGGCTTCTCTGACCTCTCAGGCAGCATAATGCAATGGACGGTAACTTTGGAAATACATATAGCTTTACACACATAACAGGCTGCATTTAAATATTTACATGCTTCTCTTAATTGCTTATTTTTATTGTTTTGCTGAAACTGCATGTCTATCACATTGTTCAGACAATCTCACATAGGGCTTTTTAATGGAATCCCTTGACGGCAATGAGTTTTAATTTATGGGCTTTCAAATCAAGTTAATGACTTTCCTAGTAGGAGAAGATGAACAGAAGCGAATAGTATAGAGGAAGAGCCCTGGGTTTGGTGCAAAGATTGAACCCAAGAGAAGCTGGAAAACTCAGGGTAATTCTGATTTGCATTGATGATGTTCTCACCTATAACTCTTGCCTTAGCAATTGTCTCTTTTCTGATTTAGTCCATGAGAAAACTGTCATTAAATGTGTGGACAAAATCTAGTCTGTAGACATTGTAGATAAGCTTCTTCCTTGTGGAGATGCCCTTTGTCCAAAGAATCTCATTTTCAGCTGCTGAATTCCAAGGTGGCAGCTATAGTAAAGTTCAGAATATGGTCTTGGGCCAGTTGGGAAGACCACCAAGCTTTGAATTCTGTCTTTGCCATTTGTCAGGTTTGTGACCTTAGTAAAATCACTTAATAGTCTAAACCTTGACTTTTCTATAAAATTAGAATAGTAATAATTACTTGATTATTGTGAGAATTAAATAAGAATGTACATAAATAAGAATGTACACAAACACCTGATAAAATATTTAGCATCCAATAAATATTTAGCACTGAATAAAATATTACAATTTGTCATTGCACCCTATGACCTCTCTATGAGCCTGAGGGACATCTGTATAATGATAAGTATGAATATCTTAAGTTTGTTCTGGAAAAAAGAGAATTTGTTTTATTTTCCAACAAAGTACCTCTTCTCACTGTCCCTATGTTGACTAATCATATAATCAATCTCCCAACTGATTTTGGGTTTAAAACTATTGGATGTTTTTAATTGTTTTTTCTAATTTCTTAAACACCTCCCCCCATCCTCCAACCTAGTTAATCAATTCTCCATCACAGCCAGTTTCCTTTAAAACGATGGCTTTCCAACATTTTGTGGTTTATAAATTCCTTTGAGATTTTGTGGAACAATGAACCTCTCCAAAGAATAATGCATTCAAGTGTACAAAATTTTATAAGCCATTTTTAGGATAAACAGACCTCCCAGATCCCATACAGGTACCTCTAGATATCTAGGGACTCAAGGTTGAGAGCCCCAGGCCTGAAATATTTTTTTCAATACAGATGATTCTTTCCATTTTTCTGGCCTCTAATCTAGTTTCAATCCTTATCACCTGTTGCTGAAATCCAACTTTGTCTCCAGATGTTCTTCCTCCTACCCAGACACACCAAGTTGCTTCCAGAATCTTTTGTCTCTAAAATAAAATTTTCTCACTCAAACTCTTTTGAAATTTTTAATTTTTGATACACAGTGGTCCTCAAACTTTACTGCGCATAGTGAGCTGGAGAGATTCTGAATGTAGACCTGGGATGGGTTCCCGAGATTTACATACTTCAAAAAAATGTCCAAGGTGATTCAAACACTAGTAGTCCCAGACCACCCTTCAAGAAAAACTGTCCTGAGATGATCTTTAGAGGCTAATTTCCTCACTCCTATATTCTGTTTAACCTTGCCTTTGTACTTTCACTAACCGAGTATGTTTAGAAGTCATCCTTTGCTCTTATTTGTCCTTCAATCTAGGAAACTCTCTTTATTCTCACAGCTTTGTTGAAAAACTGCATATCCTCTATGGCTCACTGCAACTACGACTCTTCTATGGCTTCTTTCTTTACCAATCCCCCTAATAAAAATGTATTCACACCCTGTTTCAAAGTGCCGCCATTAGAGTACATGGTAGACTTTCCCCTGAATTATTGTTGATTGTATGCAAGTCTCTTACCTTCACTAGATTATACAATTCTTCAAGGCAGACCAGATCCTACTCTTTATACAATCACAGTGCTCAACACAGAGCCTTATATGTTGTAGATATTCTTAAAATGTTTGCTGAATGATCAGATTTGCTGTTTTTCATACACATGCCGCATCTTTTGAAATATTGCATTTGTGTCCTCAGAGCAGCAGAACTCAGTTATGATACAGAAGAGCCTCATTTGTGAGAGTGAAGTGCTGTGCTTTTGTGCTTGAGCTGGCTTGTACTGGCTTAGAAGAACGACTTGTGTACATTTCTTCCTACCTCTGAGTTCAGTGATCTTTTTGGTAAGCTTACAATCAGTCATGGTGATAGTACTTACACCCCAGGAATCGAAAAATGCTACAAATCAGGTTTTCATTTTTGTCTTTTTTTTTTTTGAGAATTATGTACTAGTACACCATTGCCAGTAACCAAAATAGTCAAAGGATCCCTGTGTGCCTTCATAGAATCCAATCCAATAGGAAAAACTCATTTAGCAACCTTGATAACCACCATTTATAAGTAAAAGAGCTACACATAGATCAAAACCTTGGAAACTTTACTCCCACAGTGGCATGGAGTAGACTATATCAAGGCACCAAAATCTAGGATTTGTTTTGAATCTTCCATCTGAAAACTGTAAGACATCATGCAAATTGCTTGAATCTCTTCTGGGCTTTAATGTTATCACTTAAGAGAAGAAAAAATAATGCCTTCTTCTACCCACATCAAGAGCCATACTGAGGAAAAAAATGAGTGAAGCCATATGTGCAGAAGCCTTTTCAAAACTGTAAACTTCTACCAAAAAGCACAATGACTACCAGGAAAACCTCCTAGATTTAGTTTTATAAGAGAACCCAGCTAGTAAGAGAGTGACAGTTCTTCATTTATCTTCACTAATCAATTTGAATTCGTGAAATCAGTCATATTTTAAATACTGCATGTACCACCCATTTCCTATCCACTGCAACATCAACCAAGATATGCATTTTATCTCTTCTCTTGAGATTTTCCCTTTATTTGCACAGAAGTTTTCTTTTCCTTAGAACAGTAAAGCCTAGACTAATCTGTTCTTTATCACAAAATTTATTGAAATACAGACAGACTGTGTAACTACCCTCCCTACTCCACATACTACAAAAATAAAATGGAATTGATTAGTGATTGACTTCAAAGTGAGTAATTGAGCTTTAATGGGTTTATAAAAGGGATTGAAATCAAGGCAATAAATTAAAAGCAAAATAAAAGAGTAAACAAGAAAGGATGTTTTACAACTTGGTTCCATTACAGTCTATGCTAACCAGATTAAAAAGTAATTGCCATGTCAAGAAAAATTACAGTGGCCTCTGCAAAATGAAAGAGCAGTGGGCTCTCTTTGTATGTAGGGTATAAAATAGACAGAAAGGAAAGGAGTGCAGGGAATGGGGAGAGGGCAGACTATTTTTTCCTGGTGGTCATTATGCTTTCAATACCTCAGATCTCGTCATAGAAACAGACATTATCATCAACACATGCTAATGAGCTGACTGATTTCAGCTGAACTCTTTAATGTCCTCTATTATCTCTGTATTGCATATCAGAGTATATTTATGACTGCATGGTTTATATTTTAAATGTCCCTAAATCAATGACATTGAAAAGACAGAATAGTCTCAATAATTTAGGAGGCTTTTTTAATAGACAGTTTTTTTTTAAATAAAGAGGATTACATATTATCTAAAATAAGAGTCACTGATGATTGGAGAATCAAAAGCCACCATAAAATAGGGAGATTTCATAAGTAAATTGGATGTAGCTATGTCTCTATGAGCCTTGATGATACGTCATGGGGCACTTAGGGAATTGAATGCACAGGACCACAGCTCATTATCTTTGAGAATTCATGGCTGGCTGGTGAGAAGCCTAAAGAGTGTCAAAGGGCAGATGTAGAAGCAATTTTTTAAAAAAAACCATCTCTAGACTCTCCACAACCTGAGAACCTATTCTCAAATACATCTGAAAAGATGTAAGCATGAAGATTCAAAACAGAGTATCTGTTGATCAATCTGATAAGCAAAGCCATGTAACTTAAAGTGTATACAGGGGATTGTGCTGGTGCAATGTCAATGGCAAAGAATTGGAACTGACCAAACTTCCCCACAGACACATCTATCCATTAGTTGGGGCTTCCAAGTTAGACTGGGAACACTTGTACAAGATTCCTGGAAGAGTCAAGGTGGCCAAATGAGGAATCTGTTATGAGATAATAGAAATGCTTTCCAAGAGTATTAACATCAGTTCTCCAATAGTTGGAGAATCTTGACTGCTAACAAAGTCTTATGCATCACAGAGAAAGTGGTCATGCCAGTAAAAAAAAGAGAACAGATCTGTTTGTACTTTTATCGTATACTAAATGAGGACTAAGACTGGCTTGCATTGTGCATTTACTTTAAGAATCTGTAATCCTGGCTAGATTGAGTTCAAGAAAATAAATAGGCAGATGTTTAGATAATTATACAGATTAATCACCCCCTGAAAGATTAGTCACTTAATACAATTTACGTTTACTATCCTTTTTTTTTAAGCTCTTTATTGGAATATAATTGCTTTATACTCTTGTACCAGTTTTTGAGGTATACCAAAGTGAATCAGCTGTATTTATACATATATCCCCATATGCCCTCCATCCTGCGACTCCCTCCCACCCTCCCTGTCCTGGCCCTCTAAAGCATGACCGATCATCGAGTTGATTTCCCCTTGTTATATAGCAACTTCCCACTAGCTATTTTACATTTGGTAGTATATCTATGTCTATGCTACTCTCCCACTTCATCCCAGCTTCCCCTTTGCCCCCCACCCACCAACCCCAGCCCCGTGTCCTCAAGTCCATTCTCTAGATTTGCATCTCCACTCTTGCCCTGTCACTGGGTTCATCAGTACCATTTCTTCAGATTCCATATATATGAGTTAGCATACAATATTTGTTTTTCTCTTTCTGGCTTACTTCGCTCTGTGTGACTGTTTCTAGGTCTATCCACCTCATTACATATAGTTCAATTTTGTTCCTTTTTATGGCTGAGTAATATTCCATTGTATATATATGCCACATCTTCTTTATCCATTCATCTGTTGATGGACATTTAGGTAGCTTCCATGTCCTTGCTATTCTAAATACTGCTGCAATGAACATTATGGTACATGTTTCCTTTTGAAATATGGTTTTCTCTGGGTATGTGCCCAGTAGTGGGATTACTGGGTCATGTGGTAGTTCCATTTGTAGTTTTTTAAGGAACCTCCAAACTGTTTTCCATAGTGGCTGTACCAACTTACATTCCCACCAACAGTGCAGGAGAGTTCCCTTTTCTCCACACCCTCTCCAACATTTGTTGTTTCCAGATTTTTTGATGATGGCCATTCTGACCAGTGTGAGGTGATACCTCATTGTGGCTTTGACTTGCATTTCTCGAATGATTCGTGATGTGGAGCATCTTTTCATGTGTTTGTTGGCCATCTATAAGTCTTCTTTGGAGAAATGTCTATTTAGGTCTTCTGCCCATTTGTGGATTGGGTTATTTGCTTTTTTGGTATTAAGCTTCATGAGCTGCTTGTATATTTTGGAGGTTAATCCTTTGTCCATTGCTTCATTGGCAAGTATTTTCTTCCATTCTGAGGGTTGTCTTCTTGTCTTGTTTATGGTTTCTTTCACTGTGCAAAAGCTTTTAAGTTTCATTAGGTCCCATTTGTTTATTCTTGATTTTATTTCCTTTATTCTAGGAGGTGGGTCAAAAAGGATCTTGCTTTGATGGATGTCATAGAGTGTTCTGCCCATGCTTTCCTTAGGTCTTTAATCCATTTTGAGTTTATTTTTGTGTATGGTGTTAGGAAGTGTTCTAATTTCATTCTTTGACATGTTGCTGTCCAATTTTCCCAGCACCATTTATTGAAGAGGCTGTCTTTTTTCCATTGTATATTCTCGCTTGCTTTGTCAAAGATAAGGTGCCCATATGTGTGTGGGTTTACCTCTGGGTTCTCTATTCCGTTCCACTGATCTTCCTTTCTATTTTTGTGCCAGTACCATACTGTCTTGATCACTGTGGCCTTGTAGTATAGTTTGAAGTCAGGAAGACTAATTCCACCAACTCCATTTTTCCTTCTCAAGATTGCTTTGGCTATTCAGGGTCTTTAGCATTTCCATACAAATCATAAGATTTCTTGTTCTAGTTCTGTGAAAAATGCCATTGGTAATTTGATCGGGATTGCCTTGAATCTGTAAATTGCTTTGGGTAGTACAGTCATTTTCACAATATTGATTCTTCCAATCCAGGAACATGGTATGTCCCTCCATCTGTATTGTCTTTGATTTCTTTCATCAGTGTCTTATAGTTTTCTGCATGCAGGTCTTTTGCCTCCTTAGGCAGGTTTATTCCTAGGCATTTTATTCTTTTGGTTGCAATGGTAAATGGGAGTGTTTCCTTAATTTCTCTTTCTGCTCTTTTGTTGTTAGTGTATAGGAATGCAAGAGATTTCTGTGAATTAATTTTGTATCCTGCTACTTTACTAAATTCATTGATTAGGGCTAGCAGTTTTCTGGTAGCATTTTTAGGGTTTTCTATCTATGATATCATGTCATCTGCAAAGAGTGACAATTTTACTTCTTTTCCAATTTGGATTCCTTTTATTTCATTTTCTTCTCTGACTGCTCTGGCTAAAAATTCCAAAACTATGTTGAATAATAATGGTGAGAGTGGACACCCTTGTCTTGTTCCTGTTCTTAGAGGGAATACTTTCAGTTTTTCACCATTTAGAACAACGTTGGCTTTTGGTTTGTCATATATGGCTTTTATTATGTTTAGGTAATTTCCTTCTATGCCCATTTTCTGGAGAGTTTTTACCATAAATGGATGTTGAATTTTGTCAAAAGGTTTTTCTGCATCAATTGAGATGATCACATGGTTTTTACCCTTCAATTTGTTAATATGATGTATCACATTGATTGATGTGCATATATTGAAGAATCCTTGCATTCCAGGGATAAACCCCACTTGATCATGGTGTATGATCTTTTTAATGTGTTGTTGGATTCTGTTAGCTAGTATTTTGCTGAAGATTTTTGCATCTATATTCATCAGTGATATTGGTCTGTAATTTTCTTTTTTTGTGACATCTTTGCCTGGTTTTGGTATCAGGGTGATGGTGGCCTCGTAGAATGAGTTTGGGAGTGTTCCTCCTTCTGCTATATTTTGGAAGAGTTTGAGAAGGATAGTTGTTAGCTCTTCTCTAAATGTTTGATAGAATTTGCCTGTGAAGCCATCTGGCCCTGGACTTTTGTTTGTTGGGAGATTTTTAATCACAGTCTCAATTTCCATACTTGTGTTTGGTCTGTTCATATTTTCTATTTCTTCCTGGTTCAGCCTTGGAAGATTGTACTTTTCTAAGAACTTAACCATTTCTTCCAGATTATCAAATTTATTGGCATATAGTTGCTTATAGTAGTCTCTCATGATCTTTTGTATTTCTGTGGTGTCACTTGTTACTTTTCCATTTCTAATTCTGTTGATTTGCGTCTTCTCCCTTTTTTCCTGATGAGTCTGGCTAATGGTTTATCAATTTTGTTTATCTTCTCAAAGAACCAGCTTTTAGTTTCATTGATCTTTGCTGTTGTTTCCTTCATTTCTTTTTCATTTATTTCTGATCTGGTCTTTACGATTTCTTTCCTTCTCCTCACTTTGGGGTTTTTTTTGTTCTTCTTTCTCTGATTGTTTTAGGTGTAAGTTTAGGTTGTTTATTTGATATTTTTCTTGTTTCTTGAGGAAGGATTGTATTGTTATAAACTTCCCTCTTAGAACTGCTTTTGCTACATGCCATAGGTTTTGGGTTGTTGTGTTTTCATTGTCATTTGTTTCTAGGTATTTTTTAATTTCCTCTTTGATTTCTTCAGTGATTTCTTGGTTGTTTAATAATGTATTGTTTGGTCTCCATGTGTTTTTATTTTTTACAGTTTTTTTCAGGTAATTGATATCTAGTCTCATGGCGTTGTGGTCAGAGAAAATGCTTGATATGATTTCAATTTTTTTGAATTTACCAAGGCTTGATTTGTGACCCAAGATATGATGTATCCTGGAGAATGGTCCATGTGCACTTGAGAAGAAAGTGTATTCTGTAGTTTTTGGATGGAATGTCCTATAAATATCAATTAAGTGGAGATGGTCTAATGTGTCATTTAAAGCTTGTGTGTCCTTATTTGTTTTCTGTTTGGATGATCTGTCCATTGATGTAAGCAGGGTGTTAAAGTCTCCTACTATTATGTTACTGTCAATTTCCCCTTTTATGGCTGTTAGCATTTGCCTTATGTATGGAGGTGCTCCTATATTGGGTGCATAGATATTTACAATTCTTATACGTTCATCTTGGATTGATCCCTTGATCATTATGTAGTGTCCTTCCTTCATTCTTGTAATAGTCTTTACTTTAAAGTCTAATTTGTCTGATATGAGTATTGCTACTCCAGCTTTTTTTTTACTTCCATTCGCATGGAATATCTTTTTCCATCCCCTTACTTTCATTCTATATGTGTCCCTTGGTCTGAAGTGGGTTTCTTGTAGGCAGCATATAGGAGGGTTTTGTTTTTGTATCTGTTCAACCTGTCTGTGTCTTTTGGTTGGAGCATTTAATCCATTTACATTTAAGGTAATTATTGACATGCATGTTCCTATTACCATTTTCTTAATTGTTTTGGGTTTGTTTTTGTAGGTCTTTTCCTTCTCTTGTGTTTCCTGCTTAGAAAAGTTTGTTTAGCAATTGTTGTAAGGCTGGTTTGGTGGTGCTGAATTCTCCTAGCTGTTGCTTGTCTGTAAAGCTTTTCATTTTTCCGTTAAATCTGAATGAGATTCTTGCTGGGTAGAGTACCCTTGGCTGTAGATTTTTCTCTTTCAGGGCTTTCAGTGTATCCTGCCACTCCCTTCTGGCCTGCAGAGTTTCTGCAGAAAGATCAGCTGTTATCTTTATGGGTTTTCCCTTATATGTTATTTGTTGCTTTTCTCTTGCTGCTTTTAATATTTTTTCTTTGTATTTAATTTTCATTAGTTTGATTAATATGTGCCTCGGTGTATTTCTCCTTGGGTTTATTCTGTATGGGACTGTCTGTGCTTCTAGGACTTGATTCATTATTTCCTTTCCCATGTTGGGGAAGTTTTCCACTATAACCTCTTCAAATATTTTCTCAGACCCTTTCTTCTTTTCTTTTTCTTCTGGGATGTCTATGATTCAAATGTTGGTGCGCTTAATGTTGTCACCAGGGTCTCTGAGACTGTCTTCCATTCTTTTTATTCTTTTTTCTCTTTCCTGCTCTGTGGCAGTTATTTCCCCCATTCTACCTTCCAACTCACTTATTTGTTCTTCTGCCTCAGTTATTCTGCTGTTTATACCATCTAGAATATATTTAATTTTGGTTATTTTGCTGTCCATTACTGTTTGTTTGCTCTTTAGTTCTTCTGAGTCCTTATTAACTGTTTCTTGTATTTTCTGTATTTTGTTATCAAGATTTTGTATCATCTTTACTATCATTACTCTGAATTCTTTTTCAGGCAATTTTCCTATTTCCTCTTCATTTACTTGGTCTTGTGTATTTTTACCTTGTTCCTTCATCTGTGATATATTTTTTTGTCATCTCATTCCTCCCCCACTTTGGATGGGTGGGATTTTGTTCCTGTCCCACTGGGTGTTTGGCCTGAGGTTCTTCCTTCTTAAAACTCATTCAAATCCTCCCTGGTATCAGGTCTGAAGGCTCCACTGGGGGATGATCTGCTTGCAAGCTCATATATGGTTGCAGGCAGGATTCAGTTCTTTGAGAGCTGTTGGACTGAAGGCCTCAGTTCCTCAAGGACTGTGTACGAGAGGCCCCCCTCAGTTCTTTGCCATGTGGACCTCTCCAAAGGGCAGCTCACATATGGCAGGTTTTTTCCTTCTTCTTAACATGGTGGTCACCCAAGGTGGGTTGAGTGCGGGATTTCCCAGGAAGGCAAACAGCACAGTTGGAACCCGCAGACACCACTGTTACCTCAGGTGTGTCTGGGACTCAGCACAGGTCCAGCTCTGACATGCCCATAGGCCCTCAGTATCTGGAGCAGCTTGGAGAATCTACTATCCTTTTTATTATCTTTCCTTGAGTAGATTTGCGATTAAACTTAAAAGATCACTTGTTACTCCAAAGCCATATGATAGAGATTTCTTTTTCTAGTTTTGTATTAAAAAATGTAATGTGTTTATTATATTTTCCTCTCTTCAAGTTGTGCTTTAAAAAGCCTGTAACCACAAAAGAAGAGGCATGCTTCAAATTGATTTAAAAACTTGGAAACAATTTTATGTCAAGTTGAAGAATTGTTTATCTTCATTTCCATAATGCACTTGTTCTTAATTTGAGCTATTTTAATCGTTTGCTCAGGCAAGTTAGCCCAGTTGCTTAGAATTTTTGCAGTATTTATATATATATATATATGTATATACAAGTATATGTATATGTATATTCTTAATTTTGCAGATATTACAAAAAAAAAAAAAACATTTATTAGAAAAAGACCAGTGATTTAATTCAAAATGGAATAGTATATGACCTGGTAGAAAAAAGCCAAATGGTTCTTAAACATACTAAGATACTCACTAAATTCACTAAAGATAAAATAAGAGCAAAATAAAGCTACACTGGTACCATTTTTTCACATATCACAGTGACAAAAATCCAAAAGTTTAATAGCATACTTAGTTTGAAAATTGTGGGGAAACAGAAACAGAAATATTTGGCCATATCTAGAAAAAGGAATCAGTGTGTAAGCTTTATAGAGTTTATATCATAGATATGCTTGTGCATAATAGATATTTTCAAGGTAATTCATTGGGTAATGATTATAAGTGGCAAAGAACTGAAACAATGTTAATGTCTGTCAAGAAAATACTGATAAAATATTAAAGTAGATTCATATAATGGACTACTATGTAGCTGTGAAGAAGCAAGGAAAGCGGTTAAGAATGAAATCAATCTCCAGGATAGATTGATAACAGCAAAAAAGGGAATGTGAAGAATAGTTTGTATAGTAAGATATCTTTTGCGTACAAATGAGCAGGAATAAAACTATGTATTCATATCTGCATGTATATACCTAGAAACCCTGAAAGGATACACAAATATTCATTGCAGTGATTACCTGGACAGGTAGAAGAGGGAGGCTGCTCTACAGTTCTAAGGAAGCATATTTTAAACGACAGCCACAAGTCATTTGCTATTTTGCTTGTGATAATTGAAAGGCAGAAATTTTGGGGAATTTGAATAAATATTAACTTCTTAACTTTAAAATTGTTGGGGTTTGTTACTTTGCTAAATTCAAACTTAGATTTTTCATCTGTTTCAAAGTGTATTTAAATTTGACTCATTCATTGCAGGTCCTAAGGTACTCTAGAAAGCTAAATTCCAGCCCTTTCTTAGTCTTTCATGAAGTCAAATGAGTCTTCTTTATAGACCAACACATACATAATTATATACAGTAGACACGTCTTTCTTGTGAGGGTGTGTTCAGGAGCCCATACTGAATCCCCACCTTTGCAAGTGTAGAACAATCTGCCTGGCTTTGGGTCTTTCTCCTGAGTCACATTTCCACTAAGTATCTCCTGCATTCTGCACATATCTCTACTCTGCAAAATAATTATCTTTTCAATTTCTGATAAACATTCATCTCTCCCATGATGATCTCTTCTCAGTTTAAACTAGAACCTACAGTATAACCTTCTAGCACCATCTACTTTTGCTTGCTAACACTTGCACTTCCCAAGTTATTTCTGTGATTATCTGTTTAATGCTAATCCCTGGCCCCCAAATGTAAATCCTATGAAGGCAGAGAATGTGTCTGTTTTGTCTGCTGTATCCTCTAGGCCCAGCACAAAGCTGTTCAATCAATATGTGTTGAATTAGTGAAACATTATTCTAAATGCACCCAACGGTAACTTTTATTCTAAATAAACTTATTTTTATTATTAGCTAGTACATAACAACGTATAGAAGGCAGCAAAATGTAGTATGAGCTTGCATTTCAGACAGACCTGAGTTACTTCTAGTTAACATTGACACTAGTAGTTTGTCCTTAGACAATTTGACTTTCCTAATTCTCCATTGTTTATTCTATAAAATATAAAAACAAAACAAAACAAAAAAAAACAGTGATAATAACTATAGGGTTATTGTGAGGATGGAATGAAATCAAGAACACAAAAAATAGCATCACGTCTGTCCCAGGACAATAATTCAACTATATGACCTATTATTGTTATTATCATTGTTCTTGAGCTGAAGAGTTGGGCAACTATGCTCACATACTAGTGGTCTGTTGTTCCCAAGGATATTTATTAAATTCACGTGATCCAGATTTATGACACAGGAAACTGACAAACTCTTTGGGCCTTTGACTTCCCTCCCAAACCACTTTGTAAGTATATACATACAAAGGGTTGACTGTAATTCCGTGAGATTCCCCAGGTTACCTAACACTTAATTGGTGATTATATCTTAAGATATGGCTTCCATCCAGTGACAGGGCAAGAATAAGGATGCAGATGCAGAGAATGGACTGGAGGACATGGGGTTAGAGGCGCAGGGGGTGAAGGGGAAGCTGGGACGAAGTGAGAGAGTAGCATAGACATATATACACTACCAACTGTAAAATAGATAGCTAGTGGGAAGTTGCTGTATAACAAAGGGAGATCAACTCAATGATGGGTGATGCCTTAGAAGACCAGGACAGGGAGAGTGGGAGGGAGTCGCAGGAGGGAGGGGATATGGGGATATATGTATAAATAACAGCTGATTCACTTTGGTGTACCTCCCAAGCTGGTACAAGAGTGTAAAGCAATTATATTCCAATAAAGAGCTTTAAAAAAAAAAGATATGTGCTTCCAAATAAATGTTTTCAACACCTAGGGTGAGAATTTTCTATGGTGAAAAAGTCATTCCTCTATAAGGGATTAATTCCATATATTTCCTTTATTAAAGGTAAAGTGTATTTCAGAAATAAGTATTTGATAGAGCTCTCCATTAAAGTAAATAAAAATGGACTGTTATTTTACTACTAATATTTGCATTGACCCTTTCCAGGAAATCATAAAAATTGTGTCAATAAAAGAGATAAAACCAAGCCCTACGTTTTTGTGAGTCTGTGAATTTTCTTTTGTACACATTCTTGCTCAAAAAGCAATACCTAACTACAGCTGCAAATGTGTTAAGAGATTTAAAGTAGTGGTTAAAGTCAGAGACTGGTTTCAGGCCATTTAATCCCAGCTCTACCACTCACGACTTTCTAGTTCTATGGCCTTGAGCAAGTTTTTTTAAACCACTCTGCGCCTCCATCTCTTTACCTGAAATGTGGAGTTAAATGGAACTCTTTGGGTTGTTGATTAAATGAGGCAAAGTACCTAGAAGACCACCTGATATAGAAATGCGAAGTGCAGGCTCTTATTCTGTCATGTGAGGAAAGTTTTATCTTCATCCCTATTTCTGTAGATCAGATATTGAAGCTACATTTACACATCCAGGAATTACAATCCAGACCTGACCACAGTTCTTTCAATTCCAAGACTCTAAGACTCACATCTGGGTTTTTTGTTTTCGTTTTTGCTTTTGAGACCAATTATTCCTTAGTCTAAAGCACATATTCTCAATGGGGGGCGATATTGCACTAAGGGTGCAAAAATTGAGCCTTTGGAAGAAAGCAAAAATTCTTAGCTATTAAAATGGTTTGTGGCCTTTGGAAAGGTCATTGCAGAAACACAGTATATCAGATATACAGATGTACAGTATTAAAATTTCACGGATGGGGCTGGTTGGGGGAAAAATGTCTAAAAAGGCTGTTTAGGGAGATGATAACAAAAACAAGCTGAGAAACATTGCTCTAAGGGTGGAACGGGGTCACCTGTCTCAGAGTCTCCTCCCATTCCTGCTGAAAACACAAATGCAAGATCCACTCTCACCTCCTCTACCCGCATCTCCCCACCTCCGTTAGAAAGTCTAGGGTGGCGGATTTCACTGGTGGCACAGTGGTTAATAATCCACCTGCCAATGCAGGGAACATGGGTTCGAGCCCTGCTCCAGGAAGCTCCCACATGCCATGGAGCAATTGAGCCCATGAGCCATAACTACTGAGCCTGAGCTCTAGATCCCATGAGCCACAACTACTGAGCCTGAGTGCCACAACCACTGAAGCCCGTGCGCCTAGAGCCTGTGCTCCGCAACAAGAGAAGCCACCGCAATGAGAAGCCAGCACGTTGCAAAGAAGAGTTGCCCCTGCTCAAGGCAACTAGAGAAAGCCCGCAAGCAGCAACGAAGACCCAATGCAGCCAATAAAAATAAATAAATAAGTAAAGAAATAAATTTCTTAAAAAAAAAAAAAGAGGAAGTTTAGGATGGGGCCCTGGGAATCTGCATGAAGAGTAAGCTCATTCTGAAACCAGCCTGCCCCCTGTCTGTTGCAGGCCTTCTGAACTCCACCTGCTCCCAAGCAGGCCTCTGAGCAGGGCGGCCCTTCTCACTGCCTCCTGCTGGATGCTATCCTCTCTCAGTTGATGTCCACAGGAGCGCAGCATCCCAGGAGCCCTGTGATAGGACCACGTGCTCTAGTGTGGCTGTTCAGTACTTGGTGGGTTTCATTACTTTTCAAAGGGTAACAGGACTTCAAGGCATGTGTCTTGGGAAGGAATTCACCCCGAGAGTAGCAGAGGAGAGATGTAAAACAACTGTTCCTGCCGTTTCCCCTTTTGTTCCACACCAAGATTGAGCTAAAATCATTTTTATAACCAGCTTTTCAAACTATCCAGCTGAAAGTCTTTAGGAAAGTTACATTCGGTGAAAAAGAATGTGGGCCCTATTCAAAGAAGAGCACCCATGTTGTAGGCAGGGTCAGGGGTAAAATCTGCAGGGAACCCACAAGCCATGACAAGGGGCTGTTTGCCTGTCTCCAGGGACAAATCTGAGGTTGACTCCCAGGAGACTGGATTTAAGTCACGGCTTAGCCATCATCAGCTGCGGACCTTGGGCAAGGTGCCTTAACCTCGCTTGGCCTCAATTTCCTCCTCTGTGAAGCGAAGGAATTGGACTAGAGGGTTTCTAGGATCCCAAGTCGATCTAAAGTCTCTGCTCATTCAAATTAATCATTACAGGCCACCAGGCAGGTACATTCCTGGTGGGAAAGGGAGAGCTAAGCAATTAATCAGAAAGGGAGAGGATATTCCTTGTAGCAAACTACAAAATTATCTGCTATTTTTCTTCTTTTGAGTTTTCACTGATTGGGAGAATGTAAGAACAGAAAGTTGCAGGAAGCATCGGGGTAAGGGAAAAACAAAGCTGTCCTTCTCAATTACCAGAAGCTAGTTGGGACCCCGAATGGGTAGCAAGGAGGCTGGGACACATTTTTGGGCCAGAGGGCTGGAAGAAGCCATGCCCAACTGTATTTCATAGCAATGCATATGCTGTATGAAAGTTTGGGGGTTAATTCTTTTGTCTCTATCTGCCCTTGCTGGAGGGCTCAGAATGTTTTTTCACTGTGACTAAGACAGCTCTCAGCATCCCTGAGGCCAATTCTGATGTTTAAAAATTAAAGAATAAATTAATTAAAAAAATATTTATGTATGCATATATTATATGTAATATATGAACTATGTAATATAGATATATTGGGTTGGCCAAAAAGGTTAATATGGGTTTTTCCCAAATTTTATATATGTATATAATTGTATATTTATGTATATAATTATATACATGTATATAATTTCCAGACGTATGTGCTATAATTTCCTATGTGTTAGAAAAAACTGTGCTTTCCCTAGAGACTAGATATACTTTTCCATTATGTTAAATGCAAAACCAATCATTCTTGCTTCGGGGCTTTATCACCAGGAAGATGGGAGCCAGTATTCGTATCTCACCTTCAACAGTATAGGACTCTAGGCCCTGCCCATCTACATTCTGATTCCACTATCCCCCCTTCCCCGCCCCCATCTTCCCTTCCCCTAATCCCAGCCCTCTTCTGGGGCTCTAGCTCCAGTCCCAGCACAGCTGCCCCTTTCCTGCCAGCTGTAGAGAGCATGTTAAAAGCTATTCACCTGTGTCCCTTTGGGGGTATTTGCTTGTCATCTTGCTTTGTAACATAACCCATTTTCCGTAGTTGCATCTTCCTGCCACTTCTAGTGACAATTGTCTACTCAATTCTGCTTTGTGTCTTTCTATTTGGTTCTAGTTATCCATGATTTTTATCTGCTTATAGTTTTCCATTTTATAGTAAGTATTTTTATTAGCTATCAAAAATCATTGATGAAATAAGGTGGAACATCAATAACCAAAACTGAAAAATATATTTTAATTTTTCATGAAGAAAATTTTCAAATACACATAAAAGTGAAAACTCCATGTACCCAAACTCATATTCCACAATTAGGAATTCATGTCCGATTTTGTTTTATCTATAGCAAGCCACCACACAGTGTTGCCCCACTCCAGATCATTTTGAAGCAAATCTCGTTCATTACACCATTTCATTTGTAAATATTTTAGTAAAAATCTCTAAAAGAGAAAGATTTTCTAAAAATAAATTTTTAAACAGGAAGTAGAAATTGCCTACAGAGGGAGAGATAATTTAGGAGTTTGGGATTAACATATATACACTAATATATACAAAATAAACCATAAGGACCCACTGTATAGCACAGAAAGCTATATTCAATAGCTTGCAATAACTTACAATGGAAAGGAAAAAGAATATATATATACATATATGCATATATGTATAACTGAATTTCTTTGCTGTATACCTGAAATAAACTCAACATTAAAAGTTAACTATACTTCAATTAAAAAAAGTTAAAAAGTTGGTGTACCCCCCCCCAAAAAAAAAAAAGTTAAAAAGTTAAAAAATTTAAAAACAGCCTTAGGAATATTAATAAAAAATCTGCCATTTATTGAATGCTTCCTATATGCATGCCTTAAATATTAATTTATCTAATAAATTTAATATCCTTATCCCCCTGAAAAAAATTGGCTACGGAGAAAATTATAGGTGGGGCTTTTGGCTCAAAACTAACTAGTGATTCCAAAACCATGAACAAAAATGCCAATAAAATCAAGATAAAAAGAAAATTTCAGGGTAAATTCTTGCTCATGAAACTGGGGATTATAGTAAGCAGTGACTGATAATACTTGAAATCTCATTTTGTAACAGGTAGTGAAAATTTAACTACCTTAATAGCTAGCTTCAAAATTTCTCCTCAGACCACAGTGCTATACAACTACACACCCACTAGAATAACCAAAATTAAAAAGACTGACAATGTAAAATGCTGGTGAGGATAGGAAACAATTAGTCCTCCCTTAGATTACTGGTGTAGATGTAAAATGATAAAACCATTTTGAAAACCTATAAAGTTAAACATACACCTACCCCATAGCCCAGCAACTGCACTGTTAGGTATTTACTCAAGAGAAATAAAATCACATATCTATGACAGGAATTGTTCAAGAATGTTCAAATCAGCTTTTTCAAAATAAAGGAAACCTGGAAACAACTCAAATGTCCATCAATTGCAGAATGCATAACATATCCATACCATGAAATTCTGCTTAATAATAAAAAGGAAAAGTACTGATACATGTTGAATAACAATGGGATGGTTGCTCAAGTAGCCATCAGATAAATTTGCCAAAATTCATCAAGCTATATACTTAAGATTTATGTGTTTTGTAAACTATAAAGTAATACAAAAGTAACATCAAGAGAAAACTGGCTTATCTGGAAAAATGCACTGATCAGGGTACAAGGTAGAAAGCGAAACTTTTTTTCCCTTTCACTATACATTTTACCTCCTGCCCCATGTGAGGCATTGGTGTCAGTGTGCTCAGGCATTAGAAAAGAGACTAAAATTACTCCACAAAATAGAATGAGCATTTAGGAGGGAGAAGAGAAGATAGGAAAGAGAAAAGGAAAGAAGGAGCAAGGAGTAAATTTTATGGGCTGAAAATATAATGCCTTCCTGGCACCTCTCAATGTTTAATAAAATTTATTGAACACGAATATCTTTGCAAGTGATTTTGTTATTGTTCTAGAAACCAATAGTGGGTCTAGATTTCACTTTGAAGAAGATATAATGAGGAAGAAAAACAGCTCAAGAGGACAGCAGAGTCCCAGAGGTAGAAGAGGAAGGGAGCTTATACACATAGAACAAGTACAGGGTTTCAGAGTTCCAGGGCTGTGCAACTGATCAAAGCAACTTCAGCCACATCTCAAGGGGCATGGAGGCCTCCCAGAGGAGGATGTAAGTCAATGTATGATGCCTAGTTGTACCTAGCTTTTCTTACTTCTCTGAGTCATACTTTTTTGTGGTCTTCAATTATGTTCTTCAAGGATTTCGCTTGTTTTAATAAAGAGTTCTTTTTTAAGGAAAAAGATTATTATGCTTGATAAGAATTATGCATATATTGGATTCTCTAAATTAATTCCCTGCTACAGCATCAAATAGCATAACCAAAGCTGAAATTCCCATAAGCATGAAGTTTACACTAAAAGCTAAATGTCTAGAAAAAAAAGGTATCTCTGTGTCATTAAATCCAAATCAATAAAATCAGTACATAAACTGTACAACACCCCATTTTCAGACTGTACAGACTATCTGACCCGAATAAGCTTTAGAGATGCTCACTAGAGTAAATACTGAAGCAATAGTGAGGGAAGAGGCCTCAAGAAATCATGTTGGCTACATCACTACGGATTTAATATGGCTCTTGTCTTTGGGTGCAGAGGAGAGAATTAGAATTTTTTTCAACTTTATTGATGTATGCTCAATATACAGAAAGTTGCACATATTTAAAACATCTTGAGGAGTTTGGATATATGCATACACCTCTGATACTATCACTGCAAGCAAGGTAAAAGACATACTTACCTCCAAAAGATGTCTTGGGTTCCCTTTCTTTGTGTGTATGTGTGTGTGTGTACGTGTGCACAGGTAAGAACACTTGGCAGGAGATCCATCCTCATAACAAGTTTTTAAATGTACAACACTGGAGTTAACTACAGACTCTAGAGCAGATTTCTAGAACCTGCTCATCTGGCATAATTAACTTTGTACCCACTGGACAATTCTCCGTTTATCCCTCCTCCAAACTCCCAGAAACCATCCTTGTGCTCTCTGCTTCTATGAGTTTGTCAATTTTAAGGTACCTCATATAGGCAGAATCATCTTTGTGTTTGCTTTAAAATGGTCTCCCTTTTATTTTTTCTCCTTCCTATAGACTGATGCCATGAGACAGCCTGGTTTAGACCTGAATCCTTCACTTGAAGGCATTTGCACTCATCTAATTAATTGACCTGGTGAATGCTACTCACACAGCTGGATGACTCTCACTTTCCTCTTAGATAATTGCACAGTGCCACCATGACACTGCCAAGTTTATCATTCGCACGATTATAGAGTAACGGGTGGAAGTTCTCAATGAAAGACAATCTGTACACTTAGAACCCACCTATCTTTACATCACTTGAAAACACAAAGAAGTGCAAAAAAAATTTTTTTTTCATGTCCATTGTTGCCATTCACTGACCCGCTGGTTAGTTCCTCCCATAAAGGAGGCATTTACAACAAGGAGCCCAGGAACCCATGGGAGTTTTATGTCAGAGGGAGCCTCATAAGCCTTTCATACTTCAATTTAGCTTTACTGATGGGCATATTAACAACAGTAAATCTCGGCCCCAGTGACTTCGTGGCATCTCAATAAAAGAGTGTAAAAGAGTTTTCCAGAAGGCAAGTAAAAACTGATCAGAGACCAATAACGGCAACTTCCACCACCACCACTTTTTTATTGTCTTAAGCTCTTTTCTTGGCATGTTAACCATTAATGAAATGAATGCATTTCCAATATTAGACATTTCTATTCACACCAAAGAGTCCCCTCTTACATAAAAACTGAAATTGACATCATCATCTCATGTTTAATAGAAACAGACCTGTATTTAAAATGAGAAGCAATGGGAGCGGAAAACCTATAAAAATGGATTTTATTTTTATAGGAAGTAGAAGTAGTAGAAAGACATTTTTAAAGAAATTACCTAATTGATGGGATGCTGGGTGATTTTATTGACTTCTTTACACTTACATGAATTGTCCAATTTTCCTCCAATAAATATTTTACTTTCACAATAAGAGAAGAAAAGTGTCAAAGAATGGGCAAATCATGATACGTTTATTTAATAATGAACATGGAGTTGAAGCAATGGGGTTTACTGCATGAGTCAGATCTCTCTTCTCATCTGGTTGGGAGGAAGCCCTAACAAACACATCCCTAAAAGACACAGGGACTGGTCTGCTCTGGAACCTGTCTGAGCCTCAGTTTTCTCACACGTAAAATGGGGGAAATGAGAGTACCAATGTGATAGGGTTGTCAGGATTGAATGACCATCTGTGAAAAGCATTTATCACAAGACCTGGCACAACGTAAACACCCACCATAGCTCAGTTATTATGAGTAGTTCCACCAATAAGGCATAGCTAAAACCTGTTTATTCTTCCTGATTTAGCTTAGAACACTCTATCTGGAGGGGATGTTTGTAGATAGCTAATCTCACTGCAACTTTTTCTGTAGGATACAAAATTCTTTGCTTAGAGTTGTACAGACCTGCTATACAAGAAAACACACACATACACACACATACACACACAGCACACACCTTCTGTGTAAAAGTTCAGTGATTTCACTTGGTAAGTCCAAGTCTGGAAGGAAGGTGGCTGAGGGATCAAAGACAATAGACTAACTAACAGCTACCAAGGGGGCTGGTTGAGGAGTGTGTGAATGGCAGCTGCCTATGCCTTGGGTGGGGGGCCTCAGGTCAGGGCAGGTCAGCAGGGCAGGCAATAAGTGTGTGTGTGAAGCAGAGGAAAGTGGGGAGAAACTGGGACCCACATCCTTTACCCCAGTGATGTGCATGACTACAGAAGATGCTCAAGATTTTCCCTGGGAAGCTGCATGCACACCTGGTCCAGGCCTGGAGAAGATGAAGGAGGAGATTCAGGGAGGCAGAGCAGTTATGAGCATTGGGGCTAGCCTCTGCCAACAGGTGGATCAACAACATGCCACAAAATACAAGGGCTTCGGCAGCACCTGACACCTTACAGGGACCTCAGAGAGTGATGGCTAATGTTTTACGTCCATCTTCCCAACCTTATGTGCATTTTTTCTTGTGGCCTGTCCTAACCCAGATACACACTGGGAATGGGGTTCTTCCATACCTGGTTCTAGTTAGCTAAGAGAACAGTGTACAAAAGCACCCCAGGGGGCCTTCTTTTTAGATGCAGGTACTTGGAGATACAGTGTTAATTTTGATCCAAGCTCAGTTGATTTCTAAAACCATTGGCTCTGCATTTAATTGACAAGATAGAAAGATGTTTTTCTTCTTTTTAGGGGAATAATCTCAGACTCATTGAAATCTACCTGAAATATATCACATCTTTGTGAAACCCCAGCAGAGAGAAGTTCAATGCAGGAAGGACTGAAAAGCAGTCAGTTTCACTCACACCCCATATCAATGGTTTTCAAACAGGATCACCTGATGGTGATGGCTGGTCCCACAACAGTTTCTCAGCTCTAGATCTGAAATATGAACCAAGAAGGTACATTTCTAATAAGTTCAAGGTGATACTGATGCTGATGCAGGAGCCCCACCTGGAAAACCACTGCTCCCAGCAATGGTCCGGAACCATACTGGATTCATTTAGGGAACTTCCTAAAATTCAGATAATTGTGCCCACTACACATCAATGGATCAGTATCTTGGTTTGGAGAAGAGGGTGGGTATTTTCTTTTTGAAAAAATTTTACAAATGATTGTGATATGCACATCTATTTAAAAACTTCAGTTTTTAAATTTTGTAGAGCTTATTTTCAACATGTTAATAGCTGTTCTCAGAAAGAAAGGAGGCTTCCGTGATCAAATATGGTGTGAAACACAGAATTCAACAATGTTAAGCTGGCTTCTGTGCAGGACAAATCTATAGCTGATACTTACATAGCAGTTGCTGGTGTCAGGCACTTTGCATGATGAATTAACTAGAACAACAACCTTATAAAGAAAGTACTGCTGCTTTTTATTCCCATTTTTCAGATGAGGACACTGAGGTGTGGAGAGGTTAATAACATGCCCCAGGTAATAGCTAATGAGTGGAAAAGCCAGGATAAAACCCAGGAATTTGGGCTTAGGAGTCTGGGATCTTGATGCCATGCTACAGCAATTTACCCAAGCTCTTAGCAGCATGGGTATCTCCATGAATAACAATTTTCCAAACTTGTTTAATTATGGATTATCCTCCCTTCACCTTTTTGTTTTGGAGGAGCTTTCAGAACTAGTGTTCCTGGAACACATTCTAGGAAACATTGCTTCACAAACTCTAAAGTTCATTCTTGGATTAAACTAGATGATCTAAGTGTTGGTCATTCAGGCAGAAACACGTCAGTATTGAATAATACTTGTCTACCTAATAACTGGGCTCTGGCAAGAAGCCATTAGCTTATATTATGAGCTACAATGAAAACATCAGCCCATGGAAATCATGGTTATGCTTGTTGCAGGAACTTGGGGTTTTTTGCTACTCACTGTGTCCTGGTTGTGTGGTTCCAAGCTTGGTCCCAGAAATAAATGTGCCTTTTCAAAGCTGAAAAACTGACTTGTTTTTATCTCAAGGACGTTATGAATCATATAACTGATTGTGATTTGCTCCTAGATTTTGCTACTGAAAAATAGGGTTCCACCCTTATAAGCATGTAAGGCACTTATTATTAGCAGTAATTAATACTAAAAAAAAAAAAAGACTTTTTAAATGAGACCAAAATTTTCTAGTAAATGATCATGGTGACTGAGTAAGGAATGTAGGGGCTGGGATAGTGGTGGGGGTAGAGAGGGTTGTAGAAATTTTATCTCAAAAAGCAAAATTAAAATCATGAAAGCTTATTTTCTCTAAATTTAACATACTTAGAAACTATGCACTGATTTATGAAACAGAATCCAAAGGTTATGTTAATTTTCTGTTTGGCATTTTATTCTGATAACATTATATGATAGCTTAGTAAGACATCTTTCACATTTGACTTTCACAGTAAGATGTAGAAGGTCATTTCTGCAGAAATATTCAAGAGCTTCATCGATTTTCCCAAGGGCCTTTCATAATCCTTTGATATTCAAATCTTTTGCTTTTGAAGCACACACCAGTGATGTCTTCCTCATCCACTTCCCCTGATTTAGTTGTTAACTAACCTAACTCTGCCAGACCCTCATTTGCCACTGACTTGTAATTCAAGCTGTTATCTGTTACAACTTTCACCTACTTCATGAAGATTTGCAGGTTACACTACACAATGCCCTCTGTTTGCATTGAACAATTGCAACAATCAGGGAGAGATGTGGACTCAGCGGGTGAGGGTAGATGCTAGGGGTAAGCAGGGAGACCATTTTCAGAGTGGGAACTCATTACGGACCATCTTCAGGATAACTGTGCTTTCCTTTTGCAAACTTTGTGGCTTCTGGGACTTCATGAATGAATCTAGATCATAACGACTCCCTCTATGTAAAATTTCATGGTATGTATGTTTGCATATTGACTTCATCCATGTCTTCATTTATGACCCGACTCTTGTATTCCTTTTGTTTTCTCTTTCTCAATTGATTCTAATTTATGTCATTTTGCTCTGTTTTTTGCATCTCTGTAAGTAAAAGCATAGCACTTTTTGGAAGAGCTGAAAGTGGAGTAAGAGGGCTGAGTAAGTAAACATTACATATTTTATGTAATCTCTTCCTTCACATGGTTGTTTAGTGCCACACTTCTGAGGTTGCTGACTGACACCCTTCACATTGTGCTGCCTTTGAACCATGACATATCAACCAGACACCATTCAAGTTTTATCTGTCCAGTTAAACCTCATGACACTTGGTTTAAGAGCACATCGGAACTCTCATCCTTCTGCTTCTGTTTTCCAAATATTTGCATAGATCTTTATATTATTCAAATGTGAGTTAGGTCCAGCTGTCAACAATTGGGACATCCATATCTAGAGGAAATGAAGTATAAAATGATTCACTCTGGCTCTTTGTCCAAAAGGCAAGTGAGAAACATTTTACAAATGTATGTAATCCTCACAGCTAATTATGATTTTTCTCATTGCAATTTTAATTATTTTTTTAAATCCACACTTTTCTTTCATCCCTCGTGGCAGTTTCATTGTCATTAAAAGTACTGGTCTATTGTGTGTATCCTCTATTCATATTCATGAGGTCAGGACCATTCAACCACAGTAATTGGGCAGTCTGATTGGCTAAATGGCCCACAGTGGTTTAGAGCGATACTGATTAACAAAAGGCACCATCGCCTCTGCCTTGATAGGAAGTATAATTATGTGGGACCCTAAACGGGGACTCTAATCATCTGACAATGCCCATCGGACTTGTATAATATTAGTATATTATCCATCATCCCACTATGATTAAGTAGTATTTAATTATTCTTTTTTAATGGGGATTATCCCCAATAAATACGTCTCATATCTATCAACACAGCTTCTTTTCTGGGATTTCTAGAAAGGGTGTTTTTTATCTAGTATGGAAATCAGACATTAGTATATCTAAAGTGGCTACCCCTCAAATTGGTAAGATATTTTCAGGAATATCCCAGTACATAATGATGGTGTTGAACTGGATCTAGATTGCTTTACTGCAGGATGGAAATGTAGGACTCTTTTGTCTCCTGGTTCATTTCTTAGAGCTCCAAGGGAGATTCCTTCTTCTCTTTCTTTTTCACTCTGGAGCCATGCAACCTCCAGTACAGCATTTAACTTCTCTGGATTTGTGATTCCTTATCTGTAAAATGGGAGAGGTTGGGGAAAATTGTTCAGAAGCTGTCTTCTAACTTTAGAATTCTGTGATTTCATATAAATGAATGGCTGTTATACTTCATAAATGGGATTTTTTTTAGGATTCCACAGCTTGCCTGGTAGCTTGTACAGCACTCTTTAAAGTGCAGTCTGTGGACATAGGAGGCACATAAAACCATCTCCTAGAGTGTGGGAAGAACTTAGAACTTTATTTATTACATTTATTTTTAAATTATCTATAAATATTTTCTATTACTATTTATGTTTTATATTCACTCAGATTTATGAGAACTTAATATATTCCAGGCACTATTCTAAGTGCTTTAAAATTATTAATATTATGTAATCTTTAGAGGATTCTGGGAGGTGGATACTCTTATCGTCCTGATTTTACTGATTGGGAAATTGAGACACAGCGGTTGAGAAAATTGCTTGAGATCACACAAAGTTGAAATATTCGAGCTGAGACTTGAACTTAGGTGTGAGTTAACCTCCCAACCACCTACTATACAGTATTAGTACAGCCATAAAATACAAAATAAACACACCAATAAATCAATTCTTGTACTACAGGAGATGTGACAGACTCTAAGATGACTCCCCTTATCCTCCAAGATCCCTGATTCCTCCTGTTCACACGGTTGCATAATTCTCTCTCCTTGAGTGTGGGTAAGACCTGTGACTTGATTTTAAAGAATAGAATAGGCCAAAGGTAAGGGGTTGCCACTCCCATGATTACGTTTCCTAACAGATTTGCTCTAACAGAGTCTCTCCTTTGGTGGCTCCGAAGAAGCACACTGCCGTGTTATGTACTGCCTATGGAGAGGGTCACATGGCAGGGAACCATGGGAGCTTCTAGGAGCTAAGAGTGACCTCCAGCCAATAGCCAGCAAAAAGGAAGCCCTCCTTCCTACAACCACAAGGAACTGAATGCTGACAACAAAATCATGTGGGTGACGAAATGGATCCTTCCGCAGTTAACCCTTGAATGAGACCACAGCCCCAGTTGACACTTCAATTGCTGCCTTGCAGAGGACACAGACTCCTGACCCATAGAAACTGAGATGATAAATGTGTGTTGTTTTAAGCCCTTACGTGTGTGCTAATTTGTTAAACAGCAATAGAAACCTATTACAGGATGTACTTGCTCGTGTTTTCAGTCTAAAATTTCTGTGAGCTAAAGAACTGAGTCTGTAGTTTTAAAGGTTTTGCCAAACAAGACTCATAAGATATTTTCATAAGCATATTCTTATAAAATTACTGAATCCCAGGGATAAAGAGATAATTTTACATTTTTCATGGAGCAAGAACAATTACTATAAAAATAAAGGCTTAACCTGGCATCAGATTCTGTAAAGGCCACACTGGGATCTAGCTCACTCAGGGACACTATTCCCAGCCAAAATCTGAGTATTGGCATCAATCACATCCACACATTGAATAGGCAGCTAGCAGAATATCAGAGAGAGCTACTGAGGGCTTTCTCCCCTGTGCGCTGATCTTTCCCATCATGGGGAAAAAGCTCAGGAATTTATTTATTAAAGAATGTATTTAGAGAAAGAATTATTTTAAAAAATGGTGCAAGTACAACTGTTTATATATGTGAAGAAGAAAATGAAATTGGACCCCAATTAGATACTGTAAAATAATAAATTCTAGATATTTCGATGACTGAGGAAAAGATGTATAGAGATACACACCATGATGGTTATTTGTAACTTCAAAGAGGCAGGCATAGAGGAGACAGAGTAGAGGAGATTGCCTTTGTATGTCTTTGAATGGCATGAAATAACTCATTAACATAAATATATTTCAAACTTCAGTTTGAAATGCATTTAGTAAAAATTTAAAATGAAAAATAGAACAAGGTTTATTTTGCTTCTGTGCTTAAAAAACACAGACATAGTTCTCTTTTCATTTTGTGTGTGTTGTTTTTATTCACTTCATTAGAATCCACAAATTTCCAAAGGAGTTCTTCGTCATGGCAACAAGTCATCTATGCAAAGATGTTCTCTTCTTTTTTTTCAGTCTGCTCACTGCCCACCCTCTTTACTCCATTGTCAGTGCAAACTCTTTTGTGTATATTTTTCTAACTTTATATTCACACAAACATAGAACATAGTGGGGGAAAGATATTTAGAAAGCAAGATGTAGGCACTTAGTGTGCTCATTACTGCTGGATATCACTACTTCTTGGGCCCTTTTAGTGGACAGAGCTAAGAATGAAGAGTTATAAGTTATGCATTTGTATTGATACATTAAGATGCAGCATTATAGGATTTTTTGTTATCTTTCTTCACTTGCATTTATATCTTCTTCTCCTGCAGTTAGGATGCTGATTTCCAAGAACATCAATATATTTACTTATTTGTTTTGTTCCATAATACGTGCAAAATTTTTTCATATTTACAATATCAATACTATTATCAAAACAAACCTTCTAACTAAAGTTCAAGGTTTCTTTGCAATTTCTTTTAACCTTAGACTATAACCCATTAGGGGTATACAGTTAGATTATTATGTGTAAAAATTATTTGAATTAATTACTTTATCTGTGTGATTATATTATCAATTTGACATACAGTTAGCTTCCTTTGTTTCTGCATACATTAAATTTTAGAGTTTGCCCTTTTATCTTTTTTTATTTACTGTGATTTTTGAACATGTAAAACATTTGCATATTTTGAAGATCAATACCATATAAAAAACATATACTGGAGATATCTCACTACAATCCCTAGCCCTTCCTCAATGTGATTACTTACCCCCCATAGATAAAACCATTTTTAATTAGAATCTGAATTATCCATCTGATGTTTCTTCTTGCAAAAATGAAAGCCTGCATGCACACATATGAATTTCCTTATGCATTTTTATTTTCTCTTTTTTCTTATATAAAACATGGCATAATTTGTGTTTTGTTTTGTACCTTGTCCTCTTATTTAACAGTGTATTCTGGAAATCATTCCATATCAGCTCACAATGGTATTTCTCATTTTCACAATACCACGCAGATGCACCATAGACAACAGACATTCATATATATATACACACATACACGTATATGATTAAAGTCCTAGCTAGAAAGAAAGAGAAAATTGAATACCAGAATGGTTAGCAAGTATAGTTACACTGCAGTTGCACTGGGAATGCACTTATTGGTGGGAAGCACAGGATTTGTGGCCTAGAGGCATGGATTTTTATGCCTACAGTTTTTGGGTTTGTTTGAGGTACAGAGTTGGAAATTAACATACCCCGCCCCCCCCACACACACAATAAGGTCAAGACCCTCAAAGAACTCTACACTTTATAAAAGGATAGACAAGAGAAAAGTTACCCATTGACTTAGGTAGACTACCAGAAACTTTATGTTTGCCTAGATATTATATACCCTCATACTCTGATAAGCCTTAAATGAAGAATTTAACATAAAAATTAATACTTGGACAGTGATAGCCAAGGCGGGTTCTAGGAGAAGTAATATGAAACTCTTCTTAAGATATAATCCCCCCAAAAACGTCACAAAGGATATTCCCAGGGGAAGGCTATGCTATGATAAAAGTATTTAGACAGTCTACTCAATAAATAGCAGGACTATTATAATCTCATGAACTTTGGATAATAGAACAAAAATCAGAAGAGAGTATCAAATAAGGATGTTTAAAATGGTTGAAGACAGGAAAAAAAAAACATGAGTCTAAAAACAGATGAGGTGCTATAAACAAAAGATCAGTAGAAAAAGAACCAAATGATACTTCTAGAAATAAAAATCCCAAGTCTGGAATGAAAAATTCAGTAAATAGATTGAACATAATATTAGATACAAAGAGTGAAAAGACTGATAAACTGGAAAATGGACATAATTACACAGAACGAAGTTCAGAGAGATGAAGAAATAAAAATTATAAAAAAGTTAAGGTACATGTAGGACAGAATAAGAAAGTCTAGGATCCATTAGCAGAGTTTATGAAAAAAGAGAGTAGAGAGAATTAATAGGTAATTTTCAAAGATAAGAATGAAAGATTTCCAAATTAACCAAAGAAATTAATTCTCAGGTTAAGAAAACAAAATAATTCCCTCGAAAGACAAATGAATAATAACCCATACCTTGATTTATAACAAAACTCCAAAATGCTAATGGTAAAAGTCAACCTTAGAAGTAATAATAAAGAAGATAGATTACCTTCAAATGAACAATTTAAAATAAAAATGGCTTTAAAGAAAAAGCATTCATGGCTTTAAAAGCATTATGAGAGATGCAGAAAAGCCATACACCATGCTAAAAAATATTATAAGAAAATTCCCAACTGGTATGCATCCAATAATACAGGCTCAAAAAAGTAAAGCAAAAACTGAGAGAATCACAAGAAGAAATTGACAGATCCACAATGGGAGATTTTAACATAATTATTTTAGTAATAGGTGAAGCTAAATTAAATATTGATATTATTTAATAACATAATTTGTGAGCCTGTCAATAAATATTTATGAATATTGCACCTAACAATTAGAGAATACATATTTTTTTAAAAACACACTGGAACATATCTAAAAATTGAACACGCATTATACTAGAAAGAAAATCTCAAAACTATTGAAGAATTGATACCTTATAGACCACCATTCTCTCTAAAAAGAAGTAAAAAAATAAGTAACTGAGAGAGAAATTGAGAGAGAGAGCATGCAATCCTTGAAAAGAAGTTTATCCAGATAAAAAGAGAAGAGGTGGGGCAGAGTTGGAGGGCAAGGAGCCTATTCTAGGCCTAGAGAAGAGCTCTAGTGGATCTTCTTAAAGTGAAAGGAGAACAGTGGGGCTGGAATTCACTAGTGGAGGGGGAGAGGCAGAGTGTTGTATGCCTTAAAACATCATTAGGATCTAGACTAAACAACTGCTTGTAAATCACTTTTTTTATGAACCAAAAGTTTGGTTTTTATCTGAAAACAATAGAAAGGCACTAGAAAGTTTAAGAAAAGATGCAGACCTGATTTGATTTGGATGAGAAGAACTTGCACCTTCCTGTTGCATGGGGATTGGATGAAATCAGATAAGAGTGGAGGTCAGAGATCTGTTAGGACACAAAGTAATAGTTCGGGCAAGAGACGATGGGGCTTTGGACTAGGATGGGAGCAAGAGGGAGAGTGGAAATAAAAATGAATAGACTAATGTGAGGGATATATAGGAGATATTTACAGGATTCAGCGATGCATTTCTGTCGGGTTACGAAGGAGGGCAGGAAGTTTCCAATTTGTTGACATGAATGGATAATAGTACTAGTAAAAGAAAAGCCAGGTGTCCTGTTCCACAAACAGATTGAATTTTTTCTTGCCTCTGGGCCCTTTGTTGGGAACACTGAACTTCTTGCTTTTCTTTTAAATATACCACACATTTCCCACAAGACCCAGAGGATGTCTGCTTTCTTCCATTCGTGGTAATTTATATTCCTACAGCACAATCTGCCCTTTACAATTCCTTTTAATTGTTGCAGTACTAAATTCAAGCCTGAAGGTCTACTAATGAAACAGAATGTTTAGCAATGTGAACCTGGGAAACTGAGTGTTGATTCACCATAAGCACTCAGAAATTTACCAAATATACCAGAGTTGTTTTCGGTTACTTGAGTTTAGCAACAAGGCACACATATACCCATAGTCTCCAGAAACACTGAGAAGGGACCAGAGACTATATTAAACCCCTATTAAAATGACAAAGAGCTTCTCAAAGGACCTATGGGTTTCTTTCCCTAAGTGGTAGTAACAGCAGCTTCTGGGCACCTTCAGTTGAAAGCTGCCCTGTCACCTGCTCTGCGCACCAGCCATCTGTGCATACTTAATTAATTTGTTTACCCATATTAAAGGAGCTCATATTCTTTTTGTGTCTTTTGACATTTTAGGGCTTCAGCTGGTGTTAAAAAAATTGCTGAGGGATTTATTCATGTGCAATCAAAACATTGGAACTGCCTGCAACTTTAAATCATTTGGGTCTCTATCTATTTATCCAACTGATTAGCAATTCTGCTTTCCCCTTCCACATCTATTAAGTTTGATAGTCTTTCTCATTTTTTTTTTTTTGTTTATTATAGTTACCTCTATGTTGCTGTCTTTTTGTGATAACAGGAGTGATCCATTAATTGGAAAACATCACGCCCAGGCTCAAATCTCTCCCAGGGGTTTTCCATCATACTTAGAATAATAATGGTAGGCTATAAGACCCTGCCTGATCTGACCTTTGACCAATTCTTTAAACTCATCTTCCCTTCTCCTCTTAACTTACTCAACTCTAGCCACACTGCCTACCTTCATAGAACACAATAAACACATATACACCTCAGGGCCTTTGCAATTTCTTTCCTCTTTACTTGGAGACTCTTCCTCCAGATATTGACATGGCTTACTCTTAGTCTCTGGTTCTCTTTTACTTACAGGTACACAAAGGATTACTTTGATGATAGACCAAAGACATGAACAGAAGAGACGTGTTACTTCTAAGTTAAGGCTTTAGTTGCATTTAGTTGTGCTATTTGACTCTCCAGCCTTCTGCCCTCTTGCTGTCATGATCAGGAAGGCCACCTGTTCCAGGTGGCATTGCTATAAGATGGCAGAGCCCCCGTCAGCCAGGATGACTGCATGATGGCTACAGAGCCCTAAACAACCCAAGTTGGACACCAAGGCAGATGAGAAACAAATTCTCCTTTGTTGTTTTAAACTGCTGAAGGTTTTTTTTTTTTTAAGTACTTTTATTGAGATACAGTTAATAGACACTAAACAGCATATATTTAGAGTATACAATTTGGAATCCCAATATCCCAAGTCATCCCCCCCCAACCCTCCCCGCTTCCCCACCTGGTGTCCATGTGTTTGTTCTCTACATCTGTGTCTCTATTTCTGCCTTGCATTTCCTCTTTCATAGTTGTTAGCATTTGCCTTATGGATTGAGGTGCTCCTATATTGGATGCATATATATTGATAATTGTTATCTCCTCTTCTTGGATGGATCCCTTGATCTTTATGTAATGTCCTTTCTTGTCTCTTGTAACATTTTTCATTTTAAAGTCTATTTTATCTGATATGAATATCGCTACTCCAGCTTTCTTTTGATTTTCATTTGCATGGAATATCTTTTTCCACCCCCTCACTTTCCATCTGTATGTTAAACAGCTGAAGTTTTGTGGTTGTTGGTTTCTCCAGCATAACCAAGACTTCCCTGACTGGTGGATCCCATTTAAGTCTTTGCTCAAATGTCATCTCATCAGAGGTCTTCTCTGACCACCTTTTTGCAAAATACCAGCCTTCTCTTCATTTCTCTCTGTGTACCAACTTGGCTCTATTTTCCTTCATTGGATCTATTTTCCTCAATAGAATGGAAGCTCTGTGAAGGCAGGACCTTTGATTTGTTCAATACTGTACTAATTAACATCAAGCATAGTCCCAGGGACACAGCAGATTATCAATAGCTATACATGAATACTCATTGTAAAAGTGAAATATTGTAGATGAGTTTAATTTAGAAGTAAAAGTCCATGCAATTCCCTCTCCCAGAAATAATTACTATTGTTTACAGTTTTTTTCTAAATCTTGTTATATTTATACACTAATTCACGTGTAACTACATCACATACACTGCTTTCTTTTCTTTTCTTCTTTTTTACTAAAATGGAATATACTCTCCTACATGAATTATTCTGAAACTTGTTTTCCTGTATAACAATTACTCATGGATGGTTTCAAAGACAATGTTTAAAGATTTCTCACTCTTCTAAACTATTCAATAGTATTCACCTTCTTAATAATTTCTAGTTTGCCAAAGTTTCCAAAACCTATTATTCATCCATTTCAACTAATACTTGCTGCATGCCTGCCATGGCAGAGTCTGGACATTGACTGTAATCAAGAAGACAGTGTTCTTACACTCAAGGTGTTTATGTTAAAGTTGTAAGAAACAGATCATAAACACAAGCCAGACTACTTCAGATGATGATAAGCCCACCAAGGAACATGAAAATAAACATGTGGTGGGGAGTGACTGGGGACAAAGGTGGTCACAGCAAGACTACAGGAGGGGCTTTTGAGCTCAGCCCAAAGGTGAACAGGAGCGAGCTCTATGTGTGTTCTGGGGAAGAAAGTTCCAAGCAGATGGCACTTGTGGGCAAGCTGGCCGTGTCTGAGGAACAGAAAGACCAGTCCAGCTGAAGTGTGGTCTGTGAGCAGAAGCATCATACAGAATGAGAGCCAGAAAGAAGGCTCTGATAATGTGGAACACACAGTGGGTGTTCAAAATTATAACAGATAGGTTCTTAGTTAACAGCAATACATGCAATTTCAAAGGTAAAACCCTACTACACATTCAGAATGGGAAAAAAATTCCCATTTGAGTCTCTATTTACAGCATTCCATAAGGTATATTGAATCCAAAGTCTGAGCAGAACCCTAGAATATTTCAGCTCTTTTATAAGGCACCATTAAGGTGGCCATAAAATGTTTAGCCCTTAAAAATACTTTCTACAGCTCGGCAGTATGTCTGAGATAACTTTAAATGTTAATGAAATGTCTCATAAGTCCACTGTTTTTTAAGGCTGTTAAGAGTTTAAGGAACTTCTTAAATACCATCCCATAAAAAAAAGATCTAACTTAAGATTAACTTACATAGAGAAACTACATCACAGCAGACCTAGTATATGACTTGAATTCAATTATTATTTTCTTCTGAGAAGGAGACAGGATTGATTTTGTGCTGGCCTCAAGTAGGTTCTTGAAAAGATCTATTTTTTTCCAAATAAAAACATATCAGTGGAAATAAAATTCTTTACAGCCTGTAATTCAGGAGTGAACTTTTATGAAACTCTTTGGCATTGTGGATATATGTCCAATGGAATCACATATAACTGAAGGATCTAGATGGTTTAGTTCCTGGTGACCTGTTAGGATAAACTTTGGGGCAGCGGAAACCCTACTGACACATCCTTCTATTCAACTATAGACAGGGAAAGGGAAAGGGAAAGAAAAGCAGCACTTTCTCATAGACATGTTTTTTGTTTGTTTGTTTGCTGTTGTTAATTACTTCTTTAATGTGCTTTTTACTTTCCTGTGGTGACCACGTTCTGAAGTGACACTAAAGAAACAGCTAGGGGAGAAGTTACAGAAGTTGAACGTGGAACATTAAAGGAGAGTAGCTGCTACAGGAAGTAAAATACACTTACCTTAAATTCACAACATCTTTCATTTCTCTGGGAGAAGCTTCATGTGGATTTGCCTTGTTTAATTAACTTCCTTTAGTACACTGTACATCTTTCACACTGGGAGGTGTATGTGAGTTAAACCAGAGCAGCATGACAGTATTTTTGTGAATGGTGGAAAAGCAAATTGCTCCTTTCAATTACCCAATTCCTTTCTCGCTGGACCAAAACATACAATCAAGTTAAACCTTACAGGAGACGTAAATGTCATTCCTTCTTCCCTACAGGATATTCTGACCAAGAACCCCTATTTCCCTTTTGGTTTGGCTTGGTTTTGCTGCTACCATTGAAGTAATGAAGGCGACATTCATTGTCCCTTGCCATTTAATGGAGGTAATAATTGCCAGCCAGTGTGGACCATGATGCTAAAACCAAGAAAAAGCCTTTTCAATCATGGCCCCTGCATTTCAATCCAAGCCCCCGCTGTAGAACACTGGAGAACAAGGTGTAAATCAGTTTAAAAACATAGTTCTGCATTCAAGGCATTGTGGTTTACAGCTCCCAAATGACCTCCATCTATCTTCCTTAGCTGTAGAGGTGTATAATTGAACTAAAGAGAGTCTTGAGTAATGAGGTTGAGAGTGGCAGCTCCATTGCTGTGGCTTAATAGTGTAACTGCTGCGTGCTTTTTTATCTCCTAAAATGTAACAAAATAGTCTAGTAGGCCCGATTCTTCAGGGTGACACTTGCTGAGAGTCTATATTTTAAAATAGAAATAGGTTTTTTATAAGCCCCAAACTATAAATCTGTCTCTACAAGAGAGTTCCCAAAATACAATTATGTAAGCCATTCTCTGCTGGAGCAGAGACTGATATGAATACATGCAATAACCTATATTTCCTTTTGTGGGAAAATCATTTTTAAGCATTTATTTTTCTTATGCAACAAACAGCTGCTTTTTCAGTCTCCAAAGGGGCTAGAGAGTGATAGCATTCTCCCGTTGTGTACTGCTGGGAGCTACAGAAGATACACGTTATTTCAAGTTTTCTTTTTAAGAAAAAATTATTTGATTTAATCAAGGAAACTCAGGAAATATTGCTTTTAAAGAATCATTTCTTTTTCCAAGGAGCAGTTCACTTGAAAATGGGTATTTTTCTTTTCAGGATATATAGTTTACATGCATTTATCAGGTTTCAACCATATGCAAATTGCTGCCTGAGGACGTTGGCAAAGCATGAACACTGAACCAAGACATAACCACCTCCTAGCGAAATTCTCTGGGAGGATAGTACTGACTGAACATTAAGGATGAGCTTATTAATATAGTCATTTCATATGAATAACTAGGATACCCTGGATGGTTTCAGGAGCTCTGAGATTTCTGTCTTCCCCTCAAACTAGATCCTAAAAGTTAAAAACAAATAACCTACTTGCTGACTATGCCTGAAATTCTATCACTTGGATATTCAATCTTATTGCACAAGATATTCCTGGCTAACATGCAAATTTCCCTAGGAGGAGTAAATTATTAAATAATAGTAATAACAACAACTAACACTTACTGATATCTTACAAGGTTCAGGAGAGTTCCAAGTACTGTATATTATTAACTCTTTTAGTCCTCAAAACAACCTATTCATTATCACCATTTTCCAAATGCAAGAACACTGAAGCAAGAACAGAGAAGTTAATTTGCCCAAAGTTGTAGTTAATATAAGGCAGAGAGGCAAGACGGTCGGACTTCAGAGCCCTTGGTCTGAACCAGTCTATTTGTGTGGATAAGCTGATCAATTGCATTAGTGGGAAAAGAGAAGGAGAACTGGGAAGGTTGAGAGTGATGACATTTGCACTGTACAAAGCCTTCCTTGAGAACTCAGAGCTCAACCGGGGACCAGGAGTGGGAGTGGTCTCTGCTGCATACCTGGTGATGCCACCAAATTCTCCTTAAAACCAATACCACGTTATTTACACCATTAGTGTGTCACAGAAATCCATCTAGGTCAAAATTATTATTATTATTATATTTTTTTTAAATGCTGTTAGAATTTTTTTAATTAATTAATTAATTTATTGGCTGTGTTGGGTCCTCATTGCTGTGCATGGGCTTTCTCTAGTTGTGCCAAGAGAAAGTGTGGTGTGCGGGCTTCTCATTGTGGTGGCTTCTCTTGTGGAGCATGGGCTCTAGGCATGAGGGCTTCAATCTGTGGCTTGCGGGCTCTAGAGCGCAGGTTCAGTAGTTGTGGCACATGGGCTTAGTTGCTCCGTGGCATGTGGGATCTTCCCAGCCCAGTGCTTGGAACTGTGTCCCCTGCATTGGCAGGCAGATTCTTAACCACTGTGCCACCAGGCAAGTCCCAAAATTATTTTTATAATAATACATGTTATTTGCCATTTTCACCTTGCTGATATTTGCAATGATGATACAAAAGCAACTGATGGGTTAAGTGGCTGGCAACTCAGCATAAATGAAGGCAGTGGAACCAGACACTGAATTCTTCCCCACTATAGACTTGCAGTAAAAATGTGCCAGTTTCACTTCACAATGACCTTGGTGAAGCAGTGAAAATTATTAATCTTTTTTTTAAGAACTTTTATTGAGATACAGTTAACAGACAATAAACAGCATATATTTAGAGTGTACAATTTGGTATCCCAATCTCCCAAGTCATTCCCACCCAAGCCTTCCCGCTTTCCCCACTTGGTGTCCATATGTTTGTTCTCTACATCTGTGTCTCTATTTCTGCCTTGCATTTCCTCTTTCATAGTTGTTAGCATTTGCCTTATGGATTGAGGTGCTCCTATATTGGATGCATATGTATTGATAATTGTTATCTCCTCTTCTTGGATGGATCCCTTGATCTTTATGTAATGTCCTTTCTTGTCTCTTGTAACATTTTTCATTTTAAAGTCTATTTTATCTGATATGACTATTGCTACTCCAGCTTTCTTTTGATTTTCATTTGCATGGAATATCTTTTTCCATCCCCTCACTTTCCGTCTGTATGTGTCCCTAGGTCTGAAGTGGATCTCTTGGAGACAGCATATATATGGGTCTTGTTTTTGTATCCATTCAGCCAGTCTGTGTCTTTTGGTTGGTGCATTTAGTCCATTTGCATTCAAGGTAATTATCGATATGTATGTTCCTAGTACCATTTTCTTAATTGTTTTGTTTTTGTTTTTGTAGGTCCTTTTCTTCTCTTATGTTTCCTGCTTAGAGAAGTTCCTTTAGCATTTGTTGGAGGGCTGGTTTGGTGGTGCTGAATTCTCTTAGCTGTTGCTTATCTGTAAAGTTTTTGATTTCTCCCTCGAATCTGAATGAGATCCTTGCTGGGTAGAGTATTCTTGGTTGTAGGTTCTTCCCTTCCATCACTTGAAATATATCATGCCACTCACTGTGGCCTGCAGAGTTTCTGCTGAGAAATCAGCTATTACTCTTATGGGAGTTCCCTTGCATGTTATTTGTCATTTTTCCCTTGTTGCTTTTAATAACTTTTCTCTGTCTTTAATTTCTGTCACTTTGACTACTATATGTCTTGGCGTGTTTCTCCTTGGGTTTATCCTGCCTGGGACTCTCTGTGCTTCCTGGACTTGGGTAGCTATTTCCTTTCCCATGTTAGGGAAGTTTTCTTTTTCTTATTTTTAAATTTTATTTATTTATTTATTTATTTTTATTATTTATTATTTATTTATTTATTTATTATTTATTTATTATTATTGGGGGGTACACCAAGTTCAATCATCTGTTTTTATACACATATCCCTGTATTCCCTCCCTCCCTCGACTCCCCCCCCACCCTCCCTTGAGTCCCCCCTACCCTCCCTGTCCCAGTCCTCTAAGGCATCTTCCATCCTCGAGTTGAACTCCCTTTGTTATACAACAACTTCCCACTGGCTATCTATTTTACAGTTGGTAGTATATATATGTCTGTGCTACTCTCTCGCTTCACCTCAGCTTCCCCTTCACCCCCCACCTCCTCCCAAACCTCGAGTTCTCCAGTCCATTCTCTGCATCTGCATCCTTGTTCTTGTCACTGAGTTCATCAGTACCATTTTTAGATTCCGTATATGTGAGTTAGCATACAATATTTGTCTTTCTCTTTCTGACTTACTTCACTCAACTAGAATCTCTTCCAATATTTTCTTGGGTCCCTTCTCTCTCTCTTCTCCTTCTGGGACCCCTATAATGTGAATGTTGGTGCATTTAACATTGTCTCAGAGGTCTCTTAAGCTGTCTTCAGTTCTTTTCATTCTTTTTTTCTTTATTCTTTTCCCCATCAGTGATTATCACCATTCTGTCTTCCAGGTCACTTATTCGCCCTTCTGCCTCAGTTAATCTGCTATTGGTTCCTTCTAGTGTATTTTTCATTTCAGTTATTGTGTTGCATATTTCTGTTTGTTTGCTCTTTAATTCTTCTAGGTCTTTGGTAAACTTTTTGATCTTTGCAGCCAGTCTTTTTTCAAAGTCCTGGATCATCTTCACCATCATTATTCTGAATTCTTTTTCTGGAAGGGTGCCTATCTCCTTTTCATTTAGTTGTTTTTCAAGGGTTTTATCCTGTCCCTTCATCTGGTACAAAGTCCTCTGCTTTTTCATTTTCTCTATCTTTCTGTGGCTGTGGTTTTCAGTTCCACAAGATGAAATATTGCTGATACTGCTTGATACTGCTGTCTGTCCTCTTGCGGAGGAAGCTATCTAGGAGGATTGTGTATGCTTCCTGATGGTAGGGACTCAAAAATTATTAATTTTTAAAATATTGACCATAAATCCATGTGCTTTTTAAACAGTCTCTATAATAAAATAGGGAATGTTCATAAAGCCCTTCTGCTGAGCATCCAAAGTGCAATGGTTACCTTAAGGAAAAACACTCATACGATTATGTAAGTTACAAGTTAAGCTAGCTACATTTCTCATAGAATACTGTTTTTTACTTGAAAGAATGAGGAACAGATCAACTTGGGTATGGTAGACACGTTATTTAAAATGAACCTACCCCACTAAGGAAAGTAACTGACAAGATTTGATGCTGATGATAACTTTTGAGATTTTTAAGAGAAAATTAGAATGCTGGGAAAAATTGTATTGGCCTTTGGGAGCTTCTCAGCTTCCTAAAACTTGAAGACTTTTCTAAGGAGCTCAATGGTGGGGTCAACAAATGTGATTTTTTAATATTGCATAATGAAACATGTCAACAATTAGAAGATGTACTTAACTCATTGAGCCATTTTTTTCTGGGTTATCAATATATGATGTTACAAAAGCATGCATGATATCATGAGTCATACAGAATCACAATGTATGATGTTAAAAAATCATGCGTGGGTAAGAGATCCATTGAAAGTGTTTGATAGACCAATAAGTTTTGATATATCAGAGTACAAAAAGCTCATGGATGTGATTTCAAATTCCACATTGCAACTAATCTTGAAGAAACTGTTACCTGCTGAGTTCAACTAATGCATCAAAAAAGAAATATACAGGCTCCGTGCTTCCACTTCCGGTGGTGTGGGGTGCGGGCGCGGCAAGAAGGTGGCTGCAGGTGGCAGCGACCTGTGGGCTGGCGACGTAGAGGAGGATGCCTCACAACTCATCTTCCCCAAAGAGTTTGAAACAGCTGAGACACTTCTAAATTCAGAAGTTCATATGCTTCTGCAGCATCGAAAGCAACAGAATGAGAGTTCAGAGGATGAACAGGAACTTTCTGAGGTCTTCATGAAAACTTTAAACTACACAGCCCGTTTCCGTCGTTTCAAAAACAGAGAGACCATTGCCAGTGTCCGTAGCTTGCTGCTCCAGAAGAAGCTTCATAAGTTTGAGTTGGCCTGTTTGGCCAACCTTTGTCCAGAGACTGCTGAGGAATCCAAGGCTCTGATCCCAAGCCTGGAGGGGCGGTTTGAAGATGAGGAGCTACAGCAGATTCTTGATGACATACAGATCAAGCGCAGCTTTCAGGATTAATCTCCAGATACCGCTGCTGCCACATCACATCCCCAGCACAGCACCACTGTCCAGGATCCGGGGCTGACTTGCACAGAAATTCTGTTGCAGAAGACACTTGGACTTCCTTTGGACAGAACAACCCAGCACTTGGTCTTGGTTTAGGTTGCTGTTTCAAGCTGACTGTTGGACCATGATGACCAACATAACCTTGGAGAGGCCTTGCAGTGGCTGCCTGTGGCTGCCTGAGCTTGCCTCTGGGAAGGGTGAGGTGGGTGATATGCATATAAGCCACCCTGCTGACTGCCTCATATCATGGCCTTTGGCCCTTGTGTTATTTTTGATTCTTAATATTTTATGTTTTAATTTCAGTGTGTTTATAACTTTTGAAGCTATACTAAAACATGTAAAACTGGTATGGGAAACAGTCTTACCTAAATGCAAAAGGAGAAATTAAACCAGAAAAAAAAAAAAAAAGAAATATACAAATATTTGAAAAACCTATTAAAATGCTCCTCCCTTTTCCAACTGCATATCAGCATGAGGCTGAACTTTCTTCACATGCGTCAGTCAAAACAACATATTGCAACACATTATGGAAGCAGATATAAAAACCCAGCTATCGTTCATTGAAGCACTATTTACAATAGTCAGGACATGGAAACAACCCAAGTGCGCATCAACAGATGAATGGATAAAGAAGATGTGGCACATATATATACAATGGAATATTACTCAGCCATAAAAAGGAATGAAATGGAGCTATATGTAATGAGGTGGATAAACCTAGAGACTGTCATACAGAGCGAAGTAAGCCAGAAAGAGAAAAACAAATACCGTATGCTAACTCATATATATGGAATCTAAAAAAATGGTACTGATGAACCCAGTGACAGGGCAAGAATAAGGATGCAGATGCAAAGAATGGACTAGAGGACATGGGGTCGGGGTGGGGGTGCGAAGGGGAAGCTGGGACAAAGTGAGAGAGTAGCATAGACATATTTACACTACCAACTGTAAAATAGATAGCTAGTGGGAAGTTGCTGTATAATAAAGGGAGATCAACTCGATGATGGGTGATGCCTTAGAGGGCCAGGACAGGGAGGGTGGGAGGGAGTCGTGGGAGGGAGGGGATATGGGGATATATGTATAAATACAGCTGATTCACTTTGGTGTACCTCAAAAACTGGTACAAGAGTATAAAGCAATTACATTCCAATAAAGAGCTTAAAAAAAAAAAAAAACCCAACTATCTTCTATTGTCAGACATCTAAGAGTTTTTCCAAAATATACAACAATGCTGTTATTTTTCAGTTTGGGGGGGGAAATATAGATTTTATAGCTATAGAAATATAGAAAAATGTAGAAATATAGAAATATAGATTTTTATATCTATATAGTTGTAAATGTTTATGTTAATATGTAATGGGTTTATTATTGTTATTTTTAAGTGAATTAAGTAAACATATTTAATTTTCTGTTTTAATTTTGGACATAGTAAATATCAATAGAGGTAATCCTCATAAAAATTCTTTGAAACCTGCAATAATTTTTGAGTGTAAAGAGACCAAAAAGTTTGAGAACCACCAGAGTATCCTTTAGGATAGTTTTGGCTTCTGACAATGGAATGTCCAACTGACAGAGGCTTAATGGGTAGAATATATTATTCTCTTTGAAGAGTTTTAGCCAACAGTGAGAGGGACAACAATCCTCCAGGACAAGCCTGTCCTCTCACTTCTGATATCGATCACAAGTTTGAAGGGTTCCTAAAGCCACCCTTAGTTTCAATAATTACTAGAAGGGCTCACAGAACAGACTGAAACCCTTATACTCATAATTTATTATAGAGGAAACCATGACAATAAGCCCAGGCAGAGTCCAGGATGTGGAGCTTCCAGTCATCCTGTCCCCATTGAGTCAAGGACAGTGCTAATTCCTCTCGGCCACTATGTGTGAAAACACCCACATACTACTGCCAACCAGGGGAAGCTCACCCCAGCCTCAGTGTCAGAGTTTTTATCAGGACTCCAATCACATACTGCCTGTGTGGCTGCTCTTTACTTTCCAACCATTCTAGACATCAGGCTAATACATTTAATCTCCAGTCCACCCAGAGCCAGAACTGATATCATAACCTTGACCCAAAGCCCACATTATTAAACTGCTAATGGCCAAAGCCCCCAGATAAAGAAAGACACTTATAACAGGCATGATGTTCCAAGGACGTAGAGACACTGCCCAGCAGTAGGGGCAAAGGCCAGGCTTCTCCTTGGGCAAGGTTGATCCTTCATTGCACATTCTTGTAATGAGAAAACCTGAAGTCGGTGGTAACAGGGCTGGTTCAGCATGTCAAGGACCCAGACTCTGATGTTTACTCCACCTTCTTTATTGTGTTGGCTTTTTTCTCATTCTTGTCACCTGGCTGCTAAACAGCAGCCCCAATCCAGGGATTTTGTCCTCTCACAGCACTCAGAGGGAACAAGTAAGGTGTGGGGAAGGGTGGGGGAAGAGGAAAAACATCCTCAGGAGCCTCCTGACAATGGTCAGAATGATGCCCTCCCACCTTCAGCGTACCCGACAAAGTAAACTTCTGATGCTTCCAGTGCTTCTGATGTCCTTTCCCAGGGAAGCAGGCGGGCGATGGTTGGCCTGAGATGATCCTGATTCACCTCCCAGGCCTGAAGTCGCTGCACTCATAGCAAAATCAGTAGTTCAAAGAGGGCAGGAGAATTGCTGTTGTGTAGAAGAGATTTCTTGAATGTTAACGCACATACAAATCTCCCCGGGACTTTGTTAAAATGCAGATTCTCATTCAGTAGGTTTGGGATAGAACCCAAGCTTCTACATTTTTTAAAAGCTCCCCCGTGATTCGGATGCCAGTCTCTGGACTGAACTTTCAGCAGCAAGGGGTCAGGAGACAGTGTTGGCCACAGCAAGCCTGGTACAGGGATACAGACAGTGTGTCCCCCGTAGGAATGGATTTATCCTTTGATCAATGACTCCATGGATTAAACTATACCATAGAATTATAGACGGTAGAATTTCAGATCAGACAATAGTCATTATAAATGTTACAGAGAGAATTTATTGAGAGGTTATTACGTACCAGGGCTTTACACTTGTTCATTTAATCTTCATAACAACTTCATGAAGCAGATATTCTTTTCATCCCTATTGTCTATCCAAGGAAATAAATGTTGGTAAAGGTGAAGTAAATAATTCTTGGTGGCAAGACTTGAAATCAAATTTGTTGGCCTCCAGAGCCTACACTCGAAAATACTGGAGTATTGGCAATTGCTCTCATCACACGGATTTTTTTCTTTAATTGACATACCTGAGAATTCACAATTAGTGGCAGAGAAGATAGTAAACTGCAGTTTCTTGGTCCCTGATCTCTATCCCACTCCCATGTCCTCCAGGTAATGAATAAAGTGTATACATGGCCTCTCTCTCTCTCTCTTCATCTCTGTCCCCCCACCTCCGCTCTGTCTCTCTTGCACTTTATCAGCCCAATTCCTCTTACATACAATAGGATTCTAGTAGATTTTTCTTCTCTTTGAAATAGAATGTCTCTTTTCTAAACTGAGTATCCTGTTATCTTCTAAACACAATTTGACTTCTTTCTACACCTTCCCATCATGCTTCTGATCCTGGCAGAAATAATGATTTCTTTAAGAAAATTGTGTCCTAAGAAACTGAGCACAAATAAGCGCCCATGGCATGGGCTTTGGTTTTTTCCGTTGATTAGTACGCATTTGTTCCCTTCTATTCGTTTGTTCATTCCTCCTTTCCACAAATATATGTTGAATAGCCTCTGTGTGCCAAACACTATTCTAGATGTAGAGGATATGCATGCATCTTAAAACAGTTTTTAAAATCAGTAGAATAAAAAAAATTATTGAAAAATGTGTCACTGTTTCAAGGATGGCTCCCCAGCTGTTTAGACACAACTACCTCCTTCATAGCCTTCAACCAAGGAATAACCTCCATGCTTACAACAACTATATCTTCAACAATATTTCCCCAGGCATGGATTCTTACAAAAACTAGGCAAAATGGACAATAAAGGAGAGGGAATGATCTTTCTCAAGGGTACAGCTGTGTCTGAAGCTGTTTATTGCAGCATCCTTTTTCTAAGAGCGCGATATGTCAAAAATGACTAGTAGCTTATATCTCTAATGTTAGAGAAATGCTTAAGTAAATGATAGTGCAGTACCTTGATGGGCCTTTATATAATAAAACAATTACAAAGAATAAAGATAAATTCTAATCACATTATGAAAAATATTTAAGACATGAAAAGTATGGCAGGTGGTTAAGATGTATTAATATTAGGTGGTGAGCATTACATTATTTTCTATATTGCTGAATGTTTGGTGTAGTTCAGAATGAAAAAGAGAAAAGAATGGCTAATGAACTGAAAGGCAGATACAGTTTGCTATCCTACAATTCCTACCCCTACTGGGACTGTCTTAATTCCAGCCTTCTTAGGTCTTGACTAGGTTATTGCAGCAGTCCATTTGTTCATCCATGTGTTCAATAAAAAATTGATCAGGTTCTGGAGCTACAAAAATAAAAGACTTGTTCCTGCCCCAAATTACTTAGACTAGGGGTTTTGTTTGTTTGTTTGTTTTGTTTGTTTTTTGTTGTTTTGGTTTTTGTTTTTTGGCCACAATGTGCAGCACATGGGATCTTAGTTCCCTGACCACGTATCAAACATGTGCCCCCTCAGTGGAAATGCAGATTCTTAACCGCTGGACCACCAGGGAAGTCCCTAGATTAGGTTTTAGACACTGCAGCTTAATCTCCTGGCCTCTGGCCTCTATACTGCCTCTAGAAGTGATCTCTCTAAAATATTACTTTGACCATGTTTAGACTCTTTTAGAGGTTAGTCATTGCCTCTGGATAAAGTCCAAAGCCCTTAGTGTTATGTACAACACTCTTCTCATGAGACTTGTTTGCTTTTCTAGTTAAATCTGTTGCCTCTGTTCTCCATCCCAACCTAAGTACCACCTCTGCTAAACCTCATGCCATCCAATGAGTGCACACCTCCTGCATTTCCTCACTCTTGCTTGCACTGCTGTTTATTTTCACCTAGAAGCCTTCCTTCACAGCCTTCACTCCCTCGGTCAGCTACAGCTCAGCCTCAGTATTCACCCCAGGCTGAGTCTTCTGGGACTCGGTATTCTTCTCATCAGTAAGTCAGTAGTAACCAATGCCATTGTGATTATTACTCTATATTGCATTTGTCGACCAGCCAATGATCATCTTTGGAACACGGACGGTATCCCACATTTCAGACAGTCTAGTGGTCTAGTGGCTATACACAGGGATTTTGGAGTCATAAAGTCTAGGTTTAAATCCCAACCCTTTGGTTACTTAAAAATGACTGAGTTACTGTGTGTGATTCAGCAAGATAAACAAGTACAACACATGGTGATCACTTGACACATTTAAGCTATTATTATTTCTATTATTTTATAACCCCTCTATCCCCACAGTATGTGACAAATGTTGAATAAGCAATAGATGAAGGAAAACATGAACGAAAGAAATAGTTGCATCCTAATTTAGGGCTGCTGGTTTTTGATCTGGACATTTCAGCTGCTGCCTTTGTGCTTTAAAAAATACCTGGAAAGGGCATCCCCAAGAGAAGGATCCGCTGACACAGGGAAGATTTTGAGAAGAGAAAGAGAGGATTATCAAGGGAAAGGGATATATTGGATGGAAATTCACACGTTGGGACAGGGAGGAAAAGAAGAAAAGGAAGAGGATAATTGGAAGGTAAATTAGACTCCTGAAACTTGCTAACTATAGCGTTGTCATTTCCTATTTGCAGTAGAAATCTGTGGAATTATCTCTAGAACCCTGCACCTCCTGCCCCTTTTTCCTTCCAGGAAATGTCTTTCTCTAACCCTGGACCAAGTTGATTGGTTTGAGGTGGGTGCCTGACCCAGGCAGGGTCAATGAGCCCAAAGCTGGGGCATATGAAACCCATGGCTCTGCAGATCACTGTGTTCACGCATTCTGGGAGGACAGAGAGGGGAATTGCGTGGCCCTGACATCCAAGGAATTGTTTCTCACTGTTTCAGAGGCTCATGTCCCCATGAACTCTGTTACTCAGGCAGTAACCCTGAATCCTTCCATTGACTTCTTTTCGCTTATACTGGTTGAATTTGGATTTCTATCACATGCACTCAGAAAGCTCATAGCTAAACTTTATCTGTTTGGGTTCATTACACTGTACACCTCTGTGCACCTTCTGTTCTACTCACTCTAAACTACTCAGTGTACCCTTGAAAAAGTATTCATGCATTTTCACATGCCTTAGTCCTCTTCTAAACTGCTATTTCAGTTCAGAATTATTTTTCTTCCTATCACAATCCTTTCTTCAAGGCACAAGTCCAATACCACCTACTGAACTAAACCTTCCCAATCACACAAGGCATAGCATACCTATGTTGTGCTGTGTATTTCCCTGTTGTTTTGCACAATCAGCTCTGTATTGTAGTTATGTTACCAGCTATGGTAAAGGCCCACACTATCTGTGATGCTTTAAGCCTTAGTACCTCTGCCACAGCACTTAGCTGGGCTCAGTACACATTTGTAGAATGAGTGATTCAAGTGAGAGGGTATCTTAAAAGTGTAATTTATGTCTCTCCGAAGCTGCAGGGTGAATGTTTTTCTTGTGATATTTATTCCTATAATTGATAAAGTCTCCATTCTTTGTATTAATGCCCTATTTTTCTAATTTGTCTTCACTCTTAGCCTGTGTTGGCCAGATTTTTTTCATTATAAACATATTTCATCTCAGAGCCAGATGTTCCATTTACTAAAGTAACACTTTATCTGGATAATGTGATTTTTCCCCATCTCTTTTTCTCTTGTTACTATCAGACCTTCCATTTACACTATTAAAGGTGTTTTCTTAAAAATATAATCAATCTGGACATTGTGTTTAGTTCAGCATAAATATATGTATACATACAAACTCAAAATACGGATCTTTTGTGTTTGCTTTAAGTCCTATTCCTTCTTGCTTTGTATTTTATGCCACAAAAGCTGAGGGTAGGCCGTTGAATAAAGAGGATAGACCCACACATGAGCCATATAGTAGCTCAATAGAGTAGTTTATACTCAGTAAAGATACAATAATCTCATTATGATAAAGTTTCACTGAAGGTCACTCATAAATCTTGGGTTAAGGGAACCAAAAATATAATTCAGAAAGACTTCTTAGGATTTTGAGAGTGGAACACAGGTATTAGGCAGAACTGAGTTCAAATCTCAGTTCTTCTGTCCAGTTACCTCACTAGCTGTGTGACCTCATGCATCTTCATAAATTATCATGCATCTTCATAATTAAACTTAATCCTGAAGCAAGGTCTTAAATACCTGAAGGAGATTAAGTACTGTAGATAAAGTCCACTACATAAAAAGTTAAATTTAAATATCAAAAGCCCCATTAATGAATAAGTAAGGGAAATTTGGAATTTGTGTATGGTAAAATGTTTAGATATCTATTTCATTTTCAATTGCATTAATATATGGAAAAGACTAATTACAAATTAAGCAGAAAAAGAGGAAGCCCTAGACAGGAAAAATGGGCAAATAACATAGACAATTTGCAAAAATGAACATACAAATTGTCGACGAATCTTTGAAAAAATTTTAAATTCACTAAAAATAGAGGTATGGGAGTTAAAAATTATGAAAATACAAAATATTTTACAATAACTTATTATAAAAGATAATCATATATTAGCTTGCTAGAAGTGAGAAAACAATAATAACATCATACGGGGAGAGTCTAGGAGTTCTTACACACTGGTGGGAGATACTCACAATTTTTGGGGGGGCTCATGGGGCCCTAAAAACCTTAAACATGTGCATATTTTATACTTTTAAACTAGGAATTTCACTTCTATGGGTTAGTGTTAAAGAAATCACTGAACAAGTGCCCAACGATGCAGTGTTTGGGGTTTTCTTTTAATGGAAGAAAATTAGAACCTGTCTAAATGACCAACCACAGGAAGACATGAAGATTAGAGAGATTATTTAGCACCTCTGTATAATGAAATACTGTTCAAACATTTTACAAAGTGCTGAGAAAAATATTTCACAACATAAGATTGTATTGAAGATACAAAAATTTTTAGCAAAAAGAAGCTACAAAATGTGGAATTAAATTAGAAAGCATGGATAGAATGATGGCAGGATGTTGGCCAATGGTTTTTCTCTGGGTGATGAGATAGTGAGTGATTTATGTTTAAAAGAAATTTTTGGACTTTTTTGTGTGTTTTATGATTTTCTGCCTTAAGCATTTTCTGCCTTAAGCATTATGATCCTCCTTCAATCCTCTTTCACTCAAACCACGACTGTGGCGGTCAGCTTGTTTCAGGTGAAACCCACCACAGCTTGTCACTCATAGTTTCTCCATTCAGATGACACGGCATGTAAACACCCCACAAGGCAGCCCTTAACCAGTGGGGGTGGGCTCATCAGCTAAATCCTCTAACCCTCCCTCCCTTAGGTGGACGTATTTTTAGGGCCGCTCATCAGGTCCCAGCAATTGACCCTTGGCTGCTCACAGTGGTCACCAAATTATGGTCATAGCCAGGGCACTGGTGCAATAACAGATTTTTGCAAACTTTTCTCATGTTCAACACTTCCCAGTTCTTCTCTCCTCCTCTCAAATTTTCTGCATGTAAATAGAACTTTTATCAGGCTTTGCCTATAGGAGCACCTACACTAAGGCATGCATATATTAATTTCATCATAATAAAATACAATACTACCAAAATCATTTGATATAATTTTAGCAAATAATTAAAGGCTCAAAACACAGGGATAACAATGCCACCAGCATCAGAGTTTTTTTTGTTTGGTTTTTTTTTTTATACTGGGACTTCTGGGCTTCTGAAGCCACAGGGGAACTCTTGTCCATTAGGCAAGCTTAGTACTGCACAATGATCTTCCCCTTAACTATTTTCAAACTATTCCTTAGATTTTGCAGGAAAAAGATCTTCACTGCTGGTAGAAATGGTTCAGGGACTGTTAAGCAAATGACACCTGTTTTTACCTCCAGGCGAAGGGTTCCGCTGCCTGGAAGATTACAAAGAGCCTAACAGTGCCTGTGGCCAGGTGCAGCAGCCCCAAGACGTCAATCCACTGCATAGTTTGCTGGTGTGTAGGTCGCCAAGAAAGACACGACTCACACAGGCCCTGGGTGGAACAATGTTTTACTCACATAGCAAAGAGACAGAGCAAGATCAGCTTCAACAGAGAGCGTCAGTGCCTGTGGCCAGCAGGGCTCAGCCCACAGCCTGTGCAGGGAAATGGTTTACACTCCCCTCTGTGCTGCAGGCAAAGAAATCTATTCTGTCTCCTCCAGGAACAGATATAGCAGTAGGGTTGGCCAGGCATATGAAGCACACACTCAAGCAAAATGAAGAAGTACACACCAAGTCCAGGACAAGACAAAGACAAAGACAACTGCCCAGCACAGGCTGTGAGGGTTCTTTACATCTCTGTAAGGAAACTTTCCGGATGCAAGTCACATTCTCCAGCAACCATAAAGGGCTTTGAAAGACTGTGTACCTGTGCCTGCCCTTCCCAACAGGGATTCTCTGGTTTAAGACATGACATTAATAGGAAGTAATCCCACAGAAGTCATGAAATAAAACCAGCCTCTGAGCTGTACATTTTAAGAGAAACTTTTTGTACAGGTCAGTGGAGGTTTTTTAATTTTTTCAAAAGCACCTACCTTTATGGACTTAGAAAATTCTATTCTTTTTCTAATTACCTCCCTTTTTCTGGCAAGCCTTGATAACCTAATATAGTCATGCTCAGAAGAGCCACAAAAATTACCATTAAAATTGATTGATGGCAGCCATTTCCCACGTCCCAGGGAAAATTAAACTTATAGATATCATCTTTTCCATGTTAAGTATTTCCTCCGCAACTTTGGCCTGAACCTTTGGCACCTGGTCTCATTTGTTCCTACTAGAGTATAGTCTACTGTGATGTCTGATTTAGTGCAGACATATATTTGTTTTGTAATATAAACTTGATTACTTTATGGTGTTCTTCAAAAATCTCATTCCTTTGGGTGGCTATGCCGCCTGAAATTGTTTGAAACACGATCCTACTGGAGCCTATTTTAGCTGTTGTTCATTTCATTTAGCTTTCTAAATATCTGTGTGTTTTATAAGAATCGCCCCAATGCTAAGTAGGAATCAAAGTGGTAGAAAAATTAGAATCTGTCAGATTTCAAATCCTGACTTTAAATCCCCTTTTGTTTCCTCCCACTGCTCTTGCAGGAGCTCTAGAGAAAGATCTAGAAAGGAACTGGCATTCTTCCAAAGCAACTCCATCGCTTTCCACAGTCAAACCTCTGCTCCTTATTGGGATGGCCTTATTCATAACCCGGTAATCAGTAGAAGTGATAATGTCATAATACAGTGCAAACTGAAGGCTGGATTCTGCAGTAACAACTTACTCTAAGAGAAGAACAGACTTTTGAGGGGCATAAGAAGCTTCATGTCTTAAGAAGCCACATCGCGTCATGCAGAAAGGATGCACCGCAGGACCTGAGAAATCCAGAGGAGTACGCAAGGCAGGACTTGTCCAACTGAATGAGCTGAGTGGACTAGGTATTCCCTAAGAGAGCAAGATTACCGTAGGTGTATTTATGGAATTGCGACAACAAACCAGGAGGCAAGTGGACTCTTGTCAGCAAATACTGTAAGTGCTTTAGTGATTTGGGTTATAGATATGTCCTGCAAACTTTTCATTATAGCAAGAGCTCTTTCTTCAAGTCAAATCCCAGGGGAAGATCCAACCAGAACTGTTCTACTTGAAGTGAGAGGGTGATGATCGGAAGCTCCTATGATGGTTTATTTCATGTGTCAAATTTACTTGTGTGTCCACCTGACCACAGAGCGCACAGACATTTGGTTAAATGTTATTTCTGGGTATGTCTGTGAAAGTGTTTCTGGATAAGATTAACAATTGAATCAGTAGCCTGAGTGCAGTAAATTGTTCTCCTCAATGTGGGCACGCCTCATCTATTGAAGCCCTGAATAAAACAAAAAAGGTGGAGTAGGAAAGAACTCTCCTTCTCCCTATCTTCAAGCTGAGACATCGGTCTTCTCCTGTCTTCAAATTCAGACTGGAACTTAGACCATCAGATCTCTTGGTTCACAAATGTTTCGACTGAGACTGGAACTACACAACTGGCTCTCCTGGGTCTTGAGCTTGCTGACTGCAGATCTTGGGACCAATCAGCCCCCATTGCCATGCGAGCTAATTCCTTACAATAAATCACTTTTCATATTGGTTCTGTTTCCCTGGAGAACTCAGACTAATAAACCCAGACTAATATATCCCCCTAATTTCCCTCCCAATTTCCTCTCCCACTTATCCTCTCCAGGAGCTAGTTATGTGTATTTAGGCAGATTTCTGGATGGAGGCTGTAGCCAAAGAAATGTGATAAATTCCTAGAATATACACCAGTCCTTCATGTCAGAGCAGCCTCTGGCATGAGGATTACACTATGACGTACTGAACTTGGCCCATCTATCTTCCTGGATTGCCTGTGACTGCCTGTCAACCCTGGAAATTATTTACCTCCCCAGAGTTTAGACTAATCCCTAGTTTTCTTCCTTTCATTACCACACTGCTTACTCACCTGTCACATGGCAACTATATTTCTTTTAGCTTCAGGGAGTCTACTTGCTTTGAACCTACTGGGCAGATTACAGGGTCTGAGTATCTTCATTTCTGGGAATTCCACAGCCTCCTTTTAACCATTGGAGAAATCTGATCACAGATTTTCAATTTGGTCTGTCTTTCATGTTTCTTTAAATCTGAACCTATCACTATATAAACATAAGGAGAGAAGTGATGAGCTCACAGCATAATTTTCCCAGTATTTCTCTCCAAGGGGGAGCCCAGGTGGTCACTGTAAAGTCCAGAAATCAGGGGTGTAGAAGGATAGTTTCCACTTTGGGGTAATATTGGGGAATAGGAGGTGAGGGTTAAATCCTGTTGTCAATCCAGAACCCTGTTCATCAATCTTGACTCCTCTGTACCTTTTGCACCCACAGCAAGCCAACACAAGGTGCTGGCAGTCCTACCAACTCAATGTCTCTCCCACGTCCCTACTTTTCTCTGTTCCTCCTGTTACTGTTGGGAAGTCACACCTCACTTAAGGATTAGGTTCTAAACAGTTGAGACCAGATGTAAGTCATGTAGAGTTATGATTACTCTGGTGAATTCCTCAGGACGGTGCTCTGGTGCAGACAGACATACTGCTTCTTAGCAAATTCAACACAGTTCATTTTGTCTCCAGTGTTGGAACAAATTGCTGTTTCTTCAGTTGAGCATGAGATGAAGACATTGATTTGTATTTAGCAGCCATATTGGATGAAAAGATACACATATTTGAACACTAGAATGACATTTAACATGATGAAATGTCTGGGCTCTCTCACGGTACATACCCCTTCTATGGAATGGTAGAGTGGAACTGCAACTATTTCTCTAATTAAAATGCTATTTCCCTGTCTTTTTTCCCCCAATGCTCCTTTCACTTTGTCACTTAAAGCATATACTGAGCATATAACTGTGAAACACATAACAGGACTCCACTGTGTTTATTTTAAGGTTCTAACATCTCTTGCTGAATTACGATGAAAGTCTTCTAAATAGACTCTCATCCTCCAACATTAGGTTTCCTCAAACCATTCACCACATTGTAGCCAGATGATAGTTCAAAAGCACAGATCTGACCATGACTCACTCTATTTCCCTTAAAATCTTTCAACTGCTTCTCAGTGTCTTCAGGATGAGCCTGAAGTCTCCAGTGTGACATAGGAGCCCATCACAATCTTCTCCCACTTCTTTGCATGTCTTTTTTCTCACCATCCTTACACATATCCTGCTGCCACTTCCAATGAAATTGAACCACATGCACTCTGTAAAAGGGTAATACTTCCCCTTGCCTCTGGACCTTTGCACATGCCCTCTGTCTCACCTTTGCCTAACTTCTCATCCTGCAAATCTCAATACAGACAACATCTCCCCTGGAACCTTTTTCACATATCTGTAGCACTGCCACTTCTCCTGCTGGCTAAGCCTTTACATTCCTAACCCATGCTGGCCATGCAAGGTCCTGAGTGAACGCAATCACTTCATATTTTTAATACTCTAAGGAAAGCGAGAGACTTAGAAACAATTTTGTTCTATGGGCCCATGCTGTTGATGTGTTTTCCTGTAATGCCAGCTCATTTACAACTCAACAACAACAATTATCATAATTACACAACATCAATAAAAACAGTGATGTTTGCAGTGTATATACCAGGACTTCTTTTAAGATATCTGTATTTATATGCAATAAACATATTCATACTTACACATATACATGTGTATATACATTTTATATATTAAATCTCTCTACATTTACTCTTTTAATATGCACAGAATTGCTATTACATTCTCATCTAACAGATGGGGAACATGGGTCACAGTTGATAAATTAATTTGCCTGGTGGAGACCAAGAACACACATAATGCTTTTCAGTAAATCCAATACAGCCAGTCTTTCTTCCAGTGTCAGAACAAACTAGAAAAAGCAGGATGCCAGCCCAGGATGTCTGGTTCAAGAACACATTCAAGCAGTGTGTACTCGGCCACTCTCATTTGCTTGGACTAACTTCTGATACAGATTTCAGTTTGCCATTCTTTCCAATTGACAGTTACCCGCTACGCTGCTCAATGGAAGTCCATGCCACCTTGAACAGAGAAAGTACTTAAAAAAAAAAAAAAAAAAAAAAAAAAACCCTTAACCTTTAAAGACTTATTATACAAGCACTAATAAAATGCTCCACATGTCCTCCCCCACCATTGCTGTTTACCTTAACCAGGGACATTTTTACCCCAACAGTCTCTCTTTTAAAAAATTGTTGAATTCCTCCCACGAACCACGCTGAACATTTCCTTGGACGCCCCTGGTCTGGGCATTATGCTATTTGTATTCATTAAAACTGATTAAGGCTTGCTTCACATTTATCACCAGTTTGACTTCCATAGCTGAGGCTTACTCTGCTATCAGCAGGATTCCTCGTCTCCTTTGGAAGTTTTCAAAGTGAAAATCCAAGAACACAAATGAATTCTGGCAGCCAGAAGTCCTTAATTTAGTGTGTGGGTTCCAGTGAGATGAGAGGAGCTGTATTTTAGGATAAAACAATTAGATAACCTGGAATTAAACCTATGGTATACTCATCACATTCTTTTCTTAGATTCATGTGCAATGTAAATGTACTTGACGTGATCCAATTATATCTTAAGTTCCTGATTGCCAAAGCTAATCAAATAATAAAAGTGTAATATACCAGTCATATTTACAAAAGTTGTATAGAGCCATTGACCCTCGAAAGGGCATCTTACCTCTAATTGTGCATTATGGGCCATGTGACCCCTACAAATCATAAAGAAGAATCATTAAAATGCTAAAACACAATTATGAGTTCAACCAAAGGTAGGGACTCTCCATTACATTTTATTAATATTGAAGGAGGATGAAGAGCATGAATGGGCACAGAGCATAGCATCCTTTTTTCTGGTCTGTTGCATGGCTCCAACCTCAGGACCCTTACTTACTGTGATCACAAAATGCCTATAATCCCTTGCACACCTGAACAATTTCATTATTGAGAAAGGTGTCCTGCATCCCTCTCAGGATTTTTCTGTTGAAGTAAGTAGGAAAAGTTCAGCTCAAGAAGAATATGATGTGTATATTCAGAGCCTTTTCAATTTCACACCTCTGCAAACTGACCACATTGGTTGGAAACAGTGGGTGAAGTTTGAGATGAGTCTCCCATTTGCAGGGACACATGGCTGCTACTTATTAGGATGTCTTGTGGGCTCTTTCTCTTCAGCACTCTGCCACCAAACATGCCTCTAGGAAAAGGGAAATCTGGCAGCAAACTGTCACCTTCTGGAGTCTGTCTAATGCTATGCTTGGGTTTGTGTATAAAGAAAGACACAGGCACTGTATTGCTTTTCTTAGAAGTGTGCTCTGCCTTTGGCTTGTACTTCATTAGAAGAACTTTCTCTTTTCTCCCTATTATTCCTCCTATGACCTTAGATTCAAAGAAAATAAAGCTCTATAATTTGGAACAATAAATCCTTCCCATCTTTCAGAGTTGGCTGACATCTTACCTTTCTATCCCTTAAGCACATGACTATTATGAACTCCCATTGATCTGCTATTGCCCCTACTCTGTTAGAACCTTATTCACTTTTCATGTGCTTGTATCTTATCTTTCCAACTAGACTATGAGCTCCTTGAAGGCAAAGACTGTCTTACACTCTTCTGCATCCTCACAGTCCCTAAGCTCAGCACCTAACACAACACAGGCACCTGGTTATGACCTTTGATGAATTAATTTATCAGGAAGACCCACAAATATAAGCTCCAAATTAGAGCCATCACATCTTAGATTAGGGCTTCCCACACTTGACTGGGCACATTGATCTCCTGGGGATCTTGTTAGAAGGTAGCTTTTGATTCGTAGGACTGTGATGGTGCCTGGGATTCTGCATTTAGCAAGGATGCTGATGCTGTTGTTTTGGGGATCTCACTTTGAGTAGCAAGATCTTAGACATGCAAATCAGATATGAATAAACCATTTAGAAACCACTTCTTTGCTTTTTATGCTTTTGCAGAGCCACACAGAGATCACATTTCTGGTTGATGTGAATCTATCCCACTTAGAGACCTTTTTTTTCAATAACCAATAAAAGATCTTCTATACAATAATAATAGCTAGTGTGGCAGGGTAATTCACTGAGGTATAATTTGCATTTGTTCCCCTTTATTTCTCATTCATTTGTTCTGAGCAGGTAGTCAAGCTCATTCAAATTCTTCGCTTTAGAGACTTTGAGAAGCAGGGGGTGGGAGGGCCAACGCTGCTGAAGGCAGCCCATCTTCCTGCCTCTTTTGAAATCTGAGCGATTGAAAAGATATACTAGGCATTCTTTGGGAAGGGGGAAGGGAGGACAAAAGAAAAACAGGAGAAAACTTGTCCCCATGCCTGGGAAGGAGAGGGAAATCAGTATATCTCATAAATTTACGAACTACCTGGGAAGTGTGACAGGACAGCTACGAGGGGCACTAAGGGGGCAGAACACCAGCTATGGGGCTCCCACTCTGGCAAGAGCTGGTGCTGTGGATGGCATGAAAGCCACAGTTTCCTGGGAATATTTGGGCTCCAAAAATAGGCATCTTAATAACAGCCAGGGTGGATTAATGCTTGGAAGGGTCTCCAATGTTTTAGAACTGCATAGCTATGCTCACCATCATACAAACACTGAATTCGTTAATTGGTTAAAAGTGTAAAAAAGAAAAAAAGGGAAGAGAAATCACAATTATGTTCGGGAATGTATCTCTTGTCAACCTAGCAGATGGAGTTTGGAACTGGGTTTAATTTGATCTTAAAGAAATAAATCAGGGAGATATTTCTCCTTTAACCAGCTGTGTAAAGAAACAGTCATCCTTGATGAAACATTTATTGAGTCACGATTTAAAGATGAGATCATATCATGTCACCTCACCCCCAACCCCCACCATACACATAACTTCCCCAGCTCTCAACCCTCCAATGGCTTCTTATTCCATTTAGAATAAAGTCCAAATTCCTTTCCATGAACTACAACGCTTTGTGCTCTACATTTGCACCATCCAGGATGGTAGCCATAGCCACATTTGGCAACTGAGCTCTTCAAATGTGGCTGGTCCGAATGGAGATTTGCTGTAAGTGGGAAATGCCCGCTAGGTTTCAAAGAGAAGAAAGAAAGGAAGAAGGAAAGAAAGAGAGAGAGAGAGGGCGAGCGAGAGGGAGAGAGAGAAAGAAAGGAAGGAAGCAGGGAGGAAAGGGAAGGAGGGAGGGAGGAATAAAGAGAGAGAGAGGCAAGAAGTAAAGGAGGGAGGGTGGGAGGGAGGCAGGAAGGAAGGAAGAGAAAGAAAGAAAAGGAAAGAAAGAAAAAGAAGAAAGAGAGAAAGAAAGAAAGAAAGAAAGAAAGAAAGAAAGAAAGAAAGAGAGAGAGAGAGGGCGAGCGAGAGGGAGAGAGAGAAAGAAAGGAAGGAAGCAGGGAGGAAAGGGAAGGAGGGAGGGAGGAATAAAGAGAGAGAGAGGCAAGAAGTAAAGGAGGGAGGGTGGGAGGGAGGCAGGAAGGAAGGAAGAGAAAGAAAGAAAAGGAAAGAAAGAAAAAGAAGAAAGAGAGAAAGAAAGAAAGAAAGAAAGAAAGAAAGAAAGAAAGAAAGAAAGAAAGAAAGAAAAAGAAAGAAAGAAAGAAAGAAAGGAAGGAAGGAAGGAAGGAAGAAAGGAAGAAAAAGAAACAGAAGGAGGGAGGGAGGGAGGAAGGACGGGAAAAAGGGAGGAGAATACACATTTCTGGATAATATTTCTTACCGTGATTTTGTGTTGGAATGATGTGTTGGATATATTGGGTTAATTTCACCCATTTCTTTTTACTTTTTAAAAAGCAGCTGCTAGAAAAGTTAACATTGCATATATTGCTCGTATTTTACTTCTGTTGAACCTCACTCTTATCCAAGACTTGCCCTCACTAGACCTCACCTCCCACTTCTCCCTCCTTGGTGTCCCAGCCTCACGCAGCCCTGGGTCCTCCAGGCACCTGCCCTCAGAGACAGGGCGCAGGCGTGGTTGGCTCTGTCCGGAAGCTGTTCCCCGCAGATTCCTGCCAGGGATTCTCATTTCATTCAGTTAAATATCTGTTCAAAAGTCACCTCTTCAGGGAGGTATTTCCTCACCACCCTGCCTAAGCCAACTCAATTCCTTCTCAATGTCCTGGACCTGCTTTGCTTTCTGCACACAGCATTATAGTACCGTTTGCTCCTTAACTGTCTCACCCTGCTAGGATTTAAGTGCCATGTTAGTTTCCTTCACTGACACACCCGCAGTTACTAGGAAAGTGCCTGGTGTGTAGTGGACACATGATAAATATTTTTTCAGTGATTGCATGTAGTTATTCAAAGTGAGCTATTGCTATAGTCATTTTACCGGGAGCTTTGCCTACTTTTTTCATATTTAATTCTCACAGTCTGATCATAAGTCAATACTATTACAATCCTAATTTTATACATCATAAAAACTAGGCTTAGCAAAGTTAATAAAAATAGCTTAGTGTGTCCCAAACACTTTACATAGACTTGTTTCCTTAGTCCTGAGGGGTGGCCTATTGTCTATTTTTACAGAAGAGGAAACCAAAGCCCAGTTAGTTAAGCATTAATAATTTGCCAGAGGTTATGTAATCAGCATGTGGCAGGACTGAGAGATAAAGCCAGGCAGGTGTCCCCCAGAATCTAAGCCCTCCTGCTCCAGGCCAAGTTCACACATCAGTGAGGGCAAGCAGGTCTGACTAGCCTCCTGCTCTCAGCCCAGGATAATGGCATTACCTTGACATTTACTCACTGTCAGAGATGGTCATCCCCTGGCACTTCTACCAGTATTTACCTCCTCCTAAACTCTCTTCCCACTATCCAAATTCACTCTCTCAAAAACTGAAGACCTGGTTAGGCTCCTCAACACATGCCTGCTTCCCTGCACTTTCTCTTCTTTATAAGAATACCACTAGTTTGCTTAGTTTCCCAGCCCTGAAACCTTACAGGCACGTGTGGCTTATTTCTCTCACTTGTTGCACCTCCCCAGACAATTCTCGCTTCCCAATGTTTTGCTTCTCTGCCTTTCTTTCAATCCCTGCTGCCACCCACCCGGTTCAGGATTTTGTCGATGCAGACCTGGGCTTTGGGAAAAATGTGCTAATTTTTCTTCGTGTTGTCACTCTCTCCTCTTTCAACTCATTCTGATGAATGATGAAAATTTTAAAAATTAAAACATTTCAATCCATTACTGTCTCTTTAAAAAGTTTTGAATGTGTTCCTATTGCCTAGAGGATAAAGTCCTTTGAAGTTCATCCATTCAATGTCATTCAATGTCATCCCCAGGTAGGGCTCACCCATTTTTCAAGCCTTATCTCCCACCACCACCGTATCTGACCTTCTTCTGCAATCTGGCTGCTTTACTCACTGTCAGGAAAACATCCTTTGTACGTTCCCACCTTTGCACTATCACTCTTGGCGTCCTTTCTTTAATACATTCTAACTCGTATCAAACTCTTCTATAAAGCTTTCTCTGCGCATCTCAGTTGGAAATGCCATCCCGTCCCTAAGCTCCTATACCAAGTAATGTTTGTGTAATTTCCTCATGAAATGTCTGCTTGGATTAAACTGAGATTCTTCGCATTGAAGTTTTAATTCTTGTTCCATTGGCAAGTATCTCATGCCACATACCTAGTAAGGGCTCTGATAAAAATAATTTTGGAATTATCTATGTCAATAGGGAGAATCCAGTATCAGAGGAATTTCAGAATGAAAGCCCATGTTTAAGTTTGAGAAGGTGACATTTTTTTAAACCTCATATATGCTTTTATTTTGCTGTGACAGTTTATTCATGAAATGTTCCCCTTCTCCCCATCTCATTCTGTAACAAGATTGGAATCAGAGTGATCTTATTAATAAATTGCTTTTTTTTCTCCACACTAATAAAACTGAGAAAAGTTGGTGGATTTCTTATAGAATATTTTTCCGTTTACCCTGCCACTCTTTATGCAAATGAAAGGACTGAAATCTAAATCTTACACCATTTTGTTTACATGTAGAAACAAGAGAATTTTTTTTTTTTTTTTTGGCAGATCCTGCCTCCGGTTTATTTGTACAAATAGCACAGGAGGACACCAGCCCCATGTAGACAGTGGCCCAGGGGTTACCCCAGTCCTTCCGTCCTCACATGGGCAGATAAATGTCTCTACTCTGGAGCCTTTGTGGGGGCCTGGGCACCCTTGGGAGCCTAAGCCTGAGCCGGAGCTGCAGCAGCATCCGCAGCCTTGGCCTTGCTTTGAGCCTTGGCCTGAGATGTTGGCCAGCAGAGCCTGAGACCCTTGGCAACGCGGGCACGAGCACGTTCCTCGAGCTTGGGGTGAGCAATGCAGGCAAGTCGACTGAGCTTGCAGCTGCCTTTCACTAGGACCTTGGGCTTGACCTCCTTGGGCTTTACGAGCGCCTTGATAGCCTCAGCACGTGCGCTTACGGCCTTGGCATTGCTGGCCTGCATCTTCTTCAGGCCCTTCTTGTGCTTCTTGGCAAAGCACATGTCCCTCAGGAACCTGGGGTCTACCCCCTTAAGAAATTCATATCGTTGCGATCGGGGTGTCTTGAGGCCGTTTCTGTGCCGTTTTCAGGACTGGTTGTGTGTGGTGTGGTTCTTGGATGTGACGGTGTCTGCACCGGGGCCTGCAGAACCCGAAGCGCCTGTGACGGGAAGAGAAAGCGAGTGAAACAAGAGAATTTAGAAACCAACTTTTCCAACTTCCTAGTTTCACAAAAGAAAAAAAAAAATGTGGAGGCTAGATGCAAAGGCAATGGTCGATCCAGAATTTGAACCCAGATTTTCTGAATCCCAAAGCATACTGTGTTCTACCTTACCACTTCTCACCTGAAGGAAAGAAATACTACTCTATCTCACTGATGATTGATGGAGCATCTAAAGTCATCTTATAGTCATATTCTGTTTTGGACTTTTGATTGTAATCCTGCAACATTAATCACTTGCGGTTAGATTGCAGTTTACAGCCTACAAGAAATCTCCACATACATTATCGAATGTGATACAACTACCCTAGGGTGTTGGTGGCAGCAAGTCTAAAAGCAAAAGTGAGATGGGCTGCAAGAATGTGGATGCAGCAGATGCGGCTAAGAATTCCGTCTGGCAAATGTATCTCTTCTTCATCCCTTTATCAACAAATGCATCAGGTCTTATTTTGTGGGAACACATGGTACTTGTCCTCAAGGGTCTGAGACAAAATAGGCATGCCACGTGACAGGGTATGCATGCGAAATGTCAAACTGTGATTCTGTAGGTCAGCAGAAATGAGAGCGAAGTGCTGGGACTCGCCGTAAGCTTCTTCATAGAGGGCAGACTTAGGCAGTACCTTGGCGCCTCAGTAGGATTTACATTAACAGTGATGCCCAAATGGAATGTGTTCATTTGTTCTTTTTTTCACATAAAATCTGTACTTTATAAAGCATTCTTATATTCTTTAGCCCATTTAAGCCTTTTGAGATCCTGACCCTTTAAATGAACAGTTCTCTTGGGGTTAAGAGAGCCATTGTAATCTCTGAGTATTACCCATTCTAGAGAAAAGTCTCTTGAATGCTGGCTTCCTCTATTAAGGTGAAAATTAAATTCTCAAAAAGTAGGGCAAGGGTGGGAGGAGGAGAAGAGATTGGCCTTGCTCAGTGAAGCCCAGAGTCCCTGGGCTCAACTTTGTCATTCTAATGAGGCAGCCATCTTCTCCAGGCAGTAGGTTTAAGCAATGGAATGGAGACTGACGGTGTTAACTGAATACACTAAACTCATATTAGGTCACCAAAGTGCTGAGTCAACAATCAGAAATGAGTTCCTCCTTCTTTTATCAACGCGAAAATTGTCTTGTCATGGGATAGAAATGCGAGGATGAAGTGACGTTTTGTAAGATGTCTATTCTATGAGGGAGGTGTTTTGAAAAGGACTTTCAAAAAGTTTATTGCAGAATAAACACCCCTTCTAAAACTAGAAGAGCTTCAAACCGGTCTAGAAATGGTTACATCCCATTTCTCACATTATTTAAAATGCTAGTTACAGGTTTTAAAATTTCACAGCTGCAACACACCATTAGAAGAAATAAGTATCAAAACCCTTATTATTATATTTTAATTTTCTACATTGAGCCATCCACAGAAATTCCATATTATCTTTGACCTTTACACTTCAATTTCACCCACAGGATCTGTGTGCTCTCCTCTCCCACACTTCTGGGGCTGCTCCTGTTGACATAGCTATTAAATGGCTAGCATTAGGACTGGTTTCTATGGTTGCAGAGAGAAAGATGGGTTTTCTATTATATTTTCTAGCACAATGTGAGCAAGAAGAACAGCCAAGCCTGTTGGAGAAAGTTCAAATACCAAATCCTGTTATAGAGCCAGGAATTGAGGATGGGTTGGAAAACAGAAGCAAAAAGCTGGACCTGGATGGACTTGGGATTAAAATGAGAATGGGTCAGGTGTCTGGCATGCAGGTGGCCTGAGCCAGCTTGGACGTCCTGAAGCAGAAGAGCCAGCACAGGACCCAGCATGAAGAATAAGCTCAGATACTTGAATTAGTGATGGTTGCCTTAGCCGAGCTCAGAAGTCGTGACTTGGATGGCAAAGGAACACGTCTCTGTAGGTTGATCCCTGGAAATTGTCATGAAAAAGGCGGTTCTTGGCCATGGCAAGGCTGACTGAGAGAGAGAACCGATAAATGAGTGAGACTACATCAGTGAGACTCCACTCACGATGGGTCACGATGGCCCATTTGTGCATTGAGAAAAACGTGCTTAATACCCTCTCGCTACGGAGTGGTTTCACTTCCAGCCCAGACCCACTGCACAGGTGTAGATTAAGATGTGGTGGCCCATCTTGTTCGGAGAAACGCCCTCAGCATGGCCAGTCTTCAATCACTTCATGTCAGAACTTCCCAACTGGCTATTTCCAGACTTGAGCTAACAATGTGGTCCCAGTGGGAACTTTAAGGACCATACTGCTTAGTACACTGGAACTGTAATTTACTAAATAGGACATCAGTGCCCTGTAAGAGTTAATGAAGCCTCCCAAGTGCCTTGCTTAGTTACATTGGAATAATAAGGTGTCCTGTCCCTTTTTATAAAGGGAATGTTAAGATTATAACAAGACATCAAAACCCTACTGTACAATCACACCCGATAATAGTTATAGTTCTTTATTAGCACTGTTTTAAGATAAACAGAGGGCAATAACATTCTTGAGAAATTGTTGGACATGTTTGAGATTATTTTAAAGTAAACAACACATTTATATCACCTCACAGTATTAGAATTTTTATTACAAGAAAAAAAAGGCAAATCACTGGGAAACAATATTATACATGATATCTAGAGAGAATTTTCTCATTATTTCATTTCTCATACTACAAATGTATGAAAAATACGCTTTAAGGGCAAACTATTGACTTAAGTTATAATTTAGACTTCCAGGACTCTGGAGAGTTGTCTTTCAGGCAAGAAAAATCACAACGATTTTCATTTCCTTTCTTGGTACACCAGCCAAATGTACTGAACGCCCGCTGTGTGCAAAGGCTCGTGTTTAGGTGACTCCTTTCCATGCCTGGAAAGCAAAGAAATGATCACAAATGAGAAAGGTATAAAAAAGGCGGTAAGAAGCAGCACACAGGGCTTATTAGGCCACTGTACTGCAGGGGATAGAGGCACGAGGATGTTCGTGACGGAAGGTCCATGCCACATTGCTGCCATCTATCTGGCACCTAAAACCAATTACACAGGGACTTCCCTGGTGGCACAGTGGTTAACAATCCGCCTGCCAATGCAGGGGACACAGGTTCGATCCCTGCTCCAGGAAGATCAACTAAGCCCGAGCACTACAGCTACTGAGCCCATGAGGTGCAACTACTGAAGCCTGCACACCTAGAGCCCGTGCTCCACAACAAGAGAAGCCACTGCAGTGAGAAGCCCGCACACTGCAATGAAGAGTAGCCCCTGCTCACTGCAACTAGAGAAAGCCCTCGTGCATAGCAATGAAGACCCAATGCAGCTAAAATAACTAAACGAATAAACAAATAGATAAATAAATAAAAATAAAACCAATTACACATACATTCTACTTTGGACCAGAAAAATGTCAGGGATTTAAAAAAAAAAAAAAAGCTGTCCTTGACTGTAAACAACTGACATTAAATATGATCTTTGTGCGGAAGGACTGTGCCCTCCTCCACCAAAGCCCTTTCATGTTAGCACTGGATATTCGTACTCCTGGGGGGAGCCATTCATTTACTCTGTCCTCAGCCTCCCTGCTGACTCTGGCCCTGTCCTTCACCCTGCAACAGAGTGGGTGGCCACAGCCATCTCTGACTTTATGTATTGAGGGCCATTTAGGGAAACAGTACAGAGACAATAGTACACTGGTTAAAATCAAAAGGTTTAGAGTCAGACTGATACTGAAAATCCCTTTTACACTGCTAAATCAGAGGACCTTGAGCAAGTTTCTTAACCCCTCTGTGTCTCAGTGTTCTCATCTATAAGATAGGAACATTAACGTCTATCGAATAGCATCATTATGAGGATCGAATGAGAGGCTACATGGATCAAGCTTAGACGGGCATATACAGAATTATCATTCAAGGGCAACTATTATTCATTGGCTTTTTGGGGGGGAAAATGCACTTGAAAGCCCCACTTATCAACTGGGAAATGAACTTAAAGAAAACAGTCCCCTTTTATTTATTTTTTTTGGTTTTGAGGAACATCTGCCAAATATACCTGTGAGAATGAATGTACAAACAGACCATAGCCAGATTACATATAAATACAGAGCTCTGACCTACAACCCACAGTGACCAGATCAGGAAGGCAACCTGTCTACAGTAACCAATTCACGAAGTCAAATTATCATCTGGAACAAATTAGTCCACAGAGCCAAACAATAGTCCCTGTAACCATCAGCTCAAAACAGCCCCATCCTGATTAATAATCAACAGCTTTCTTAATTTTTGCCCCAGCTTCCAACTTAGGACCAACTGGAGAAAGCCAAATGTGCCTCTCTAACCAATCACATAGGACTCCCTGCTTTTAGTCGGCCTGCCCCGAGTCAGGGCACACCAGAAGACTTCCCTTTCGGCCACTATAAAGCTTCCCGCTCCTCTGTCTGCCTTGGTGTCTCTGCAAGTGACAGCGGCTGACTCCCTTGCTACAGCCAGCTCTGAATATGTAGCCTTGCTTGTTCTCAACTGAGAGGTCTTCACTCATCTCTGTACACCTCTCGAACCACAGAGCGAGACTATCGTGATCATGGGTAAGGACTGAATCTGTTTGGGGCTCAGCACTCCAGCCCCAATATCTAGCACAGTGCCAGGTTCATAGGGACATGAATGAATGAGTTAAAGGTCCCCTCTTCAAAACCAATCAGGTGGCCTCTAGCGTACTAGTGAAGGACATGAGCGCTGTGACAAGGGAGAGGTTTTCTTGTGAGAAGAGGTCATTTAGGTAAAAGAGTCTGGGGAAGGTGCAGCACTTCCATGATGTGACTGTTTAATTTTGCTCTAATTGCTGAGTTCTGGGAGCCACGTGGGCCCCTTATCCAGAATATTAAGACAACAGTAATGCCCACTCACAAGGGATTTCTGAGGCTTTAATAAGATCCTGAGAATTAAAGAACTTGAATGAGGCTCTGGAGAATGAAGGCAACTTGCTTTTCTCTTGTATCCTAATGTCCTGTTGACACTCTTTACTGCATGTACATACAGTTGACCCTTGAACAATATGTGTTTGAACTGCGCAAGTCCACTTATACACAGATTTTTTTCAATAAACAACTACAGCACAACACTATCCAAGGTTGGTTGAATCTACAGATGCAAACCACAGATATGGAGTGCTAACTGGAAAGCTATACTCGGATTTTCAACCGCGTGGAGGGTGGGTGTTCCAACCCCTGCATTGTTCAAGGGTTAACTGGATAACTTTAAAAATATACAGCATGAAGAAACAAGAAAGGCCATTCTTAATCTGTCAATGCTATACATACACTGAATGTTATCTTTTTAGAGAAAAACAAAGTAACATTTTATTTGAATACCCCATATTGGGCATATATTATTAATTCAACAATAAACAACATTAGCATTATGGAAATAGATTTTTGACCCATGAGACAGAATTGTATAATTTGGATTTGAACACGATTTATTTAGTTAGCAAATATTTACTGTGAATCTCTCTTTACAAGGCATCACACTAGGCATGAGGAGGTTTGAAAAGTTGTGCAAGAGATTGGTCCCTGCCATATACAGAAGTTTTTTAACACCCTCTCCTGTAAGCAACTCAAGTTCAGTCTTGGATGAGGAAAAGAATAACCACTGGGAAGGGAAGGTGCCTTCTGTAGAGATATGTAGGGAGGACCTCATGTAGGAGAACTTGGGTTTGTGTGGGAGGCTGCTTGGGGACTTTAATACACAGAAATAAGGGAAGGGCATGCTAGACAGAGAAAAAGTGAAAGAGGTTGGAAGAAGCAGGAATGTGCAACAGATTCCTTTGTTATACACGTCATAGCACTGGGTCCTTCTTCATAGCATTAATTAGAACTCTAATTAATTTATTATTTGAGCAATTTTTTAAAAAATGTCTCCTGGTAAACCATCAGCTTTATAAGTGCAGGGAATATGTATGTTCTGTTCACTATTGTATCCTTTGAGTCTTACACACATTCTGAAGCATAATTATGCTCAGTACATATTTGTCAAATGAAAATGCAAGGTGTGTGTGAATGGCAGAAATGTAGGGTTATCATACAAAACATATGTGACCCCTCCCCCAACACTTACAACCAAATTTTGATTCCGGGTAAAAAGTGGCAACTTCACTTATAATAAATAAAAATTAAGCTAGACACACGTAGGGTTGTTTTAAATGTAATAGTCACAAATTAGGGTGTGCTAAATAAATAAAACTTTCTTTTATTCTTTATTAATGAACTCAGCTTAGTTTTGGAGTCCACATTTCTTGTTGGCAGTGGGAAAAAATAACTGCCCATTCAAGGTAATTAGGTCCATTTTTGACTTGACAGTCAGCCTCTTCTGGGCTAGCTCAGTCTCTTTGGGGTAAATGCTCACTTACATCAATTGCCTTTTTCCTCCCCTTTTTCTCCCCAACTCGCATCTTGGCTACAGGAGACGGTCCAAAGCATGGATTCACTCATCCTTGTGCTGTTGCCAGATTCTCCCTGGCTCCCATTGACCTCCAGATGAGGGGTACTTCACCTTTCCTGACCTATGGACTGTAGCCTCTGTTGTCAATGTCCTAGTGTTGGTGTCTGGTGCAGTACACGGCTTATTCTTGTGTGGTCTTGACTTAAAAGTGCTTGCTGATGCTGCTGGTATTCTTAGGCTTAGTCCTGTCCTCCATCCAAACCTTAGCTTTGGACTGTCCACTGGCCACCTCTGCAACAGCATCCCACCTCGAGGCAAATAAGAGGTGATACATCTCAGCTCCATATACACAGTCAGGGCCGGATGAGTCGTTCTATGAATGGACAGTGAGAAGACTATGTGCCCTTTGGGGTTTAGACAGTGGATAAGGCTATGCAGTCCTTTGGAATCTCTCTTCTCTGCCATGATGAGCCAGAAAACCTTGTGTTAAGGCAACAGAGGGTCATGATGGAAGCAGGATGGATCATTTAGCTACAGCATGAGGGCAAGTTATGTAGAGAGTTAACCAGACCCACAGCCAAATTTGTGAGAATGGGAAATACAGATGTTTTGAATTTATGTGTTACCGCAGCATAACTTAGCCTGCCCTGACTTATACTACAATGTATTAACCAAGTCCTTTATTTCTATATTTTGATGCTTTGACATCTGTCACCTTGCTGATCCTGGAAAGGCTGCCCCTTCCAGGGTAGCCAATTCCTAGAGATGTAAACAACTCACTGGGAGCATGCTTTTCAAATGCAAATCAACCAATCCAAAACCCACATCCCAACCACCCCCTTTATTGGCTCTTACACAATATCCACCCACCCTAATCACCCCAGGGCCAAATACTAAACAACTAGGAACAGACTCTATTCCTCAGAGCATGCTGAATTTATTCCAATCAGCCAATCCTAGACCCTAAACCTGCTTACCCTGCTTCAGCAGGTCCTGCTTATGGAAGTCACAACGAAAGCTCTCACCCAGAAATGCTTCCTGAACAACCACAGTGCTTCTTCCTGTGCACCCCTCCTCCTCCTGTGGAGTGGCATGCCCCCTCCTCTAGGAAACTGTAACAAACTCTCTATTCACTGGCAATCGTTTCCTCATCTGTTGGCTGTACTATACCTCCTGTTGTGTTACTAACCATATTGGAAAATGAAGAGTGACTATTTTCACCAACAGGAAGGTGAGCAACTTGATTGCAGGCACATAACACCCTCTTCTTTAAATCTGTGTTTGGCACATCATAGATTCTCAATAACCACATACTCAGTGAATCAGTGGGAACAACACCATCAATATATTCAATATATTTTCCTCAAGACAGAAGTATAGCAATGATAAAACCTTTAGGAATACTCACATTTGAAGGTGATTGGGAGGAAGCAAGAATCAACAAAATGTTATGAAGAAAACCATCATGTTGCAGAGCCACAGATGCCAGACAAAGAATTCCAAAAAGAAATGATGATTAGCATGCAGAGATGTTAAGGTGGGCGGTGAAGAAACATCGTGGCAGTGGTGAACACCAACACTGTGGCTGCTTAGAGGCCACATCGATGAGTTCATCACCATCATTCTGCCCCGTGCTCAGTTTGGAATTAAAGAAACATTGCCTTTTGGTAGTTAAATTTTAAGATCAATACATAATGGGTCATATCACAGATACGCAAATTAAGTTTAAGTGGGAGACAGACAATAAACAAATGAAAACGCAAATAAGCGTGCTATTAGAAATGATAAAAATCGCTCTCAAGGAAAATGTGCAGATTGATATGTGCCATAAGAGACTAAATTTAGATTGATGTCAGGGAAGTTTCCTGATGGCGTGACATTAAAGCTGAGACTTACCGAACTAACTCTAACCTGATTGAATATATTAACATATCTAACAAGTGAAGATAGGTGTGCTTAGCCATGCAAACACAGAAATGAAGAGTCACAGAGGAGAAGTCTTCGCCTCCAGACTTGGGGTGTGGACAAAGCCATCACTAGCTTGGTGGCAGAGGCAAGTTTCCCCTGGCAAGATTCTCATTCTTAGCCCTTCACCTCAGCCTTTAAACCCTGGCTTCAGCCACCAAATCTTCGATTCGTGTACCACCCCCTATTCTGAATCCATGCCAAGCTTCTGATTAGAATTTGGCTTCCCATGTGGGTCTGCCTATGGGGAAAGTGTGCATTGATCATGTGAACTTTGAGATATTTCTGATTTCTAGTGGTGGTTTCTCATGGTTAATTAATAATGTAAGTTCTGATTATGACTTGGGTTTGCATAAAAGTGACAATGGGGAGAAATTAATGAAAACAGATGTTCTGTTTCCTGAGCCTATCAAGTGTGTCACTGCAGATGAACAAACTGGTATTCAGCTTCCTGCCTGAGACTCAGGATCATGGAGATTAGATTCACTCAAACAGGATGTTGGAACCTCATTCTCAAGAGATCCCTGAAGCCTCATAATAGTCGAAGAGGCTTCAAAGCGGGAAGAACGACCTTGGGGTTCAGGTGACCTACCTAAGAAGTCCTACATCTCATCAGGTGACAGCTATTTCCACCTTGTTCTCCACCACTCACTTCTTCAACTACCAGTGAAGCAATGGGAATGGAAACCACATTACATATACTCAGATAGTTAGTTGTTTGGCATTGCAGATTCTCAAACAGAAACTAGATGACAATTTATCACCTATCAGGATGCTTTCACGGCTATTAGATGAGATATGACCTAAGGTCATTCCAGCCTCTGAAGGAATGAATGAAGGAATGAATGAATAACAACGTGTTCTGACTCAGGATTATTCCTCCCTTCTGACGATTGAGACTGATTAGGTACTGACTTTCTCATTCCTTCGGATGAGTTCTTTTCCACATCTTCAGGATGTGTTCTTCATATAAATAAACTTCAGCAAGGACCATCCTGTGGGTCTCCCAGAAATACTCAGATACATCAGGATCCCAGCAGGGACTATAGCTTGAACCCAAGCCTGTGCGCTACAGGCTTGCACACTACAATGGCAGCTTCCAGGAATAAGGCTAGAGAATGTGAAGATCTAAACTGGATGGGAATAATAGTATGTAGAGAGGAAGAGGCAAGACTGGATAATAGAGACAAAGGAATTAGGACATTGAGAAGTTGGCTGAAGGCACATGTAAGTGGTAAGATGCAGAAATTTGCTGAATTGTCAGAATTTAGCATCTGGAAAAAAATCGAAAGATGGGATGAGAAATCCCCATTCTCTGCTGGACTGTTGGAGTAGTGGATGGTGCACAGGGATGCTGGCAGGTGGTGCAGACCGCTGACTTTTACTTTCTTAAAGTAAAATTCCTAGGACTTGGTTGCATTATAACATCTCCATCCCCGATTCAGTAAGTGGGTAGCTTTTATTACTGAAAGTGCTCTGTCTTACAGCTTAGAAATGGTAAAACAGCATACATAATGCAAATAGATGGGTATAATTAATCTCCTATGGCACATGAAGAGGAAAGTGATGCCAACACAAATCACTGCCCTCGAGCCTTGATGTTTTGCTGCCCTTGGAACCAGTGACACAGATTTTGTTATAGGTGAAACTGCAACATAACGAGATCCTTCTTGTGGATTTGGTAACTAAGTCTTGGATGAGATCCATTGAAAGCGCATGACACTGAATTCCATGTGCTGAGTAGTTGTCTGTGAATACAGTGTATTTCAGTGATGTCCATCAATTTAAAAAAATTCCATTTGAGTGGATAAATATATGGTATATATTTGACTCTATTTCTTTTTCTAGTATGTGTCAAAACTTGATATATTCAAACTTTAAACAGCACTGGTGATCTTCTAGTTTTTAGAGTCAAAGTTTATGTGGTCGAGATAAGGAATTGACTACAGGTTAACACAAGTTATTTAGGTTGCAGTAGTAGTAGTAGTAGTAGTAGTAGTAGTAGTAGTAGTAGTAGTAGCAGCAGCAGTAGTAGTAGTAGTAGTAGTAGTAGTAGTAGTAGTAGTACTAGTACTAGTACTAGCTTACATTTGTGGAATGCTTACAATGTTCAAGGCAGACTTAAATATTCCAGGTACATTACCTTTACTTCATTCTTATAAAAACAGTAAGTAGCTACCTTTATTTTCATTTTAAGATAAGAAGCTAAATCTTCACTCTCCCAAAGATGTACAATTATCAAGTGTTGAAATAGGAATTTTAATCCAAGCCTATCAGGTTTCAGAGCCTGGTTCTCAACTGCTACTCAGTATTACCCCTTTTATCTTAACAAAACTAGAACAAATATCTCCAGTATTATTTGTTAGCTTTAGGTTCCATTACTGAGAAAAGAGAACAATTTAAAATCTGCTAAGCTTAATCAATAAGTATTTCCTGACTGTCTAGAATGTGTTCAGCAAAAAACAGAAAGCATAAGAAATGATTTCCGTGTTGAGAACTTCATAATCTTAATTTGGAAGAAAAAAGAACCCACATAAAATAATAAACAGAATAAGAAAAAAGAGTGTTAATGAGGGAAAGAAAAGTATATGGTACAGACTCCAAATGCCTGAAATGATGGGATCACCAGGCAACGAAGTGACCAGCAGGTTTAGAATAGATGAGACTTGATCTGAGTCTGGGGAAAAGATAACAGCTCTGTTATGTGCTCTTCGTCTTAATAGAGATGCTAATTATATTTGCATATTCAAATGAATCACATTTTTTTAAAATGTGAAATAAACATATATACATGAAAATATACAAAACATATATGTATGGCCTGATGAATAAATATAAAGTAAACAACATAACTCCCTCTCAGGTCAAGAAATTGAAAATAATTAGTTCATAGAATCCCTGCATCCAAATCCCAGTGAAACATATTTGATGAGCTTTTATTGCATGAAGTAAAAACTATAAATAAGGGGTCAACAATTAAATTCCTGGCAGGTTTGCATTGTTCTAAGTTAGAAGCGGCTTCAGGCATAGACAAAATAAAATTTTAATTGTCTTAAAAACAGAAAGCCTTGCTGCTCGTTAAGTTGGTCTCAACCCTGCATGTATCTCACAATGAATAACTGATCAACAAGAATTTTCTCAAATAACTTGCCAGATGTTGCTGATGGAGACATCCTTCTGCTACCATGACAAACAGGACACAATGGCGTGAATGGCAGGCACATGACACAAAGGTAGCCATGCATGTTTTGGCAAAACCCTACCATTCAGCAGCAGACCCCCAAGGCTGAAGAATCTGAATGAACACAACAAAGGGTAAACCCACTACTGCAAGATCAACTCTAATCCTGTCTCAGCTGGGGCTCATTAGGTTTAAGGACTAAAACAGTCATATTTTCTGAAACACAGAGTAACAAGAAAAGCCTAATTAGAGAGCAAAGGGTAGAAGTTTAGCAGCTCTAATAAATATGATGTGCTGAATGCATTACCCATTTGGCAGAAAACAAATTATGGAGTAATCTGCAGTACTCAGACGGTCTAATTTATGGCAGCCATTTAAGGAAACGCTTTAACCCAGCATTCTGAAATCATAAAGCACGTTTTAACAAGTGCAAGCACGATTTTCTGGAATGTAGAGAGACCTTTAAGGGATGAGAATTTTCTGGAATATATTGAGACCATTTTAAAGATTAATTACTATTAATGTGTATAAAATGCAAATACTATTCCAGCAGTTTGATATTACAAATGATGGGGAAACCATCTAGTCATATATTTTTTTTTTCTGAAATAAACCAAACTTGTTTTATAGGACTCATTTGATCCTTGATTAGTGTTGCTTAAAACCCTTTGGTTGTCCTGGGTTATGCTCAGAAACCCATCCGTTGGCCCTTCCACCCACTGCTTCTCCTAACTCTCTCTACCAACTAGGCTTTGGCTGCAGTGTCCTACTTTCTGGTGCTCGATCACGCTGCTTCTGGGGTTGGGGGATTGGGGCAGGGTGTCTTAGCACTGGCTCCTTGCCTCTGTCTGAAAAAAACTTTTCCGGGGAACCTGGTTTCTTCTCATGGTCCAGTTCCAGCATCTCTTCTGCAGAAATGTCTTCTCTGACCACTCTTTAGTCAAGGTTGCAGACACTCTCTCGGTTCCCTTTTCTTCACGGCACTTACGACTATCGGAAATTAACTCACCTGTTTATTTATCCCGTCTCTCTTATTAGAATGTATGTTCCCTAGAGCAGCGACCTTGTCTTGCTCATCATCTTTGACCTCCACTGCCAAGAACAGGACCTGGCAGACGGTAGATACCCACCATGTTAATATAAATATGAATAAGTGAGTGAAAAAAATGGAATGAAACTGGTAAATCTCAGTTCTAGGACTGTGAAAAGTAATTCGATTTCACAAGATGTATTTTAGAACTTAAATGTTCTTAATTGGCATAGGAAAAATACTTAATAGTACCAATGCTACAAGTAACATCTTTGTGTGTATAATTGTAACAACTTGCCTTGACTGGCTTAACAATGTTTTGCAAGTACATATTGTCTTTTTTTTGCCGGGGGGAAATTAAGGTCCAGATTGGCCCCTATTGTTCCAGGCAGGGCACATCAGAGACAAAACCAAAGTTAGAATTCAATGATTTGATTTCCAAACACTCTATTTGTCTTCCCACAATTTTCTTCTAGTTGGAAATATACAAAATAGATGATAATGAAGAAATAGTCATACAATACCTCAGTGACTCTGTAACAAGGATAATTAGTAAATTTGCTTTGAATTATTAGTTTCTAAAAAGTACTGGTTTTTATTCTTTTTGTAAGCAGAGTGAACATACTCTTGCTCTTTATTGCAATATACGCAAAGTAAAAAATTGAATCCCATTTTAACATTTTTAGTCAATTACATTAACAAAATGGCTTTCAATGATTGAAAGATAGTCAACTGTTCACGTTAAAGTATAATTACTGGGCAGCTCATTATTTACACGATCTCTATAAATCGAGATGTTCCACTAATTGTGTGCTTGATATGCAAATCACATTTGTCTAAGTTATATATAAAAGCTACCATTTCCCATCATTGTATTATGCCGTCTTAGTGATTTCAGAGAGAATCAAATAATGAACTACTTCTCATACATATAAAACCAACTCCAGGTGCTTATCCTAAATGCTAACAAGTTGGTCGTTTTTCTTCAGACCTCCCACATTTCAATCACAGAGGTGTCCACCAGAATATTTATCTCATGCCAAGACAGAAGACCAAAATGAGTTGTCAGTTTTATTGTCTTCACGAAGGTCAATAAAAATCATTACATGTTTAAAAGTTTCAATCCCTTTGGGAGTCCAAGAAAACAGGTTCAATTTGTTTGGCGAGTCTTACTCCTTTACCTCCTTGATTGGAACTGATACTGGCAAATGCTTTTCCCACCATAAATAGTCCTACATGGGTTTGGTTTTGTTTTGTTTTTTTATCTGTTTTTGTTGTTGTTTTTTGGCACAAAGTAGGCATTTAATGAAAAAAATTTCTTTTCAGAATACTCAAAGACTTGTTTTATTATAGTACATGGGCTGGGACTGATGGGAGGAGGTGGATGTTGTGGGTAGCCACTGCCCTGATTAGCATCAGATGCCCATCCCAATGGCCGTGAATGTGCCAGCAGTGCCGCCACTCTGCATCATGGTCCTTCCAATGCTGCCCATCAGCTCCCAACCCCACATTCTGGTCCTGAAATAGGAAAAGGTGTCCTGGCCACCATACCCATGGTGCAACCCCTCACAAAGCCCATCTTCACGCGGTCGAAGCAGCTTGGCTGGGACTGTGCAAAGGGACTCATGGCCACCAAGCATCTTGCTCGTGGCCTCGGTTGCTCAGCTCTATGTCTTTGAAAAATTGTTGAATGAATGAATCCAAGACAATTTTGGTACTGGTTTGGCAACCATACAGTGTTAAGAGGAAAGCGCAAGCATGTCTCACTTGTCTGCAGAGAGAAAAATCAAAGAAAAAATTCTCTCACATCTGATGAAACCTACGTCCTTTCTGGTGAACATTTTGATCCTATTGGTGGCATTCTTAGCAAAAGATAATAACCACAGTTCTAATAGACAAAGGAAGGGAGTGAGGTCAGATAATCCAGGCATTAATTAGCCTCAAATATATTGTTATTTTTTGATAAAATATTAGGCTAAAATTATAAACTTTTATGCTCTAGTTTTCTTATCTATTAAATAGGGGTACTGTTAACTACTGTGTTATCAGAGAATTCTCAGGAGTCAGAAATGAAACATTAGCGGAAACTTTTTTTTTTAAATAAGAGAAATACTAATGAGAACATACTATGTAGCACAGGGAACTGTACTAAATGCAGTGTGGTGACCTAAATGGGAAGGAAATCCAAAAAAGAGGGGATATATGTATATATATGTGTATATATATATACAGCTGATTCATTTTGCTGTACAGTAGAAACTAACAAAACACTGTAAAGCAATTATACTCCAATAAAAATTAATTTTAAAAAAAGGAAAAAATAAAGTAAGAGAAATAATATTATTAAAACTGTCACGGGGTTGCCAGACAACTGTTGGTTGTTAACTTGTCTGTAAAAATAAATGACATAAAAATAACAATTACATTTTCAAACTGACTATTAGGAATTCCTTCTGTTTAATATTTTACTTGAGAGTTTTAAAAATTACTATGAATTATTAATATTCATTAACTTATAATATATCATTTGTATCTGGATCTAAAAATAAATCTGTTTTTGCTGATTTTAGAGTTGTAGAGCAGAGGTTTTTAGATGTGTTTACATTTTAAGTAAAGAAGGTGATGTTCTTCAATTATCAATAACTAAACATAAGAATTCATTAATTTCATAATGGCTATAGACTAAAATGTTCCAAATTAACCTGATGTTATTTGAAATAGGAGCTTGAGATATGTTTAGATCATGGGCTTTTACTCCTACATGCTTTTAGTTCTAGTCAATGTCCATATCCCATTTTGCCTTGAAGGTTTTGCTCATTTTAGCACACCTTGTGGTACGAGGCCATGGCTACATGAAATTGATTTGACCATTTTAACTCCATGGAGCCTCTAATAAGTATGCATAAACAGCAGTTGGACAATTTGTTATCTTGCCAATAGTAATAATGTAAACACTTAAATCCTTGTGTACCTGTGGTTGTAGCTAATGGCTTCGTCTACATCTACATCATGATTCTTGACCTCCACGTATTCCCTCAAACAATACATCGAATACTCTAGATTTCATAAAGATAGTCCTGCTTAAAAACATAGTAAACAATGTAAAAAGAATACTCAACATTTATTAACATTTAGAATAAATTTTTTAAATTATGTATAGTTTTACAAAATAAGTTTGCATTATACAAAATCAAATATTCTTTCACAACTTTGTCATCAATGAAAAGCATGGCATTCTTGTATGTCTATATGATAACTTATTTAAGCATTCCTTTTTTTGACATTTTAATTAATTAATTAATTTATTTATTTATTTATTTTTGGCTGTGTTTGGGTCTTCCTTGCTACTCAGTCTTTCTCTAGTTGCTGTGAGCAGGGGCTACTCTTCATTGCAGTGCATGGGCTTCTCGTTGCAGTGGCTTCTCTTGTTGCGGAGCACAGGTTCCAGGCACGCAGGCTTCAGTAGCTGTGGCACTCAGGCTCAGTACTTGTGGCTCATGGGCTCTAGAATGCAGGCTCAGTGGTTGTGGTGCACGGGCTTAGTTGCTTCTTGGCATGGGGGATCTTCCCGGACCAGGGCCCAAACCCGTGTAACCACGGTGCCACCAGGGAAGCCCCTTGACATTTAAATTGTTATCAGGTTTTCTGTTGTATTTTGTTTCCATAAACAATGCTCCAAAAATATTCTGACGGCTATGTTTTAGCATATTCACAATTACTTACCTTGCATTCTTTTAAAATGAGTTGTAGCACACATAATCCAGTAATTTATTTGACCTAGAAGTAAAATTAGAGGTGTTATAATGTTATAATCATGATCTTTTCAGAGATCAGGAATCTTAGCTAATAACAGTATCAGTAGCAATTAGAATTATTGTTGTTATTATTTTCACTTATTAAACACTCAGGTGCCAAATACTGTGCTAAGCACTTTACAAACAAAACCTAACTTTATACTTATAATGCTTTTGAGAAGTAGGTATTATTAGCTTCTCATTAACTTCTGAAAAAATTAGCAAAAGCAATCTGAATACATCACAGGCTTTAAGTAAACTATTTTAATATCAAAACATTGCTTTTATCTATTCAGTTGTTGGCATTATCTATATTGTACATAGCCATATATACACATTTTAAATTATGGGAGATTCAAACACATACTTGTTTCAACTTTCCACTATACCTTTTGTCCACATGTTGTTCTCTCCCCCTTTTTGCTATATGACTTGCTGAGGCCAATAGAATGAAGCTGTTTCTAAGCCTAGATTTCAAGAGGTTTTATATATTTCATTTGCCTTCTTGCACTTCTGTCAGAGCAATAAAAGATGCTTGACTAGCCTGTTGAAGAATGAGACTTGTGATGCAAAGCTGAGTCACCTCAGTGCTCCAATCATGGCCATCCTAGGTCAGACAGCTAGCCAACGCCAGACATATATATTGAATAAACCCAGCCAAGGTCTGCGGTACCACCTAGACAATCCACAGTTGATCCCAGAAATGTAAGGAACATATATTTGTTACTATATGCTACTTAAGTTATGTGGTTGGTTTTTATGAAGCACTATTATAATAGCTAACTGATACACTTACAAGAATAGAGATAATAATATAACACATCCCCACATATCAATCACTCAGCTTCAACATTTAGCAACAGGCCCATCTTGTTTCATATATACTCCCCACATCCATCTGGGTTATTTTGAACCAAATGCCAGACATATACTTTGAGCCAAAATATTTCAGTCTGTATCTGAGAAAGATAGATTCTTTTTTAAAAAAAAATAACCAAATACCATTAACACATCAAAAATAACAATAATCTATTAATTAAATCAAATATCCAGTGAGAATTACAAATTTTATTTTGCTTCTAACAGCTTTTATAGTTGCAGTGTTTGAATCAAGATCCACATCTTTAATGTTTGATATGTTTATTAAATATGTTTTAACCTATAAGTTTCTCCAACAATTTTTTCTTGCAATTTATTTGTTAAAAAAAAAACTAGGTCAACAGATAATTGAACCTGGTGTACCCCCCCCCCAAATAATAAATAAATAAATAAAACTTTAAAAAATGTAAAAAAAAAATAAACTCTATTGATATTAAAAAAAAAAAAAAAAAAAACTAGGTGATTTGCTCTTTAAAATCCCCACACTCTGAATTTTGCTGATCACATTCCCATGCTGTTATTTACCATGTTCCTTGTCCTTTTTTATGTCCCATAAACTGGTAAATTTTTAGTTGAAGTAGAGTTGATTTACCATATTACATTAGTTTTGTGTGTCCAGTATAGAGATTCAGTGTTTTTACAGATTATACTCCATTAAAAACTATTACAAGATAATGGTTATAACTCCTTGTGCTGTAAATATATCCTTGTTGCTTATCTATTTTATACACACTAGTTTGTGTCTCTTAATTCCATATCCCTAATTTGCTCCCTCCTCCTTCCCTCACCCAGTTAATAACCACTAGTTTGTTTTATATATCTGAGTCTGTTTCTGCTTTGCATATACACCCACTTGTATTATTTTTTAGGTTGCAGATATAAGTGATACCGTACAGTATTTGTCTTTCTCTGTCTGACTTATTTCACTAAACATAATATTCTCTTGGCTCTACCACGTTGCTGCAAATGGCAGAAGTTTTTATGGCTGAATAATATTCCAGTATATATATCACATCTTCTTTATCCATTTGTTTGTTGATGGGCATTTGGGTTGCCTCCATACCTTAGCTACTGGAAATATGCTGCGGAGAACATTGGGGTGCATGTATATTTTTGAAGTAGTATTTTCATTTTTTTCCAGATTTATACCTACCGGTAGAATTGCTGGACCATATGGTAGTTCTAATTTTAGTTTTTTGAGGACACTCCATACTGTTTTCCATAGGAGCTGCACCAATTTACATTCCCAATAACGGTGTATGAGTTCTCTTTTCTCTACATTCTCTCCAACACGTTATTTGATGTACATCCTCTCTAAAAATTGTTATTTGTTCTTTGATGATAGTCATTCTGACAGGTGTGAGGTGATATCTCATTTTCTATTTACATTTTTCTAATAATTCGTGATGCTGAGCATCTTTTCATGTGCCTGTTTGCCATCTGCATGTCTTCTTTGGAAAAATGTCTATTCAGGTCCTCCGCGCATTTTTTTGATTGGGTTGTTTGCTTTTTGGATATTGGGTTCTGTGAGCTGTTTATATATGTTGGATATTAACCCCTTGTTGGCCATACCATTTGCAAATATTTTCTCCCATTTCGTATGTTGTCTTTTTGTTCTGTTGATGATTTCCTTTACTGCGCAAAAACTTTTGAGTTTATTAGGTTTCATTTGTTAATTTTTGCTTTTATTTCTTTTGCCTTATGATACAGATCCAAAAAAGGATTGCTACAATTTATGTGAGAGAGTGTTCTGCTTATGTTCTCTTCTAGGAGTTTTGTGATTTCAGGTCTTACATTTAGGTCTTTAATACATCATCAACTGGTAATTTGATCTAAGGACTCAGTTTCAGATTTTATTTTTAGGTAGTAATACTTCATAGTTGATTATAAATTTATTTTGTATCACATGGGGAGCTCATCATATCTTGTTCTCTCTTTTTGAGGTGTTAATATTAAACAAGGGGTTCAGGTGTTGCCAATCTATCCATCCTTTTAAGAATCTCCATCATCATTTAATCTGAGTCTTTGCAGCTTTTAATAGTTATGTAATCTATTATTTCATTCAGGGTTGCCAAATGGTGATACTTTCATTGTATTATCCCTTACACATCTATTACTGAAATTTCTCTGCAAAAAAAGAACTTTATCTCCATGACTATTTGGATATTCTGAGGTACAGATTGCATAGATTTAATTCTTCCCCTTCACTGACAAGTTTTCAGAAAAGTAAATTGGTTCCTGAAAAATCCTCTCTATATGGTTAGTGAGTTTTAGTGCTTTTGAGAATTTAACTCAGTGATGTTAGCTTGTTTTGTGTATTTCAACCCATCGGAATAATTACACAGGCATTTTTTAAAATGAGAAAAAATTTTTACAAACAATATGTTTTAATTCTTCTACATTACCACTTCTAGTGTAATTTGACTTCAGCCAAGCCTGTCTTTAAAGAATATCATAAGTAGGTCTACTAATTCTATTCTCCTATTTTTTTAAGCTATGAAAGTATATTTATTCTGTTTGTAGCGAAAATCATTCTGCTGTCAGTCAGTTTTCTGGATATTCATTGTGAGTAAAAATGTCTTCTCTTGGGGATATTTTTAAAAATTACCTATTCAGAGAACTTGTTAGTTGACAATATTTATTGAGTGCTATATAATTCCAACATCATTACCATGGCATATCACACAGGGGAAGGTTTTTTTCCTTTTATTTAGAAATCTATTTGGGCATTATTATTTTAAAGAAAGTACTAGGGAGAAGATCAGAAATGATGTGTGTGTGTGTGTGTGTGAATGAATATATATACATTCATATGTATATATATATTATTATATATTATATATAGTATATACATATATATATTCTTTTTCACATTCTTTTCCACTATAGGTTATTACAAAATATCAAATATAGTTCCCCACGCTATACAGTAGGTCCTCGTTGTTTACCTATTTTATATATAGTAATGTGTATATGTTAATCTTAAACTCCTAATTTATCCCTCCCCCCTTTTCCCTCTGGTAATCATAAGTTTTTCTTCTATGTCTGTGATTTTATTTCTATTTTGTAAATAAGTTCATTTGTATCTTTTTTTTTAGATTCCACATACAAGCAATATCATATATTTGTCTTTGTCTGACTTACTTCACTTAGTATGATTGTCTCTAGGTCCATCCAGTTTGCTGCAAATGGAATTATTTTGTTCTTTTTTATGGCTGAGAAATATTCCATTGTATGTATGTACCACATGTTTATCCATTCATCTGTTGATGGACATTTAGTTTGCTTTCATGTCTTGGCTATTGCCTGGCTCTTTAAAATGCAACTTACTACCCTTTCCCACCCTATTTCCACCACCTTAATACTTTCTGTCCCTGTAACAGAATACTCTCATAATATGTCTAGCTTCATTTTCAGTCCTTCACATTTCCTATTTCATAGGAACATTTAGCTAACAGAATTAATTGATACTAAGTCATTCACCAGGGTGCCATTCTGACTTCATAAATGATCATGATCTGAAGAGCATTTTGTTTCCTCTCCAACAAAGTGTAGTTTATTTAACTCTATACTAAACCTGTAGTGAGACTGAAATGGTTAAATTTTCTTTTTGGTATGATAAGGGGACATTTACATAAGCAACACATATTTATTGTAGAAAGATTGGAAAATAATAAATAAAGAGCACACAGAATAAAATAAGAATCATACCACTCTGAGTTACTACTCTTATCATGTTGGGGTTTTCTTTCCTGGTCTTTTTCTAACGTAACATCAGTTTTTGATAATCCACCTTAATTAATTATTAACCCTAGATGACAGAGAGAATTTGAAGCTTTGTTAGTAGTCAGTGATACTTCCTCCTTTAAAAGTAATTGCAAGTCTGTCTTATGATTAAACCTAAAATGTGTTGTATCGATAAAGAGGGAAGATCTGGGGACATAGGTGGGAATTTCAGAAAGTGAAGTTTGGGTTCAACTTAAGTGAACTTGGTTTTCTGACATTTTAAGACCACAAGTAACTGGTATGTTCTACCAACTTGTACTGATTTGTAAAAGAAGATTGTTAGATTTTAAGGAATCTTAAAGCAAGCAGACTGCCATCAGATTGCTAGCTTGAAATTGACCATGGTGGGAGTCTTTACATTAGGGAAACTGGTGAATGCTATAACCCAGGGCTCTCCATCTCCAGCATAACATCATCTACAGAGGATAAGAAGGTAATGTACATGACTGAATCAGAGCAGGTATCTAAGAAGAGGGGTTGGCCCAGACTGTGGCAAACTGGGGAGCCCTGTACATGTTTCCATATAGGAGAGGGGATCCAGTGTTTATCAATCTCACAATTTTGTGGGGAAATCCAGAAATATGGATTTAAAAAAAATGTTAAATGCTCTGAATTTTAAAACACCCTTAGAGAAAGGTGGGGAAAAGATGATTGTAAGCTAAATACAAGCTGTGGGACACCAGTTTTCAAATCTTGCCGACAAACTGTGAATTCCTCTTATCTGGCTATGTTCAAGCACGGGATGCGTGTTCTCTTGTCAGGTATGGTGTAGACAGGATTCTTGCTTTGAATAGGGGATTGCCTGGACTATCTGTCCATTTCTGCCCATTGGGAAAGTCCTTCCCAAATCAAAACCCCCATGACTTTATGACTCTACACTTCTCTGAAATGTCTTTTGTTTCGTGGGGGCACCAACCATTTACAGCCACGTGACATTTAACTTTGGTTGTGTCAGACTCTGCTTGTCTCCTGCAACAAGGGATACTGAGATTCTGGGAGGTTTGGAGACTTGATTTTATAGAATCTTAGAATGTCAGGGCTGGTAGAGGCTTGATAAATCAACCAGCCTAAGAGTTATTAGCCCAGAATCCACGACTAAGACTGGATGGTGGCTGTGAATTCCCTGAAATTTTCTAAGAAAGAGGTCCATAGATTTTACCCGTTATTCAAGTATCCATGATCCCAAAATGGGTAAGAACCACCCATATATCAGGCTTCTCCAGTCATTCAACAAATATTTATTGAGTACTAGATATATGTAAGGTTCTATGAATAAAAATTAGCAAGCAAGCAAAACAGACACCATTATCTCATTTTAAAGTATAGTAGAGAAGATGCACAATTAAACAAGCAATTATAATAAAGCATGGTTATCCCGTAGCAAAAGAAGTACAAAAACTGGGTAACTATCCTTGCTTAGGAGGAGTGGGGTGAGGTGTTGTCAGACTGGAGGATTGGAAGAAGTAACATTTAACTTAATATCTGGAGGGTGAGTAGTAATTGGCTGATCGAAAAGATGATTATCCCCCAAAGTAGTTAAGAGCCGCAGGATACATATAGCACTTTCACTTAACATAGGAAGAAACTGAGACCTAGCAAATCTTTCTTGAGTGACTGGAATAGAACAGATAGTAAAGAAAAAATCAATATACAAATACAAATGCATAAACAAATAATGAAAACAGAAGCCCCTCTGTTGTGGAACATTGACAATGCTCATTTTCTTCTCATCTGGTCTCACCCACTTATGTTGGTGGTTGGGAATGAAATGTCCCAACATCATGAGGAGAAATCAATCAGCCCAATGGGGCCAATTTTTCCATAGAGTGTGGCTTTGGCTGACCTGGCCTCATTCTTTTCCTGTTGAAATTTTTCCTGCCCCTACATGTAGGCTTACTCTTAACCCATTATGAGTTTAGGCAAGAGATATGGACCTAAGTGATGCCTACTTTTAGGGTCCCAGATCCTTTCCCTGTGTAACTAAGCAGGACCTTATGGGGCCTTCCCAGGACAGGCCCCTTCATGTCCTTCACCTGCCTTTGTTTGTAGAAATTATTTAGTCTCCCAGGGCTCCCTGAGTCTCAAAAGGCTGGCTCAAGTTAATGTGGATGACACAGATTAACTTATCTATGAAACAGAAACAGACTCACAGAGGGGGACAGATTGGAAGTTTGGGATTAGCAGATGCAAACTATTATATATAGAATGGATAAACAACAAGGTCCTACTGTATAGCACAGGGAACTCTATTCAATCTCCTGTGATAAACCGTAATGGAAAAGAATATGAAAAAGAATATATATATGTAAACCAAATCACTTTGTTGTACAGTAGAAACTAATACAAAATTGTAAATCAATTATACTTTAATAAAATGAATTTTTAAAAAAAGAGTTAATGAATAGGAAATGTGAAGATATAGAAACAAAGACTAGCTGTTGGGCTAGGAAACTGGCAACAATTTAGACTGTAAATCAGATACAAAGCAGAGTCATCAAACTCCCAGTTCCCTGAGAGATAAAGGTCTGCTACACATTCCTAAGCTGTTTTTATGGGAAGTGGACCCCCTACCAGTTGGAAACTGCTGACTACAGACATGTAGACCCCAGACTGGTTGAAACCATAAGATTGGTGATTGGATATGCCAACCTATCCAAGAATTGTGCACGAGCTTATCAGGCACCCTGCAGCCCCCTCCCTCATGCTGCCTTTAAAACCTTTGTCTCCCAACTGGTAATTTGGAAAAGGTCTTAGGACGTTAGTCCACCATCTTCCCAGATCGCTGGCCTCCTGAACAAAGAAATATTTCCTTTGGCAGCAGCACTTGTCTCTCGAATATTGGCCTTTCCAGCAATGAGCTGCCAAACTTGAGTTCGGTACTGGCCTTGTCCAGTTTCACCTTAAGATTGGATACTTGGAAACATTATTTGTGTAACCCACAGTTCTAAAGGACTTTTGGGGTGAGCGCTCTGCTCATTCTTCAGGACATGTTTTCCAGATCAGGTCTTTTCAGCCTTGCTTTCAAAAAATGCAGTCATTGAAATAGTCAGTCTCTATTCCTTTTCTTCTTCCTTATGACACATATTATATGTTACCCCCAAACCTTTGGGATACTCACTCTTCAGGAAATGAATATTAATAATAATAGTAACTGTACGTTAAATAAAATTTTTTCTGTTATCTTTTAGATTATTGGGTACTAAGTGTCCAGAGAGTCTAAAGAAATGTTTTACTCACCTTTTCCCAAGACTAGCTAAAAGTTGGCTAAAAGCCTAATTTGGATGCTCACGCAACTTATCCCAACTGGGACTATTTTCAAAATGAAAGGGTTGGGGAGAGATTATTAAGAATTACACTGGTCAAGAGAAATGAACCAGAATACACAATCACTTTACCCTTAACGCTAGTCAAGATGAGGCAGAAAGAGAGGCGCATTATTAACTGCCTGAAGCTATATGAGGGGAAATCCAAGAATAATCATGGTATTTTTTCCTTGTCACTTGGTGACTGGTGGGAGAAAGGAATTCACACACTGTAGTTGAATGGTAGCCCCCAGAACTGGAGAATGTGGCCTTACTTGGGTAAAGGGTCTTTGCAGATGTAATTAAGTTTCTTGAGATAAGATCATCCTGGGTTACCCAGGTGGGCCCTAAATCCAATAAGAGATAGAAGAGGAAATGACACTGACAGAGGGGAAGTTCATGTGAAGTGAGAGGCAAACATTGGAGCTATGCAGCCATTAGCCAGGTATGCCTGGTGCTACCGGAAGCTGGAAGAGGAAAGGAAAGATTCACCCCTAGAATCTTTGGCAGGAACATGGCCTTGCTGACAATTGATTTTAGAATTCTGCCCTCAGACTATAAGAGAATAAGTTTCTGTTGTTTTAAGCCATGAAGTTTGTGGAATTTGTCACAACAGCTCTAGAAAACTAACACACAGGTCCAGCCCAAAATGGAGCGCAGGAGAATGCTTGAAAGATTATTGCTCATTGAAGTTTGGGGTTACAGAGTCTGGTGCCTGCCCCCTGAAACATCAAGGTGAAGAAGAGAAGGCTATAGTCAGAGCTGTAGAAAGTGCAGCTACAGTCTGTGCTTTCCCAGAGGGTGGGCCAAGGTTGCATGTTTTTTTTGGATTAAGTGAACACTTCTAAGGAAAACCAGATTAGATTTGTAAGGAAAGGACAATTGGCAAGAGACTGCAACCCCAGGTGTGTACTGCTAGGGCCAGAGCTGAGGAAGTATATTAGCATGTACTGCTATGTAACAAATTATCCCCAAACTTAGCAGCATAAAACAGCAAACATGTAATTCTCACAAAATTCCTAAGGCTCCAGATGGCACTCAAGTTGTCAGCTGGGGCTATAGTCATCCAAAGGCATGACTGGTCTTTAGGGTCTGTATTCACCCTCACCCTCATAGCTGTTAGAAGGCAGCTTCAGCTCCTCTGTATATTGGCCTTGCCACAGGGTTGCTTCAACTTGGCAGCTGACTTTGCTTGGAGCAAGTCATGAGAGAGAGGAAGAGACCAAGATGGAAGCTGCAGTGCGTTTTATAAACTAATCTTGGAAGCGATATAACTTCATTTCTCTTGCGTTCCATAGAACCCTGGTCCAGTAGGGTAGGGGACTACACAGGGGAGAATTCCAGGAGTGGGGATCACTGGGGCACATCTGGCTGGTTATCACAGGTCGAGTTTTAAGAGCCCCGGGGGAGAGTGCTGTGTGGGCATCAAGGATTAGTACAGTCAATAGCCAAGAGAGAATTACAGGTGGTACTTACTAAGTACTTTCCCCCCTTTTCCTTGATTTCCTTTTCCTGCTATTCCCCTCCTTGTAAAGGTCAGAATCAGAAGAGGTAGTTGGAGAGAAGGTGAATCAAAGAAAAGACAGTTTGATAATGACCCTTACTTCATTGCTGATCAGCAGAAATACAGGGGAGGTATGAACTGGTGGAAAGGTAGAATGAATGTGATGAAAAAGCAAAGTTTTTGTTTACCTTTTATTATGTACAAGTAGAGAAGAAGACATCATGAATCCAGCTTCAGCATTTGTTCACATTTTACTCCCTGTTTCTTGTTCATGGACTTTTTCTTTTTCTCTTGCCATATACATCTTCTCTCATCCCTACAGTCTCTTAGTTTTTCCTGGTCAACAGAGCCCAAAGGTCTTCCCCTCTTGTGAACTTATGGTAAGTTTCAGAAGAGCCTGAAGCCCAAACCCAAGGGCCTCATGCTTATCTCTGCCATCATTTGGAGGGCCCCAATTAATGTCACTGTTTATTGTCCAGGTTCCAAGAAAGGGAGAGAAAGAGGGGAAATAAAAGGATGGGCCAGAAGATGGATGTCAACAGGCAGATTCAGATGCACCCTCCTGGACCAGGGAGGGAGTGTTATGGGCAACTTGTACGTAGGCCTGTCCAATGCACAGGAGATGCTGAAAAACCTAAGAGAGATTTCATATTCAAGGTGTCAAGATAAATCAGAATAGGCTGAACAGTGAAAAGAATCTAGAAGTAAAAGGCAAGAGTAGGTGTTCATCCTAGATCTACTCCTAATTTGCAATGTGACCTAGGTCAAGTCATGTCATTTCTCTGGTCTCCACAGTCTTCTTTTGCAAAAATCAGTAGGTGAAATTGACAAGCTAATTCTAAAGTTCATCTAGAACAGTGTCTTTCAATCTTTTCATTATCATTGTTATCATTATTATTGTTATTATTACAACTACTACGGATATTAGCATTATCTTAAGGAGGCTTTTTAATATTTTTTTCCTAATCACAGGTATAGAACATATCTGTTGAAGTCCTATATGTGTGTGTGTGTGTGTGTGTATATATATATATATATATATATATATATATATATATATCAGTGCTTATACATAGAAAAGAGTAAGGTTTTTCATTCCTCAAGAACTAAATTTGCCCTTTTGGGGCTATTGCCTCCATCAAGAATGCATGATCTACAAAAAATCTAGAAACAAATTCTGGAGAGGGTGTGGAGAGAAGGGAACTCTCCTGCACTGTTGGTGGGAATGCAAATTGGTACAGCCACCATGGAAAACAGTTTGGAGGTTCCTTAAAAAACTAAAAATGGAACTACCATATGACCCAGCAATCCTACTACTGGGCATATACCCTGAGAAAACCATAATCCAAAAAGAAACATGTACCACAATGTTCATTGCAGCACTATTTACAATAGCCAGGACATGGAAGCAACCTCAATGCTCATCAGCAGATGAATGGATAAAGAAGAAATGGCACATATATATAATGGAATATTATGCAGCCATAGAAAGGAATGAAATTGAGTTATTCATAGTGACATGGATGGACCTAGAGTCTGTCATGCAGAGTGAAGTAAGCCAGAAAGAGAAAAACAAATACCGTATGCTAACTCATGTATATAGAATCTAAAATAATGGTACTGATGAACATCGTGACAGGGCAAGAATAAAGATGCAATTGTAGAGGACAGACTTGAGGACATGGGGTAGGGGGGCAAAGGGGAAGCTGGGAGAAAGCAAGAGAAGAGCATTGACATATATACACTACCAAATGTAAAACAGATAGCTAGTAGGAAACTGCTGCATAAAGCAGGGAGATTAGCTTGATGATGGGCAATGACTTAGTGGGGTGGGATAGGGAAGGCGGGAGGGAGTCGTGGGGGGAGGGGATACGTGGATATATGTGTAAATACAGATGATTCACTTTGTTGTACAGCAAAAACTGGCACAACAATGTAAAGCTATTATATTCCAATAAAGAGCTTAAAAAAAAGGTAGAAAATAATTTGGAAAAAAAAAAAAACCAAAGAAGAAGAATTGTGAATCTAAGACGGATAAAGTCAGGTTCTGTTTTTACTGCTGAGTAAGAAAAGCAAAAGTGTATGATACGGCAACATGTATGATGATGCAATCCCATTTATATAAAAACAAATTTTTAAAACACTATTGTTTTATATACCTTCTTGCGTCTATCCTTCTGTCTATTTGTCTAAGTGAAGGGTATCATGTCACATACCAGGTCGCTGACCTTCGGCAAGCTGCTTAGTCTCTCTGTGCCTCAGGTTCTCCTCTCACCCCCACAGGTGAAAGAGGACTAGTAATGGTAAATGCTTTACGGGATTTTGTTACGTGCATGAGTTAATCTGGGTCAACGGTTTAGAATCATATCTGGAGTTTGGTAAGTGCTAGAAGTTTTGATGTTATTATTGTCTCTGTATTTAATAAATAGAAAAAAAGTCTGGAAAGATATTTGCTAAACTATTTATGGCAATCATCTCAGGATAGAAGAGGATGATTGGGTAGAGAGCTAAAGGTTCACTTTCACCTTTTACCCCACAAAAACTTAGGATTGTTAAAATATATGCAGAAAATGTATTCATACAAGACTTATGTAATTTTAAAATATAAAAATAAAATGTTTGTTCTAAAGGACAACTATATGTCCTTTCAGTGATGACCTTCTATGAAGCTGCTAATACTTACTGGGCTTTTTTGCCTCTTCTCATCCGCTTACCGGTACTAGCCCCTGTTTTATACTCTTATACCATAAGTTTCTATGTAAAAATTTTGTCTTTCCAAGTAGATTCTCAACTACTTCAATGACAGCACTATCTCCAACCTCTATTGGTAACCCCACCATGATAAATGCAACGTGGTGAATATGATCAAGGTCTAGGCTAATTTATTAACAACCTCTTGAATCCAGACATACAGAATAAACCAGCTCTTTTTGATTCAGCTTAGGCCTTAAATCCTCAGGTTTCCTTTACCATACTGGCTCTTCTGCGTCCCCAGCAGAGTCCCCACCACAACAATCTAGCTTTTAGGTCTCCTATTAACAATAATAGTACTAGTTAACATTTAGATAGTTCCTACATGTGTCTGACAATGTTCTAATTTAGTTAGTCCTTAAACTTTTTGGTCTTCAGCCCCCTTTACGTTCTTCCTTGAGGTCCCCAAAGAGTTTTTGTTTACGTGGGTCACACCTATCAATATTTGCAATATGATAAATTACAACTGAGAAAACTTCAAAATATCCATTAATTAACTCATTTAAAAACAGTTTCAGATAAAACAATGACAAACATGTTCCATGTATGTTTTAATAAAAATGATATATTTTTAAAACAAAAAGTTATATTTCTGTAAATCTCTTTGATATCTTAATAGAAGACATCTGGATTCTCCTGTCTTCTCCTGCATTCAGTCTGTTGAGATATCACATGTCAGGTGGCCTCTTGAAAACTCCACTGTACACTCATGAAAGAATAACAGGGAGAAGACATATATCATCTTAGTATTGTTATAAAAATAAAAGAGTTAAAAGGTAAATATTTCTTAACAATATTATGAAAATATTTTTGAGCTTGCAGATGCCTGAAAGAATCTCAGGGACCCTAGGGATTTCCCAGATCATGCTTGGAAAGATCATAATAACTGTTCTAATTTCATCCTCAAAAATATTCTGAAAAGTGAATAATATTATTATTTTTCTTTCACAGATGAGGACAGTAAGGCTCAGGGTGGTCAGGGAAGTTGCCTCAAGGTACTGCAGTTAGTATGCAGAAGAGTCTGGATTGGAGGCCAAATTCAAACCCTTAATTACTATGCTAAACTGCCTTTGTTGTAGCCCATGCCTACCTCCAGGTCCTGTTACACTGAACACATGGAGGTCAGTGATTGCCTTTGTCTATCTTACACACTTAACTATTATCTGTCTGCCAGCTTATCTATCTCCCCACTTTAAAGCGACCATTCATAATTCATCTTTGTATCTCTTTTCCTGACATTTTATGGTAATATAGATTGACTGAATGAATGAGTAAAAGCATGGGCTTTTTTACATTCATGCAGGTAACATTTAGACTGAAAAATAACTTCTTCAATGGTTTCTTCAACCCCTACGACTGTCCCAACTATCTGACACACGATTCCTTGTCTTAAAGCTGGGAGTAGATTTAGGTAGGGTGGCCTTTGCCTTAGATTGTAGAGTAAGTGGTGTTGGAAATGCAATCAGAGACAGCAGAGACCTAAGGCTGTTTCAATACTCTGCCTATGATTTAGAAATACACCAGTTTATTTGAAGTGCACATTCTTAGCAAAATATCGTTCACTTTCCCAGTACGTCAGATGTTTCCAAATTATACGTCTGTTCCCAGCCTTTCAGTTCAACCCCATAAATATCCGTGGGTCCTCTGTGCATTCAGTTGTGAACATCAATTATTTAATAGACCTGGAACATGAGAAGTAGGAAAGAAAATCCTTGAGCTCATATATCTGACAATATTTCATTATGGTCAACCTCATTCAAATGGGAACAAACACTTGGTTTATACTTTATGGTGAGTTGGTTGTTGAAAGTGATACTTTGTACATCACCACAAAGGTGGGGGTCTGATGTGACCTACAAGGTGAAACATGGTACTTTACCGCTGGAGTTTTAACAACATTTTAGCTCAGCCATTGTTTACCTTGGTATTTTCACATCCTGTAAAAGAACACGTAAGTATGTAAAATAGGGTAATGAGAAAAGAGGAGGAAAGGGAACATTTCTGTGATTACTTTAAATCAAGTAAGGCTTACTAAATAAATCAGTTTTCCAGATTATTCTCAAAGAATGCTCTGATTCCTCTCCCATCAAATTCTTATCCTCAGTTGCAGCACCCTGAGTCTTTTACTCCCGTAGATTTAGGCCTATAGGTATTTCAGAGTCAGCGGGAGGTTTGTTGTTCTTAATCTCGTCCTTCTAACAAGGAAGGAGCCCAAAGACGAAGGTGGATCAGCCAACCTCAGAGGAGCTAACAGGTCCAAAAGCTGCCATACCTTAGTCATGACAATCTTTCCAGTCCATACACTCTCATGCAATCCCAGGACAGAATAGAAGACATCAAGTCAAATGTCCCTCCCTTTCCTAGAGAAAATGCCTCTCTGTCGGAGCAACTGCCCTCACGGTACCTAAAGCCAGATGACTTAGTTCCATTTGCATCACCTTCATTACCTCCTGCTCTACAAAATACAAAACCATGACCACAGTCCATTCAGGGTAAGCAGAAACATCCTCTAACCAGAGACGAAATGGTGGCGGCTCCAGCTGATCACCTAGGAAAAATGCAATTCATAAAAAAAGATGGAGAGTAACCTGACACAGAAGTATGGAAAACGAAAACAACTAACTAGAAATAAATGGCTGGGAAAAGCAGTATCTGATGAGAAAGTGCTATTAAATGCTAAATATTAATAAGAAAAAATTAGGTAAATGATTTCTGTTTTATGATAGCAATTCACTCAAATTTGAATAATTCAAGGAGAGAGAAAAATGAGTGAATGTTTTCCTAGGAAATGGTCATTTAACAAAAATGCAAATTATTTATATTATTACCTTCTGCTAAGTTAGGAGACATACAATCATACCTTGTAGAACAGTTTTGCTCTGAGCAATGTGCTTTGGAACAGAGATTGTATGTGATGAGTAATATGACCTTTTATACCCTATTATCTGCCTCATTTAAAGTTCAACAGATGTATTACCAGAATTAAATATTTCCAGCTAAAATACCAATTCTGGGGAAAATTACCATATTCATTAGGAAACCTTCCCACTTTCTAACTTCTATTGTCTGGAAAGGTCTGAGCATCCTGTGTTTCTGTGACCTAGAGTTTTGAGCCATTGGACCCACTCCCTCCAGCAGAGGGGATTTCAGTAGAGCACTCACGGCCTTCTGTTAAGCTACACACCCAGACACTGTCTGCACACACACATACCCCGACTTCCCATGATTTTCCTACTCTTCCATCTCAAACCTCACCCCTCACATTGGACTTAATGCTTATCCCTGCCTTCCTAGCCATGACCTTGGTGCTGTGTTGCCTCAGTGAGTCAATCAAGATGCTGAAGTATAAACAACAAAATGACTCTGACTGATTTTACTAGAAAAAAATATATTCAATGTGTATTGACTAGTTCACAGAATATCTGAGAAGTCTGAAGATCTGGAGATTTTGTAGTGAAGTCTAATGTCTAAAATCACGGTGCAGAACAAGCCTGGTGAAGACAATTCTGCTTCTCCCATCAGTGACAGGTGCCACTGCTTGCACTAGCAGTGCTGCTGGCACGGAACAAAGGATGCGTCCGTCACACATCTATGTGGTTGAGCCTAAGCATAATTTCCATCACTGCCATGTCACATCACCTTTTCAGGAAGCATAAGGGGGCTGGGCAAAAAGGCTTCTGACAATCATAAAATGGGGCATATTGACCACTTAATTTTTGGATTTCTCCAAGGTTCATATGACTACAGCCTCTAGGAAATGCCCAAACTACCAAAAGAAGCAAGCAATACTGAGTCCCAGTGTGGCACTATTCTTTGAAGAGGGACATTTGGACAGGACCAGGGCACAGGAAGCGAAACTAGTTTCTGGTCTTTTTTTTCCATTTTTCTTTTCACAGTTTCTCTTTTCCTTCATTCATTTCCCCCTTTTTTTTTCTTATACCAATTAATCATAGTTCTGCTGTTAACTTATGGTGGCCTTCAGCTTTTATAACTTAATCAAGGCAGCAAACCTACCAGTCCTTTCATAAGGATTTCATTTCAAGACATATTCCCACCATTAGACAGCTCTTCTGCTGGAACAACACAAATGAATCATGGTGTTGGAGCCTTGTTTCTTCTTGGCAGAGTTTGAGTTTGAAGGTGATAAACCTCTGCATTTTATTACCCCAATCCCCATGGCAGCAGCAAAACCTTGGAAGTACTGGTTAAGAGAGATTTATGGATTTCCTAAATGACTGCATCTGGTTTCCTAGGATGCCTTTTTTCTCTAGATCGGTTTTAAAGTATCAACATATAACTCATACATACATACAACTGATGAACCAAGGAAACAGAGGCAACAAGAGAAAATAAGTAGATAAGCCCAAATCAGCCGTATTAGGACTTTTTAGTTGCAAGTAACAGAAACCCAACTCAAAACAGTTTAAGGAGACACTGGAGTTTGTTGATTTACATGAACTGGAAAGAACATGGATGTATAGGCATGTCTGAACCCAAGGACTCAGATGATATTACCAGATTGTCCTCTGTCTCAGGGGTTTGCTGCTTGCTGTTGCTGGTCTCAGGATTTCCTACATGTGATGTGGATGTTGGGGGAAGCATCACAGCAGACTTAGGCTTACATTACCCCAGCTTAGCTACTCCAGAGGGAAAGGGGAAGCCTTAACCTTCCTGGGATCTGTCCAGAGAATCTCAGGGAAGGACTTATTGGTTTGAACTAGGTCACATGCTCGTCCCTGGGCTTATCACTATGTTCAGGGGGAAGGGTCATTTTGACTGGCCAAACCTGTGTGATAGTCCTATATGTGTGATCAAGGAAGGGGAACATATCATTGGAGGTCTCACTCAAACTGCTTATGGAGGGAAAGGGTGTTTCTTCTTCTTTTTTTTAAAATTTATTTATTTATTTAATTATTGGCTGTGTTGGGTCTTTGTTGCTGCTCACGTGCAGGCTTTCTCTAGTTGTGGTGAGCAGGGGCTACTCTTCGTTGCGGTGCGCGGACTTCTCATTGAGGTAGCTTCTCTTGTTGTGGAGCATGGGCTCTAGGCACTTGGGCTTCAGTAGTTGTGGCACATAGGCTCAATAGTTGTGGCTTGTGGGCTTTAAGAGTGCAGGCTCATTAGTTGTGGCACACGTGCTTAGTTGCTCCGCAGCATGTGGGATCCTCCCAGCCCAGGGCTCAAACCCGTGTCCCCTACTTTGGCAGGCAGATTCTTAACCACTGCACCACCAGGGAAGCCCCAAAAGGGTGTTTCTTCTAAAAGAAGCAGTATTCAGTTCCAGAAGACAAGGAGTAATACCTCCTGACACAACGAGAAACGAGATGTCTGTGTGTTAGTAAAAGTTAACCACCATCCTCCCCACCCTACAAAAGAAGCCCTGACTTGCAGCATTTGCCAATTTCTGTTGAGTGAATACTGCTACCACAGCCAGTTTCAAGCGACTGATGTGACCTCACTCAATGCAGAGCTGGGAAGATAATCACAGCAGCATATCATTTAGTTTTTCCCCTATAAAGATACAACAGAACTAAACAACCTTAAGAGCCTAGATCATAGGACAATGCAGTAAACTGAAAGAAACAAGTTTGAGTATTTTTTACCTTTGTTTTTGATACAATCTATTTAATTGCAAGTGTATATAATGTAATTTTATTAATTAGGTTTGCCGTATCTAACAACTGGTTCACAAATTTCCTGAAAATTTAGCAAGTGGTCATACAAGCTGACTCCAGCACACCACATAGGATTAAAACAAAACTAATCAAAATATGATGTCAAACTAATCAAAATTACCAGACACACACACACACACACACTCAGAGGCAGCCACAGCAGGAGGAGGGAACTGGCACCTCTTCTACATGACTTCAGGTGACTGCGGTCTCAGGACACATGACGGCTTCTGGTTCCTGCCCATGCCCACCCTGGAAGGGTCTGGATTATAAATATCATACAGTCACGTGTTGAAGGGAGGAGAGGTCATGGCTACAAAAAAATCATCTACCTCTAATTCCTTTCCTCCATCAAATGACAGCCCCAAATTCACTCAGTTATGTGGTCTATTATACTTATTGGGTTGGCCAAAAGGTTCATTCATTCTTTTCCATAAGGTGGTTCTAGTAGAACTTAGGTGTCTTTAACTTCATTCAAAACAACTTTGTTAGATTGTATTGCAACAGCTGTCATATCAGGGTGCATTAAAAAAAAAAATCAAAATTGGTAAATCTTTATGTAGCCATTTTAATATCAAAGACAGAAGAAAAAAAGCAACACTTTCAGCATATTATGCTTTATTATTTCAAGAAAGGTAAAAATGCAACTGAAACACAAAAAAAAGATTTGTGCAGTGTATGGAGAAGGTGCTGTGACTGAATCACCTGCACCGGCTTGGTTATGTTAATCGCTTTGATGTTTGGTGTCCACATCAGTTAAATGAAAAAAACCTTCTTGACCGTATTCCTGCATGCAATTCGCTACTTAAACATAATGAAAACATTCCGTTTTTAAAACAAACTGTGACGGGTGATGAAAAATGTATACTGTACAACAATGTGGAATGGAAGAGATCGTGGGGCAAGCGAAATGAACCACCAGCAACCACACCAAAGGCCAGCCTTCATCCAAAGAAGGTGATATTGTGTATACGGTGGGATTGGAAGGGAGTCCTCTATTATGAGCTCCTTCCAGAAAACCAAACAATTAATTCCAACAAGTACTGCTCCCAATTAGACCAACTGAAAGCAGCACTCAATGCAAAGCATCCAGAATTAGTCAACAGAAAACACATAATCTTCCATCAGGATAACTCAAGACCACATGTTACTTTGATGACCAGGCAAAAACTGTCACCGCTTGGCTGGGAAGTTCTGATTCATCTGCTGTATTCACCAGACGTTTCACCTTCAGATTTCCATTTATTTCAGTCTTTACAAAATTCTCTTAATGGAAAAAAATTCAATTCCCTGGAAGACTGTAAAAGGCACCTGGGACAGTTCTTTGCTCAAAAAGATAAAAAGTTTTGGGAAGAAGGAATTATGAAGTTGCCTGAAACATAGCAGAAGGCAGTGGAAGAAAACAGTGAATACGTGGGTCAATAAAGTTCTTGCTGAAAATGAAAACTGTGTCTTTTATTTTTACTTAAAAACTGAAAGAACATTTTGGCCAACCAATAATTTCAGTTAATACACATAACAAATACTCTACCCCAAGATAAACCTAAAGCTTCTTCCTTTCTCCCTCCCTCCCTCCCTTCCTTCCTTCCCTCCTTCTTGCCTTCCTTCCAGACTTATTGATAGCCTACTATGTGCCTAGCACCTTTTCAGAGATGGAGTTGAACTGTGGTGTATAAATAAAAATACCACCATAACGGACCATATGAATATATGTACATATAGGTCTCATACAATACATCTGACAGTGTTGCTGTTATTAACAATATTATGTGTCCCATAAATCTCACCATCTGTAGGATGTGGATTTCTTATTGCACAGATGGCTTATCTTGAATTATCCATAAATTTCCTTAAAGCAAGAAGGCTTGCTTTCCTATTTTGGGTGGTATGGCCTGAATTTTTAAATCCCTTCCCTAGAAATTATTACACATTGGCAAAGACATCTGGTCACTTACCTGGTAAATATAGGACTCCCCACAAAGGCCACTCTGACCCATGGCCACATATGCCAGATTTGTCAAAATAGGTCTTGCAAAGCCAGGTGGCACCTGCTGAGCCACTTGAATCCTCCCATGTGCTTTATGCTCTAACTTCCTCAACTTCTTCCCATTTACACAAAAGTCACTTTTTTCTTTGGCCTGCCAGCACCTAAATCTATGCTTTTTTTGCTTCATTTGTTCATAAATAGTGATTTTTTTTTTTTTTGCTTCTTTTATGTAATGTTCTCAAATGCTCTTCCAAACTCAAGTTTATTCCAATTTCTGTAGTGATTTTCCTGCCATGAATTCCCATTTCTGACTTCTGGATAGACCATTGGAGAAGCAGTGGATTCAGTTCCAGCTGAAGCACTTGAGCCCAGTGTGTACCAGTAAAGATTAAAGGCAAGTTCTGGTTTTCTGCTTGTTTCTTTCATAAGAATCTAAAAGTAAAGCAAAGGAATTGCCCCCTAAAAGGAGCCCCCCCCCCAAGAGGAGCATTTCTAGACCTAGTATAGCTAAACAATTTGTTGTCTCAAGAGCTGGTTGAGAATTCCCATGTTTTGCAGAGAAATCAGCACAGCAAAAATGCCTATACCTCTCAAGATCTAGATCCCCAAGCCCTAAATGCCCCCAGGTATCCACAGTGGGAGAGGTGTGGGGCCTGACTGCTGTCCCAGGACAAAAATTATACCTTCAGACATGGATACAGATGTTTTTTGTATGCTTTTTTTTAAGCGCATCTTCACAAACGGGTAGAAATAGAGGGAAACACGTTTGATTGGGTAAAAGCAGAAGGCACATTTATTATCAAGGAATAATGGATATCAAAATGAACCTCCGAGGCCCATCATGCAATCAATAGATCTTTACTTTTTCTCCCCTTCATATTTCCAGTTTATAGTAGCAATAAAGACATTGGTGCATGAAATTTACTGGAGTGTGATGATCAGCTGGCATTTCTGACCAGAAGCTGAACTGTGCAACCTCATCCCTTCCCCACTGTCATCAACACAGATAATGCCGAGACCATGGTTATTAGTCCCCAAATGACATTTAATTATAGTTCTAATTGGAGGTCTCATGATTATTCTTCTAAATTGAGGTATGCTCAGTGAGGTCTTTGTAAAATGATTCAAAATCTATTAAGCAGTGGAAGAACGTTGCATCTGTACTTTTGGTTTATCTCTGTGGGTAACAGACACTGCTTGGCTTATGTTTCTTTTTCCTAAACCTTTTCCTTCAAACTTATGAATTAACTGAACTGTGTGCTTCATTACCGAACCCAAACTGCATCAGAAAAACATCTGCTAAAAGGTATTTTCTACAGAGATAATCAAGTGTACACGCAGCATATGCACACCGAAATGTTGGTTCTGCACCCTGTTTTGGATTCTAATAAGACACGAGTGAAGAGTCTGACATATGGTTATGAAGCTCATCAAAAAAGTTTTTGGATGTTATATATTTATTATTTCTCATCATATTATCAATTACTTTCTCTTCTATTTTTCATTTTCTCTTGAATTCTTTTTAATAACTACTTCTTGAGTCATAATGACTATTCATTTTTTTCCTCTAATAAAATTGTTTTCATGGAATTATTTTGTATAATTCACATGTTTGTGCTCTTTGGAATGAAAGTTTCTAATATAAAAATTGACCACCAGGGTCTTGTTTTTCATTTCACTTGTCAGCTTTAGAAACACCAAATCATTTATATGTAATGATACATTTTTAATGTATTGTCTCTATAAGCTCCATGAAAAAAAAAAGGAAGCTATCTATCTTTTTGCCAATGAATCCCTACCATCTAACATGGGTTTGGCACTTAGTAGCCACTCGAATATGTGGTGAATGACATTTGACTGAATGCCTACAGATTTGATATTTTGTAACTATGCTGACTTGCTATATATTTATTTGTGGTGTTGAACCAGTCAGGATAATCGGTGCCAGTTTTTAAGTCATTTCTTCTGTATAGATTTCATCTGTTCTATTGAAGATGGATTTTAGGATAAATGAAAGCTAACGTAGAAAATAAAATGATTCTACCTAAAATTTTGTGAAATAAAAAGAATGTGATTTCCTTGGTGGAGAATTTACACTTCAAAGAGTGGGCCTTCATATTAAATAAGAACGTTTTGTACCTGCAAGCTCCTTTTTATCTGACTCTTTATAAAACATTCAAATGATTTTTTTCACCATCTACTCTGATGATGTCTCAGTTTTCTGAACCTGTGAAATGGAGCTAATAGTCATGTCTCCTCCACAAGGTTGGTGGAAAGGTAAAGTGAAATCAGGGACCTGGTCCTTTCCGCCTGGGCCAGGTACATAAGAAGGAATCTCCACACAGCAGCTATTATTTTGCTTCTTTCTCTCCTACTCCTTGCTCTGCAGTGCTCGCTGCCTGACCTGGCGTGAGCAACAATTGTGGCAGACAATGCTGTCCCAGGAGCTGATGAAAAGGCTTCCCTCTGTCTCTGGTTGGAGATAAGTACAGCAGATGATCTGCGGTAAAACAGAAATCTAATGATCTCAAATCAAAAGAGGAAAGTTTCCTTTTACCAGCAGCAATATCTGGGCAATTTCATGCACCTTGAAAGAGTGCAGCTTCTAATGGAATCTCCAAGTAGCTATTTTTTCCCCAGTTATAAAAGAATGTGAAGCCCTAATTAACCTGGGGAATTCAGTACTATTGCAATGATACAGTCAGCTCTTCTTGCTCCGGCCTCTGTGTCTGCCATCATGCAGACGTTGATTTGGGCAGCATCCGCCCAGAGAGATTACAAGATCTAGCTCCCCACTTTGACAGCTTTGCTGACAGTTTACAAAGCCAAGGAGCCCAGGGGAGCAAAATGGAACAGATTATTTGAAATCTGCTTCTGTGATCAGTAGAGACTTCACAGGAGGAAGGGCATCTTGTCCTTCCGCGATCCCACATAAACATTCAGGCAGGTACACGGGAGAAGGATGTGTAATTGCCTCCTGGCCTTCTCAGATCCCTGTTGTCTCTGCTTCTGACGGCTTTGGTCTTGTGGCTTAAGAAAAATGAGGTTTAACACTTTCCCTGTAAATCAGGAAAGCAACCCAGCGCCCCTGAGGGGCTGAGCAAAGGTGGGATTAAATTGTAACCCAGAGGCTTTATGAAATAAACCAGGAGGGTAATTTATAATAGCAGTGTTTCTCATCTCTAGGAGGATTATGGCTACCGGTCCTGCAAGAAGACCCAAATGAGAATCTACTTTCTGTCAAATCAGCACTGAGACCACGGAATAGCTGATCTCCTCTTGTTAATTTGAATTAAGTGATCAGTCAGTTGCCATCGAGTTATTTCTCTTCTCTAAATAAACACAGTCTTAGAGACCTGGCCATAGTTAGACATCAGAGGTCAGAAGATAGACTTTGGTTCTTCCTTCTGTTTTCATTGTCCTTGGAAAGAGGAGACAGTGGAGGATAGTACAAACCTTAGGATTTGAGCTCACAAACCTGGGCTTGAGATGCATATTTACGTATATATGTGTGATTTTAGGTATGTTACTTAAATCCACTGGGTCTCTGCCTTTTCATTTGTTAAATGAAAATGGTAACTGTCCTTACTACCAACACCCCAGATTGCTGTGAAATAAAAGTAGTGTAGAAAAACTGTACTTGAAAGTAGAAAGTGAGTAGTTATCATTGCTGTTATTAGAAGTGAAAATTATGCTTTTCTTTAAGTAAAATATAACCATTTAAATAAGTATTCATTAAGCAACTTTTAAGAATAGACGGTCTTCAAACTCAAAGAAATAATGGTATGAATTTTAATTTCATTATATAAAGCTGAATGACACTGGGTAAGTGATCTAACATCTCTGGGGCCTCGGCCTCATCTATAAAGTGGGGCAATAATAGTGACCCTCTCCCCTCCCCCACGGAGCTGTGGGTTTTAGTGATGATACACATATCAAGCATCTGGCCTATGGTCAGTTCTCTTTTCCTGTTACCTAAATAACACTGGTGTGGGCATATAAGACAATGCCAGTAACACAAAGAACAGCTATTTTGTAAATGTGAAAGGAGGCAACAGTTTTCCCCATCCAGCCTCTGAAATGTAGTCTTCCTTCTTCCACTCACCCCTCCTTCAAAACTAAATGCTAAGAGCTTATTCTGGGTAATCATAACTGAACAAAAATCTAAATCATAACGGTGGACCAGCAGAGGAAAATTAGGAAATTTTTTTAAAAAGTTCAAAATGCTTCCTAAATATTAAAAAGATCTGTTGGCCAGGCTGAGAAGCCCAACTCCATCAGTAATTGTAGGACATAAGTAGACACTCACACACTACGAAAAGGCTTTGTTAATTCCAGTAGCTATTACTGACTGCTTGTTGTATGATGGTATGTGAAGGAACTCGGTTATTTTTATTTGGTCATCATCCTCTATTTTGTTTTCTGTATTTTCAGCCTCTGGAAAGAAAAAGAACTTCTATCTAGCTTTGCTCTCTGACATGTTGATGTAGAGACCGCACCAGGGCTAGTCCCCAAATTCAATTTCTGAGTTCATTCACATTTACTCCTAATAAATTTAGCTAGTTTGATTACTTATGCTGTTTTTAAATGGCAGGCTAAAGCAATTTGCTTAATTCTAAATTTGATTATTCTTTTTATTTAGAAGCAAATTTGTGGAAAACCTATCACATCAGTGCTTTGGGAGGAGGGTTAACCATTAATGAGATTAAATCAATTGGCTTTTAGATACTTTTCTTGTTGGCATGCAACAAATTAGGCCTTTTTGGCACAGGAAGGTTTGGCCTTGCCTACGTGGACAATCATCTGTGACCGTGTTCTTAAAACTTCCTGCTGATCTTAAGTGTTCTTAGTAAATCTTGTTAGCATTTTTGAAGTATTTAAATCTCTATTTCTCTCTCTTTTTTAAAATTCCCTAACTAGCTTCTGCTGGTCCACTCCGTGCTTATAAAGTTTTGATTTGGGGTCAGTTATGATTGCCAAAGAGCAGAAGTTAGCAATTAGTTCTAAGGGAGGGGGCAGGTAGAAAAATGAAATTTCTATCAGATTTCCAACAATTTGAAATTGTTGAAAGGGCAGTGCATAGAAACTGCCAGCCCTGTAGGTCATCTTAGCTGAGATGGAAAGATTGAATCAATGCTGACAGCATTTTTTTTACCTCCTTTGGACATCACAGGAGTGTTTTGGACTTTTAAATGCAACATTTTCCAAAGTATAAGAAACTACTAAGATAAGAAAGAAAGGAGAGCCCTTTCTGCAAGAGTTTTGATTGTTTTTCTGTCTTAAAACATCTTAGGAGTAATGGCATAGGGGTTAAAAATGCTCAAATAGCTCTTTTAAGTGTATGCACGTGTGTGGTTTAGTTTAACAAAGTCTGTGACCCAAATGGGCGATTTTTAGTGCTCTTTCTTTAATTCATTAGAACTCGATGGTGTGATGACAGCCAAGATAAGGATGACCTTGAAGGCAAACTTGGATGTATGTTGCCTTTTACCTATCCTTTCACCTATAAAAGAAACTATTTGTTTACTGTTCCCAGATTTTTCATTTTTCTATGCTTTTGTGTGGACAGTAAAAATGTCACTCAGGATGCAAAATCCCCTTGAAAAGATATCATAGGTATGTATTTGGCATCTGCGGTAGAAAGACAATAATGATACCACTAGTAGTAGCAGGAATAGTTGTGAGAGTTAACATAGAGCACTCACTACATGCCAAACACGCTTCTGAACAAAAACAAATGTCAGATGGCTATGGAGCTGACTTTGAAGCCTCTCACATAGTGTGGGCTTGGCTGGGCTGGAGCTGTCAGTCAAGGTTGAAAGGGAAGAGAAAACAGAAACCACCATAACTGAAATGTGGCAGTAGACACACAGGCCAGCCTGTTCCCACTGTTTTATAGATATGGTCATATTTCATTTTTACAACACCTCTAGGAGGTAAGTACTGTAGGTCACAAGCCCCATCCAGAGTCCTGAAACCCAAAAAGTTCTGAAACACAAAAAGGTTTTATTGGATCTGTGGCCAACTCACTTGATCGCAAAATCTAACCTGAATTGATGTGAGGCTGACTTATGGTCTTTATCCCTGTTGGTGTGAATAGCCAGTGTTTCACTGCAGACATGGCATAATGAGAGGGTATTTGTACAAATCTCAGTGACATGTCTACATAAAATACAGTATATGAACCTTATGAACTATCTACCATCTTAAAATTCTGAGATCTAAAATACCTCTGGTCCAAAGATTTCAGAAAGGGGTTGTGGATCCAATTTATAGATGACAAAACTGAGGCTTTGAGAGGTTTAGAAAACTTCACAAGGTCAAACAGCATTTGTGCACAGTCATTTCCCCAACAAACCTCATGCAGACCAAGTGATTATTGGTGGAACTGGGGGCAACTGGTGAGGGTTACGGTCATGTGTGGGCAAAGTTAGGGAATTACTTTTGTTTCCTAAACCTTAACCACTGCTCTGACTGTAACAGAAGAGTATAAATGGAACAAAACAAAACAAACATAAGAAACTCCAATGGCATGATTTGTGATAGCAAAAGAGGGGATTATAGAGCCTGCAGTAACCGTACATTCCGGGTCTGGGCAGTTTTCATCATTAAACGAGATCCATTTCTCTGTAACTTATACTCATTTGTCCTGGTTTTATCATCTAGAGGACAGGGAGAAGGAAAGAGTGACTCAGAGCACTGAATTTATGATTTTATTTGAAGGACTAGAAAACCTACACAAAATAGCTTACAAAAAGAGTGGGGGTGAGCAGGAGTTCTTGAAAGGATACAGGATCATCTTGGCTAACCTGATCTTGGACTTTAGAAACTGGAATGTCATCAATTGTTTTTTGTCTCCATCACTGTCTCTGAGCTTGCAGTCTCTTATCTCTTCTCCCTAAACATTTGCTTCTTTCTTGTTTTTACAGATTGGATTCATCCGACAAGCTCCAGTTACACTGACTTGCCCTTAAGCCAACTCTGATCTTATAGCCCAGTTCCACCGTCCTCAGACATCTGACTACAGTTTCTCTCTTTGGGTTTTTGAGAAAGGGAATCTGAGACATGTGGCCCCTGGTACAACTGGTTGGAGCTAAGAGAGCAGGATCATCGTATGTAAACATGGCCTCCAAGTTAGCAGGTGTGTATCTCTGGACCATGTGCTGATGAGAAGAGGGGCGTTTATAAAGTCAGGGCTAAGCCATGCTCTAAAATTATATTTTCAGTATTTTGTGTCAGGCATTCTTCTGGAGACTTTGCCTTCTCTAGCACATTAATTTTTTTTTCTGGAAAAACACAAAATAAATTCACTCTTTCTTTCACCATACAGGTCTTCAGCTCTCCTATCCCATCTAGGTATTCGTAGATCCAGAACATCAAATGTCCTTGATACAGCATGTTCTCTACCAGCTACTCTCCAATTTGCCAGTCCTGCAGAAACAATTAATGTGAACTCCAAAAATCTTGTTTTATCCCTAATTGGAGCATCAGCAGTTATGATGAAATATATCTGACTATGTTTTCTGATCATGAAAGATTTCAGATTCTGCAAACGATCTCTGGATAGATACTGATTTCAGACATTTATAGATGATTGTTACAAAATTTTGCATCCATCTTTTTTGAAAAATAATGAATGTTTCTGATTCATTATGATAATATAAGTGAACCATTTTATGATAAGAAAGTCTTCAAAGCCTATTTTATTCTTTCTTGCTTAGACCACATACAGACACAAAAAAATATCACAATAGAAAGACGTGCAGTTTGCTTTGACTTGTTTGAATGGGTCACAGATAGATGCCTGCTATTTCTGAGCCTTTGCTACTTCTGGGTCATATAGAGAAGCTTATGTGAAAATAGAAAAAAAAATTGATTATTTTGGTGTCATCTTACTCTGGTTCAGTCTAGAGGTGAATGAAGTCTTAAGAACAGAAAAAAAATTAAATCGCTTAAATGGCCTTGAAAACCTATCTCAAAGAGCTTGCAATTTGTTACCAGGCATTCTCTTGGCTTTGTTGGTAAAAGCTTTTCTCTCATTCGCTTGTTTATTTCCCCCAAAGGTTAGTTTGTCATTTAAATCAAAATGATTTAGATGAAGAACTTGATCTCTGAGAATAAATTTACAGGTTTTCTCCTGCACAGAATATCTTATTTTTAAGGTGATAAACTTAAAAATATGTTCAGTTCAATACCTGTGCTTCTCATTTCTCTTTCTAAATGATAGCGCGATGTTATGTCATCTGCTGGTAAATCACTGCAGCATTTCATTCCAGAGGTGACAGGATTTTTAATGGTCCAGAAAATGACACCACATATATCAATCTCAGCACATCTCACCTGCACTCAGGTACAAGGTGGTATGGAGCCTTACTGATTTTTTCTCCCATTTTTTTCCTAATGAGTTTGGAAGGAACTGTCATTTTGGGTTTCTTTGCTTAGGACTCCTATTGGCTTGTAAAGGGAGATAAAAGGTCAAAATTACAATAAGTATATTTACTTATGCATGTGTGAGACTTGGCAAATTAACTACAATATGAGTTAGCAGATATTTTTTGGTAATAATGGTCGTAATATTGAACAAATATGGATTAAAGAAAATCTGTAGCATATGACACCAGTACAAAGTACTTCTCATAAATTTAACATATTAAATTTAATTTCCAAATAGCCTTGGAGTTAATATGACTATGTGTCACGGTACCTGGAATCTGGGAAGTTGGTGACGTCGCTTGATTTAGCAAGACTGCTCTTATGTGTTGAACAACCAAACCGTCCAGCCAGCTAAAACCATGTTTAATGTTTGCCTGATGAGTAGCAGGGATCAATCAAGTATAAGTGCCACATATGTGGTGAATATTCTATAAAGAAAAGGATTCAATAGATGTTCATGTTCTTGTGGAAACATGACCAAGAAAATATTATAAATGTTAAAAAGCGAGAGAGAAAGAAAAGTCCAGAGAAAATCACAGTCTCTTTCCCCAGCTATTCCACATCCACAAATTTTATAATTGTGAAAAAATGCTTTCTTGCATTCATGTCTACTTTAAATAGAAAAAAATATAGGAAACAACAGATATGTTCAATGCTGGGGGATGAAAAAATAAGTTCTGATATACCCACATAATGGGGAAATATGGAGTCCAAAAATCATGGTGATGTAAAAAATACTTAGTGGTATGACTTAGTAAGTGATGAAAGTAGGTTTATAGAGTATTATACGTTATATTTTAGCATTTTAGTAGAAACAAAATATACATTCTATAATTTTCATGCATGAGTATATATATAGGTGCAATTATAAAGAGATAGTTCCTAAAATATTAACAGTGGAAATCTCTGGATGGTGAGATGATCAGTGATGGCCCCCTTCTTTTTGTTTATTTATATTTTCTAAAATGAGGATGATGGGTAAATAAGTTAAAAAAATTAAAATCAGAAACAAAGCAATAAATACATTATGACCAAACAACAGAAGGACACAAACCAAAATGCTGATGATGGTAATCCCTAGGGAATAGACCATGAATGCTTTTATTTTTTCCTTTCACTAGTTTATGCCATCAAAGTTTTCCATAATAAATATACATCAGTTTAGAAAAAAATTAATAAAGGTGTGGGTAGTGTGCTTTTCTCTGCTTTCAGTGACCTAAATTTAGCAACCCATGATAATTATAAAAAAAATAAGGAGGATTAACTGTAAGATCTTATTAGGACTTTGCTTAGAGGACATGAATGACCACAGGAAGAAACATTTGAGCACTTGCTTTGGAACTAAGTCTTCCCTGAAGTCTCAAATTACAAAAGATAGTTTCTTTTTTTATGTGACTTTACTTCATGAGCAGTGGCTCACACACCCATAACTCATGTGGTATCATGTTGGGAGAAGAACTGCTATGAGGTGTGTGAGGTGACAGCTAAAAAGAAAACAAGATACAGCTGTTGACCTTGATGAGGTTACAATTTGTTGAGGCAAAATTTGACCACAATAGGGTTTTATGTGTGGTTTATGGAAATTAGTTATGTTAGGAGGGCATAATTAGACAGCATCTCAAAGTCAAAAATAAACAAGGGCATATAAATATAGCAAAGACAAGAGCCAGGAAGAGAAGAGGATCCCATGCTACCTAAGGAATCTCACTGGTCTACTTAAATCCATTGTAAGAGGGTCAGTCAACTTTCACTGACTTAACGTAACATCCCAAAGAATAGGCGTAACAACCCAAAGAATAGGAGATGGGATGTGATTAGGTTCAGAACCATAGACAACATGCCAAGATTCACCCTAATGTGAATATACTTCTTTCCTCTATAAAGTAAACATTTCCTGAGCACTGGCTTTCATCACTTTTAATCTGGATATTTGAGGTAATATGTCAGCCAATACCAACATCACAGACTCATTTCACTTACGTTTTAATTTAAAGAATTAAAAAAATTAATCCTAAAACATTAATGGATAAATGCAGAACTGAATTCTGGGATGAGTTTATTCACACAGTAATATTTTATTGAGTGACTACTATGTACTCACATGGTCCTGGGCTCTGAGAGAAAAAAGTGTCTAGCCTCACAGAGCTTACATTCTGAATGTGTGGGTGGTGAGATGTATATAAAAACAAAGATGTGTTTATGGTATATGCTTTCTGTGATAAGTGCAATGGAAGAAATGAGATAGGATGAGGAGAACGAGGTCATGGTGAGAGTCAGGAATATGATCTTCTGGCAAGGTGATCTTAAGAACAGACCTGGAGGAAATGAGGGATGAGGTGATCAGATGTCTTAGAGAAGGATATTGAGGGCAGGGGGAACAGCAAGAAAGGGGTCCCTGAGGTGTAGGTGGGCTTCATGGGTTCCAGGAATGCTAATGTGACAGGAGTTGAGTGACTGAGGGAAAAAAACAGTAGGAGATGACGTGGGAGGTGAGGAGTACAGAATTCGGCTTTCATGCTGAATGGGTTTGGAAGTCATTAAGAAGATATTAAGCAGAAGAATGATTAGATCTGACTTGGATTTTAGGAGTCTCCCTCTGGCTGTTACACTGTTGGTGAAGAGTAAGGAGTACAAGGGTGGAAACAAGGGTTGGTTAGGAAATCCAGTTAGGAGGCTCCTGTAAAATTCGGACGAGAAGTGATGATAGTCTAGACCATGGCAGTAGCAGTGAGAGTGGTGAGAGGAGGTTAGAGTCTAGAGAGCTTTGTCAGGATTTGCCAATGCATGTGGGGTGTTAGAGTCAAGGATGACAGTAAGGATCTTGGTCTAAGCAATTAAAAACTTGGTCAACTATGTACTAAAGTGGGTTGGGGAGAAAGAAAGTTTGCATGACTTCTTAAAATGAAGCTAAAGACTTCAAAGTCATTTCCAGCTTGTGATGAGACCCATTGTGTTGCTTTCTGAAGTACACATTCAAGGGTATGGTTCTTAGAGTCTGGCAAGAGGGGTCCTTGCCTGAGGCTCTGCTCTGGTCTTCCTTCAGCTACCCCTTCCCATGGGGTAAGGCGTCCATGAGGCCAAGTGGCTATGCCCATCCAGAGACCACTCATCTTCTAGAACATGCTCCAGGTAACCAGGACTCCTGAATTCCCTGCTCAATGGCTCCAAGGCCACTTTCAGGGCTGGTGTGAGCTTCTTCCCAAGAGCCATCCTCCTGAGGCAGAACACACCCTGGTACGTGCCTCTCTAAACCAATGGCTAATGTTTGCAAGGTGTTTGGTTGGAGCTTGGGTCTCCACGTAAGCAGCCATGAGTCCCACAAGGTGCAGCCAGGGTCTGGGATGAGAAGAAAGAGGAAGGAGAGCAGGCCGAGTGCCACAAGTTGGGGCAGTGTTTGCTCTTGTCCTGCCAACTTAGAACTCAAAGGAGTCAGCCTTTTAGATTATAAACGTATATTTGCCAAGGTAGAAGACAGAATTGATTTTCTTAACAGTCCATAAGCTTGATTTAAAATATAAATTTCAATATTTTACTGTCTATACATGTTACTGGGTGTGTGTGGGAAACTTACAAATAGGATTAAATAGGGTCCCTGTCTTTATTTTTTTATTTTTTTTAGGATTCTTTTTTTTTTTATTTTTTTGGGGGTACACCAGGTTCAATCATCTGTTTTTATACACATATCCCCATCTTCCCTCCCTTCCTTGACTCCCCCCCCCCTCGAGTCCCCCCCACCCTCCCTGCCCCAGTCCTCTAAGGCATCTTCCATCCTCGAGTTGGACTCCCTTTGTTATACAACAACTTCCCACTGACTATTTTACAGTTGGTAGTATATATATGTCTGTGCTACTCTCTCGCTTCGTCTCAGTTTCCCCTTCACCCCCCGCCCCCTCCCATACCTCGAGTTCTCCAGTCCATTCTCTGTATCTGCATCCTTATTCTTGTCACTGAGTTCATCAGTAGGGTCCCTGTCTTTAAAGATGTTCCTGGATCAGTCCTTTGTCTCACCAGACATTGCTAAGCCTCCTGTCTTGAGAAACACCCTGAGTATGTTAATCCCACCATGTGACAATTGCCTGAGCTTCTTCTCTGGTTCTCTTACCAGCCTGTGAGATCCCAAAGGGTAGAAAGAATGGTTTAGCCCCTCTTAACTCTGTGGAATCTAACAGAATGCCAAGCTGATGGGTAATATTTAAGGGGGGAAAGAAGGGCAGGCTGGGTAGGGAAGAAGAAAGGAAAGAAATGATCTGATTATCAAAGACCTAGTAGGAGAGATTAGACCCTGTAGTGTTACCCATCACTGGAGGGACAAAATGATTCATTCTCCAGGTGAAACATGTGAAGTGCTAGGGCGGTTCAGCAGTGAACATGGGCCTTCCCACTGGTGTGGTTCAGTGGCCAGAGCATATGACTGACCTTGGAGGAGTCAGGTAACCTGCTTGCTCTGGTCCTCCGTCTGTAAAATGGGGCTTATCGTACCTCACAGGAGTGTCAAGAGGATACATGAGATAATATATGCAAAAACTTCTTTACTTTTTTAGAAGAAAGACACTATATAAACCTAAGGTATTATTATCATTCATTTTAACTTTGGAATAGCATCGTCCTGTCATTTTTGATCCCATAATTACAATACATCAGGTAAGCACAGATTTTAAAATCAAGAGAGCACTGTACAATGAAGGGAGACATGAAAACTTTGTCACATGAGAACAGCCCTGACAACTTCAAAAGTGCCTTAGGGCTGCATCTATTTCCATATTAATGCAAGCCACATACATCATTAAAGAGAAATGCAAACGTGTAGTATCGGCTAGACTGTACCTCATATTTGACAGATACACAAAAATCATCTGTTCTGGCTTTGTGGGAATGAGTAACCACTAGCAAGCAGCATTCCTTCTTGAGACAAGGGAGTGAGAGTACTTTTTGTGTGAAGCCATGGACCACCACTGCCCAGCTGGGAAAATCAGAGGTCCCTGATTCTAAAGCAAAATTTGAAATCTAGCAATATTTAGTCTCTTGTACATTAGATAACCATGCACCCTGGTCTCAGAGTTTTTTGAATGTGGCAATTCTCAGAAGCTGTAAGTGCTAAGTATTGCAATTTCAATACCTTTTCCTAAAGAAAAAAATTTTTGACAGTTTTGGTCAAAAATGTTTTTTTGTCTTTGCTTTTGTCCCTACAAGAGCTCACATATTTCTGTTAAATGGGGTAAAAGTAAGAGCAGTAGTGTGACAATTGGGAGACCTTAGGTTTTTTTTTTTAATGGTAATTCAGTTTATATTTCTTACTACTCTCATACTGCTGTTCTATTCTTTTCCAAATTCTTTTCCCGTTTAGGTTGTTACATAATATTGAGCAGAGTTCCCTGTGCTAAACGGTAGGTCCTTGTTGGTTATCCATTTTAAATGTCATACTGAGTGAAATAAATGACAGAGAAATATCATATGATATCGCTTATATGTGGAATCTGAAGGGAAAGGATACAAATGAACCTATTTACAAAACAGAAACAGACTCAGATTTGGAGAATGAACTTATGGTTACTGGGGGTGGTGGGGAAGAGTGGTGGGAAGGGATAGTTAGGGGGTTTGGGATGGACAGGTACGCACTGCTCTATGTATAATGGGAGATCTTAGTTTTATGCTGAGTGATCTCAGCCTTAGTTTCCTGTTACATGAAAAGCACGGGTGTGACAGAGGTCCTGTGGTTCTCTGGTTCAGTCCACAAGGAAGGACAGTACCCTGTTTCATGCATGTGGGTTGACAGATAGGGATTAGAAGAATGATATCCTTTCCAGCTGCCTTTCAGTCCTTCTCTACACCATTCTTACTCAACCATGTTTTTTTGTGTGTGAAGTTATTCCTGGAATCACCATCAATTTAAGAAAGGATACCAGAGAAGACTTCAGTTGCTTCTTTCCCTAATGGAAACCCTAGACTGTTATGCAGCTTTAATTAACAGTGAGATGTCATTGTTTTGACTGGAGATCAAATTATAGCCCATGAGGTACCATTTTGGCATTCATCTCAGAGATTGCACAGTGAGGCCATCCCTTATTCCCCTTACACGAGACAGTGATGCTGAGCCGAAGTGTATGTGCGCAGTGAATTGAGGTTTCTCCTCAGAAATCAGTGTCTCTACAAGGACTCTTGGTCAAAAAAGACGGGGTAACTGCCCTGCTCTGTGAAGCTACAATTGGCCTCTTTCATCTCTCTCTCTCTCTCTCCCTCTCCCTCTCTCTCTCCTCTGAGCCTCGTGGGTCAGAGGCTACCTGCTCTTGAATACAACTGCTGGGTGTATAATGTGCATTGAACATCTTACCATCAGAGCTCCAGTGGCTCAGGGAGCAAATGTTTCCTTTGGCCCGACTGATGCAAAAAAAATATTCCACAGTGCATCTGCTGAAGTTATGTATGGAGCAGAGAACATGTGGATTTTATCCCCCAGTTTTTCCCCTAACTTTCCTGGTGGTACAAAATTCAGCAACATTTAACTAGCTTTATATTTTAAAGGGGGGATAATGGGTCTATTGATACTAATTTGGATTTTTTAATTGATGACGCCAGAGGTGGCTCTTGATTAGAAAATAATATTAGGAATAGAAATGACTCTTCACTTCTACCCCATATGGGAAGATCAGGGTAAAAACAGTCTGATGGCACAGTTTAGGTATTCTCCACTGATCCAGATATAAGATCCATTAAACTCACTATGTGCAAGGCATGGCGAAAGGATGTTTACAGGAACTTTTCCACTTATTTCTTACAATCTTGTGCTGTAGCTTCAATGACAGGTAAGAAAACTCAGATGAGGAGTTAGTAAATGGCACAAATGGGATTGGAAACTAGGACCTCTGATTCCAAGTTCAAGATACCCTTTCCACTATACACGTGCTATCTAGAACAAATCGCGATTCATTTGGGGATGTCCCACTTAAAAACATAATTTTCCCCAGCAACTGGTAACCAGACAGGAGGTAAGGAGGGGAAGAAGTTTACATCTTAAATGAAACGCACATATATCTCTGTGGCCTTGAGACCAGTCCCCGTCCAGTGATGCGTCACCCAGCACCACACATAGCTGATCTCAGAAGTCTTGACAAAGAGTCTAAGTTTTTATATTTGATTTTCTTGAAAGAGCTGTATATGAGCTTAAATAGCACATTACACAACCTAAAATTCCCAATGACACATCCTCCTACCAAGAGACTCCATGGCAGCTGCTCTGACTCACACACTTCCCTTTCTGCATGTTTATCTATGTCAGTTTCTCTATGTGTGCATTTCTCTGTGTCTGTCTGACTTTCTCTTTCTTCCCCTGATGCCACCACCATGCCAATCGCCCCTCCTCCTCTCCCACCCAGCCATTCCACTCATGTAATCCACTCCAACTCATGACCCCCAGCTTCATGCAGAGCCTCCAGGGAAGTCTTGTGACTGCTATTAATCTCATGGAGAAAAGGCCCTGGAATTTGAGTGAATAAAACTCTCCATCTCATTATATAGGTTAATAAGCTCCTAGAGCATGTTCAGATCCTATGAAATATTAACAACCTGCCACAGAAGTTGTAGGCTGAGGGTATCTCATGCTTAGAGCAGTAGGAGCCTCTGCCAATTGAACATCAATCAGAAATTAAAACGAAGCATTTCTAAATGCATAATAAAAATCAGTGGGAAAATATTTGATTTCTAAATGTTTGATACAGGAAGCAAATTTTGGAGAGAACATTCATTGCCACTTATAAAAAGATAGATGTCAAACTAAATATACATGTAAGCTTCCCTCTAGGAAATAAATGGCATATGTTGGTTATATAGAACAAAACAGAAAGTCTGTTGTAAGGTTAACATTTAGTGATGGCAGTTCTTCGCAGTGTCTGATAGACAGTAAGTAATATAAATAGCACTTACCTTCCAGCTCAGATCTTGGTGGAATCAGGTATCTTTCTATGAGCAGAGCTCTAAAGCAAGTCTCCTACGGAAGCTTTCAAAACAATAGAGGGGTTTGAACACAAAACCAAAGCTCTTCTGACAGAGGTTCTGATTGTATCCTTGAAAATCAACGTATATTTAACAATTATACCCTAGTGTCCTGCACAGAACTCTTATGTTAAAAATAGCAACCCTGAGCCTTGAAGAAACCAGAGAAGAGTTTCTCTCTTTTCTTGTGGGGCTTTTCTTTTATTCCTTTTTAACTGTGGTAAGATACTTGATTGCTGCAATATTGCCATTTGAGGAAGGATACCTCGCTGATCCAAGTAGCATAAGACAGAAGCTGAAGTTTTCTGGCAACTTCAAAACTATGCAGTCAGTGTACCAGCCTCAAGCAACACTATGCTCAGAGAAGCCCTCCATAGCCAGGTGTCTTACCTACTTACAAATTTCTGAAATAATTCTCCAAAGGACTCTCATAGCCAAGGTTTTTCAGAGTCGTAGTCAAAAGCCACAGGTTTCTTGCCATATACACAGCCTCTCGGTCAAATCCAAGTTCTTACTACGTTGACACTTGGGGGGGATAATTTGGAGCCTTTCATGAATCTCCAGACTCTATACATTTAGGAAAATCCAAGAGTGTCAGAAATTAGCAATATCTTTTTTGTTATGCTCATTTTAGAAAATGACTGATTGAGTTCTAGGATATAAAGAAAGTTTCAAGAAAAGAAGAAGATAAATCACAGGAGGTCAAGCAGATTATTAAGCCATCAGCCTAATAAAGGTATTCATGGACCACGCCTGGGCTCTGGATCCCTAGGTCAGGAAAAAATAGTCATGACACTGTAAACTCCTAATGGCAGAGATCATAGTTCACAGGCTGACTCTACAATCATCCTGAACCCTCTTTTTATTTGTTTGCAGCTAGGGAGAGCCAGGTAACACAGTACTAGGCAATGAAATATAAGCAGAAGTTCACATTATGGGCAGAGCTAGAAGGTCTGGAAGGTTTTTCTTTCTTAATAAAAGACACCAATGTAACTTGCATCTGCCCTTTGTCCCTGCCTTGAATACAGCCTCTGTGCCTGGAGACACACTAACCATTTAGAGACCATGAAGGAATTCAAGACAATGGCAGACACACCAGCTCTGACATCATTGAGTCATAGAACAAATACCAGTAGCTATCTCCTTCCAGGTACTTTGTTAGGTAATAATCAAAAGATGCTCTTTTCATTCAAAGAAAAAAATTTGTGACTATATGTGGTGATGGATGTTAACTTATCGTGGTAATCATTTTGAGATATATATGTCACATCATTATGTTGTACACCTAAAGCTAATACAGTTGTATGTCAATTATATCTCAATAGAATATAAATTATATATATATTTTTTTAAAAAAGAAAGAAAAGAAACCCTATCTCTCTGATCTACTCTATGATCGTTTTCTATTTCTTGATCCAAATCCTTTCCTAGACTGGACACCATAGCCTGCCTAATACTTAGCAAAATGCCCTACCACCAGCACCTCGGAGTGAAAACATAAGAGACCAACTTAATAGCAATTATTCTAAAACATGCTCCTCTAACACCAGCTGGCTTCCTCAATTTTAAAACCATGTACCGCACTACCTAAAGGGCATCACTCAGGACCTCAAACTCTTTTTGGACCAAACAAAACCCTTTTTATCCTTAAATCTGCTCCTTTGAGTTTCTAATTTCAACCCACGGCACCGTCATTCCCCAGCTGTTGAAGTTAAGATGCAGGCACCATCCTAACTCTGTACTCTGTTGGGCTTAAACAGAGTTTCAGTGTCTTCATCAGAGAACGAAAACTCTTCCAGAGTGTTTTCTTTTTAAATCTGGAGACTAGTCACACAATAAGCTGAGAAAAAAATCCACAGTGACTTGTGGTTCTCCCATATCCCAGAACGAAAAAGAAGAAGAAAGGGGGAGGAAATAGTCCACACTGTGCCCTCTGGCTCATCCTGATGCCACCACATCCTTGGCTTTGGTGAGAGGAATCCTGGAGAGGGCAGGGTAGGGTCAAACACCCAGACTTGTCAAACACAAGAAGATGGGAGGAAAAACTTTTCTCAGCAAGGAGTTATGTAAGGACCCAAATATTAAATATGTGTCATTATGGTTTTTTCCCCCAAATTATACAGCTTAATTCTACCCACAAGGGCATTAATATAAGTCTTTCCCATCATTTCTCAGCAATAATTAGGACACTTTAGCTGGAAAACCCAATTCCAACCAGCTAAAGCTAATAAGGAGAATGCTTTGGTTCACCTAAACTGTTCATTGTAAAGGTGGGAGCAGAGCTGGCCCTAGGGGTGACTGGAACCTGGGATCAAAATACCCAGAACACACTCTCTGCCTCCCCTTCATTCTCTCAGGGCAGTAAGACTGCTTCACAATGAGGCCCTGGGCCACCAGCTTCTTAGCTCAAGCCTGGAGCGCAAAGGGAGGCTCTCACCCCACCTCAGTTCAAACAAATCCCAAGAAGAAAGCAGTAGGAGTTTTCCTGGGTCGTTGAGGTCAACCTCTGTGCTCATAAAGGGCTGTTTGCAACTACTTGGTTGCTAAGTTATTCGATATACTGAAGTAATGAAGTATTTTTTTTCCCTTTAAGCTTTTAAGTTCAAACTACAAATCTCATTATTCTATCTATAAATCTAATAAATTTTAAGGGGTACTTTACAATTTTGGCAATTAAGTTCCCTTAAATGGTCTAAACCACATTTATGAATGTGATATATACAATTTTCTTTTTAAGTACTTCAAATGGTTGACTAACAAGCAAAACTTTCCCAAGTACCTAAGCAGTTCTTATAAATCTAATAAATTAAAGTTTTAAGTATGGTGACCTCAAAGTTCTCTTAAATCTTTCAATAGTGTTTACAAACTTAGCCAACTTCTCTTGGAACTTTCAACTTTAAAGGGTTAGTCCAAAGTCAACCACTTAATTAGACATTTAAACTAGAATCACATGGCTAATTACAAGGTTAAATATGCCAGAATCTCTTAAACATTAAAAACGCTTCACAAATATTACAGTTTCATTAGCAGACACATAGGGATTGTCTTAAATTCAACACAGAAACATCAAAAGTGTGGATTTTGTTTACTGCATCCCCTCTGTAGGTAATCTGAAATCTTCCAATGTTGCAAAACACCTGTAAGAAAACAGTTTTATAATTCCCAGCAAATTGGAATTACCTTCTCACTGGACGGTGTTTCTCATTAACGAGAGGTGTAAGTCCACAATGAGCTTAGGAGCTAGAAACTTTGAACTTGAGGGTTCTTGCTTCCCTGACAGGCACCTTTCTCAAACAGTTAGCCATCCAGGGATGCTAAGCCTATGTCCCACAAATGGGATCCATTTGACTAAACAGAGTCTCCCGAGGGGAGCTAAATGCTTACCTAATTCGCTTGTAAATGCCTTCACCTGTTTTCACCAGACTTGTGTCCAGGGATTCCAGCATCTCCCACCTAGCCGGCTTCATCCCCTGATTGGATTCAACTGATCTATGTAGGCTTGCATTCCCATCCTGCCTGTTGATGGGCAACAGCTGGCCATGTAACAACAGGAAGACAGCGAGTTCTGGCTAGTTTGGTCACATGCTCAACCGCTGGGCCAAGTGAGCTGAACATCTGTTTATGTGCCTTTTGTTTGCAAGTCCACAGAGAGAGTAGGAGAAGAGGAGAGAAGCCGTAAGGTCACTGCTTACAGAACCCCAAGCATCTCCTGCAATGGTTCCCCCTCCACCTACCCCACTCACACACTTCCTAAGCTGCCTTTCACTCTGCAGCCGGTGTGACATTCCTCAGATGCAGGTCTAGCTGTGCGTGCCCCTCTCTGAAGTCCTCCCATGGACCTTGATCATCGACACATGTGGATCACGACCAAGAGCCATGAGTGGCACCCAAGGCCTCAGTTGACGTGGCTGCCGGGCCCCTTTCCAATCTCATCTCCTGCCATGTTTCTTGCCATTTCCTATCTTTTGATTCTTCTGACAGGTACAATTTATTACATCATCTGTAATTTACTGATTTACAGGGCTCTACATAGGCTATGACCTTTTGCACCTTTCTTCTTCATATACACAGATCCCTCCACCTACAAAACCCAGCTTTTCCTGCTCCATTTGCTACTCAACTGCCGTTCACACTCCAGGACTCGTTCCCTTCACACTTCTCTCCCTTTGAGATGTGCCCTCCCCGGGGGCTCCACAGCATCTCTGTGCTCCATTGTAACACTCACCACAGTATTAGCCACTATTCATCAGCATATCAACTTGCTAATTAGACTATCCACTCCGTGAAACAGGGATATGTCTTACTTTTCTTTGTATCCCTAGCAACATCCACGATACCTGGCATATAGGTGATCTCAATCAAGACCTCCATTGTGAAGCCTCTGGAACTAATATAACTTGGAAATGTGAGAATAATTAATGCATGTTATAGTGCACAACGAAAGCTCATGGCTGTGTGTGTACATGTGAGCGTTTGCAAGAGAGAGGAAGAGAATTTAGGAACCATGGTTAAATCAGTGAATGACCATAGAATCAACAGAAATCCTTTAAGGACTTAAGAGCTTAAAATCCTCACCTTTTAAGGCACAGGCAAGTTGAGGCATGGAATATTCAAGGCCTTTTAAACCCCATCTAAACAATAATAATAGCAAATACTTATTTAGTGCTTACTATGGGCCAAATATAATTCATCATATTTTAGTTAATTTACTCCTGACCAAAATCATATCAGATAAGTGCTACTATTTTCTTCCTTTTAAGGAGAAGGAATCCAAGGTACAGAGAGGTTATGTAACTTGCTTGTTCCCTGAGTATATGTAGCTTACTGGTTTGAACACTCATGCTCTATCGTGAGATGGAATTAGGTAAAAACAAGGTAAGAAATGAAGACAGAATACGAATAATGAATGGGAAATCCAGGAAAAGAAGATGCTTCTAAGGGAGAAGGCTTTTTCATGAGGGTATTTATTAGTATCGTTTGCTGTCTGTGGTCTTATCCGGATGAACATTGTCTGTTTGGTTAGAGTACCCACCCAGCTGCTAATGGGTGGGGACCAGATCTTACTTAATATTTGATCAGACCCATTCGCAACAGCCCGTGTAGGGTAGCTGTCCTCTAGAGGGTTTGCCAAAAGCATAATTAGCAATCCCAACCACTCTCACCTAAACAAGAGGATTTATATTAGCTTTAACTGAATTAACTTTTTTTTGCTGAAATACTGTCACACCAGCAAAGACCAGTTTCCAGCCTGGGGCACCCTTGGCCAAACATCAGCATCTCTCCAAACACTTATCTTGTCATGCCATTGCTGCCCTCTCGCTAAGGGTCCTGCCTCCCTCCACCTCGGCCAAGCTAAGAGGGCACATCAGACGTGAATGGATCCATGGTTTCTGACTCTAGGAACTTCTGTTTCTTTGTTTGAGTCGGTTTTGTAGTTTCTGCAGACCTGAAAGGTTGTCACTCCAACTGATCTCTCTTTCAGTGGTCAGTCCAAGCTTGTGACACAATTGTTAGCAAGCAAGACAGGAACAGTCAAGTCTCTCTTGGCTGGACTTCTGGCATCAGGATGCTCTGGGATGGGTCTCTACATTTGTGACATCAGTTGGCACCAGGAGCTGACATGGGAGGCAGGGAATTAAGATTTTAGAAAGTGAAGAGCGCGCTTGGGGAACAACGCCTTCCTGTTTTAATCATGTGCTGGCCCATGTCCCTATTGTCTCTATAGTTTGAGAAACAAGGCCATTTCCCTGGTTACAAATGCGGGGTGGACATACCTCGGTGGGTTGTTAGGATGATGAATACCGTGTGTGTGTGTGTTGTGTGTGTTGTGTCTGAAGGAGGTTGTACAGATTTCTGTAATTAATAAGTGCTAGAAACTGGTAACTGCTATTGTAAGTCGTATTCTTTCTTGCCCTTGGACAGATTCCTTTATACGTCTTAATTGTGGGTCCGCTTTGAGAGTATGTTGCTTGTAAAACTTACTGAATGATCTTGAGCAAATATCTCATCCTCTTTAGCCCTTCAGCTACTTCACGTATAAAATAAAGGGTTTGTGGCAAGTGGTCTTTGTGACCTCTTCTAGCTTCACAGGTCTATAATTTGAGGTAACCAATAAATGCTTGCCAGCGTGTTAGAAATGCCTTCCATTTGCAATACATACAGCATCCAAGGACTAATTGTTTAGAAATAACACTCTCCAGGGGAAGAAAGAAATGTTGTGTCACTCTATTTGTGATTGGTTGTTTGCTGATCTGTTTCTCTGGCTAGGACATAACACCAAATCAATTGGAGTAAAGGGTGCTGGTCAAGCATAAAGTAATAAGGTAACTCTTCTGTTAAAGGGAGACTATAGGTATGATATGTATATGTATAACTGATTCACTTTGCTGTACAGCAAAACATAACACATCGTAAATCAACTATACTCCAATAAAATTTTTTTAAAAATAAAGAGAGACTACAGGTATGGAGGAGGGGGTCTCCCCACTTTCTCCAGTCTGTGCATGTTCATTTCCCCAGAGCATCTAACATGTTCACTAGACAGTGCATGATTGGATCTCTCCTCTCTGCAATGGGCGAGTGTCCTTCTAGAATTCCATCCTCTCCTTTAGTTCTCTGATTAACTCAGATTCAAAGTTGACCCTCTGATCAATAGAGACCTTTAGCAAGAATCCGTAATGGCTTACAAAATGGTACCATAATGTGCTAGCCTCTTTCTTGGCCATCGTGATGGGATTACTTTGCCTTATTAGGGAAGTGATTCTGATTCTCACTGAGTCTGATTCCAGGGACAGAAAGTAAGTGCACAACATTCTTCTGGAGCACGAGCCCCTGCCTTCACTAGTTTGGCTGCCCCCTTTTCTCTGAACTTCTGCTTTATACACTTCTCACAGCTCTGACACCTCTGTTCAATATGTCTTGTCATTCTTGGCTAATAAAATTGGTCTTATGCCAAGTCAACCATTCTCTCAAATCCTGGGTGTCCCATCTCATCACGTCTTCCTTTTATCACTGAATAAAATGCAGCATTGTTTGACCAATTGTGTGTGTGTGTGTGTGTTTCTTTGCTCTGTCCTACAAATACAAACCTCTTCCAACATAAAAATGGGCCATTTTCTCAACTATGATTTTGTTTCTTCTCACTTTCCTGCAGCTAAGGAAGGTTCTAAAAGGAGATGTTTTTTGAGATGTGTGGTTCTTTATTCCCTTTGAATGTATTCAACTGCTAAGAGAAGAATTCTTATTCTTTATAAACTCATCAATTTGCTTAAGAACCTCATCTTCCACTGGGACACCCTGCCTCTTATTAGGGGTATTTCAGTTTGCATTAAAAACTACATGTTCAGCTTCTCACTCTGCTTCCCCCACTACCCTGTGAGCCAGGAAATCTGTGTTGTTTAGTCCCTTTTGCCATATTGCCCACTGGCTTTTTAAAATTAGATTTGAATACATATATATGTATAAAATGTTAAATGTGATATTATGTTCAATTTTTCGTGCTTTTTGTTTTTGGTTAATTTAGTGCAGACTTTTTTGTTCTTTTCCTTTTGTCTCAGTCCCCTCTCCTTCATTCTACCCACCATTATCCCCACTGCATCATTCCCCTCCACTCCTTTCTATTTCACTGGAACCATGTAGCATAAATCTTTTTATATTTCTCCATCTTTATGTAGTTATACACATACAAATGTACACATATAAATATGCAGAAGTGGAGGCTGTATTAGCCAAGGTCTCAGCAGAAAATAAATGGCAACTTTCAATTAAGATCATTCGAAGAGGACTTCCCTGGTGGCACAGTGGTTAAGAATCCGCCTGAGAATTCAGGGCACATGGGTTCTATCCCTGGTCCAGGAAGATCCCACATGCCTCAGAGCAACAAAGCCCATGGGCCACAACTACTGAGCCCATATGCTGCAACTACTGAAGCCCGTGCACGCCTAGAGCCTGGACTCCGCAACAAGAGAAGCCACAGCAATGAAAAGCCCTCTTACCACAATGAAGAATAGCCCCCGCTTGCCACAGCCAGAGAAAGCCCGCGAGCAGCAACAAAGACTCAATGCAGCCAATCAATTAATTAATTAACTAATTTTAAAAAATAAACTAAAGATCATATAAAGAGAAGCTAATAATGGGATTATTTTAAAAAGTATAGATAGAGGATCAAAATCTTGAAGGACTGGAGCTATACCCCAGGGCTGTTAACATCCCTAAGACTAAAGGAAAGGAGGAAGTAACTGCCAGAAATTAAAGGAAAGTCATAAAGAAAGGGCTATCTTGTGAGAAGCAGTGATATTCAGAGACTCAGCTAGCCCTGACTTCCCTGTCCTGCCAGTGCCTCTGATTGGCCGGAGCCTGACAGGAAGTCATCAGTTTCAGAGAACCCGATGGTCTGGTCCATAAAGATCAGCCTCTCGGTACAGATCAGAGTGGAGAGGGCTGAGAGTTGATGTGGAGGTGGGGAATGAAGACTCCAGTTGTCTTTGTTGTTATCTGTTTTCTAAAAATGGGATTATGTTATTCACACTTTGCTACATCCACTTTTCCCCATGACACTTGGCAGATAATCTTCCAAATTAATTAACACGATCTCCACTTATCCTTTGTAGTGGGTGCATAAGAGTTCATGATGTGGAAAGCTGCAAATGCATTCAAACTTTCACTTTAATGAACAATGCTGGAATATATGTGTAAGTATGTATGTTTGTGTGTATGTATGTATGTATGTTGTGTACACATGTGTTTGAGTGTGTGTGTGTGTAGAGAGAGAGAGCACGAGTACTTTCCACTCTAACTTTTCACTTTAACAAAGTATGTGAGTTCCCTTTCCCCTCATCCATTCTAGAAATAGGTGTTAGAGCCTTTTTAATTCTTACTTGTTGGAAGATAGTGCTACCTCATTTTACTCTAGCTGATACATTCCTAATACCTACTGAACTTGAATATATTTGCTTATGTTTGTTGGCTATTTGGGGAACCAATAGGATTTTCTAATCGACGGGCTCTTTGCTGGTGGCCCTTTTTAGGAATGTGATTCTCCTTCTGATATTTGTGTTCAGCTGACCATGTCTGTCTCTACCTCTGTTCACTTCTGTAGTGGACCGATTTTCCCAGTGATAATGTTTTTGTTTGTCTACAACTTTGCTTTCTGCCTGTGGATGTTGGCCATCTCTCTGGCGTCCATGAGCAAAGCTGAGGAGTTTATTCTCTTTGGTGTGAGGACTGACTTTCCAGTTGGAGTCCAACCTAAAAATATTTTCCTTCCTTTCAGCATCATTACAGATAGCCCCTGAAGCAGTGGCTCTAAGGCATTATTTATTTACAGCCACTTCTCTTACTAGTGCCTTGTAGGCTGTGGTATGACTCTAATAGCACTTCAGGTGTCACTCATTTGAAATGAATCCTACAGAAAAGAAGGGAACTAATACTCTTTGACCACCTATTGTGCCAACTCCTGTGTCTCCGTCAGCTCCCTTATCTTACCCAAAACTGTGAGAGAGATCAAGACATAGCAAACACTAATATGCATACAAATCAGCTGAAAATCTTGTTCAAATGCAGATTACAAATCAGTGGGAGGGCCTGAGTCTGCATTTTCAGAAAGCTCCCAGGGGTGCAGAGGCTATTGACTGAGTGACCCCCTCTTAGCGTAGCCAGAAGGCAGATGACAGAGGCATCGGTAGATTGGGCGACCTGCAAGCAGACGAAGCTGCGGTAGAGCTAGTAAGTAGACAGCAATAGTTAATCCCAGTCTGCCTGAGTCCAAAGCTTCTGGAATCGAGGTGACCCATGTGCTTGTTTTCTGTCCCCAGAGTCAGAAACCTTGTAGGGATGACATCGGTTTCCTGGTCTTTTTTCCAACAGATTCTAAGCTCCTCTAGGGCAGAGGCCACTTTGCTCTTCTCCATGTCCCTGGCCTTGCGTGGTGCCTGGCGCACAGATGTTTGCCAAACTGTGAGTGGCAGAGTTGTACAGTTAAGCAGAAATGTGTGGGACCTGGGATAGACCTGCAACCTACAAACTCAACTGTGCTCATTAGAGGCAGCAGGAAAGAAGCTTCCAGCACCACAGCCCAGAGCAGAGAATCCCTGAGCTGCAGCTCTCCCAATGTACCTCTCCTAACTAACGCCCAGCTCAGTAAATCCCTGAGGAATTAAGACCAGGAGGTAGCGTATGGCCATCAATCGGAAGCAGAGGCAAAGCTTGTCCTCTTGGGGGTAAATGTAGGTAAGGGAAGAGGAAGTGTTATCTGGAAGAGCATCAGCTGGGCATCTCCCTGTGCCTCTGTGCACCTCTGAGTACAGACTGAATAAAGCAGACAGGGCCTTGACTTCACGAAGCTCACAGAGAAGCTTTTACAGCAAAGCCAAGAACAGAATAACAAAATAATAACAGCCTTTTACAAGACCAGGCCAGGTCTTGTGTAAGGACCTGACACCTCACATACATTATCTCAGTGTATTTAATCTTCACTGCATCTTCTCTGCGATGGACGCCCTGCTCAGTCTGAAGATGAGAACAGTGAGGCCCAGAGATAGTAAGTAACTTGAGCAGATCATACTGCCAGTCAGGCCAGAATCAGAATTTACATTAAGGTCCATCTGATTCATTTTTGTTTTCATTCAACAAGAATTAGTTCAGTGCCTGCTCTGGGCTTGGTAGTGCACTGCGTGTGCAAAGCATGTGTCTTCTACTATACTTGGCTAGCTTTTCTCTTTTCTCCCTGATTTTGGATTCAAAGTTAAGTGTCTTAGGTTGGTTCTGTCTGCATATTTAAATTAAAGAGAGAGAGAGTGAGAGAGGAACTAACTGGACATCTCATACTCCCCAACCACTTTTTTCCTGAGTAAAAAAGAACATATTGCTTCATATGAACCAACTTACATGGATAAAACTAGAATTGCCAACTCCTTCACAAAGGGGTGGACACCATACTGTGTGTGTGTGTGTGTGTGTGTGTGTGTGTGTGTTTGAGAATTTTCTGGGAGCTTTTGAGAAACTTTATTTGGTGATAATGTAACTTTAGGGACTTCCCTGGTGGTGCAGTGGTTAAGAATCCACCTGCCAATGCAGGGGGTACACGGGTTCCATCCCTGGGCTGGGAAGATTCCACATGCCGCTGAGCAACGAAGCCCATGCACCACAACTACTGAGCCTGCGCTCTAGAGCCTATGAGCCACAACTACTGAACCCAAGTGCCACAACTACTGAAGCCCACACACCTAGAGCCTGTGCTCCGCAACAAGAGAAGCAACTAGAGAAAGCCTGTGCACAGCAACAAGGACCCAACACAGCTAATAAAAATGAGTACATAAATAAATAAATAAATAAATTTAAAAAATAATGTAACTTTAATGAATAAGTGAAGAAACGTCTGTCATTTTTGATCTCAGCACAAGAGCTCAGCAGCGTGCGTTATCTCAGTGGAGCTGTGTGGGAACACACACTCACTGTCCCTTGGTTTGTTGCTACGCTATCACTTAGCTGCCCTCTTCCAGAACTCTGTCAGGGTAGGTTGTGAGGAGGGGTAAACTAATAACTTCCAGTGACAGGAAGCTTAAATTACAACGCCAACCCCGCACGGTGCAAAATTTTCCAGTTGACTTCCCTGAGAACAATCCCTTTGGCTGAGTCCAGCCAGAAGATTGGGAGGAAGAGTGTAAGAAGGCTCACTCAGCCCTTGGATGCTTTATAACCTTCTGCTTTGTGAGCCACAGGCCCAGACATTGAAGGAGCAGACCTCACTGAAGCCACCCCCACATCCTTCTCTTATCTTTCCCCAACATGGCTGGGTAACCGTGGTGACAGGGAGGACCTGTGGGAGGAACAATGCCAGCTGGGTGTTTTGTTCTGTCACTATGTTCCACTGGGTGGCAAAAAGCTTTACAATCAATATAGTCAGAGACATCAAGTCAATGCAAACTGAAGGCAGCTCAGGGGAAGAGAAGACGATGCTCGTGACTCAGGATGACCCGTGAATCTGTTCAGGAATCACCCAACTGAGAAAACAATCTGACTTTAAAGTCACTGACAAATTCTTTCCACTTAATCTTTATTTAAGGAACAATGTTAATTAGCTGTGACTATCTCATGTAATTATCTTAAAACAGGATTGTTATTGAATGCTGATAAAGGCAATCTCAAGAGACAATAGTGGGTTTTGTTAGCGTCCAGTATATTATCTATTGATACACTAAACAGAGATGAATATGGTGAAATAAGAAATATTAACTATTGTCACTGTCATCCATGCTTCAGATTGAAACTGGAAGTTAAAGTAATGTTTATAGAAACTTCCTATGTGCTCTAGATGCCTGGCAATTGCTTCTTCTGTTGCCAGGTGCATTTTTTTACAATATGGACTATATTTTATTAACTCTATTTACCAATCAATTAGTCAGCAAAATATTTATTGAGGACCTATATAATCTTTAAGTTGTGGGAAATGCAAAAAAATACAAGATATGGTCCTATTTCCCAATAAAGAGATTATCATTTACTTGGGGTGTATGGAGTGTGTGTGCAAATCTTAATAAGAGATACTTAGTAATTTTGGCTTTACCTGGGCAAATAACTTTTACCCTTGACTCCCACCAGGACTTGAGAACATTCTCATCAATTGCAGATAACAAGAGAGAGTCAAAGTCTCCATATCTCTGGGAACATTCAGTTTTTAAACAATACTTGATTTTTCCATTTGGAAATCATGGCAGAATTAAGTCAAAGATCTCAGTGGGTTGTAATAATGGGCTAAAGCTAACAAGGTTGACTTTGTTAACAGCAAGGTCTGCATTAGAGGATTGATGAGATTCCAGGCTCTGTGAAACCAGAGAGGGAGTGTGCCTCCTTCATCTGGGGTCCGTATCTCTAGTGCCCAGCCCAGTGTTTCTGACAGAGTTAACACTAATAAACATTTGTTGCATAAATGAATTTGTCCAAGTGACAGTCAGTGAGTGAGAAGCGCTAAGAAGATTTCGCAGAGGCTGATTCTGAAGCAAAGGGATACTAACATGGTGGAAATGCCCAGAAAAAGACCCACAAAGGAGGAAGATTGGGTTTAAAAAGGGGTTTTCACTTCACTCCATGGTGTTTTTCCATTAATAGGTTGACTCTCTGGAGTGAAACCCACTACTGGGTAATAAAACTAATTTTCTGATTCAGGACTGCCATTTCTAACATGAAAAGGAAGGGAAGGGAAAGGAAGGGAAGGGGAGGGGAGGGGAGGGGAGGGAAGTAAGCATGAATGCATCTAAAATAGAAAGGGTAAGTCTCTAAAGTTTTATTTCCACCATATGAGTATAGATGGTGTGTATATACATATCCTATAAATATAATATATTGCAATATTAGTGATAACCAAAAGATTTTGAGCAATATTTCTCTAGAAGGAAACTTGGTGGTGGGTTAGGAAAGAGGGAACAGTTTAGACAAAGGCAGGTAGAATGGACTAGCCCGACAAGGTGGGAACTGTAAGTAATTTGGTCTGGCTACAAGACAGTATGCCTGCGGGAGGGCAGTGGGGGTTGAGGCTAGAGCAGCAGGCAGGAGACAGCTGCAAAGGGGATTCTGCTCAGCTAGGAATCTGTACTTTATGCCGAAGGAACAGTAATCAGAACGGGTAAGAGAAAGTTACTAAGGAGTGACCAGGAAAGTGGAAAAATAAGGAAGAAACATTATAGAAGTCAAGGGAGCATTGACTTTCAACAAAGGTTTGAGGTTGTGGTCCATCGTATTAAAATCCCCACCTCAGTCAAGCACAATAATAATAAACATGAAGGTCATATTTGGTAGTGAAGTAGTCAGTGATCTTTGTTCCTTATCTTTTTTTTGGGGGGGGGGCCACTAAAATCATACAATAAGGAATACTTTTCGCATGGCAACCCATAAATCAAACAAAAATTTCAAGAAACGATATTTATTGTTACCATGTGCAAGGCACTCTGTCACCTTTTCTGTTCTATTGCATTCTGTTTACTTTTAAAATTCTAGTTGAGATCCACTAAATTGATTTCCCATGGATGTAATGGCCGGTGACCAATAATTTGAAAATGACTGCATCAGATCACAATGAATGAGGAATAGGGCAACCATCTCAGATTCTCCTGCAACCAAGGATAGTAATCTTTCCTGTTGTCTCTATGTTTATATATCCTACAAGCCAGATCTGACTTTGCAAAGTCCAGATGATAATACTCGTATAGTTATGTAAATAAGACTTCTATTCAGTCTAGTCTCCCCTACAGTCTCCCAGAACCTGTCCAGAAATGTGTTTTAAACAACATTCATACTGGTAGTTGTAATATTGCTTTGTGAAACTTCCTGTTTTTAAAAGCATAGGAACAATACCCAATCACAAATATTTTGTGGGACTGTGGAGGTGCAGAGGAAGGCAAGGAGAGCAGAGTGTCTAGATTAAAAGACTTCATTTTAGATAATGATGAAGACCAAAAACAATCCCCACGTTTCAGAGGAGATCATGAACGATTTTTCTCGATCTTAGAAAGGAATAGACTTCAGAGAACACTCCCAAATTGATTCCCCTAGGGTAAGGCAGAACACATTTAATAAAAATTCTGTGATGCATGTGCATATTTTCTGTCTTAAAGGTTGAAATGTTTAAAATAAGAACTACATTTTAAAAATATTACTTATCTCCCTATTAAGAATTTTTCAAAGAAAATTAGATCTTTTTTATGCTACTGCTCACTCAAGTCATATTTAAAACCTTTTAGATGCTCCATGTGGAGAAAAAATATCTTGAGCAAATATCTATATTTCATCAATTTTATTTGAGGCAAACTTTTGTAAAAGAGTACTGGGTCAATGTATTTTCTTAGTTTTTAATCCTGATAAAATACAATTATCATCATCTGACTATAGAGCTTGTTGGGTAAAGTATTCTAATACCTTTGTACTACTTTCATTGAAACTTCATTAATTATAAAATTGCTTTGTCATGAAGCATCCTGAAAGTTCTAGAGTTTTTAGAAAAAGTAAGCTTTCAGTTTTGCCTGCAGGAAAGTTGTTTTCTAATGTTCCTCAGAATTAAGTGATATCTTAAAATCACTTCTTAAAATAAATGAGATGAAATGGAAAAGATAAAAGACTTTAGTTCTGTATAAACTTTTCATGGACAGGATGGGGCAGGCCTGGGTTCAATAGATAGCATAACTTTCTCAGCTGACTTCTAGAAACAGAAGGATTAACTGACACATCATTGCTTTTGAAAAACATGTCAACAAAATATATGTAACCAGGAGGCTTTCTCCAGTGGAGAAATGCACTCTGTCCTCATGTGTTACTCCTACGCTTACCCAGTGACAGATAGGTTTGCTCTTGAACCTATTGGAGCCAGCTGCATTAGTATTACTGATAGAGGGGAATTCCTTTTTCTTTTTCCCTACTCCTTGATTCCATAATGAGGGATTTTTTTCCCCCCTGCAGCACTCTCCAAACACCTCTCCTCTTCTTCATTCATTTTGCCCCTGGGGAGGTAGAGTAATTTACAAATGGTAAAATTGGGAGGAAAAGTGGCTGGTTGGCTCACCTTTGCTTTTCTCTCTTAGATAAACATGCCTAGTTCTGCACCTGCAGGACCTCAGTCCTGTGAGGGAATGTCAGGGCTTGTTGGGGCTCCATAGTTGTCTTGACCTAATAGTTGCACCATCAATGTGGCTAATAAGTCTAAAGTCTAGTCCTTTAACCTGGCTTATATCATTATTAAAGTGATATTCTGGCCTCCATATTTGCTCTCGGTTTTATTTTTAACTTGTTTGGAGCCTGGGTAGGAAAAAAGGGTGCTAATTATTGAGTCCACTTTTGTACACCCCAATAATTTTAATTATTTATTTAATTCAGCATTGCTTAAATAGGTAAAATAAGATTAGAGTTGTTTCAATTACGTTGAATACTTTGGAAAGACTTGACAAAGGTAAGTCATTCAATAAATGCTATTGATTTAAGTATGAGCATGACAATTGTAGAAGTTCATTTAAAAACTATAAAAATCTAAAATTCTTCATTCGTATTACTCCCCTAGTGTCTTACAATTATTTTTTTTCAGTTTGAACAAACTGAAACCAGAACTCATGTATGATGCTTTTTAATGGTGTACCTTTTGTAAGCAAACCAAACACAGAATTCCAGCCTGCTTACTCAACTGGAAAGTAAAATGCCTTGACCCTTCATAAAAAAAGACAAAATTTGCATATGTATATTTTAAGTCAAACAAAATGTTTATTTTTTTTACATTTTTCTTTTTAATCAACTTTTTAAATAATATATTTTTTGCACTAGAAAACTTCTACTATAGTTTTTGTTTAAAAGCTTCTAGAATGTTATTTTTTCTTTTTGAGAGGGGAAGAAAACCCTTTGAGAAAATAGCAAAAACTATGGATCCCTTTCTTCCTTAGAGAGCATTTACACGCAAAGTCACAGCTCACAGATCTCATGAATCCTGTCTTTGATTGAGTTCTTTGAAAAACCTCCCATCTCTAGGTATTACTAATGGCTAGACTAATATTTGCCAACACTGCAGGATAACCATCAGATAAAATAAATGTGATCCAAGGCCATAGAAGTAGGGATTTGACACCCACTTTACTCTGATCTCATCTGCCTTTCTATCTAGAGGACTGTTTGAAGGTCAGGCGCCATGTTTTAAGAGGCATATTCAAAAAATAGAATTTATGTAGAAGAAATGGCTCAGATAATGCAGGATGCAGAAACTATGCCACACAACCAATGGCTAAAGAGGTTTATTCTGAGGAAAAATGACTCAGGGATGAAGGAGAACTATCCTTGATGTTGCGGGGCTGGCTTGAAGGCATGGGCTGTTCTGTGTTTTTGCAGTGGGTAGGATGTGGAACAAGAGGAGTGGCTACTCCCAGGCAGGTGTGGGCTTTGTACAAGAATCCCTTCTGCTGCAGGGAGGAGTGATTAATGAACTAATCAACAAGCATTGATAAAGAGCCTACTATCTTCTCAAGATTTTAGATTGCCTACCTCTTCGATGAGGTATAGATGTGTTTTAAATCAGTCTCTGGAGTTCTGAAAAACTGAATGCACAATGTAATAAAGATTGCTTTATTCACTTGCATACATAAGTTATATATTATTCTCCATTTTTTAAAAAGTTGCATAAGTATTTCAGTCAGGGGCTTCTATAATATCGCATTGATTTCCTTGGTATTGTGTTCTTGATGTGTCTATTCAAAAGAATTTCTCGATTTTGCCTCTTTTTTAGGGCAATCCTTAAGCCTAATGATAAAAGAGGTTACATTTTCCTTTAAAATCTCATCGAAGTTTTGATCTGCATACTAACCTCTCTTTTCCTCCTACCCTATCCCCATTTTCATGGAAATATTGCAGTAGGGAAAGGGGGGATTTATTCTTATTTTTACTCTTTTAATTTTCTAGTGGAAATTGGATAATACCTACAATGCTTCCCCCACTTCCCTCCTCCTTCTTTCCTTTCAGCTCTTTCTCTTAGCTTTCCCTCTTTCCCTGTAACTTGTGCCAAAATTCTTCCAGGATAACTATTTAATCAGAACCAGCTACATAATTTGCAGATGAAAATCCAAAGCCCGGTATTCAAAAATGACTGAGAATTTCAAGATGAAGTCAACAGAGCATTAAACCGAACATAGGGCCCTTTGTGTACACAGGCTGTGCACCTGTGAAGCCAGACCCATTTACAACTACCATTTTAGGGTGACTTTCATATTACGGGCAGTGGGAAAACTAACATCCATGATCTCATTTAATCCTCCCACAACATTATCATATTAACTTTGTGAAGAACACAGAGACTCACTGAGGAGAGAGTTTTGTAAGGTCACAGGCAGAGTAAGTGAAGTTATGGGATTAGAACCCATACCTTATTATGCCAGAGCCCCTAGCTATAGGGGATTAGGAAAGATGGAGAGAAAATGTGAACAACTGAAACCATCACTTTCCCCAAAGTTTCAGCAAGTAGCTGCTCTACATGCATCAAATCAGAGCATGTCAACTTCTAGGGAGTGAAAAGAAAAATACAAAGACAGACCCCTACCTTTTAAGCATACACAGTAAAGTAGAGGATGATGTAACAGGAGGATGGTGTTTCCATCACTCAGAAAATAAACTTTGTGTGGTAAGGATTCTGCTACTGAGGGAAGGTCAAAAGTCCTTCCCATCACTGAATATCATCAAACAGGTTTACTCTCCCCAGCTCAGCAACAGCATACAGACTACATTCCAGTCCTCCTGCCCACCGCCAACTTCCCAGAAAGATTTGGTGGCTTGTGAGAGTCACTCCTGCCAGCTCCCTAAGCCCCCTTTTCCTTATGAAAGAGGAAAAGCAACTCATTGGATTGGTGGGTAACACAGATCTGGCAAACATCAGTCCACATATGGGGGCTGAGTGGAGTTCATTTATCCAAAGGCCATATGCACTGGAGATTCACTCGCTTTGTCTCATACCTGCCCTGGACCAGTAGTAAGAGGTGATCTTGGATATTTATTTCTGCTGTTCAGGCTAAAACTTTCCTTTGAGTGAATTCTTTCTTGAGGTCCACAGTTGAAGCAAGTCTCGTGACTACACATATGAAATGATATTTTCCAATCAGCACTATCAGTAATAAAGCAAATTTTAAAAATCTTCATCTCTTGATCTTTATCATTTACTTACGAATGATTTTGTGCTAGAGAAAAAGAAAGAATATTACTTTTTGTCTTCTCAGTGATTGCCTCTCCCCATACACATATATCATTGCTTTGCTCACATTTGTCACTCAGAACTGGTAGGCACAAAATATCTTCCACTGTAATTTGTCTGTTCTGTTAAGTAGAGCCTAAACTAAAGAGACTTAACTTCTGGACTGAGCTCTTTCATTAATTGGTCATCTGGCTTTGCACAAGGTACTCCCCCCTCTGTGGGCCTCCATTTTTCATATCTGTAATAAGAGGAGTGGGATCTGGTGATCTTGTGGGTTTCTTCCACCTCTGACATTCTCTGAATCATTCCTTCAAGGTCAGGGTCTTGGTATCTGTAAAGATGGCAGCCCACGGGAACCCCTAGCAAATTAAACTGATACAATTATGTCACAGGAATGGAAGAGAAGACGTCAGGTAGCATGTACATTTAGCAAAGATCACTGGAACACAAAGTTATCCAAACAGCGGTGACTTGAAGGATGCAGATTTAGGGCAGCAGACATGGATGTTACTGTGATGATTCAGGAGGGAGATATTTTGATAAAGACTGGATTTCATTGAGTTTCCAACATCATGCAAAGTAAGTGAGAATTTAGGTTTTCAGGTCTAGGCATACTATCATTTTTGAACAGATTAATTAATCACTTTAATCATCCACTTTTTAGATATTCATTTTTTGGGCATTTCTAGGTGGCAGGCATGCTTCTTTTAGGTCTACAGCGAATGGCCTTCAGACTCTAATTGGAATATCAGTTCTCTTGGGTCTCCAGCCTAACGACCCTCCTTCCATATTTTAGGCTTGTCAGCCTCCATAATTGCGTGAGCCAATTCCATATACTAAATCTCTATATATACACACATTCTATTGGTTCCATTTCTCTGGAGAATCCTGACACAGAGAGGGAAAATAAAAATGAGGTGGAGAAGTAGGCAGGGGCTGTGCCAGGTGGGTCTTTTTGGACATGGTCTGGAATTGGTATTTTAAATATAATGGGTAGGCATTGAAGGGTTTTTAGCAGGGGAATGTTAGTATCTGGTGTGCACTGGGCTCATTCAGGCTGCTGTGTGCTGCGTGAAAGCAGGGAGACGAAGGAGGGGCTTCTACAAACATCCAGGCAGGAGATGATGGTGTATTTAATGGTTAAGCAGATTCACTGGAATTCATCAGAAGTGCTCGGATTTTGGAAACATTCAAGAGTGAGTGCCAGCAGGACCTACTCTTGGGTTTTATATTTTCAAATTTGGAAAACAAAGAATATTTTCTTCTGTCATGAGAATATGTAAACAGAGCAGATAAGGAAGTTGTGACTCTGGCCCAGAAGGAGCCATAGTCCTTATGTAATATATTAAAGAAAACAGAAGTAAAGTTTGTGCTTATTAATACCAAAGTAGATCTAAGGGTAATCAAAAAGCAGATGACTTGTGGAAGTGCCTTTGATAACACCTGTGACCCAGTTTCCTCATCTGCAGAATGAGGCTGATAATAGTCTACACCACACAAAGTTGTCATAAGGGTTAATACATGTACAGGGCTTAGAAAAGTGCCAGGCATGCAGTGAGCATCATCTAAGTCTTAGTGGTTACTATAACTGCTAGCAGCTGCAGCAGCAGCAGCATCAGTATAATTGGTAAAAATCCAGGTAAAGTCCAACTAAGACAGAATCAAAACTCAAATTCAAATGGTGTCCCAAAGTAAGCAAGAGTCACATTCTGGGTTAATTCTGAACACACATTAGAAACTCATGGGAATAGAACAGACATACTTGTACTGAGCCCCATCATCCCAGAAATAAACAGGTCAGCCATTAGAGCCTCTCTCACACACACACAAACAAGGTAAGCAAGTTCTCATGTGGTCTGGAGAACTCTTATCCTTAGATACCCATTGTGATTTTCAAAATAACATTACTTAAAATAACGATAGTAAAATCGACCAATACCTACAGTGTGCAGTGTACTAGCCTCTTTACATACATCACCTTATTTAATGTAATTTAATTCAAGTAAGGACCCAACAGGATATATTTTTACCCATGTATTAGAGATGAGGAAACCAGGATTAGAGAAGTCAGGTATCTCACCCAAGATCCCAAGCTAGTAAGTGAAAGATTCACACTTCTGTTTATTTCAAAACCCACACTTTACATATAGGTTTGGAAAAGAATGAAAATTACACATAGTGAGAACAAAAAACCTCAGTTCTTGGTTCACAGGAGGGGGAAAGCCTTATCTGTTGTGTTCCTCCAAATAAAGATTGAGAATATGAAATATAGCCTCTGACTCTGTGCTTCACTGGCCAGAGAAGCCACCATAAACTTCGACAAGAGCCCTCAGACATCTAATCCACCTCAAAGCTTCCATCACTGCCCTTCCTCCCTTCCTCTCCTCACTTACCAAATAACAGCCAGGAAGAAAAATAAACCATCAAATCACACCTTCACCCCTCACACACACTCAGATATATACTTTTGGCCCGTTTGGTGGGGTGGAGGTGTCACTTTGGGGAGTGGGGGAGTAGTCGGAAGGAAGGAGGGCAGGGAGACTTTATTAGTCTCCATAAATCACCCAACTCGGTACCTTGTCTCTCCTCAGTGGATACTTCCTTCCACAAAGAGCTTTTACTTGACGTAACAAAGAGCATAACTATGACCCCGTTGGAGCTAGAAAGGATTTTCCCCTTTGTGATCAAGGAATGTTTGGTTGAATCTGGAGCTAGAGGGCAAGATCAGTATCTTTCACTTACATCTGAATGGTTAGCAAGAAGAACTGGACAACGGTGATTTTAAGACGACACAGCATCCTTTGGCTTGTTACTTGGTGTCTTTGGGCATGCAGCTGTAAACATGGCAGTAGGACACAGTGGGCAAGCATCTTCATGGGCAGGTCCATTGGGCATTCCCACTGGGGGTCTGAGGGGCAACAATTTAGCCTTTGCTTGCCCGGACATGATGTTTGGGAAATATCATACACCTTCTCACAGTCCCCAGTTAATTGCTCAGCTATCAACTGAACCAGAAACAAAGTGCTCTAGGGCTACCTCATCCCTGTTCCTTATCTCCCTCAGACTCTGCTACTCAAGGTGTGACCTGCAGATCAGAATCATGGGTATCACTTAAGAGCTTGTGAGAAATTCCAAATCTTGGGCTCCACCTCAAACCTGCTAACTCAGAATCTTCATCTTAATAAGAACCCCAGATGATTCCTACAGACACACATTAAGGCGTAAGAAGCATTACCCTGGATCATTAAAGGCTAAACTGGTGTCTTTTAGAGTGGGCAAAACTCCCAGCAATAAGGTGGTGAAAGGTGCAAAAATTATTTGTCAACTGTAGTCTATAAGGAGCAGAAACACCAACACCTATCCCTCTTCCACCCAAGAATGTGGAAGACTAAATGATTGGTCTGTCAGTTATGAGTAATTTAGCCTACTAACCATCACTAAAACAATATGCAGGTAAACAAAATAATAATCTTGTATATGTTGCTCCTCTAAAGATGATTTGAACTATTGTTATCAGAGATGCAAGTTACTCAACAAACTGAAAATCATCACCTTTCCTCTTCCCCCAGGAAACCATCAGGATGGTTTTATATGGTACCATCAACACCTCTGATGCTCTACTCTTATATAGTTTCCAAAGCATTTGTGCTTATTACATAGCAAAATGAGTACCACAAAATAGGAAACAGGGCAGGTTTCTGTAGTTTTCCAGATTAGCGTATGTTTTATGATGGGGTATGTAGGGCAAACAAAGAAAAGGGGTTTCCAGGTGTGGATGATGGAGGAAAGGCAAAGGTCAGGACAACATCCTCTGCACAGACATAGATAGGATGGTAGCAGTACATGCAAGCATTTTGTGGTTTATAAAACACATGTACACACTTTATCTCATCTTACTCATACAGAAGAGTTTTGGCAGATGTCTTTATTGATCACACCATTTTACCAATGAAGGAGATAGACTGGGAGAGGTGAACTGACTTGCCTAAGTTGACAAAACTAGTAAGCAGGGAAGTCAGTCTTTATAACCAGGTAGATAAACACAGTGAGAGTATTTCATATTGTACAGCAAAGAAGAGGAAGTGAGGGAGGGTGGAAAGGAGAATAAGTGAGAGAATAAAGGAAGGGAGGGAAGGAAAAAAAGGAAAGATAGAAGGAAAGCTGTTCATTTTTTATTTCAATTTTCTGACATTTTGACTAGTCATTTTATCCCCCTTACATTCTGAGATGATCTTTTGCAACTTGGTCCTACTTCTTGTCACTGTTACTTGACATAAAAATATTCTTAGGAACTCTAATTACTGATTACATAGAGGAGGAAAATAAAATCCCAAAGGCTTTGATAAATGTGTACATTTTAACTAAATTTATGACACACAAAATCAAAACATTTTCCAAAATCTCATTTCTGCTGCAGCTTGTAATTTTAGCCAGTGTAAGGCTGTTTATCCCAACACTTTGATTGCATTTTATCTTCACTGATTTTGAGGTTCACATCATCACAGTGGTAATTCAGGATTTGACCTGAAGGGGGGAAACGCGAGTACATAAGGAAGTATCAATATTTAGGTGACACGTTTGTGGTTACGTTATGTTGCTATTGTTCTTACAGCTTCCATTGATAAGGAGCATTGACATCCTAAAACTCTAGAGGGTTAACACTAGAGAAGACCTAAGAGGTTCCCTGTTTCAACCATGATATTTCATGATGAGGAAATGGTGCCCCAGAGAGGGAGTCAGGGATTTGTCCAAGATTCCACAACTACTCAGTACTTGAGCCCGAATGTTCAGATTACATAATAAGAGAAATACTATGTTAACAAACTAAAGATTTCCTTTTATTGTTGAAATGTTAGCATAATCACTCTGGTTTCTCATTGTTAAACCAATCCATTTTTTTGTTTTACTTACATGGTCAAAATAAATTATTTTCATGTCACCCTGCTTTATTTCTCCCTCCAAGGATAGTAACAGGAGACCCTCACGGACTTCTGCCTCTTCTGCATCTTCTCAAATCATATTTTAATTCCATAAAAGATGGGGAAAGACTTCTGCCTGAGACACTTACACATTCTTTATTACCAGCTTCAGAACTGAGTCTAATGATAATTTTGTGTCCTCAGCACCTGGCACAAAGTCTTGGCATTGTATTAGTTGCTAAAAGTAAATCATTTATTTAATCTTTGCAGCCTTATACATATACAATGCCCATTTTATAGAGGAGAAAAGACTCCTCCAGTTTAAGTCACTTGCCCAAAGCAACACAGAATACAGTGAAGCCCTGACTGAAACCTGACCCTGTCTCACTTGAGACCCCATGGCTTTGCTCTGTGACGGGTAAAGCACAAAAATTGCATCTTCGTGAAGTGAATGAATAAAGAATCAGATGAATAAAAGAATATGTATGTACCCCAAGGTCAGGATGTTGCACCAATCATTCTAGCAAAGCAATCAAGGAAAAAATCTGTACCAGTCTGATATCTCAATTGTTTGCTAGAATCATCTGGAAGGAGGTGAAGCTGCCAGAGGGAATCACCAGGAGAGATATTGACAGGGACCCACAAGAGGGGCATTGCTTTCCTAACTCCTGCTGCATCTAAGTGCCTCCAAAGAAGCAGGGATTCCATCTCATGCTCCATGCCACTGGGGCAAATGGCCAGTTGCCAGGCTGCTATAAATCTGTTTTTTAATTGAACCTTCTCCCTTGGCCTCACCACTGGGATGGCTGCACAAACAAGGAAACCAAGGGGAGCCCCTCTGTGATCACTATCACCGGAAGAAATTCAGAGGATGAAATAGAGAAGACAATAGCAGCAGCGGGGGCAGGGGAAAGCCTTGTCTCAGGATTCCATGAGGATCTGTATAAATAATTGAGAGTAAGGAACAGGCTAAACTGAAAATAAACGTAGCATACAAAATTATCAGTGTTACTCTACAAGGGAAATATTTAAATACAGCCAGAATCCTTGGAACATAACCAGAGGACTCCTGTTGTCTCCAAAGCGATTCACAATAAATGGCTCCTGTGACTCCAATGTGCCAATTAAACAGTTTGTCTCTGCCTCAACCTTAATTTGGCAGACAGCTCTGTTGTAAATCTGTGTACTGGGATGGAGGAAAGTTGTTTCTCGCCTGCACCCCCCAGAGTTTACTCTTTGCTTAACACAAAATGTAAATGTCATTGTGTTGAATGGGAGTCAAATGAAAGCTGCCAATTGGAACGAAATATCCAAGTCTCAGATTAATTATTGCTTGAAATGGTCTAATTTACTGCCCATGTTTTGTATATCAGAAGAGGCACAGGGACCTATGGACCTTGCAGATGCAGAGCTACTTCGGGACTTCGGAGTGAGAAGTTTAGATGTTCAATGCAGTTGTCCTTTTGTCAAGATCAGATTTCTAGAAACTGCCTTGTCTGAGAACTAGACGATGCCTATCAAGAGGTAAGATGCCACTGTGTTCTGAGTACAAAATTCAGTAGCCACTTGATTTAATCTTACGAAGGTCAAGAATCATATTGAAACATGTTTTACAAAGTGTTTGTTGTTTCTATTTATTGATTTGGGGATTAGTTATGAGACACATAAATGGCTACCAGCTAGCTGGAATCACGTTGGCAGATTTTATGGGGCAGTTCCACTATAAGAAACTCAAAAATGTCTCTAGAACTCAGAGGTCTTTATTCTGTACTGTAAGTAACGATGATTCCCTCACTGAAAGAAAACTGAATAACTTCCACTAGACCATCTAAGGGTGGCAGCAGCAGAGAATGCTAGAAGACAATCAGCTGAAAGGGTTTGAGCCCAGTCCACTGTTTACAACGTCGGACTGAATCTCAAACTCTCAGGCAATCGGATCTCATTCATAACCTAAAGGCCTGGTTTGGGACAGCCGTGAGAAAGGCTAGTGCAAACTGGGCCTGCCTTATAATTTAATTCAGGCTTCTGAAATCATCCTTTAGGTAGGTTACCATCTGCTTGGGAAATGGATGAAATGTGACAATAATAGGTAAGAGGCATCAGACAATATACCTATATAATCTCCTCTTTTTTAATAAGCTTTTTTTTGTTTTGAAAAAGTATACATTTACAGAAAACTTGCAAAGATAGTACAGAGTTTCTGTATATTCCACAGCCAGTTCATCTTTCATTATCACGGTACATTTGTCAAAAGAAACAAGACTGGCTTATGACTATTAACTAGACTCCAGATATATTTGGATTATACACTAATGCCCTCTTTCTGTCCCAGGCTCGCATCCAGGATATTCCATTGCATTTATTGGTCTTGTCTCCTTAATCTCCTCTGGGCTGTGACAGTACTCATACTTCCATATCTGCTTTTTGGAAGCTAGTCTCTAAATCCAGCTCAGCCAGAGGGGGGAAGGGGAAGTGACTACATTGTATCTCCTGGAGTAGGGAGTATCTATGCATATTGTTTTGAATTCTTCTCTAAGGAAGATTCATCTTCTCTGGCTCATTTATTTATGTATTCAATTATTTATTTATACCACTATAGACTCATGTATATTTATTTTTTACATTGGCTTTTTTTTTTACTCATGTATATTTATTTTGTACTTTGGGTTATAAGCCCATACTATGTTATTTATTTTCTTGCTCAAATTCCAGCTTTGGCCATTGGGAGCTCTTTCAATTGCATCTCATATGACTTGGATCGGCCCCCATTCTTTAATTTTTTGAGTATTTTCTTACTTTCTGGTACTACGAGATACTCCCTGCTCAGCTTATGTTTTCCCCGCCCCAGCCCTAGAATCAGCCATTTCTCCATGAAACTTCAGTTCCATTTATTAAAGAAGAGAATTCTGAAACCAAGATCTGGGTGCTGTAAGTGCTCATTGCTATAGGGATATTGTTGCTTCCAGGCCCTTTCAGCTAACAGAACTGTACATGTGTGTACACCGAGACACACAGGTGCTCATATCTCTAGCAGGTCCTGTATCTATTTATTTGCATATATGTTAATTTAAACATGAGCTCATGCTGATTTCCCAGACCCCAACCCAGTACCACATGGTTCCTTCTGACCTTCCCTTCTTGCTCATCTGTAACTTCCCTCCCAACAAGTGAAAAGCCTGGATCTTGCCATCCATCACCCATTTATGTACATGTGTTCAATCTCAGTACACATATAAAGCATTTTCAGAATCGTTAATCCGTATCACTAGAAGAAACAAATTTACCAGCTAGGAACCAGTGGAACTTCCGTAAAGTTATGTCATGCATTTGTAATCCAATGAGATTCACATACCATGGTCTATACACCATTCTGGGTGGTGTTGGTGGGGAAGTGTTTGTGTTGTTCTTGTTTTCTTTATCTTGCACACATTGACATTCACGCTTCATGATTTGCAGTTCTATTGTTTTGAGACAACTATTTTCTTTTTCCTTCTTTAAACAAATCCAAGCTTCTGAAATGAGCCAGTGCAGTAGGGGTGGGTTTTGGGAAAAATCCTTCCTTGTTGGAGGCCTGCCCCCATCATCCTTACTACCAAGGAGCACTTGCTATGACCCAACCTCCTGTCCAGAAGTGCTGTGAAAATATAAATCCACGTTGGTGTACCACCAAAGAGGACGGCAGGAGAGTGGTAGTTAAAAATACTAAACAGAAGTTAGAAGCTGAAGTTGTAGCCCGGAAGGACATGACATTACTTATTAAATAAGGTCCATGTGTTAAGGGAAGGGGCACAGGGTATAAAGACAATCACTGGAGCAAATTTTCAAGTTTTTATCTATTAACCCAGTACTCTGGGTCATTCTCCAAGAAATGACTCCCCCGAAAATACTTCCAGGTGCTTTGTAGGCTGAGCACTCTCCTCCAGGTGGGCCTATCCTGTTTGCATGATCACGATAAGTGTCTTGTCATCTTTTACTCATGCTGTTCCATACCTCCCTGCCTTGGATGTGCTAAGCCCTCTGCCTGAAGGCCCCAAATCACCTCGTCTTTCAAGACCCCATTTCACCATCACCTGTTCTGTGAATCCTCTCCTTTAGCTTTTCATAGTCAGTGAGTATTTACTGAAAGCTCATTTTGTACTGGGCTCTATGGGATGTTCTCTTGGGGAACACAAAGAGGTGAGTCACGTTCCTGCCCTTGGGGCCCTGTCATCCAGAGGGGAGCCCAAGACATATCTAGGAAGTCTAAGTTATGGGATTTGTCTGGAAGTAGAGAGGCCAGGAGCACACACGTACAATAGTTGGGATGTCCACAAGATAATCTAGGGGACTAACCATGTGGAAAGGAGGCTTGGTGACTGTCCTCGATGTTTTGCTTATAAAGTAGGAGTACCCAACAAAGTGAGCCCTGCATAACAGACTGAAAGGGTTGGATATTTTCTGTAACCAATGATGAGCTATCAAAGGTTGTTGAGCATAAAAGTTAACAGTGAATTTCACCCTGTTAGTAAAATAAACCAGGAAATACTATATATTATATTTGAATATTATTAACACCTTAATCTTGTCAAATAGAATACAAACCTTTTTTTTTTTGAGAGTTGTGAGTTAAGTTTTATTTGGGGAAAATGAGGACAGCAGCCCAGGAGACAGCAATGCAGATAACTCTGGGAAACTGCTCCCAAATACAGACTTCTTGAGCAAATGGTTTTGGATTTCTATGTTTTACAAAAATCCCCTACAGTACATATTGAATTATATCTAAATTGTGACTTCTGAATTCATGAATTCTGAAATTCAGCAATGATAATAAGAATAATAATTGCTGATATTTATTGAGCACTTACATTGTATACCACATACTGTGTGCTGACAGTACTACCCTTAGACCTGGGCAACCCCACGGGGTAAAACATCTATGGGGCAAGCGGACATGCTCTATCAGAGCCTACACCAACCAGCAACCCCTACACCACCACGCCTCTAACTTCTTGCTCATCCTCTGGTACCAGGACCCAGAAATGATCTGCCCAGGTGAGCTAAACACACATCCAGGTCCAGCATGGGCTTCTTCCCTAGGTTCCTTCTCCTGAGGCTGAGGGGCTAAGGGGAGGCTGTGTGCTGCGTGATTATGGGGGCGAGAGGCGAGCAAAGGGCAACAAGAAATGGGCTGGGGGTGGAGAGCTCCATTCATACTCTTGCCTTGAGCCTTACTAATATATTAGCAGCAGGTCATGAGCTAAGTACTTGAATTAACTCACTTAATTCTTAAAACAATCCTATGAGGTGCCCGTATTATACCAAGGAGCAGTAGGGCACAGAGAGGTAGCTTCTCTAAGGGGACGTGGCATATAAATAGTGGAAGATGGGATGCAAGTCCGGATCCCTTTAGCTGTGGACTTGGGGCTTTACCCATTACACTGCAGTGTTCCATCTCTTTCAGGGCTGCCATGTTGCATGACTCCATTCACGTGGTTGTCAGATGGGTGTGATGCTGGAGCTGGGGACTGCACAGCAAGCGTGGCTGCACCAGAGAGCTGTGGCTGTGAAAAGAACACTTGCTGATTCACAACATTCAACCTATTCACTGTGCTTAGCCTCATTTCTCACCTGCTACTCTGACCCTTTTCTCCTTTTGGATTTGTCCTCAGCCAGCAGCGTGGGCTCCAGAATTTACAGCATCTGCACTCCTCAGCTCTCTAACGCACATGCGTGTACTTGAGAATCCATGTGTCTTTCAATCAGGAGGTTTAAAATGGGTAAGCTCATTCTTAGCAAATGGCAGGTATGCCTCTCCAGGTGGGAGGGCATGACATTTCTGCCGCGTGCAACCTCCTCCCCCCTAGTCTCCCCCACAAAGGAGTATTTTAATAGAAGGTTAATGGAGGGCATACAGAACAAAAAGAAAACCCTGTCATCGTTATTCCATGTTGTACTGTAATAGAGGTCAGTGCTCTCAGATTCTTCCTAGTATCCATCCTTAAAATGAATTATTTAGCCTATGAAAACAAAACTAGTTTATTTATGATGACAGAGAAGCTGTAAATGTGCTCCTGATCTGTGCATTGACTAATTAGATTAATTAAGCCGGCATGCATTTCAGAACAGGCAGGCAGGTGGCAAATAACATTTGAGATGATTTATATGATATATTCCGTCAAGCTCACAGTTGATAAATAATATCACATTCATTCCATTAAGATATCGAAGTGCAAAAAGAAAACAGTGCATTCTCAGCTCTGGGCTGTAATCAAAAGAACAACTGTTGAGGTTACTACACTGGACATTATTTACTCTGCTCAAAACAGTGAAGGAGAAAAAGAAAAGCTAAATCTCAAACTCAGGATTGTCTCCTTGGTCCCTTTCATTATGCAGAGGTAATTTTTTGCCATGGCAGTGGAATTGAATTTTAGAAATAGAGATGAGATTTGAATGTCAATTAAGCTATTGTTGCTTGCTACCAAATTTTGCTAGCAGCTCCCATACCATGGTCCTGTACTCATCAGCCTGCTTTCAGTGTGTACTCTTGGTAAATGAGTGTGAAATTGACTGAATACAAGATCTCTCCTTCTGTGGTCTTCAAACTTCGACGTGATTAAGAATCACTGGGAATGTTTTTACCAGTGCAGACTCTTGGGCTCTATTCCTGATAGGTCTGGATGGAGCTAGTAATCTGTATTTTTTTAATCAACAACTTGGATATGGGTGTTACCCCATTCTAATAAGCTCATGCACAAGAACTGCATCCTGGGATTTGGCCTGTGGTCTTTCAAGATTCTCAAGTTCATTGAATATATTAGACTCACTTCTTAGAGTTGTCAGTGTTTCTCAGTGTTTGGTCAAAGGATCATCTGCCTTAGAATTTCCTAGAGGAACACTGAAAATTCAGATTCCTGGGCTTCGCTCAAAACCTACTGAATCTGAATTTATAAGGGTTTTACAGGAGAATCTGCATTTTAGCAAACTACCCGGATGATTCTGGTGCATACTAAAATTTAAGAACTACTGCCTTGGAGTAATGCTTGATGTAGACGTAACAAAAAAATGGCCGTCTCCTCCCTGTTGTTATGCTTAAAGATAAAGTTGTATGTCTTGCCCTGTCCAGGTCAGAAACCTCTCTAACAATGGTCTTAGACTTGAACAGGAGGCAGTGCTGAATTGTCTGCTCTCCAGGGTTACCTTTAGGCTCTCTAAACTTTTTTGGTTTATGCCCTGAGGTGCTCTGCAGAATTGCTACCATCTTGATGAGGATTATTCTGGGGTTGCCTCTAGGCCACTGGGAATGCACTAGTTAAATGGGAGGTCCCCTGAGCTAAAGCTGCTGGGATATCATGGTGTGTCATGCAGGTGCCATGGCAATGACTAATAGCAGAAATCGACACGTTAGACAGACCCCAATCAAAAACTGACATCCTCCCCAGCCCAGGAAGAGATGATAAACCTTCCTATTACAGCAGAATGGCAGGCTAAGTGGTAGAAGAGAAGTCTTTGGAATAGACAGTGCAGCAGCCAAGTAATCCCGGAAAGGGTCAGCCCACGTTTTGCAAGCATATCAGCCAAAGCAAAGGCTTTACCAAAGGCATATAAGCTTTATTTAAGCTTTGCACAATCAGATAAACAGAGAGAATAATCTGAAAATTGTAACAGATTTCTAATAAGATGTTACCATCTAAGACCACATCAGACAAGGATGATATAGGTAAACAGGAGAACTTTGGAACCCAGGAGGAGAGGACTTTGTTCAAGACAAGAACACACTGGCTAAAATTATCACTCATTCTACAGTGAGAAGGACCTAGAAATTGATTTCAGAGCTTCTTTGATATCCTTCATAATTCTTGCAATAATTTCTTTTGCTCAGTGCTGTAAATTGTTTTCTCCTCCCATTGCGTAGATTCAGGTCAATAAATCCTTTATTATCTTGGTTTCCAAAGCAAGAACCTTCCAGGTGTCGATGTGTATAGGGACCTTAGATGGGTAAATCCTCCTTGATGGATACAGAGAAGATTCCAGTTCCCAAAGTGGACAAAGTCTTATAAGCAACATTCCTCTGGAGCATCCTTCTGAATTGAGTAAGCTGCATCTTTGCATCGTGAAAGGATAATATCATTCAATCCTGTAAAAGTACATCCTAGCACATTTAAAATGCTGAACTTCAAAAGACATTTTTGTTAATATGGACTTTCTTAAGCTATAATTTCAAGATTATATGCAGGTAAGCAGTTTTCCTTTATAACGAAGTTTCTGTGAGCAATCAGTTCGTGAGTCATCTGCTCTTCTGTAGCCTCATCATAACGGTGGCTTACTTTACCTTAGATCTGTCTGACAGCAGAGAGAGACAAATGGAAACCGTAACAAGCCCAGTCAGGGTTTTGTTTTCTGTCAAGCGCACGCGATTTTGTCATATCCTAGATTGTTAATCTCTATTAGGTTCCTATCTCCTTATGACCCTATGCTTAAGTTTTACTTTATATTCTGCCTGTTTCTAAGATGACATTTGAGTGTCTGATAATAAAAGACACGCAGAAGTTAGGTTTATTTAAAAATAAATAAAAAATGTCAACTATACCTATAGAGAGTGCATTGCTAATCCGAAGAGCATTAGTCCTTACTATGACTGAATGTTAAATTTAGCTATACTTCCTTGAAGCCAAAGCAAACATAGATGTAAAATGTGTTACATAATTCTTATTTAGAGAAAATATCTAGCAATTATTTAAGGCGTAAAGCTATTTTTAATCGACTTTATTGAGGTATTATTTAAATACAGTAAATTTACCTGAAGTGTATACTTTAACAAATGTAGGTAATTATGTGTGTAATCATTGCCACAGTCCATAGAAGCTCCATCCTCCCAAGTTGTTTCCTCTACCCCTTTGCCAGTAATCTCTTCCCCTAATCCTTGGCCCTGGAAACTATTCTGCTTTCTATCCATCAAGGAGGATTTACCCATCTAAGGTCCCTATACACATCGACACCTGGAAGGTTCTTGCTTTGGAAACCAAGATAATAAAGGATTTATTGACCTGAATCTACGCAATGGGAGGAGAAAACAATTTACAGCACTGAGCAAAAGAAATTATTGCAAGAATTATGAAGGATATCAAAGAAGCTCTGAAATCAATTTCTAGGTCCTTCTCACTAGAATGAGTGATAATTTTAGCCAGTGTGTTCTGGTCTTGAACAAAGTCCTCTGTATTTTTACATTTTCTATAATTTCATATAAATGGAATCATACAGTATATGGTCTTGTATGTCTGATTTCTTTCATTTAATATAAGGCTTCTGACCATTATAGAGGGGTGAATCACATTGTTTTATCCATTCATTAGTTGAAGTATATTTTTTCCAATTTTTGGCTATTACCAATAAAGCCACTATGAATTTTCATGTACAAGTAATTGTGTGGACAAAAAATTTCATTTCTCTTGGGTAAATATCGAGGAGTTGCTCCACTTCCTTGATATGCTTGGTACTGTCAGGCCTTTTATCTATTCTTGTGGATGTGTACTGGAATCTCTGTGGTTTTCACTTGCATTTCCCTAATGACTAATGATATTGAGCATCTTATGGTATGCTTATTTGCCATTCATTATCTTTGGCAAAGTTTCTGCTCAAATTTTTGCACACTTTTTATAAAATTGTCTGCCTTCTTATTTTAAATTTATGAGAATTCTGTGTATTCTACAATTTACATATATTCTGGATTCAGTTCTTTATCAGATGTGTGTTTTGCAAACATTTTTTTCCCAGTCTATGGCTTGTCTTTTCATTTCCTTTACAGTGTCTTTTGAAGAACAAATGTTTTAATTTTGATAAAGTTCAACGTATAAATTTCATTCTTAGTTCATACTTCTTGTATTCTAAGAAAGGTTGCCTAGTCTAAGACACAAAGATTTTCCCCTATGAATTTTCTAGAAATTTTATGCTTCTAGTTTTTGCATTTAGGTCTATGATCCATTTCATGTAAGTTTTTTGTATATGGTGTGAGTTCAGGGTTAAGGTTTACATTATTATTGTTATTATTATTATTATTATTGCATTGTTCATCATTTGTTGAAAAGACTACTCTTTGCTCATTGAATTACTTTGGCATCTTTGCTGAAAATCAATTGAACATTTCTTGATTCTATTCTGCTCTCTTGATTTATATGTCTATAGTTGTGCTAATGTCTTAATTACTATAGTTTTGTAGCCATGAATTCAGAGAGTATGAATCCTCTGATTTTGTTTCTCATAATTATTTTGGTTATTTTAGGTCCTTTGCATTTCCATATGAATTTCAGAATCAGCTTGTTAATTATAAAACAAGCTCATAAAAAACACTTTTGAATGGAAAGATGGAAAGAAATTTTAAAACAGCTCGTATGTTATTAAGTAATACCTTAACCAGATCTTTTCATTACTCCAGTCCACTCCAGTCTGGCTACCAGATTATCCTCCTAAAAATGTCTCTTTTATAATGATGCTGAGTATACATAAGTTCCTGGTAAGAAACTGTGTAATATAGTAGAAAGAGGGAGAGCTTTGGAGCCATGTGAGACCGGATTCAAATGTTACCTTGTTCTCGCTACATCTTGGTTTCCTCACCATACTTACCTTATTATTGCGAGGATTAAATGAAATAATTGGCAGTGAGGCACCTTGCACAGGATTGGCTAAGTGGTCGACATGTGTTAATTTTCTGTTTTCTTATTCAGCGATGTCAGTGGACCTAAAATTTCTTAAAGGCAGAAGATATGGGAACATACAGCACAGATCATACTGAACAGGAGAGGACACTGATGTGCCCCTGCATTGACGTGGAATGCCAGGTCCCCATGAGGACATAGACCAACTAGTAACAATAGAAATAATAATAACCATGAAGGTAAATACAATCTACCTCTATATTTGTTTTAGTTTGATGGCTATATGGGATGGGTCCATAAAATCATTTAAAAATATTTCTATTTCTCTTGAAGGGTAGACTTGAATTCAACTTTGAGGACAAATTGTTCCTCTGTTTTAGGAAAACCATCTTAATAAGTCTTTTTCATTATTTCAAGCTAAGACTTGAAAAGGACTCAACTGACCCTCTCAAAATGGAGGCAAGTACAGGAGCCAAGGACAAAATGATCCCGCAGTTGTACCCATAAAAAGTCCTAGTCTGTGGATTCTAGCCACACAGCACCCATTTCAATCCACATTTTCCCCCATGTTGTTCCCTTCTTTTTTTCTCTTCATTTTAGAATATCCTTACTATTTGAATGAAAAGGAACAGTGCTAAAATTAAGGAAATCTGAATAAATTATGGACTTGAGCTAATAATAATGATCTACATTGGTTCACTCATTATACAAACATACCATACAATCTCAGTGATTTTTCTCTAAATTTAAAACTGTTTTAAAAACAGAGTTGATTTGTATTTTTGAAAAAGGAACAGTGCTTTCTGAATGCTGGATGTATCTGGGCCACCTGGATTACACAAACCTTTCTGATTTCTCAATTTTCCTTGGCTCCAGTTACATTTACCTTCACATGTTTGAAGACAAATAGAAACAGTGGGATGAAGAATTACCGTTGTGTATTGCCCTGCAGGGATGCAGCATGGTGAGAAGAATGTGGTGGAGCAGCATGGTGCATGCCAGACAGCAGCACATAATTTATGACAATTTCCTTGTTTATTTTTAAAGCAACCCACTTGCCTGTAAAAGAGCCAAAAATTATATCATTTCTCTCCCCTATTAGCTTATTAATTCTTTGAAGGTATAAGCCAAGCTTTTTCATTCTTTTTTTTTGCAGCATGAAGTACCTTGTACTCAACAAATAGCTGTGGTTCAAATGAATGCCATAAAAAAAGGCATTGATGAACATGGGGCAGTCCATGCATCCAACAGGAGAAAATATATAATAGTCAATTTAGATTCTCATCAATTAAACATAACAAATGCTTGTTACATCCCCTAAAACATTAACCGCTGTTCAAATTACTAAGGCAATTAAGTCTACATCATGAATTCATCATATTGAAAGAGTTTCTCTCCCCAGAAGAAAATAAAAGGTTTTCAGTTCAACAAGCGAAAAAGCATATTTTGAAAGGTTACTTTTCATCTTTTTGACATCCTTGTCACTCAAAGCCAGAAAACTTGATTTAGGGGTTTCAAATTCTGTCACAGAACAAATTTCAAGCTGTGGATGTCTATGCAAAATTTCCATGGTAGTGTTTTCCTGGCCAAATTATTGCAGCCTTCAGAATAGAATTTGCAGCAGAGACTCTGGCAGGTTCTAAATGTAGATTGAATACTGATGCAAAGTCAAAAGAGTTCCATAATTAGAGGTGTTTCTTTATAGCACATCTCTTCAGCTATTCATTAATTCAGCAAATATTTATGGGCACCACCTATACGTCAGACACTGCATTGGCAAGGCTTTTCTGTTTCCTGAATCAGATGGTGGCCCTTGAATGAATGAATGAGCAAATGAATGAATAAGGAGATATCCCCTAAAGTCCCATTACTGCACTGCTCCAGAGCTCACTGATGGTGCTTAATGTCAAGAGAAAAACTGAAAAGTACCAAAAAACTTACTGACTTAGAAAAGCTTCTTTTCCCTTCACATTCTCCACTCCTTCCAGACTTCAACCCAGAAAGGGAACCAAGCTATCTTCAGCTGAGCTTTTGCCTTGCTCTCCTGTCTTTCAGTCTCCTCCTCCAAATACCAAAGGAGCTATTCCTTTCCATCTGTTAGGAACTGCTGTTACATCATATCCATCTTTTTTGGCACATGAGACAGCCTGGTCTGTGTTTTTAATTGTTGTTGTTGCTGTTTGTTTGCTAGTTTAAACTTATGTAGAATGTACAAAAACTAAACAAAATAGTATAACAAACCCTCATGTATCCCTCACACATCCCCCCAAACCATTATCCCAGGGCCAATTCCACGCCATCTACACCTTCATCCACTACCCCATCCTTGTATTATTTTGCAGCAGATCCCCAGTGTCATATACTTTCAATCATACACTGGACTTACTAGAATGACTAGATGGAAAAACCTCACATTTCTGGAGGAGGAAGGAAAGTGCAAAATAGTTCAAGTAAAAAATATTTACTTACAGTAGGATAACCCAAAAAGTGAAAGGATTGACAAGTTTAAGGAATGAATGAAAGAAGGGAGATTCAGAAATTAGGCAGTTTTTCCAACCTTTGGCTCTATTGGTATATTCCTGTTTCTACCCTTACTCATGCTACTCCTGAGTTATGTGTTTTAAAGCATGTGATGGGCACACATTGATGAAGAGCACATTTCCAGAGAGAAATGATTTTGATGGCTGCGAACCTTAGATACAGGAGGCAATATGAAGCTCTATGATCTTGAGCAATTTCTTTAACTTCTCTGTGCCTCAGTTTCCTGCTGTGTAAAGTCATTGTAATAATATCCAGGTAGGTTGCAAAGACTGAGAAAAGAAATGTATGTAAAGTGCCTCATATAGTGCCTGGCTTATAGTATGAAATAAGTAAATAGTTGCAATTATTAATATTACTACAGCACAGTGCTCCAGGTGAGTACAAAGAGATGATTATCAAAAGCAAAAAGAACTCCAGGGTGACCAGCTGTGATGAATTGCTGTGATTGTGAAATGAAAACACCCTACCATTATTATTTCTTGAAAGGTAAGATCCAAAAAATACAAAGATGTTTGTTATTTCCCATTATCAATTGAATGCACTTTCCCCCAAAGCCAGGAATCTACTGGAAGCTAAACGAAGGAGGATAATGAGGTTACTTACTAAAAAGGGAAAAATTGAAAAGCACAAAAAAACCTCACTGACCTAGAAAGTGAAATGTTTGAGTGGTTTTGTTAAATTAGGGTAGATATCATTTCTCATTTCTGGTTCTTGTTTGAAAGGGAAGCCAACGAAATTGTCTTAAAGAGGAAAATTGTCCCGATGAATGGTTTTAGCCTTTTAAATCTAACATCTAATGATGTGACAACAGCGTCTCTATTTGCTGAAGACCAGGAAACTGCCACTGCTGTTACAGCTGGAAAAGATTGGCAGTGAAAGTAGAAAGACAATTCTGGATAAATACCACCCAAGGAATATATTCAGTGCCCTAGATAAAATTGTCTCTGCCTCCATTTGCAGGTTGCCAAACATGTTTCTTGTTATGAAAGATACAACTCACTCTAGAAGGGATTGTGTAAGAATGGCTCAGAGAAATTTAAGTCAACGGAAGGCAGAAATTTCAAACAGTCCCATCGTGAGGTTTCTGGAACCAGCAAACATCTGATGATAGGACAATGCGGATGGTCTTAGGGGTGTGTGGCTCCTTTCCTGGCTGCAAATCATTGTGTTATCCCATGCAGATGAGTTTGTTTTAGCTCTGATCTTGGCCAGATTAAGTTGTGAAAATTTACTCAGCAACTTGAACCACAAAAATAGAAAATCTGATGGGGTGGTCAGGTAAAGCAGAATGTTTTGTATCTCTTGTCCCTGACTGCCTTCCCTTCTTTTTGTCATCTAGTGAAAGTAAGGGAAAGAGTAGATCTGCAGTCCACAGGGGTACCCTTTAGCAAAGGCGTCCTCTGTTTCACCATGTTGGAACCGCCCAAAAGACATCATTGGAACAAATCCATAAGCACTTGGGAATAAGAATTATATGTCATTCCAAATTTTATCCCCAGGACCTATTACTCTGCCTAAAACCAAAAAACACTCAGTGAATGCAGACTGAATGGATACTTGAATGAAGGACGTACATGAGATAAAAGAGCCAAATTCAAAGCAGTTTTTAGAATTGATCAGAAACAAACATTTTCAGCACTTGTCAGTGTGACCTGCCAAAATCTGAAATAAAACTCTATTTCCTACACCAGGGGGACAGGCTAAAGTTGGGAATAAAAGGAAGCGCAATAACTAAAGGTGGGAACTCTCCTTTTGCATCTAATGTCTTGGATCTGTGCTGAGTTTTTAGAAGAACTAGAATTCATTTACTTATTTATTCAAAAAATGTATTTTGCTCACTAACTGCATCATTTATGTGAAATCCTGGGGTGATGTTCACACTGGGAGAATTATTCATGTCTATCCAAACCTGCGATTCCAAAGGGAACAAGTTCCTTTAGGTCTCTGTAGGGTTGAGCAGGTAGGTCTTGATTCCACACAGGCTTTTAGTGCTACTCAGATGATGAGGAACTTCAGTACAAGCTCTCGTCCTGGAGGGAGAGACTGGGATCAGCCTTGTAGTCTCTGCTAATTTTGACCTAATCCCTCACCTCTCTGGTTATTCTCAGTTCTTTCTCTCCTATTTCTCCTTTGATACCAGGCTCTCGGTCTCCAATCTGAGCCCCAGCAGGGACCTGGTGATGCCCACACTGGGGGACAGATAATTTCTCTTGCCTCTCAGATTTCCTCTGATCTTGGCAGTCACTCACTCCAAGCAGCCTGGGCAAACTGCCCTATGACTCCCGCTCTTGCCCTGGAAACTGTGATGCCTACATTTTAAATCTCTTTGGACCCATGGCCCATTGAGTGGTCAAGTGTTAAACATGACTAAATAATATCAGGTTTAGCTACAAATTGGTAAGGCCAAACATGCACTTTCATAGTCCTTTTATTCAATAATGACATGACTAACAATTACTTTAAATTTTTTATTATGGAAAATATCAAAAGCATATCAAAGTAGAATGGGATAATGAACTCCCTTGCACCATCAGACAGTTTCACAATTACTTTCTAAGTTTATGCCTATAAAAATAGTTGCATAACTGGCAAATTACTTCAATACCTCACAATTACATTTTGACTAAAGCCACATTTGCAGCTTGGCAATGTTGGCAGCCCTGTCTTTCAAGGTCGTATCCTGCCTTGCTCAGTTATAATGGACCATTCCTCCTAGCTGACTTAGTCTGAACCGCTTAAGCAAATCTACCCAAGATATTATGTGTTTGCTCCATTTCTTATAAATAGAAGGTGATTTAAAAGGTCATAAAAATGTTCATTCATGAGGTCATTGCATGCAGTTATCCTTTTTGTCTCTGATAGCAATTTGGCAGGAGAACATGTTTATTGCCTCTGATCTCAACCATAAAAAGGCCAGGGAGGTAACACAAACCATGCCATCCTCCCTTAATAATTAATTACACAGCCCATCCATGAGTTTACCTAAACATTTTTTGAAGCCATGTCTATCTCTAGCCTGTACCAGTTCTGAAGAAGCCTGGTAGAGGCCATGGAGATAACAGAGTTGAAACAGAAGGTGGTGGGACAGATACTGAAGCACACATTTTACCCCTCTAAACACAACTGTGGTTAAGTGGACTCCAAAGCCAAGCAGCAGAATTAGCAGTTCAGCCAGTGCAACATATTACTAAAGCGCTTATCACCTAAACCAATAAATCCTCACAGAGTCAAAGGTAAGTACATCTTTAAAAAATCTGAAGTTATTATAAGGTATTTTATAACTCATAGTACCATCTAGACTTGTGGAGATAAGGTATATATAAGAGTTCTTCCTATCTTTAGCTCCAATAATCTTAGTCTGGACATTTATCTTTTATGAAGTTAAAGATGAATTCTATGTATGTGTGTATATACACATTTTGTAAGGTAACATCAGACATACTTGCTGGGTTATGTTGCCTCTTGAGGTTAAAATAATCGTTCTGGAGGTGATGTATTTGCATCTCCAAACAGGCTCATTAGTTTTATGAACAAACAAAACCTTTGGCTCTGCCGCAGAAGCTGATCTGTGTCCATTCCCTGCCCCTGCCTTTTCTTCAAGCATCACGCATCCTTCTTTAGTAGGATGTGGTGAAAGAGGAAAGGGCTTTCAGGAGATAAAACTGGGTGACTGTGGGCATAGCTCAGTAAAGTCCGAGTCCAAGAAAGAGAGTATACCATATTGCCGATGATTTATGGGGGACATCAGATATAAAGAACAAAACTTTATGTATTCTGTGTAATCACATTTTGTATTATCTTGAGTGTTTAGTTGGGAAAAGGATAAGAATACTAATAAGTATTCTTAAGGATAAATTTCACACCCTAAAAATTTCCCCAAATCAGAAATTCATTCACAATTCTCTGTTTATGCTCTTGCCACTTGAAGGCACTGTTTTTGTGGATACATCAAAATAACTGTTGTCTGTCACCAGGTTTAGTCTGGAATCACGTGAGTTTGAATGAGCTAGGGAAGCATCCCTTGAACCAAATGCAAAGTTTTGTATTGCTAACAGACCCTTTTCCTTGAACCATGCTTGGGTTTTTTTTTTTTTTTTTTTTTTAGCTGACTCCCTGAATTTCTCTGCCGGAAGCCATGGGTGTTTCTTTAAAGGCCGGAGGATTGTGGGTTATCTGTCCAGGTGCTAACTGGGGCACAATCAGTTAGGCAGAAGACAAAGCTGAGTGACAAGGAAGGTCAGTTTGCAGCTTAATCACAGAGGGGACTGTGACTCTGCAGCTGTCAGGTACACTCTAGGACTGAGACTCTATGCCCCAAGGGAAAGAAGAACAGAACAGAACAGAACAGAAGAGGGCTGCATTCCTTTGTCCACTCCGGAGAATCACTGTGACCTATATAATCATCTGATGGCAGTACACTGTAAGGCATTGCCTCTCTCTTATTATGGGAGGGGGCTTAGCACATGCTGTTCCCTTTGCCTGGAAGGCTCTCACTCCAGGACAATCTCTCCTCATCCTGTAGATTGCAGCTCTTGCCCAGGGAAGCCATTGCCAGTCTAGGCCATGTTTCTTTAATCTAGGCATTCACAGAACCCAGGTTGCAGACCATTTATGTTGCCCATAAATTACTTGTAAATGCTTCAGCATACACAGTGTGTTTGTGTGTCTTGGTTTCCATCTTGAGTACGTGTAACTCACAATTGAAGGACCTTAATATAAAACACACACTCAGGGTGTGGTTAGTTAGCATTTAAAAGCTATAAAAGAAAATCTACATTCCAGAGGCAGTTTCACAAAGGCTTCAAGTATCTCTGATTCACCAGAGGGTCTGATGATCAGCAAATTACATTTCTCATTGGTTTATTGAGTGGTATTTGAAAAACATGGATTGGCTAGAAATCTCATACAACGTCTTCAATCTCTGCAGAAATAGGTACAGAATTGAGCAGGTCCAGTAGCATAAACTCTTCAGAAAGTTGCCACGTTTAGGCATCCATCTGGTTCTGGATCAAGATGCTTACAGAGGCTGTTGACACCGGAATCCTGCTGCTGAAATATTGTCGCACTGACTTCAAGTGGACTTTCAATACCGCATCTAAAAGCCTTGCTGCTCAGACTGTGGTTTGGGGATAGCAGCGTACTGAGAGCTGGCTGGAAATGCAGACTTTCAGGCCCCGCCCCAGGCCCACTGCCCTTTAACAAGAATCCCGGTGATTTCTCTGCACACGGATGTTTGAGAAGCACTGCCCACATGTGAGGACTGAAGGTTGGGACTTCATCAGCCTTACAGACAACCTTGTATGAAATCATTTGTATTTCCTTTTGGAGCCCAGCTTACAGACTACCGTGTGTGTGACAGGATTCCGTGTGAAGTTTTCTGTCACTGTAACCGATACCTGGTGGTGAGGAGGTACGTGGGAAACATGCAGATTTCACCAAAATTAATTTTTGGAGCCTAACTTTGCCTACCATAAATAACTTTATTATTGCAAACTAACAAATTGACTTAAGTCAGTCTGTAGCTCTTTCTTCTTCCAGTCTGTCTCCGTTTACAATCTTACATTCAGGGTGTTATTATTTAGTTAGTGTGTGTCTCCCTTATACTGTAGCCTCCGAAGGGCAGAAACAGGTTTTATATTTTCCCTAGTCAAGTGTCTAGCATTGCTGCTAGTAGACACTCAATAAATATTTGTTGAATAAATATTGTTGAAGGAAAAGAAGGTTTATGATTTTCTGAGCAGGCAGGGGAAATACATTTAAGCTTTTATGCACTTTTTAACTTTGAACTGGCTTTTGGGTTGCTGAATGAATAACGTCCAATGCGATTTACCCCCCAAATGCCAAATAAACATTTACCAAACTCATATCTTGTGCCCCTCTAGTTCCACGACAGTGAAGCTCAGGGTTTGGTGAGTTATTTATAAAAGGTTTCGTTTTCTTTTTTGCTTATTTTGTCTTTTCTTTTTGCTTATCTCTATTTGGTTGCCGCTTGCTAATCAGGTATGTACAAGTTTAATAATCACGGAATGTATAACCACAGTGTTAAAAGAAACATTGACAAATTGTTTCATGACTTTAGTACATTGTTCTTGGCTCAAAGTGGCAGACAGCCATTTTACCAGAGGGAGGAAAACCAGCTAGTGGTGATACACATATGCCTTTCCCCACTCCAGTCTTGAGAAATAGAAAAATCTTATCAGAAATATGTAATCAATTTAAGCTTATTTTATGCAAATTATACCCTATTAAGGAAGCTTGTGAACAAAATCTCTGAAAACAAGATTCTGCAGGCTTTTTTGGCACTGCTGTGATAGACAGTACTAAATGCCAGCAGACTTGCATATTTAAAATATTTAATAATAAGGAGAAAATATAAAATTAATTATCTTGGTGAGAAAAAAACCTGTCAGACAGATAATTTATTAAAAACTATTTTGGAAATTTGTTACATAAAATATTTCTAAATAAGAGCAATTGATCTACCTAATAACAGGAATTGGAGCTATACGAAAATGGTGCCAAACTAAGATTTATGTTGAGCTCCAATCCAACCAATAGATGAAATAAATTGTGCCTACAATACACAATTGATTGTTCATGGATATATCAGGCCATAAAAATGGTTTGCCAGCCCATATTTGCAAATTCTGATATCTTATATGTGTATTGTTTAAGGAAAGTCAAATACCTTAAATGGTCCAGCCATGCCTGCAAAGGATATTTTTCAAAGGAATGTGCCGTGGTTTCATACGGTGCGATGATTAATGTTATGTGTCAACTTGACAGAGGCACAAGGTGTCCAGACATTCAATCAAATATTATTCTGGGTATGTGTATGAGGGTGTTTCTGGACGAGATTGACATTTGAGTTGGTAGACTGAGTAGAACATATTGTCCACCCTAATGTGTATGGGTCTCATCCAATCAATTGAAAACCTAAATAGAACAAAAAGACTGAGTAAGAGGGAACTTCCCTGCCTGATTACTTGAGCTGGGACGTCAGTCTTCTCCCACCGTCAACTAAAACTTATGCCAGTGGCTCTCACAGTTCTTGGCTTTTGGACTTGGACTGGAAATACATCACAAGCTCCCCTTGGGTGTCCAGCTTGAGGACTACAGTTCTTGGGACTTCTCAACCTCCGTAATTGTGTAAGCCAATTCCTTACACTCTCTATCTATCTGTAATATATATATTATATATATATAAAATCCCTATAGATTTTAATCAAAATTATATATATATATATATATATATATATATATATATCCTATTGGTTCAGTTTTTCTACATATGGATTATTCCAAGATAGTTCTTACCTTCATCATTATTTTTTGGGTTGGAAATTTCTTCCTGTTTTCAAAACCACACACATAAGAAAAGAAATATACAGGATAGAAACCCATGCACCGTAATAATATGTGGATGAAGTGATTGAAATGGTTAAGTAAGTAATACCGTATTATGAAAACATAACATTTTTCTTAGACTTTCAACTTCACATAGGGAAGTTACCATTTGAAAAGTATGAAGCTATAAGATTTTATTGCTTAAAGATATTTATGCACATAGAACCCTGAAATGGAAAAGCACACATTTTATCACCCTGGTCCTATAACTCAAAACTGTTGAATAGATTTAGTATTTTTAGAATGAATTAAGACCACACGTAGGCAATTTAAGCCCCAAAGCTTGTGGTTTCAATAAGGAATGAGGAGAATAAAATGGTGCTGATGGAAAAGCTTTTGCATAGCACTAGGTATGTGCTCTTACTCTGTGAGGTAGAGTATGTGTAACACAGAAGTGTGATTTAGACTAAGAATGGAAAAAGAAGGTGAAGTGAAAAGATGGAGAGCAGAAAGGGAGCTTTTTGCTTCCTAGAGCCCAGGTCTTTCTTTTCTTAAAGTGGAGGTGGTCCACAGTATAGATCACTTCTTGGGACTGTAGGGGTGGAATAGACTGCCTCAGTCCCAATTCCCAAACTCATTATTTCTGAGCTTGCAAATACTGTGACCAAAGAGGCTGCTCTAGCCTTTCTCCCAGACTTGCCTAAATAGAACAATGGATGGTTTAGTTATTCTACTGCTATGTTAATTTACATACACAGCTTCACAGCCGCACAGACTAACAAACAGTCAGGAATGGAAGCTAGTCTCACTTTTTTTTCTCCTTCGTGTATATTTCCATTCTTCACTCCCTGGGAAAGCATCCCTGCTCTTTGGGGATATTGCAAATAAGTAATTCAGACCCTCCAAATGGAAACTCCACTATGTAACTTACAAATTGTTTTCAGGGCAGCAGAGTAGCCTTAGAGAAAGAAAACTTAAGTCTAACCTTATCCATTTAATTGAAACAAACAAAATGTTAATAACAAAGGTGACAAGGAGATCAAAGGAGAGAAAGCACATGGAAATATTACAATGCAAGATATTTACAGGTCCACCTAGATCACAGGTGGTTTTAAGGAGACAGCAATCATTTCTGCTTGAGTCAAGAGGAAAGGCTTTGCTGAAGAAGTGGGAAAGTTAGCAATAGTCTTTCTAAGCCTGCATTTGCACTGTAACGTGAAGCTGATATTTGGTTGCTGGGGCATTTGTTCTTCAAGCCTCCTACTTCTCACACTCTTCCAGATTTCTCTTTCCTCTAAGTCTTCCAGTCCTGATCCTTTTTCCTTTTATTTTATACTTTTTCTTTCTTTTCAAAGCTTTAGATCAGTATTAATTAGGCATACCATATCTAAGATTATAACTGTACACCTTTTCTTAAATGTTGGCCTATTTTGTCACATGGTCACATGTATATAATTTTTACAGAAAAGCAAAATGCAATCAAACTATGCAAATGCAGACAAACTTTGTTTTTTATCCATTTTCAAGCAGTTTTGTTTCCCCCATTTTTTTGCTTGGCCCTCCAGTTCCCTAATATTTGCTCCAACCCCACAGGTAATTCCTGTTCCTATGCAGCCCTACCTATTTTCCTCTTGATTGTATAATCACACATACACACACACACACACACACACACACACACTCTCACACCTTCTACAATTTTTTCCTCATTGCTTTTTCCACAAAAATCAGATTATGTACTTCTCTATATCTTGTCCTTATCATTCAAAAGTTCTATAGAAATTTCTCTAAGTCTGCTAGTAGTTCCAAGTCATTCTTTTTAATGCTGTATAATACTCCATTGTGTAAATGCACAATGATTTTGTCAGTCATCTCCATAAAAACAAGAACTTTACCTAGAGATTTTGCTGCAGTAAATGTCGACATCCATATATCCTTGGATGTTTTTATTTCTCTGGTATGGATTCCCAGGAGTACATCTGTTAGGTCAAAACATACATTCACACAGCCACATGCATGCACGTGCACGCACGCACACGCGTGCACACACACACACATATCCCATTTTAATAGATAGTGCCAGGCAGGTTGCTTTCAAAAAATGTTTTAATTCACACCACCAATGTGTGAGAAAATACTCTTTCTGTATTCCTGTCAGTAACAGATGTTTATAATTTTTTCAATCTTTAGGAATTGCTTTCTTCTTTTTTTTTTAATTCTACTCGAAATTGAATATGTAAAACATTTACATGATTCTAAAGTCAAAGCAATATAACTGATTACATTCAGAGGAGCCGCATTTCTGTCACTGTCTGTTTCGTTCTGTTGCTACTTTCCCCTACAGATAATAGCTTTTATTCTTTTTTAGTTAATTCTTTAGTATTTATTTTTCAAATATACTTATTTGCATTTTTATTCATACATACATTTAACCCCTTTTCTTACACAAAAATCCACACAACATATACATTTTTCTGTACTTTGTGCTTTCCTTTAAATTATATCCTGGTTTTCAAGCTACATGAGTGTACAAAGACCTTCCTCATTCTTTTTTTATAGCTACACAATATTACATTGTATGAATGCACCATAGTTTATTCAACCAGTCTCAAACTGATGAACATTGGGGTTGATTTCAGTCTTTTGCTACTATAAAAAATGCCATAGTGACAAATCTTAAGCATAAGTCATTTCATATTCTTCCACTGCATTTTTAGGCTAGATTCCTAAAAGTGAGACTTCTGAGAAAAGGATAAATGTATATACAATTTTTATAGATGTTACCAAAGCCCCCTCCATAGGGATTGTACAACATTGTATTCCCACAAAATATATGAGAGTGACTGTTCTTCCATAGCTTTGCCAAAATTTTCTATTTCCAGATTTTTATATTTTTATCAAACCAACACATGAGAAATGACAATATAATTTAATTTTTACTCTCCAGTTATGAGTGAGATTGATAACCTTTTCTGTGAATAACCTGTTTATACATTTTGCTCATTTCTCTATTGGTTTATTAGTCTTTTCCCTCTCAATTTTAGTAGCTATTTATATTTTAGTTTTTAGTGATAATAGTCCTTTGTATAAATTGTAAATATTTTTAATTTTTTTGCCTTGCTTATGGTGATTTTAATCACTAATTTTTTTAATGTAATTGAACCTAATTATTTTAAATTGCTTATGGATTTTGAGTCATGGGTGGTAAGTATTCCTACTTCCAGTTGCTTTTTTTTTTTAAGAACTTTTATTGAGATACAGTTAACAGACAAGAAACTGCATATATTTAGAGTGTACAATTTGGTCTCCCAATCTCCCAATTCATTCCCCCCCAACCCTCCCCACTTTCCCCACTTAGTGTCCATATGTTTGTTTTCTACATCTGTGTCTCTATTTCTGCCTTGCAAACGGGTTGATTTGTACCATTTTTCTATAGTCCGCATATATGTGTTAATATACGATATTTGTTTTTCTCTTTCTGACTCACTTCACTCTGTATGACAGTCTCCAGGTCCATCCATGTCTCTACAAATGTCCTAGTTTCCTTGCTTTTTATAGCTGAGTAATATTCCATTGTATATATGTACCACATCTTTTTTATCCATTCATCAGTTGATGGACATTTAGGTTGCTTCCAAGTCCTGGCTATTGTAAATAGTGCTGCAATGAACATTGGGGTGCATGTGTCTTTTTGAATTATGGTGTTCTCTGGGTATATGCCCAGTAGTGGGATTGCTGGGTCATATGGTAACTCTATTTTTAGTTTTGCAAGGAACCTCCGTACTGTTCTCCATAGTGGCTGTATCAATTTACATTCCCACCAGCAGGGCAAGAGTATTCCCTTTTCTCCACACCCTCTCCAGCATTTACTGTTTGTTGAGTTTCTGATGATGTCCATTCTAACTGGTGTGAGGTGATACCTCATTGTAGTTTTGATTTGCATTTCTGTAATAATTAGTGATGCTGAGCAGCTTCTCACGTGCCTCTTGGCCATCCTTATGTCTTCTTTGGAGAAATGCCTATTTAAGCCTTCTGCCCATTTTTTGATTGGGTTGTTTGTTTTTTTGTTATTGAGTTGCATGAACTGTTTATATATTTAGGAGATTAATCCTCTGTCTGTTGATTCATTTGCAAATATTTTCTCCCATTCTGAGGGTTGTCTTTTCGTCTTGCTTATAGTTCCCTTTGCTGTGCAGAAGCTTTGAAGTTTCGTTAGGTCCCACGTATTTATTTTTGTTTTTATTTCCATTACTCTAGGGGGTGGATCAAAAAAGATTTACGTTGAAGAGTGTTTTTCCTATATTTTCCTCTAGGAGTTTTATAGTGTCTGGCCTTACATTTAGCTCTTTTATCCATTTTGAGTTTATTTTTGTGTATGGTGTTAGGAAGTGTTCTAATTCCATTCTTTTCCATGTAGCTGTCCAGTTTTCCCAGCACCACTTATTGAAGAGGCTGCCTTTTCTCCATTGTATATCCTTGCCTCCTTTGTCATAGATGAGTTGACCATAGTTTATCTCTGGGCTTTCTATCCTGTTCCAGTGATCTATATTTTTGGTTTTGTGCCAGTACCTTACTGTCTTGATCACTATGGCCTTGTAGTATGGCCTGAAATCAGGAAGCCTGATTCCACCAACTCCGTCTTTCCTTCTCAAGAGTGCTTTGGCTATTTGGTGTCTTTTTCATTTCCATACAAATCATAAAATTTCTTGTTCCAGTTCTGTGAAAAATGCCATTGGTAATTTGATCGGGATTGCATGAAATCTGTAAATTGCTTTGGGTAGTATAGTCATTTTCACAATGTTGATTCTTCCCATCCAAGAACATGGTATGTCCCTCCATCTGTTTGTGTCATCTTTGATTTCTTTCATTAGTGTCTTATAGTTTTCTGAGTACAGATCTTTTACCTTCTTAGTTAGGTTTATTCCTAGGTATTTTATTCATTTTGTTGCAAAGGTGAATGGGATTGTTTCCTTAATTTCTCTTTCTGATCTCTCATTGTTAATGTATAGAAATGCAAGAGATTTCTGTGTGTTAATTCTGTATCCTTCAACTTTACCAAATTCATTGATTAGCTCAAGTAGTTTTCTGGTGGCATCTTTAGGATTTTCTATGTATAATATCAAGTCATCTGTGAACAGTGACAGTTTTACTTCTTTTCCAATTTGGTAAGTATTCCTACTTCCAGTTTTTAAAGGGTTCATCTATATTACCTTTCAGGAGCTATATGCTTAGATTTTTACATTTAGATCTCTAGTTAATTTGGAGTTTATCCTGGTATATGGAATGAGGTACAGATCCAATTGTATCTTTTTCCAAATATCTCAATACCATTAATTTAAAAGTTCAACTTTTCCCTAAAGATATGAAATACAATTTTTATCAGATACCAAGTTTCCATTTGCATGGGGTAAATTCGGTACTGTTCTATAACAGGTCACCATCCCCACTACTGATACCCTTATTTTGTTAGGTTCTTCTGCCACTGTCTTTGCTTGTTTATTGTCCATGTAAAATTTAAAATCAACTTGGATAGTATCATTTTAAAAAAAGTCAGTATTTTTATTGGGATTGTGTTAAATTTTTGAAACAACTTAGGAAGAATTAATATCTTTGTGATACTGAGTCTTTTTATCTAAGAGAATTGTAGGTTTTTCCACTTGTTCAAATCTAATTTGGGGTCTTTCAGAAATATTTTGAAGTTTTTCTCATTTAACTTTTGTAAATCTTGTTAATTTTTATGAGTAGATATCCCATTTTCTTTGTTGCAATTTTAATTTGGGTCTTCTCTTCCATTACATCATCTAACTTTTACATATACAAAGCTGTATTGATTTCTATATGCTAATTCTATATACTGCTTTTTTACTATCAATACATTCTTTTGTTTGTAATAATTTTCCTATTATTCTCTTGAGTTTTCCAGATATCCAATTTCAAAAGTTTGCTTCTTTCTTTCCATTTCTTATGCATCTAATTTCCTTCTCATCTTACTTCCTTAACTCATACTTCTTAAACCATGTTAAATCGTATTTGCTATATTGGTCATGCTTACCTTGTTTCTTTCTTTAGCAATAATGCCTCTAATATGTCCACACTAAGAGGCAGACTTCAGAGATTGTGCACATATATATGTAATTACAGTACAGAAGTATCTGTGATTTCTGTTCTGTTAACTGGTTTTATCAGGAATGAGCATTGAATTTTGTGAAGTGGCTTTTAAGCACCTATGGCAATGATCTTGATATACTAATATGATGAGTTATTTAGATTTTTAACATTGTATTTGTAGATTATTTACAGATTTTCTAATATTGAAGCATCTTTACATTCTTAAAATAAACCCCACTTTGCAATGATGTATTATTTTTTTGGTTGTGGAATCTCTCTGTTTATGTTTTTAAAAGGTTTTTGCATTAATACCTTTATTTTTGTTCAGTCTTTATCAATGTTGATCTACACGTACTTGTCTCAGAAAAATTTTGGAAGTTTTACTTCTTTCTATATATTCAACAACATTTTAAGTAGCATTGAGGTTACTTCTATAAAAACTTGGTAGAATTTTTCTGTAAAACTATCTGAGCCTGGTGCTTTTTTCATGATGGAGCTCTTTTACAATTTTGCATATTTTTTTTCCTATGGAAACTCTTTTTTTTAAGTTTCCTATCTATACTGAGGTCCTTTGGAGTATATTATATTTTACTATAATGTTATCCTTTCCACTTAGGTTTTAAAATTTATTTCCATAGAGTTGTAGACACAATCTCTCATAATTTTCTTATTATTTCTTCCCTTCTTTCTTTCTTTCTTCCTGTCTTTCTTTCTTGCTTGCTTGCTTGCTTTTCCTTCTGATTTCATAGTTTTTGTTCCCTTGTCATTTCTTTTTTGTTTTATTTTGTTTTCTGTGTTAGTCCTTTATTTTTTTTGTCTGCATTTCTGTCACTATTTCCATTTATTTATATATACTTGAGGATATTTATTACTTTTGATATTATAAATCATTATCTTATGTTTGAACAATAATCAGCCTCCATTTCAATTCATGGCTTAATATCTTTAAGGGAATACATGTTTTTAAGCTCCAGAAAGTTTTCATGTGTGCATCTGTCAAACTCCTGTCTTCTAATATTCTATTATTATTATTTTTCTGTTCAAATTGTATCTTTCAGCAGCTTTTTTTACATTTAGCATATACATTCATTTTCTATTGATGCATAACAAATTACCACAAACTTAGCTTAAAACAACATCCATATATTAGCTCATAGTTCTAAAAGTCAGGAGGGCTCCACAGAGTTATATGCTAAAGATATTATAAGACTGGAGTCAGGTATCGCCTAGACTGGGTTCTTATATGGAGGCTCTAGGAAAGAATCCACTTCTGAGCTCATTCAAGATGGCAAAATCCAGTTCCTGTAGGACTGAGATCTTCATTTCTCTGCTGTCAGCTATGGGGCTCATATAGCTCCTTAAAACACTCACATTCTTTCTTGTGTGGCCCCTCCACCTCAGTAATGACACACTGGATCCTCCTCATGCTTTGGAGCTCTTCTACCTCCTCTTCTGCTTTTAAGGGCTCATGGGATTAGACCAGGCCCACTTGTCAATCTCCCTATATTAATGTCCACTGTGCCAGGAGACATAACATAATCATGCAGTGATATCTCATCATATTCACAGGTTCTAAGGATTAGGATAGGACATATTTGGGGAATGTCTGCAGCATTTTAGAAATTATGGCTACCACAATTTATACTCCAGCCACCAAAGATTCACACGGCTCCCAACTGCAAAACATATTCACACGTTTTCAAAATTTTCAAGGGTCTCATCCCATGATAGTATCACTCAGGGTCCAAAAGTCTCATTTAAAGTTCATCAACTCAGAATCTTAAATCTCATCATCTCGATCATCTACATCAAGTTTAGTTGAAGCTCCTAACCACATTTTATCTCCATCTGTGAATCTAGGGAACTAAAGAAATGAGTTATCTATACAGAGATAATCAGATTCGAAAAGGCATAAAATGGAAAATAAAAAGTAATCACTGGTACCAAGCAGTTTTGAAATTCAGCTGGTCAAACCTTTTTAGCTGTCAAGGTTTCTATGACTCTCAGTTCTAACCTCTGTGCTCTGGGCTTCACCCCTGCGCCCTGATTTTGCCCTCAGACACATCCTTTCTTGTTTCATGAAAACGGTAGCATGCAATTCTAACTGAGTAGTTTTATCAGCTTGCCTCCTATAAGGAGACTGTTGAGTCTGAGAGCCTTTGAAATCTCTCTGTGCCTTTCAGTCCAATCTGTCAGTATTTCCACTGATATAAAATTCTCAAGAATTTCATGGACGTTCACTCCATTAGATGAAAGGTTCTTCCACAGATCATCTGTGGATAATCTCTTCTATTTTTAGCTTCTTCTGAGATGGCTGAGAGACAATGTCCTTAAGCTTCCTAGGGCCCTCTTATTTGATGGAGAAGATCTATGGCCTTCAATCTCCTGCTCCCAAGTATGCTGAGCTTTTGATCTTTCAGAGTTTCAGCAAAAAGTTTCAGTGAAGTGTTGTACAGCCACATCCTTGGCTTTTTCTCAAGCCATGCTTTCTGAAGCAATTTCTTAATTTTAGCATCATCTACCATATGGAAAAATGGATAATTTCCCAAATCATCAAGCCCTGGTTCTTAAAGTCACAAACCACACGTCAGGGAGAGTTCATAAAATTCATAGAAATTCAAGGATGATTTGCTCTCGGAAAATATTTAAACCTGTGATTCTCAACTGGGGGCCATATTGCTCCCCAGGGAATATTTGTCACTTCCTAAATATATGTGTGGTCCTCATAATCAGGGGAGGGAGGAATGGGTGCTACTGGTTTCTAGTAGGTAAAGGCCAGGGGTGCCACCAAATATTCTACAATGCACAAGAAAGCTCTCTCCCCCAAGAACAAATTATCTGGCCCTAAATGTTGATAATACTGAAGTTAAAAAACTCTGATGTAAACAAACCCCTTTATTTTAATGATGACAGTACATAGGCCCAGAGAGGTGAATAATCAGCCCAAGTCACAAAGCTCTAATGTAGCAAAGTCAGAATTAGAACCCAGCATCCAGTGTACTTTCTGTTACCCTGTATTTCTCAATGATTTTTATCTATAGATCCCTCAAACGACATTTGGCACATAGGTAGGCCATTCATTTTAAGTACATTTAAAAAATCTTTTTTCACAATTAGAAAATTGATTAAAAATACAATATTTCAAAATTAAAAATAATGATGATAATCATTTCTCATCAGTGAACACTCCTGCAATTCTTCCAACGTGTGGACTTTCAGTTTAGTGTTAGAGATTTTGTGCCCTTGAGCTGCTTTTACATTCTGTCAGCTTCTTACCTTACATTTTATTTTTACCAAACTAGACAATCCACATTCACAGTTATGGGCTGTTTGAAATGTCAAACAGCTCCATGTAGTCAGATAAAATATAGATCCAGAAACTACAGAGGTTTTTGGGTTTTGTTTTTTTTTCCCACAGTCTACTTTTCACCAAAGCTTGTTATTATCAGAAGCTGGAAGGTTAAATTTTTCAACTTGGAAAACAATAACAAATGGATTTTGAATCCCCTCTTTGTTGCATTTTCCATGCCTTGTTCTTACATACATGGACGCTGTGTGTGTGTGTGTGTTTCCAAAGTACTAAATTGCACCTCGCTGGATGTTTTAGCACTGAATTTAAAACAAATTTAGAAAAGAGACAAACTATTAGTGATTAAGCCCTTTCCACCACAACTCTGGGTTTTTGAGACATTCTGATATTTTTAATCCACCTAAAATGAATGGTATACCAGCCCTGAGTATTGGTCTAGTCTAGATATTGAATGTGGCTGAGATACAAAATTTACACACCCACAGGAAAACAATTAGGATTGTAACTGGTTCAATTAGCATTACATTTTTTAAGTTTGTGCCTCTTTTCCTCGACAGTCAGAATACTCTAGGGTAGAAAAAGATCTCACTGCCCATTTCTCCTTAGTGCACTGTAGTGCGTACTCTAAGGAGAGGCCCCTTTGGAAATAAGGGACTTATTCATCCACCTGCTGGGAGTACTATCAGCAGTTGACCCTCAGCTGTCAGCCTTTTGCCTTGCTAAAGGTAACAACTCCTAAAGGTAGCCCACATCCAATGCCTGATAGACACAGTTATAAAAACCTGGCCCCTTTGCTCAAACTTAAGACAGTTGTGAGGGTCATCTCTGCTCCTCCAGAACATTCCAAAAAGTCAGCTGAAGCTTCAACAGCACTATTCACTTCTCCCTCTACCCAATTCCACTTCCTTCCCTTCCGTGTCACAGGTGCCAATTCCAAGGACAATCCTTAATAGACATCCTAAATGATGATGCCCTTCTCAGGGACTGCTTCCCGGAGAACCCAAAGTGGACAAGTACACTCAGGAACTGAAGTTTGTTCTACGTTTTTTTTTTTTATCAATACTGAGTCCAGTGCATCTTTGCCAATCATTCTTACAAAATAAATAACTGTGTCCCTTTGGCATATTTTTCAGTGCTAAGCAAAACAAAAAAATCGAGTTTTTTGCCCCTGAGCTGTGGATTGTGATTGCTTAGGCTCTGGAGTTGATCCCCTGGTGATCAAGTTCCTCGACTCTACCTCTAACCTTGTCCAAGCTATACTTTTCTGAGCTATCAAGGAGGGAGAAGAATAGTGCTTACTTCATAGGATTTTGAGGCTGATTAAATGAGACAGAGCACCTGAGGCACATACACAGAGGAAATACTCAGTAAATATTTGCTCTATTTTCTCAAGTGTCTTTTTCTACTTGGCGAGAGCTGGTTCACACACTCTGACATCAATGGTCTTGATAACTATAAAGCAAAATATCTGCTGCCATGCCACTGATATTATATCATATCCACAGCATCCTCTGATAAAAAGATTTTTCAGTAGCTCATACTACTTCTTCTCCAAGCATAATATTTGTCATGAAATTTTATAAGCTTTCAACCTTATTGTTACTGGAACAACATGGTTGTTTTTATTTCTTGTTTGTTTTGTTTTACTTTTTGTTCACCTACAAGGAGAGTAATTCCGAATGGCCTTTTCTTAGCCTTCAGAAATAAGATTTGTCCACTGAGTGGTGGAAAGCATGATTTAATGGTTGTTCTGAAAAGAATATTGATAGACTTTCTAGTGTGTTGATCATACTTGAGAATGATTTGAAAATCTGATGGCTATATGCCACTATTCGACAAAGTTTTATATCAGACAGAGGGCTGAAATCTTAAGGGAAAACGGAAGGTTGGTCCAACAAAATCAGATTTTCAGATATCCCTTGTTCTTATTTGCACTTTTCTTTTACAGCTTGTGAAAATCCATCACGTTTAGAAATTCAGTTATCTCGGCACATGCAGAATCACATTCTATATTCGCATCTAAGCCCTGTTCACTATTTATATTTAAGATGTTATTCGAAGTTGTGGTATTTGCTTTACTATTTTCAACACTACTTTCACTCTTCAGTTAACAACTTTTGAGCCACCGATCCATTTCTGTGAATCAAGAATATAACACCTTAGAAAAGGAAGAACGAATCTTGGAAATCTAGCAGATGTAAACAAAAATATGTAAATGAGGCGAGAATGAGTTCATCAAGATAAACTACACCCTGTTTATTGAATGAACCGGAAGGGAGAAAAGGGCCGCTGCAGTCCTTATAGAATAAGCTGAGTCTTTCAGAATATAATCATTAATCATAGCTTTCAAATTCAGCAATGTCTGTGAATAAATAATTTCTTGGTGGTTCCTCTGAAACCATCAAACTGCCTGCAGACCATACGACAGACTTCATCCACGGAGACCAACAAACCATACTTTGAGATATCCTTGTTCTACCCAGTGCTGCATCTGTGCGACTCCCCAGGCAAAGGCACTGGTATCCATCTTGCCCAAAGTCAGGTGTTCTAGAGAAGGATCAGATTTGCTCTTTGAGTCGTAGTTACAACAACGTTCAGCTGAATTTCTTTACTTGCCATAGAAACATTCACTTCTAGACAAGGCAGAACGCAGGGCATCAATCATTATTTGCATCAGTTAGTTTGGCTTGTTCAAAGGACCAAAGACTTTTTCTTATATTCCTGAGTTGTTCAAAAAGTAGATGCCCTAAGAACTTGTGTAGAATTTAGCTATACTTAAAAGGATCTTTCAGAAATTATGATTACCTGGGCTGATGCCTAGGACTCCCCAGGGATTCTGAATTCTAACACCTGTTCTGCAAGTCATATATGCTAGAGATTTTAACAACTGACTTAGCCTCTTTTTAACTCTATTCGCTCCTTCTTTATGAGCAATGGAACAAATGTAGTTTTCTGGCGAAAAAGCAGATGTCAAAAAGTAAAAGTGAAACAGACAGAAGGCTCTTTCTATGAAACCAAGACCCCAAGAATGCTCAAATACATTAATTTATGACTATTTTCAATTCTAAAAATAATAGGCCAAACTCATGGCTATTAAATAAAAGTTAATGCTTAAAGTGACAATATGGTTTCCCTTTTCCCCTCACCAGCTCAGTTCCTTCTTGTTTTCATGCCTGGTGGGAAGAGAAACTTTTAGCCTCTAAAGTTATACTGCATGAGGAGATCAAGGCTAATGGTTTGTCCATTTGGTGTGTCCATCTAATGGATGCTAGCAGCCACTGATGTTGGTCACCCTACATTAAAACCAGGGAGTAGATACTTGTGACAACATGGATGGACCTGGAAGACAATATGCTAAATGAAATCAGTCAATCACAGATGGACAAATACTGCATGAGTCTTCCTATGGGACATCTAAAATTGTCAAAGATAAAGAAATAGACAATAGAATGGGATAGTGGGAGGAAATATGAGTTTTCGTTCAATGGGTAGAAAGATATACAAGAGGAGTAAGTTGCAGAGATCTGCTGTACAAGATAGTGCCTGTAGTCAACAGTAAGGTATTGTATACTCAATAGTGTGGTAAAAGGGTATATTTCATGTCAGGTGTTAAGTTGTTCTTACCCCAAAAACAAAACAAAGAGACACAGGGAAACTTTTGGAAGTTGATGATTATGTTTATTACCTGGATTGTGTGTAAGTATGTACATATGTCCAAACTCACCAAATGGTGTACATTATTTATGTGCAAATTTTTGTATACCAGTTATACCTCAATAAACCTGGAGGCAAAGATGGGGAGGTGGGTAGACAGAAAAGTGCTTTCTCAGGATGTAACTGTGTAGGATTCTGGAAGGTTGGACCGAGATTATTGATGCTGAAAAAATATAAAAGGGAAGCAGGAGGAGACCAAGAGAGAGGAGATTCCAAGCTTCCCCGGAGCAAAGACCAGCTCTGGTGTGAAGGGAGACCAGATGAGTGTCTGTTGGGGAAAGGCGTGCAATTGTGGACACTTCTTTAGACACTGTGCTCACAATCAAGTAACAGGGCTGTGATCTTTCTGGAAAGGGCCCTGATCACATGGTACTCAGTGGTGGAGGAACCAATTCTATTTATTAAGATGAACCGTGTCTTTAAGGAAGTAACATTTTGGGGAGACTAATGTCCCTGCTTCCTTACCCCACCCATCCTGGGTCAGACTCAGCTTTACGTCCCTCTGCTTTCCCTCAGCACTTGGGTCCTGGTCCCTATGGTCGCAGAGGAAACTGCACTTCACAGATCAGAGCCCACGTTTTCCAAAGAGATTTTCACCTAAACCGGGAAGTTACCTTTTTTTTTTTTTAATTGAATGTTTCTGTATCAACACTGGAGACATTTAAAAAATTGCATACCTAGAATAGAAAATAAAACCTCCTCCCAGAGTAAACACTGAAAGCACGTAACACAACTAAATGATGTTTAAACATCTTTATTTTAGAGGCAGCAAAATGTATCGTTATTCCTTTAGCAGGAGTATAAAAAGGAAAATTCACTTTCCAGTTATAAAAACTTATCCTCCAAGCCTTAATTTATAAACTTGGAATGGGAATAACACTCTTTGTGTCACATAAACCAGAACATTTTTAAGGTGAAGCATAGAAAAAATTAAAGAGAAAATGACTTCCATCTCTATTGGTGTGTGTGTTTTTAAAAACAGTCATCACCCTGGTATGAAAGTGTCATTATATCTGTGCAAGATGACAAATCTCATTTTAGCTTCCTTATCTTGTCATACATTCACATGGTGTTAACAAGTCATTGCTACTCTGACTTGATAGAGACAGCCACAAAAATTCAAAATAATCATAAAAATCAAGAAACTATGTTGTTGCAATATTTATAGCCCTGACAGGTGCCCTGCTGCTTTGAATGAGATCTCTTACATGTGTTGTCTATGCCTCTAGCTGTACCTGGTACAAATAGCACACATTCTAAACAGTCAAGTCATGATGGCAACTGCTATCAGATCCGTGGCAGTGGGACTCCCTCCACCTCATTCACACATTTTTTTTTTTCCCACTTGTATCCTGTTACTTTATTTTTTTTATTGAAGTATAGTTGATTTACAATGTTGTGTTAGTTTCAGGTATATGGCAAAGTGACTCAGTTTTATATATATATATATATACATATAATTTTTCAGACTCTTTTCTACTATAGGTTATTACAAGACATTGACTATAGTTCCCTGTGCTACACGGTAGGTCCTTGTTGTTAATCTAGTTTACCTATAGTGGTGTGTATCTATTAATTCCAAACTCCTAATTTATCCCTCCCCCTGCTCCTTTCTCCTCTGGTAACCATAAGTTTGTTTTCTACACACATTTCTTTTGTTCCAATGTACATGTAAGAAATTATCAAATGCCAAATAGTTTTAGAAATGCTAGGGCAGAAAAAGGGCAATGGGTTCAGTGGAGAAAAACCTTTATGTGGGAATTCTAAAGTGTCAGCTAAGGGCAGGCCATGTTCTTGTTCACGCTAACTGTTGTGGGAATGTGTGTGTGTGTGTGTGTGTGTGTGTGTGAGAGAGAGAGAGGAAGGGGTATTTGTGGAGGCTGAAAGCAAAAAGAAAACTGGTTGCAGAACAGAAATCAGATCTAATCTAACTTGAAAGGGTGTAAGAACCACCAGAAGGAGCCTATTAATTGGTCACTAGAGTCAGCAGGTTTCAGCCAGGAAAGGATTAAATAGAGGAAAATGCTCCAGGCTGACAAAAAATTTCCAGAGAAAGCAAGGAAGTCAGAGACACGTTTATTCTCATAGGAAATATGGTCCCGTGGAAAGTCGGAATACTACTTATAAGCAGGGGTCCCCAACCCCCAGGATCTAACACCTGATGATCTGAGGTAGAGCTGATGTAATAAAAATGGAAATAAAGTGCACAATAAATGTAGTGTGCTTGAATCATCCCAAAGGCATCCCCCCTCCTTCCCCGGTCCTTGGAAAAATTGTCTTCCACGAAAACGGTCCCTGGTGCCAAAAAGGTTGGGGACTGCTGAATAACACAGGCTGAACCAAGAAAAATACTGGAAAACCCACATAGAAAGGAAGGCCTTTTGTTTCTGACCAGTAAAATTAAAAGAGACCCAAGGAAGTTGAACGATAACAAGAACTAGAAGAGAGAGATGAGATTCTGGAGACATGTCTACCTGGGTTGAAGCCCTAGCTAGAAAGAAGTCAGGAAGTGAAACATTGGAAATGGAAGCAAGTTGAGTTCATGAATGCCACCCAGACTGAAATGTATACCTACCAACATATAGGTGCCCTGACTTTATTGAATTCTGGAAAAATATGGTTCTTCCCACTAAGCCCTCTTTAATCATGTGTGTTATTCTGAAAACCCACTAGGCTTGTAGGAGGCCAGAAAAAAGAAAGAGAAGAGATGAAATCAATTCCCATTCCAAATTCTCATAATTTTGAAAAAAGTTTCCAAGCTCTGGTTTTTGGAGGAGAAACTCTTGAATCCTCCGGGGGTGACCATGGAAAATACCTAGCTGCAGAAAGCAGAGGGTCTTCTCTGCAGAATGCGCTGGGCCCGTTTCACCACCCCCCCCCCCCACCACCACTTTTGTGGCTCCATGTGTGGAACATCTTTTCTTCCACTCTAGCCACTTTGGAAGGCCCTAAAGTCTAATGGATGTGGGGATATTAGAAGCAGGATAAAAAAAAGAAATGGTGCATTTTTATCCAAACCACAGAGGCCAGATCATCTCCTAGAATTCATCAGTAAATAAATAAAGCCACATAACTGTTTAATATTCCAAGGATTATAGGACTGTTATTTGATACCCACAGCCCAGATACCCTGGTAAAACATCATGTTAACACTACAGGTTTATTCCATACCAGCCTGTCGGTGAGCTGGGGCCATTTGGACCAGTAGCCCTCCCAGTTTGGCTATCTCTCAAGTCGTAGCCTGAATTTTCATTGCCCCAAATATTTCATCTTCTGTTCCTACAGTCAAATCAATAAACATGAAAACCATTTGACCAGTCATTCTCACTGTCCAGTTATTTAATCTAATTGATCTTCCCTAAATTTCGCTTAATAACTTGAGTCTTAGTTCTCCCACCTCTCTGCCCATCCCATCCCCCACTCTTGATGTTTGCACAGTCAGTTAGATAGATGGAGAATTTGAGGAATAGCTCAAAAACTGCTTTTGTTTTTTGTAATTGTTTTCCTTTGGAATAAACTTGCTCATCCTATTTTTTTAAATCTTCACTTAATTTAGCTGATTAGTACTTTATCAATCTTCCTGTAACACTAATTTAGTCCTGGTCTTTCCAAAGGAGACCCATCTAATATCTAGCCACATAAAAATCTTTTATGCAGAAACGCAGAGGAGCATCCCTGAATGTTCACTGCAATGTTATTTTCATTGAGAATTTCTTAATATTCTTTTTCCAGCCACATACAGGTAGTGATGTCTCCTTTGATCACCTTTATATCACCTGTCAGAAAAAAATGAAGCCACCAATGCTTTGTGGCTCCTTCAGAGTCCAGATGCTGCCAGGACAAAGCTTGTTTCTCAATTTGCCACCTTTCTTTCTCCATAGCTCTTTCCTGCAAAACCTTATATTCAAGGATTTTTATTTTAAAAGGAAAGATACAAGCTCTGCAAATGCTCAAGCTTCAGTTTTGATAGCACTGTGGGAGCATATTAAGGAAGTGTTATAAAGTGGGAGACATATATCCTTTTAGGTGCTGAGTATAATGAGGTTTACTGATTAGTCTAACTCACTGAGGCAAATCACTGCATAGTTTTAAAGGTCTACTGTTCAGTGCACCGTAATTAAATTAAAGTTAAAATACTGTAATTATTTAGAACCAGGAGGCCATTTTTTTTACTGACTTTGTGAACTCATAGGCTCCCAATGAATGCAGAGAGAAAATAGCATAACACAAGTTGGCTATATATTATTCTTGTCTCTCTTATATTTGGAATTAAATTACTCAGAATTTCAGAGGTTAGTAAGAAACAGAACTATCCTCTGTAAAATAGCAGTTTATGTCAGTTGGATTTAAATATAAATGGAGAGTATTATGTGATTATTTACATATAGGCATGCAAGTTTAAACATACACATGCACCTACAAGCAGTCTTGACTGAGCACCTTTTAATTGACAGAAAGTAGTATGTGTGCTTTATATGTACTATCTCCTGCAAAACGCAGAACCATCCTGTAGGACAGGTATTATTAGGTTCACTACAGAGATGATATAATCTCAATTTGGGAAACTCAAAGACAATGGAAACTCTAGTATGACCAAACGGAGCTCCTTTACAGTGTTGCCTCATCATCATCCCATTTCCTCCCCAATCTAGTCTTTCCCATCGTTTTCAACCTTGGTGAATGATCCCATTCTCTGTTCAGCTGCAGAAGCCAGAAACCTAGGAGCAATCCTTAATTCCTGCTTCTCCCTCACTCCCATGTTCAATTCATTATTCAGTCCTATACATTTTATCTTTTATACATCTTTCTTTTTCTTAATTCTGTCACTCATATTGTAAAACTAGACGAAAGTGCCATCATACCTCATCTGGGCTGTGGTGATAGACTCCAACTCACCTTCCAGCTTTCATCCTTCTCCCTTAATGCTCTTAAAGAAAATGTGATTGTGCTACTTTCCTGCTTAAAACACATGTGTGTATCCCACAGACCTTATGAAAAATAAACTTTAATGTAGAACACAAAACCCAACATGATTTTGCCCCCTCTATCTCTTCAGGTTCACATTGCATCCTCTCTACCTCTTCTCAGTCCTTCAGCCAAATTGACTTCCTTCAGCTTCTTGAATGTATGTTCTATGCTCTGATCTGCCTCAGGACCTTTGCACATGCTGTTTCATAAGGCTGAGTGGACCACTCTTCCTCCATCTCCTTTGCCTGGTTAATACCTACAAATACAATCTTGCTGTTATTGTTACTTCCTCAGAGAAGTCTTCCTTGATCCCACCCTAGGACAGGTCCCCTGTTATATGCTCTCATAGCACTCTAATTTATCTGTAACTGAATAGCCTCTCCAATCACTGGATATGGAAGGGACCAAACCTTCAATTTCTTTGAAGGAAGAATTGGGGAAACAAGTAAGTGAGTATACAAAGTAGAAGTAACTTTTTTTAATATAAATTTACTTATTTATTTATTTGTTTATTTATTGGCTGCATTGGGTCTTTGTTGCTGCACGTGGGCTTTCTCTAGTTGTGGCAAGTGGGGACTATTCTTTGTTGTGGTGTGCGGGCTTCTTATTGCTGTGGCTTCTTTTGTTGCGGGGCACAGGTTCTAGGCACATGGGCTTCATTAGTTGTGGCATATGGGCTCAATAGTTGTGGCACACGGGCTTAGTTGCTCAGCAGCATGCGGTGTCTTCCTGGGGCAGGGCTCAAACCCGTGTCCCCTGCATTGGCAGGCAGATTCTTAACCACTGCGCCAGCTAGGAAGCCCAGAAGTAATTTCTTATTTGATGTATTTTGATGGTCAGGAAAAAAAAAAGACATTGACAAGTTATGATGCTTGGAATTTCCACAATTGGAAACTCTCCTTTGAGTCATATTTTCTAGAAACTCAAATCAGGTGGAAAATTTGTCACCTTGATTAAATCATTAGTCCACATGAATCCAACAGGTAGGCAGTACAAAAACAGATTCTCAAAGAAACTGATCAAAAGACAAGAGAAAGGATTTGAAACTCAGTGGAAGTGTCAAACCCTGAGACAATAATACTTGGGAAAGGCAGGAAAGCATGTACTAAAATGTGCCCATCCAGGTAGTAGTCAAGCTCCCCACAAGAGGGCGCGCAAAATCACAATTGCGAAATCTACAAAATTGAATCACATGTGGTCCCAGCTCACCTTGGTTACCATTCAAAGATACATCAGTCCAGCATCCAAAATAATTAAATAGCACTTAATCTACTCCAATATATATTTAACCATCAAAGAAAAAGCACATTTATAATCTAAAACAAAACTTAAAAATCTTTATTCCCGTCTCTCTCACTCTCCGTTTCACTCACATGCCACAGCTGCTTCTGTGCCCCCCTGCCCTGACATCTCCAAGCTCCCCCACATTTTCACAAACCTAGCTCTTGGAGGCTTTCTTATCTCTTACCCCTCTCCTCTCTGCCTCAGCTTTTTAGTGTGGAGATAAACTTAGCCGAGACCTCTGCTGCTGTCTGCCCATTGTCCAGCTCCTCCAAACATCAGGAACTAACTCAGCCAGCATAAATCTCACCTCTTAGAGGAAGAGAAGAGAATAAAAATATTTATAAGTTAATGATACGTTATTAAAAATTGTTATTATCAGCCCCTCTCCCCCCCCCCAACTTGTTGAAAAATGTGCGACCTTACACTGGGCAAAGCAAATAAAATCTTGATTTCTGTTTCCTAAGTTATGAAGTAGACTTCATGCATTTTCATGCTTTGGAAAGGTATAATTTGCCCCCTATTTGGGACTTTGGAAGACGGGGGAAGGGGATGCAGACCCTCTGGGGCCCTTTAACGATGTACATGTAACTGTTTGGATGTAATATGCCTGAGTAGGACATTATATTGAAGAATTCTGGGAGTGAGAAAGCAACAGGACATATTAGACACCAAGATAAGAGGTCAGGGAAGATGCCAATAGAGAGGAAAAGTGAGTGGAAAGAATGATGCTAAGGACAGTCCACCCAAGTGGTCATTTTGCTTCAGCTGGGCCATGGCATAGAGGTATCAGAGAGGAAGCTCTATGAGCCATCAATAATTAATGCAGTCGAGGAAAATTGCCTGGGATAATTAATACAAAATTGGGAGTCCAAATGTTTATCACCATCAATATACACAGATAAGCTACATATTTTCAGAAAGAAGAGATGGTCCCTTGATGAAACCTCCTCTAATGGCCTGGTTAGTCCTGGGCTCTGAAGTGAAACACTACAAGTAATGTAGATTCAAAGGATGGCATGCTTTCTGCAGTGAACACATTTAACGATTTTCTCATTTGCTACCTAATGAGATTTTTCAAACTAATTGCAGGCTTACAAAAATTTTGAAAGAAGACAGAAACATTAAGAAAATAAACCATGGCAATGATCCCATGCTGGGGAGAATTGAACACCATACATTTGGTCCCAGAAATGTTGTCTTAGATAGGATGGTAACCAATGTTTCATCAAATTAATTTAAAAAGAGTTTTAACATAGAAATTCTCTATCATAACAGAGTTTCACACCTCTACACATCTTGCAGACAGACCTGGCTGTTGCAAAGACCAGTCAACTGCAAGTCATCATTGCTACACTTTAATTTACATTTCCAGTGAAATTTCTGGTAAAATACATACAAAGTGGTCTCCATTAGAATCATGGGCTTTCATTACCCCGAAAAGCCTATGAAATATATCCTAGCAGTTCTCTAGTTTAATTATAGACTGTTCTACCATCTACATAACTGTAATGGTTTTTGACATGATGCTTTTCTAGTACAATATATTTGAAATAAACAGCATATGTAATCTCATTCCATTCTAAACTTTCACATTAAAAAGTAAAATGATGCTATTCATCTTAACTTTCTCACTTATTCTTTAAATTATTTTTCAAAGAAAAAGAATAAAAAGAGGAAAATGAAGGGAAGGAAACCTGCTTTAGTCTGAGATTAAATTTAACAGCTGTTGAGAGGTCATTGCAGCGTATCTCTATAACCTAGTAGGGAGACTCCACGTGGACAATTGCACAATCGTTTTGTTCTTTAATAGGATGCGTGTGCTAAAAGATAAACTGTTTGGGTTCAAAGGACAGTGAATTCATTAGAAGAAGTTCCTAATAAAAGTGATTCAATCTTTGTATTTAGCTTTTAATACAAAAAATTAATTAACATTTGCATTATGAGACCTGACCTCCCCAGGGAAATATAATCAATTTTCCCAATACAGGATGGATTCTGCAGAAGACATAACTTCTTATTGTGGTGCTAATCAATCATGTCAGTGGTACAGGGGAACTGTAAATGATGCGCAAAACTATTAAACCCCAGGCTCTTTAAAAGCCAGTTGTCAACGCCATAGTATATAAATATATACTTATAGTGGGGACTGTTTAATTATAATATTGATTAAATTATTGCAGCTCCTGGCATAATACATGATGATGGCGTGCTATCCAGAAAGAATACAAGACAACTGAAAACACATCTATGCCTTTGCAAATATAATTTTACAAGGAAATTGTGTTAATTATAGCAGCATGATGCATGCTGAACTGCAAAGACTAAATTACTGAAGAAACGAAGATTTTTTGGTTGAGGACTATAACTTGACAAAGTCTGGATGATTTTAGTCCATTTTTAAAACTTTGCTTTTGTTCATTTGAAGCATTCCTTTTTTTAGTGTCCCTGATTTTTTTTATTGAGGTTAAATTCACATGACATTAAAGTCACTCTTTTAACCATTTTAAGTGTTCAATACAGTGGATTCCAGTTTATTTACAACATTGCACAACTATCACCACAAATTACCAAACATTTTCACCAGCAAAAAGACGCTCTGTTCCCATTATGCTGTCACTACCTAATGGAACCAGGCAATATGTGGCTTTTTGTTATCTGCCTTCTTTCATGTGGAATTCTGTCTTCAAGATTCATCCATGATGTAGCATGTATCAGTATTTTATCCCTTTTATGGCTCAATAGTATTCCATTGTATAGGTATAGCAAATCCAAGGTCATGAACATTTATACCTATGCTTACTCCTAAGTGTTTTATACTTTTAATTCTTACATTTAGATCTTTGATCCACTTTGAGATCATTTCCACATATGATGTGAGGTAAGGGTCTAGCCTCATTATTTTGCATGTGGATATCAAGTTGTCCCAGCACCATTTGTTGAACAGACTATTCTTTCCCCACTGAATAGTCTTAGCAACAATGTCAAAAATAACTGACCATAGATATACAGGTTTTTTCTGGATTTCTAATTGCATTTCATTGATCTGTATGTCTAACCTTATACCAGTACCACATTGTTTTGATTACTGTAGCTTGTAGTAAGGTTTTTTATAATGAAAATTTATTTTTCATGCTAATTATTTGTTTATATTTCTATATGCTCAATGCTATACTTTTCTCTTTTTTTCCCTTTTTCTTAGCTTTGATGTTTTTCTTTCTTTTGAAAAATTTTTGTTTTTTATTGGAGTACAGTTGATTTACAACATTGTGTTAGTTTCAGGTATACAGCAAAGTGATTTAGTTATATATATATTCTTTAGTAAGTTTTGGAGTTAGGAAGTGTGTGTCCTCCAACTTTATTCTTCTTTTTCAAGATTGTTTTGGCTATCTGGGGTCTCTTGCAATGCCATGAAAATTTTAGGGTTAGCTTTTCCATTTTTGTAGGGAAAGTCATTGGAATTTTGGTATAGATTGTATTGAATCTGTAGATTCTTTTAGGTAATTTTTTGTCATCTTAACAATCTTAAATTTTCCCATCTGTGAACAAGGTTTGTCTTTCCATGTATTTAGTTCTTTAATTTCTTTCGACAATTTTTAGTTTTAAGTTTACAAGTCTTACACTGTGGTTAAAATAATCCTAAGTATTTTATTTGTTCTGATGCTACTGTAAATGGTTTTCTTAATTTCATTTTCAGATTATTCTTTGCTAATGTACAGAAATACTGCTGATTTTTGTATGTTAGTCTTAGAATAACTATTGATTTTGTATGTTGGTCTTTTAGAATTGAATATTTGCTGATTTCATTAGCTCTAATAGGGTTTTTTTGGTAGATTCTTAGAATTTTCTCTGTATAAGATCATGACATTTGCCAATAGATACAATTTTACTTCTTCTTTTCTGATTTGGATACCTTTTGTTTCTTTTTCTTGCCTAATTTCCCTAACATGTACAGTGTAATGTTGAATTAAGTGGTTAGAGTGACCTTCCTTGTCTTGTTCCTGATCTTAGGGGGAATTATTTCAGTTTTTCACCATTAAATACCATGTTATTGGTAGGTTTTTCAAAGTTGCCCTTCATCAAGTTGGGGGAAGTTCCTTTCTATTATTTGTTTATTGTGTATTCTTATCATTAAATGGTGTTGAATTTTGTCAATTTTTTTTTCTACCTGGATTGATGGTCATGGATTTTCTTTTTTATTCTTCATTCTATCACATTGATTGATTTTTCTATATTGAACCACCCTTTTATTCCTGGTATAATTAATATTTAGTAATGGTGTATAATCTTTTGAATATGTTGCTAGATTCAGTTTGCTACTATTTTGTTGAGAATTTTTACATCTATTTTAATAAGGGAAGTTGGTCTGTAATTTTCTTTCTTGTGAAGTCTTTGGCTTTGGTATCAGGGCAGCACTGACTTCATTGAACGAGTTAAGATGTATCCCCACCTCTTCAATTTTTTAGAAAAGCTTAAGAGGAATCAGTGTTAATTTTTTTTAATATATTTGATAGAATTCACCAGTGAAACAATATTTCTAGGTTTTTATTTACTGGAAGATTTTTGATTATTGATTCAATCTCTTTTCTTGTTACAGGTCTATTCAGATTTTCTGTTTCTTCTTGAGTCAGTTTTGATAGTTTGTATGTCTCTAGGAATTTGTCCATTTCTCTAGATAATCTAATTTGATAGCATAGAATTCTTCATAATATCATCTTATAATCCTTTGTGTTTCTGTACGGTCAGTAATAATGTCTCTGTTTTCATTTCCGATTTTAGCAATTTGAGACTTTCTTTTTTCTTGGTCAGTCTATGTAAACATTTGTCACTTTTGTTGCTCTTTTCAAGAAACAAAATTTTGTTCGATTGACTATTATTAATATATTCTCTATTTTATCTCTGCTCTTATATTTATTATTTCCCTCCTTCTGTTTACTTTAGGTTTCATCTTCTTTTTCTAGTTCTTAAGGTTGAAGATTTGGTTAGTGATCTGAGATCTTTTTTCCTTTTTCAATAAAGGCATTCACCACTATAAATTTCTCTCTGAGCACTGCTTTTGATGTATCACATAAATTTTGGTATGTTATGTTTTTGTCTTTGTCTATCGCAAAGTATATCTAATTTCTCTCGTGATTTCTTCTTTGACCCATTGGTTAATAATATGTTGCTTAAATTCCAAACATTTGTGGATTTTTCAAATTTCCTTCTGTTTGTGACTTCCATTTGCATTCTATTGTGGTTAGAGAAGATACTTTATATGATCGTAACCTTTTAAAATGTATTTAAAATTTTTTATAATTTAAAATTTATTTATATCATATAGTCCAAATTCTCCATCATGTACACTCTAGAAGAATGTGCATTCTGCTAGTATTAGATGGAGTGTTCTATATACGTCTTTTAGACATAGTGAGTTTATAATGTTCTTCAAGTCTTCTATTTCCTTGTTTACCTTTTTTCTAGTTGTTTTGTCTATTACGAAAGTGAGGTGTTGAATTCTCCAACTATCATATTGTTGAACTATCTATTTTGCCCTTGAATTCTGTCAGTTTTTGCTTCATATATGTTTGAGATTCTCTTGTTAGGTGTTATATCTTCTAGATGGATTAACCCTTTTATCATTATATAATGTCTTTCTTTGCATCTTGTAACAGTTTTTGTTTTAAAGTCTGTTTTGTCTGATATTAATACAGTCACTTTAGCTCTCGCTTGATTACTGTTTGTCTGCAATAACTGTTGCCATCCTTTCCTTTCGACCTGTTTTTGTCTTTGGTTCTAAAGTCTCTTGTAGAAAACATGTAGTTGGATTTTCAAAAATCTATCTGCCAATCTCCACCTTTTAATTGGAGAGTTTAATCTATTTACACATAGTATAATTCCTGATAAGAAAGGACTTCTGCCATTTGCTATGTGTTTTCTATATGTCTCATATATGATTTATTTCCTGAATTCCTCCATTATTGTCTTCTTTTGCAATAGATAAAAATTTTCTAATATACCTTTTTAATTCTCTTTTCATTTGTTTCGCTGTATATATTTTTAGGTATTGTCTTGGTGATTGCTCTGGGGATTTCAATTAATATCGTAATTTGTAGCAATGTAGTTTGAATTAATACCAAATAAATTTCAACATTATATAAAATCTTTGCTCCATTGCCCACCTTTTATGTTATTATTGTTGCAAATTACATTTTTATACCTCTGTTTCCATCATCATAAATTTATAGTTATTTTGTGTAGTTGTTTTTAAAATCATATAAAATTTTACTTATAAAAAAAGATGGAAAAATATGTTACTAACATTAATACTTCTGTATTTGCCTATGTAATTACCTTTGTTGGTGTTCTTTCTTTCTTTATGTGCACTTGAGTTGTTCTCTAGTGTCCTGTCATTTCAGCCTAAAATCTCCCTTTAGCATTTCTCGTAGAGAAGGTCTATTAGAGATAATCTCTGTTTTTATTGTTTCAGGATGTTTTAATTTCTCCTTCATTTTTGAAGGATAATTTTGCCAGACATAGAGTTTTTGCTTAACTGGTTTATTTTTTCTTTTAGTATTTTGAACATGTCATTTCACTACTCTCTGGCTTCCATGATTTCTGATGAGAAGCCAGATGTTCATCTTACTAAACTAAGGATTTCTTTTTTTTTTTGTCTTTGCCACTTAACAGTTTGATTACAGTACATTTCAATGTACATCTCTTTTGAGTTTAACTTACTTGAGATTCATTGATCTTGGATGTGTATATTTTGATCCTTCATTTAATTTTGGAAGTTTTCAGCTGTTAGTTTTTCAAATATTATTTCTGGCCCTTTTTCTGTCTCTTCTCTTCATAGGTATAACATTATGCCTATGTTAGTATGCTTGATATTGTCTCATAGGTATTTTAGGCTCTATTCATTTTTCTTTATTCTTTTTTCTTTCCTTTAGTCAGATTGAATAATCTCAATTGGGCTATGTTCAAGTTTGCTGATTCTTTCTTCTGACTACTCAAATTGTTATTGATCCCTCTAGTAAATTTTTCATTTCAGTTATTCTACTTTTCAATTCCAGAATTTCTACTCGGTTCTTTTTTTTTAAATAATTTCTATCTTTTTATTGATATTCTCTATTTGGTGAGGATCATTCTTATATTTTCCTCTAATTCTTTGTATATGGCATTCCTTAGCTAACTGAGCATTTTTAAAATAGTTAAAGTCTTAGTCAGCTAAGTACAATGTCTAGGTTTCCTCACAAATAATTTCTATGAATTTCTATTTTTTCAGACTACAAACCATACATTTTTGTTTATTTGAATGCTTCATAACTTTTTATTAAAAATTGGACATTTTGAGTATTATAATGTGGCGACTCTTGAAATCAGATTCTCTCCCCTCCCCAGGGTTTGTCGTTGTTGATTGTTGTGGCTGCTATTGTTTGTTTTCTGAACTAATTTTGTAAAATCTGTATTCTTTATCATGTGGAGCCACCGATGTCTCTGTTTGGTTAGCTTAGTGGTCAGCTAGTGGTTTGACAGAGATTTCCTTAAACACCTAGAAATTCCCCCACCAAAAAAGCTCCCAATTTTTGTAGATAAACGCGTGTGTGTGTGTGTGTGTGTGTGTGTGTGGCTGGGTGGGTGGCTGGGTGGGTGGCTGGGTGTGTGTGTTTTAGCTGCACGGTTTACAACTTTCCCTTAACCTTCATTTCCTGCTTGCGCAGATCTTGAAGTTCAGTCGAAGTGAGAGCTTAAGGTTTTCTCAGATGTGTCTTGCCCCATGTACATCTGACCTTGTAGATTCACCAGAATATGTGAAAGTTTTTCAAAGTCCTTATTCTCTAGAGCACATCATTCTCCATCTTTTTCTTCCATACTTTTCAGTGTATCTATTATTTGTTCCAACTATTGTCCCTTGCCCCAAGTGGAAGCAGCTGATACAGTTGCCTTTAAATGTTTCTGACAGTTATCCCCATGTAGTCATCTCTCCACTCTGGAAGAGTTCTGAGTTAAGTGAAATAAAGTCAAGCCCTTTGAGCTAGTCCTTCAGGGGTCTCCCAGACAGGTCAAAACTCACAACCATAATTCTTTGATAACAGACCTGCTCTTCTTCAGCCAGCACCAGGAACCCACAGCAGGAATGCAGGCTGCCATCTTCAAGATTACTCCTGAGCTAGGGAGGAGTGTTGGGGCCAAGGTAAGTTAAAACACCACAAAGCTCCCCTACTGAGACTCAGTCACCTTTTTCTTGATTGTTTATCTAGTTGCTGCAAGTCTTTGGCTTGTTTCCAAAGTTCTGACAATGCTGATTCTAACAGTGATTTGCCAACTTATTCACTGTTTTGTGGAAGGACAAGACCTTAGAGTTCCCAACTTCACCATTTTTACTGATGCTACTTACAGCATCTCCTTTTACATCACAAAAACAGCTGGAATAGAGGAGAATTTACAAAGAAACTATTTTTTTAAATTCCTTGTAGCTCATAAAACAGTGACATCTAATTTTGGTATTTTGTCATATTGTTTAGAGTTTATGTTCTACACAGTTATAGATCATTTGGAGGGTAATAAAGTTTTCAGGTGATATAGAGGCTCTATTGCTTGAGAAAACCATATCTAAATGTATTAACTGATTTGTCCCCAGGTTGAAATTGTCTGGTTTCATGGACTGCATGTTTATTTTCCCTGTATTATAAAAGGAGAGCAAGAGTTGTGGTCCAATTTAGCACACATAGTTCATTTCCATTTCATATCCAGACAGTTCGTGCTTTTTTAACTGAATGCTTCAATAGCAAACTTCTCAAATGGAGTTACAAACAGGAGGGGTAATTTCTTGTCAAGATATAAAAAGAAAGGAAAATGAAGAGATAAGATAAAAAGCACATCAGGTTCTTTATCAAGTTGGAGCTGACAAGATTGAGACATTCAAGAAAAATTCAACTCTCCTGATGACATCCATCCCACTTTCACATTTATCCCTCATTTTGCCTACCCATGTGTCTACAACCAAATATTCACTCAATACATATTTGTCAGATTAATATTATCATTGTAAATGATGGGAATGCCAGCTTCATAGTCTATAAATTACTCTATTCCCTCTGGACATGAATGGAAGAGCAATATCAAGATAATTTTCTGCATGCCCTGGAATATTATCATAAATCCTATCATAAATTCAAAAAATAACAGCTTTTTGAATTTGTAAATCAATGATGAGTTTCTCTCATTTAATGGCTTCTGTTTTCTTTATGAAGTGCAAAGTATCATTTGTGAAAGTTAGATAGACGCTGATGGGTTTAAAGGTTCATGCCAGATTCTGCTCTCTGCCGCACAACATTTAATAATCACAACAGACCATGAGACAAGGACTCTTAAATTCCCATTATACAGGTAAGGGAATGGAGTCACAGGAAAAAAAATCCTGATTAACTTTTTAATCAGGTCTCACTTCTGGTAAGCAGTAATCTGGAATTTAAATCTTGTCAGTCTGATCCCTGAGTTCATGTCCTTAACCACTACACTAACCCCGTTAAATTGAGTTTATGAATATGAATTTATAGACACAGATCTTTGTAATTGTGTGGATTTTCTCATTCAAAGCTCTTCAGTCCAGGTATGGGCACTGATAATATGAAGTTCCAGATTTGGGGGGTCTTTTTTGACAGGCAAATGTATTAGAGAAATAAATTTGGTATTGACATGTACACAGTGCTATATTTAAAATAGATAACCAACAATGACCTACTGTATAGCACAGAGAACTCTGCTCAATATTCTGTAATAACCTAAATGGGAAAATAATCTGAAAAAAAATGGTACATGTACATGTATAACTGAATCACTGCTGTACACCTGAAACTAATACAACATTGTTAATCAACTATACTCCAATATAAAGTAAAAGTTTTTTTTTAAAAAAAGGGTATAGGGTAAGATGAATAATAAGAGAATGACTATGGTGATGGACTCTAGACACTGATTAGGGAAGGAAGGACAGGCAGGAGGTGGTTGGGTAGTGGTAAAAAAAAGTACTTGGGACTTTGGAGGTCTTAATAACATCCTAGAGCAGGGGCTGTGTGAGTAACTGAGAGAGATTTTAGGATAACAGATGGTGGTCAGAAAGCAGGGTCTTTCAGTGCAAGGTCTCACATGTGAAACAATTTGGCCCTTTGCATGAAAGTCTGAAGATAATTGGAGATGATGGTCAACTGGAAAGATTCCACAACTTGAGAGTCCAGACTGATAAACTGGATGTCCACATGGATGTTAAAGCAATTCTAAAAGAGGATAGAATCTGGGGAACTGAAGCTCTCTGAAGAGGCAAGCCTTGAGTTCATTTACTCTCTATCTTATCATCCCCCTTCTTTCCAGTCATCTCAAAGACTTGTCCTTTGTCTTTGTGGTTTACTTAGGAGAGCTAACCTAAGGTTATCAGTCACAGCGTTCTTGCAGTAGGGCTTCTGTGATCCCAAAGAATCTCATTTTTGAGCATTCCAATTCAGGGGGAAGCAAAGAGATGCACAGATAGTTTATTCACAGCATATTCTTACTTCCAAGCATGTTATTCTTGAGCTTGCCACCTGGGAGAGTTCTGAATGAAGTAAAAAGACTATGAGGCCTCTAAGGTTTTTACTCACAATTTCATTACAATTTGTTTGTTTGTTTTCTCTTTGCCCAAACTCAGATTTCTTCATAGCAAGAAGATTGGTAAAGGAAGCACACTTTGAAGATCTCCCTTTGCCTCCCAGCCCAGCTCAACATGTATTATTTAGTTAAAAGCTTATGCCATGAGCCACAAACCTCTCAGTAAATTCCAGTGATTTGTCTTTCCCTTAATTGTAAGGCACCAACCCTGTGCCCTCCCTGGCATAGAGAGAAAGGAGCTTGCCCTATCAAACTCGGTTTTTAGAGAGCCATGGCTATATGCTTGAGAAATTTCACGTCCTGGAAGAAATGTTGGTGCAGCTAATCTAAATGAAAAGATCTGGAAAATGTTTTCTGAAGCTCTGGCACTACTCGTGCTCTGCCCCTGCTCCATCATACCCTCCCTTTGGAGACTTATCCAAGAATCCATACAGACCATGTGTGAGCCAGCAAGCCCTGAGGGGACTGGCAAATCCCCGCAGCCACACACAAAGCTGACAGGAACCAGCTGACAAGCAGGATGCACATGTGCTCGAGCGACGAGAGCCATAAGGTAAGAGCAAAGGAGGTGAGCCTTACCCATCACTCTCAGCCAAGATGACAAATCAGGCAGACCCAGATAATATGGAATGAAATGAGCCAAGTCCTTGCAACCCACGACTAGCCTCCAACTTCCCCGTGTGACCTCCTCACCCATCACAGATAATCATTCCTACATAGCCTGACGGGAGGTGAGCTTCCAAAAGCTCAAGGATCCCCCTTCCTCCATCACTGGGACACCTGAGAAGTTTCCCAGGGAAGAAATTCACAACTATTTTATCACTGACTAATAGATTTATGGAGAACTGATAGTCTTCCTTCTACTTTTTAAATTTTCTGTTTTTCTCCAAAAAGCATTCATATTATAAAAGAAATATAAGCTTATTTAACCTTGATTCCCCTTACCTTCAAACAAGTTCCCTTTATCATTTTATGTATAAGGTAGGGCACACTTGAAAACCCTTCTAGCAACTCCCGACCCAGGATGTCTGGCCAAAGAGGGCAGGTTTCTGCAATGACTCCTCATTTTATTGAAGTAGTGGACCCCCCAGCGGTGCCCCCCTGTAAACACTACAATGTCCTCAGCACAGGAGAGGAACACAAGAGAGATCACAACACCATCAGCTCCAACACCTCTCAGAGAAATGGTATACTGTTCTTTGGAAGGTTTAGACATCTTGCCTTTTAAGGAAGATTGAAACTTGTATGTAAACTAAACTAAATCAAATCCTCCTCCCCACCCCATCTCTACGCAAATTGTTTTAGATCACTGGCTAGCAACACCCTACCCCAATGTGAGACTCCAGCATTTGAGAGCCAGCCCTTGTCTTTATCATTTTTTTGCGATTCATTTACCTTAGACTTGACCCATGTATCTGCAGCTCAGTGAAGAAAATATTTTTATCTTCATATCATGGTTTGAGGATGGGGAGAAGATGAAAAAAAGCTAGAAAGAAAGTTTGGATAGTCAAATACTTAAGGAAAAAAAAAAGCACTCATTCAAAACGTGTTCAGATTTCCTAAATTTAAAGTACTCTGAATGCAATTCACCTTCAATTCTGGTTTAAATGATGTAAAACTTGACCCCATCCTCCCTATCCCTAGAAAAGGGATGCGAGGAGGAGCAGCAGGTGTGCATACAGGGTGTAAAAACTCTTATATGTGGAAACTTTGAATAAGTTTTTGTAGAATGAAACCTCTATAGATTAGAAATGCACACTTTTTATTAATTTAGTAGAACTTTATAATAATCCTCCTTATCTCTGCCACAAGGGAGCTGTTTCTCTCTAAACTAGGACAAATTTACATAAATTAAAATCTTGCTTTGTTAAGCTTCAAGTTTCAGAGGGAAGGGAAGGGGGATCTATTAATAATCTACAATTCTTAGGTATCTACTCTGAGCTGGCACTGTAGCATCTGATTAAGGCAAGCATCTCACTTCATTTTGCCAGACCCTCTGAGTTGGGACCACCGAGGTTCTGAGGCCAAGGACTTGCCCAGGGTCATAGAGCTGCTTAAGAGACAGGCTCAAATTCAAGGTCTATTTGATTCCAAAGCCTCTAACCCCTTTCTCCTTTACCAGTCTTAAGGGTATTTTCCCCATTAGTTCCAATAACTAATGTGATTGGAGTTCTGAATCGTGCATTTAGCCTTATGAAAAAAAAAAGGAGATAATACAAGAAAAGTAAGACCAATGCACATAATAAATCCATCGTAGTAGGTTTGCCTAGCCTCATGACTGGTACCTTCAAATGAAATTTTCTTTTCAAATGCCACAAGTAGTCTATTCTATTACTTAAACATTTTAAAAACATTCTAAATTATTTCTCTTGAGGCTATAACTTTTGAAAGGACTTTCTGGAATTGTTTAAACATGTAGGCTTTCTCCTTCAGAGCTATAACAACTTATATGTAAAACAAATTCATCCACGTGCTCCTAGCTTATTCCCCTTGCTCCCCATTTTCACTCATTTAGAGAAGTCTAAGCCAGGTTTTCAAAATGACTTTTCCTAGTTTTTCATCTTTTGAGACTTAAAATTTAAATTTATGTCTTTGGTACCCCAGGCCTTCTCATTTCTTAATTTATTTTTCACTTACTTCAAGCCATCAACATATCCCTGCCATCAGGTTTGATTTATATTGCCTGGGAACATAAGCCAATCATGAATCTTCCTTGGGAATGCCAACATGGCATGAGAGAGAGAGCTTACTTTAATGATCTTTTTATAGCAGAAAACAAAAGGCAAAGAAATCAGTGGGACTTTAAAAACACTATTAAGCAAACCCTCTAAGCCTACAGTAACTTAAGAAACTCGGCTCTTCTCTGAATCCAAAATTGAAAGCAACAATCCTTTGGACTATTTCTCTCTGCTATTCTCTCCTTTTTACACATAGGAACTGGAATTGGCCAGTTGAAGTTATAAGTAAAAGACCTCAAATATCTGCAACGTTTTTCCCTCCACCACTGCAGATCTTGTGTGCATCTCCACCAAATGCAGGCCCTTCCTGTTTTACCCAACCAGGTGAACATATCTGGTCCTTTATGCTGTGCCCCACTGCTAACTGAGCATGGGTACCTTCTGCATCTCAGGGTGTTTGTGTTGGTTCTTTGTGTTGTCAGTCACAGAAATCAACACTGGTGATTCAGCTGAAGAGCAAGAAGTTAGCAAGAAGTTGTGGTATCTCCCAGTCACAAGCAAGCCTCAGTCAGGGGATGAACCAGGGGGGCTCCAGGGACATGAGCTACAAGAATCCATAGACCTTCCAACCACTGTTCTATACTTAACATGGCTCAGATTCAAAGACTCTCAGAGTTGATGTCTTTTTGTTCCATAGTTAGATTCTCAGGAGAGGCTATCTCATTAATCCAGCCAAGGCCAGGTGACTACCTCAGGTCCCTGAGTGCACTCATGGCCACCAAGGGTCAAACCTTACACCCTGGGAGCTATGCCTTGAGAAAGGAAAGTTACTGGGCCCCAGGAGGCTTCTCCAAGGGATGTCTCATAGATACAGGCTCCATGCCAGTGCATAGCACCACTGAATCTTCTGAGGTTGTTCAGAAGGGTGACAGTCCAGGAGACAGCTCAAGTTTAATTTGCAAAGACTAAGTTAACAAATGCAAGATTAGCATATATGATCTCAAGCAATAGAAAATTTTATTTTTTCTTAGTTTAACTTGCAAATATTAATAATACATGTACTATGTGCAAAAACGATGTCTCATAACATGGGTCTATTAAAAAAGAGCTGACCCCTGCCTTTGAAGCAAGTGTTTTCTGAGACTGACCTGAAAATCTGAATTAATGGTCATTCATTCACTCATTCATTCTTTCCACAAATATTTATTGAGCTCCTACTATATGCTAGGCACTGTCATGATTCTAGGGGGTTCAGTAGTGAAGACAAGTGGCAAAATTTTCTGTCCTCATGCAGTATTCATTATTAGATAAGAAAAGTAAGTAATAGACAAAAGGAAGGTCCAAATCTTGGTTCTAACATTTAATGGGTGAGGGGCACATTTCGGAATCTCTCTGTTGTTCAGTTTTCTCATTTTTAAACTGAGAATGATAATGTACCTGCTCACGGTGTTGTCATAGCAGTGTATGTGTTATGTAGCAAGAGCTGCTGTCATTGCCACCTGCATCATCATCGTCACTATCGTTATGTAACTCTTCAGAAAGATTTTCATCCCCTCTTACTCTGAGGTCAGCGCTAGCAATTATCCCTCTCTTTACACTATTTCACCAAAAAGCTCTTTTTAACCAGACTGATAGAGCTGAGCATGGGAGTTTTATATTTACTCCCTGAGTGTGTAAGGGACTGTATTGGATGCTGAGTTCACCAGAAGCAGATACTGAGACAGAGTTTGGGATTCAAGATGTTTATTAGGGATCATCAACACCTGTGAAAGTAAAAGAGACGAAGCAGAATTGGACAAAGCTCAGCAAATTTGTGACCAACCTTCAGGATGTCCTGAGCTAGTACTGTCCATTAAAATGTCCCTACTTGAGCCATGATGACTGAGTTTTTTAGTATCCCCAGTACTGTCACTCACTAGCGAATCTGTAGTACCTAGCCAGGGTGTCTCCATGTCTACCACAGACTAGAGTAAGGCCTGAATAAGGGGGAAAAAACCATGATATTAATCCCTAGAAAACTTACAGTTTAGTAAATGAAAGGCCATATGGATAGTAATAACAGAGAGAATATGCTCGGGCAAAGAGCTGCTAAGTCTTATGAGACTTCATTTAATAGAAAGATTACTTCTGGCTGAGATAAGAACACAAAATAATAGTGTTTAACTCTTTAGGCTAAGAGGATGTTCAAAGATGAATTGAACAAGAAATTAATAAGCTCTTGCACAATTAGTATATTAGTGGTTCTCATTTAATTGAATTGAATCACTTTAATTAAATTGGCATGAGAACATCTGACAGTCTATATCAGTGCAACTCATAGTACAGTCCACACACTGTGATGGTCTGCAGACTATTTGTTACCAGCTCTTAACTAGATAAATACAGAGAGTAAGAGTAAGCATTTAGAAAAGTTTCTAGCAATTTGACATAGTGATTTCCCATCTATTAAAGTTTACAATAAAAAATTTGCACTTGTATTTTGTTCATCTGGTTTTTTTCTACTTCATTTTCATGGTAATTCATTTTTATTATGCTTTACAAAAGGGTTAGTCTGTAATGGATTAGAGTTTTAAAAAATATATATTCTTTTACCATGCAGTTTAAGAGTCTCTGGTCAACATCACATATGTCTTGTTTTCATACACACATTTTAAAAATTTATTTATTTATTTATTTATTCATTTATGTATTTATTGGCTGCGTTGGGTCTTTGCTGCTGTGCGTGGACTTTCTCTAATTGTGACGAACAGGGGTTACTCTTTGTTGCAGTGTGTGGGCTTCTCATTGTGGTGGCTTCTCTTGTTGCAGAGCACAGGTTCTAGGTGTGCTTGCTTCAGTAGTTGTGGCATGTGGACTCTAGAGCTCAGGCTCAGTAGTTGTGGTGCATGGGCTTAGTTGCTCCATGGCATATGGGATTTTCCTGGACCAGGGATCAAACCCGTGTCCCCTGCATTTGCAGGCAGGTTCTTAACCACTGCACCACCAGAGAAGTCCTTCATACCTAATTTTAATTTTTAAAATATATATATATTTCATTAAATCTAAATCCTGGTCATGATTATGGTTGTTAATTTGGAAGTATCACTATATCTCATTTAGTAAATGAGAGTATAACCCCTACGAATTGCCTAAAATGAGAGTTTTTATATATATATATATTCTGTGTTTATCTTTAGCACAGAGATTCTTAAGTCCTTGGAATCTCTGGAGTGATAAGAATGTCGTATGTATGGTAATGGGATGACTGGTAGTTGGAGGTCCCTAAATAGTTACCAGATGGGAGTTGGTTACCAGAAAGTCTATGATTAGAGAGTTGGAGATTTTGGTCCCATTCTTGAGCTCCAAGGCCCTCCTGGAGAGGGGCTAGAGACTTAGTTAATCACCAATGGCCAATAACTTAATCAATCTTGCCTACATAATGAAACCCCCATAAAAACTCTTACCAGACAGTGTTTGGAGAACTTCCAGGTTAGTGGACATGTGGAAGTGCTGGGAGGGTGGCCCCACACACCTCCACCCCCACTCTGCTTTTTGCATCTCTTTCACTTGGCTATTCCTAATTGTATGCTTTTTAATAAACAGACACACTTAAGTGTTCTCCTGAGTTCTGAGTTCTGTGAGTTGTTTAGCGAGTTACCAAATCTGCAGACAGGGTCACGGGAACCTCTGAATTTGTAGAAATACAGCATAATTCAGAGGAGCCTGGGCACCTCATTTGCAGCTGGCATCTGAAGTCTTGTGGGTCTGAGACGTTGACCTGTGAGGGCTGTGCTAACTCTGGGTACTTAGTGTCAGAATTGGATTGAATTTCAGGGCATCCAGCTGGTGTCAGAAAATCAGAGAATTGGAGACTTTGTTAGTGTTAGTAAACACCACACATTTGGTGTCAGAAGTGATGCCAGGAAACAGACAAAACTATTTTATGAGTCCAATTTCCTACAAACTTTTATTTAATTATAAGAGATACTCACATGTATGTGACATCAACAGAATGAAATAAAACCAAATTAATATGTAATAAAATTCTTAAAAGAGCATTGGCAGATAAATACATTTCTGATAAAATATTAAAAACCCTCAAAATGAGTTATCAAACATAAATACAGAAATGTCATGATTTTAAAAGTTTGTCAACAGTACCCTCAAGCTGCAAAAGAAAACAGTGAAAAATGAACAGAGCAAAATGCACTGAGATGAGACCTTGCTCTTTCTACAGAGCTTGCCCCAAGGTATTTCACAGTAGACCACTCTGCCACAAGATCTGTTTCCTTGGATCTTATGGAAAATCCCAGCCATCATAAATTATCATTATCTGTTTTAATGTGAGCTAAAAGAAGGAAATTACTCAAACATCATACATTGAATTAAAATCTAGCACATATACAACATCAAGTTAGTGGGGATACATTTGTAAAAACAGATCCTTTTTTTTTTTTCAAAAATAAAATATATTGGAGGAGGGAGCAAGATGTCAGTGTAGGAAGCTTCTGAGCTCACTCCCACCCCCCGCCCCTACACACACAAAGACATCAAAACTACACCTACATATACGGTAACTCTTGCTGAGAATGACTTGAAGGTTAGCAGAAGGTTCTCCTACAACAAAGTCTATAAAGAAATAACCATAAGGAGTCTGGTAAAAAGAGAGGAGAGGGGCTTCCCTGGTGGCACAGTGGTTAAGAATCTGCCTGCCAATGCAGGGGACATGGGCTCAATCCCTGGTCTGGGAAGATCCCACATGCTGCAAAGCAAAAAAGCCTATGCACCACAACTATTGAGCGAGCATTCTAGAGCCCGCAATTATTGAGCCCCAGTGCCACAACTCCTGAAGCCCACGTGCCAAGCCCATGTGCCTAGAGCCCATGCTCTGCAACAAGAGAAGCCACTGCAATAAAAACGCCGCGCACCACAGCAAAGAGTAGCCCCCGCTCGCCACAACTAGAGAAAGCCCGTGGGCAACAACAAAGACCCATCAGAAATAATCATTCTCTAACACTGAAGCTAATTGAGCATTAATACCCAATAAATGATTCATTATAATTACTTTAAAACTGTGATTTGGAAATTGATGATTTTTAAAGTAAATATTCTCCCCCATTTTCTATTACTCATCACTTAAAAGAAACTCTCTAATTTGTAAATGATGTAAAATAAGCCAAAACCTTGGATACTTTGATAAATTATAAGGATTTTGTTGCCAGGATATGAAGTTTGTGTATTGACTGGAAAACAGAGAAAGAAAAGGGCCAGATATTAAACATTAGTTTGTGGATGTCAAGTACTGATTGGGAAAGACCAAAATTTGATTCTACAGGAAACATTTTCTGAGTGTGTATGATAGACACTCAACAAATTATTATTAATTGATTCATATATGACTGAACTAATGAATAAATTAATGTTCTTAACAAGGAGTCTCTCCTACAGGAATAATTTCTTTGGTATGACTGTCCTCTGGTTACAGCTGATTTTCCGGCGGGATGAATCTTTGCTTACCAAGAAAGTCTTCAATTTACAGTTGACTTTTCTGAATGAAACTAATCCCCATAAACTGGACCTTTTCCTTAGGTCAAGTCTACCTTACAGTGTAAATGAATAAACTGACATTTTGCATTTGTGTTGAATTCTTATGAACTTGGTGAAAATCAATTGATTTCCAAAGATCTGACCATAAGATAAAAGACAAAAGTTGAGATTTGCCCCAGAGTAAAGTAGCTAAAATCATGAGCCCTCGAGAATCTGAAGTAGAAATCCATTTGTGAAACGCAGACTGGAACGATTACCTGGACTTATCTTGTCTACTCACAGCCTTCACCACTGGCATATTTTCCACCCATATATACATAGACATATACACTCATATTAGAATAAATCCGATCTGCTCACTTTTCCCTCTTCTATTCTGGTTTAACCCCTAAAGAGATGCATGTTAAAGCCAGAAGTGCTTCACTTTCCTAGGGGAGAATGAGAACTATAAACTGTAACTGGCTACTTGCCACTGTTGAGAGGAGAGGCAGAAAACATCTGATCGACACTTCTCCACTGTTGTCCAGCTCTCTCACTTCCTTATGGGCTAATGGTTTATGCATGTCATCCCCTGAATGTCATTTCAATCTTTAGGTTGACAGAAGTTATGATTTAAGGCTCAAGTAGATACTATCTTTTTAAAGACCCAATGGAGTTGTAGATCTTAAAAAGAAAGAAAAATTTATACTCACCACACTCAGCTGATGTTCAACTATCCCTTTATAACTCTCTCATAAAGAATTTGCCTTAGGCAATCATTTGAGCACTATAGAGTTACTGAATAAAGGTAAACATCTTGGATACCTTGAGTTCAATAAAATTTACCACTCATTATGTGTAACTCCAAGTAACTTTGGTGGTTTAGAGTTAATGGAGGTGAAAATCAGAAGAGTTGGCGGGAATTCCCAAGAGTATCAGAGAATTAAAAACTCAGATAAATTCAGCATGGTAATAGTGGAATGAAACTTAAGGATCAGTTGGTCATGGCTTGTTAAAATTGTGATCTTAAAAACTTTAGGTTGGCAGATGTGTAATATTTACTGATGCAAAGGTCAAGTAGTCAAATTTTGGAAGCTCTGGTTAAATAAACTGAAATCAAGTCTATGTCCTGTTATATTCCTTATAGTCCTTAAAATGTTAACAATACTTAGTGTACCTCCAAGAGGGGCATATAAAAAGTATACAGCACTCCAAGAAAGGTATGGAAAAAGCATAGAACACTTCCGAGGGTTATTTGATCATAGCACTCTTTCTTCATAAAACATCTATGAACATTTTATGGAATACAGTTTGAGAAATGCTGACCTAGTTTAATTTCCTCATTTCAAAGGTGAAGAAGGAGACTTTGTGAGAAGAATTTGTGCAAAATTACAAACAAGTCAGTGACAGAACTACAACAATAAAATCAGAATTTTCTACACTACATATGGCTTAGGAAACGTTAGTGGGATGTGGGAAAATTATAATTATGTATGGTATTATATCAGGTGAACTATACATGTAATGGCAAAAGGAATCAAGCAATCAAAGATAATCTACTTTCATTTTGATGTTAGTGCAAATTATTTTGTTAAAAAGAAAAGAAAAGCCCAGAGAAGAATTTATCAGCAGTACAGAACCAGAGAAATTATAAGCAAGGGAACTATTAGTAAGTCCCTTCTGTGTGGTAAGTAATTTACCTGCAAGGGTGAGTCAAAAATTATCCACACTCTGATAAAAAAAAATGTGGTACTTATACACAATGGAATATTACTCAGCTGTAAAAAGCAATGAAACTGGGACATTTGTAGAGACATGGATGGACTTAGAGACTGTCATACAGAGTGAAGTGAGTCAGAAAGAGAAAAACAAATATCGTATATTAACACACATATGCAGACTATAGAAAAATGGTACAAATCAACTGGTTTGCAAGGCAGAAATAAAGACACAGATGTAGAGAACAAACATATGGACACCAAGTGGGGAAAGCGGGGAGGGTTGGGGGGGAATGAATTGGGAGATTGGGATACCAAATCGTACACTCTAAATACATGCAGTTTATTGTATGTTAACTGTATCTCAATAAAAGTTGTTAAAAAAATTATCCACATTCTGGCTGTGGAATTTATTTTAATTAACTTTTAGAAAAGACAAATACATCATTTTTCTACATAATCTCCTTGCTCTTCAATACACTTTGTCCATCTGTCAAGAATCTTTCGTATTCCCTCATTAAAAAATGTTTTAAGCTGAACTGTGAGCCACAAATTCACTGCTGTCTTCACTTCTTCATCAGAAGTGAATCCGGCTCCTTCTTGATGGCTAACACTTGTGCTACCTTCCTTGAACTTTTCTATCCATTCATACAGACTTCACAACAAAACACTTTCTCCATACTGCACACAAAGTCTTCAAATACACCCTCAGACCATAAAAAATGAATCACTGCACGCTGCTCCTCTTTCATGCAAATCACGAGTGAGGCATCCATTTTTGCTCGCACCGCAGTTACACATGAATTGACGTAACATGTTCACACCTGCAGTGACTGGGGGCACAGTAGCCTCAAACAGAAAGTGCTGATAAGATAGTGTGGCCAACAGAAGTTTTAACACAACCAGAGGGCGGATAATTTTTGACTCACTCTAGTAATTATCGTATTGAACTGATCTTCACAACCAGTCTGTGAGGTAGAGCATCAGCTTGATTGCAAACAGCAGAAAACTTGACAAACAGTCAACAACAAATAGTGGCTTAAAAATAGAGGTTTATTTTTATCATGTTAAAACCCTCCTGGAGGTAGACATTGGATACAGCCCCTGGAGGAAATCAGTAAGGATTTGGACTCCTGCCTTCTTCACACTCAATGGAAGGGTCTTGTGCTCACCGTCGTTCATGGCTGCTGCACCTCTAGGTATTTTGTCTGAGTTTCAATATTGAAGAAGGGGGCTGAGAAGGGGTTGAAGATTTGTTCCAGCTGAATCAGTTCTTTTTCATCAAGAAAACAGTCTCTTTTCTGGAAGCTCCACCAAGTAGACTTCTGTTCATATCTAATTGGCCAGAACTATCCCATAACCTTCCCTGCAAGGAACCCTGGGAAATCAAGTTGAATTTTCTTTTCTTTTAAAGCTAGACACATGGTTGATCCAAACCAAATCAGGGTGCTGTGTTATATAGAGAAAGGACAAAGAGCTTGGGATAAGATGACTAGTGGTGTCTGTCCATGCAGGTATCATTATTCCTATTTTCCTATGAGAAGAGTGAGATTTCAGGAGGTTAAATATTTGGCCAGTGTCACACAGCTTATAGGTAGATATCAGAGAATGAAGCCAGACCTACCTGGGGTCTCAAAAACTGGTATGTTTTCCAGCTTCTCTGGGAGGGAACAGAGACAAACAGGAAACAACATTCAAATTTACTTATCATGTTAAAAACCTACAGAATTCAGACAGGGAAAAGCTGTAGATTTGGCTCATGAAAAGAAAGAAAAGCAGAGTTCTAAAGTGCCTGTTTGTTCACTTTATTCATCCCACAAAATGAGCTCTAAGTTGAGGAATAAACATCATTTTTCTTGGCCTCTATTAGAATACATGGTATTTGAGCTACGATGAGAATATATACTCCTAAAAGTAGGGCCCCTTTGATATTTTCATTGATTCTTTTCTCTGATGCCTTTATGTCATTCTTCTTCCCCTCCTCTACCTCCTTTCCTTCTTCCTCATCTCCCTCTCCAGATGCACAGTCATCGCCCCCCACCCCCGGCTCCCCACACACACACCCTTTTCAATATATTCTATGTCCTGGGAATTTTCCAGATTAATTTCTTCTCATAGAGTCCAAGAGAAAATGAAGAGAAGATGCAAAAATGACCCTCCATCCTCGCTGCAAGAAAGCTTCTTGTTGCTAGGAAACCAACGGTAGGTGCTAACCATCCCTCACTAAATGAGGGCAGCTCCCAGCAGAATAATTCTTTTTGTGGAAGAACCTAGACCATGATTTCACTTCCTACCTCCAACTGGCTCTGTCCACATGTATGTTTTTATTCTCCAATAACAAGCAGCAGGAATGATTAAAAGTGATTTTAGGGATGTGAAATTTCACCTATGAGGAAGATCAGAGGAGTTGTATAACATAATATAGTCATAAAATTGAAGGATTTCTTATTCTCTAAATATTTCAATCATTATTTAGAGAGGAGGTGCTGTTCTGCACGGGAGCAAACTAGAAAAACATTTAAATCTTATTGGGGTTAAATATATAATGGAAGGATTATTGCTGGAAGTTTTTACATTTCAACCGAGATAGGCATATGGATAGATAGAAGTAAAGTATGATGTTGTCTGTATACAGCATATCATTAGTTATATCATTAACAAGGCACATTCTCTGAACTGATTTTTTTTATCTTTTTTGGCACAGACACATGTTGTAGGTTGTTTGCTCAAGTCTGGCCTGAAGGGAGCTAAACTTAGAGATCTAGGATTATATCATTTTAGGGTGAGAAAAAGGATAATACAGGACATAGGACAGTTTAGAAAGAAATGATTCATTCATTCATTGAACAATTATTTCCATGTCCGTTATATATGAGGCTCTTGTTAGATGTTGGAACAAAAAGGTCTGACCTCTCAGAGCTTATGCTTTGGTGGAAGAGATGATTAACAAACAAGATAATTACGAAACGTATGTATTGGATAATATTACGCTAAGAAAAAAATTGAGCAATGGAGGGGAATTTGAAATGTCAGGGCAGGTGATGAAAGGTGAATTTTAAGTTAGAATCTGATGGAAGTGAGAGCGAGAAATATGCAAATGTCTGGGGGAAGAGGATTCTGGGTAGTGAAGAGCAGGGGAAAGAATGTGACAGGATGCACCTGACATGTGCACAGAATAGCAAGGAGGTCAGTGAGGCTGCCACAGGGGTGCTGTTGAAGAGAATGGTAGGAATGGATGTTACAGATGTGTAACCAAAGAGTCAGTACTCACAGAGGAATCATGTGCTCTTCTACATATCCCCGTCTCCCTTGCAGGTGGTTCATGCCACGTGCCTCCCTCTGAGCAGAAGCAATATTTATCACTTACAGGTGAAGGCAGTAAAGAGACATTGTACCTCCTCTATATCTCTCTGCCCTGCTACCCTGTCCTTCAAATTCAACTGTTCCAAATGGTTAGAACTATCTGACCCACATCAGACTTCACCTCAATGAAACATAAAGCTTTGCTACCTTACACCACTGAAATTGGTAGGGTACACTTGTTTCTGCAAGAGTCTGGCCTGCCTGACTAATATAGCTGTGGTGCTACTAGAAGAGTTTAAACAGAGGACTGACATTGTCTGCCTTACATTTTAAAAATATAACTCTAGCTGCCATGCTAAGAATAAGTAATCTATGAGGTCATGTGGAGCAAATGGAGAGAGAGAAGGGTGAAGTAGGAGTCTATTGCACTGGTGCAGGTGGAAAAGAGTGGTGGCAGGACAAGGGTTCTGGCAATAAAGGTGGTAAAAAGTGATCAAATTCTGAATATGCGGGACTTCCTAGGTGGTGCAGTGGTTGAGAATCCGCCTGCCAATGCAGGGGACACGGGTTCGATCCCTGGTCCGGGAAGATCCCACATGCCACGGAGCAACTAAGTTCATGCGCCACAACTGCTGAGCCCGTGCTCTAGAGCCCATGAGCCACAACTACTGAGCCCACATGCCACAGCTACTGAAGCCCACGCATGTAGAGCCTATGCTCCACAAGAGAAGCCACTGCAATGAGGAGCCCGTGCATCACAACGAAGAGTAGCCCCCACTCATCACAATGAGAGAAATCCCGTGTGCAGTGATGAAGACCCAATGCAGCCAATAATTAAATAAATTTATTTTTAAAAATCTGAATATGCTGCCGACAGACTTAGAGTGAGGTGAGAGAGAGAGAAGAGACAAAGAGTTCGATCTGAGCAAGTGGAAGGATGGAGTTGCCATTCACTGAGATAGGGAAGGTGGGAGAGGCGAAAAGCCCAAGAACTCAATTTGAAATTAGAGATGGCTATTCAGCATATGAGCAGAATTTAGAATGTAGACGCCTACACATTCAAAGTAAGGATACAGGGTAGATAGTTGGATGGAAGCATCTGAAGTTCAGAAGAGAAGGCTGGTGGTACATATTTGAGAGTCACCAGCATACAGATTGTTTTAGTCATTCCCCTAGGGAATGAGTATTATTGAAGAAAAAAGAAACCTGTAAGTATGGTACTTCGTGAAAATGCATACAGATTCTAGAAGATGACTTCTAAGTCAATTTCTGCTGATAAGCTTCATTTAGGAAAAGCAGACAGATGCTATGCTGAAAAATACATTGGCAAATCCTTTTCTCATCAATATTCTGAAGCTGGGAAGCGGGATTTATGGTGGCAGTGGACTCACAGCAGTAGGTTTTCACCTGTGAAGTAGGATGGGTCTGAAAAGAAGTTATCCAAAAATGCTTATATGGGACTGAAGTGTCTGTGTGGAGAGAAGAATGAAAGTTGTGTCTGCACGTAAAGAAAGCCATTACTGATTGGAAGAGGAAGCGTGTATTAAAATGATGCCATCCTTCACTGTCAGGCCTCCTGGCACTTGAATCTTGACTAGGCACTGTTGGCCACTTCACTCATGTGCTGGTCACACAGCAATGGAGCAGAAAGACCAGCAGGCTTCTTCCAGTGCCGCCTCTGGAGGGGAACAGGTGATGTCTCCATTCTGATTTGTTTGCATATGAACCTTCCACCCTTTTTCTCCCGGTGATGGATCTGAGTGGTCATTAGATTAAACAACACGAATATGTGTGTGTTTGCAATTGTGTTTTCAGGATCAGCTCGATGCTGTAACAAACAAGCTTATTAGCTGAAAAGCTGAGCAAAATAAAAGGTTTATTTTTAATCCTATTAAAATCTAATTCCATATTTGGTAAGTAGCCTTCCATGTAGTGGTTCTGATACTCAAATCCACTGTTTCCTGGGGCCTCAGAGTTTTTCACTAAGACCTTCTGCATCCAGTCAGGGAAGGAGAGAAGACAGTGAACATGAAAATTTCACAGGAGTTTTCAAGGTGTTAGAGCTGGACGTTGCATTCGTTGCTTCCATTCATATTCTACTGGCCTGAATTCAGTCCATGGCCTCACGTAACTTCACAGGCAACTGGAAGAGGTGACCCAGCTGTGTGTAGGAAGAACAGGAATGGGTTAGGTGAGTGTCTAACCATTCTCTGTGATTGTGTAGAAGGTCACCCTATTATCTGCAGTCTTACCCAGATCTTGGGTAGATTTATGAATCTGAAATAATTTCTCTTTAGAATATGACCTTGAAACTGGTCCAGAACCTTCATCAACTAATTGTTATTAAATAATTAAACAAAGTTATTGAACCTCTTTGACCAGACACAGTTCTGAGCACTAAATATCTATAGGTAAATAAGAAACAGTCCCTGTCTTCAACGAGCTCACAGTTGAATAGGGGAAATAAACATACAGAACAGTATTACAAGCCTCAGAGAAAGGTGTGAAAAATTAACTCCAATTGGCATGACAGAGTTTGAAACAGAATTCTATGAAAACTTAAAAAAGGAGATAGTGCTTAAAATGAAAGATAGAAGATGAGAAAGAATTCTCCAGGTAGAGAAGAAAAGTAAGAGAATTACAGAAGAAGGGAATCACACAGTGCATCAGAGCCAAGCTCCGAGGGAGCAGCTCAAGAGGCAGGTTAGTGTGAAACTGTGAGGGGCCTTAGATGCTGAACCAAGCAATTTAGATCTTGTACCATGAGTCAAGAGGATCTGTAAAGAGATGAAGAATGACAAGCTTCAATTCATAGCTTAGAAAAATCATTTAGGCAAAGAGAGGCAATAGACTGGAGCTGAGAGGAGAGGAGAAGAGTGAGCAGTTAGGAGGCTACTCCCATGACACACATAGGGATGGAAAGAAGATAGCCTTGATAAATAAACCTACTTTGAAACATAAAATCAATAGGCCTTGATAACTTTGTAGGGAGGGGGCAGAGCAGGACAAGAGAGTGTAAAACCTAACTCATTTAGCTTTGTTTCCCCAGTCATTGGCTTGGTGCCTAAAACTTAGCAAGTGTTGCTTCGTTATTTCTGCCCAAGGGAAGTGATTTCAGAAGACTGAGAAGGTTTTCAGCTATAAAATAAATTCCTTCCTCAAAAGCCCTCTCATCCTGGAAATTTGTTTAATAAGGGTTTAAAACCTTCCATTATAACACACTGTGTTGTTGAGGCTGCCAGGAAATGGGCACTCTTGAACATCACCAGTGGGAGTGTACGTGGGTAAAGTTCAACTGAGAGTGATTTGGTAATACCTATTAAAATTACAAATGCATATACCCTTGGACCCAGAGATTCTATTTCTGGGAAATTTTCCTACAGATAAATTTGTACATGTTCAAAATGGCTTATGAATAAGTTCGTCATTGCAGCCTTGTTTTTAACAGTAAAAGACTGAAACAACTCAAATGTCCCTAAATAGCAAGCTGATTAAATATCTTAGGGTATACTCATAAAATGAAATTCCGTGGGTATAAAAATAAAAGAGAGTGAGTTTACTTTCTATGCATTGATAAAGATCTTCAGGATGTACAAAGTAAAATAAGTAAAATGTGAACAGTAAACATAATTTGGGACCCTTGAAGTAAAAGGGGGGATCAGAAATTATACTTATATTTGTCTTTTCTTTTATAGGCATAACAATGCTGGAATGAGACGAAAGGAACAAGAAAGGTCTTTAAATCATATGAATGTATTACCTATTCAAAAAATTGAACTAAAAATACTATATCATTCTATAATTGTTTAAAATATAAAACACTTTCCCCACCCTCATCCTTATTTCCTGTTCCCAATCTCAGGTATTACATTGACTTAAATTTGCATCAGTATGGACATAATATCAGATCTTTTCATAAGAGCAGAGATGACAAGTCTTGAGAACTCTGTATGCCTGAAGAAGTGAGATAAGGGGGTACCACGCTAGAAAGAGAAGTGTGTGTAAAAAGTGGGTCACCCTTACCTGCTTTATAATATTGCAACAGATTTAAAATACACATACAATTTGTTGGGCTATTTATCACAAAGATGTTATTTCTTTAGGGCTTTTTCACGGGCTATGACATGTCCATTAGTTAATCAGAAGTATAGGCAGAGTTTTCCAGATTTGAAATATTAATAAACCTGAGGTCTGTGGTTTCTTGAAATTTTCCTCTAGGTGTTTCATAATAATTGGATCAGTTTTTAAAGTAAAGGTAAATTTGCCTGGACTCTCTGGCAATATACCAGCCTATGAGTCCTTCATTTGAAGAATATTGATAGATATATCTATTTGAAGGCTGATATTTGACCAGTATCTGTGGACTCAAGAAAATTAGCTATTGCTACCCAACCAGCACAACTCCTAAGGGAAGCCATGACCCATCAGACTAATAGATTCTTCACATTACCCATTTTATACCACATTCTTGAAGATTCCTCCATGATCCTAGAAGATATTCGTTAAAAAACACTTATAGCCAGAGATGGATTCCATATAAGCATCTCAAAAAAAATGTTTATTCTCCCTAAAAGCTAAGTTGCTCACTTTGTTCATTTTGTAAGTAACTGAGTGGCATACAACCAAAAAGGAAGTTGGAAACAGCAAGTAAATGGAGAGTCTTTTAATTTGTCTCCTTACTACACTCAGGAAATCTCTGGAGACATGGAAGACACTCACTGATAATCTTGGATCAAAATCAGCATCCTAGTATACCCAGCACTTGGTTTGAATTACACAACCCAACTTTTCCATCCCCACCAGCATTCATTCTAGAGTTAAGAAGGGAGCTTGTACCATTTGCCCTCCAGCATAAATTTTTTTTCTCTCCTGCTGTCCATAGACCTCTTATTATGTCCATTTTCTCCTACCACAAACTGCTCTGGCATTTCTCATGAGTTTTTGGAGGATATGCTTGTCACCTCACAGAAGGGGGTACCCTGGTATTATCTGTCCTCAGCGCATGCCCTCAGACCACGGGGAAGGAGACATAGTGAATGTCATTTCCACAGATGGCCTGTGGAAAAACCAGAACCCATGAACCTCAACTAATGACTGTGCTCATGAAGTTATGGCAGATTTTGAAACCTCCAGTTTCTCATTTGCTGTTTCTGTATAGAAGCCTCCCACCACCCATCTGCACTTACTTCAGCTTTTACTGCTAGTCAGGAGGAATCGCTGACCTTGGACACAGAGCGTAATTGTCTTGATATTAATATTATCATTTCCTAAGAGAAATTAGAATCTGGTCCTGACCAAGGACAGGGATGAGAAGGGGAACAGAGCTTCCAGGCTGTTGAGTTCTCTTTTCTCTGTGTCGTACCCACTCAAGCCAGCATCTCTAGGTAATATTCCCAAGCAGGTTAAGTGAGCTTTTATTGTTGTTGTTGTGAACCATTGTGTAGATTCAGAAATTTCTTTTTAAATCTCTCCAGTTGGATTTAATCTCTCATTCCCCCATGCTTCCTCATCATAGAATTTTTTTTTCACTCTGCCTTATAAAAGGTTTAGATTCCAACCAGTCTGGTCCACTGGATGATAATTTTCTCAAAGACAGAGACCATACCTTATCCATCTGTAGCCATTAGAGGCCCCCACACATTCAAGGCATAGGGCAAGCAGTAGGTTCTCATGAAATATCTGCTCATGTCTTCAGAGCCACGCATCAGGAAACGATCCTCCAAGATTAGTATTTAGAGGTACAAAATAACTTAGGGATAATCAAGTCTTATAAAATCCCTTTAGTTTTAAGTCAGGTATTTCTAGCTATTTTTCTTTCATTTCTACTTATTTTAATAATTTATTAGTATTTATAAGCAAACACATCTAACATTTGGTAGAAATAAAATGGTTCTTGCCTAAAACAAAAAGGGGTCCTTAGCATTCTTCATAACCACTTGAGTACATAAATCTAGATTTACATGTATAAATCTATATAAATCATTTTTCTTTCTCAAGAAAGGAAAAATGGTGACTCTAATATACCTAAAAAATAACAATTTCTATTGATTCCCATGGAAGTAGAAGGCCATTTTCCCTCCCTCCTGTTAGTGCACAGCTACAAATCTTATTCGTTACAGCTCAAAGGCTTCTTCATAGAAACACGTTTACTATTAGTAAATTCTTAACCAATAAGAACCTCTGCTTCTTCAAAGGGGTCAGCACCCATTTGCCTTCAAAATCTCTCATAAAGCCAAAGTACTATCATGGCACATTTGGAATCAGAACCTGGCCTTCCAAACATCGCCTAATACCTGCCTATAGTACAAAAGTCATGTTTCTACCATGCATACTATGGAGAAAAACACTGAACTGACCCCCGATTTCTAAGAGCAGACCTTTCCAATCTGCGTGACAGAAATAGGTTATAGGGATGCTGAGGGGAGCAACACTTCAGAGTCCAGGTGACCAGACTCTCTGGGATCGTCATCCTCAGCTGAGAGCAGCCTCTTCTGTTTACATAACAGTCCAGCAAATGGCATTTTCTACCTGTGCCATTATGTGAACAAGACAGGCAACATGCTTCAGGTCACAATCTGTTTGGGATGCAGTCTTCTCCTCTGAAAATCCATGCAGTACGGTGATACTCTGTCAAGCCACCAAAGTTCCTGGATTTCATTATCGTAGGAGGCTTTGTGATTGAGAAGCTTATGATCTCATGGAGAAAATGGAGTGCTAAGTTGAGATCACAGGTAAATACATTTACCTTTGATTTTTTGTTCAGTGGCCTTCTTTTGAGCAGCTTCCTTCTTTTTCTTGTCTTTTTTCTTTTTCTTTTCTTCCATCAACTGTTCTTCTTCTTGCACTAAATCCCTGCTAAGATTCCTTTCTACGTCTTTGGTAGCTTTAGCTTCCAATTCTCTCATGTATGTAAAGTGCACGAGCAAGTGGGGCGCGGCGAGTGAGGCTCGCGAGCCTCAAGCCCTCCGTAGCGCCCCGGGGAGAGGCCAGAGTCGCTGCCCCAGTGCCATTTTCTACACCGACCCGCTGCCGCCGCCGCCTTTCTAGCTATTTTTAAACATCCACTTCCTGTGCCAATATTTCTGTGGCCTTAAATGTGATTGCATTCTTTCCTGTAATATTTATTTATGATATAGTTGTTAGTATTAGGGACTATTTGTCACTTTTTTAAAAAGTTGAAACTCTCTGGGATGGCAGACAATCATTACTTCATTAGTTTATTTGGTTGAGAAAGGAATAGTAAAATTTCTTCCCTTAAGGCTACTGTAAGTGCTCCTGTGGTTCTTGGTCTTATCAGGGAATCAATCAATCAAACCATAAAGTTAGTTTCACAAAAATTGTTCCAGGGAAGGAAACGACCTGAAGGAAATAATCAGCAAAAGCATGACCTGGAGAGTGAATTTTGCATCTATGAGGCCATTCATTAATTTAGCAACTTATGATGAGCACCCACTATGGAACTTTCCATCTGCCAAGAGAGATTGACATTAACAAAATATCAAACACATTTAGACATAAAATAAATTATTTTAATTAACCGGTACTTAACAGTTTGAGGGATTAACTAACACTCTCCATTCACTCTATTAAACTTCCTGACTGATGCTCATGCTAACTGATACTGATCACTCTGCCAGGATGCTCTTCTCTGTTCCCATCAATTATGTCATATGCATTCCAAGACTCAGTTGTATTTGTTCCAAAACCCATTGATGCCAGTTGCAAAATGTATCATAATTAAATACCTTAGATACTTATCGTGCAAATCTATGAAATATGAGCATGAAAAGAGTGGTTTCTATGAGAACTATAGGAATGCTATAGAAATAAACAATAAAGACAAGCTACTAAACAATTATTAAATTAAGTATGGGTAAGGCAACTGTAAAAGACTGGGGAGAAAAACTTAAAATATAAAAGATTCTGCTTTCAGATTCCCTCTCAAATGTCATTTAGTTCTCTTTAAAAAAAAAAAGACTGGAGGATGTAGATATTGCATTTTTTGTGTGATTGATACATGAAAGATGATGGACGACTTCAGTCAATAAACAAAGTTAAACAGAAGACCTGCTTCTACGTCATAAGAGGGGAAAATAGATGTATGTTTATGTTTTGATTTAAAGTAAAATATTTAAATATTTTTCTCCTAATTCACTGCTTTAAAAGACTTGATTAACCAACTACCAGTCCTGGACAATTCAGACAAAAATGCTTCCTCTGAATGTAAAGTGCTTGTCATATGTGTCCTTGCAGTTCAACTGGATATGGTTTTTCTTTGACAAGTCCATCCAGAGAACAAGCCAACATTCAGTGACTGGGGGAAACCCACCTGCAGGTTTATAAGCAGCAAGTGACAAACTAGTTATAAGAATTACCTAAGATTTTAAGCACACACTCAACTCTTTGAAATTTTTATTAAAATATTTGCCATGTGTACTATTAATTTTGCATCACCTTTCAGAACTTAATGTAACACAGGAAAGAGTTTATAGAACTTTATGAGCTCCTGAATGGGTTACAAGGACAGACCTTCTAATATTTCTAATATTTTCCAGGATCAGACAGGGAGAACGCTATGCTACTTTCTCAAGGATTCCATCCTTGAAATCACTAACTGTTATCCCTAATAATGTTGTTGTTAATTTTTCACGATGAAATGAATAAATGGAAACATACAGTTTGTGATTTTTTATTAATAACTATTAAGCTCTGCATATTATGCTTATTATGCACATTATGCTGTGTAAAGCTAGTAATTATTTAAAGCTGTGGTACTTGCTATACAGGAAAAATGCAGTGTGAAAAGTGCCCTTAGCAGGAGAGTTCACACTGGTCAGGGTGTCCATGGAAGGCTTCCCTGAGGAAGCAGCATTAAGTTACAGCTGGAAGGATGAGTAGAAGGCAGCCCTGACTTCTGGGTAGAAGCAGGGGTTGGAGAAAAGCGGATCAGGTAAAAGAAATAGCATGTGCAAAGGTCCTGAGGAGGAAGAAACTGACTGTTTAAAGAAACAGTAGTCTGTGTGAGTCTAGATTGACTGGAGCAGAAGGAGAACATTGAGAGGTGAAGAGAAGGAAGATGAGTGTGTATAAAAGACTGACACAGAGGGAGATAAGAGAGGGTCAGGAAGCAGGGTCTTCTCTTTAGTTGCTATAACATGTAGCTAAGTTCCCTTCCAACTACTTGAGTACCCAGATGGTAACACGGTGGAAAACAACAAAAAAACCTGAGGTCAGATGAACTACTTCCTCTCTCTTGTCAAAAAAAATTTTTTCTTCAATTCAGTCCTGTTTCCTGGACTACCAAACTAACTGAGTCATATACCAAGTACAGCTGCTCTGCCTTCAGATTGTTCCTGTAGTTACCACACTGTAATCCAACTCTCCCCCTTTACACCTACACAAATAAAACCATTCTTTTCAGCTACCTCAGAAACCATCTCGGTTCTACACAGCTCTTGCCTTCACTAAAACAGTTTTCCACTTCACTCCCCGCCTTGCCCGCTCAGCCCCCTACCCCCACCACTTCCTGGCCCTCCCACCATTCCACCAAAAAATTTACCCAGGCCTCCAGCCAGGAAAAGTTGTTAAACCCTGTCCCCTGCAACTTCACAGCACATTTGCTTTAATACCAAAAGAGGATTCATCTTGGCCAATGAGAAACAAATGAATATGCAGCGATTTGCCACTTGCTGTAAAGCACTGCCAACAATTCCCACTGCTATGTTCTCTTCTGTTTTTATAATCAATTAAAAAGGTTCAGTTCGTTAGGGGCACGTTTCCCCCTCCCGAAAATGGAAAGGCGAAACGAGCAGCCCTCAGAAGAGACACACAAACTCTGCTGAGAAATATCTAGCAGACAGAGCTTCTTACAGTAACACTTTATTTTAATGGTCCTTTAATGCAGCATTGACAATGGAACTCCCACCGAAGCCTTCACAGCAGCCTCGATCACCGTAAATGAAAATGACTGTGTTGTCAAAGATAGGTCACAACCAAGATATCAACCTCAAAGTCTACTCCACGGGAGGGAGAAAGGAAAGAGAAACCCCCTCCCTGTGCTTCCGGTATAAATCCTCCTTCTTTCCTGCACCCTCTAATCCACCTCTCCATTTCCTTATTTAGATGAGCATCCCTTATACAGTTAGGGAATTATTCCTCTGCAGAGTCTCCATAGGTATCAGCTTTCTCAGAATTGGATTGTTCTTCCCAGAAACCAAAGGGAGCCTCGTTGGTTTGAATGCTCGCTTGTGGGTGAGCCAAGGGGACGTGGAAAGCAGCTCATGACTAACCAGCATGACACAGCTCACAGAAGTACTCAACATCCACTCAGCACTAGCAGCAGATTGAAGGTAATGTTTTCAGAGGTTTTCAAGCTGCTGGGAAATTGTGGGTTTGAGAATTGTTCTTTAAACCTTTTGAAATTCAAATTCCATTTCAGCAAAGATGTTGAAATGGGAACCGGAGGAATGGACAAAGGACTGACAGTTCTCCCATTCATTCGCAGCCCCTCTTTGCTCCCCCGCCCACGGCAGGACCCTTCAGATGGACAGTTGGGTTGAATTGCTAAAGCCCCACCGAGGGGTGGGTGTGGGAAGAAGTCACAAGGGGCAGGGAGAGCTGACATTAGGAACAGCCGGACCGAGAGTCTGCAGTGGTGTGGCTGGGGGGGTGGTGCCAGGCTGCCTGGTAGCAGCAGCCAAGAACAAATGCGGGTAATGTTAACACTGTTTTCTTAAGCAAGGAAAGTGTAAGGGGCAGCAGTAGCAGGGTAATCACACGGAACAAAGTCTAGGCGTTCTGCCGACTTGCCTCCCAGGCTATAACTCTTCATACCTGAGGATGCTGCATGGTAATATCTGGCATTCAGATCGTGCTAGGGAATAATAAGGTTGCAGGTGGAACCAGGCAGGACTGGTAGAAATGTCCCTCAAGCTGAAATAAACAGAAGGTCATAGGTCTAGCTGCTAAAGGGCTTTTTCCTTTAAACAAAGTGGTCAGCCTATGAGGATGTAAGGATATAGCAGTATATCCTTAAATACACACACCCTGATGGAATTCCCTGGCAGTCCAATGGTTAGGCCTCAGTGCTCTCACTGCCAGGGAGCCCGGGTTCAGTCCCTGGTTGGGGAACTAAGATCCCCCAAGCTGCGCGGCGCAGGGCGGGGGGAAGACATGCACCCTGAAATAACAAAGGCAACAGCTCACAGTCTTCCCCTGTCATTTGTTATTCTGTGGGACCTTCAATGAATTACTTCTCTATTAAATGGAACCAATGGTAGCGTCTAGGTCATCAGGCTACCTATATGAAATAAGATGATCTAAACACAGTGCCTATCATATAGCGAGCACCTGAAATTTTTATCTGTTAAGGGCAGCCGGATACCACCACCATCACTCCCCAGACACACAGATTGCCATAGTCTCCTACTCTCACATGTTTGGGATGTTTTGAATATACCTTTGAGCATTCCCATGCACATGCCACAATTACAAAGAGTCCTTGTTCCCTGTCATCACTGATTTTCCCATTTAATTTATCATCTTCCAAATCCTTCTCAGTCTCGCTGTCACTTGATATTAGATGTTGATTGGAGAGAAAGTGGCTGCTCCAGATAGATGGGTAGTATTAGCCTGGGATAAACAATAAGGCCATCTGTAATGACTGATGGATCATCTGGGTTTGAGTCTGGTCAAATACACAGAGTTCCAAGATAAGATGGAGACACACCAGAACGGTCTTATCCTGTCTCTGATTAAGCACAATAAAGGGGAAGTTCTGGAATTGATGGAGAAATATGATGTCTCTTGTTAGAAGAGGAAGAAATGGGGACACAGTCCCCAACACTTAGCGTTCCAGGAAGAGTATGCCTGTGGAGCCTAAGGGAAACAGCACCGCTTTCTCTTGCATCCAAAATTACTAAAATAAATGTCACACTCTTTAATACCAGCCTAAGAGAAGTGTCAATTACAAAAATGAAGTATTTAGTAACTGTGTAATAATTTAACACATATCTCCAAATAACTCAAGTTGTTTATAAAGAGGCTAAAAACATCAAAGAGAAGATGTTACTCAAAAAAAAACCAGAGGGTTTTACTGCTAACTTTTAACTCACTTCTCTGTTTTGGCTTAGCAGTCCCTAGAATAAATCAACGCTAGATGACATCATAGACCCTATAGAATCCTTTATCAAAATTTTAACCAATTTGCTATGTTTGGATTTCCCGTTCCATGAACAAAGTATCTAAATCTCCTTTCATTAGCCATTTTGGGAATGGTTATCCACCCTCCAATTGTCACAAACTCTATTTTCTGAAAAGCCAGTTAGAAAGGAAGGCAGAGAAAAGAATGAGACCAAATGTCCAGTTCTTAATATAGAGCATCTATCCAATCAATAGCTCCAGATACTGTGGTTTTCCTCTGCAAAGTAAATAGGGATGGGGTAACAGACCTAGACTGTAGAGAAATCTCTCCACATGCAATTAAGAGGATGGGAGATACATCACATGCATCCCTATCAACTAGGCCTGGATGATCTGAAGTGTTCACCTCTCCTTCCCAGCCTCCCAACCATGTTCTACAGTAGAAGGAACTTCTGTAATTACTCATCTACCACCCACTCTCCTCTCCAGTTCACACATGCCTTTCCTTCTGCTTAGAACAATCTGTTTCTGCTCTTCACCTGAATAACTCTTGCTGATTTTTCTGATTTCAGCTTAGACATTGCTTCCTCAAGATCCTTTCCTGACCTACCAATTAAGTGGCATGACACACCCTTCATATGTGATTCTCTAGCAAAGAATATACTGTCTATTTTAGCATCTATCATAAATCTGTTAAGACTTTTGGCTGCAAGATATGGATATCAACTTGAAGGAAGATAAACAATGCAGAGATGTGTGTTATCTTACATAATCGAAGGGCAGGATTGAAATCAGGCCTTAGATAAGGGCTAGAACCGGAAATTAAAAGTTGATAGAATTCTTTCTCCCTCATTTTTTTTCCTACCCTCTATATTTCTATTTCCTCCCTGTTGGTTTCTGCAAACCAACTTTCTCTGCCATCTAGCCATATGGAAGAATATGGCAGGCCATGGTTTTAGCCAACATACAGAAAACTAAATGTACCTGAATGACAACCCCAAATTTCTGCCATAATTCTATCGACTCTATTTTAGTTAAACATCTAACAGAAGACCCATTTTAGAGAAGAGCAATAGCTATGGGATACGCTATTACCCCAAGAGATATATAGTACCACACTATTTGTAATCGCCTACTTTCTTGTCTATATCCTTAATTATCAGTAAGCTTTGTACAAGTCAGTCAGTCTACTATGTCTATCTTATTCACAATTGTATTCTCTTGAAACCGTTCCAGGCACATTAAAAATGCTCAGTTTGTCATATAAAAGAGAGACCTGTACAATTGCCTCCATGTCTATGGCTTCCTTCTTCCTAGCTCCCAAACCCATTTTGACCCTGGACTCATACACACACAGTAGCCCAACCATTACCACATAGTTTGGATGGTGATATCCTATATTCCTGTATATTTTAACCTCAATAAAAATCTTCCCTTATCCTTCATAAACACTCTCAGGGATTTCATACTTTATATCTCTTCAACTGGAATAACAATAAGATATACAAATTATTTATATCTTACTATATTGCAGGCATAGTGATAAGTGTATCACATACTTTTTGTCTAATCTTATAACACTCAATATTTTCCCCAGCTAAAGGTAGGAAATAACTGAATAACTTGTTCAAAATCACAGCTAATAAATAATCTTAATCCATCTGAATCCAAAACTTGATATCATTCTACTTCCTAATCTTTTCACTCATGCAGTCTACCTAAGCTGAAATCTCCTCAAATCCAGTTACCATTGCTAAGTTTATTTCCTTATGCCCAGAGTCTAGCGAATTTTACATTTCACATAAGCATATTAAGTATATTCAATAACTGTTGAGGAATGGAGAAATGAATGAATGAATGATTGAATGAATGAATATGTAGGTGATCTCTATTGGGGTAAAAGATGCACTCACCACCAATGAAGTTTTTCTCAAGTCTAACAACTCTGTGTTCTTTACATGTTAACAAGATAACTAACTCAGATGGAAACAATTATACAACAATTATATTACTGGTTCTACAAAGCTGACATGGCTGGAGGACTAGCTTCTATCAGATAAAATCGCTAAGAAAAAAAACATAAAAACTGAACACTATATAAAACAAAACAAAATAAAACAGCAGCTACGTAAGGCTTTGGAAGACAACCAAGGTATCTAAGGCGTAAGAGCAGAAATATGAAAGAAAAGAGAATCTCAAAGAAGGGGGTGTAACACAGTACTTAAAACTTCTCTAAATAGTACTTATTAATTAAAAAAAAAAGCTAAGAGGAGCTTTCAGCTGCCTCACGATGCTAGGGAGAAAAAAAACTGGCATTCAGGGCCCTGCCAAGGAGAACAGGCGCTGGTTAACATTCCAGGTCTTTAGTTAAGATTCCTGAATAGCAACATCCTGGGAATTAGAGAAAACTGAAAATAGAAAATTCTTCACAAAATTTGAATTTCAGCCTTGAAGTATCTCAATACCTAATTGGATGAAGATGATCTACACATACGCTGACTTTCTACAAGAAATAAGATAAATCACCTCTCAAGGGAAAGGTATAATCAATCCCAAAGAATGAGGGAAGATAAGAGCAGAAATCAATTAAGCAGACAGCAAAGCTACAAAAGAAAAAAAAAATAGAGAAGCGTTCCTTTAAAATACTAATAAAATTAATAAATCACCAGAAATATATAATAAGAAAAAAAAAGAGAAAGAAAGAAGGCACAAATAATATCAGGATAGTAAAAAGAAACATCATTATAGATCCTATGGAAATTTAAAAGACATTAAGAGGGCATTTATGCCAGTAAATTTTTATGCCACACACAAAAACCAAAAATCTGAATAACCCATATTGATTAAGGCAATTTATTTGATAACTTCAAAATTCACCTGTAAAGAAAACCAGAGGTCTTGATGGCTTCGTTGGTAAAATTTCTGAAACATCTAAAGATGAAAAAATGGCAATATTAAAGTCTTCCAGAGATAGAAAAATATTTTTAAAAAACTTTCACAATTTTTCTATAAAGTCAGATTAACCTTGATGCCAAACCTTGGCAAGGACATTAGAAGAGAGAAAATTCTCTTGGGAATTTGGGCATAAATGATTTTAAACAAATATTAGCCAATTGTACTCAGTAAAAATATAATCAGGATAATACATTATTGCCAAGTGAGATTTGTTGCAGAATGAAGTTTTTTTTAAGGATGAGTTAAAATTTGAAAATAAATCAACATTATTTACCATACTACCAATACAAAAGGGGAAAACTTTTCACTAGAGGCAGAGACACATTTGACAAAATCCAATACACATTTATGATAAAAACAAAACTTTGGGTAAATAAGGAATAGAAAATTTTTTTAACCCAGCAAAGAATATCTCCTCAAGGATTTGGGCATATATGTATAAATACGGCTGATTTACTTTGTTGTACAGCAAAAACCGGCACAACAGTGTAAAGCAATTATACTCCAATAAAGAGCTTAAAAAAGAAAAAAGAATATCTCCTCAAGAAACGATAGCTAATATTGAAACATTAAAAGGCCGCCTTGCCATTCCTAAGATGGAGAATGAAACAAAGATGCTTGCCATTACGTTGTTATTCAGCGTTGTAAAGAAGATCTTAGTCAATGCCATATAGTAAGAAGAAAATAAAGTATAAAGATTTGAAAGAAAGTATTAAATCTTTCATTTTTTTTTACAGATAATATAGACATGTACATAGAAAATGATAAAGAATCTATGAACCTAATAAGTGAATTTAGCAAAATTGTTGCCTATCAGGCTAATATACAAAATTAAGTTTATTTCTATACAAATCTTTAGAGTACAAAATTTGAAAATGAAACTTTATAATACTGTCAAAAATAATCACTAGAATAAATCAAATAAAACCTATAAATCAGAAATCATTACTGAAATTACCTAAAGAGTATCTAAAGTAATGGAGGAATATACGATGTACTTGGATTAGAGAACTCAGTATTGATGTGGTAAGAAGTCAGTTTCTTCACATTGAACTATGGATCAATAAATCTCAATCAAAATTCCAACAGTATATTTGCATAATTCTTTTTAAGCTCTTTATTGGAATATAATTGCTTTACACTCTTGTGCCAGTTTTTGAGGTATACTAAAGTGAATCAGCTGTATTTATACATATATCCCCATATCCCCTCCCTCCCATGACTCCCTTCCACCCTCCCTATCCTGGTCCTCTAAGTCATCACCAATCATCAAGTCTATCTCCCTATGTCATGCAGCAACTTCCCACTAGCTATCTATTTTACATTTGGTAGTGTATATATGTCACTGTTACTCTCTCACTTCTTTCCAGATTCCCCTTCACTCCCTCTCAACCCTGTGTCCTCAAGTCTGTTCTCTACATCTGCATCTTTATGGGTTCATCAGTACCATTTTTTTAGATTCCATATGTATGAGTTAGCATACAGTATTTGTTTTTCTTTTTCTGGCTTACTTCTCTCTGTATGACAGTCTCTAGGTCTATCCACCTTACTACATATAACTCAATTTCATTCCTTTTTATGGCTGAGAATATTCCAGTGTATATATGTGCCACATCTTCTTTATCCATTCATCTGTTGATGGGCATTTACGTTGCTTCCATGTCCTGGCTATTATAAATAGTGCATAACTTGATAACCTGATTATAAGCTTTATAAGAAAATGCTAGAATAGCCAAGACAATCTTGAGGTAAAAGGAGAAATCTGGAACAATGAATCACCAGATAGCTAGATTTATCATAAAGTTAGATAATTAAGAGAATATAGTGTTGATTCAAGGAAATACAAGTACGTCAATGAAACAAAATAGAAACTAAAGAAATAGACCATATGATTTATGACAAAGTTGACAGTTCAGTGCAGTGAAGAAGGATGATCTCTCTGATAAATTATGTTGCGTCAAATGGATATCCATGTATAAGATTTAAAAATTAATCATGATCCCCTACTATGCATTATACACAGAAATCAACTCCAGGTTGATTATATACATGAATGTAGAAAGTAAAATTAAATGTGAAAGTAAAAGTTTCTTCTAGAAGAAAATATTGCAACTATCTTCATGACCTTTAGAAAGGCAAAGATTTCTCAACCAGTCAAAAAAGCTATAAAAAAAAGATTTTAAAAAATTGATAAATCACACTAAAATTAAGAACTTCCACATATCAAAATCATCAAGAATGTACAAAACCATGCAAAGAGTAGGAAAAGATATTCAGCAGTCATATCCAGAATATATAAACAACTCCTACAAGTCAATAAGAAAAAATATAGGTGAGTAATAGAAAAATGGTCACATATGAGTAGACACTTCACATAAAAGAATAGACAAACGACCAGTAAACATATATTAAAATGTGTTCAGCATCACAAGACAGAGAATCTAAGGAGCAAAAAATTTAAAACTGACAATACCAGGTATGGAAAAGTTCATGGAGCCCCTGCAATTTTATATCCTACTGGTGGCAATGTAGACCAGTGCGATCACTTAGTTAAGCTCTGACAAGACCTACTAAAGCTAAAACCATACATAACTTGTGGCCAGCAATTCTCCACTGATTCAACTAATTTGCATATAAATGTGCACCAAAATACATGTGCAAGAATATTTACAATAGCACTACTCATAGTGCTCTAAAACTGGAAATAACCAACAAGTATATCAATAACAGAGCAGGTAAATAAATTGGGGTATAATAAATAAATGTGTCAGTTCACATCCTCTGGGAAGCAAACAATTAGATAGAAGTGCAAGGTGTTTGTTCATCATAATGCCTGTGAAGTAGAGGAGGCAGGAGTAGGCAGGGTATCTTTGGAAGGCAAGGCAGGCCTAACACTTGTGGAAGCAAGGGAGAAGGAAGTTTGGGAAGGGAGGAGCTTCAGGTTATGGTGTGGCTCTGAGAACGTCTCAGCCAGTTCAATGGGGAGTTCCTAGGCAAATAATGCCCACGGAGGAGTCCCACACTGAGCAGAAATCCTCCAGGCTTAATGCCAGCCACCTCCTGCTATGCTCAGTCAGTGGCTGGATACTGCCCATGGATAGCTTGTCCTAGGTTTGAATGCTGCAGCCAATCCCAAAGGCACTGTGGTTAAAGACTGTCAGCTAACTGCACTCCTCAAGGCTGACGCTCACACCTCCGCGGCTGCCACACAATGCGACACGGTAAAACCAATACAAATATACAAACTACTATGAAATACAACGACATGGGAAAGAACTTAAAAATATAATATTGAGCAAAAGAACCCAGGCCCCAAAAAGCACTTACTGCATGATTCTCTATAGACAGGACTCAAAAACAGTCAAAGATAATTTATGGTGGTAGATGGCAGAATCATGATTACCTTTGACCAGGGCAAATGAATGATTGGGAAGTAGCATTCAGTACACTGTTGTAGCTACACATAATGGTCTGGGTGGTGGTTACCCATGTGTTCACTTTGTAAAAATTCATTGAGCAATACACAATGATTTGTACCCCTTTCTGTATGTATTTATGTCACACTTCAGTAAAAACAGCTCACTTTAAAAAAAATTGGTATGACCGGATAACGGTATTAAGAGAAATAGATGCTGTATAAATCCAGGGAACAAAAGCCCAAGAGAATAATGGATTTGTAGAATGTAATGAAATATGAAGAGAATAAAATATATTTATTTGGATTTAGAAGACTAGAGTAATTTTACCAAAATATTTCTATCATTATTAAACTCCTATTATTAATGGGAAACAGGTGACATCTTGCTTTGTTATTTATTTTCATAAACAGCTTTTTCATAGGTTAATAGCTACTGTATTTTTATTCTGAAAAGGATGGCGCAGTCCAATATTAGCTTAACACAGCACTTCTCAACTTTTTTCAGGCTGACACAAGTGAAAGCTTAGAAAAACTACCATTGTGGTGCTCCCTTTAAGTGAATTTGCATACTGCTTTGCATAATAATTGATGTCCATGTTACTCAAATATCATCTTTATAAAGTGCTTCCCCACACAAGACATGCTGTTTCCTTTTTTCCTTGGCTAAACCATATGTACTAATGGTCTCAAAATGACAACAGAATGGGGAGAGAATTGGGAAAATATATAGACTGCAAGTATAGGAAGTATTTTGGAACTCACAGGAGTTATCTAGATTCATGTAACCTGGGAAATAGTCAATCAACAAAGAAATTTTAGAACCTGCTATGGGTTTTAGGTGCTTTTCATTTCTGCTTATCTCCATAATTCTTATCTCCATATTCATAAGAGATATGAGTTAGCGCAAATGAAACCAGTGTGCACGAATGGAATAAATACTGGACTGGGAATGCAGCTGAATTGAGTTTTGTTCACACCTTTGGTGTTAGATCCCTGTGTTAGGGAGCAAGTGATTAAATATAGTGGCCTGCAGATTTCTGAGTTGTAAACTGAGGAGGCTAACCCATATGATCTCTAAGATATGTTCTGGTAGTTTTGTATCCTGGATTTTGATCCCACTTATCAGCCTTATGACCTTGAGCAAATTATCTCACCATTTTTGTCTACCTTTTCTTGTTTCACAAAATGGTTGTGGCAGATATTCTTGGTAGTCTTCCCTTTCTTCCTTCGCCACTAGAAATACTGCTTTGTTCACTTATCTCCCCCTTTCCAGAGGGAGTCAAGAGGAAGTGACCCCATCTTAGCTCTTGCTGTGGTACCTAATTAGTTTAAACCATGATGATAACAGCATTCCTCTCTCCAGGGTTTGCTTTAGATGTGGGCGCATGACAGATTACTGGTCAATGAGACTGAGGGACATCTGTTGGGAGGCACATAGCAAACCACTGTCTTTTCTCTTCTGGGCTTTGTCATGTGAATGTGATGTCTGGAACTGTGGCAGCCATCCTGCACCCCTGAGGGAAGCCAGCCCAAGGTGAGGGCAAAGCTGACACAGTGCAGAAGATGGAGAGGTGCTGGCTACCAAGTCCCTAGGTACTTGATAATATCCCTGTGTCCTAAGCCGGCCCTCCTCTGGACTCCTTATTATGGGAGATTTTGCATTTCTTTATTGTCAAAGCCTGTTTGATTATATTTTTTCTTACTTGCTGCTAAAAACATTCTAATTGATACAATGGGTAATAATATTTACTATACAGAAGATTTGTGAGGTTGAATATATGACATACTATATACACATTATAATATGTGCTAGATCTCATATATACTATATAATATATATACTATATAGATAGTATATTATATATGTATTTAATCATTAAATTCACAGCATTTTAGTATACATAGTATAAAGTATATATAGTATATATAGTTTAGTATACATAGTATAGAGTGTATATATAGTATACACACACACATATATACAGTAAAATGTGTTAAATTTGAAAATTAAAAACACTAAAACAATGGCCAAAGAAGGTAGACTTCCTTTTAAATTTATTTATTTATTACTTTATTGTCTGTGTTGGGTCTTTTTTTGCTGTGTGCAGGCTTTCCTTTTAGTTGTGGTGAGTGGGGGCTACTCTTCCTTGCGGTGCGCGGGCTCCTCGTTGCCGTGGCTTCTCTTGTTGCAGAGCTTGGGCTCTAGGCGCATGGGCTTCAGTGGTTGCAGCACATGGGCTCAATAGTTTTGGCTCACGGACCCTAAAGCACAGACTCAATAGTTGTGGCACACGGGCTTAGTTGCTCCGCAGCATGTGGGATCTTCCTGGAGCAGGGATGGAACCCGTGTCCCCTGCATTGGCAGGCGGATTCTCAACCACTGCGCCACCTAGGAAGGCCCGGTAGACTTCCTTTTATATTTTTAACCTATTAATAATTAATTAATTGAACTGTAGTTGAGCTACGAACTTTATTAGCTTCAAGTGTACAACATAATGTTTCAATATTTTTATAGTTTATACTCCATTTAACATTATTACAAAACAGTGGCAGTATTTCCCTGTGCTATACAATGAATCCTTGTTGTAAGACTTCGTTTTAAAATTAGTCATTTTCAAACTTTTATTTAGGAAGCTATGTTTGTTTGAAACTGCTTTTTCTCCCTACCATAACCATCTACTGGCTACTAAAAGAAAACTGTTTACTCAAAAAGCATTTCATGATCTCTTCTGTTCTGAATACTGAGAAAAGAGGAAAGAAATTCAAGAAATAGTCACTTTATTCTATGAACTAAAAATCCATATGCAGTAATAAGAAATGATTGTAGGAAATAGTTAAGTAATAAAGAAAGGGCAACATCTTTGAAAAAGTGTTTCAGGCAATATACACCCTATAAATTCAGAAAAAAAGTGGAGATTGTTGACAACTGGAAGGATTAGTTATACCAATTCACAGGGAGCAGATCACCAGAGGAATAGTAACTCTCATTTGTGACTTCAGATCCCTTAGCCCTAGGGATGTATTGACTTCCTTCCTATCATCTTGGTTGAATGTACAAGCAGTAATGAGTTTATGTCGAGAGTGACCCTCTAAGTGGAAAAGCAGTGAAAATACGTGGCCAAGAGGATTTATATCTGGGTAGGAAAACTTTCAAAGCCAAAAAAGATACAACAGATCAGTTTGAGATGGAGAACTCCCCCCACCCCCAACAGTCATCACCTGGTTTGTTGTGGAGCAACGGGCAAAGCCAGGCAAACACTTGAAAATAACAATAAGTGGTTCTCCTGTCAACTGTCAGGTAAGTGAGTTACAAGATGACAGTAAATCTACAGAGCGGTCCAGAGAGATGTGACTTCTTTCATGTGTATGTAATATATGTATTGTATGTACATATCCCAACATAGGTATCTGCTGATTTTATGTGAAGCCAAAGGTATTCAGGCAGTGACTAATGGTTGGATTATGAAAATAATCAGACCAATAGATTGTGCTTTGTGATAGGAGTGTTTCAGGGTCACAGAGATTATACACAAGATAAGTCAAGTCCTCAGAGATACGCCTGTCATCACTAAAGTTTTCCTTTCTCTTCATGAGAAACACATGGACATTTCTTTCTTATCTTTTTTTTCTCTATGGTAATGTGGAATTTAGTTGGCTTATGCCTTTTTGAAATGAATGGCACTGTGGTAAATACTGCAAACACATTATCTGGTCTACTAGACATTTTCACTTTAGTCCCAAGTCATAAAGGATAGAACATTCTATATGCTAATGGGCACCAAGTCACTTTCAGGTTACCTTCAACTCTCTTTCACAGTAAAAAAAAATAAAATAAATAAAGGTATGTTTAATGAATATCGATACACACTGTTTACGTAATCTTAGAGATAAATAAAATTTACATAGTTGCAGAAATATAAATATATTTCAATATATTTGGTTTCACTGAAACCAAAGCCCTTCAATCTATAACTATTTTAATTAGCAAACATTCAACAAGTGGTTGTTTAGTGCTATTCTAAGGGGCATTGTTTCCCAATGTGGTACATGAACCTTAGGGAAATGAGATAATTTTAGGGGATATACTGATACACACTTTTTAGTTTTTGGTTATACATGTATACTAGTGTGTATGTGAATATATATAAAAAGAAAGACATATAAATGCATACACATACACACAAATCTAGCACATTAAATACATGATATAAACTTTTACAAATCTATTTAAGTTTCAAAAGTGAGTTGATTTAAAGAAAAACCTTAAATAAATGTCGTAGGCAGATTTCTGATGACCTCCAAGACTCTCACCCCTGGAGAACATGCTCTGTATAATCCTATCCTCTTGAGTATGATTGGATAGTCACTCCCATGACCATGTTATGTTATATAATGTCTGCAGCATCATTGTAGATTAGGGGGACTCTCCTGTTGGCCTTGAAGGAAACTGCCATGTCGTGTAAAGGGCCATCTAATAGGGAACAGCAACAGCCTCTAGAAGCTGAGAACACATTTCGGTTCACAGCCAGCAAGAAAGCAGGGAACCTCAGTTCTACGATCACAAAAAGTGAATTCTTCCAATGACCTGAATGAGCTCGGAAGAGTTCACCAAACTCCGGATGAGACAGGGATACCTGTGACACCCTGATTTCAGCTTTGTGAACGGAGAATTCAGCTAAGCTGAGCCCCCTAAGTTTGCAGTAGTTGGTTACTCAGTAATGAAAAACTAACACAGTAGATAAAAGAACAAGTGGTACGGAGCAACAATGAAAATCATAAAGGTGGTGACTCAAACGTGTGAGGTTGAAAACTGCCCACCCCAGGAAACAGGACTACTTTTAGATGCAGACATGAAGAGCCCTGCCTTGGTCCCTGCATATTAGAGGGCAACAAGTAACACAAATGCACACAAAATAAGCACACACAAGGGCTCCTTTACACTGGGGTCAGGCGCTCAGTGTTGGCCCAGTACCATCTGTAAGTCTAACATCTACTCTCATGGCTAATACCATTCAAGCCCCAAGGAAATGCTTCTACCCATTTCTTACCCAATGACCTTGAAACAAAACCTAAGGCTGTGAGGCTGTCAGTGGTGTCAAGTTCTTGACAGCAGAAACAGACAACGCGAAGGGAACGGAGTCAGGGACGTTCAGGTAAGAGACAAGTCAAATAGCTTGTGAAATCTTCCTCTCAGCATCAACACAAGAGTTTCTTACATAACGAAGTCTAGCTTGCCATTGCTGTCAAGCATCTCTTCCACTTCTCTTCAGGTTCCAACGTGTGGTTCTAGGGAGTATGACAGACAGCCCCTGACCTACAATGGTTCGACTTACCGACTTTACGATGATGCAAAAGTGATAAACATTCATCAGAAACCATACTTTGATTTTTGAAATTTTCTAGGATCAGTGATGTTCCATTCGATACTCTCTCATGATGCCGTGAAGCAGTACTGAGCCTCAGCTCCCAGTCAGCCAGGTGATCACAAGGGTAAAGAACCAACACACTTAAAACAATTCTGTACCCATAAGACCATTCTGTTTGTCACTTTCAGTACAGTATTGTCAGTTACATGAGCTATTCAACAGTCTATTACAAAACTGGCTTTGTGTTAGATGATTTTGCCCAGCTGTAGGCTAATGGAAGTGATCTGAACACATTTAAGGTAGACTAGGCTAAGCTATGATGTGCAGTAGATTATGTGTATTAAATGCATTTTTATCTTATATTATCAACTTACCGTGGGTTTATCAAGATATAACCCTATATCATAAGTTGAGGAAGATCTGTAATAAATTTGCAGGGTAAACACAATAGTTATGGACTTCCCTGGTGGCGCAGGGGCTAAGAATTGGCCTGCCAATGCAGGGGACACGGTTTCAGTCGCTGGTCCGGGAAGATCCCACATGTGGTGGAGCAACTAAGCCCATGTGCCACGACTGCTGAGCCTGCATGCTGCAACTACTGAAGCCCACGTGGCTAAAGCCCGTGCTCCACAACAAGAGAAGCCACCGCAATGAGAAGCCTGGGCACTGCAGCGGAGTGTAGCCCCCACTCTAGAGAAAGCCCGCATGCAGCAACAAAGACCCAATGCAGCCAAGAATAAATAAATAAATATTTTCTTAACGTACAATAGTTATGGAGTGGCTGCAGAATATTGTACAACATTACAGTGCACTTCACTCAGACTGTGTGCACACACGAATTCTTTACATTGGTAACTAATTGAACCTTGGGTGCTAAAATTGCAAATACTTGTAATCTTACAAAATATTAAATAAGATTTTATTTAATATTGATATTAAAGATGTTAAATAACAAAATAGGGATTCAATGAATAAAACTTGGGGAAAATTCTATAGGGCAAACAAAAGTGGTTCCTTCAACAAACAAAACTAAAAGGAGAGACAGACGGAGAGAGAGAAACAGAGACAGAAGGAGAGAAAAATCTAAAGATTTAAAGGGGACTGAAAAGACATTTTAACAAATGCAATATGTGGATGGGATTTTGATTCAAACTACAAAAAAAAATATGTTAACATTTGAGACAATTGGAACCGTGAACATTTGCTAGTTATTTGTTTTTTTTAAAGAACTTTTATTGAGATATAATTGACATACAATAAACTGCATATATTTAAAGTGTGCAATTTGATATTTTTTTCTTATTAGTAATGTATATATGGCAATCCCAATCTCCCAATTTATCACACCCTAACCCCTCCTGCTTTCCATACGTTTGTTCTCTACATCTGTGTCTCTATTTCTGCCTTGCAAACTGGTTGATCTGTAGCATTTTTCTATATTCCACATATATGCATTAATATACGATATTTGTTTTTTCTTTCTGGCTTATTTTACTCTGTATGACAGTCTCTAGGTCCATCCATGTCTCTACAAATGTCCTAATTTCCTTCCTTTTTATGGCTGAGTAATATTCCATTGTATATATGTACCACATCTTTTTCATCCATTCATCTGTTGATGGACATTTAGGTTGCTTCCATGACCTGGCTATTGTAAATAGTACTGCAATGAACATTGGAGTGCATGTGTCTTTTTGAATTATGGTTTTCTCTGGGTATATGCCCAGTAGTGGGATTGCTTGGTCATATGGTAATTCCATTTTTAGTTTTTTAAGGAACCTCCATACTGTTCTCCATAGGCTAGTTATTTGTTAATATTAACGAAATATTGTCATGTTTTAGGCATGATAGCAATAGTGTGGTTATGTTAAAAATCCCTTATCTTTTAGAGACACTATTCACTTACTTACAGATCAGATTATATGGCAAGTGGGATTTACTTCAAAATATCAGATGGAGGACAGAAGAGTGAGATAAATATGACTGGTTATAAGCTGATCAATTACTAAAGCTAGATAACAGGTATATGGGCATTCCACATACTATTCTATTTTTGTATATTTGAAATTTTCCATAATAAAGAGTTTTTTAAAAAATATATAATTTATATAAAACTTTTAAACTAAATTTAACTTAATTTTATTTAAAATTTTGGTATTTATTAATAACATGTTTCCTTTTTAATATTCATAGATAATTTTGAATAATTAGGAGGTAAATTAACTGTTTTGAAAAAAAAATAATTTGAATTGTTAAAAATGTTAAAAATGTTAATTTACTTGAATTTACATTCTTGATGAAACTATTTTCAAGTTGTGGAAGATTAGAGTACATATGCATACTCTTTTTTAATCCTTCAGATTCTTGAGAATGAGTACAAATAGAGAACATGGTAGAAATGGAAAACACAAGACAGGAGCTCAAAAAAGAATAAAACACTGAGAAGTAAGAGAGAAGTAGGGATTTTCTAAAGAGGTGGTTTGCTTAAATTTTGAAAACTAGAAACGATGAAAGAGAGACGTGTGTTCAACATAAAGCACGTAAAATTCATGAAGAGGATAGTGTACATTTGATGTAATTACTTATCAAAAAAATGAAAATGAGTAAAATAATTACTGTCATCAAGCCCTCAGTTTGAACAGATCAAATAAGATCTGCATTTTCACATCTTTTACTGCATAAAGACTGAATTACAAAACAAGACAATGAGAATGTCCAGGGACCTCGGTTTACCTCTTGCCCTGCCCTGTGTTGGGAAGTGTTGCGGAAAGGGCGGCTGCCAGCAGACATGCAAATGCCATCTACCCTTAGGTGATATATAGGCTCTTCTAGAAAATAATTATAAATAATAATAAGCTCAAAACCAATTTTATATTATAGGAGTTCAAAGTAAAAAGAGTAGTGTAAAGCTCTAATAATTTTAAATATTGGAGAAAGCTCATGCAAAGGAAAGGTAAGACTTGTCAGAGGCTTAAAGAAAGAAAGAATTTCATTAGGTGGAATGGAGAAGGAAGATCACTCCAGGCACAAGAATCCACAAAAGGATAGATGTAAGAAGGAGGAGTCCAATTAGTCTAGAGGATTCTGATTAATGGAGACAGGCCTCAATCAGTTCTACACCATGAGTGCAAATTTAAGCTGGATTAGTCTGGCCCTGTTAAGTTCCCTGTTCAGAAGCTGAAATATTACACCTGCGACAGGGCAAACAGAGGAAATGAAATGGAAGCCTATAAACCACGAAGTGTGCAGCCAGAGCGCAAATTCAGAAACCTAGGTACAGTTTTATTTTGGGGCTGTACCGCAAAGGTGACTTAGGTAGACCCAAGGGCCGGGGTTCTGTGTGCATGTGTGCGGGCCCTTCGTGATCATTAACTTTTGAGAAAAAAAAAATGTAACATGGCCTAGCAAGTAAAAATGATTAAGGTATTTCTTGTAGCTATTTCTGTCTGTCATAAAAACAGCTGGATTTTTTAGAATGGGCTGAGATTCTTTATCCCAGTCCTCCCTAAAGGGAATTAAAGAGCTGAGACCTGTAGGAATTTATTAGTCTGACGGGATGAAAACCCAGCGCCGAAAGAAGCACACACATTCCCAGGGACTCATTTGAGTCTCTATCTAAATGCAAAGCCTGGTCTTATTTTTTGAAACCAGCGTTCTGGTAGACTGTTTAAGAGTTAAAGGATTATAAGAATAAGTCATTGATCTCCCATTTCTAAAGCTAACAAAGAATTTCATATTACTGAAACCAGACATTGCCCTTAAACCAACAGATTTTAACCAGAGGGGAGGAAGGAGGGTGTTTTTGTTTGCTCTGTGATCATTTGAAAGCTGCATGACATTCTTGAGAAGAAAAGAAAGAGAAAACATTTAATCTTACAAGAACACGTTTCCAGGCTCTCCTTGCAAAAGACAAATTAGAAATTACTTTGGACAGAGTGCACAAGATGGAAAGACCCAAAGCTCTTTGAAGGGTGGGCTGATTTTTAAAATCAAGCAGCATATTTTACTGTGTACTTAGGAAGAAACATTGTTTTCAGTCAATAATTCTAGGTGAAAGATGTACTTACAGACAAGATAGTTCCATTGCTGTATTGATGAAACCAAGCTAAATAAATATTTTACAGCCCTTTGGCAAAAGATTTTGACTAGAAGAATTACAGGTAGAGGTAACCTGTGCTAATGAAGAGAAGCCTCTTCCATAATATAAAGCAACTGAACTTTAAAACAAATATACCAAACTTTTGCATCTCAATGAGCATTTCCTCCCTCTCAAAGGAGTTAACTTGGGAAGCTAGAAGCTTCAATAAACCTGCAGCAGTTTCTTAAAAGAGTTTTCAGCTCTTCTGTTCAAGCCTTCAGGGACAGCAGTCTATTGTTTTGCCTATCTTCAAAAATGAGAAAACTTCAACACATGAAAATAGATTTCTATTTCTGAAAAATAATCAAAAGTCCATTGAAAGCAAGTCTGGAGACTAAGAAGGTGATTAAGCTGAGTAACACTGTTTTTATTTAAAAATAAGTTGTAAGTTGAATATAAAGGGGTGACTTCTAAGTGCCTTTGAAACTGGATCTGGAGACAGTTTTCAAGAATTACAAATATGATTTGTTGAAGGAAATGTTATGACTCCCAACTATTTCAAAGGGAAAAAAGATCAATCTTAGCATATTATAGACATATTTCATTCTATAAAATACTAATATTCATATAACCATTTAGAACTAGCAAGTTGCATCAAAATATAAATACGCATACCCTTTGGCCCAGAAATTCCACTTCAAAGACATTATCCTGAAGACAACTGAAGAAATAAACAAAAATACCTAGGTAAAACAATTTATTTCTGAATTAGGGAAAAATGAAAAATAAACTAATTGTCACCAATCAGGGATTAGTTAAATAAAATACACCATAGCCACAGTAGAAAGCATGAAGTTATTTAAAAGGATGATGTATAGCTGGGAGGCCACACAGATTTCATGTCCTGTGTCAACTGCAATCAAACACTGTACTGAGAAGGATTCTGAGACTGAGTTTCACAGAAGGAAAGTTGTTATTGATTAGAGATGCCTGCAGCAATAGTATTGAATAGAATAAAGGAAACAGTGGTACAGTGCCTGGGTTCTTGCCATCCCTGATGTAGTTATCAGTCAGGGTTAAAACAGGTGGTTCAGAAGAAGAAATGTACTAGGGAGAACTAGTGACAGAAGTGTTGGAAAAGCTGAAAGAGGAAGCATGGAAAGTGGGACAACCCAGTGATTTATAACCACAGGGATCCACTGCCACCCACAGCACTAAGGGACAGTGAGAGAGGCGCGTACAGGCGGTCACCCGAAAAGCTGTGTGGCCAAGGCCATCAAGTGTGAACCAGAGTCATAGACGAGATGGACCCCCTGCCTGAGACCAGAGCCAGCTTCCTGGCCTGCACTCTGTGCACTCCCACAGAACAGCACACTCAGAAAGACCCCAGGGCAAACTTGGTTTAATGCTCTGCTCTTAACATTTTTAACAATTTTTGAACAAGAGGCCCACGTTTCCATTTTTGCACTGGGGCCCAGAAATTATGTAGCCTGTCCTGCCAGAGATTCTACCCGAGCAGAGAGACCAAGATTAATATCCCAGTGGTTCCATCTTCCCACCCTACGTTCTCACACTGCCTCCCACAGGCCTAACTTAAATGGAAGCTCTTAGGAAGAGGAAGTGTAATTTACAGGGCTTGGTCCTGAGGAACAGGGCATGGCAGGGGAACAGTGGGGAAGAGAGCTAATAGGAAAAGAGCTGCTGCATCCAAGGTAGGTTATCATGGACAGATATTCAAAGAGCAAGGATTTTAAAAGCTATAGAACATGGAACAATATGTGATCCTATTGATCTCTAAGTGTATATAGTCACATTCGTTTTTAACACTCAAGAGGTAAATGCATCAAGGTGTTTAAAATATATCAGAAGGGACATAATCAAGGTATTTAAAATAACGGTAGGTGAGTGAGGTGATGACCATCATCGAAGCCTTCTATTTAACTGTATTTTCTGACATTTCACATATACTCCTATATATAATTTATGTATACTTATGATTTATGCATACCTATATATGTACTTACATATACAATATACATAATACTATACTACCTAAAGAAGTTTTTTTTTTAATTTAAAAATATACAAAGAGGACCTGCTTGTAAAATTACCAATTTTGTCTTTTTACCATTAGGGAGAGGCTAGAACAGAGATTTAGCTACTAACCCAATCTGTGGAATACAGCAGAGAGATGGAGAAGGAGAACTGAGGAAACAGACCTTGGAGTGGGCAACGGGGAGCCACTGGAGATGATCTGAAATACAGTTTTAGTAAATCAGTGAAGGCTGGAGTTTGATTTCAAGTGGGTGATGAGGAAATATAAGCAGCAAATGAGGAATAGAATAGAGCAGGAAGCGGAAGCAGTGGAACCGCATTTTCAATGGATGGCATGGAGGGCTGAGGGGAAAGAGGCGTGGCCTGATCCTCGGCAACCAGAGCTGATGTCACTCAACTCTCAGGCCCAGAGTCCCTTCTAGGGTGGGCCTGGGGAGTTGGACCATTTCTCTTGCAGAGGATCTATTCTGGGTATTTTTATTTTCTCCCGAAAGCTAGGACTGGCAGTTGTTCAGGAAAACCACGGCCTGATGTTTGAATGTCTCAACCAGCCTTTCCCTTCCTGACATGTTTTCCCTTTGTAGCTACATTAGGTTATAGTTTAGGGGTTTGTTTATTTGTTTGTTTGTTTACATTCAGGATGCTTGCAAATATTCTGATTTCCTGTGGGCTGGTGTTTATCCAGTAGGAAAGTAGACTAGAACTTCAATTTTCAAAAATGTCTAATTAGTACCGTAAAAGTAAATGATTTACATGTAATTTTTTTAAGGAAACCTCTAAATGCTTTCCTACTGAATAAGTGACCATTTTCAAATTTAATTTAGGCTTAAAGCTACTCATTTAAGGAATTATTTCTCAAGATGCTGAGCTTGAAGTCAGTCACTCTCAACATTTAAGCTGATTAAATTTTTGTAGATATTTGTCTCTGCTGTGTTTTTATAATGCTTCAAAATCCATTTGAGGGATGATTCCCTTTTCTCTTTTTGTCATTTCTTCAAAAAAAAAAAAATGCCCTGGGAAGTGTTACCTTGACAGGAAGCAAATGTTGCTCTATGCCCAATATTGTTAAAGCAATCTTAAAATAAGTGGTTTATGTTGAATGTTTTTCTCTTTTAGCAAAGAAGCTGAGAACCTAGGGAGGAAAACTCTTCAAAGTTCTGTGCGTATTAATCCATACAATGAACACATATGCAAGTCAGCAAGGAAATTCTTTGAAATTGGGATCAGATGGTGTATGGCGGCCTTGGTCAATTTCACATTGTCGATCCCAGAAATAAAATCCTCATCTATGTTTACTCATTCTTCCTACAGAATCATTAACCCTGCTCTCCTCCTTTATGTTAATTTACATGTTTGTACCACTGGATATCACGCAGCTTTTTCCTTAATAACAATGAGTCACATACAAACCTGTCTCCCTCTCAGAAGAGCTCTGTTTACCAGCGCTTATCACCAACACGCAGTCTGCTCAGCTGCAGGAGACTGTGTGACAAAGGGCCATAAATGTGACACTGTCCTTGAAAGACATCAGCAGAATTTTACATTATTATCCCGATTGAGGGGAAAAAAAGAAAGATTCTTGAAAAGGTGTCAGATTATTTTCTTTTGTCAGAGGTTAAGTGGATAATTAATTTGCAACTCTGCTTTTCCACAGCCATTATTACACCTGTCTGATAGAATAAATTATAAGTCATGAAAAATGAATGGTCCCCTTATTTGGACATGGCTGAATAAAACCTTTGAAAATGTTTCTCTTTTACAATGATTTCGAAATAATAAACATCAGGTTCTTGTTTCCATCACTGTCAGCTCCAAGTTCAGTTTGCTCCATGAAGCAGCGAGTGCCTCCCCAGGGTTCAGGTACTTTGAGGGGGGTCAAGATTAATATAAACTCTTGAGTTGCTCACCTGACAGTAATGTGAGGCAGAGGAAAGGGCTGCAGAAGACTCAACAGAAGAAGCTATTATTAATAAGGTGTCCACAGGGGTGACAGTGGAACAAGAGAGAGTGGACCGACTCGAGGTGTGTTTTGGTGATTGGATGCCAGAACTTGCTGAGGGATTGGATCTGATGGTAAAGGAAATGAACGACCAAGGATGACGCTGGGTGACTAGTGATACTATTTATCGAGAACTGGAAGGTGGGAAGGAGTTGGTGGTAGCTGTGGAACACAGGGGGTTTTGGGAAGGAGAAAGAAACCAAGAGTTCCATTGTATTTACGTTGAGTCTGAGAGATCTGAAATATTCAAATGGAGATACTAAGCAGGTTATTTTTGTTTCTTTTTACTTTGTGACAATAGAAGTTTCACTCTCTAATGGCACAGTTCCTCAAAAGTGACATTTCCTGGGACTTCCTAGATGGCGCAGTGGTTAAGAATCTGCCTGCCAATGCAGGGGACATGGGTTTGATCCCTGCTCCAGTAAGATCCCACATGCCTTGGAGCAACTAAGCCCGTATGCCACAATTATTGAGCCCATGTGCCACAACTACTGAAGCTCGAGCACCTAGAGCCCGTGCTCCACAACAAGAGAAGCCACTGCAATGAGGAGTCCATACACCACAATGAAGAGTAGCCCCCACTCGCCACAACTAGAGAAAGCCCCTGTGCAGCAACAAAGACCCAACACAGCCAATAAATAAATAAGTAAATTTTTAAAAAAAGAGAAAAAGAAAAAGAAAAATATATACTTTTTTTTTAAAGTGACCTTTCCTGATTTGGATTTTTTACTTTTCATTTGTATAACTGAAGGGCCCATTTTGACGGTTTTTCAAGAATAAAAAAATATATGTATGACTCAAAAAAAAAAAAACCAAAAAGGTGTCCAGAGAAGACTTTACACAAGGATCTGTTGATCTTCAAACTAGTATTTGAAATATGGGTTCAATGTCAACAAATAGAAGTGGCGGTGGAGGGAGAAGAGACTGCGCCTAGGATTGGTAAAAGGAAGTAATGGAAGATAGAAGGGAACTGAGGCTGAGGCCAGGTTGTAGAAGACTTAAAATGATATAAAATGTGTTTTAAATTCAACTCTTTGGGCAGAAGAGTACAGAGTGTTCTTAACCGTGGAGACTTGGTATAATGGTAGCTGAGTCTGAGAAAGAAAACTCCAAGAGCAGCGTGGGGATGGATTGCAGGAGGCATACTGGTAGTCAAAAAAACCAGTGAGGAGAACTCCAGTGGTAGAAGCAGAAGAAGGGGAGGGCCTGGACTAAGGCAGACGAAGTAGGAATGGAGACTGAGAAGGAATGGACCGGAGAGAGGAGGGAAGTAGCTTCTTCAGAGCATGGTGGTCAATTAAGGTAGAAAGAGAAGGAGAAAATTAAGATACTGCTAAGATTTTGTTGATGGTTTTGTTATGGTATCTTTAATACAATTAGGGACAATGAGAGGAGGAGGGGTTTTGAAGAGTAGACAATGTGCAGCGTTTAAAAGCAATGAACCCAGAGTATTAATGGACAAACAAGTGGAAGTTAGCAATGGAATTGAGAATAAGTAATTGGAGCTCTGGGAGGAGGGTGGAATAGGGACATAGATTTTGGAATCATTGGCATAAGGACATTAGTTAAAACACAGAAATAAATGAAATCTCCAAGTTGTCCTAATATTTAATCACACGGAACACCTACATTTAGAAAATGGGAGAAAAATGAAGGGCATGAGAAGAATCCACCAGAAAGAAAGAAAATCCAGGAAAATGTAGTAGCCCAGAAGCCAAAGAAAGGTTTTTTGTTATTTTGTTTATTGTTTTTTCCAGAGTGTAAGGAAGGGCTTGAGATAAATGGGAGGTGAGAAAGCAAAAGCAATCCATATAAAAATTCAATTCGGGGACTTCCCTGGTGGCACAGTGGTTAAGAATCTGTCTGCCAATGCAGGGGACACCAGTTCAATCCCTGGTGGGGGAAGATCCCACATGCCGTGGAGCAACTAAGCCCGTGCACCACGACTACTGAGTCTGCACTCTAGGGCCCGCGAGCCACAACTATTGAGCCCACATGCCACAACTACTAAAGCTTGCATGCCTAGAGCCTGTGCTCCACAACAAGAGAAGCTATCGCAATGAGACGCCTATGCACTTCAATGAAGAGTAGTCACCACTCTCTGCAACTACAGAAAGCCCACATGCAGCAATGAAGACCCAATGCAGCCAAAAGAAAAGAAAATAATAAAGAAAAATTCAATCTCAGAAGTTTAGCAGTGAAAGAAAGGAGAGAGATGGTCAGGAGCTGGAAGAAATATCAGGTGTGCATGAAGGTATTTTGAAATAGAAGAATTTCACAAAGAAGATGTCACTGAAGTTGCAAGGGAGAGAAGGAAGGAGCTCTGGAATGTTCCTCCATAAGGCAAGGTCAGATGCCATCTGGGTGTCATCAGAACCATGATCCCAGTTACAAGGAAGTCTACAGAGCATAGTAAACAAAGAACTTTAGCTGGGCTACATTTCTGCAAAGAGAAGCAAGTACGAACAAGGAATTTGCAAAGTTCTGAAACAATGCTTGAGGACTGAACAAGATTTGGGATCCTAGGACCCCAAAAGGATGGAAGTGGATAAAAACAAGGCTACCCATGAAGGGTCTTGCTTGGAAGAGGAAGAAAATAAAAGGAGCCTCTGGGATTGGAGCCATCAGCTAGAGAGGGTGTTGGGGAGTGGAGCTGGTCAGAGTTACAAAAGGCTTGCACTGGCCCTGAGGCGGGGTGTGATAGGAAATCAGATGAATAACAGTGTTTCTGAGCAGCAGCGAGGGCACAGCTGAGATTAGAGAGCATTGATTTGTAGTGCATCCATTTATATATAAAAATTATACCATGTACACGAGTATTGGCTATCTAGCCAAGAGCTAATGCACACATACAATATTTTATCTCCAGTAATGGTACTTAAATTTTTTTAGTAAACTCCAACGGTCAAACACAATTCTAACTTGACCTCCCTCCCGATGAGGGTGCATTTACTGAACGCTGCCTGGATGCCTTTTACTCACTCAGCATTTCTTGCTAGTTTTTAAAAACCAAAAAGAATTGATTTGTTTTCCTCAGCGGTTCTGAAATCACCCCGCTCATTAGGTTGAATTTAGGAGAAAGGGAAGGAAAAAAGAGTTTCCATCTTGAACGTGTTTGTATTTTTGGCAAGAAAAATATTCTTTCAGAATTATATTCTTGGACATCTTGGGTGGAAGGTGACCAGTGCTATCTTTGCAAGTGGTACACATTGAACCAGTGGGAACAGGTTGGAAAGCACCTTCATTTGTCCTGGTTCTGCGACACTTGTCAGACACCTACCTACCTCTGAGCCCTCTGCTCTCCTGTTGGATTTGGCAAAGTTGTATTGAATAGTAGCAAGTACAGAGATGCAGAAGAGCAGATGGTGAACTGAAAAGCATTTTTCCCTGGGAAAAAGAAAACGGTTACAAAGAATGGATTCTACTCTCACCTAAGTTAATTGAATAGGAACTTCATGACCTACTGTATCTAAGACTCATCTAAAAATGAGTCGGGGGCAGGGACTGTTCTTTGGAGGACGGTGTTTTATGAGTACTCTCCATTTCTATAACTCTCTTCATAAAATGCTAACAAGCATTTATCAGTGAACCTTCACTGCAGACCCCCAAATGACAAGCATTCCTTTGTGCTGATGGCTCATTAGAAAAGGACCATTGGTTCCCAGGACCAAGGTTTGTCTCCAGGCCACTGATAGGAAACACTGAGGTTCCGCCTGAAGAGGTGATGTAAGTCAATGATAAGCCTATTGCCTTTGATTCCAGTCCCCAGAAAGCATCTGATTTTCGGTTCTGCGTTTTGAGTCTTCATAATGCCAGCGACTACAATTCATATTGCTGGCCTTCAGCTCCAACCTCGCTGCACGTTTCTCATTCAGCAGATTCTCCTGGCATTTAGTAGGAGGAGATATTATTTCCATTTTCATGTGAGGCCATGAAACCACACAAGCATTAAATCACAAAGCATAGCAGTGGCAGTCAAGGAGAGAACCCAGACCTCAGACCTAATTGGGACCAGAATTCAAAGCAGACAAAGCAAGGCTACTTCGCTTTTCTTTTCTTTAGTCCAACTCTGGGCATTGCATTTTCCTAGCTCTTCCCTATGGGTCTCAACTTCTGAACAATAATAATTATTGATACTTTTTTTATTTCTGTTAGAGGTAGTCCCCAGCACTATATGTAATATTTAGGAAATTAGAGGTGATGTCTCATTTAATTCTCACACACCTGTGCAGGTATGTACTAGTCTACCAATGCATGTCAAACGTACTGCAAATGCACACACGTTCATCTGTACAAAAACTAGTGCTGTATCATCAACTTCCTGCCCTTCAACCCAGTACGTTAGTGTTTAAAACAAGAAAGTGATTTTAGATTTTAGCCAAGGGATTTTTGGGACACAACTTAGAAAGTGACAAATGAGAAGTATGTATCATTCTTCTAAATCTATTCTGTCCTTTTGAACATATCTGAACTTCCCTCTTGCCTTATTCTCTCATGATACCAACCAATGCAGTAAATGAAGCAGCCAATCCCAGCCAAATTCTCTGCTGTCTACATATCTCTCCTGTTACTTGCTAGCAGGTAACAAGAGCAATCAGTAATTCATTTGCCCTCTTGAATGGGAGCTGTTTAATTATGCATTACACATAAAAATGACTCAAAACATATATTTAGGATCTACAGATGTCTATTCAACCTATGACAGTTCCAGTTCTTATGTCACCTTTAGCTGCACTCTGGAAGTCAGACTCTGGGCTAATCTTGACTGAGTCACAATAATCATGGTTGAAGAGAGGGCAGGCCCCAAACTGATATTTTCACATTTCTGATATTAATGTATTCTAGATGTTAAAAAAGAAAAAAAGATGCTTGCTTAAGTGACAAATGGTTGTGACTTTTGCTTTGACAACTCTGTAAAGGAGAAATGCATTTCATTGCAGAGTGAAAGAGCAGATGGAGTGCCAGGATCAGAATTTAATTCCATCACAGTTAGGTAGGAGACAAGAAAGGAAGCCTGTTCTAGAGAGACCCTCCTCTCCTTAAAGGAGTTCTTAAAGGATACACATGGGTACTATTATCCATTACCCTAATATTAATAGGCCAATAAGATGTGGAATTTGATCTCACTCCAGAGCCTGTACTTTTAACCAATATTTTATATTGCCTGCCTCTTATACAGGTCTGTCTCCTCCATGGAAGAATAATTACTGGATAAGAGCTAATTGTGTTGTGCTTTTTGAAAAAATCCAATCGTTAAGGACAACCAACTGGGTCCCCCAATGGTGTCTAAACCTATGTACACAGACAGTTGCGTAAGGCACACATTCAGCCCTTTTATCACAGGTTTCCACACCTGTAACCAAAGAATAACAGAATCCATGTCAGGTCGTTGGTTCAAGAATCCCCTGAAATAAGGAAACAATATATTTCTACATAAATATTAGGTGCTCTTTATTGTCATAATTATCACTCCACTGTTAATATTGTCCTCTCGCAGTGGTCTTTTTTTTAAATAGGTTTCTTCTTTTTTTAAAAGAAGACATTTATTGATTGGTTGCATTGGGTCTTCGTGGCTGCGCGGGCTTTCTCTAGTTGCAGTAAGCAGGGGCTACTCCTCCTTGCGGTGCACAGGCTTCTCAGGGCAGTGGCTTCTCTTGTTGCGGAGCACAGGCTCCAGGCACATGGGCTCAGTATTTGTGGGGCACGGGCTTAGTTGCTCTGAGGCAGGTGGGATCTTCCCAGACAAGGGCTCGAACCAGTGTCCCCTGCATTGGCAGGGGGATTCTTAACCACTGCGCCACCAGGGAAGTCTCAGTGGTTCTCTTTCAAATACACACTTTATTAAGAAGAGTAAGTATCATCCCAGTATTCCAAAATAATGTTGGAGGCACTCAGAGCTCCATGGTTTATATTACCCTGCTATGAGATTATGGAACTGCCTGGCATAATACACAACAAGCTGAAGGAAAAAATGGAAGACGAGAATTTTGATCTGGCTCTACCTCTCATAACCCAGCTTCAATGTTCTCCTCTATCAGACAGAAAAGATGATACTCTGTTTTGTAAGGGTCAGATGAGTTTTTTTTTAAATGCATGTGTTTATAAACTTGGACATTACATAAAGGCAAATTATTGCTATCAATCCTCTTATGATACTGAAATCCATGCTTTAGGCTACAAAAAAAAAGAACCATTAGCAGTTTGCTTCCGATCGTTCTCATTAGCATCTGATTGAAAAGCAACATATTTTCAGTTAACAAATCCATTTTTTTTTTCTTTTCTTTTGAAGTGACAAGAGAAAGTTACAAGATAATCTGTGAGCCTCTTGTCCTGTCAAAATGGTTCATAGAATGAAGATACTTGGATATTCTTGACTAAAAAAAAAACAAAACAGGAATCTTTCCATGAAGAATTCAGAGAAAGGTATCAGTGTAACATTCTCTTACGTTTTTTCCTGGGCACTGTGTCATAGCCTACCAGAGCTAGGACACAAATAAACATGCTTGATTAAAAAACAAAAGTGGCAAAGAAGCAAAACCCCAAATTCGACAAAGGCTATGAGAAATTAAATTCTCCATCAACATGACAGCTTTGGCCTGGCAGATCTGGGGCCAAAAGTCTCCCATCTCCTGACTATCTAGTACGTTCCTATCAGAGCTCATTACTCATGAAATAGTGCCCAAGCCAATTTAGGTGCTTATTATAGCATTTCATTCCTTGAAAAATAGTGGAAACCATGTGACGTAAAACTCTTTGCTGGTAAAGAAAGCCATTTATTCTAGCCATGAAGCAGGCCATGTTTTTATTTTTTGGCTGTAGAACCATACAGAACACAAGCAAATTTCATTTCAGATGATTTTCTTTTTTAATATCAAGACTCCCTCATCAAAAGCAAATGCTGGGAAGCGGTTGGAAACAAAACCTATTTATACAATAGACACTTATCTAAGGAAATGGGTTGTAGGGAAATTAGCATGTCTTGAATGATGTTATTCCTGAATGTCAATCAGTCATTATAGTATTTGCTTCTCTCATGGTATTCTCAAAATGGATTATTGTCCCTGAATTTTTAATAACAAATTAGTGGTACAAAATACTGACAATGATTTATGACGACAGCTTAAAAAAAGTGCTCTGGCTTTCTATATTGCATAAACAGAACACAATTGTATCTCTCTAGCCAGTGTCAGAATCATTCTCAACGAAGATAATGTTGAAGCCATCTGCCAAGAGAAGGTCAAAAACATATATAGAAAATAAATCATGACAAACATGGAATTGGCTAAAGGTTAAGGATCTAAAGGACAAACACATACTTGAAAGCACAAATCACCCCTCATAGAGTAATAATGTAAACAACCTCACCTCTGGACTCCTAAATATCTGGCTTAGGAGCTACATATATTTCCATAAATACTGTAAAATTGAATGAAGTAACAAATGGAAAATATAACCAGTAAGGATATCAGAAACGTTTAGCTCCATTATAGCTTTCTTTATTTTGTACAGAGGCTCAAGATTTGCTATTAACCTGCATCTTTGCAATAGAGAAACCTAATAAATAAATGAGTTGATTCCAGAAATGTCAGTCCACTGGTGTTCTAGGAATTATTGGGTAACTTGGTCATAGCATTGTGGGTGGTGGGCAGGCAAGAAGAGGTGGTATATAAGTAGTGGTTTCAGACTATGAGTCCTAGAGGCAGTGCAGGAGCCTCAAAGGTCGAGTGGTAACATCCCCTTGTTCCCCCAGCATCCATTCATTCGAAGGGTCTCAGCAGCTGGCAAGCACCAGCTCATGCAAAGCCAGCACCATGAGTAAGTAAGCTCTGTTTGCACGTTCATAGACAAAAGGAGACCTCAGGAATCCTAGTCACAGGGAAGTAAGTACTGCATAAACACAGTGGAACTATGTCTCAATCAAGACAAAAGCTAAAGTCGAAACATTCTGTGCACTACTTTCTACAGCTCCTTTCTGATGGAATTAATATTTATAAGACCAATGTTTTCCCAGAGGAAAGTTCTTCAAAAAATAAAAAGTTAGTACAAAGAATGGATTAAAAGAATTTTATGCGCTCCAATCCTTGACTCTATTATAGCCTTCATCGCACGTAGCCTGGAATGATAAAGTTTTGATCCAACTTCACCATTAAACTGTAAGCTCATTGGAGCTAGGACACCTTCTGTTCATCTGCACACCACACCCAGAACATCTCATTGCTTGGCCCTTGAGATGTGCTTAATGTACATTTGCTAATCTGCTGATTGTAAGCTACATGAAGGGAGGGATTGTATCTTTTTTTCTTATATGTCTTTATTGGAGTATAATTGCTTTACAATGTTGTGTTAGTTTCTGCTGTACAACAAAGTGAATCAGCTATATTCATACATATATCCCCATATCCCCTCCCTCCCACCCTCCCCAACCCACCCCTCTAGGTCATCACAAAGCACCAAGCTGATCTGAGAAATTGTATCTTATTCTCCACTAGAACCCCTGCCAGTGCAGGGCCAGGCACAGAATAGATGCTCTAATAATGTTTATCTGAATAAATGAGTACATGCCAGGTTGATCCCCAAATCACTTTTCTTCAGCACCATCCAAATAATTCCTCTTTACTAAATTCAATAGGCTTACTAAATTTAACCTATTTTCATGAAGCCAGAGATTCTCTCTAGCAGGGCTTCTCCAACACAGGTAAGGAAAAACTCTCATTCCTGCAGTGGGACAAATTTTTATCCATTTCTTAATTTTAAAATCTTAATCCAAGCTAAAGATTTCTTATTTTAAATAAATAAAAGACAGAAGCCATTTAATATAAAATGGAAAATGGTCGCTTCATCCATACCCCCATCTTATTCTTTGCAGCTACCTTCATATGCACAAAGTTAGTAGACAAAATAAGATTCTATTTGAGGATGATTCAACTATAACTTGCCTATAATAAAAGACAGTTGTTTTTTCCCTCAGTAATGGGGAGTGGGTAATAGATTCTCCATTTAAAGTCCCACGAGAAAACAGGCAGTAAATGCCCTAACAGACAGTCAAATGTTTATGCCTGTCAATTCTCTGACCAAAGTATTCCACAAGATAAACTAAGGTAAAGCACAGTTGACAACCCTATAGTTGATGCTAATTACCACAGTACCACAGTCTCTCAAAGGACTCACAAGGGTCTAAAACAACACAAGAGTGACTAAAAATTCTCTCCTTCCTGTATTCCTCGTATTTCTGGCAGTCAGATTGGCTCACTGAGTTCCACAGGTGTGGAAGATCTGCAGACGGGGCTTTCTCTCCAGGTGGCCTCAGTAGCCTGTTCCAACTGAGGTACCAAATAAAGGTGTCTTCCTAGCTTGTGGCATCATCTCCCTGATACCTGCAATGCCCAATGGGAACCATAAGCATCTGTAGGGCAAAGAAAGAGTAGCACCCCCTGTCTCTGCCGTGACTGGCACCTTTCCCCTTATCCCCAAGTCTCTCAGTTGTCATGGTTATGTCTAAGCAAAATCATCTTAGCAGAGAGCAAGGTCTCAATATCTTCTCTGAGTGGGACTTGCCAGTTTTTCTTTCGTGCCTCTTTAATTCTGAAAGTGGCTCAGATGGTTGCCTTCCTTGCTCCTCTTGATCACTGTAAATCAGCATCTCTCTCCTCCTTGGTGTTTATGTTTACTGGGCTAAGCAAGAAGATAAAGAACAGGTGCTGAGAAACGATGACTCCTCTAAGTCACCTTTGGTTTTTCTGCATTGTGATTACGAATTTCAAACTCAATACCTGTTGTTTCTTTTTAAAGTGTGTGTGTGTGTGTGTGTGTGTGTGTGTAACAAAGGCCATGACCCTTATATGTTTGCATAGTGCTGATCACGCTATTAACTGGGCACCTATAATCAATCAAATTTTAAGACACATGAATCCTCTTCTCGTCAGCAATACTTTCTTCTTAAGATTTCAGGCTATGACAGACACAGCGTCTGGAGATGACAAACTGTATGTGAGTCTGTCTCTGGAATATCACTATTTCAGGGTCTGCTAACAATACTTGCCAAGTTAGATGGGGTAGGGTGGAGAATGGAAGCAAGTTGTACATTATCCTAATAGATTAAGAAAATATAATCCCATTTGGATCATTTCCTGGGCTTCCATCCAAACCATGAGATAGCTTTGTTAATCATTAAAATGTACAGGGAGAGGGTGGGCTTTTTTTTTTTTCATAACTATATTGTATTTCTAAAGGGCACTGTATTCATTTCTTTATGAGTGTAATCTAATCAGGAAAAATAATTGATTCAAAGGATGATTGTTCTATAAACAAACTTGCCATTGTTTTAGACTGGAATAGCAACCCTCATCCCATTCCAGATTTTTAGTTTATACATATACGCTAGTGAATAATTATTTTCAGGAAATAACTTTAAATATTTTCAATTGCTTTTTACTGCTTCAGCAAATATTTGTCACCCTGCAGTTAGGGTCAGGCCCGTAAAGCAGGGGCAACTACAAGTAACCGAGGTTTGGAAAAACTAGAAATGCAATTTAAAGTCAAATGAACACTTTCTACATGCCCTCGGTCAATAGAAGATAAACTGATTATCCATTAACATGACATTAATTTATCATGTGTGCCCATTAAACAATAATAACAATATGGGGGTGATTCAACAGGATGACCTTTGGATTACTACATTATTTTCATTTCTTATTTATGTGCTAACCAGTCCTGGGGTCAATGACAAATAGATTTGTTGGTTATGTTACCAATGTGATATGGAGATTGTTACAATTACAACTCATAATCAGAAAATCCATGCTTTTCAGGAAAAATAATTCATAATAAATACATTTTGGTTGTTGTTTAAGTTCCTAATTATCCTCTTCATTCTATAAGAGAAATAGTTATATTTGGTGAATATCAACCTCTCACTGCTAGTTTTCTTAAACTTGCCAACACCTGAGCTAATCATTAAATTATGTTGTTTAAATGTGCTTGTGAATTTGTTATTCCAAATAAATGGCTATTATTTTCAGATATTTATGAAGAACTATTTTATACCAGTTTCAAAAAAAGCTTTCTCCCATTTAAGTGTATTTTTTAAAGGCAAATTCTAACTTAGTTTGCTTTTTTTAAGACTGGAGATGGCTTCTAGACAGAGAAAGGGACCAAATTTATGAAGATGTATTAGGTATCAGGAACTATGTTATCTGAATTGTTTTATTTAATCTTTAAAGCAACCCATGGGACTTCCTAGGTGGCACAGTGGTTAAGAATCCACCTGCCAATGCAGGGGACAAGGGGTTCGAGCCCTGCTCTGGGAAGATTCCACATGCTGTGGAGCAACTAAGCCCATGCACCACAACTATTGAGCCTGTGCTCTAGAGCCCATGAGCCACAACTATGGAGCCCATGTGCCGCAACTATTGAAGCCCACGTGCCTAGAGGCTGTGCTCTGCAACAAGAGAAGCCACTCACTACAATGAGGAGCCCGTGCACCACAATGAAGAGTAGCCCCCGCTCGCATCAACTAGAGAAAGCCCGTGTGCAGCAATGAAGACCCAATGCAGCCAATAAATTAAATAAATAAATAAATTTATAAAGCAACCCATGAACTCAATAATAGTATCCTATTTTATAGATGAGAAAAAAATGAGGCTCTGAACATTAAGAAAACATGTCCAAAATTATGCAGCTAATGTGCAGTAGAACAGTCAGGGCCATCAGATGCCAAAACTGTGTGAGAGGCTGAGCTATGAAACTGTAAGAGCCTTGGAAATGGTACACTGATTAAGATGTTGATCAGTGAAGTGGGAAGCCACAGCATCTTTCCTCATGTCAGAAAATTTGATTGTAAAGCTGGCTTTCTTACCCCGCATCTTGGCCATTCATGTATCCTGTAAATGCCTTGAGAGTATCAACTCATACTTCTTTGTCCATTCCAGAGTATCTACCATGGACACTCAATAAATGTTTGTGTGTATCTATTAGTCAAACATCTTCTGATTAATAGAAGTGCCTGAATGTCAACTTAAAATTGGTTATGTACCCAAAAAAAAAAGAAAAAAAAATCCTGAAAAATTCAAGGGTAGGTTGGCTTGGCACAGGCCCAGATGGATGCAGGACCTCAAAAGATGCAATCGCTCTCTTCATTTCTAAGACAGATACTTTCCATGTGGTGGACATGATAGCCACCAGCAGTGCGAAATACATATTCGTTTAGTACAGTAAGTAGTCCCAGCAGCAGATGGCATCCTCCCCGATAGCCCTGGATGAGAGACCCCAGGAAGGACTCTAATTTCCCTAGCTTGAGCCATAATACCTATCCCTGAACTGATCACTCTGCCGAGGAAGAAGTATTTCAATTGGCTCCACTTCTGGAGTGAGGGATGTTGATTCAGCATTTTCCATTAGAATCACTTGCCACACAACAGGAATAATTCCTAGGTGGAAGCGGTATGGAGCAGGTAAAAGAAGAAGCAGGAGGAGGAGAAGGAGGAAGAAAAATCTGGCACTGAATTTCTAAACTAAAAATAAACTTTGAGAGAATTTATTCCAGCATTCCAAAAAAGATATTGAACATGCCTTATTCGATGTACAGATAAGATACCTGAGGTTAAGAGAGGAGAAGTGACTTTCCTCTGGCCACACAATTTGATAGGGTCAGAGCTGCACAATGTACTGTGCTGAACTACCTCTTATTTTGTTAGATTTCAAAAGGGGCTGCAATAGAAAATGTCCATGACTGCAAGACAATTACAGTCTTCATAAAAGTCAGCAACATCAGCTACTTCATGGAGTTTCTTTTCAGAAACTTCTGTTGCTTCAACATGAGAGAAGTCTTACAGGAAAGCAAATTGCTAGAGAAGAAGGAATGCTAAGATGTCCTATAAAGACCATTCTCCTCAAGTCAAATTCAATCTGACACTAGGAAAGCTATAATAAAAATGAAGACAATAACAAATGGTGAAAATGTAGAAAAATTGGAACCTACCTATATAGATCGCTGACGGGAGTGTTAAATAATACAGCAGCTTATACATGAATATTCTTAGCAGCATTATTCATAATAGCCAAAAAGTGGAAACAACCCAAATGTCCCTTAACTGATGAAGATACAGACAAGATGTTATATGCATACAAGGGAATATTACTCATCTATGAAAAGAAATGAAGTACTAATATATGCTGTAACACAAACAAACCTTGAAAAGATTATGCTACATGAAAGAAGCCAAACACAAGAGGCCACGTATTGTTTGATTCCATTTTTATTAAACGTCCAGAATAGGCAAATCCATAGAGATGAGAAGTAAATCAGTGATTGCCAGAGGATTGGAAGAAGGAGGTTTTGGTACAGGGTTTTTTTTTTTTTGTTTTTTTGTCTTTTAGACAATAGCAAGGCTCTCTCTTTTATTTATTTTTTTGATAAATTATTTATTTATTGGCTGCACTGAGTCTTCCATGCTGCACACGGGCTTTCTCTAGTTGCTGGGATGGGTGGCTACTCTTCGCTTCTGTGCTCAGCCTCCTCATTGGGGTGGTTTCTCTTGCAGAGCACTGGCCCTAGGCGTGCAGGCTTCAGTAGTTGTGGCTCCAGGGCTCTAGAGAGCAGGCTCACTAGCTGTGGCGCAGGGGCTTAGTTGCTCCTTGGCATGTGGGATTTTCCTGGAGCAGACATCCAACAGGTGTCCTCTGCATTGGCAGGCAGATTCTTAACCACTGCGCCACCCAGGAAGTCCCCAAGGCTCTCTTTTAAATGTAAGCTATCTAGACCTTTCTTCAAATTTCCTTCATATTCATTCAAGGGCATCCACAGAGACTTTCCACATGGCAGCCACTATGCTGGCACTGTGCCTCAGCTGAAGCTGTTTAACCCCTCCTGACCATGCTGCTTTCCTGTGCTGGGGGTCAGAGGTCCGGTGCTCGAGGCCGAAGGAGTCAGAGATGCCTGTATCTGCAGGGCCCGGGTCTGCACACGCATCTCATCCCCGTTGGCCCTGCCGCCGCTTCCGCCGCTGGGAGGAGGCGCGGGGCGTGCTGGGCAGGGCTCCGCCGCGCTCAACAGTGGGCGGCTCGGCTGTGCCCAGCGCCCTGCGCCCCGCCCCCGCGCCCTGGCTACAGCGGCTGAGGCGCGGCGGGCCCGGGGCACGGCGGCTGGGGCTGAACGCGAGCGCCGGCCAGGAGGGTGCGGCGGCACCCAACCACCACGCCGCCCGGGCCGCGGGGGCCACTCCGGAGGAGCCCGAGACAGGGTTCATTTTTAAAATGATGAAAATGTCCTGGAATTTGAAAATTGTAATGGTTGCACAACTTTGCGAATATAGTAAAAACCCACTGAATTGTGCAGTACATACATACACACGTATAATTTCCATCTGAAGCATGGCATGGAGATACAGACACAGACAACATGGTTGTGGTTCCTGCCCTTATGGGCAGTCTGAAAAGGAAGGTGTGTTTAGTGTAACAAAGTATATAAGGAATAACAGCAACAAAACAAAGCAGTTGCTTTGGCTAAGAGACATTTATGAGGATTTCCTTTAGAAACAAACCAAAAGTCTGTATAAGGCATTGTGTTATAGCTATTGTTTTAACTAATATCCAAGAGAGAAGGCCCAGTGAAAGGTATATTAATGAGTGGGTTGCCACATAGGAAACCGAGGCTCAGTGCTCCAGGACTCACTGAGGTATCATGAGTTCGTGTTGCAGAATTCTCTCTCTGAGGACTCTAACACCCATCCCCCTTGGTGGCACTGCCCACATGAGAAATGGGCAACTTCTGTTATGCTGGAGAAAGCCTCCAGCAGAAAATGGTCAGTGTGTACAGAAACTGTCCACCATGGCTGCAAATGAACTTAGAAATGGGTCAAGGGAGGATGGGAGAGGCACTAACAATGACTGTTATAGAAAATATCCATCATAAATCTGTGTATAGTCACTTCCACCTCTTAGTTCACCCAGTGGAAAACCTACTGTTTGCACTGGAGACTTTCATCCACACAAAGGCAGCATACTAAAATGGCAGACCTGATATCTAAGGAGGAGATTAAGTTGAGCCAAATACTTGCCTCACAAACTCCAAATCTGTAAAGTGATAGCAAATCAGCATTGTGATATTCACACTCTAGACTAGACTCCAATCTACAAGTAGCAGATAATTTTCCTTGCTATCCATACTACCAAGCTTTCATAAAGATGAATATGTATCATCCTCAAATTTTCTTGACATAGTAAACCTCCCATTTTTGAGATCACTTTGCAGACTTCTGGCACATCTTTCAAAGACTTACTTTACTTATCAGAATCAAGCCATGGACATAATTACCTAAAAGCCTAATGAATAAAAGAAATAGATGCATTTGATCTTTGAAAATAGAGTGTGAGCAAGGTGGTGTCTGTGGGACCTTGTATTCTGGCTGAAAGTGAGGAAGTGAAAGGGAAGGGTCAGTTAGAAGGTGTGGGCTGATAAAAAGATGGAATAAAAGCATGATGTTGAAATAGATCTTTGTGGATACATTTGTTTTTAAAAACTTGAAATTTAACTTTTGTGATTTTAATGTTTGTAACATTTTGATGCTACATGGAAATAGAACCTATGAAACACTTTGGGGCAAAATTTGCTTGTTTCTTACCTGCAATTTACCTACAGAAACCCAGGAGATATTCAGTGTAGAATAGTAAGTTTTGACATTATTGGGCCAAGCTACAGGAGACAAGAAGAGTGATGAGCAGTGACCAAGGCAACCTTGGAAGGCCTACAGTAGACCTTAATAGGATTCAACCCTCATCTGAGTACTTACTGTTAACCCAACATTGCTTCCAGCTATGGACACTCCTGAAGTTCAAAATGAATTTTTGGTCATAAAGAGATCCTTGTGAAGACACAAAATGAATATTAAGTAAAACAGAATAGAAAGTGGGCTCGCTCTTGTTAATTATAAACCCAAACCTAGTTTTCCACTTTGCTGTTTTGGAAACTGGTTTGTGCAACAGCAAGAGTGGATTCATCTCTCAGAAGCCTCAAGATGAATATACCAGCTTTTGTGTCTATAATTTTCATTTTCTGTGCTTTGTTGCTGACTAATCACTCTTCTGACCGTCACACTCCTTCCATCGGTTTTAAGTGCACTCAACCCAATTGCACAGTGAACAAGGTTAAGCATTTGAGATTTGGAGTTAGACAGCCCAGGTTTGAATCAAGTGATCTCCAAGTCATCTTCAAGTGAGCTTGAGTATTACTACACCACTCTGAGACTCTGTGACTGTATTTAAAAGGCAGAAATAAAGAAACACATTAATAGAGCTTTGGAATAATTGCAGGATTTAACACTTGTAAAGTGCCTAGTTGTGCCTGGCAAATAAATAGAATAACTACGTCACTGACATTGCTGATGTTGTGTCAGTCCAGTGTTGCTGCCTTGGAGCCATAGACAAAGTCTCATTTCCATCATCTCCGTGTTCTTAAGGACACCTCACATTAGTCTCCAAGTATTGACAAGAGCAGACTGTAGTCGTCAGCTAAGCCTGCCATAACAAAATTCCATAGATTGGGTGGCTTAAACAACAGAAAATTTATTTTCTCACAGTTCTGGAAGCTAGAAAGTCAAAGACCAGTGTCCAGCAGGGATCAGTTTCTGGTGAGGCCTCTGTTCCTGGCTTTTAGACGGCCGCCTTCTCTCTATGTCCCCACATGGCCTTTTCTCTGTGTGCATGGTAGGAAGAAAGAGCTCTCTGTTACCTCTTCTTGTAAAGACACTCATTCTATTGGATTAGGGTCCACCCTCACGACCTAGATTAACCTTACATATTTCCATTGAGGCCAAATCTCCAAACATAGCCACACTGGGGTTTAGGGCTTTGACATATGAATCTTGGGGGACACAAACATTCACCCCATAACACAGACTCTCAACAAAACTAATTCCTTCACCCCCTCGGACTCTGAATTTATCTCTATTTGACAGTCACTCCAGGACCTTGGAATTGCAAAAATCAGCTAAAGGGAAACAGGGTACATTGGTGGATATGTTGATTGGCTTATCGAGCAACCTAACTAAACATTTTCCAAAATAGCGAACACTGAACACACAGAAGCTGCCTCAGCTTTATGAAAATGAAAACTCAGTGTTCAGCAATTGTGAGGAATTATTATTATATTACACAGTTTCATAAAAAAAATTATTGTCTTTTGCCTATATTATCTAGGGTTATTAACAAATTTGTGAATGGCCAACGGTCTTCCTTCTTCAATACTATTCATTAACACACATCATCAGCAGCATTTTACATTTTCCAATCTCTTCCTTCAGAAGATTTATAAGCATTTTATAAATATTGTCTCCTTTTTCTTAACAACTTTCCTTACAGTCAAGCAAAGGATAGAAGAACTTGATCATATAAATCTGAAGCACATCAAATGCAGCCAACCTTCTCACTGGAGTAGGTCTTTCATTATGTTGAATCCCTGGGACAAAAGGACAATTTTTTTGATGGGAAAATGGTCTAAATGAAAATAGGAAAGCAGCTCATGAACAAATTATTTAATGAGCACATTAGTGAATAAAAATGAATAAAAACAAAAAGATATATGATGTGTACCCTGTGAATGTGATATTGCATATTATGGTTATTTGACCTTTTGAAAACTATAGGACCAGGGCCATTTCCTGGGTCCTTTTTATTCTGCACCTCATAGACAAATTGTTTTCAATGAAGAGCTGGACTTTGGTGCCCAGGGTAAAAAGCTATTTCTCTGGTGCTTCTGAGAATCCATCAGCAAATCTTTAAAAAATATATCAATCATATTTTACTTCATTTTTTCTTCTTGAGAACTAAGATTAAGGAAAACCTTAGGGAGTATATCTATTTAGTTATTGCTCTCACATTAGGAGCAGAAAAGAGGGGAATTTTCATGGAGTGTTGGTTTTTCCATAAATCCTGTGTGCTGGAGTGAAAGAATTTCAATATGAAAACTGAAAGATGTGTTATATAGTATACAGATATCTAAGGACTGTTCAGGATAAAACATGAACCTTCAAGACCTGGAGAAGAGACAGGAACTGTAGCAGTCTACCCGAGGCTGAGTTCCAGATTCCTGAGAGAGCATATTTACTCTATACTGTAATTAATGGTAATTTGATGAGAATTTTTGGAAAAGAATGACATGATTACGTGGGTACATGTTTGTACCATTCAACAAAATGAACCTAAGACAAAATGTATACCCGGTTACTGCTTCAAACCATCGCTTTTGTCCTGTATTGTTCCTGAGAGTTAATGTTTTTAAATAGTGCTCCTGAGGTATTTATTCCCTCTAAGTTACAAAAATTCAGTCCTTGCTAAGTGTAACCCAGGTGTCATGCTGGATCATCTTACCACTTAAAATCTATGTAAGATGATTTTCAACCACCATTTCACATCGCGTAGAAAATCCAGAGTTCTCGCTGGGAATATTTAGAAATTGTTGGGGTTTCCATTACTCCTTAGACACCTTTGGTTCCAGTTCCCAGCTGCCACTCAATTCTCCCTCTGAATTTTGTGTCTGTGACTCTGCCTTTTCCCTTTTCTTGGTGGCTTCTCTTCACTGCACTCTTGTCATCTCAATACAAACACATCCCATCCAACTCATACCACGTGACGCTTAGAGGTAGAAATTTACTGGAGAAGAATGAATAATGCTGCAGAAATTTTCAGCAGACAATTTAAAATTGGACATTACTTTAACAAGTCCTTTAATAACTTTTGTCACCTCGAGATCCAACCAAATTTTTATAACTTGACCCAGTAACCCCTACTTTTCCTTCCTACCCCATTTTATCTCCTCTACTCTCCATCGCTCTATCTCCCCACCAATTCATTTCTTTGAAGAAAAGTTTTGCTGTCTTTATTACCTTCTTCCAATCTGTTCCTAAACACCTACCCTTCCACTTACAAACAGTTTATCAAGTTACTTCCCTGAACAAATATAATTCCTTCCCTCAGGGGAAAAAATGACCAGTTAGTAAAATATTTTATTAATTTCCCTATATAAAGAAACTCTGAAAACCTAAGCCATTTCAGACAAAATTGTGACCATCTCAGTGTAACCTCTCATTTTGCTGTGTAAGTGGAAAGCATCCCACGTCTCACCATCACCATTATGGCGTTTTAATAACAGACAATCATATATTCTCATACTGTATTTCTTCAGCCAACAACATAAAATGGAATAGCAATGCATTTTTTTAAAAATCTGATTTGGCCTAGCTTCGAAACAAGGGTAATTTCAAGCTGGACCTTTTGTGCTAAGACGTGACCTCAAGAGGCAAATGGCTCAATTACAGTCGCTAACATTCAGTCAGTCCCTAGGCTCAGGAAGCCCAGGGGCATGGTGTGAAATTGAAAATAAAGAGTGACTATGTCTGTTCTGCATAATATGTAAAAATTTGGCATCATTTGTGGGCAAAGCTGGAGTATGGAACAGCTAGAAAAATGTCATTTCCATATATATTTAGATTTCACTATCTATGAGAATTGTTTGTCCTCGATAGGCATGTGTGCGCGTGTGTGTGTGCGCGCTTGCCAATGGTTACTCACTAGATGCCAGAAGAATTAGAAGACCAGTCTGCAGCTCCTGTTGGTGGGAAACTTTTTTTAACATTCACATCTTCTTTTCATTAAACCTTTCAATTAAGTTAAAGAAATTAATACGTCATAAAAATAATTTTCACAATTTAAGACAAAGGACTTTGGATATAAAAATATATGAATCCTTTACTACATGCAAGGTCGACTGTCTGCCTATAATTCAAGTCAAAAGATAACATATTCACACACAAGTTTTAAAACAAATACTATTCAGTCTAATGGCGGAATTAGCAAATAAATTGTAGAGGCTGAAATAACTTTTTTCAGGTTGAAGGAAATTAGACTATATTTAATTTTGGGGGGGGGGAGGTGGGAAATTCTTAAGGAGACAAAATTTAAATGTCTGCACCCACCTGGACTGTGGTGTGAGACTCAGAGTATCAAAGATCATGAACCCATCCTCCTGGAGTCTCTTGGACATTATTAAATGTATTATTTCTAACTTGAAATAATAGACTGATGAGAAAATAGACTGATAAGGGAGATAAATCCTTGGTTAGTAAAAATATTTCCTAAAGATGAATGAAGTTAAGGGAGGCTTTCTTCCAGAAGAAAACAACTCTGACCACAAAGGGAGACAGAAAAACTAAGAACCACGGTGGACTCACAGGCTGGCTTTGGTTTGGAAGGGCCTCGATCTCCCTCATATATTTTTCCCACCTGTGTTTTCATTCCTTTTGATTTCCCCCTTCCAAACAGCATATGAGAGAGCTCTAGAACCATCTGTGCCTAGTGGAGCGTGGGGAACAAAGAACTAGGCAGTAAGGGGAAGTGAGCCCCAAATACCCCCATCTCCTGGGCCCAAGAAGGAAACAGCCCTCCACAAGGGACACTGCCCGGAGCTCCGGGCTATGAAAGGCAATGGATGGAACTGAGCGATGTCACCTGCAGAGCAGGGAACCATGAGACAGAGCATGAGGTGTGGATGAGCAGCTGCCAGGAGATGACTCAGGAAGGACAGGAGACCAAGTGCTCCGTACCCCAAAATATATACCAAAGGAGATGGCCACTGAAAGGAGTGGAAACTTGTCTTGCTCTTGGAAGAAAAATGGAACGGAATCTGGCACTTCCAAGTGCATTGACAATATGAACTTGAGGGTAAAAGACATTGCATTCTAGTAATGTTAAAGAAAATAGAAGAAATATTCTTTCTCTAATTCTGATCTACAGGCACATCCAATTCAGGGAAAGGAAATGTGAGCTCTTTGGGAGATGCAGTTTTGGAGTTGAACTCCTGAAGATATTTTGGAAGTAAGTGCTAGCTACGACTTTTAGTAATATTAACTTCTCACAGTAGTCAAGTGTTTTCCAATTTAAAAATGATAACATTTACAAAAATGAATTGCTTTGGAAAGGTATGGATCTGGTAAGAGACATGCACTGCCTCATGTCACCTGCTGTTCTTTTCTTGACTGCACCACACGAGTGGGCATTCAACATATTAATCCATATCAGACACTCCCCCTTTTGTCTCTTTAGACAGAACCTGGGAAACAACTGAGTTTCAGCCAGTGAGTTCATGCCTTCAGTAATCAAAGCTTATTTCTGATTTTTCTGAAAAGAAATAACCACAATGCTTTTGTTGGAAGTGACATCACTAAACTATAATTATTTCTAGCACAGAGGGGTGCATGAGGAGGCATTTTGTAAAATCTGTACAGCAGAGGAGTAATTCATCAAGTAGCCCAAGACTTTGCTAGCATATTGTGATGGTTAATTTTGTGTGTCAACTTGGCCAGGCCACAGTACCCAGATATTTGGTCAGGCATATTCTAGATGTTTCTGTGAAGGTATATATTTTTAGATGAGATTAACACTTAAATTAGTAGACTTTAAGTAAAGCAGATTACCCTCTGTGATGTGGGTGGGCCTTATCTGAGCAGCTGAAGACCTTAATAGAAAAAAGACTGACCTCCCAAGAAGAAAAGGAAATTCTGCCAGCAGACCGCCTTCTGACTCAAATGAAAATCTTTTGCCTGGTCTTCAGCCTGCCAATTTACCCTGATGATTTTGGACTAGACAGCCTCCATAATTGTGTGGCCAATTCTTTAAAATGAATCTCTCTCTCTCTTGCTCTCTCGCTCGCTCTCTCTCGCTCGCTCTCTCTCTCTCTCTCTCGCTCGCTCTCTCTCTCTCTCGCTCTCTCTCTCTCTCTCTGTCAGAATCCTGACTAATACCAATATTAAATATATCCCACACCGTGCTTATTTTTAATTCATGGAGAAAGGATGTACTATGTTATAACTGAAACGGTTTTCCCAAGTACCTACTTATCCTTTCTTATTTATGAATATCCTTGAAAAAAAATAGAAACCTTCACCCCTTCCTTGAGCCACACAATCAGTTAGAGAATCCCTTGATCAAAACCAAATGTCACATTGGTGCTTGAGAAACTTCACATAATTAGGTGGGAATTCAGTAATAGTAACCCACCTGCTGCAGGATGAGGGAAGGGAACTGACAGAGTATAACACAGACAAAGCTGGTGACGCAGTAACCACAGTCTACATGGAGTGGAGGAGGGACACTGCAGACAGAGTGGATTCCAAGGCATTTGTAACAGAGTGATGTCGAAAAAGTTTTGAGTTGCTCATCCTACCACAGTTACTTTACTACCAATAAGTTACAGAAACTCCAAAAGCATCACATTCCAGCCATAAAAATAAAGGAGAATTCTCTTACCTTCAGAACTCTACCCACATGGAATCTCAATGGCTTAGCTCAAAAGCCAGAAGCATTTGAAAGGAATACCATCTATTAATCACTGATCTTCCTACCAACTTTTTCAGACTGAAGAATTTTACTAATCTGTAAGAATTCAGAAGAAACACTAGAATTGTTTTTAGTAGGATTTCTTATAACAAGACTACAATTTATAATACAAACTAAATTAGGAGTTGTTTTTCTCAAAATCAGTAATTGCTAGATTCTTTGGCTAATATATTTCCATGGATGTCATTGAAACTATTCACCAAAATGTGCAAAATAACTGAGTTAAAGTGAATTTAATAAATACATATTTCAAGAATTCAAATGTCTAAGTAAGCAGCCCCAACCATGAATGTTTATTTATTTACAAATTATATACTTGTAATACCTGATGATGTGTCATGAACAATATAAAAGTAGAAATTTTAAAGGATAAAATTAAAATGTATTTTTAAAGATCTGGTATTTTCTTTCTTTATTCCAATAGATGGTCTCATGCAGACCCTACTTGGGAACAAGTGCAATGAAAGATACCTCTTCAACTTCTGGCTGTCTGAGCCCCTATATAATATTAACATACTGAAAATATACAAGTGATAACCTTATTTTAGCTTGCTAAGTACAAATCAATCCAACATGGTCTAAGATACCTTTATAAAAATTATCTTAGAAATCCCTTTATAATAATGAGATGATAAAAATCTCTGATTTTTCTCCTTTATGTGTTTCCAGGTAAAGTGTTTCTCTCAAGCCCTCAAGAAGCCACTTCAATACTTCCTTGGAACATAGTTCAGTATCTCTCCATTCAGAACACTTACCTTTGCTATTTTTTAACGGCATATTGTGTTCTACTTTTGTAGATTTATTTTGTTTTCATTCTGTCTCCTTCAATACAAATTTATGCTTTCAAGGGCAGGCACAGTGTCTTCTGTGCCTCTCACTCTCCTGCACGCAGTGAATAATCCTTAGAGTCGTGTGGTATTTATTTGATTCTTCAGGGAAGAAGAATAATTCATGATCTCACTCTGGTCAGAGAAAGCAAAATAACTTCAGTGGTGTCAAACAAATCATGGTGGCCTTTACTTGGAACGCATTCTCTTGAAAGGCCGGCTTGCTACAAATATATCCTATGGACCAGTTGAACAATGACATGAACAAGGGTCCGTGACACAATGTTCCACAAATTTTGCCAACCACACCCAAGCCCCTTTGTGGGGTAGGAAAAGGACAGTGAGGTTCAAATGCAAGCAGCCCAGGGCAGAGCAGAGTGTGGCCTCAGTACTGGTCACTTTGAACTTGGGAATGCACTTGGCCACCATTTCCTAAACGGAAGGTCAGACCTCAGAACCTTCCTTATGCAAAGGACTGTAAAGGTCTGAAGATCTTCCTGGTCCACAGGATGACATTCAGAATATTCAGAACAAAAAAAAAATAAGGACTAAATAAAGTTTTATGAAATCTTTGTGGGTCATTTCTTCAATAAATTTATGGGCTGTTTATTGGAAGAGATGAAATACGTGAGAAGAAAAGTATTACACTTCACAGAAGCCTGAAACGTATTTATTTTCAACAAAAGCAGAGTATCTCAGAGCTGCAAGGAAATTTCTCTGCCCAACCTTTTCATTTATTTCTAATCTTTTTATTTTATAGATCAGGTTACTGAAGGTGAAACAACTTTTCTGAGATACATAGATATCTAGTGGGAGAGTCAGAATTAAACTCAGGGTAGAAAAACATAGAGACAACAAGAAGAACTAATTCATTATACATATAGACCTTAGGTTTTTAAAGCATATCAGTGTTAAGTTGCTAGGGGAAAAAATAAAGGACTAGAAGAAATGTGTCAATTTTCCAAGACATTTTAAGACCCATATTCATATTTCAACTGTTTAATTGCAAACATATTATATTTGTGGTAACAAGTTACACCAGAACAGAATTACATTAAAAAAAATCTAACTCCAGGAGTAGTCTCTATAAATAGCCACACACGTATCATTTCAAATAGTTTTCTGTTAGCTTAATACACATATTTGTATGATACACCTATACATAGATATGTATATAAAGAATATACTTTTGACTCAAAATGGATACATACTAAGAATATTGCTCAGTAATTATCTTTTTTCACCTAATAATAAATCATAGACAACTTCCCATAGTAGCAGACTTAGATCTGCTTTGTTCTTTTTAATGGCAATATTATAATTTCATGGTATGTATAGACTGTTATTTATTCTCCTATGGAGAGAAAAGTGGGTCATTTCCAATTAGATATTCTTAGATGAAATGCTGCCTTAAACACATGAACCTCATACTTTTACTATGATGGTATTTCTTCAGGTCAGATATCTAAAAGTGGGATTTCTGGGTCTTATATTTGAGAATGATTTTAACAGGACTTATAGAGGTGATTTTTCAGGGGGAGATTTTTTTTCCCATGTAGTCAAGCAAAACTTTTAAGCATCTCCTTCTGCTAGATGCTGATTGCACTCCTGGTAGAATATTTTGTTGTCTTCTGAGGTCACTTTTAAGATCACTTGATTATAAGATTTTGTTTGTTTTGTTTATCTTGAAAACCAATAATAATGCATGAAAAATGAGTACATGTCAATGAATATTCATTGCCTAATTGTCCAACTCTTTGGAGATGACTTTCGCTTTCAAACTCTGACCGAGTTATGACGTTTGAAATTAAAATATTACCATTCATATAAAAGTTTTACATCACAGGCCATAAAATAAAAGAGTTGGAAAGTGTCAAAGACATCATATTTGGTGATACCAACTGACCCTGTTCTTCTTCACCACATTCTCATCTTGAGATTTCCCAGGCATACCTAACACTAAATTTTAAATCTTTCACATGTGCCGTATAAAACATATACGCCAGAGACAGCACCAGTTACAAACCTAATCCCACTTCTATTCAAATATACTGCAGGAAAGACGTGCTCTTAGTTGATGACTACTTGGCAGAATTTAAAATTGTGAAAGAAAGACTTTAAAGTAAAGAGAAGGAAAGAACTAACATTTATCAGAACACCTGCATCATAGACTCTCCTGTCCATCACCTCTTTTGTTCTTACCCTGCCAGAGGGGAACTATCTACATCTCTGAATGGAGGCTTAGATTGTTTAGGAAGCTCACACACCTATAAGTGATGGGCTGGTAAAGCAAACCCAGATTTTCTGACTCTAAAAGCGATGTTCATCTGTCCCCAGAACTGCCTTTGTAATTGTCAACCCAGTCGCACTACACTGCAAAGCTGAAAGCGCAGCCCAGAGCCCATGAGTGACCTTGACCTTCTGAAGGTCACATAGCTAACAATAGCTCTGACCTCCTATTCAACATTCTTCTCATCGCCCCTTCGGTTTAGGGAGATGTTACAGCTGGCATTAGCTCTGGCAACTCTGAATATTCAAATAGGTCTCTGTTTCCTCACACGGCTTCAGAGTAACTCTGCTCCTATTCAGCTTGAGAAGCTGGGTTCCTAACGTAGGTGTGCTCACCATTCCTTCTGTCCACTTCCTTTCTCTCCAAAGGCTCTCCTCTCCACTGTGTGAGCACAAACCACAATGGCACTGGGCGTGCCTCTTGGCATTTTTACCACAAAATTGAAAATCTGGCAATATCAGATACCAATCTTAAACATGGCTGGGGATTTCCCTGGTGGCACAGTGGTTAAGAATCCACTGGCCAGTGCAGGGGACATGGGTTCGAGCCCTGGTCCCGGAAGATCCCGGAGAATCTAAGCCTGTGCGCCACAGCTACTGAGCCTGTGCTCTAGAGCCCGCGAGCCACAGCTATTGAGTCCACGTGCCACAACTACTGAAGCCCATGCACCTAGAGCCCATGCTTTAGCCACCACAGTGAGAAACCCACGCACCACAAAGAAGTGTAGCCCCTGCTGGCCACAACTAGAGAAAGCCCGCATCCAGCAATGAAGATCCAATGCAGCCAATAAATAAAGTAAATTAAGTAATTAATTAATTTAAAAAATAAATTTAAATCCACACACGGCTAAAGAGAAAGGAGATAGCAAAAAACCACAGTCTGGCTGCCACTGTCCAGGTATTCCAAGGAACTGAAATTGTAATTTAAGAATCGAGAAATAGGGCTCTCAGTTCCAACAATGAGGAGAGATGTCCCAGCAGTGGTTCTTGAACAGTCACTGTGGTCCCCAATGTTGAAAAGACTCTCAAACTCTTCAGCAATTAAGGCAATGACAGCTATCTTCTGAAACTTTCTGAAGAGGTTTTCTGACTGAACGTTCATGTTTCAGAGAGGTTTTATAAATAACCACTGAATGAATGGCAACCTCATAAAAGTAAACTGACTCCCCCTCCATTTGATTTTATCTTCAAAGAATTACTAGGTTGGTAACGCGGCAATTTCTACATTAGATACACATACTACATAGTTTCTTCCTTTACTAGGAATTTATGGACTAAAAGAAGGTTCTGTTTTATTTACATTATGTATCAAAATGCACGAAACTAAGTGGATTTAACCAGAATTTACTATACACACTTAGAGGAACTAAACAACTGACTCTCTCCTTCCAGAAAAAAAAAATCCACTTAAAAATTACATACTATTTATTTCTCAGTCAATTGGATATAATCATTGAAGTAGTCATCTTTGGTCTACCTACCCAAGGAGGTCAAATAAGAATGAACAAATTTTTAGTTTTCTTTAGAAATGTATTCTCTACAAATATTTTCTAAAACTCTTCTATGTGACAAATCTGTTCTGAGTTTTCTATTCAAACAAAAACAGCTATTTATCTGACTTTTCTTCAAGCAAAACAGCAACCTATGTGGGCATAGATAAGTCAGGCAATGTACCAGGTTACTCTTTTTATTAGAGCTTTTGGAAGAATTATTGAGAAAACTCTGCCTTTAGGGACTGTCCTCATTGTCCTTCTTCCCACATGGAAGAAGCTAAAAAATATTCATGAAAGATTGAGTAGGGCCAATTTTCTATGAGTCAAAACAACAGCAACATCAATATTTCAGGGTCTGCAAAAACATGGCCATTCTCTTACCTTGAAAAAATTGTTAGAAATCATTGCATTTTAATGAATTCAAAATAACTCAAGAGATTTTTGGAGCTGTTTGTGTTTTGAAAGTGCAGAGATAAATCAGATTTTTTTATGACTTCTATTTGAGTAAAATAGATCTGATACTGTCCCTCTGTAGACCCATGGCAGGATGAGGCATAAGGCAACCAGTGATCTTTTCATCACAGTCCTGGAGGACCCCTGGTTTCAAGGCAGTTTCAGCTGTCACAGTTGCTTAGAGTTTACTGAGCTGTTTTTAGGTACTCATTCAAATATTCATAAGAAGCGAGGACCACAGTTTGCTGTCTGGTAACAACTTCATTTTCGGCTCACACTAAGCTTGTCCTTGTGGATTGCTTCTTTCGACCCAGATTGGGCTTTCTGCAGTCACATGACCTTTCAAGGATAATGGAGTTTCCTTGGAGTAAGCAAAAGAAGCATGTTCCATCTTTTATCTTTGCTTGGCTGGATGATGAAAATAATTACAGAAGACAGTTATGGATTATCAAAGAGACAAGTGAAATAATCAAACCTATATCAAGCACTCCTTTGTGCTACCCAAGAAGGCAGATCATTTAATTATTTACCTTGTGAGACTACATACACCCCAGGAAATCCTAAATCTGCAACATATTAGTGCAAATATTTACTCAACAATATTCTTGAATACAGTAATGAAAATACATGTAATCTCATGATATGTTCTTGAAAGAAACAGAGGGACTGTATCATTTCTTAGCACAGGAGAAAAATCCTTTCATTATGATCTCTCTATTATTTGATTAAAACGCTGGTTAAATAAACCTTTTAGATAGACAAATTGTACCTCTTAGTTGGAGGCTAATATCCACCACTGGAATTAGCTGCAGTATACATGAATTACTGCAAATAAGCAACAGTATAATATACAAAGTGCTGTTATTTAATTAAGCTATGACATGAGCTGTACACTGTCATTTTATTAACTACGTCCTCTATGTTGCTGAAAAAAAAAGACGTGTCAGTCAAGATACATTTCTAAAATAACTTTATGCTTTGACGTTAGAACTCTGAATTATTCTGGCTATAATGTATACAATATTTAGAGAAAGGGATAAGGGTTTTTTTTTTACCCATTTATTATTTACATTAAATATTGCTTATTTTACAAAAAGAAATCTATGCCTTTTTTTCCATTGAATTTTCAAGTCATTTTTGTTAAAATTACTCTACATTTGCATAGTTCTTCTCAATATGAATACACACCATTGTGCTTCTGAGACCATTTGTAATATTCTAAAAAAGACCACGCAGGTAAATTCTGTATTACTTTATTTAGACTGAGGGAAAAAAATAACCCTATCTGAGGCAAAGCAAAAGGAATTTCAATCTCACAGTCACTGCCAGATAAAAACCTGGAAAAGATCATTAATCTCATTTATTTTCATTATAGCAATACTTGTTATCACAATTTTAGTTAAGGAAGTACCAACATTTATACCAGCAATTATGTATCAGCAAAATTAGTTCTACAAAGTGAATCTCCTGTTACTATAAACCCTGCTATTGCCACAGTCTTTATGTGCTGTGACAGAGAGGGTTCATGTTTTGAATTCTTGACAGAGTAAACAATTGCTTGAATAATGCTTGGCAGGAACTGGGATATATATGAATTTCTAAATAAAGGACTTACATTTTCACTTATCTGATGCAATGTTTTATCCCTTAAAGGCAGATTTTTTTTTCTGCTGATATTTTTCTTCCATCTTTATAAGAAGAAAGGAGAAAATGTAAGTATTCACCCTTTTTTGTTCATCTTTTTTAACAGCTCCATGAAAGAACACTCTCTCCATGGTGGAGATCTCAAGCACAAGTGGGTCGTAAAGGAGTCCAGTGTTGGCAGCACACTGTGCTTTAAACAGTGGCAATGAAAATTAAGTCTCCTTTAATCAGAATGTCTAGTGCTAGTGATGTGAAGGAATCTGATGCTTGTGGTGTAGTCTGTGTAGTAAAATGCTGGTCTTCATGGAACTTAGAGATAAAAGATTCTAGCCAATATTTCCGAAGTGTCCCCCAGACTAAATTTTTAAAAAATTACAAACACAGGAGAAGTGAATTGTTAATATTTAGTAGGGTTTTACTTTAAAAAATATATATATATATGTACTATAGTTGTCTCACTCACACTATTAAAAGCAATCTTTCCTTGCCTACCAGTCAAGGGAGAATGCAGAAAGCTCATCAGTCCTAGGGTAGTGAAATAACTTCCAATGGGGAATTCTCAGTGCCAGGTTGTTCAATGAATGCAAGATGCTGGCACACTTAAAAATTACAATTATTTATTGAGGGCTTTTTGTCACACACTTTACAGATACCATCTTATTTAATAGTCACACTATTCTGACAAGGTAAGATTCTCTCTATTCTATAAATGAGATTCAGAGATACTATGCAAAATGTCCAAGGGCACACCCTTAGCAAGTGGCAAAGTAAAAATTCAAACCCAGGTTACGTAAGTCTAATCCCCAACCTCCTTTCACTGTGCAGTCTTGTTTCATGATTAGAGGTAATTGAATTAACAGTTAATGGGCACTACCCTGTCCCCTGAGACTTGTGGAGACAACTATTTCAGCAATGTGACATTCTTCAAAGAGAACCTCTATATAAATGTGATTCAAATGTAAGTGAAATTGAAAAGAAAACCCAAGGAGACAAGCTGGCTTTGACCCCTAGATGCAGCAACCAGTGGGGACTTCTAAGAATGGAAAGAAGGAAGCAAACATGAAAGAAAAGATTTCTAAGAGAAAATCTGTGAAAGGAGGTAGTCTTATAAACAAAAATTAAAAAAAAAAAACCCTATCACTGAGTAACAGATGGCAGTTTGCAGCATTCATTTGAATGGAGAAGTTGGTAGACCATGATGCATTAAAGAAACTATGCAGCAACGGACAAGGCTAGAAGCATTAGCACAATAGCAACATAGGTGATAAATCTTGACAAGTTCAGGAACCATGTTTCACACACTATCAAATGAAAATCTGCAGCCATTGGTACATGACCAATGATAGAAGAAAATGATGGTCAGTCCATCAAAGAGATTGACAGGGATCCACGCATAGTCACTATGGTGGAGCAGAAAATGCTGTTGAGTCAGATACTGAGGGAAGGGGATTCACGGCAGGACCAGATGTGAAATACAGCCATTGTCATTCTTGGCTAAGTGTTCGACCAACCCAGTCTGATGAAAAGAAACTGGAAGTTAGAGTGCCAAATCTACGTCATAATTGATCCATAATACCACTTGAAGTTCATGCATATGTGTATATTTGGGTATGTCATTTTTCAAACTTTACATGGTTTACTCTAGTCTGTTTAAGTTTCAGTCTTCATGAAATTGCAAGTCAAATATCACTTGAATTAAAACTTAAACAAAGATACTAAACTAAATACACGTAAATGACAGTTGAAAGCATCATCGTGATACCCAGATAAGGGAAGACCAAATGTAATAACAGTTAAACCTTTGTTAAATATCCACCATGTTTCAATAATTGTAACCTTTAAAATACTCCTGGAAATAAATATTAGCATACCTCTTTGTGAAGAAAAGGAAGAGAAATTGAGACTCTCTCAAAGTTTTCCAGTTACTACTTACAGAGCCAAGATTTGAATCCGAGATGGTCAAGCTTCAAAATCCATGACCGGTGTGAGGTGATACCTCATTGTGGCTTTGACTTGCATTTCTCTAATGGTTAGTGATGTTGAGCATCTTTTCATGTGTTTGTTGGCCATCTGTATGTCTTCTTTGGAGAAATGTCTATTTAGGTCTTCTGCCCATTTGTGGATTGGGTTATTTGCTTTTTGGGTATCAAGCTGCATGAGCTACCTGTATATTTTGGAGATTAATCCTTTGTCCGTTGCTGTGTTGGCAAGTATTTTCTCCCATTCTGAGTGTTGTCTTCTTTGTCTTGTTTATGGTTTCTTTCACTGTGCAAAAGCTTTTAAGTTTCATGAGGTCCCATTTGTTTATTCTTGATTTTATTTCCATGATTCTAGGAGGTGGGTCAAAAAGGATCTTGCTTTGATGGATGTCATAGAATGTTCTGCCTATGTTTTCCTCTAGGAGTTTTACAGTGTCTGGCCTTACATTTAGGTCTTTAATCCATTTTGAGTTTATTTTTGTATATGGTGTTAGGAAGTGTTCTAATTTCATTCTTTTACATGTAGCTGTCCAATTTTCCCAGCACCACTTATTGAAGAGGCTGTCTTTTTTCCATTGTATATTCTTGCCTCCTTTGTCAAAGATAAGCTGCCCATATGTGCTTGGGTTTACCTCTGGGTTCTCTATTCTGTTCCACTGATCTTCCTTTCTATTTTTGTACCAGTACCATACTGTCTTGATCACTATGGCCTTGTAGTATAGTTTGAAGTCAGGAAGCCTAATTCCACCAACTCCATCTTTCCTTCTCAAGATTGCTTTGGCTATTTGGGGTCTTTAGCATTTCCATACAAATTGTAAGATTTCTTGCTCTAGTTCTGTGAAAAATGCCACTGGTAATTTGATAGGGATTGCATTGAATCTGTAAATTGCTTTGGGTAGGACAGTCATTTTCACAATGTTGAGTCTTCCAATTCAAGAACATGGTATGTCTCTCCATCTGTTTGTATTGTCTTTGATTTCTTTCATCAATGTCTTACAGTTTTCTGCATGCAGGTCTTTAGCCTCCCTAGGCAGGTTTATTCCTAGGTATTTTATTCTTTTTGTTGCAATGGTAAATGGGAGAGTTTCCTTAATTTCTCTTTCTGCTTTTTCATTGTTAGTGTATAGGAATGCAAGAGATTTCTGTGCATTAATTTTGTATCCTGCTACTTTACTAAATTCATCGATTAGGGCTAGCAGTTTTCTGGTAGCATCTTTAGGGTTTTCTATGTATAATATTATGTCATCTGCAAAGAGTGACAATTTTACTTCTTCTTTTCCAATTTGGATTCCTTTTATTTCATTTTCTTCTCTGATTGCTGTGACTAAAACTTCCAAAACTATGTTGAATAATAATGGTGAGAGTGGACACCCTTGTCTTATTCCTGTTCTTAGAGGGAATTCTTTCGTTTTTCACCGTGTAGAATGATGTTGGCTTTTGGTTTCTCATATATGGCTTTTATTATGTTGAGGTAATTCCCTTCTATGCCCATTTTCTGGAGAGTTTTTATCATAAATGAATGTTGAGTTTTGTCAAAAGCTTTTTCTGCATCAATTGAGATTATCATATGGTTTTCATCCTTCAATTTGTTGATATGATGCATCACGTTGATTAATTTGCATATATTGAAGCATCCTTGCATCCCAGGGATAAACCCCACTTGATCATGGTGTATGATCTTTTTAATGTGCTGTTGGAGTCTGTTAGCTAGTATTTTGTTGGGGATTTTTGCATCTGTATTCATCAGTGATATTGGCCTGTAATTTTCTTTCTTTGTGACATCTTTGCCTGGTTTTGATATCAGGGTGATGGTGGCCTCGTAGAATGAGTTTGGGAGTGTTCCTCCTTCTGCTATATTTTGGAAGAGTTTGAGAAGGATAGGTGTTAGCTCTTCTCTACATGTTTGATAGAATTTGCCTGTGAAGCCATCTGGCCCTGGGCTTTTGTTTGTTCAAAGATTTTTAAAAACTGCCTCAATTTCCGTACTTCTGATTGGTCTGTTCATAGTTTCTATTTCTTCCTGGTTCAGTCTTGGAAGATTGTACTTTTCTCAGAATTTATCCATTTCTTTCAGGTTATCCAATTTATTGGCATATAGTTGCTTGTAATAGTCTCTCATGATCTTTGTATTTTTGTGGTGTTAGTTGTTACTTCTCCTTTTTCATTTCTAATTCTGTTGATTTGCGCCTTCTCCCTTTTTTTCCTGATAAGTCTGGCTAGTGGTTTATCAATTTTGTTTCTCTTCTCAAAGAATCAGCTTTTAGTTTCATTGATCTTTGCTATTGTTTCCTTCCTTTCTTTTTCATTTATTTCTGATCTGGTCTTTATGATTTCTTTCCTTCTGCTCACTTTGGGGTTTCCCTGTTCTTCTTTCTCTAATTGTTTTGGGTGTAAGGTTAGGTTGTTTATTCGATATTTTTCTTGTTTCTTGAAGTAGGACTGTGTTGCTATAAACTTCCCTCTTAGAACTGCTTTTGCTGCTTCCCATAGGTTTTGGGTTGTTGTGTTTTCTTTGTCATTTGTTTCTAGATTTTTTTATTTCCTTTTTGATTTCTTTAGTGATTTTTTGGTTGTTTAATAGCATATTGTTTAGCCTCCATGTGTTTGTATTTTTTACAGTTGTTTTCCTGTAATTGATATCTAGTCTCATGGCATTGTGGTCAGAGAAGATGCTTGATAGGATTTCAATTTTCTTGAATTTACCAAGGCTTGATTTGTGACCTAAGATGTGATCTATCCTAGAAAATGTTCTGTGTGCACCTGAGAAGAAAGTGTATTCTGTAGTTTTTGGATGGAATGTCTTATAAACATCATTTAAGTCAAGATGGTCTAATGTGTCATTTAAATCTTGAGTCTCCTAATTTATTTTCTGTTTGGATGATCTGTCCATTGATGTAAGTGGGGTATTAAAGTCTCCTACTATTATTGTGTTACTGTCGATTTCCCCTTTTATGGATGTTAGCATTTGCCTTATGTATTGAGGTGCTCCTATGTTGGGGGCATAGATATTTACAGTTGTTATATGTTCATCTTGGATTGATCCCTTGATCATTATGTAGTGTCCTTCCTTCTCTCTTGTAATAGTATTTACTTTAAAGTCTAATTGGTCTGATATGAGTATTGCTACTCCAGCTTTCTTTTGACTTCCACTTGCATGGAATATCTTTTTCCATCCCCTTACTTTCAGTCTATATGTGTCCCTTAGTCTGAAGTGGGTTTCTTGTAGGCAGCATATGGAAGGGTCTTGTTTTTGTATCCATTCAGCCAGTCTGTGTCTTTTGGTTGGAGTATTTAATCCATTTACATTTAAAGTGATTATTGACATGTGTGTTCCAATGACCATTTTCTTAATTGTTTTGTGTTTGTTTTTGTAGGTCTTTTCCTTCTATTGTGTTTCCTACTTAGAAAAGTTCATTTAGCAATTGCTGTAAGGCTGGTTTGGTGGTGCTGAATTCTCTTAACTTTTGCTTGTCTGGAAAGCTTTTGATTTCTCCCTCAAATCTGAATGAGATTCTTGCTGGGTAGAGTATTCTTCGCTGTAGGTTTTTTGTCTTTCAGGACTTTCAGTATATCCTGCCATTCCCTTCTGGCCTGCAGAGTTTCTGCAGAAAGATCAGCTGTTATCCTTATGGGGTTTCCCTTATATGTTATTTGTTGCTTTTCTCTTGCTGCTTTTAATATTTTTTCTTTGTGGTTAATTTTCGTTAGTGTGATTAATATGTGCCTTGGTGTATTTCTCCTTGGGATTATTCTGTATGGCACTCTCTGCACTTCTCAACTTGATTCATTATTTCCTTTCCCATGTTGGGAAAGTTTTCCACTATAATCTCTTCAAATATTTTCTCATGCCTTTCTTTTTTTCTTCTTCTTCTGGGATGCCTATGATTCAAATGTTGGTGCACTTAATGTTGTCACCAAGGTCTATGAGACTGTCTTCCATTCTTTTTATTCTTTTTTCTCTTTCCTGCTCTGTGGCAGTTATCTCCCTTATTCTATCTTCCAACTCACTTATTCATTCTTCTGCCTCAGTTATTCTGCTGTTTTTACCATCTAGAGTATTTTTAATTTCAGTTATTTTGTTGTCCACTACTGTTTGTTTCCTTTTTAGTCCTTCTGAGTCCTTATTAACTGTTTCTTGTATTTTCTGTATTTTGTTATTGAGATTTTGTATCATCTTTACTATCATTACTCTGAATTCTTTTTCAGGCAGTTTTTCTATTTCCTCTTCATTTATTTGGTCTGGTGGGTTTTCTTCCTGCTCCTTTGCCTGCATGGTGTTTCTTTGTTTTCTCATTTTATCTAATTTATAGAATTTGCTGTCTCCTTATCCTATGCTGCCTAGTAGTAATTCCTCTTGTTTCTGTGCTCTGTCCCCTGTGGTGGGGTTTGTCCAGTGTCTTTAGCAGGCTTCCTGATGGAGGGGTCTGGTGTCTGCTTTCTGGTGTGTGGCTCTGTGTCTTTTCTCTCTGATGAGCAGGGCCATGTCAGGTGGTGCGTTTTAGGGTATCTGTGAGGTTAATATGGCTTTAGGTCATCTGTGTGTTGATGGGTGGGTTTGTGTTCCTGTCTTGTTTGTAGTTTGGTGTGAGGTGTCCATCACTGGCAGTTGCAGATAGTCAGATGAAGCTGGGTCTTAGACTCTGATACAGGGCTCTGTGAGAGTTCTCTGCAGTTAATCTTCTCTGTGTCTGAGAACTCTCTAGTAGTCTAGCATCCTGGATTCAGTGCTCCCTCCCCAGAGCCTCCTACTTGACTTCTGATGGAGTAGTCCAGATTTCAGAAGTTGCTTGTCCCAGTAATAAAGGGGTTTAAAGAAGACTGTCCAAGCCCCAGACTAATGGCAGAGTGTTGAGTCAAACAAATACTAAGTCAAGGAAACACATACATGTATAAGATACACAAATACTGAATCCAATAGAACATAAAGCATTGGAAAGACCTGACAGAAGAACCCCAGCATGCCATCAAACAATCAAAGAGAAAACCAACAGAAATTCAAAACCAAAAAAAAAAAAAAAAAAAAAAAAAAGACCCACACACAAACACAAATCCAGGGAGATTTTGAAAGCTAGGATCAAATATAATAAAGAGCAAGAGTACCACCAGACAGACTGAAAATTCCCAGAACAAAATCAGACAATTATACTTAGAACTAAGATAAAGACCAAACCTAATAATAAAAACCAAAGCAGTGTGTCATCTGGAGAATAAAGCAAGGAAACAGAGCCAAGCGATAATATTGGTTATAAGTATATTAAGATAAAAGAAACTAAAAAAGGATAGAAGACAGGGCAACAGAAGAGCGTAGTATGACTGGAAATATGAAAAGAAAAAGAAAAGAGAGAAAAAAATAGAAATGTATAAAAGGTAGAGAAGGAAAGAGGGTAGAAGAGATAAAGTTAGCACTACAAAAAACTTAGAAATATGTAAAAAAGTCTAAAAATAAAAATAGAATAAAAAATATGTTATAATACATGTAGATCCCTTAGTACTAAGATTGTAATTAATTAAAAAAAGAAAAACACACACACACACAAACACATATCCAGGGAAAATTTGAAAGCTAGGATCAAATATAATAAAGAGCGAGAGTACAATCAGACAGACTGAAGATTCCTAAAACAAAATCAGACAATTATAATCAGAACTAAGATAAAGACCAAACCTAATAATAAAAACCAAAGCTGTGTGTCATCTGGAGAATAAAGCAAGGAAACAGAGCTGAGCGATAATATTGGTTATAAGTATATTAAGATAAAAGAAACTAAAAAAGGATAGAAGACAGGGCAGCAGAAGAGAGTAGTGTGACTGGAAACATGAAAAGAAAAAGAAAGAAATAGAAATGTATAAAAGATAGAGATGAAAAGAAGGTAGGAGAGATACAGTCAGCACTACAAAAAACTTAGCTAGAAATAGAAATATATAAAAAGGCTAAAAATAAAAATAGAATAAAAAGTAGCATAAAAAAATTTGTTATAAGACGTGTAGATCCCTTAGGACTAAGATTGTAATTAATTAAAAAAAAAAAACAAAAAACTAGAACTGACCCTAGAATGGACCAGATCAATATAATTAATAATATTTCTGTTTCCTTAGGGTCTCAGCTCTAAGTGTCCTTCTACCTGCCTTGGGTTTTTTGTATTACTCCATGACCAGCAGAGCTTCCTTTATTGTTTGTCTGTAAGTGCCAGTATGTGGGGAGAGAGAGGGTACAATAGTGGCCTCTTACCCTGGGAGTGAGTGGCGCCCTGCCTGGATCATGGCAGCTCAATCAGCCATGGCAGTGCCTATTGCAGTGGCTCAGGTGTAAACAGAATGTCTCCAGGGCTGGGTCACTCTGCGGACTTTTGGCTCTCAGCTTCAGGCACTCTAGGCCAGCCCCGCCCGGGCACCTTTGTTATCCCTGAGTGTGTTAGCCAGACCCACAGAGGTCCTTCCTTTGTCCATCACAGGTGCTGAGAGAAAAGCTACACCCACAGCTCTCCCCCTCCCCCACACCCCCCACTTGTGAGTCAGCAGTATCAAGCTGCTGCCATGGCCACCCAGCTTTCTCTGGTAGGTACTCTCCGCTGAGGATTTCTTCCCTCCTGTCCTCTCAGTCCATCTCCCCACTGCCAACAATGTTTCTCACCCTGAATCAGTTCTCCGGTTCCCACGTTCCAGCTCCCAGATCCCCTGTTCAGCTGTGAACCAATGTCTCAGTCCAGACATGCTGAGCCATGGTGCAGACCCCGTGTGTTTCTCACTCTTTCCTGTCTGACACAGTTCAGCCTCTTCACCTCAACTTTCCCTTCTTAAAAACTTACCTTCCAAGCTGTGTCCACAAAGTGGGTATATCTACTTCCTGCTATAAATTTGCCTCATTACATGAGCCATAATAATGCAAAGGATTTGTACAAGTGCATTTATATATATATAAATATATATATATAAGTATGTAGTATTTCTCTTCAAATGTTGTACACTAATTCCTTTTTAAGAGATTGGAGGCCATGGTCTTGAATTCTAGAATTTGAAATAAGACAGAAAGTTTGGGAGTGGGGAAAGAGAAGTCTACAGGGACAAAGGAAAAATTAAGCGTCTCAATTTTGGGGGCTTTCCTGGTGGCACAGTGGTTAAGAATCTGCCTGCCAATGCAAGGGACACAGGTTCAAGCCCTGGTCCGGGAAGATCCCACATGCCTCAGAGCTACTAAGCCTGTGCGCCACAACTACTAAGACTGTGCTCTAGAGGCCGCGAGCCACAACTATTGAGCCCATGTGCTGCAACTACTGAAGCCCACGTGGCTAGAGCCCATGCTCCACAACAAGAGAAGCCTGCGCACTGCAACAAAGAGTAGACCCCACTCTCCATATCTAGAGAGAGTGTGCACACAGCAATGAAGATCCAATGCAGCCAATAAATAAATAAATTTATTTTAGAAAATGTCTCAATTTTGGTGTAATTGGGACAAAATTAATGTGTGGATGTTAATGACTTTGCCCCATGCTTCTTCTACTCCATACACTAAAATCATTTTATCTTTGCCATTCAGTTTTATCTCCCTATTCCCCATTCTACCCAGAGTTTTTGTTTTTGTTTTTGTTTGTTTGTTTTTACCAGCCTATTATAGACTTTTATAATGTCTGACAGGTTAAATAATTAGAACAAGAAACAGAATCAGAGAAATGAAAGGAAAGAAAGAAGGGAGGAAAGGGAAAGAGCTTCACTGAAGTAGTCTGGAGAGAAAGATAAAGTATAGGATTGAAAAGGAGGGTCTTTGGAGCAGCCCTGAAGTGAGAGAGTTTGGGAAATGAGAGAAAAGGTATTTTATTAAATTAGTGGGTTTTAAAATTGAAATCAACACAAACAATTCAAACGATGCAGAGCGTGCAATAAAACAAGGTTGCATAGTTGTCTTGATCTGTGTCTAGCCCTCTCTTTTTCAATTGTTGTTTCCATAATATTCCATTTGCTATAAATAAGAAGGATGGAAAGAAAATAAGGGAAAAGGAAGCCAAAGGACAGGTCTACTGCTGTGAACCTGCAGAGTGCATGTGACATAGTTTAGCTTAGGTACAAATAAAAAGCAACAGCGACTTCCCCCTTTTGTTGAGTTCCACCTAAAATCTATCAAAATTACCAGGTAGGTACCACATCTTCTTTATCCATTCCTGGTTGATCGACATCTAGGTTGTTTCCATGTCCTGACTATTGTAAATAGTGCCGCAATGAACATTGGGGTGCACGTATCTTTTCTCTACACCCTCTCCAGCATTTATTGTTTGCAGATTTTTTGATGATGGCCATTCCTACTGGTGTGAGGTGATACCTCATTGTATCAGTAGTTTTTATTTGCATTTCTCTAATAATTAGTGATGCTGAGCATCTTTTCATGTGCTTTTTAGCCATCTGTGTGTCTCTTTTGGGAAAATGTCTATTTAGATCTTCCACCCATTTTTTAATTGGGTTGTTTGTTTTTTTTATTTTGAGCTACTTGAGCTGTTTGTATATTTTGGAGATTAATCTTTTGTCGGTTGCTTCATTTGCATATATTTTCTCCCATTCTGAATGAAATAATGCCATTTGCAGCAACATGGATGGGCCTAAAGATTGTCATACTGAGAGAAGTAAGTCAGACAGAGAAAGACAAATATATGATATAGCTTATATGTGGAATCTTTAAAAAAAAAAGTTACAAATGAACTTACCTACAAAACAGAAATTGAGTTACAGATTTAGAAAACAAACTTACGGTTACCAGAGGGCAAGGGAGGGGATAAATTGGGAGATTGGGATAGACATAGACACACTAGTATATATAAAATAGATCATTAACAAGGACCTACTGTATATCACAGGGAACTCTACTTAATACACTGTAATTGCCTATATGGGAAAAGAATCTAAAAAAGAATTGATATATGTATATGTATAACTGATTCTTTTCGCTGTACACCTGAAACTAACACAATATTGTAAACCAACTGTACTCTAATAAAAAAAAATTTTTTAAACATAATAAAGGCTAAATAGAAAGTTTAAAAATTATCAGGTAGAAATCTTCTTAAAAATGTAAATTAAAAAAAAGATAAATGAACAACTAAGTCAAGAAATTACGTTTTGGCTGGCAGCTAGGTAGGGGCATGGAGCAATAGGTAGAAGGGTAGTAGTTATAAATGTGAGGAAAGGGGCAAATAACTATAAAAATGACTTTCTAAACCACAACAGAGTTTTTAAATGGGGATGAGGAGATAAAGCCTAGATTTTACTAATTAATTGCATTTATTTAGAAAAGAAACACAGAGACTGGTTTCTGCCGGAACAAGTAGGATATACTCTGTGCAAATGCATCAAAATATTCTTCTAGTTCCAATTTATTACAAATCTGCCAATTTGGCTGCAAGCCAGATGGATACAGATATTTGGTACTCATTTAGATAATTTACTGTTGACTTTGAGAATCAGATGTACTTTGGATGCTCCCAGGCTGCATATCAAAAAAATAGAATGATAACCCAGTGAAAAGTTACAGTTCTGATTTTATTTTAAAAGTAGACATGCCATAATCTAGAAAGAAGAAAAAGATTCACAACACGCATGTTAAAAATATAAAACTTAATGGTAAATAAAACTAAATGGTTTAGAAATTAATTTTCAACTTTCGCCAAAACTCTTGGGAATCTTCAAAAATGCCTTGGAGTGGTGCCCGATTACCAGGTGACATACTATTGCTGCAATGCAGCTCTTTTCCCAGAGGTATTAATTGAGATTGTAGGAGATGCAGAGCAAAAGTTGGAGACTCAGCTTTTTACCTTCTTTAAGAGGATTAAGGGCTTCCTAGGTGGCACAGTGGTTAAGAATCTGCCTACCTATGCAGGGGACACAGGTTCAATCTCTGCTCCAGGAAGATCCCACACATCATGGAGCAACTAAGCCTGTGTGCCACAACTATTGAGCCCATGTGCCACAACTTTTGAGCCCATGTGCCACAACTACTGAAGACTGTGTGCCTAGAGCCTGTGCTCTGCAACAAGAGAAGCCACCACAATGAGGAACCCGTGCACCGCAATGAGGAGTAGCCCCCACTCACGACAACTAGAGAAAGCCCATGTGAAGCAACAAAGACCCAATGCAGCCAATAAATAAATAAATAAATTTATTTTTTAAAAAGATTAAGATAAAATTTGTTTTTTCAAACAAGCTTTTATGTGTATGTGGGCGCATGTACATATGTGTTGTGTAAGTACATATATGTATATTTTTACAAGAATATAAATTGTGCCTATCTTCTTTGGAATCTAACTACTAAAATGCAATGAACCTATCTGCTGTGGACCTACAAATTTAGGGCTTGTACGCTCCACACACTCTGTATTTAACACTGCTTGGGGTCCAACTATAATTTCAGGTTAGCCTTAATTTTATAAAAATGCAGTTGCTATTTTCCTTTGGCTCTGGCCTCTTGTGATAAAATGCAAAGAATCAACGCATTGTTTCATATCATTCACTTTCAAAATTATATTTCAGTTACAGTAATAGAAAAGCTTCTTTCTATACTGGCATCTACTCCAGTTTTCAAAAGCAAATACATAAAGCACACATTTCAAGAATGAAAAGATGATATAAGCTAAAATAAATAAGTCCTTTCTAGGACATAAGCAATAATTGCACTGTAAGTTATATCAGCCCCAGTGACAGTGCTCTGGCAAAGATATCCATTTATCAGCTGAAGCAAGTAATTCCATGTTTGTGAATGGCAGAATGAGACCAGCTTCGACTGATTTATGAAGTGAGTTTTTTCTTTCTACTGAATGATTGAGACAAAGGACCTGCAGGAGTGGTGGTTCATCTTTTCTATTCAAGTGCCAATTCTTTTTATTACTTTTGTTTTGTTTCTAGTGCAGACATTGTTGCCTCATTCACCATCTGCTAATGTTAAATAAGAAATGTTTAACTCTGGGCTACTCAGGATGAAGTGCCCCAAGAAAGTAATTTAATAGCTACTATCCTTCTTACATGCTGCTTTGAGTGTCAGGGAGGGAAAATGTTGCTGGCCTGGGAGTCAGCAGGGAACATATCTTTATTCATCTTTGTGTATTCTTTTAAGTCTAGCATTGTCCCTGGGATGAAGGAGGCACTAAAAAGAAATTGTAGGATCAAGTTGAAACAGACTCTAAACCCACTGGAGAGGCAGGAAAGTGTGATAGGAACAGCATGGAGCTGGTCTCTCAGTCCTGACTCTCCAATTTACAAACTGGGTGAACTTTGTAACCTCTTTGAAACTCAGTTTGCTCATCTGTCGAATGGTAATAACCAACCTCCACCTTACAAACTTGAAATGGGTATTAAATAAGCCAGTGTATGTAAATTGCCAGTGACCTAAAGAAGGAGGGTGGGCCCAGGCTATCTCTTAATAGATTTAGGCAAGAGAGAGAATTGGCTAGAAAAATAACACTCTGTCTTCCCCCTTCCCCCAAGTTTTATACAGGCAAAATGATTCCAGGTGTCCCACAGACACAGACACACACACACACACACACACGCACACACACACAGACCCCTCAAAAGGCAGTCCGAAGCCAGAAGGAAATAAAGGTGGTTAGACACAAGATTGATCCACTGATTTTCCTTGTCAGTAAACACAGGCTTTGAGCTGATCTCTGTATTTGTGTTGACAGTTTTTTATTCTTGTTTCTCCTCACCCAACACCTCCACATCAGCCACTTCATCCTCTCCCCACCAGCTGCTACCCAGCTCACTGTTTAACCAATTGTCATTACAGCCATATAAGGATTCCCCAAAACATCAAGGCTCAGGACATCAGTCCTAATTCCATACTTTTCTCTGTGCAGTACCAGCGCCCCTGGGTGGATCAGTACATCAGGGGCACAAGTAGCCTCAGACAAAGAGTATCTATTTTACTTGTGGATTTGGACTATACAGCAATATTTTTATACTAAAACAAATACAAACAAATTATGGAGTAGGATAAAATATTCTCATGAATTTTTAAGACAAAACGGTGGATGTCAAAGAAAATCCAAGTAAGATGGGATTGGGCAGGATCTTAGGCTGGGTCCTAAATGCTCCATTTCCCAAACTCATGTGTATGCTTTCCCTCTTTTGGACATTCAGAGTACTTTGTAGACAGTGACTGAGAAGCACTGCCTAATGGATTTCCTCCAATGTGACTTTAAATGCTTCATAAGAAAGTGGGCGTTCTCAGGAAAAAGCTGTGTCCCTGAAGGTAGAATTCCATTGGACCAAATAACACAAGACAGTCTAATATAACATTTTGCCCTCTACATCTATTTCCAGCTGCTGATTTATAACATATATTAATAGCACTAATTTTAAAGCAACTAGAAAATCTATCAGGTGAAAAATATTATGTGTAGCAATAAATAGAGCTGGTAAAAATTGCTGAATGTAAATTTGCTATTTTAACCCAATTTTATGCACTTGTACAATATTATATATTCTTAATACAATAACTTATTTAAACAAGTATTCATGCAGCAAACATTATGGAGAAGCTACTATGTGCAAATCATTTCAAGTCATACAAAAAGGAATAAAATATGCATTTTACTACCAAGAAATCCACAATCCAAATAAGTGCTGTCCAACAGAAAAATAATGTGAGGCACATATATCATTTTAAGTGTTCTAGTATCTATATTAATAACAGGAAAAAGAAATAGGTGAAACTAATTAAAATAATGTAATATTAAATAAATCATATATTTATTGAACCCAATATGTCCAAAATATCATTTCAACATGGAATTAAGATAAAAAATATTGAGTTGCTGTGTATTGCTTTTTCATACCTAAGACTTAAAAATTTGGTGTTTTCCACTTACAGTTCATCTCAGTTTGGACTAGCTACATTGCCAGTGATCAATAGCCACGTATGACTAGTGGCTACTATATTGGATAGCACAGAACTGAATCATTTATAAATATTTATTGATCACATAATTACAAAGCTTCAGGTGCTTTACTAGCTCCTGAAGACATAATGGTGAATGAGATATTATCCCTGCCCACAGAGAACACACATTCTGGTGAGAATGACAAAAAAAATACATAAAAGGTGACTACCAAACGGTGAGTTTTACTATGAAGGAATCAAACAAGGGACTGAAGTAGAGACTATAGGTAGGAATGGGAATGAGAATGAGGATAAGAAAGGAGGTAAGGGGCTCTATTTAGATAGCATTGTTGGGGGAAGGTGTCCATGTAAAGGTGATATTTTAAGCAGAAATTAAAACGTAAACTAACCATGTATTAACCACGTATTACTTTCCTATTGCCGCTGTAAGAAATAACCACAACCTTAGTGGCTTAAAGCAAGACAAATTCATTATCTTACAGTTCAAATGTCAGAAGTCTGAAATGAGTCTCATGGAGCTAAAATCAAGATGATGTCAGGGCTGTGTTCCTTCTGGAGGCCCTAGGGGAAAATCCATTTCTTCCCTTTGTCGGTTTCTAGGGGCTGCCCACATTCCTTGGCTTGTGGGCCCCTTCATCTTTAAAGCCAGCAGTCATACCACCTCTGCTTCCAAGATTCTTAGCTTAATCACATCTGCAAAGTCTCCTTTGCAGTATAACGTAACAGAATAGAGTCATAGTTTCAAAGGATTAGGACATGAACATTTTGGGGAGGCCATCATCCACTTACCGCAAACATGAAGGATGAGAAGTAGAAAAAGAGTCGCTGAATCTAAGAGTCTAGAGTAAGAAAGAACTTGGCAAATTCAAAGAACTGAAGGAAGATCAGTGTTGCAAAAAGTACAGAATGCAAGAGGAAGAATGGCGAAGGACAGGTGGGGAGCAGGGCAGGGGCTGGATCGCACAAGACTTTTAGGCCATGCTAAGGAATTTGGGTTCATTCCATTATAGCTGGGAGCCATTGGACACTTTTAAGCAATAGAATCAAATAATTTGATTTATGTAATAATTGAATCAGTCCAGTTGCTGGAGGTGGCAGATCAGAATGGAACATGAGTGGAAGTAGAAAAACCAATGAGAAATGACACCAATCTGATTGAGACAATGGACCAAAGTAGTTCAGTCAGTTGTGGTGCTGGTCCTGGGGAGGTAATAAAAACCTACTGGGCTGTGCACTTAAAATCATGCATTTTATAATATTTCATATTATTAAATATTATTAAATTATGAAGTTAATTTTTCTTTTTTACAAAAGGAGAAATGAATTCTGTCTTTGTGGGTGTGAAGACCACCTTGTCTCAGAGCCTTATTTCCTGTGGCAGATTGTGCAAAAAACTGTGATGGTGTTCATCTCATTCCATCCACTGACTTGACCTGCCCCTCTTGAGAATTCAGTATCGTACCCAAGTTGTCATCAATTTGATCACAGGATAAAAACTTTATTTGACCCAACTTCATCTGTTCATTCATTTTACAAAGAGCTATTGAACACTTGCAATGTGTACCATAAGGTACAGGCACTATAGAGCCAGTGGTCAACACAAGCAGACAAAATTCCTATGCTAATTACTGCAGGGTACAGTCTAATGGGGAAGACAGACTTTCATCAAATATTCATATATATAAGTATAAAATTATATCTGTTGTAAGTGTTATGAATATGGTTCTATGAGATAGGAGCTATGAGAATCTATATTAAAGTATTAGGGGGTTGTGGAAAGTTCCCCTGAAGAAGTAATGCTGGTTCTAAAATCTGAAGGACAAATAGACTCTAACAAGATGATAAAAGTGAAGAAAGAAAAATTATAGTCAAAGGGAATGGTAGGTACGAAGGCCCTGGGGCAGGTCAAAAAAAAGCTCACTCTGTGAACTGAAAGATCACTACAGCTGAGATACAGAAAGTCATGTTCAGAAAGAACTCTGTCAGTCCTCAGTCTCCTTTCTTGACCAGAAATAAATATGACCCTGTTTATATATGAAAACTTATTTTAATAATATTAAATGCCATTAACTGAGCACTTACTATGTAGTAGTTGCTGTTTTAAATATTTTATACGTATTCACTCAGTGAATTCTCATAATAATCCCATTGAGATACCGCTATCATCCCCATTTTATAGATGAGGAAACTGAGACTCAGAGATAAGTAGCTTGCCCAAGTGGTAAAGCCAAAATCTGAAACAAGCATCCTGAGGCTTGTGTTCATACCTACTTCCTAATTCTCACACTACATGCATTGAAGGCAACCTGTCCCCACCTGGATCCCTGTGTTAGGTAACTTGGGAGCCTCTACCACAGCTTTTCCTAGGGAGAGGTTGGTGACCAGGCATTGTCGCTAACAATCACAAGTGGGCTCAGTAGTTCCTAATTAGTGCCCAGTGAGAGGTGAGAATGCTTTGTCATCAGCTGTTGGGAGGAGATAGGAAGGACAATGGATTGGCATAGGTTTCAATCACCCTAGAAAGGGACAGTGAGTATCTATGAGAAGGATGGCTAGCATATCCACTAAATTGTCAAGGAGAGGAAATACCTGCAAGGCAGGAGTGATGTAGTAGAAAAATCACCCCGCTTCAGGCAGACAAGAGACCTTAGTCCTTGCCTCAGCTCTGCCATTGACCTTGGACAGACCTTAGCATCCCCAGGCTTTGGTTTTCTCACCTGTAAAATGAGAGGGCTAGATCCAGTGGTCCCTTCAGAGTCTCACAAATTCTGAAGTTACTAAGACACCAGGAAGTCAAGTGGAGCTCATCTCCCATGTTTCTGAAAAAGTAGAATCATAAGCAAGAAATATCCCTGAGCAATTAATAACCCAGACCCTTCATGCCATAGGAATCCTTGACACAAAGATTACATCCATAGGGAATTCCCTGGCTGTCCAGCGGTTAGGACTCGGTGCTTTCACTGCTGGGGCGCGGGTTCAATCCCTGGTTGGGGAACTAAGATCCCACAAGCCGCACAGCACGGCCAAAAAGAAAAATATGTGCTTTAAAAAAAAAAATTACAGGGCTTCCTAGGTGGCGCAGTGGTTGAGAATCCACCTGCCAATGCAGGGGACACAGGTTCGATCCCTGCTCCAGGAAGATCCCACATGCTGCGGAGCAACTAAGCCCGTGCACCACAACTATTGAGCCTGTGCTTTAGAGCCCGTGAGCCACAACTATTGAGCCCATGTGCTGCAACTACTGAAGCCCATGCACCTAGAGCCTGTGCTCGTCAACAAGAGAAGCCACGGCAATGAGGAGCCCATGCATCACAACGAAGAGTAGCCCCCACTTACCCCAACTAAAAAGAAAGCCTGCGCACAGCAAAAAAAAAAGACCCAACACAGCGAATAAAATAATAAATAAATAAAATTTGAAAAAAAGATTACATAAGTAAGTGCAAACAAACAAAAGAGATATTCTGCAATGCTTAAAAAAACATGAGCATTTTTATAAAGACCACCTCAAATTGTACTGAAATATAATTGTAAACGAAATCCAAACATCTACCCTCCCCAGTGCTCCCCATGCCTTCAAAATCCGCATTTGCCCAAACCCATCTATCGCCTTCTCCTCCTTCCCCCACCTTATTAATTGTACAAATAAGGGGCAGAGTAAACATTTGTTTCAAGTATGTGAATTTTTAAAATAATGAATAATATTATAAGCTTCCTTTGTGTTCCATTGTAATAAAATCTGTTATTTCATCAGTCTCATTAGAATAGGTTTTGACCTATACTGGAAAAACCACTCAAATGTGCAAGCTCATCTGTGAAATGAGAGGACTCAGGGGGACAATTGCCACTGCTTCCTCCCCCATGGAATATTATATGATTCTCCATGGAAATGATTATAATAGGCCAGCAGCATTGTTGTTTTACATAAAGGGTAGGACCTCATCAGCAGGCTCGAAGTCTGGAAGTAGGATGTGCCTAAATATCTCTGTGGTACAGAAAAATCTTGTCATGCTTACTGACATGTTTTCTTATTGTAAATTTTTAGAAAGAACTTAGAAGCCTCACAGTTTTTGTTTCTTTGCCCGACAACATCGTTCTAGAAAAATACTATTACGGAGCATCTCAGTGTTGCTTTTCTGTTTTTTCACAGAAAAGATACAAATTGCCACAAAAAAAAAAAACGGGTCATTGCAGAAGTTACCTCCCAACCAGGTTTTCAACAAGTCGTACTGCAGGCATGTGAGATGAAAGCACCAGAATTTTGATTATGTGTAGATTCTGATTATGTCTTTAATTTGGGACCATATGTGGCTCTTATTTTAAAAATATGTTCATCCGAAAAGTAAAACCATTTAAAAATTCTTGCTGGGTACTGAATTCTAAGGTTGAATTCTATATATTCCTTACACTTTACAGGTGCCAAAGTAGATCATTTTGCCAAAGGTTTCTTTCATTTTTATCTACTATTTCCACAATAAGGGCAACAAGTAATTGAATCGATAAATTAAGTTAGTGAATAAATACACTGAACATCCAATTCATATATTTCTAGCAGAACACAACAAGTAACCTCTTCAGCTAGACAGTTCTATTGATTTTTCCTTAGTCTTGTTTATTCCATATCATTACATAAAACAAACAGCAAACCAAGCAATTACAATCTCTTGCTTTTGACAAAAAACAACATGCTGAATAGGAAAGACTAAATAAGAAAGGAATTAAAAGCAGATTGATACTTCTCTCCATGTGGCAAAATATTTACAGATGATGATATTTTAATAATCACTCAGGAGAAAGATTTGGGTTTCTTTCTGATTTGCTGAATTCTTCCCTTCTTTGTTGCCACTGGGAAGTGTCTGAGCCGACGGCAGCCCTGAGCATGGCATTAAGGCCCCACACATGCACTCGTGTGATTCCAGCAAAGCAGCTCAAGGAAGGGACTGGATTTCTCTCCCTTGACCCTCCTGCAGTTGTTAACCAGCTGCAGCTGAGTAGCATCACCAGCAATGCATCTGATTATGGATCTGCTCCTTCACCATGAGCCCAGGCATTGACCTAGTTACACATATTAACATACATATGTTCTTGTATTAATGCATCTGATCAATTTTTCTGAAAACTGCACCACAAACTCTGTCCTTCCAACAAAGGTTAACTTACACTTCTTCTCTGCGTGTTTTTAAACATTACATGTCTGCATTTTTATATTACTTGGACATAATCAATATAAATTTAGATGCTAACTAAAATATAAAGTTCTATAAATTAAGAATGCATAATATTCCATTTTAAGAAATACCATCTTCTAAGCATCAATGTCTTTAGAGTTTCATAAATAAAACATCAAGGAAGATGCTTATACATAAATCTCATATCTCTGATTTTTCTTTGGGATAGAACTTTTGAAAATAATTCTGTCAGATTGAGAAGCAATAAAAATGTTCTCATTTAATTGAATTTTCTTTCTTATAAGAGGTTAAATGTTTTGCATATGTTCGTTGCCATATGTATTTCTTCTGGGAAGTACCTATTGATGTCCTTTGTTTATTTTTTTAGTTAAGTCTTAAGTTTTTAGCATTTCATTCATTGCACGTGTAATCTGTAATTAAAAATACGGGTTTGGGGAAAGGTAGTTTACAAATGTATCACACACCTTCATTTATTTATCTCTGTAAAGCTTCCTTTTGAAGTTATTCTTTTAAAAATATCTCTAAAATTTTTTGTTAAGATGCCATTGTTAGAACTAGACAGGAGTTCTAAACACCCAAAGGCAGTATTAGACTGCCACCTAGTATTTCCATGTGGAGCTGCCTAAGACATTCACTGAAGGTTTTCCTGCATTCATAACATGCGGAATACAGTAAACATAAAAATGTCACCTTATGTCCTGAATCTAAAAAGGCTAAAGACTAAGGTCAATGAATGCAAAAATGAAAGCATCAGGGGCGAGGGATGCTATATATACCCTCTGTGTTTAACGTTGCTCACTGTTTACCCTAGTTGCAATAAAAAGATCAACACTCAGAAAGTGCAGAAAGCTTGGGTCCTCATTCTTAGCTTACTGCTAACAGATGTAATTTTCTCTCATAACTTCCTGAGCCTCTTAGGGACTCAGATTTCCTATAAAATACAAGCAAAGACAAAGGAAAACTCTCCACCCCCTCCCCTTGCCCTAGGGTTCACATCAGCAGGGCATCCTGCAGAGAACCGTGGGCTTTGGGACCCATGGTAGCTGTGGAAGTTCAGATTCTGCACTGGTCCAGACCTTGGCCTCTTCTTGGTCACCCTCCCTTTCTTCTTGCCCCTCTCCTGTGGAGCTGGAAGGGATTTCTCAGGGAAAAATGCTTGAACATAAGATTATGACCTAAAGGAGAGCTTTGGGGAGGAAGAGACAAAGTGATATGAGAATTAAGGACCTGCTTTCACAATCAGCATATCTACAATGACTGTGACAACAAAGTCCTAAAATCACACAGTATCCAGCACCCATAGTGGACATGTATTATGACTGACAATTTTGACCCTGCTGTATTTCTCACTAGCTGTCCCGCCTGGAGGAACAGTCTGTTCCCCCAAAGTCGCAGCACATGACAGAAGAAGCAGATGTCACGATGGGGCCGCTGATCTTCCTGGGGAAGACCATAGACCATGATGTGGAAGGGTCCAACTTCTGTGCCTCTCGGCGATGCTGGGCTTAGGCCTGGCCACCATGGTGTCCCTGACTCTGGCTACCATGGTCCTGGGTCTCACCGGGAGGCATTGGGCTGCTTCCCACCCTGTGTGCCATGTGTCTGCTCCCCAATAAAAGAAGAAAGTGGAAAAAAATGCCTTCTTCATGTGCTCCACTTTATCCTTCAATAGGCTGTAAATATTCCCTGAAGTATAGTCTTTAGTAATCTGCTCGTCTTTTCTTCATACTCTTGCCCTGAAAGGAATTACTTATTTACGTCTTAAACTATTAGGATTTGACTCAAAAAAATTTTGACTCCTGGGCAGAACTCTCACTTGAGTGCCGGTTGTGTGTGTTCGGCTGCCTATGGAATTTTTGAGGTCCCACCACCCCTAAAACCATTCGCTTTCTCCACGATGTATAACCAAACACTCACAAAATTCTAAACAAAAAGGGTTTTTGGTTTGGTTGTTTCTCCTGCTCACTCCTTCCTTTCCATCAACAAGGGGCTCATCCTGGAATGCTTGGATCATTGTAATCCTATGTCTTGAGACTTTTGTCCTTTTAACCCAGATCTTCCCTAAGCAGAAGCCCACTTTTTTCCACTCTGCAGTGATAGCTTCATTTTCTATGTGTGTCTTCACATGATGATTGGTAAACCCTCTTTGCCTCCATCCTGTAAGTGCCTGCCACATTAGGCATTTTCAACACTGGCCCTGCTACTAAAGTCCTAACTCCTTGGTCCTAATCTTGGCAATCTAGGTTCACCTCAGCCTGGCCCAAATCTTTCTCTTAACCTTTTCTTTCATTCTTCCTCCTCACCCTATTCTACCAGGATTCCTGTGATACATCCAACCTTATATCACTCAAGATTCTCAGATCACACCATCTAAAGCCTTGCTACTCAAAATGGGACCCTTGGGATCTTTTTTTTTTTTTTTTTTTTTTTTTTTTGGCTGCATTGTGTTTGCATTGCTGCACATGGGCTTTTTCTAGTTGTGGTAAGCGGGGGCTACTCTTGGTTGTGGTGCACGGGCTTCTCATTGTGGTGGCTTCTCTTGTTGCAGAGCACAGGCTCTAGGCATGTGGGCTTCCATAGTTGTGGCAGAAGGGCTCAGCAGTTGTGGTGCACAGGCTTAGTTGCATGCAAAATCTTGAACCAGGGCTCGAGCTCGTGTCCCCTGTATTGGCAGGTGGATTAACCACTTCACCACCAGAGAAGTCCAACCCTTGAGATCTTTTTGAAAATGCAGACTCTCAGATCCACCCCCACAATTTCTGAATCAGAATCTAACTTTTAACAAGACCTCTGGGAGATTCACGTGCACACTAAAATTACGAGAAACATTGACTATACTCACCTCCACCTCCCTGTCTTTATCACTTCACCTTGTCCATTTCATGAGTTGAACATTCACAATCTAAAAATAGTTTGCTTTTTTTTTTCTTTTTATTGTCTACTTTATCACATTGGGATGGAAACGTCATGGGAGACAAGACCTCATCATATTTACTGCATATTTTTCTGGCATGCACTCAATAAATAATTACTGAATGAATACATTCTGAGTCACTCCCTTATTTCCACTTTTATTAATGCCATATTCCCAAGGCATCTTGCCTTGTCTCCTCCTTTTTAGATCTTGTCCATCCATCAAATCCTAACTTCTCCCCAAAAATGTTTCCCAAACATTCCAATCACACTGCCTCTCTAATCTAGTCCCTGTACACTCAATTCAGATACCCAATCACACATCACTTCAAATGTTTCTCATGCATGTGTCTTGTATTGCCAACCAGAATGTAAACTCCAGGAGAGCAGAGTCTTTGTTGTATATGTGTGTATTTTTTTTTTTCTTTTGGTATCTCCCAGAGTTTGGCTTCAGGCTAATGAATGGGTTCACTCTATGCAAAATGAAAGGCCCACCAAAAGAGTTACAGAGAAAGTCTAGAAAAGATAAAATCTAGAAAATGGTTTGGGCAAATCTCTTTATAAGACGATTCTCTAGTGAATGGACTTTGGATGGGTCCTAGAGCAAGCTGGCATATGCTTTCCTACTATAATTGGGTAAATGGGCATTATTTAAGTCTTATAATTTAATCATATCACTTTCCAGTTGTGTTTTACATTCTAATATTATTATATGATCTCACTGAGGTTAATTTAAAACAATGTCTTATCATAGAATAAAATTTGCATCTAAAACCATGTTTGGCTTTTCCATATTATAATCTTGCTACAATAAGATTCAGTTAGAATTAACTTAGCACACATGAGCTCCTAGCTTCCACTTTGGTTTGTTAATAAGACCTTCTTATTTTTGAATTTGAAAGTAGGGCTACTCTCAAGGATGCGGGGGTAAGAAGTCTTCATTTTAGAGGTTCTGATTTTTTTTAATCATATCAATGAGGTTTAGAAGTCCAAGTCCTGTGATGTAGGGCTTCCCCACCCATTCTTACACTGACTGTGTGCTGCCCATGTCCCAAATATGCCAAAAGGGCTGGTTAATCAAGCCACTAATCTTGACAAAATGCCTGGAAATGCTCAGAAGAATTACATAAAGTAATACTTCATATCACAGACACAATGCAAGCTGGAAAGTTTCAAGTCTTAGATTAAATACTCTTCTTTTACCAATTATCTAACTTTATTATGGCTTTCCATCTTCTTTTCTGTCTTCAAGGTGGCATTTAGCATAAAATATTCACATGCTCTTACAATACTACATAGAAAATACCTTTACATTTACATTTTAAAAAAAGAAAGTTGTCATAAGAAGTCAATAAAAATAGTTGCTAAAAATGAAATGTAGAGTGAGTCTGAATTCTCTGCCTGCACACAGGTCACAAAGGCCCAGAATAAAGCAAAGGCCAGGGAAATACATTGAGCCCCATGACCATGGTTTCCAATGGGTTTGATTTATAATGAAGCCAAATGTAGTGCTTCCCTTACCTGGAAAGGAAAAAATAAGAACTTACCTTGTTCATCTGGACCCAGAATTTAAATGAAATTCAGCACAGAAAATGAAGTCAGTCATCCAAACACTAGAAACATTTTTCCTCTCTTCTCTTCTGAACCAAAACTCTGATTTTCTAAAGTTCTGATAAATCACTCACCTAATGACAACACACATTATAATGAGAAATTGGTCAGACTGGTTCAGGTTTCTTCAGATCTGAGAGTGGTGATTTCCTGTTTGGTTATCATCCATTTATTAAGTCATATGGCTTATTAAAATCCTTGGAAGCGTGCTAAATAACAAGGGGTTTTTTTTGTCTGTTTTTGCCTTGAGCAGTATGGGTGACTGTTTTCTATTGGGCTTCAGACAATATTCTCTAAGCTCTCCCACAGGGCTGCGGGAAGAGCCTGAGCTATGGTAGCAGCTCCTTCCTGTTTCATCATCTCATCCAAGGTGCGCACGCCTACACTTGCACTCCGCAAGGGCACCGGGTGTATCTGTTCTAGGTTGAGGCACTTGGCTTGATAGTATGTATACTGATGTGTATTTTTCCCTTGGCAATGCCAGTTTTTAAGTTTAAGCTAGTGGAGTACCAGAGACAGGGATGAAAGTGTTAAACTTTCATGTGCACATTTCATATTAGAAATATTTGCTCATTTCATATTAGAAATATGAATATTGCTACCTAATAACATGAAGGATGATAATTACAGAACAATTGAAGTTAAGCAGAGAAGGGAAAGTGGTTCACCTAGAGGGAAAAAAAGGTTGAATTGATGTTTCTAAAGAGCAAGAAATTATAGCTTGATTTGCTTCTGCCACACACAATGTCTTTTTTCATTTTTATTTTTTCTGCCTACTTGAGAGTAGATTCACAGCACAAGGCTTCCTGATGTTTCTCTCATCATGGCACACATGAAAAAGGATAAGATTTGCTCAGCACCCTGTGATCATAGCTCACAGCTGTTGGTGATGTCCACTTTTAATGCCTAATTTTTAATTTTTTGTGGGGTTTTTTGTTTGTTTCTTTGTTTTTTATGAGTACGCTAAACTACCACTCTCCCAGGTAGTGGGCCCCAAAAAGATTAATATAACTTGCAAAGATTAGCTGACTTTACAATTGAATCTTCAATCCTAGAAGAACTTGGACAATCTGATTCCTTGTGTGCTCTTTTCCCAAAGGGTATCATCAAAATGAATGTAATTGCCACTTATAAAAATTATTAAAGACTCTGTAGATTTTAACTGATAACAAGCTACAGATCTCTTAACTCCTTAGCATACTCCTGTCAGTGGGGAAAAAATGATGACTAATGATTAAAAAAATACAAACTTCAAAGCAAGGAGACCTAAGAAATGGATTATAAATTGCAGTACAGGGGTAACAGGTATAACTTTCCTCATCTTCAGACTCAAAGTTCAGTGAGTTCAACAAGAACCACATTGAAGAGTTTTATCATTGCTCCCAAGAGAGTCTAAAATTCTACCTTTACAGAAGTGTCCATTTGATCTATCCTTGTTGATGACCCATCCACTTTCAAGACTAAATTACTACTGTGAATCTGATTAGCATGAACAACAGGGAAATTTCTCTGTTCTCTACCTTAGACTTGGAACTACCACCTAAGAATGGTCTCCATTGGGGAGGGAAAAAATGGGAAGAGAGAAAAAAACTAGATATTTGAATTAAGCAGCAATATCTCTTCTGAAATTCTTGCTTAGGGGACTTGATTTCCAAGGATGGACGTGGCTAAAAACTAGGGAGGGATAATCCAGGCAAGCAAGTTTAGTGATCTAACCCATATATTTTCCTAAACATGCATGTTTTCTTCTTTTCAGAAATTAGACTTACACAATGATATGAAAAGCACTCTGGGTCCCTGATGAATCAAACAAAAGACAAAAATTGTTTGCTTCAAAATACAAACATTTTAACTGACATTTTAAAATGGATTTGATTTACTAAATTTACAAAGCCTAACAAGCAAGTTTCAGCTCCAACAGGGGGTCTGGCTCAGATGGAGACAAGACTTAATATGCCAGCCAAGTGCCAAGAAGTAGACAACTCTCCCACCTGTATCCAGTGACATTTTCTAATTTGTTGTCCCCTCCCCATTACACACACACTGCCCCCCAGCATGATATGAAATATGGGACAGATTCATGGAATGTGAGATGAAAAAGTTGTTTTCCTTCTGCCTGAGAGCACAATAGGCACGTTCAGTGCAGGGACAGGCTGATGATGAGAAGTTCTAGGCAGCAATGATGGAGAGACAAAGACATAAACAGGTGCTCAAGGGGCATCACTGGTCAGGGTGGGTCAGTGATAGCATCTGAGTAACACAAGTGGGCTGATAGAAGCAACACCAAAGCAAGGAACAGAGAACAGTGAGCAGGGCCTGGATTCAGAAGAGTAAGACTTGGAGTCAGCAGAAAAAAAGAAGACAGGAGGAAGCAGATGTGTGACTCCTACATGAAACATGTCCATTTTCCCCCAGCCCCACCTTAGGGTCTGCAAGACAACATAAGGAAGAAGACCTTAAGTTTTATCAGTGAGCATACGGCCATCTCTCCCTTCTTTTTGTTTCCTTCTATAGAGGGTCCATATTCACTGCTTCCATGTCTTCCCTTCCCATTCTACATTCTCCTCTCTAATCAGACTTTCCTCATCCACTGAAACTGGTCTTGTCTAAGCTAGAAATGGGTCATACCCAACCATCTGTTCTCAGCCCTCGCTTCGTGGCACAATATTTAGACCTCTTCTCTATGCATGCTTACTTCAAAAATAATCTCATTCAGTCCCATAGTCTTGAAATAAGCTGATGCCTCCCCCAGTTTAATTCTTCACCCCCAAATTCTCCACTGGACACCAGATTTGTATATCAAAATACCTATCTCCACTTGGAAGTTGAATGAGCATCTCAAAGTTAATATATCTAAAACCAAATTTGATTTCCACCAACACCCCCGAAACTTCTCCTCCTGCAATATGCCTCATCTCAGAGTCTACCAATGCAGATGTTCAGCCAGAAACTTTCAGTCATTCTTGATGCTTCTCTTTATTTCACACCTCACATCAGTGAAACTTTCAGCTCTTCCTCTGCCTTGAATCTGCTCACTTCTCACCACTTCCATTGCTATCACTCTAACCCAAACCACCATGTTGCAATAGCTTTCTAGTTGATCTCCTCATGTCCACTCCAGTCACCCCACTACAGACTGTTTCCCCTATGGCAATGTGAGTAATGCTTTTGAGTAGTAATTCAAATCATGTCACTTCTTTGCTAAAAACCCATCATGCAAAATATAGTTCACAATCCTTTTCCTTGCCTACAAGCACTGCATGATCTGAATCCCAGCCATTTTTCCAATCTAATTTTCTACTAACTTTTCACTGAGCTCTACCCATACTGGCTTCCTTGCTAATGCTAAAAAAAAAAAAAAGGAAAAAAAAAAGGCACACTCCCAATTCAGGGACACTGAATTACTAAATTGTTCCCATGCCTGAGATACTCTTCTTTCAAATCTCTGCATACCTTCTTCCTCCTGTGGCCCTTCAGACTCTGGTTTATCACCCCTTCAGAAACTCCTTCCCTCATTCTCTATGAAACAGCATACCTCCCCTCCACCCCTTGCTCTGCTTTGTTTTCCTCCTAGTACCTCCACCATTTGACACATTAAATACTTATTTGTCTATGATGGTACTTCTGCAACTAGAAGATAAGCTTACTGAGGGCAGAGAATTCTGTGGAGTTCATTGCTCTATCCTGAGCATCGAAAACCATGCCTGGTCAACAGCAGCTTCTCAATAAATTGCTGTTGTTTGCTGAATGAATGGAGGCTACGGATTCAGCTGTTAATCAATCAATAAAATTGATCCTATCTTAACAAACCATTAAGGTGACCTCAGCCAGGATTCACAAATCAATGGGACCTTGGAGATATTCATTAGACTCTTGTAGAGAGGAAAAAGTCAGTTCTAAGAACAGATATAAGAGACAGAAAATAAATTTGATGGAAGGAGTATGGAGCTAGAAAATAGTCTTCACCAAGGTAGAAAGTTAAGAGTTAAGTTGCAGTTAAGAGGTACCCTCATTGAGACTACTTTGCAGTTGCCTAAGAATCAAGAAGAAACATGGGCTCTCAGACTCCAAGGCCAAGCACCAACCGGTTTTGGGAGCCTCCAGAAACCGGATGTTCCGTTTATGCTCCAAAGCTGGTGTTTAATTCTCAAATGCTTTCAGAATATTTGAGTAAAGCAAGAGAGTAAAGGAGGCCTGGAGGCATAAACTATAGAGAACAGATCCCCTCCAGGGAGGCAGCTGTGTTCCTCAGCTCCAGCTAGATTCCTGGTGGGAATGTTGGAGTGCAAGAATATTTGCAGCACAGTTGACAAATCTCCCTTGGTTTTGACTCTTCTTTTGTCTCCTGGTCTTATGGAGTGAGCTTAGTGTCTATGGTATCTAATTCCTATCATCATCCCTTTGAGGCCAACATTGTGGGAAAATCACAAAGAGTCTACCTGTGGCTTCTGCCTGCAGGTCACCCATTTGCAACATTGACTTTAAAGCAATAGTTGTCAGCTGTCGTGTTAGAAACACCATTATGTCACAACCACTTTTGAAGTGTATCACAAGTAATTTGTTAATCCATAAGCATTAAAGAATCAACATTTGCAAATTATTCTTTTAATCAATTAGATTCTTTTCATTCACGCTAATGCCTTTATTGTTGTGTATTTACATTCTGAAAGGCATCTCTGAGCTGCACATAAAAGTGTGGAGTTAACATGTAGGAAATTAGAAATATCCTATCTATGAAGTATGTGCTACATGCTAACATCATTTTTTTAATGTCTACCGTGATAGAATAAAAAAGGTTGAGAACAGTTGCTTTAAAACTACCCCTGTAAAAGCATATAATATTTTCCATTAAATTGGAACTAGAAATTTTAATTATATGTAAATTTAGTCCCATTAAATAGAAAAGAATGTCTTGGCAGGAAGGCAAGCCAGAACACTTAATCTGAACTATAAGATCCCTGAAGAAACATTCCTTAATACTTTTCCAACTTTACCTCCCACTCTAGACTTTGATTTCAGCTACCAACTCCCAGACTGAACCTTTCACATATTTATATCCAAGCCCTTGCCTGTGATATATCTCACTCCTGGTATCCATTCCCACCCCCCCAAGCCCCTGCCCTTCTCTCCTCTTATTTAACTCCTGGCCAGCCTTCAATGCTAAAGTGATTTTCATAACATACATAAAACCCCCTTTACCACTATGGCCCACAGTGATCTGCCCTTCCTTAGAGATTCTAAGATTATACTATCAAGCATTTATTATGCAGCCTTATAGCAGCTACTTTCTCTTCATGATAGAACAGAGTGAACTAAATGCATTACCCTCATAATGCAAGGGATGGACTATTTCAGATGTGATTGGTGCCTTTGTCATAGCCACTTGGGTGGTCCCAGAGGTCACTTTCAGCTTGATGCACAGTTCCTATATATACTTATCTGCCTGTACCCAACAGGGCTCTTAGCCCATGCATAGGATGGGCCAGAAATGCCAATGAGTTCACATCCTCTGGAGCAACTCCCAATCAATGAAGGATGAAAGTTGGTGGATCAATACCTCAGCTCCCTCACCCTTAGCAGGAAGATCCTGAGGCATGCTCCACATATTTCCTCAGAAGATCCTTGACATGATTGTGCCCTAGTTACCCAGGACATTGGCCTGTTTGGTTACTTCCTTTCCTTTGCTCTCCATGCTTCCTGGGATCATCTCACAAATAAACTACCAGTATCCACATCCTTATCTCAGGGCCTGCTATTTGAAGAAACTAAGCTAAGACATTCCTTGACTAGATTTTTGCTTCTTTGAAAACAAGTCCCCTAATTGTATGGACTCCTGAATAAGAGAGACACTCAAAAACAATACTCAATAAAACTACCTGAAATCCGCTGGCCAGAGGTAGAACTCATGTTATTTGACCAAACTTGAAAAAAGTTTCAAAACTTCTGCCCTTGTCTTGTCTTCCCTCTCCTTCATATAAAGAGATCAATTTAGTGCCCCGTAAAACAGAGCTAGCTAGAACTAGGCAATTTCTGATCCATTTTCCTTCTATCCCCAGGCTTAAGAAACAAGGTTTTGATATGGGAAGCCCTATATTGACCACCATCTCTGAATTAGACCTGGCGTTAGTCATTCACTCTTTAGGGAATTTTTAAGTCGATATATTATAATGCCTCAGGGTCTCATGTTCATTAATTCTTTTAACAAACAGTGAGACGATGGGTTTTAGACCTTTTTGAAAGAATTCCAACCATTAAAGATCAGGTTCGTAAATGAGTTTTTGAAAATTGGGGAATACTAATGAATTACTTAGTATTTAATTTGACCGGCAGTAACAGAAAAGTCAAACAAGGTAATATTTATTTCTTTCTCTCAAAAATGTGGTATTGGGTGACGTGAGCCTGGTATGGTACAACAGGGCCAGGAACCCAGGTTTCTTCTCTCTTATTGCTCCTCAGTTCATGGTTTGATTCCCTAGATTACCTCTAAGATGGTTGCTCCAGCCCCAGCTGTTACATCCACATTCCAGCGGGCAGGAAGAAAACAAGAGGAGAAAGGAATGTTGTTTCTTTTTAAGGACACTTCCCAAAAGTTGTACAACCTGCTTTAACCTACACCACATTGATCAGCATTTAGACACATGGCAACCCTTAGCTGTAAGGGGCTTTATTCCAAGTAGCCCTAAGCCAACCTAAAAGTTAGAGGTTGTGTCACAAATATTTCTATAGAGGGGAAGAATGGACCTTGGGAGACAACCACGTTGTCTCTTCCATGACTGATATGTCCCTAAAATGGCAGCCAAATCTGCCCAAATCAAAATAAGATGCTAGAAAATAGAATATGTACATGATAAGTAAGAAGTAGGTACAGATTATCGTGCAAATACCTGTTATTGATCCACCAAAAATTTAAGTCTCAGAATGAGGATGAAGATAGGGTTTCAAATGTAGGTGATCTAAATTCAATTTAAGCTCATACTGGAATGTCATGTGTGTGCTTCTTTTGATAATGCCGGTTATAAAGAAGGATACCCAAACTAGAAATTATCAGAACAGAGTCTATTGTGATTTATCAGAGGGTAGTCTGAGAGTAGTGCTCAAAAGAATTATCAAGAAACTTCCCAAAAGAGAAAAACACTTCCGAGTTCCAAATCATATGCTGGCTTATGCTGGGCCAGAAGACAATATTCTGAAGGACTTAAAGACCAACAGCCATTGAAATTAGCTCAAAAACCAGGCAGAGGCAGTAGAATTTTACCATCTAGGGATGGACAGATAGCACTATGGTTGCGATCTGTCCCTTCTGTTACCCTGCTTCCAGATGCCGTTCTGAAATCAGCATACATTGCAAGTACTTCTTTTACGCTGTGGGTCACCTACTCCTTAGCACCCCAGGAGAACCAGGGTTACTACTCTGTATAGAGCTGCAGGAAGAACTGTTCTTTGAAAAAGAACACACAAAGGATGCAAGAAGGCAAGCTTGTAAAGGAGAAGCTTGAAAGGTCTTTGAAAAATCAGACGGAATCATTAATGTTCACCACGTTGGTCCTGGAGTCCTGGTGTTAAGAGGTACTGTGAACATTGCAACTGGACCATGAAAGCCAGGCTAGAGCATGCCAGTTTCCTCTGGCCTGTAATGTAATGTTGGATAAGCCCCAGATTCCATGGGCCATCAGCTTTACCAAATAACGAGAGATCTGTGTGTCACCTCCTCGGCTATCTTGGGGAATTCTGTAAAAAGAAATGAGACAGTGGACATGGAATAATCTTTGTTAGATGGTAATCAGTTGCTTTAAGAGAAATGTGAAAGTGATAACTTTCTGTCCAAATAAAAAAAGGAACATCGCTGGTAAATCACTAATGAACAAGTGTTATCCTCTTCTCTCTTTGCAGTTTTGCTTGGTCAGCCCCTTACACACCAACCAGTTTGAGCTGCATCAGATTTTATGGGTTTTCCCCTCCTTTTAATTACCTTTAAAATCTTATTAGCCCAATTATTAGCAATATGTTACAAGCCACCAAGACTGCAGCTGTGAATGTGTCTTTATTAAAAAGGCAGTGCCATGAGTTAAGAAACTTTTAGCATTATTATAAACTCTATCAAGGCTAGAGAGATAATTCAGTTTACAAATTGGTCCCGATTCAAACTTGGCAGAGGAATGCAAATTAGGGTTGAATTAATTTGCTCTCCCCTCCCACTCTTCTCTCAAAACATGTAATTCCTATTAGCAATTAACATCAGTAGACTTTACACTGGCACTTGGAAAGGTGCACCAACACGTAAAATAAGAACCAAAGGTGTGATGTTATTTTAACCTAAGAACTGGTGTATGAAGAAGGAAGAGAAATATACTTTTAGATGTATCATCCTTCCTAAGGGACACATAAATAACCTTAAATTTTACCTCCCTTGAAGGACTGGAATATAGTCAACGGTTCTCTGCTTTACAAACCCAGGCAATTCTAAGAGGAACAAGAATAAATTTGTCATAGACTCAGCCCCACAGAACATTCTAAATATAGAATCGGCTTGCCTTTGTCCACAGCTGTTCCATTCTAATAGCTTTACCAAGGGCTCAAACAGCAGGTTCCTTTATTGGAAGTGGAACTAGTCTCCTCAGGGGCAGAATATTTTGCCTTTTCAGGGCAAAATTAAAAGAAAATGCCAAACCAAAGAGCTCTAGGGATCTATACATTCTAATATAGGTTCACAGACTATCTGATGCAAAAAATAAAACCACACAGATCACAGCTCTACCTGCTACCCTTTGACACCACTTATATCAATACTCCAGTGTTTCTCAAACATTATAATGTTTCAAATCACTTGGAATCTTTTGGAAAACACAGATTCCTTGTTCTTACCCCCCAAAAGTTGCCGTTTCACTCCATTTCACTTAGAACACAGGAATTTTCCTGGCACTGGAATTTTTGGTGATTTTGAGCAGGGAGTCTTTGGATCATACGTTAAGAAACATGATTCTACTTCTTCTGTGACTTGGCCCCAGTAAAGGGGAAAAAAATAAGCATATAAACAAATAACTTATCTTTTCTTTGGTTCTACTGGAAGTGGGTGACTTGGCAATATCAAAAATTCACAACAAATGAGTCATACAAAGTCAGTCTAAGTGATTTTATTTAAAATTTTTGTTTCATTTGTATAAATCCACCACAAAGGCTAAGGAGCATATTTCATGCCCACAAAGCAATTGGAAAAAATCTTTCTGTGTTATTGGAGCAGTATCTCAGGTAGCATCTATTAGCAAGAAGTAGCTATATATAAGAAGTAACATTCTTTTAACCTTCAATATTAAAGAAGAAAAACAAAACACCTCAGTTTCAGATACATTTGTATATTTCAGAATTCCTATCATGCCTCCTATTAGCCATCTTGCTTTTTGCTACAGAGTTTCTCAACCTTGACACTAGTGACATTTTGGACAGGATAATTCCTTGTTTGGGAGTGGCGGGGGGGTGGCTATCCTATACATTGTAGGATGTTTAACAGCATCCCAAGATTCTCTAGTAGATGCCACGAGCAGCCTCACAATTATGACAACCAAAATTTCTCCACATTGCCAAATGTCCTCTGGCAGGCAAAATCAATCCTGGTTGAGAGTCGTTATTTTACTAATATTTCATGAAAACCGTAAATACTTACCACATGCTTATACTCCCATCCATGTAACGAGTTGATCCAATGCCACCACCACAAATATAGCTCACGTTTACTAAGTGCCGGGCACTATGATTTTTTTAGAAGAAAAAAAGCACCTTATATTCTTAATCTCTCTTAATCATCCTTATTACTCCTTTTTACAGATGGAAACACAGTTTAGAGAGGTTTAAAAACCTGCCCAAGGTGGTACGTGGTAGAGTGGAATTTCACATCCAGTAGCTTTACTCCAGAGCCCAGTGTTTAACCACTGGTCTCAACTGTCCCCAGTGACAACTGATGGAGTTAAACTGATGATGTCTGTGACCCCCTCATAGATTTTACTGCAGACAGGCAACACAACACAGCCATTCACAAAAGAAAACAGACATTAAGCACAGCGATAGCTGTTCAACAAATCAAAAGGACATGAAATTCTGTAAATAAATGACATACAATAGCCTTATTAATTCTAACTTTATTCATTAAGAATGTACTATCTTCAAGAAGGAACTGGGCAGGCATTGACCTTTCCACTAAGTATAAAAGAAAAATCTGTGCAAAGATAGTAAACATAAGATTCTCAAGGGAGTTCTTAAGTACTGGAGAAAATAAACACCTGCTTCTATACAATCCAGTTGCCATCTACGCAAAGGCCAATGATGCTGAGATGTTAAATGCAAATAGCTCATCTAGTCACTGAAGTAGGTCCTTTACTGGGCCATTCTTTACCCAGCTACACTGCAGCATCCACTCAAAAGGAATAAAGTTGCATATCTTTAAAAGTAATTATTCATATATACTTTGATACTAGTTGAGACCTCCATTTCCCTGGGCTTGGAGACTGCCGATCACTCGCATACCAGCACTTGTGGCTCTCAACACAACTGCCCTGGAAAGCTATCTCAAATGGATCAGAATTAGTCCTCAAGAGGATATTATTTACCCTTCCTGCCTTCAGGCATCGTCATAAAGTTTTGAATTTGTTTTACACATACGCATATCCTTGACACTTTAAAAATGTAAGCATTGATGGAAGATGCCTTAGAGGACTGGGACGGGGAGGGTGGGGGGGACTCGAGGCAGGGTGGGGGGGGGAGTCGAGGGAGGGAGGGAATACGGGAATATGTGTATAAAAACAGATGATTGAACTTGGTGTACCCCCCCAAAAAAATAAATAAAATTTTAAAAAAATAAAAAAATAAAAATTTAAGCATTTATTGTGTTCCAAGCATTGTGTTAACTGCTGGGACTACAAAGACGAGGTAGATTGCATTTCTCCCCTAAGTGAGTTTACAAACTGGTGGGGCGTATGGAGCGGGAACCAGATGGGCTCAGTATATATATAGGTAAGATGTGTGCTCGGTCAAGCCACAAGCCAAAGCACAGAAGGATAATTAAAGACTTCCTGAAGAGGGTGACTCTTGGAATATGACCACAACAAAACTAAAAGGAAATATTTTTAAAGGGTAAACATGATTACTTATGATCATGGAAAATTCTGGGACATTTCTCTTTTCTTCTTTATGCTTTTCTGTATATATCAAAATTTATTAATGAAAATATATTTCTGATACAATTGTAAAAATATATTAAAGAATAAATGAAAAGTGAGTAAGAGGGACCTCCCTGGTGGTGCAGTGGTTAAGAATCCACCTGCCAATGCAGGGGACAAGGGTTTGATCCCTGGTCCGGGAAGATCCCACATGCCACGGAGCAACCAAGCCCATGGCCACAACTACTGACCCTGCACTCTAGAGCCTGCGAGCCACAACTACTGAGCCCATGTGCCACAACTACTGAAGCCCACATGCCTAGAGCCTGTGCTCCGCAACAAGACAAGCCACCACAGTGAGAAGCCCATGCATCTCAAGGAAGAGTAGCCCCCACTCGCCCCAACTAGAGAAAGCCTGCGCACAGCAACAAAGACCCAATGCAGACAATAAATAAACTTATAAAAAAAAAAAAAGTGAGAGAAAAAGATGGCGGCGAAGTAGAGAGACGTGGAGTGCATCCCTCTCCACAGATGCATTGGGAATGCACGGAAGGACGCAGTCATTCCCACAGAGAACCAGCTGAACACCAGCAGACGGCCTCGGACACCGGAAAGGGCTGCGGAGAACCTGACATAGCCGACTGAATATTCGTCTAATCCAATACTTGGACATTAGTCTGAGGCTTGGACAGTCTTCTATAAACACCTCTATCACCAGGACAAGCAACCCCAAAATCTTGGACAACCATGAGGAAACAAAGAAACACCATGCAGGCAAAGGAGCAGGAAAAAAACCCACAAGACCAAATAAATGAGGAGGAAATAGGAAAAATGCCTGAAAAAGAATTTAGAGTAATGATAGTAAAAATGATACAAAATCTCGATAACAAATTAGAGAAAGTACAAGAAACAGTTCATAAGAACTCAGAAAAACAAACAGCAATGGATAACAAAATAACTGAAATTAAAAATACTCTAGATGCTCTAACCAGCAGAATGACTGAGGCAGAAGAACGAATAAGTGAGTTGGAAGATAGAATGGAAGAAATAAACACCACAGAGCAGGAAAAAGATAAAAAAATAAAAAGACTAGAAGACAGCCTCAGAGACCTCAGTGATAACCTTAAACGTACCAACATTCGAATTATAGGCATCCCAGAAGAAGAAGAAAACAAGAAAGGGTCTGAGAAAATATTTGAAGAGGTTATAGTGGAAAACTTCCCCAACATGGGAAAGGAAATAATGAACCAAGTCCAAGAAGCACAGAGAGTCCCATACAGAATAAACCCAAGGAGAAATACACCAAGACACATATTAATCAAACTAACGACAATTCAACACAAAGAAAAAATATTAAAAGCAGCAAGAGAAAAGCAACAAACAACATATAAGGGAAAACCCATCAGGATAACAGCTGACCTTTCTACAGAAACTCTGCAGGCCAGAAGGGAATGGCAGGATATACTGAAAGTCCTGAAAGAGAGAAACCTACAGCCAAGAATACTTTACCCAGCAAGAATCTCATTCAGATTTGAGGGAGAAATCAAAAGCTTTCCAGACAAGCAAAAGTTAAGAGAATTCAGCACCACCAAATCAGCCTTACAACAAGTGCTAAAGGAACTTCTCTAAGTAGGAAACACAAGAAAAGGAAAACACCTACAAATACAAACCCAAAACAATTAAGAAAATGGTAATTGGAACACACATGTCAATAATCACTTTAAATGTAAATGGATTAAATGCTCCAACCAAAAGACACAGACTGGCTGAATGGATACAAAAACAAGACCCTTCTATATGCTGCCTACAAGAAACCCACTTCAGACCAAGGGATACATATAGACTGAAAGTGAAGGGATGGAAAAAGATATTCCATGCAAATGGAAGTCAAAAGAAAGCTGGAGTAGCAATACTCATATCAGACAAACTAGACTTGAAAGTAAAGACTATTACAAGAGACAAGGAAGGGCACTACATAATGATCAAGGGATCCATCCAAGAAGAACATATCACAATGGTAAATATCTATGCCCCCAATATAGGAGCACCTCAATACATAAGGCAAATGCTAACAGCTATAAAAGGGGACATCGACAGTAACACAATTATAGTGGGAGACTTGAACACCCCACTTACATCAATGGACAGATCATCCAAACAGAAAATAAATAAAGACACACAAGCTTTAAATGACACATTAGACCATCTTGACTTAATTGATATTTATAGGACATTCCATCCAAAAACGACAGACTACACTTTCTTCTCAAGTGCACACGGAACATTTTCCAGGATAGATCACATCTTGGGTCACAAATCAAACCTCAGCAAATTCAAGAAAATTGAAATCATATCAAGCATCTTCTCAGACCACAACGCCATGAGACTAGATATCAATTACAGGAAAAAAACTGCAAAAAATACAAACACATGGAGGCTAAACAATTCACTATTAAACAACCAAGGCATCACTACAGAAATCAAAGAGGAAATCAAAAAGTATCTAGAAACAAATGACAACGAAAACACAACAACCCAAAACCTATGGGACGCAGCAAAAGCAGTTCTAAGAGGGAAGTTTATAGCAATACAGTCCTACCTTAAGAAACAAGAAAATGATCGAATAAACAACCTAACCTTACACCTCAAACAACTAGAGAAAGAAGAACAAAGAAACCCCAAAGTGAGCAGAAGGAAAGAAATCGTAAAGATCAGAGCAGAAATAAATGAAAAAGAAAGGAAAGAAACCATAAGAAAAATAAATAAAACTAAAAGCTGGTTCTTTGAGAAGATTAACAAAATTGATAAACCATTAGCCAGACTCATCAAGAAAAAAAGGGAGAAGATGCAAATCAACAGAATTAGAAATGAAAAAGGAGAAGTCACAACGGACACCTCAGAAATACAAAACATCATGAGAGACTACTACAAGCAACTATATGCCAATCAATTGGATAACCTGGAAGAAATGGATACATTCTTAGAAAAATACAATCTTCCAAGACTGAACCAGGAAGAAATAGATACCATGAACAGAGCAATCACAAGTACAGAAATTGAGGCAGTGATTAAAAATCTCCCAACACACAAAAGCCCAGGACCAGATGGATTCACTGGCGAATTCTATCAAACATTTCGAGAAGAGTTAACACCTATCCTTCTCAAACTCTTCCAAAATATTGCAGAAGGCGGAGCACTCCCAAACTCATTCTATGAGGCTACCATCACCCTGATACCAAAACCAGGCAAAGATGTCACAAAAAAAGAAAACTACAGACCAATATCACTGATGAATATAGATGCAAAAATCCTCAACAAAATACTAGCTAACAGACTGCAACAGCACATTAAAAAAATCATACACCACGATCAAGTGGGGTTTATCCCTGGGATGCAAGGATTCTTCAATATACGCAAATCAATCAACGTGATACATCATATCAACAAATTGAAGGATAAAAACCATATGATCATTTCAATAGATGCAGAAAAAGCTTTTGACAAAGTTCAACATCCATTTATGATAAAAGCTCTCCAGAAAATGGGCATAGAAGGAAATTACCTCAACATCATAAAAGCCATATATGACAAACCAAAAGCCAACATTGTTCTCAATGGAGAAAAACTGGAAGAATTCCCTTTAAGAACAGGAACAAGACAAGGGTGTCCACTCTCACCACTGTTATTCAACATAGTTTTGGAAGTGTTAGCCACAGCAATCAGAGAAGAAAAAGAAATTAAAGGAATCCAAATTGGAAAAGAAGAAGTAAAATTATCACTCTTTGCAGATGACATGATACTATATATAGAAAAGCCTAAAGACTCTACCAGAAAACTGCTAGCACTCATTGATGAGTTTAGTAAAGTAGCAGGATACAAAATTAATGCACAGAAATCTCTTGCATTCCTATACACTAACAACGGAAGAACAGAAAGAGAAATTAAGGAAACTCTCCCATTCACCATTGCAACCAAAAGAATAAAATACCTAGGAATAAACCTGCCTAAGGAGGCAAAAGATCTGTATGCAGAAAACTTTAAGACACTGATGAAAGAAATCAAAGATGACATAAACAGATGGAGGGATATACCATGTTCCTGGATTGGAAGAATCAACATCGTGAAAATGACTGTACTACCCAAAGCCATTTACAGATTTAATGCAATCCCGATCAGATTACCAATGGCATTTTTCACAGAACTAGAGCAAGAAATCTTACGATTTGTATGGAAACGCAAAAGACCCCGAATAGCCAAAGCAATCTTGAGAAGGAAAAATGGAGTTGGTGGAATCAGCCTTCCTGACTTCAAACTATACTACAAGGCCATAGTGATCAAGACAGTATGGTACTGGTACAAAAATAGAAAGGAAGATCAATGAAATAGAATAGAGAACTCAGAAGTAAGCCCAAACACATATGGGCACCTTATCTTTGACAAAGGAGGCACGAGTATACAATGGAAAAAAGACAGCCTCTTCAATAAGCGGTGCTGGGAAAATTGGACAGCAACATGTAAAAGAATGAAATTAGAACACTTCCTAACACCATACACAAAAATAAACTCCAAATGGATTAAAGACCTACATGTAAGGCCAGACACTATCAAACTCCTAGAGGAAAACATAGGCAGAACACTCTTTGACATACATCAAAGCAACATCCTTTTTGACCCACCTCCTAGAATCATGGAAATAAAATCAAGAATAAATGAATGGGACCTCATGAAACTTAAAAGCTTTTGCACAGCAAAAGAAACCATAAACAAGACTAAAAGGCAACCCTCAGAATGGGAAAAAATAATTGCCTATGAAACAACGGACAAAGGATTAACCTCCAAAATATACAAGCAGCTCATGCAGCTTCATACCAAAAAAGCAAATAACCCAATCCACAAATGGGCAGAAGACCTAAATAGACATTTCTCCAAAGAAGACATACAGATGGCCAACAAACACATGAAAAGATGCTCAACATCACTCATCATCAGAGAAATGCAAGTCAAAGCCACAATGAGGTATCACCTCACACCAATCAGAATGGCCATCATCACAAAGTCTGGAAACAACAAATGTTGGAGAGGGTGTGGAGAAAAGGGAACTCTCCTGCACTGTTGGTGGGACTGTAAGTTGGTACAGCCACTATGGAAAACAATTTGGAGGTTCCTTAAAAAACTACAAATAGAACTACCATATGATCCAGTCATCCCACTCCTGGGCATATACCCAAAGAAAACCATAATCCCAAAAGAAACTTGTACCATCATGTTTATTGCAGCACTCTTTACAATAGCCAGGACATGGAAGCAACCTAAATGCCCATCAACAAATGAATGGATACAGAAGATGTGGCATATATATACAATGGAATATTACTCAGCTATAAAAAGGGATGAGATGGAGCTATATGTAATGAGGTGGATAGAACTACAATCTGTCATACAGAGTGAAGTAAGTCAGAAAGAGAAAGACAAATATTGTATGCTAACTCACATATACGGAATCTAAAAATGGTACTGATGAACTCAGTGACAAGAACAGGGAAGCAGATACAGAGAATGGACTGGAGAACTCGAGGTATGGGAGGGGGCGGGGGGTGAAGGGGAAACTGAGAAGAAGCGGGAGAGTAGTACAGACATATATATACTACCAACTGTAAAATAGTCAGTGGGAAGTTGTTGTATAACAAAGGGAGTCCAACTCGAGGATGGAAGATGCCTTAGAGGACTGGGGCAGGGAGGGTGGGGGGGACTCGAGGGGGGGGCGTCAAGGAAGGGAGGGAATATGGGGATATGTGTATAAAAACAGTTGATTGAACCTGGTGTACCCCCCAAAAAAAAAATAAAATAAAATAATAAAAAAAAAAAAAAAGACAAAAAAAAAAAAAAAAAAAAAAAAGTGAGACAAAAATGAAGACCAAAAGAGGAATTTACCATTTTTAGGGACCTTGCTGTGTTGGGAAGGAATAAAATCACGAAGCAGGAAGAGGTAGATGCAGGTTCAAGAAAGGGACTTTCTCATTTTTCTTCTTTTTAAGCTGAAAGTGACTTCAATGTACTTTAAGCTGTAGGAAAGGTGGCAGTTGAAAATATGAGAGAGAAGCACTAATAGATAGAGCAAAACCTTCCTTCTAATCCTGGGAGATGTATGACTCCAGCTGCTCAAAAGAGTAATTTGGAAAGATTAGAATGATATAAAAGAAATTACATCTCTAAAGAAAGAGGTGGCAGTGGGGTCACCTACGGATGGTGTGAGACATTGATTAGGACCTTTGCTCCCCTGTGGTTACTGAAAATGGCAGGACTGTGGTGGAGATAAAGTTACTAAAATCTGCAGAATCTAGTTCAAAACAGGCCCCATTCTCTGCTTGAGATTCCCCCATGTGATTCCCACGTGGGGTAAGGGGTGTTGGCCAAGGTCGACAGCTTTATCATGCAAGTTGTAAGACAATTACTACAGCAGTACAACGGCTCATGAAGTGAGACTTCCTTTCCCTCACAGAGAGGGGGAGGATACCCCCTCCCCCAGTGCCAAGGAAGAACTTCTCCAGAATCATCATTTCTAATATATACTTGTGTCTGCAAGAAGGGGACCAGCTGCCTTTTGTTACTATGAGGGTGAGTCAAAAATTATCTGCACTCCAGTTATATTAAAACGTCTATAAATTCTACAGCCAGAGTGCAGATAATTTTTGACTCTCCCTCATAGATTGAAAGTTTACCCAACGGCAGGCTTGCATCTCCTGCCTTGGTGTTATGGAAGAGAAAGGGGGGCATAGGTGCAAGATGGGCTGGGGTGTAGCCTTTCATGTGGGATCCAGGACCACCTTGGCAATTCTCAGTTCATTGGCAACAGCTCCAGTTTCCAAAATTGGACCAAAAGGGGTAAACGTCTTGAGGACTACCAAAACCTGCATCAAAAAGTTGAGTGAAGCAGGGGCTGTGATGGGAGACCAGCTTGGGTGTTGAAGGAAGGACATGGCTGAGCTTAACACGCAACCATCAAAACACAGGGACACTGCTTAGAGCTGAGTCTCTCTGGCATGGAGTCTTTTGGGACCCACACTGATCCATGAGGAGCCTGTAGACTCATGGTCATGAATTATATCAGTGATGATCACCATCCCTGTAACCTCTCCCCTCCCCACCACCAGAAAAGCAAAAGAAGCGGCTGGAGGACTGGGGGAGTGGGGAACAAAAGTCCACCCAACTCTGGCTCCCGGGCTGGCTGCTAGAACCACAGTTTAGCCTGTGCTAGAAAAACAAGGAAAAGATTGTGGGTTAACTAGAACTAAGTTTTAAGATCTGAGAAGAGGCCGTTTTAATGATTGAATATGATTTAAAAGTATGAAATCAAACTAATTTGAACTTAAAAGTACCTTCTACCCGGTGGAAAAGGTGGGTTATACAAAGTCTACTGGAGGCAATTATTAGAGTGGAAAAAAAAAACATTTCATGCTTTTACCTCATGATTTGAGCCTTTTAAACTAATTCTACATAATATATATAATGAGTTATGTATATATTTAGCTTAAACATATATTTAAGGTCATCACCATAATGACTGCCAAGAAGTCTACTTGCGAAAGAATTTTGTGTAGTTTTAGTGCTGATTGGCTCTCTCACTTTGTTTTACAGTGTTCTTGTGAAGAGAGAGAGGATGAGAAAGGGAGTCCGGGTGTGTGCTTTACCCTTGTCTGCAAATATAGGCCTCTTCAGAAGCAAAGTAGATATATCTCAAAACCCTACTGGAAAGGAGGCATTTCCCCTTCTTTTATTCATAGGGCAACTAAAAGGTACTCGGCTATCTGCGCAGAGTCCCGCCTGCTCTCTGAAGCTGGAACCACTTTGTTCTTGAAGAGCCAGGCCCTGACTGCTCGTGCCTCCCACTGCTGGCCCACCCGTGAGCCCTACACTGGGGCCTCAGAGTGTGGCCTCATGGTTCTGCTCAGACCAGCCCCTCTGCTTTGGGGCCTTTTCCCTTTGGGCCACCCTCTGCCCTTCTCCCAAGGTCATCCTCTTAGCAGAAAGGCTTATTCAAATCACTTTCCTGCTGGAGACTCTCAGGGACTTCCCATTGTCCCCAAGGCCTTTTGCAATGTGGGCCCAGCCTGACCTTCCAACTGTAGCCCTGCATTTCTTCTGGCCTCACCCAGCATGCACTCCTTGCTCCAGTGTCCAGGGGGCAGCCACACTGGACTCTTGCGTTCCCCTAAACACAGTGTTTTCTGTGCCTGTGTGCCTTGACACATGTTCTCCCACCCCCATTCTCTGCCCTGCAAAACCCACCCTCCTGAACGCAGTCAAAATGTCTTCTCCCTTGAAGGACCTTCTCTTTCTCCCCAACACCGAGCCAGTCATGGCCTTCTCTGTAGTCTTCTATTGCTTGGGACATACTTTGATGGACACGGGAGGTGGTGAGGTACCATGGCTGGAAGAGAAGACTCGGACGTGTACCACCTGCTACCAAGTGTATCAATTGCACGTAACAAATATGCAAAACTATGGCAGAAAGGAACATGGTGCCAAGGAAACAAGCCTAGACGGTGCTGTGAAGATCTGGCACATGAGTAGGAGATAACCAGTGACCTGGAAGTCTGAGGCGGGAATAGGGCTCCAGGAGCAGGGAGCTGTATTTGCAGCAGCTTTATGGCAGGAGCATCTGTTTCTACCCCCACCCTCCTTTTTTTTTCTATTTATTTGGCTATGCCAAGTCTTAGTTGTGGCACACAGGATTTAGTTTCCTGATCAGGGATTGAACCCAGGCCCCCTGCATTGGGAGCACAGAGTCTTAATCACTAGACCACCAAAGACGTCCCAGGAGTATGTGTTTCTGCAAACAGAAAGAGGCTTGTGTGGTTGGTGTAGATGAGCAAGGAGAGTAGTGGGAGATGGGGTTGGAAAGGTAGGCAAAGCCCAATTTTACAAAGCCTTAGAGGCCACCGAGAAGACTTTCACCCTTAAGAACAATCAAGAGGAAGTGAGTTTACACCTGGGGAATGACATGATGCTGTTTGCATTTTGAAAAAAGTCTAGCTTCAGTAAGCAGAATAGACCAAACCAAGACCAAAGAGGATGTGGGGAGGCCTATTAGGGGGCTGTTTAAGGACAAAAAAAAAAATAATGGAAGCTTGAATTGGGGAGTGATGGAGTAGAGCAGGAGAGTTTGGGTCAGTTCAAATTGAAATCTTTCTCAGAACTTCTAAGAACCAAACAGATTAATCATTCACATTAAATACTCAGGTGATATAAAAGTGTCACCCTAAAGTTATGATTACTCTCTGGAGCTAATTGTATTATATATCTGTATAATGTAATAGAAGTGGCAAAACTCTCTTTTAAACTAGTTGAAAGAGCATTTGTTACCTTAGAAAGCTCCAAGGAGGCTCTGAAATACAGAAATAAAGATTACAAAATTTTCATAGCAGACAACTGTCTTATAACAGCTTTTTGAGATACACTTCACATACCATATGATTAACCCATTTAAATGTACAATTCAATGTTTTTTAGTATTTTCACAGAGTTGTGTAACCGTCACCAGTATCTAATTCTAGAAAATCTTCGTCATTCTAAGAAGTAACCCCATACCCATTAGTAGCCATTGCCGTTTCTTCCCAACTACATCAGGCATAGGCAACCACTAATCTACTTTACTGCCTATTCTGGACATTTTATATAAATGGAATCACTGCGGACCATCACAATGTGTGGTCTTTTGTGACTGGCTTCTTTTACTTAGCATAATGTTTTCAAAGTTCACCCATGTTGTAACACATATTAGTACTTCATTCCTTTTTTATTATCAAACAGTATTCCACTGTATAGATAAACTAGATTTTTTTAATCCATTCATCAATTGATGGACACATGCTGTTTCCACCTTTTGGCTATTATGAATAATGCTGCTGTGAATATCTATGTACAAGTTGAGTGGACATGTGTTTCATTTCTCTTGGGTAAATACCAAGGAGTGTAATTGCTGAGTCATATGTAATTCTATATTTAATCATTTGAGGAACTGCCCAGCTGTTTCCCAAAACAGTTGCCCCATTTGACATTTTCATTAGCAGTGCATGAGGGTTCCAATCTCTCCCCATCCTCACCAACTCCTGTTATTATCTGTCTCTTTGATTCTGGCTATGTGAGTGGGTGTGAAGTGTTATCTCATTGTGGTTTTGGTTTGCGTTTCCCTGCTGGCCAATGCAGTTGTGTATTTTTTCAGGCACTAACAAGCTATTTGTACCTCTTCTCTGGAGAAGTATGTATTTCTCCATTTGGAGAAATGTCTATTTTCTTTGCCCATTTTTTAATTTGTCTGTTGTTGAGCTAGAAGACATCTTTACATATTCTGGATACAAGTCGCTTATCAGATATATGGCTTACAAAAATTTTCTCTTCTTTTATGGATTGTATTTTCACTTTCTTGGTAGTATACTTTGAAGTGCAAAAGTTTATATACATATGTATGCAATCAATCTATCCTTTCTTTTGTTGCTGTTCTTTCTTGTGCTTTTATATGTTTTCTTACCAGCAAGAAGACAATTTAAGAACCATCTTCCTCAAGAGTTTGTATCATTTTCTCTAACATTTCTATTGCTTTTTTAAAGTTAAAAGACTACGATTGCCACCCAGCTCTATCTTTAGCTAAGGCAATTAAGCAGCATTGTTCACTTATCAGTTCCACACCATTTTATTAGCTAAAGCAATTAGAGGAACTTATCATTTTTAAAAATCACATAATTATTGACTACAGCAAACCCTGTTACTGAGAAAGGTGATGACTTGTAACACTGCTATGAGGTAAAATGAAAATAAAGGGTGAAAAGAAAACCTGAAAGATAGAGGTTAAAGGAGGGACGGAACATAAATTACAATTAAAGTGAAACATCGAGGAACCTTAATGCATTTTTTAAGACCCTTTAAGTCAAATTAATGAAAATGAAAGAGGCTCAATATTTGCACTGGTAGAATTTTTATTTAAAAAGTTAAATTATTTCTTTTAACTAAACCTCCCATTTATTCATTTTCACCTAAAAGCTTTTAAGAGGAAAAGTATGATGCTTTTGAGATTTTTTTTTATAAAATAATAAGTAGCAATAGATGCAGGCATGAATCTAGAAGAGCATGTAACAAATCTTTCTTTAGATTGTCTCAAAATCTGTGTGTTTCTTGAGGACCAGGCTCCTAAATCGCTAATCTTTGAGTTTCCAGAGTCCAGCATGTATCTACACTTAGAAGTGCTCTAAAACCCAAAATCATTGAAATAAATTAAGATACTGAATTTACCTAGGTATAAAGTCTTCTGAATAAACTCATATGGAGCATGGGCCTTCCAAATTTCATTATGGGTATTTCTTCTCAGTTTTACATTCAATAGCATAGTTTATTCTTTTTTTTTTTTTTTTTTTTGGCGCACGGGCTTAGTTGCTCCGTGGCATGTGGGATCTTCCTGGAGCAGGGATTGAACCCGTGTCCTCTGCATTGGCAGGCGGATTCTCAACCACTGTGCCACCTAGGAAGCCCGCATAGTTTATTCTTTACGTGTGCTTTTTCTTCTCAAGTTTTCACTGAATGTCATGGAGACAACTCTTTTTCGCATCAGTTGCATTTGACTGAGAAATAAACTAAGGTGCATCCACCAGTGTTACTAATCTATTTGGTATGATTTGTATAATGGTAATGGAATTATGTTCTGAGACCAGCTGATCACCCTTCAGCTCAAAACCTGTCATCTCGCCTCTGTCTACACTGAGTGATGGTGTTCCCTCACCATTCATCTTCCAGCAATAGACAGGGATCATAAACGGGGAGATAGGCACACCAGCCAGACTCACCACCCACCCATCCCAGATAACCTCTTCGCTTTCTTCCCTCCCTTCCCTCTGTACCTGCTTAAATTCAGATCTGTTAATCCCACATCCTTGCACACATTCCTGCCTAAAGATCAAGGCCATGAATTTTAGCTAGACTTGCTCTGCCCTTCTTCCAGCTGTGCCCTTCTACCTAAGATGAGGAGTCGACCAAGTTAAGGGATTGTACCCACTCACAGCCTGGAACCACCACCACCCCACCCCATCCCGCCCCCCAGGCCATGCTTCAGGATCCTGGAGTTTGCTACTTAAAAACAGCCCCCAAGTCTACTTTTAGGACATGTGTGGGGCTTCTTCCCTGGGCGCATCCCTCTATTGTCAGACCTTCAGGCCCAAGGAGAATACAAGGGATGACTGTTTGCAAGAGGGTTATAAACAGAGCTTGAATATATGGGCTAACTATCCTCAAGGTCTGAGATGGAGCAGAGGGTGGGAGCAGAATGTGGGCCATGAGTATGGTTGGCCAGCCAGGGCTACCTCTGCCCACGACACCACATGTCAGTAGGTAACTTTGAAATTATTAAGAGTCCTAGAGTACAAAATTCCATTTTCCTAGATTATAACAAAAGACTATCAATCAACATAGAAGAATAGAACATATTTATTTAATTCTTTAGCTTTATGTATGAATATTTAGACACACGGTATATGGGTGTCCATTTGTACTTCTGCTTTGGACCTTGATACTATGAGCAGTGAGCCTGCTCGCTTTTGGAATACAAGGTTTATTGAGTCATTAAAATATTTATTGTGTTTCTACCTTGTGTGAGGTGCTGTTTTAAGCCCTAGGGGACAGTAGCAAATTGGACAGATAAGATCTTGCTCTCAAAGAGTTTACATTCCAACAGGAGAAGATAAGTAAGTCTAGGTAAACCAATACATTCATTCATTCATTCATTCACTCTCTCAACAAAATATCAACTACTAAACTCTGCTCCAGGCACTAGAACTGTGAGCAAAACAGACAAGAATCTCTGGCCTCATGAAGTCTATGTTATAATTTCAAATGCAAATAAAATAAAGAAGGGAATAAAAGGGAATAAATTATTCGAGAGTAACAGATGAGATACATTGCCACCATAGATAAGGCTGTCAGGAAGCCATCTCTTTTTCTTTAGAGTAATAATTTTTATTGGAGTATAGTTGATTTACAATGTTGTGTTAATTTCTGCTATACGACAAAGTGAATCAGTTATATATATACACATATCCACTCTTTTGAGATTCTTTTCCAATATAGGTCATTACAGAATATTGAGTAAAATTCCCTGTGCTATAAAGTAGGTCCTTATTAGTTATCTATTTTATATATAGTAGTGTATATATGTCAATCCCAATGTCCCAATTTATCCCTCCCCCCCTTTCCCCCTTGGTTTATAGGAAATAAACTTATGGTAAATTTATTATACCATAAGTTTATTTTCTCCATCTGTGACAATCTCTGTTTTGTAAGTACATTCATTAAGGAAGGAATCTCTGATGGTATCTATAGGATGATAAGGAGAAACAAAGCACCTGTGGCTAGAGCATCGTAAAGCCAATGGTGAGTGTTGCTATACAGCTGAGAAGGAAGCAACAGAGAGCGTTTTTATTCAACTTGCGTTAGAGCTAAGTCCCCAGTTCCTGTGTTTTCTGAAGGTGTCTGGAAGGGGGCGATGAAAGATTACAGCAGGAAAGCAGCAGCAGGGAAAGGAGGATTCCACCATAGACTGGCTTGTTCCCTCAGGCTGTCCCAAGGGATCTTGAAACAGACACAGTGATCGAGTGAGGTGTCTTCAGAAAGCATATGTCCAGGCTTGTGTCCTCAGCAGCAAAGTGAAAAGCTTGTCAAGTCCACAGCAGACCTCCAAGGGCTTATTGCTACCAGTGGATGAACTAGAATGGTGCTCAATCCACATCTCCACCCAGCAAGTCATCAGATGAGCCTGGACTATGGTCCACAGTCTGTAACTACTGACTGCCATACTTCAGGTTGAGGAACACTTGCTCTAGGAAGAAACCAAGGTTGTTTGTGTGCCAGGCACTGACCCAATGCTTCCTCACGCAAATGAATTCTCACAAGTCAATGAAGGAGGTATCATTATCTTCCTTTAATAGAAGAAACCAGGGCTCCAAAAGAGAAGGTAATTGCCCCAAGTTACATATTGGTAAATAGTAGATATTTTGCAGGACTTAATGTCCCCTGCCTTGGTGGACGGAACGTGGTCGTTGACCTGACTTTTACACATAGAAGAAAGAAACACTCAGCTCTGAAGCAAGGTACACCTGGAATCCCAGATGGGCCACTGGGCCACTGTGTGAGCTTATGCAAATTATTTCACTCCTCTGAGTCTCAATTTCATTCTCTGTAAAGTGCAGTTGATTGCAATACCACAGTAAAGCGTTGTGGGGAACTAAAGCATGTCGGTACTGTGGTTTATAATAAGAAATATATATTTGGTCTTCATCCCGATTTCTAGCACAATGCTTCAAAAAACTCTTGGAATTTCTTAAGTGGTAACAGAGATAAAGGTGACTTTGGGGATGCCCCTAGGCCACCTACAGGTAGGGAGGGGCTGGTTGCCAAGGGAGCCAACCAAGTGCTTAGAAAGTTGGAACGTTTGAGTCCCACACTTCAACCCCCAGGGAGTGGACAGGGGCTGGAATTTGAATCATTGATTTGATCAACCATGCCTATGTAATAAAGCCTCTACAAAACCCCAAAAGGATGGGGTTCTGAGAGCTTCCAGGTTGCTGAACATGTGGAGATTCAGGGAGAGTGCGTGCTTGGAGAGGGCATGGAAGCTCCATCCCCTTCCCATACTTTGTCCTATCTGTCTCTTCCATCTGGCTGTTCCTGAGTTATATCCTTTTCTAATAAACCAGTAATCTGGTAAGTAGAATGTTTCTCTGAGTTCAGTGACTAGCTCTAGCAAATTAACCAAATGCTAAGAGGAAATTATCGGAACATCCAATCCACAGCCAATAGGTCAGAAGCGCAGGTGATAACTGGGCTTGCAGCTGGTGTCTGAAATGGGGGAGGGTGGGAAACTCATGGGACTGAGCTCCTAACCTGTGGAATCTGACGCTGTGTCCAGGTAGATAGTGTCAGAATTGAGTTGAATTGCAGGACACCCAGCTGGTGTTGGAGCATTGCCTGTTGGTGTGGGGAACTCCCCCCCCCCCACTGTGGAATTGGGTGCTCAGACCCTTAGCATGTCAAGTGCCTGGAGTGTAACAAGAACTCAACAAATGACAATTGGTTGCGTTACTATTCCTTTGCTTTGCCTCTCTCTACTGTTTAGCATCTACCATGGAGTTCCAGCTATTTACGGATCCTGAGTGTTCTTTCACCAGGAAACACCAACCACTTATATAAAGATGTGCCAGTGTTTGTCAAATGAGGGTGTTATGAATGAAACATGAGCCATGAACCCTTAAGGAGCAAACCATCCATTTGGAGAATCAACCTTACATTCACAAAAGAGTTAATGGCTGTAGGTTACTGAGGCAGCTGAGAAACGATCATTCATATGGGTGAGTGTGTCTTCTTTGTTCGAAATATCTCCTGGTTTTTGCTGAGCAGCCTGAGCCCCAGTGGAACACTTCAATCCAGAGCCCAATGAATAGCACACAATTGTCTTTCTCTTCTCCTGCTAAATTAACCTCTGTGAAGATAACACCCACTTCAGCACTAGTGATGATCCTTAGACCTCAGAGGTTTTACAAGGAAAGTTCATCCTAAGATCTACTAGAGCAGCATCCAAACCTACTGTGTACTTATGCACTCTTGAGTTTCCAGGCTTCTCTCTGGCTTCTAGTAGAGCTTAGATATTTCTCCCTTGTATCGGATGTTTGGATTTATTTAAAATGTGGAACATATACTTTGGACAGGTGGTGGAGAGACCTGTATGCAATTAAGGAGAAGGCGGGGTGATTAGCTCCATCACTACCTTGGCTCTAATGCACATCCATTAAAGGCTTTCTGGCCGGCTCACGTGCAGCCCTCGGGTGAGTCTCTCATGGGCTTCCATTTCCCTCCTGTGGCAGCTGCTCTGCATAGTTTACAAAACCGTTGAGATCATATCATTCATGAAGTACTGGGAGTGCTTAGGAGGGAAGGGCAACTGGGTAATTTTAAGATATTGGTGTTGTTATTACTTTTTATTCTTAAAGTCTAAGGGAGAGGCAAGTGGTCTAAAACAGTGGTTCTCAATCTATTTTTCTTTCAAACCATAATTTTAAAAAAAACATGTAATTTATACCTAACTCAAGAAATAATCCTAAAACTAAAGTTTCATGTAATAATGTAATAGTACTTACCCTTTCTAAGTGTCATATACTCTGATAGTTTCTATTCTATCTTTAAAAAAAATACTAGTTGCAATATACAGTTGATCTTATGACTCATCAATGAGTAATAACAGATGAAAAGTCTAAAACATATATTCATATTCTTTAGTATAAGACAAATTAGACTCAGGCCACATGCATTTTCCTCTCCTGACAAATACATGCACATATGCACTTAAAAACTACCCACCCTTTCAGAGTAATGTTAATCCAAGGTAATTGGTCACTTCCCTGATTATCCCCACAATACTCAAGAGAGGACAGAGTTGCTCATTCAATGAACGATTTGCATGCATTCTCAATATGTCATTTTATTTTAGGAATACAAAAACCACAAAACATGAGCCTTCTGAAAAGTATGCATATTTACATGTACTTCTGTTTAAGAAATCATCAACAAGCAGATTTTTCTCTTGAGATTTTGGATGCGCTCATTTCTTAACAAAAAAATGCAAACATTCATATTCTCATTTTTAAAGCATTGAGAGTTTAGCTTTATCACGAAAAAGGAGGAGAAGAAAAAAAGGAAGAATAGAAAGGGGAAGAATACAGATTTAAATATATTTTGTTGCTTATAAGTCTCTTTCAATATCTAGGGTAATTAATATTAATTAAATATCCTAAGTTTATAGCATAATACCAGCCAAAATATAACTCACTAGAGTGTTGTTTTTGACTTATGAATAGAATTCATGACATGTTAACACCCTTGCTTTATAAATAATTTTTTTAACAAGAGAGAATTTTAGAATAAACTTAGTTTTGTTTTGTTTAATTAATAAACTTTATTTTAGATTCACAGCAAAACTGAGAGGAAAATACTTTTACCACGTACCCCCGTCCCCATACATGCACAGCCTCTCCCACTATGGACATCCTATGCCATGGCAGTACATTTTTATGATTTATTATGATTTATGAACATTGACATCATTGTCACCCAAGTCCATAGTTTAGTGTTCACACTTGGTGTACATTCTATGGATTTGAGCAAATATATAATGACAGATATCCACCATTATAGTATCATACAGAGTAGTGTCATTGCTCTGCCTAGTCATCTTCCTCCCCAACTCTTGGTAACCACTGATCTTTTTCATGTCTCCATAGCTTTGCCTTTTTCAGAACATCATTTAGTTGGAATCACGCAGTAGAGAGCCTTTCCAGACTGACTTTTTTCACTTAGTAATATGCATTTAACATTTCTCCATGTCTTTCCATAGTTTGATAGTTCATTTCATTTTAGCACTGAATGACATTCCATTGTCTGAATATACCATAGTTTATCCATTCACCCACTGAAGGACAAGCTGGTTGCTTCCAGGTTTTGACAATTATGAGTAAAACTGCTATAAACATCATGTGCATGTTTTGTGTGGACATAAATTTTCTGCTCCTTTGGGAAAATGACAAGGAGGACGATTGCTAGATCATATGATAAGTGTATGTTGAGTTGTATGAAAAACTGCCAAACTGTCTTCCAAAGTGACTGTATCATTTTGCATTCCCACCAGCAATGAATGAGAGTTCCTCTTGATCCACATCCTTGCCAGCATTTGGTGTTGTCAGTGATTTGGATTTTGGCCATTAGGTGTGTAGTGTATCCCACTGTTGTTTTAATTTGCATTTCCCTCTTGACATGAGGTTGGACATCTTTCCACATGCTTAATTGCCATCTGCACATCTTTTATGGTGAGAATTGTCTAGCCAGATCTTTTGTCCATTTTCCAATCAAGTTGTTTCTTTTCTTATTGTTGAGTTTTAAAAGTGCCTTGTATTATTTTGGAAAACTGTCCTTTAGCAGATGTGCCTTTTGAAAATATGACCTTCTAGTCTGTGGCATGTCTTCTCATGCTATTGATGCTTTGTAGTTTTTAGGATTCCCAAACATGTTGAGTTATGTGGCTTCCTAATGCAAAGAGATTTATATAATTTCCAGATTGAATTTTCAGGTAAATTAATCTCTAGTGTTTTATTTTTATCAATATTGATTGTAGAGCCCTTGATAAAATCAGGTTCCTTTCAGAAATAAAAGGTAGTCCCCCAAAATACATTTTTTCATCTTCTTTGTAATAGAACTTTAGTTTTCCATAGCAAAGGAAATTTCATCACACATAAATAGTCTGCCTTGTGGGGAGCGGATACTAAGGGGAGAGGGATATGCAACAAAAATGTGCTTTTTAATAAAATTTAAGATATACTATTGCAAAAGAATAGGAAAATAGATCAATGAAACATAATAGAGAGCCCAAAAATAAACCCACATAAATAGAGTCAACTGATCTTTGACAAAGGAGGAAAGGCAATATAATGGAGCAAAGATAGCTTTTTCAACAAATGGTGCTGGAACAGCTGGACAACCATATGCAAAAATATATATGTAGGGACTTCCCTGGTGGCAGAGTGGTTAAGAATCTGCCTGCCAATGCAAGAGACTTGAGTTCAATCTCTGGTCCGGCAAGTTCCCACATGCCATGGAGCAACTAAGCCCGTGTACCACAACTACTGAGCCTGCACTCTAGACTCTGAGAGCCACAACTATTGAGCCCACGTGCCACGACTACTGAAGCCTGTGTGCCTAGAGCCCATGCTCCACAACAAGAGAAGCCACCACAATGAGAAGCCCGTGCACTTCAACAAAGAGTAGCCCTTGTTCGCCACAACCAGAGAAAGTCCATGCACAGCAACGAAGACCCAACTCAGCCGATAAATGAACTTATAAAAAATACATATATATATGTTGACATAGATCATATGCCCTTCATAAAAATTAGCTTCAAGTGGATCACAAACATAAATGTAAAATGCAAAACTATAAAATTCCCAGAAAAGAACATAGGAGAAAACCTAGATAACCTTAGGCATGGCGATGACTTTTTAGATACAACACCAAAGGCTGACCCATGAAAGAAATAATTGAAAAGCTGGACTTCATTAAAACTAAAAACTTCTGCTCTGTGAAAAATGATATCAAGAGAATGAAAAGACAAGCCACAGACTATGAGAAAATATCTGCAAAAGACACATCTGATAAAGGACCATTGTTCAAAATATACAAAGAACTCTTAAAAGTCAACAATAAGAAAAGAAACAACTTAATCGGAAAATGGGCAAGAAAACTTAACAGACCCCTCATCAAAGAAGATACATAAATGGCAAGAAAGCATATGAAAATATACTCTGCATTATACATACTAAGGGAAATGCAAATTTAAAAAATGAGGTACCATTACTCATCTATTAGAATAACGAAAATCCAAAACATTGACAACTCCAAATGCTGGCAAGGATATGAATCAAAGAACTCCCATTCATTGCTGGTGGGAATGCAAAACAGTTCTGCCACTTTGGAAGACAATTCGGCAGTTTCTTACTAAACATACTCTTACCATATGATCTAACAACTTTATCCTTGATATTTACTCAAAGGAGTAGAAAACTTACATCTACACAAAAACTGCACACAGATGTTTATAGCAGCTTTATTAATAATTGTCAAAACTTGGAAACAACCAAGATGTCCTTCAGTGGGTGAACAAATAGACTATGGTACATCCAGACAATAGAATATTATTCAAAACAAAAAGAAATGAGCTATTAGACCATGAAAAGACATGGAGGAACCTTAAATGCATGTTACTAAGTGAAAGAAACCAATCTGAAAAGGCTACATACTATGTGATTTCAACTCTCTGACATTCCGGAAAAGACAAAACTGCATGTCAGGGTCGGCTGTGGGAGTGGGAGAATGAATAGGCAGAGCACAGAGGATTTGGGGGGCAGTAAACATACTCTGTATGATACTCTAATAGTGGATACATGTCCTTATGCATTTTTCCTAACCCATAGAACAATGTAGGTATCAATGTAGGTTCACCAGTTGTAATAAATGTACCACTGTGGTAGGAGATGTTGATAATGTGGGAAGCTGTGCATGTGTGGAGGCAGGGTGTTTTGGGGAACTCTTTGTATTTTCCCCTCAATTTTGCTGTGAACCTAAATCTGCTATTAAAAATAAAGTTTTAATTTTAAACAGGAGATAAGCATCAGAGCTATTATGTAAGACAAACTATTGTGTAAGATTTTATTAGAAAGTGATTGAGAATAAAAAAAAATACTTCTGAGTATAGTCACATTTTTTACCCATTCTTTAAATAACTTCATATAACAAAAAAAATACAAATACTTTTTTTTTATTATTTGACATAAGCATAAGGAAGCACTTAAATTCTTCTGTGTTTTTTTACTGAAGTATAGCTGATTTACAATATTTTTGGTGTACAGTAAAGTGATTCAGTTACACATGTATATATATGTATATACTGACATATATCTATTCTTTTTCAGATTCTTTTCCGTTATAGGTAATTACAAGATATTGAATATAGTTCACTGTGCTATTCAGTAGGTCCTTGTTGTTTATCTATTTTACATCTGTTAATTCAAAATTCCAAATTTATCCCCCCCCCACCGCACTTCTCCTTGAGTAACCATAAGTTTGTTTTCTATATCTGTGAGTGTATTTCTGTTTTGTAAATAAGTTCATTTGTATCATTTTTTTACTTTCTACATATGTGATATCATGATATTTGTGTTTCTCTAACTTACTTCACTTAGTATGATAATCTCTAGGTCCTTCCATGTTGCTACAAATGGCATTATTTCATTATTTTTTATGGCTGAGTAATATTCCATTGTATACATGTACCACATCTTCTTTATCCATTCATCTGTCGATGGACACTTAGGTTGCCTCCCTGTCTTGGGTATTGTAAATAGTGCTGCTATTAACATTGGGGTGCATGTGTCTTTTCAAGTTAGAGTTTTCTCCAGACATATGCCCAGGAGTGGGATTGCTGGATCACATGGTAACTCTTTTTTTCTTCTGCATTTCCATATTTATCTGGGATGTCATAAATTCTGACTTTAGGCATTCATGAGTGGCCGGGTTGATTTTCTACATAGCAGAGAAAACTATCTAGACCATTGAATTAAGTTTAATATTTAAAGAGCATTTTTACGGCCCCAAAATACTTCATCTACATTAAACACTAAAAAACATGAATTCATTCAATTCTATGCAAGAATCCTTAGCTACTATGCTACAAACACAAAGGGGGAAAAAAGTATATTGAGTAGGAGGCATTGTTTAGATAGATTTCCCTTCTGATATTATCCTAAATTTATTTTTACCAAATAGTATTTGCGTCTCCTGTCCCCAGAGGTCATGTCTACCAATGCTAGCGTAGGGTCTCATGAAAGATCTAGCTTGACCTTGCATTGTTGATTGGGCATGATTTACTCACCAGTATTTAAGCTCTCAACAGTAGCATTCTGGAACAGTGTAGTGATAACTTAGCCATTGTACAAGGGGAATTTGGGGTAGGACATAAAAACATTTGAGACTCCTACATGATCCAATATATCCTGGGTTTGACTCAAAGAGCTGTCCCTCAAACTACTCAAATTTATAAGCATCAATACACAGATCTGGGTTTTGGGTAATTGAAGCTGTCAGTTTTATCTAGAAGCAGTTCTGAAAGAATAACCCAGAAGTGAGACAACCAGAAGCTGAATAAATCAAGATTTCTTACAGAACTATCCTGGTAATTACCTCAATTATTCATGAGGTTCTGAGTTTGGAAGCTTGACCTATGAAATCTTGGAGGTCAGAAGACTTAGCTTCCACCCAGGATACGAGTAACTGCCCCAAATTACTTATTTTTCTCGTGCTACATGTCAGCTGGAGTATCTTTACCAAATGTCTTTTTTATCCCCTCTCCTCCAGTTCAGAAAAAAAGAATCAAGCAGTTATAAAACTCTATTAGATCCAGCTACCTCTGAGACCAAGCCTTGGGAATTCTGAAAAAGTGAAAATGGAGCCTCAGAGAATAACCAGCTTGGTCCCCATGGAGAGAAAGACTTTATCAGGACCCTCCTGAGCCAGAGAGAGGCAGTCTTTCCAACATCGATGAGGATTACATTAGTCAAGATTTTTGAGGTTCCTGCAACAACGTTTGGATTTTAATCCAACACTGAGAGCTAATTAAAAACAGGAAAAGCAGAGAGTGGAAGCAAGGCCCAAGAGTAAAAGGAAATTAGTGTTCATTGAGAACAGGCTATTCTAATAATAATAATACCCAAAATACTAATATTTATAGGAAAGTTTAAATGTGAGTTTTCTCTAGATATCATGTCACATACACACATAAGACCATTTAATCCTAACAAGCCCATTGTAACAGAAGAACAAATCTGACTCCACATTGATCTATCCCTTTATCTCTAACCTTTGTGCCCTGTTGCTGTGCTTAGTCATGCAGGTTCTATACTTTTATAAAAGAAGATTGACTGTAGCCTGATATCCATAGCCCATTCACAATGTTCTGACCTTTAAAGGTGTAATACTTTTCCATTCATATAGAGATCAAAAGTTGGAGAACAAAGAGTACATTTGTCTTGTTGGAAGTTTACAAGAACATTGTAACCAGATCTACATGGACAGCTGCAGGAGCAAAGGATTCCTGCACCAAGAAGTTTGCAACAACCAACCTTATCCCCTCCCCTTTTAGTAAAAAAGAAGCCTGAATTCTTACTCTTTGAGACACTAGTCCACTATCTTAGTCCACTAACTTCTCAGTCTGCTGGCTTTCCAAATAAAGTCACTATTCCTTACCCCAACCACTCGCCTCTCCCATTATTGTGCTGTGAGAAGTATAAGCTTGGACTTGGTAACATCATGAAGTAGGTAGGTAGGTACCACTATTATCCTTCAGAAGGCAGCCTGTGTTCTTGTCCTGTGCCTTTCTTGATGCTAGGCTCAGTTCTCTGTCACAACCAAAAATAAGATAACTGCAAACACATGAGGGAATGATACATATTTTTTTTAGAAAGGATTCCACAGAAAGATGAAAAAACATATAGCACATTTTCATACATTTCCACATTAGACATTTCAGTTCTCATCATATCACCCTCTTCATACATGCATCCTCTAGAAATTATTCTCTTATCCAGGCCCTCAGCATGAGGTCCACTCAGCAACACAAAACCAAGATGCTATCCTACCAGATCCCCTTAAAGCCAGTTTAGATGCCATCTACTTCCCCTCAAACATGCACCCAGGCCATTATATCTCTGCCTTAGCTGCCTATCGAATTATTCATTCAACCAGCCAGTCTTTTCCTTGGGGAGAAATCTGATTCCAAGGAAATGAAGCGTCCTCCACATCATCAACATGTTTAATGCACTTTGGCCTTTTACAATTATTATTACATCCCTGTGACTTATTTATTATGTAACTGAAGCTTTGTACTGCACTTTGTATGGACTGTTAATAGTTTTCCACTGCAACATTATTAAATAGGTATTATCACTTCCTGTTTTAAAGACAAGAAGCCAACTCTTCAGAAATTAAATAATTCAGGATTACAAAACAAGGTAACCAATCATGCCAGTTTGTCTGGAACTGTTGTTATTTTAATACAGAAAATTCCTGGTCCTGGGGAACACCCCAAGCCCTGGGAAATCAGTACTGTTGGTCACCCTAACACTAGTGTAATAGTAACAGTTTGTTTCCAAGCCAGGTCTTCTGACTCTCCAAGTAATCATTCAATGAATACTTGTTGAAAGAGAGAGAAAGAAAGTGGGGAAAAGAAAAGAGGGGAAAATGAAGGAAGGAAGGAAGGAAGGAAGGAAGGAAGGAAGGAAGGAAGGAAGGAAGGAGGGAAGGAAGGAAGAATTAGCTGAATCCTGCTGTTGGAATTCAGGGAACTTGCTACCAGATGGTATGATACAATGAAAGACACAGACAGAAGGAGAGCGAACGGAATCTCACTGACTACAAGAGCAAGACAAATGGTTATGTGGCTGCTTGCTGATAATTGCTTGCATAAATAGAAAACTTCAGTAATTTTACCACGTCATTGCAAAGCTGTAGGGGAGGAAACCTATAGCCTTTACCAACGTCAAGCTATTGAAGGCTTCTGATATCTACCAAAATAAACCTTATGTGTGTGACTGGCCAGGTTACCACAGGTCTATTAATGCCCTTGATCTGTTCTTATGGGCAGGCTCACACATATCTCAAAATAAAAAATTTTTAAAAATCCTCCTTGAGTGAGTAATATATAAAAGGTGCATGCTTTAGCCAGAATGACTTTAAACAGTTGTCTATAAAATGGCTTCAATTTCCACAAAAGTATAATATATAAGCTCTTGGAGGAAGACTGGAATGAGCTATGATGATAGTTGCCCAGCATCTAATTAAAATGAAAGAGCCTGAAAATGGCTTTCTTATTATTAGTGGTATTATTAAAGATGACGGATTGTCCTAGCTGCTTTGCCCCATCAGAGGACATCCTCTTTGCTTCTGGGAAAAAGAGAGTTAATCAGAACAAAATATGGCTTTTAAAAATCCCTCCAAAGTCTGCACTTTGAGATTTGTGTTTCATTCATTGATTCTTTTACCACCTTTCTTGATCTTGCCAACCCACTAAAACTCTTGTCGGACCAGAAATTCAGCTTCTATAAAATGGTAATTCCTTCTCACTATAAAACATTTAATCGAGTTAATATTTCAAGGTTTTCATTACCATCATAAGGAAGCATTAATAGTATGAGGTGGGAAAAAAGTCAGTCAGCAAAAATTCTATTACTTTTCCTTTAGTGAATGTGGTCATTAGATCCTTCCTTAGGAAGACCTCATTTCCTGAAGGACCTGAACAATGATAAGCTAGGAGGGACCATTGAAACAGATAAGTACATACTCTTAACCAAATATAGAGAGTGTCAATCCAGGGCAAATTCACCAGCATCTATTCCTTGAGCAGTTTTCCTCCTCCATTTAATATACTTTTCCCAGAAGAACTAGGTAAAGCAAATAACCATCCAGTGGCTCACCATCTGCATTCTTCTGAAGGTTAAATTTCATATTTCCTTTGTAGCTTTTCAATTTTGCATGTTTATTTTTTTTACATTAGTATGACTTCTGGATATAAATGAGTGTGGCAAATACGCTGATGCATGGCATATTCTTTTAAAAGAATCGTATACTTTGCAAGGATTCTTCAAGTGATGCTTAGGTCTGAACCCTCCATCCCCAAAGCAAGGATTTTTAATGTAGTAAGAAAAACATTTCTGAGCTTTTCATGCTTAAGAGTACAGAAAAGGAGGTGTTTTCTTTTTGCCCCTGCCCTCAATTTTAAGGCCTTCACAGACTCAGCTCTAAATGGCTCACGGATCTATTGTTTCTAAGAATTCAATCTCAACTTTGACCATAAATCTGAATAGAAATAATAGCAGCCCTTGGTATAAAAACCAGTTGAAAATGAGGAAGTGGATCAGCATAAGGAGATTCAGGGAAGTAAGCTATTTGGTTTGTATAAGCTTCTAAACTTTCTCAGCAAGAGATTTCAGACAGGCAAGAAGGACAAGGTGGGATTCAATAGGGATACAGTATGAAAAATAGATGGTGGCCGAAGTGAAGAGTGAGGGGACAATAGCTGGCTCTAGATTGAGCTTCTCAGATCACACATGAGTGTGTGTTCCATTCTAAACACTGTGCATCCAGAAGGGTCTGCTCAATGTCACATACATAGCAGTGGAAGTGAGGGAAGAAGAAGGAAAAACCCAGAACTCCAAGGCCACTACTGCAGGGGGTAGTTCCTAAAAAATTGAAGACAATTGTAGGGGAAAGGCAGAAAGGCATATTTCATCAAAATTTAAGAAAGACCTTTCTAACTTTTGGAGTTATCCAAAAATGAAAAGATTCTATCAAGGTATTGTCCTTCCCATTATTGGAGACGTTCAAACAGGGACTAGATGACCTCTTACATGAGACGCTGTTGAGGGGATTCGGATGCTGAGCCTGGGGTTGGAACTGGGTGCTTCTGGGATTTTTTCTGTCCTGCCTCTGAATCCGGCAATGCTTACTAGGGTAGGTATTATGATATGTGAACCTCAGAGATCAATAATCTGTATCTGAAAATTAAATAACAAGAAGAAAGCTAGCATAATAAACACTCAACTTACAAATGGCTCCAATAAACTGTCTTATTTTTCTTTTCTAACAGGAAGCCCAGAGATAGGCTGAATCTGACAATGGAGAGGCTGGGGTTTCAGCAAAAAAGAAGCTTCTGGATGAAATGTGAGCATCTGCTGCCCTCAAGAGCAGTTTCTGTGTCAGAAAAGACGATCCAGAGGTGTGCTTTGGTTAATAAATTAATATTCAATGTATTAAATTTACATATTTCTCCTTAAGTTTTCAGTTTAGCTTATTATCCTTATTTTATGTACAAGTTTAACAAAATTTAGGGGCTCTGAATAAATGTACTCCAATTTGCAAACTCAATTATATACCTCCAAGCATTTGTAACTGTAATACAATATAAATGCAAAGTATTTGATGTCCTTTTAAAAGTACTTCTGCCTGACAAACCTTCCCAGGTACCTAAATAATTCTAAAAAGTCTAGTAAATTAAATTTGTAGGTACAGTAAATCTTGTTACTGAAAATGTCCTCTTGAGATTACACACACATATGTAAATATGCATGTATGTAAACATATACTATATATATAAAACACATAGAAACATGTGTACATGTGTTTACATTATGTTTCTGTATATGTGTGTGAAGAAGTGGAGGCTGGAGACCAGGGACGCAACAGCTGAATAGTCTGTATCTGGAAATTAAATAAGAACAAAAAAACAATTCTTTTGTAGAGAAATAACATATACAGTAATTAAGTCAAATAGAAGGGAGAAATAGAGATGACACTATTTGATTACCCCCAGGATCCTGTCGTGAGACTTCCCAGTGATAGTATTTCTTATGGTTAAGCTGAGTTGGCTTTTTGTCACTTGAAATTGAGGGAGGTCCTCTGCCCATGCATGTGGTAATATTCCCTTCCTTCTCCCTCAGGATGAGAACAGATTTTGTTTCACAGTAATTTCCTCCTTATCCTCTGTTTTTACCTTCTCCTTTTCTGTTGTCTTCTGTCTCAAAATATTTAAACTTATTTGTGTATTTCTGAACATAGAGACAGAAAACTCCTGAATGATCTAGTGTTCTCTTCTAGCTACTCCTTGTCTCTCTCACCCCCTTCACCATCAATCCCCACAAAATACTGATTTCCAAGCACTGTTTTCCCCTCTTTAACTTTACTCCATTCAAATTGCCCCAAAAAAGATGGACATACACAATCAAATTGCCAAATACAATGAACTTTCCCCAGTCCAGTCGCCTTGATCTTATAGTTGTAACTGCCATTGTTTATTTTTTAAGTTCTTCCTTTCTGTGATATTATTCTATTCTGGTTATCCTCCAGCCTCTCTGATAGCTCCTTCTCAGCTTTTTTCCCCCTTGTTTACTTCCCTCTATATATCCCTAACCTTAGTTCTGCTCTTAATCCCTTCCATTGGAGATCTTGTCTACATTCCTGGCTGTACTCACATCTATTCACATGTTATAGATCTCAAAACCTATATATCCAGGCTCTCTGGTGTCCCTTCTAAGCTCCTGTCCTCCAACCTCTCTCCTTAACTCAACTAACTCTTACTCACCCTTCAGCATTCATCTCAAGCATCACCTCTTCTGGGAAGCCTTTCTTGATTTCTCCTCTTTAGTGCTTCTCTGTGTTGCAGTGTTCTCTTCAATCAAAGCTGTTATCACACTGTATAGGAACTATCTGTTGATATAGCTCTCTTAAGACTGTAAAATCCTTGAGGCAGTAATTATGTTGTATTTATCTCTGTAGCTGGCACATGAAAGATATTCAATAAACGTTTATTGAATGAATAAAAGAATGGTGGTTGTTGATTATTGCAGACTCTCACATACTGGACAAGTTGTGAAGTAATACAACAGAACAATATTCTAGAATTTCTTCTTCATAAATTTGTAAGCTGGGATGCACTTTGGTGCTTCATTTTTACAAATATCTGTTCCTGAGATAATAACTGGATGACATCTATTGTTGAACTCAAATAATAAATATAATTTATAGACAGTCTTTATATCTTCCTGTGTAATAATAAGAACCATATTTTTGTCAACTATTTTTTCTTAAGTTAACGAACAATTCCTTAGTGACTTCTCCTTGATTTCTGGTCTGGTGAGCCAGTGGCAAAATACTAGGAGAAAGAAAAAAGAGGAAGAAGTGGGAGTTTGTATTTATTAGCTTGTTATACTATGTGTCTTAAAGCAACTCTACTGAGCCATTCCCCAGGCTCAATATGAGGCAGAGTGCCAGCAAGAAACCAGACAGCATTCTCAGAGTTTAACATAGAAAATGTAATGAAGGGACTTTACAGGATGTGAACAATGAATATTGAGCCCCCAAAGGACTATCAGCAACAGGAAGGCAATACCAGCCCTAGGACAGAAGGGGCAAGGGGAGGAAATGGTGCAACAGGTAACAGGAGCTTGGATGATAGGCACTGAATGAACTGTAACAAAGAAAGAGAGATAAATTCTCCAGACTTCCTACTATGCTCCCCCAGGCTCCCACAGGACCCTCCCCTAAAAAGAACCCACCTGGAAGCCAGGATGCAAGAGAATGTAGGTCATGCATTCTGGAAGTTAGAAAAGGACAGAGAGTAGAAGGCCAAATAGATGATAACCAGCACATGGCCTGACTCTGCCTGAGTCTGCCACGGAGTAGAGATTAGAAGAAGCAGTCCAACAAAGGAGTGGACTGTAACTCCTATTCTCTTTCTTTGCTTGTTTACATCAATAAGGTGAAAACCTTCCTAAATAATCTCCTCTTAACCAACTCTCCAGATTAACCAGCACTCTCCATCCCCTCTATACAACATCCTGTCCAGTACCCAGTGGGCTGCCATTCAATTCTGTTCTCAACAGGAGTCATCAACTTCCCAAGAATCAATGAATTTTTTTCTAAACCTGTTTATGTCAGTTGTACTTGTTGTTGAATTAGGCTATTTCATTATCATGTCAACTCTAAAATATAAATACAAAATGAAATTCCTCTCATTTTAATCTGCATTCACTCTGTAGGTGATCCCAACCAGCCTCATGGCTTAAATTACTATTTGTATATATTGATAATTTATAAGGATGTTTCTCCTGTCTGGATCATTCCTCGACATCTTCACTTGAATGTCTAATGGGTATAGCTAATTTAATGTATTCAAAACTGAGCTTTGGACCTCCACCACAACCACCACCACTCCAAACCTGTTCCACCTGTGCTCAATTAATGGTAGCTCCACCCTGCTACTTGATCAGGACAAAAACTTTGGATTCATCCTCACTTTCTTTGTTTCCTTCACATCTCATACCAAATCTGTCAGAAAATCTATTGTTTCTATGTTTAAATTATATCCAAATTGTAGCAGGAATCAGCAGTGGCAGACAGGACACCGAGGCTATAAGCAGGAAGCAATGTTTATTGTACCGGCACAGGCTCAGCAGATTCATATCCAAAGGCTGAGCCCCAAACACAGTGGGGCATCGCCTTATATACTTTCATTAAACTCCTATACATGGGAATTTTTTGTCTCCCAAATAAGATAACAAGCAAAGGAGCAAATAACCTGATTGGGCACTTCCCCTTCTATGGTCTCTGGGCCATTGCTAAGTTACAGAGTTAGGCAGGAGTTATATAGTAACAGAGTTATGCAGGAACCATGCAAGAGGGGCTTCAGAGTTAATGGGCACATGAAGATAACGCAGGATCCAACTGTATTCCTTTCTAACTGAGTTATGGCCTCCAGGCCCTAGTGTTACTTTGTTCTGGGGGAGCTCTCACCACAAAATTGTATCACCTTCTAATCACTTCCATTATCATTACATTGGTCTGAGCCACCATCATCTTTTACCTGAATTGTTTCAAGTTTCCTAACTGGTCTCCCTGTAGTCTACACTCTATTCTTAACCTAGCAATTTCATCCTCATGACTGATCATGCCATTTCTTTGCTTAAATTCACTTGTTCCCCTTTTCCCTCAGAGTAAAAACCAAAGTCCTTATCATGGTCCGCAAAGACCTTCTGTGATCTGGCTCTGGGGGTTCCTCTCTGAGCTCGTGTCTTATGATTTTCCTTCTTCATGACTCTGTCCTCCCACACTGGCCTGCTGGCTGACCCTCAAACATTCTAGATACAGACCCAAACTGGGACCTTGGATCTAGTTATTTCTTATACTTGGAATGCTTCTCCAGATATCTTTAAGTCCTACTGCCCTTCTTCTAAATCTTTGCTCAAATGTCAGTATCTCATTAAAAGAAATATCATCATTTAAAATTGTAAACCTTTCTGCAATAGATATTCTTATTGCTCCTATATGAGAAAACCATTTGTAGTTGTGTCTGTGATACACTTGCCTCTGGGATGGTCCAGCTTTAATTCATTGCTGTGCATGTAGAACTCTTCCTGCTTTCCTTGAAACTGAATGCCCCAGTTCAGATGACTAAATGACTATTTAACAATGTGCCTCCACTAGTCTTCCTGGCATAAACTGTGTGACACTGTAACATTGCAGTCTCCCTGGGGATGTTACACCTAAAATGGAGAATACACACAGTCTTATTTGTAGAAATACATACATACATACATACATACATACATAAAAATAAAAATAAAATAAAATTGCAAACATTTCCCCAGACCCGTTTCTTCTGATATTATTATAATTTTCCCATTGCATTTAGCACCTTCTAATGCATTTTGTAATTTGATTATTTATTGTGGTTACTCTTTGATGTCTACTCTTAATAGAATATAAGCTTCCCCAGGCACATAATTGAAACTTCATTGATATATCCAAGGCACTCCGAACAGTAACAGGTACATGGTAAGTCTCAAATATTGTTGAAATAATTACATAAAAAATGTTTAAGAAGTGCAACATTTTGAAAGTATTGTTTGAGGCAATGTAGATTTGTTCTTAATTTTGTGTTTCTAACTTATTACTTCACCTATTTGATCTTAAGGGAAGTTCAGAAAGAAAGAAAGAAAGAAAAGCAAGTGCTGTGAATTCTCTAGAAGGCAGCAAGTTTTATAACCCCAAAATATAACTGTGCTTAGAACTACTGAATGGAATCAAAAAAAATTGAGTTTGCTCATCAGAACATAAAAATAAAATAGGATCCATCTTTTTTATGTAGGTGAGTCCTTATAACTCTTTTTTAATACTCTATAAAATGATCATCCTTTCAGCTCCAGGTCTGGGAGATTTTTCCGTTTTAAAATTCTTCTGTAAAAAAAGTCACAAATCTAATAGGACAGAAACCCTTAAAACCACAGATATGATTAAGGCTCAGTTCCCTAATAAATGTGCAACGAGACACTTGTCAGCCCTTGAAATAATGAGCTGTGATCTATGATAAATGTGCCAATAACATGTTTTCCAGGGCAGCATAGTTCAGATTGGTAGGAAATAGTTGAATCACAGCAGGATCTTATTTTTACACAAATTACTTCTAAACTCAAAACACATCTAAAATTAATTTCTTTCATCACATTAACACTGGGCTGTTAATCACTGGAATGTGTGCTGGTATTTGACAGGTAAAAAAAATTGATTTGCATTTGCAAGAGGAGGAGGGAACACATAAAATAAGCATGTTTTTCACGGGGAATAAAGTTTTTCATATCCTGGTCTATAGAATAGATTGCTTGTTTACTAGTCTCAGATGATTGTAAAGGTGAGTGCAATGATGGTTTAATGAACTTCAGATTAAAAGAGCTGACCTTTCTTTAACAGCATGCATGAATTAAGAACAATATCTAGGACTTCCCTAGTAGTGCAGTGGTTAAGAATCCACCTGCCAATGCAGGGGACATGGGTTTGAGTTCTGGTCCAGGAACATCCCACATGCCGTGGAGCAACTAAGCCCATGTGCCACAACTACTGAGCCCGTGTGCCACAACTACTGAAGCCCATGTGCCTAGAGCCTGTGCTCCATAACAAGAGAAGCCACTGCAATGAGACGCCCGCACACCTTGACGAAGAGGAGCCCCTGCTCACCACAACTAGAGAAAGCCCACACTCTGCAATGAAGACCCAATACAGCCAATAAATAAAGAAATTAGTTTAAAAAAAAAGAGAACCACATCTAATGCAATATGCCTGCAACAAAAAGAGTGAAATTTTAAAATGCTTCAACTCCTCCTGTTAATTTCTGGGAGTTAATTTATTCAACTTAGTCATAAGTACACACCAAAAAAAGTTTTGAATTTCTGTGATTCCATACTCACATATGGCTCAAAGTCTAAGGTAGAAAATAATTTGAGGTAAACATAAAATAATTACTATGACAATGGAATGAATAGGATGCGGTGAAAATATAGGTGAAGACCAGGCTAACTACCTCCTCCGCAAAATAGGAACTAATAGTAACTCCCACCTTAGAGGCTGCGGATGAAGACTAAAGGAGTTAAGACATGCGGAAGAGCTTAAACAGAGCCTGGCCCATGGCGAACACTCAGACTGTGTTGGCCTTTATACAGGAGGCCTATTCAAGCCACACATTATTAAACATCCAGGTCAGGCATGAAACTAAGCAGAGAGAATACATTAGTGAATAAAATGGAAGGTTTTTTCTACCCATCTCATAAAGCTTACAGTCTAGTGGGGAAGACAGCATAATACAACAAGTGTTCCAGGAGAGGATGCAAAGGGTCCTGTGGAAAGAGTTGAAATTAGTCCCTGATTCATGAACTGCAGAATGGATGTTGTGTTAGCAGGTATGAAAACAACATGAATCTCATTGTGTGTCTCCATCAAACTCTTGGGTAACCAAGTGCATTGTCATTGAACAGTAATATTTTGAAAGGAATCTTGTTTTCTGAGCTGTGGGTCTCAATAGTGGGCTTAAAATATTCAGTAAACCATGCTGTAAACAGATGTGCTGTCATCCAGGCTTTGTTTTTCCATTTATAGAGGCAGTGTAGATTTAGCATAATTCTTAAGGGCCCTAGCATTTTCAGAATGGTAAATGAGCACTGGCTTCAACTTAAAGTCACCAGCTGCGTTACCCCTCACACGAGAGTTAGCCTGCCCTTTCAAGCCAGCTGTTGACTTCCCTTGAGCTATGAAAGTCCTGAATGGCATCTTCTTCCAATAGAAGGCTGTTTTGTATACATTGAAAATCTGTTCAGTGTAACAATTAACCATCATTAATTATCTCAGCTAGATCTTCTGGATAACCCGCTGCAGCTTCTACATCAGCACTTGCAGCTTCTACATCAGCACTTGCAGCTTCTACATCAGCACTTGCGGCTTCACCTTGCACTTTTATGGGACGGAGATGGCTTCTTTCCTTAAACCTTATGAGCCAACCTCTACTAGCTGCAGACTTCTCTTCTGCAGCTTCCTCACCTCTCTCAGCCTCATAGAATTAGAGTTAGGGCCTTGCTCTGGATCAGGCTTTGGCTGAAGGGAATGTTGTGGCTGGTTTGATCTTCTACCCAGACCATTAACACGTTCTCCATATCAGCAATAAGGCTGTTTCACTATCTTATCATTCCTATGTTCACTGGAGAAGCACTTTCAGTTTCCTTCAAGAACTTTTCCTTCACTTTCACAACTTGGCTATTTGGTGCAAGTTTTCAGCCTCTCGGCTTTTACCATGCCTTTCTCACTAGCTGTTGATTTAGACTCTTTAAAGTGTGATGCTTACTTTCACTTGAACACTTAAGAGTCCATTGCAGGGTTATTAATTGGCCTAATTTCAATATCGTTGTGTCTCAGGGAAGAGGGAGGCCTGAGGAAAGGGAGAGACACGAGGGAGTGTCCAGTGGGTGAAGCAGTCAGAGCTTATCCATTGTGTTCACTGTCTTACACGGGTGCAGCTCATGGCACCCCCAAAACAACCACAGGAGCAACACCAAAGACCACTGATCACAGATCACCATAACAAACAGGATGAGGATGAAAAAATTTAAAATGTTGCAAGAATTATCAAAACGTGACACAGACACCCGAAGTGAGCAAATGCTGTTGGAAAAACGGTACCAGTAGACTTGCTTGACACGGAGTTGCCACCAACTTTCAACCTATAAAAACGTCAGTATCTGCAAAGAGCAACAAAGTGAAGCACAATGAAAGGAAGTATGCCTGTGTTATGAAGGATGTAGCTCAGGAACAGCCAGGTGGAAGAGATGCATAGGGCAGAGCATAGGGAAAGGGCACAACGCCTCCTTGTCCTCTCCCGGCATGCCACTCTCCCAAATCTCCACATGTTCAGCAACCCAGAAGTTCTCGGAATCCCATCCTGTTGGAATTTTAGGGAGGCCTTACTACATAGGCTTGCTTGATTAAATCTTTGGCTATTGACAATTGACTCAACCTCCAGCCCCTCTGCTGTCCTGGGAGGTCAGGGTGATGAGACTGAAAGTTCCAAACCTCTAATCCCATGATTGGTTCCGCTGGCATCCAGCCCCATCCTTAGGTGAGGTCCAAAAGTCACCTCATTAACCTAACCAAAAACACCTTTGTCAGTCTCAGCACTTAAAGGGTTTTAGGAGCTCTGATCCAGAAATAGGGACAAAGACCAAATACATATTATTATTATAAATCACAATACGACATCTCCTTAAGGATCTAAAGGATATGGGTCATGGTCCCCACCATACCTCCATTTAACCCAGCAGTCTGGCTCCTGCAGAACTAGATGACTCCTACAGGAGGATTCATCTTTAAACTACTGCCAATCCAATGCTGACTGCAGTCACCATGCAAGTTGTGTATCTTTGCCCCAGGTACACAGTGTGTGGCCATTGATTTGGTAAATGTGTTCATCTTTATTGCTATAAGGATAAGAAACATCTTGCATTCACATGGAATTAACAACAGAATACATCTAAAAGTTTGCCCCAGGGCTACTTTAACTCTCCAGCTCTCTGGCATAAAACAGAAGAGATCTGAACTGCCTACACATCACACAGAATAGCAGGTTAATCTATTACATCAGTCATATCATGTTGATTAGGCTGAATGAGCAAAAGGTGGCTTGCATGCTGCAGGCCACACGTGCTACAGCAGGTGGGAAATCAACCTGGCAAAGACTCAGAACCTGCCACATTTGCAAAATGTTTAGATCCACTGGTTAGGGGCATGACGAGATATCCACTCCAAAGTAAAAGGCAGTTAATTTGTCCTGCATCCTTGTAACGAAGAAGGAAGTGCAACATGGTGGGCATCTTTGAGTCCTGGGGCAGCATGGTCCACACCTAGGATTACTGCTCCAGCCCATACACTGGGTGATACGAAAAGCTGTGGTCTTTGTGTGGAACCTAGAGTAGGAAAGGGCTCTGAAGCAGGTCCAGGTTGTAGTGCAAACAGCCTACCACTGGAGAAAAATAATCTAGTAAAGGCTGTAATGTTGGAAGTATCAATGGTAAGAAAAGACTATGTATAGAGTCTGTGTAATGCCCTGGTGGGGCAGGTTCTTGGGGTTCCGGAGCAAGACCATGTCTTCTGAAATGGAGAATGATATACCGTCTGAGAGCAACCCCCATCGTGCTGCTTGGCCTTGGCAGAGATGGGACCACAAGTAACTATTTGGCCAGAATTACTCACCATGAGCTGAGTCCCATCAGACCCACAAAGTCATAATAAGGGCCCAGCAGCAATCCATCATAAGATGAAAATGACACATCAAGATTGAGCACGGGGACTTCCCTGGTGGTCCAGTGGTAAAGAATCTGCTATGCAACGCAGGGGACGCTGGTTCGATCCCTGGTCGGGGAACTGAGATCCCACATTCCACTGGGCAACTAAGCCCGTGCGCCTCAACTGCTGAGCTCGGGCGCCTCAACGAGAGAGCCCACATGCCGCAAACTACAGAGCCCACGCACAACTAGAGACAGAAAACCCACACTCCACAACTAGAGAGAAGCCCACATACTGCAATGAAGAGCTTTCGCACCACAAGGAAAGATCCCGCGTGCCCAACTGAGACCCGATGCAGCCAAAAAATAAAAAGAAAATAAATAAAATAAATAAACATTTTAAAAAATTGAGCATAAGCAGAACCAGAGGGAACAAACATGTTCTCTGAACCTGTAGCCCAGACCTTCATGGCATCTCCCAATATCACACTAGTACCCCTCCCTCAGCTCACATCTCTCACCAAATGAAGAATCCTGTATGAGCTAGAGGACGAGGAACAGCCCAAGCTTGGTTTCAGATGGGTCATCCTTGTTTTGCGGGTAAGGGATGAAGATATTTGGCAACTGCACTACAGCCTCACTCGGTGGTGGCTTTGAAAACTAAAGGTGAGGGAAAACCATCCTCATAGGCAGAGGGTTAGATACAGCACCTGATCACCCACTTTGTGGGGAGAGGGAATGGGCCCGACTCACGGGCAGTGATGAATGGCCTGGCCATCTGGGCAAAGACCTGGAATGAAGAAGACTGAAAGATCAGGGTTAGGAGTAGAAGTATAGGGATGAACAGACACGCAGGAATGGACAGTGAGTGTGGAGACCTTTGCATTACACTATAATGCCAACCTAAGCTAATCGGAAAGTGATGAATTTTCATATTCATAATCTTTGCTTTTAATATAATTTATTTAGTTGTAAGTTCATACAATTTAATTTTAATAAAAACCAGCATGTGAAATTCCTCAAATTTTGACAATGGGCTCTCGCTGGTAGGAGCCAGCTCCTGTGCAGCCAAGAGACCTGGATGTGACCTGGTTAATTTTTTTGCTAAAAGACAGAAGGAGGAATCAGGATATATAGTATGTCATATAATAGGAAAATAAAGATGGTAAAATATTTGTACATTTAACTGTGTGCCTTTTGAAACTTACGTTGCTATATTTTCTTTATTGAGGTGTTTCAAGAAGGAGTGAAAAATGTTGACATAAAGCTCAAAGCTTGAGGAAGACTTGCCCATGTCAATTTAAAACAATATAAGCAGCCAATAATTCTGGGGAAAGAAATTTTATGCCTTAGTGTATTGTATGCTAATGTGATTAAATGCCTGTCATTATTCTGAAATTATGAGAGTGTTCATTCCTCTGCCCTTTCTTTACTCACCAGGAGCAGGATCTTTTACGACACACAGCATCAGCCACTTTAGTTCATAATCTTGATTGAGGTTATTTAATTTGAAATTAAATCAAAGCAAAATAAATCAAGGCAAGATTCTACTTAGCATTCACATTACAGCTATGACTATAAAAATACCACCCGGTAAGAATAAAATTGAACTAATTCTGAGAATTTTACTTGTCTACTATGGCTTAAAAAGTCAGCAGAATATATAATATAAAACATAAAGAGCTCATTTGAAGAGCGATTAAGTAAATATCTTGCAGCCAAGCTGAATTAGTAAAGAAGTGAGGATTCAATGCAAACGCAGCATAAAATATCATTTGGAGAGCAGTGGGTTTTAAAATACACATCGCAGCTAGTTCATATTCTTATTCCGTCTTTCTCACGGGCCACACTAGAGGGCGAACTTTGTCTTCTCTAGAAATGTTCCGATGCATATCTTTTCAAAGGGATGAGATGGTCTCACTAAGGAAGATTGCTAATTTTCAGGGAATCTTTTCAACAACTTAGTAAGCAGTTAGAAAAACCTGAATCAAAGGCTGCCAGGAAAATACAGTGTTTGAAAAGCAGAGGCCAATTTGAAAAACAAAATAAACAAAAAAACCACCCTGTCCTCCATCAATGACTAATAAGCTTTGTACTTGGCATTTTATAAAGTGTGTTATGAACATTGTCCCTCCACATTCTTACGGAGACCCTATATGTTTTAGTCCATTTTTAAGCTGAAGAAATTGAAGCTCAGTGATTTTAAGAAATCAGCTCGAGGTCAAACAAGTGTAAAGCAAGTGACTGAGTCAAGGTACTATTTAAACCAATTTCTCTTTTCCTGCTTGTCACCTACCCCACCATCATCAGTAGCCTTTCATCAAAGAGCGCAGGATGTTCCCAGGCACCAGGCTAGGCATTTTCACATGAACAAACTAGACTCTGGCTGTCTCTGCTTTATAAGAGCTAATGAGCAGAAACCTTTCCTGACATCTGTCTCTCTCTTAAAGTTTAAATTATTGACTTAAAATACAAGTATGATACACAGATGATCATTTTGCCCCTGGGAAAAATATTATAGGGTATGCACTAATTTATTTACTTACATTAAGTAAAGCTTCATAAAGAAACTCTTTAAGTTCCAATCCAAATTAAGAGAAAATATAAATTAGAATGTGATTACTTAAGTCACAGAGGAACCACTGCTTTCAAAAGGATTCCCTCCAGGGTTCCTTTGAACTGAGAGCTGCCCAGCTGTACGTTAAACGATCCCATTTACTACCAAAGGGCTCAATTTACATAGAAAATGCCCAGAACCAGAGCTGTTATACCAAGAGAGATGCATCTGCACTGTGTACTTTGTACAGCAGCAAGATTTAAATTTATGGAAAATACCACACGGGAAAGAATCTACAGAGACGTGTGACTCCACCTCTGGCCCATAAATGGTGAGGCTGAAATAATTCAAAAGTTTCATCTAGTTCTTTCCCTTGCCCCCAGTTGTGAACCTGGGACTAAATTATCTTAAAGTCAGTTATCTCTCCAGCTGATAACAGCAATCAGAAATGTCCTCAGCCCCTGATGGAAACCCCACCTTCCTCCTCTTCAACACATTCCACTTGTGGCCAGAAATGTTGTAGATACCCAGAGCTGATTAAAGCAAAGACTCGTTCTCTCCCTTCACGGAGTTTACGCCTCTCCCCCCAGGTGCACCCATGCCACCTCGTGCAAAACACAAGCAAACTACCAACAATGGGCTGAGCAACCGCGTGTGACCAGATGAGTTAGTCACGTGCTCCTTACGCTTGGGCAGATACGTGCCTCTCGGGCGTTTTGCTTTGTCCTCAGTGTTTCTCCCTTCTTTGTAGAGGGTTTGGGGAACAAGTGCAGTGGGAGAGGAATTGAGGGGAAAAAAACAAAAAGAAATATTCTGAATGCATATTAGAAATTCATTTACTTTCTACTTATGTAGTCACTTGTTTATGTATTTATTACCTCCCTCATTTTAAAAGCTGCATATGATACAAGCACCACATCATTATAAAAACAGAAAATCAGAGGGAAGGAGAGAAAAGGAGACTAACATAAGGGAAAGATTAGTATACCAATAATGTGATAGAATCCTACACATTTTGGTAGAGTTCCACAAAAATATTTCTAGGAAATATTTCTGAAAATCGGGCAGGCTTTTAAACTCTTAAATGGGTTTTGTTCTCAGCAAGCCATTCCAAAGGGCCAACACTGTTGGTTACACAATTTACATCAGATTAAAGAGCAGAGCAGCTCTTCCAAAGAGACCCAGTTCATTGCGGTACCAAGGCCTCTGAGAAATCTCTTCCTTCATTTCTCAACTTGTAGGCACCCCCCCCCCCAACAATAGGTTCAACACTAGGCTTTGGAGATGTGCAATGTGCTGGTGGCCCAATGACAAAACTCAGTCTGAAGAAAGAGGTCCTGTGAGGGCAGAGCAATGTAGAGGTTAGACAATGCTCTTGGGGGGTGGGGGGGGGTATGCAAATAGAGGAAGGAAAGAGGGAAAAAGGGAGAAGGGATGTAGCAAGGTGTACAGGGCAGAATCAACCTCTTCTGGATGCAGAGGGAGGAGGAGGGAAGCAGAGAAGGGACATGTGGTCTTAAAAGTCATCATCTTCCTCAGGCAGATTTTAATGTAATAGGCAAGAAATTTGCATTCTATTACAAGTTAATCACTAAAGGGATGTTGCCTATGAGCTTAAATTATACATAATGGCCCATCCCTGGGAACCCTGCCTCTCAGGTAATTAGCGTTAAGCTAAAATACCTTTGTTTAGCTCACAGGAAACATTCTGACCAGGCCTACCTATGAATGGCTGCCAGGAAGGAAGAAATTAATATATCCCCTCTGGAATCAGGAAACGTTTGACTTTACTCCCTCCTCTTTTGGTATAAAAGAAGCCTGAATTCTGATTCAGATAAGATGGTTCTTTGGGATACTGGTCTACCAAATTCTCGGTCTGCTGGCTTTCTGAATAAAGTCACTATTTCTTGCCCCAACAACTTGCTTTATTGGCCTGTCATGCAGCAAGCAATACGAGCTTAGACTCAGTAACATTAACACTGTCTCTCCCCTCTAGGAGGAAGGGAGATCACCCAAACCCTTTCTAGATTTTTAACCTCTGCCCACATTTGAAAGATGGAGTTTATCTCAGTGAAATTTGCTCTATGGGGCTGTGGTCTGGCCCACTGACTGTGGCTCCTGTGTCTTGGCCTGGTTGCAAACCCTAAAATACCATAGTAAAAAGACATGTAAGAACTAAGTGAAAACCCAAGAGTAAGGGTGTATGTGAATGTGGGTAGGAGAGTTCCCATGGTTGAGCAACCTTGGTGCCTGAGAAGAACTATGTTGGAACACAGGGCTTTCTGACAATTTCCAGATGGTGGCATGCATAGAAAGTAGAGAGCTCACGGCCAGAGGGGTCAGCTGGGGACCGTGACTGCCACAGCCCCACCTGGCTATCCCCAGGGGACCAGTATCTCCTCATCCCTATCACCCCATTATAATGTGGTACCATGGGAAGTCCTGCTAATGGAAAGACCCCCTGGACAAAAAGATGGGTTCAAGCTCACATCCATTCAGCCATGAAGTTCTGTCCATTTCTCCTAAGGAAGGCTGCAGTCAAGGTACAGAGCACTGTGGGAACACAGGAGAAAGAGGAAAATTCTAAATGAACAACTGGGGAAGTAGCATTTAAACTGAACCGTAGAGCTAGAATATATGTTATTTTTTTATTAAGCAAACAAATGGCCTTCTCAAGTGAAGAAATCTTTACCTATTTTCATTTCTCTGTGCCTACTTCTGGGCTGGCCCAGCACATAATAGATGCTTGATGTAATGATTTAACTAACAACCATTTGTTGAATGCATGGAAACTCAAGTGCTTCCATTCAATTCAAATGGTGACCTAGATGATGTTCTGTAGCAGATGCTGGAAATTCTGTAGGCAGAGTCAGCCTCTGGATTGGCAACCTCTGCAGTAGCACAAGATTCACACTTAGAAGCACGCTGTGCTTGGTGTAGTTCTCTGGTGTTGCCATATTGAAATTCTTAATAATTTGTGAACAAGGGCCTGCATTTTCATTTTGCACTGAGCCCCACAAGTTATGTAGGCAGTCCTGGCTGTAGCTTTTATCCTTTGCCAAAGGACAGTACTGGTCTCTGTGGAGAAGGTACTGACAGGGTATTTCAGGGTTTTCAGTAAATGGCCATCTTTAAAATAGAGGAGACATTCTATAAATTGCCTGCATAATGGAAAAGAGCCCAAAAAATTGTGTCTCCAATTGGACAAAGTCTTCTTCCAGCAGTCATACAACCCTGGACATAGGCTTTTGATCATGAAGCAGAGCCTGAACACTTTACCATTTCCCCACTAGGAATTGTTCCCCACGTCACAGCCCTTTCTTCCCTCCAAAGCCTAGAAGAATCCCCCCAAAATTCACCTTCCTCATTCTTTTATAGGCATAGATATTCTTTCTAGACCCTTCTTTAATTGTAAGTTCCTTGAAAGAAGGACTTCATCTTCTATCACCTAACATCCACACTGCTAAGTGCCATACTATAACACAGCAGTCAAACAATAATACTAAGACAATTGCATCCCTTTGCATGTTAAAAATACTTTTGTGTAAATTGTCTTATTTGATCATTGCAGTAACCCTATGAGTTTGGCAGGGCAGCTGTAAAGGGAAAACCCTCCTGTGTTTCTCCTTTACCAACATGCATTATACTTCGGACACCAGATGCATAGGTTTTCCACACATCCAGCTATCTTGCAACACCCACTGGGTCTCCTATAATTCAATTCAGTTCTGACATTATCTACCTGCATTAGGGTCAGATCTTACAAGTTAAGGGTTCAGTCCCACAAGAACGCCCCCCACTTCAGATACTAATCTCAAGTCTGTGAGAAATAAATCCACTTGTCTGATTACCAAAGAAAGGACATGGAAGCCCGGAGTACAGCAAAGTGAGACTTTAATATCGGTCTTGTAAGAGCAAGTGTCTCCCAGACGGGCACACCCCAGGGCAGCCCCAGCAAGCATCTCATGCCCTAGTTCACAAATCCCTCCCCTGGTTCCTCATTGGCAGAGTACTGTGGGGTTCACATGCTTTCCCTGACATCGCCTACCAATGAAGTTAGAATAAGTACTTTGTTGCTGTTTGATTGGAGGGTCTAGACCTCCTTTAAGATGACGTGACTATTACCACGCCTCCCTTTGTGCTGTTACTTTTCGGCACAAGCCTTTGGTCACGTCAGCAAACTTTACTCCATTTTCTGGAAATGAATCATAAAACATCTATTGTCCCTCACAAGTCCCAGGTTGTCACCTGTATTTCTGACTGACCAGCTATAAATTGGTGTTCTCACAATTCTCTTTGGGTTTGATAATTTTCTTAGAAAAGCCCACAAAACTCAGGGAAACACTCATCTTTACTTGTTTATTATAAAGGATACAATAAAGGATATGAGTGAATAGCCAGATGAAGAGGACCCGGAGTGCAGGAGCTTCTGTCCTTGTGGAATTGAGGTACGCCACCCTCTCAACACATAGGTGTGTTCACCAATCCCTGTACTTCTGGGACTTATATGGGGGCTTCATCATGTCAGCATGATCGATCATTAACTCAGTCTCCAAGCCCTCCCCCCTTCCAGAGGATAGGGGGTGAGGTGGGTAGTTCCAAGTTTTAATCGTGGCTTGGTCTTTCTGGTGACCAGTCCACATCCTGAAGCTACTCAGGAGCCCACTCTGGGTTATGTCATTAGAACCAAAGACACTCCTGTCACCCAGGAAATTTCAAGGGTTTCAAGGTCCCTGTGTCAGAAACTGGGGCCAAAGACCAAATATTAGGAAAATAGATGCTCCTAGTGTTCTTATCACTTGGGAAATCACAAGGGTTTTAGGAGCTCTGTGCCAGGAACCAGCGACAGATACATATATAATTTTGCAACAGATATTTATTCCCTTTATCCACATTGGGAAACCTAAAATCAGAGCGATTCTACACTCTGTCTACCCTGCTGACTCCTAAATCACGTTTTCAGTTCTCAACTCCCCATTGAACTCTGGACCTATACTTCAACCCCTTTCTGGAATATCCACTTGGATGCCCCAGTAGCATACTTCACTCAACACCTACAAAAGCAAACATATGGTGACCCGCCCCCCACGCCCTCCCTGCCCCACCTTGCTCAGACCTGCTCCTCTTATGGTCCTTTGTTCACTAATATCATCACCCTCATCCTATTGCCCAAGCAGGATGCCTAGGAGTCATCCTCTACCCCACCCTTGCTCCAGCTTCCCAGGCCCAGTGGAGCAACAAGTCCTGCCGATGTTCCTCCAGCGTAGTTGTCTTGCAGAACACCAGCCTCTGGCATGGGATCCGGCACATCTTAGTGTCTTCACACGTTTTGGGTGAATTAAATTAAAGTTCTATTTGGCAGTATCGGTGACCAGGTCACTGCTCTGGCTGCTCTCCTGGCTGGAGAAGAATCAGCACTTCTGGAGTCCCTTTCTTGGTAGGTGGAGGCTGGGTGAAAAGCTTGAGAAAAGAAAAAACCCTTCTCCCCCCACACAGGCAGTTTCTGGAGGAGAAGAAATAATCTCTCAGCTCCCTGGGCAGAGTCCAGTGGGGAAAATAAAAGGCAAAAGTTAATAAAGACAGGCGACTTTACTGGGCAAGTAAAGGAAATACAACTTATGATAACCCTATTGAGGGTTTGGGAAACCTTCATTTCTCTCTCTGTTTCCTTTTGTATGTTTTATTTTCCATTACTTCTTTTTTAGTCTGTTTATATTTCTCTTTGCTCTAAATCCTCTCTCTCTTGCTCTTTCTCTCTCTCTCTCTGTAACACACACACACACACACACACACACACACACACACACACAGAGCACTTACCATGCCTGCTTAAACAACTCAGCTCAACCAAAGTAACTTGCTTCAACCAGTCAAATGAGGGCAGGAAAATAGGGAAAAAAACTTTATTTCTGGGCCTCTCTCTGGCCCCCATTCACCTGAAAGGTTTTGCTTCATGTAACTACATTCTTCCCCTCCCTCTCAGGATGATGGGTGGTAATTTAACCCTGAACAGAGCCAGTGGGATGGTGGCGGCAGATCCCCTTAATTATCAGATCAACAGCCACAAAATATCTCCACAGTAGGAGAAAGACAGCCCCAAGCCCCTGGCGCTGACAATAAGACATTGAATTAGACAGAAGTACGGGGATTCCCAGAGGAAGTCAAGGGAAAAGGCTTAAGCCTTCAAGTGGCACCAAGTATAGAGGAGAACACGCATGTGGAGGGAGGGCCTTGCTGCCCATGGGCTGGTGGGAGAGAAACAAGACAGACACTAGTGCTCCATCTCAGCACTCACAGCGTCCTCGGGGTCTCCAACAATGAGCAGAGTCCAGATCTAAAAAGAGTAGAGAAGTGCACAGAATTTGCTTTCGCATTGGCTCCTGTAATGTCTTTCTGGGGAATACTGGGAAATGCATGAAAACTATAATTTAAACATTGTGAAATTCACAGTGAAACTCAAGGAAGGCAACAACTAAAAATTTTAACCACAGTTTAGTTTGGGGGTTAAGGAGGGGGATGTTTGGTGGCGTGACAGAAAAAGAGATCATTATGGAGGCCTACACCAAAGTCACAATCCGGAGTTAACCGACCCCCACAGCAACATTTGAGTCAAGACTTGGGCTAGCTGATAACACAGTCCCATATCAGGGAAGATACTCAGAAGATACTCACCCTATAGGACTCTAGCCTATCACATAAAGATCCTTTTCACCTTATGGCACCCTAAGCAATCAATTAATGCCATTCTCTTAGCAAGATTGTCTTGGGGTTATAAAAGCTGGCTGTGAGCCCACGAAACAGTCGGCTCTCCCGAGTCTGCCAGGAAGTCATCCCACTCTCTCTACAGTGTCCCTTCTCTCTAATAAACTCCATCTTCCTTACATTCTGCCTTGTGTCTGGAAATTCTTTTCCAATCTGCACCCGGACACCAACAATTATAAAAGAAGGTGGCATTTCAATAACTCTGAGCCCGGGGTCTGGCCCACGGTGAGCCCTCAATTTACACAAATTCTGTCTTTTCTCCACTGTGGCGAGACTTTTTCAGGCAGCAGCCAGCCTACCAAGTTAAACACCTGTCCACTCAGGCAAAAAGGGTCACAGCCCTTCCCACTTTTGTGGGTAAGGGGGAGAGACGCCATGTGAGGGGTTATTTTGAAACGGCTCAAACTTGGATATTTTTGAGTGTAGACTGAAGGAGGCTCACATCTCTTGATATTCCAGTGTTGCAATGACCTACACAGACGCTAATAGTAAAAGAAGAGAGCAGACATCCATACCTTATGGTCTAACGGACTTCCCTGGTGGTGCAGTGGTTAAGAATTCACCTGCCAATGCAGGGGACGTGGGTTCGATCCCTGCTCCAGGAAGATCCCACATGCCGTGGAGCAACTAAGCCCATGAGTCACAAACTACTGAGCCCACGTGCCACAACTCCTGAAGCCCATGTGCCTAGAGCCCCGTGCTCCACAGCAAGAGAAGCCACTGCAATGAGAAGCCTGCGCACCACAATGAAGAGTAGCCCTCTCTCGCCACAACTAGAGAAAGCCTGCGTGCAGCAACGAAGACCCAACACAGCAATAAATAAATAAATTTAAAAAAAGAAATCTATACCTTATGGTCTGAACTTCGAGTGTTGTCAAGAGGCTCAATTATCTGTATGAATCAGGACGGAATATAAACCAGTGAGGGACACCAAATCAGATCAAAGATGAGTAGCAGAAAGCGATTTGAGTAGAAGCAGAACAGAGACACACCCGTCTCTGAGTCCCCTGACTTAAAGGTTCATCAGTTTCTTAGGGGAGAGTTCATACCAATATTATCCCCATTTTTGGTGTGTTTTGTGTCATTTGCTATATATACATATATATGCACATATACATATATATGCAGAGGGAGAGTAAATAAATACATAATATATACAATCATATATAGTATATATTCTGTTTGGCCTAACAAACCTTCTGTCGCCTCTACCAAATGCCTTGAGGTATTGTTAAGGAGTGGTACCTGAGGCCTGCACGAGGATTGAAGTCAGGATGTGGGTACTCAGAGCAGATAAGACTAGTAAGGAACACACGGTGCAGAATTCCCCTTAACCAGGACTCTTCCTGCCCAGGTGTGACATCCATTACGTGCGCAAAGCACTGGGAAACCAAAGGCTGCTGGAGAGGAACACCTGTGCAAATCGCCTGGCAGCAAGAAATAATGATACCTTTGACTTACAGACTGCCTTTCTTCCAAGGAGCTTAAAGCTCTTTGAACAGTATTACCTCACTAATGCTCTCAATTGCCACGGGACACTGGCAGGCGGAGGGAGAGGCTGAAAAGTATTTTTCTTTACACTTTGAGCTGAACAGCAATTAATGTACAGTCACCATTCTGTTTCTGAAGTTTAATGGTTACTTGTGTTTAAGCAAATCACCTAGGAAGCTGTTGGACCGCAGAGTTGACTTGTGAGACAAAGCATGCGGTAAACCAGGAGGACGATTCACGGTCCCTATCTCATGGTGCCGTGTACCAGTGTCTAGTTTCTTAAAGTGAGACCTGTCTTTTCCAGAATGGGCCTGGAGTGAGGTAAACACCTTTGTTGCCCGTGCTTCCAAGCCGTTTCTCCTCCCTCAAGAATCGCAGTGTGGTTGAAGTCATGCCATCAGAACAGTCCCACTGCTACCTTTTCCTTTAGCAATAATCTAGCCCCTTCCTTATTACCCCTTATTCTTTGATGATTTCCACATCTTTCTCTATGTCATTATTTCCTAATACCAATTTCATTGACTTTGGCCTCTATATCAATGTCCCCAATAATGAACGTCTTGGCTCCCAGTAGAGGACAGACTTGGACCAGACCTCCGTGCATCTCCTGGTCTCCAAAAGCCGCAATCTAACAGCAGGACTGTGATGTTTAGGTTCTGGTACTACTGAGAGCTCAGACACCCTTGATCCAGCAGTCCTCAGAAATTCTGAGTACTCCCTTTGCCCCAGTACCCTGTTGCCTGGGAGGTGGCCACAGGCCTCTGCGGGGAAAGTTTCAGGAGAACGTTTATCATATAAGCTGGAATGTTCTTGTCTTCGTTTGTTCAGGCTGCTGTAAGAAAACATCACAGACCAGGTGGCTTATAAACAACAGAAATGTATTTCTCATAGTTCTGGAGGCTGCAAGTCCAAGATCAGGGGCCAGCATGGTCAGGTTCTGGTGAAGACACTTCCTGTGGGTTGCAGACTGTCAGCTTCTCACTGTGTGTCCTCAACGTGGTAGGGAGATCTGTGGGGGTCTCTTTTATGAGAGCACTAATCCCATTCATAGGGCTCCACTGTCATGATCTAATCACATCCCCAAAGCCCCACCTCCTAAGACCATCACACTGAGCATCAGGAATTTTACATGAATTTGGGTGGGGGAGGGGGCACAAACATTCAGACCATAGCAGTTCTTCTCTCCCCTTCTATCAATGGGATCCCTGTTTCTGAACTGACTTTGCTTTGGGGACTGGGTGAAGAAACGGCAGTTTTCTATTGCAGCAGCTGACAGTCCTGTTATGAGTCTCACTAACTCACAGGATTTCTTTTACTATATTAATAAGCAGCCCAATAAACCATCCAACTATCTCCTCCCTTAGAAACCATGATCAGAAGCCATCACCATAAAACCCTGACAGCCAAGCCCCCATGACTGCCCTCCAGCCTTGCTGCTCATTGTAGTCGATGTCCGTGTTGCCTCTGAGGGCTAAGCTCTGGCCCCTGACCTCTTCAGCACCAGAATTCCATCATTCCTAATCATGCCAGGGAGCCCAGGCCTATGGCAGCATCTTCTACTCAGCCCAGACCTACAGAGGACAGCCATCCTTGGAGCTTCTCAAAGATACCAGTTCCCCTCACCAGCACTGTCCTTACCCTTTGTGAAAAAAGGGAATGTCTTCTGGGTCCACCTGGTTCTCAGTCTCATGTGATAAAACCATTCCAACATTCCCTCTTCCCTGACCCCTTCCTCAGTACCACGCCATGGTAGTTCCAGCAGCTCCACCTAACTTACGGAAGGCCAGCATTTTGGACAACTTTTCAGGAGCTATCCCAAAAGTGTTCTGGGAGCAGCCCTGGCATCTTTGCCAGAATGTTGAACTTCAGGTCAAAAGAAGCTCTTCTCACATTAATAAATTCTTTCCATTACAGCTTTATATTCCATTCCCAGTCCCCACCCATCACTCAGGCACCCTGCTAGATGATCTGATGTCTGCATCTGTTCTCCGAATTCCTCCCAGTGCATATGAGCCAGGTGCTGTCACTTCTTCAGCCTGTAAGATCTTTCTTCTAAGACAGGTGCTGCATATCCCAATTGCACTGTGTTATGCCATGACCCAGGCCAGCCTTGAGGGAATGGGAGTGACAAGGACAAGTGTCACCTTCCAGCAGGGAGAAAAAACTGGCTTGAGGAATTTTATTTTGGACTGTGGTCCCAGGGAGCAGGGGTAAAGGACAGTGGAAGTGAACAGGGAAAGAGAGAAAGGAATCCAGTGTTTTAATATTAAGTTGACCACCATTTTGGATGACTGGTGCTCAGTCTCTTTGAGACCTTCTGAGGACGCTTATGAGATGCATCTCAGAACTGTTCATCAGGGGGATAAAAGTAGGAAGGTTTAATCCATAGAGTCCTATTCCCCTTTGATCAAAGTTATTTGTGACTTGCACTGGCTTTTCTCTCCTGGACTCCTTCCCAGGCTCCAGGACACTCACTCCACTAACGCTGGCCTTCTTGCTCTCTCTGCTTCAGAACATCGGCACTTATTTTTCCCTTCATCCTGAAATGATTTTTCCTCCACCTCACTCCCATTATTTCTGAGCTACTGCTTTCTCTTTCTTTGTAGCATTTAACACATTTAACATGTAGCATTTAACATATATATATGACTTATGATATATATCTCATAAGTTCCACAGGGGAACGCTGTCTTTTTACCACTGTATCCCCAAAACGTAGAACAGTAACTGTCACATCGTAGGCACTTAGTTACAAAGATACCAGAGAGTCTATAAATGACAATATAAGATGAGAATAGAAATGATAGGATCCCAATGGGGAACAACAAAACTTTAATCAGTATGAAAGATAAACAGTAGTAAAGCCAACAAAAAGCTGCAAGGAAACTGCCAGGATTTAAAAATTGGAAGAGTAGAGGAAGAGAAATGCAAAGAAAAGAGCTGTTAATTTAAAAATGTAGATATTTCAGAATTGAAACTTTCTTAAGTTTAGAATGATGTCATACACATTCTAATTTTCAAGCCAGTATCCTGGGTTAGTTTAAGGGTGTTTAGTGACTTCTTTTGCCCTTTGAATAATATATCGCATTTGCAGTAATTTACAGTTTAAAAATGCTTCCATATGCATTATTTCAGTTGACCCTTCTCTAAGTGATCTTGTTGAGATGGTCAAACAAGTATTCCATCCCCAGTTCATGCTTATGGAAACAGAGGTTTGAGTATCTTGCCCAAGAGGTCCGGTAGCAGCTGCTGAGAGGCAAAAAAGAAGATTTTTCCAAGTTTTTTGGGAAAAGCCTAGACATTTACACTCTATTTTATGATTGCAAATACCTATGATGATTTTTTTTAAGTAAACATACTCTGAAAACTAGTGTAGAGAAAGATAGTTCTGACTTGAAAAATGTCTAATGTAGAACTTGTTTAGGTTATTATTTCTGTCATTATCTGTATTTGCCACAAGAGGGCTGACTACAGGGCTTTGTTCTTAACGTTATCCTTGTCAAAAAGAAGCTGTTTTCACAGCTTAAAAGAAACTTTAAAGTTCTCATTTCAATTTAGAACTTCATTGGTCTTGGTGTTCTATATCCCTGGCTAAGTTGATAATTGTTTCATACAAGCTTATTTTTCAGTCATTTCATTAAACTGCTTTGCCGTGATTTGGTTCTTTTTCGTATAAATTGTTTTTATCTTCTGGTTCCATATTTCGATCTGCACAGCTACAAACATTTATTTGCAAGATATTCAAAAATACAATCTTTTTTCCTTAATTAGATTTAAATATATGGAAATGATTCATTTTCTGTTTTTTTTTCACATTTCTTTGTACGAAGAGGCAAACATCTTGGATTATTTTCTCAGGAAAAGATTGTAGAGCTATACAGCAAATGGAGGGTTTAGCAAGGCATTTTAAGTATAAACTACACTATTGCTTTACTTTTTTACTTTATTATAAAAATATTTTTGTTCACTTGGAGGAAAAGACTTGAAGAAAGCAATCTTAAACATAGCAAATTGCTCCACAGAAATGTTTTGCATGTTTTCATTCAAATAGCAACTGTTAAAAAAATTATGTTTCCCTAGTTAGTCTGAAAGGTTGTCCAAACTAACCTACTACTAGGTGTGAACAGCCAGTGATGTTGGGCTGATAGGCCCCGATTCTGATAAGACTCTTAAATGATCTGTTAAGGAATTTGCTGTTTTAAAACAATCATCATTTTCAGACTTCCAGATTTTACCTAAGGCTAAGTCCCAACAACACGTTTTCCTTTCTATAGCTGGCTAGGGCTCCCCATCATTGGACTTGGACTTTGATTTTTTTAATCATCACCTGTTATACACCCTGACACTTCTGCTTCTCTGTGCTTTTCCAATAGCTTCAAAGAACAAGTAAATGAGATGAGCGCAAAGGATTCAATCAGTTCTGCTTCTCACTGCAGCCAAAATTAGTCAGGTTTCTAATTTAGGGCTACTGAGAAGAGGTTAAGAAACTTTTAGGAATAGGTCAATATTACTATGGAAGATTAAGGAATTGTAACCAAATAACTGAATAGAATTCTGAAAGTCAAAATGAGTGAGGGAGGATTCATAATCTAAACTCTAATAGAAGAATATACACAGAAAATTTACGTAATACATTACAGTGTAATATAAATTTTCCAGGAATTTTGAAATATTTTTACCATTATATTCCTCAAGATGTAAGAATTGCTGAGTATGTACTCTTCACCCAGAATGGCAATCTATTACTGTTGAACAGAATTTTTACTCATTTTTACAATGGTCACATTTTGGAGCACTACAGTTTTGAAATACTGAAGTTACTCAAAAGCAAAATGTAAATATTGAAAAGGTAAGATATTTGGGACTTCCCTAGTGGCACAGTGGTTAAGAATCCACCTGCCAATGCAGAGGACATGGGTTCAATCTCTGATCTGGGAAGATCCCATATGCCTCGGAGCAACTAAGCCCATGCACCACAACTACTGAGTCTGCGCTCTAGAGCCCACAAGCCACAACTATTGAAGCCCGTGCACCTAGAGCCTGTACTCCGCAACAAGAGAAGACACTGCACTGATAAGCCTGTGCACCACAACAAGGAATAGCCCCTGCTTGCCGCAATAGAGAAATCCCGCACGCAGCAACAAAGACCCAACGCAGCTGAAAAAATAAAAATTAAATAAACAAATAAACTTAAAAAATATATATGATATTCTAAAATCAAAGTAAGTTTAATGTGATTCAATAATTTGGGCAATAATGACCATCCTTCCTCAACTCTTGAGGCACATTTTTTTTCACATTTTAGCATATCTGAAACTGGCATATATCTTACCATCAATGGCATCCTACAATTGAAAATGGCAGCATTTTTGCTTTTTCTCAGTGGAATACACACCACTGAGAAAGAAATGATGCTGCATTGTAGAACCGATGGCTTATTAAAGTTGATGAAATGCAGCATTGGAAAAGGAACCAGAAATATTAGGAATGAGATGAGCTCCTAAAACAACATCTAACACCCAGTAAGAAGCAGACCTCTGTTAGATGACATTTGTGGGCAGATAAAGAGATTCTAATTGACTGTTTCAGTTTGCGATTTACTGAGACTGAATAGTGATGATTCACTTGGTTGCACCAAGTTGAACACAAACATGGAGGCTGTGTCTACAGGTTGTAAGGCAGGGTTTTCCGGTCACTCCTAGTCTGCTGTGGTCAATGAAAATAGACTTAAAGTGGTTGACATAGACATGAAGGAGTTAAAAAAAAAATTGCCAAGTTACATCATCTATGGCTTAGTTACCTATTTCAAATACCTTTGACCATGTCATAGAATCTAATGCAAGAAGGCGGGGATGAAAGAATTATCTAGGTCAGGGTTTCTCAACCCCCACACTATTGACATTTTGGACTAGATAATTGCTTGTTGGGGGTGGAGGCATTGTCCTGTGCATTATAGGATGTTTAGCAACGTCCCTGACCTTTACCCACTAAATGCCAGTAGCACCATCCCCTCCCCTTGTTTTGACACCAAAAATGTCTCCAGATGTTGCCAAATATTGGGGAGGTAGGGTGGAATCACCAAGGTACAGAACCACTGTTCCAGGTCTTTTCCCTTCTGCAGTACCATTGACCCTTAAACAACACTAGGGCGCCAACCCTCATGCAGTCAAAACCCCACCAATCATGCCTCTGTATCCTCTGGGGATTGTTTGCAGGACCTAGACAGATATGAAAACTTGCCCATACTCAAGTCCTGCAGTCACCCCTTCATATCCACGATTCCAAATCCACAAGTTAAGCAACTACAGACTGTGCAGTACTGTATTTATTGAAAAAAATCTGCACATAAGTGGATCCACACAGTTCAAGCCTGTGTTGTTCAAGGCTCAACTATAATTCCAAGAAATTCATGTAAGGGAATACAGATAAGTAGATGCAAAAAATAAACGTAAATTCATAAACCCTCCCTTGAAATTGATAGAAATGATCTGAAGCTTCAAAGATACCTTCAAGTGTTCAGCTTACCAAAATTTCAATAGACTCAAGATTAGAAAAAAATTATACGTAGCATTTGAATGCATAATTGAAAAAATGTATAAGCAGTCTTTACTATCAAATGTTGATTTATACTATTGTTAAAACTATGAGAAACATATTGATAAATATATGATCAAAAGAAAATCTGAAAAAATAAAGTGGTTGATTTCTTTGGCTGATGGAGTCGTGGGTATTCCCCATTCCTGTTTTATTTTTGCCGTGAGTAATTAAATATGTCCTGCTTTCAGTTGTCTGGTAATAACTAGTAAAGATCAGTGTGAATGGGTCAGCATACTTAAATATCACTGGATAATATCTAGCATTTTCTAAGTGATTACTAAGTACCGGGCACAGTCCTTGCATGCTTTATACGTATTAATCCATTTAATATTTACAACAATTCTGAGAGTTAGGTACCATTTCTACTTATTCAAGATTACACAATTTCTAAGTAGCAGAGCCCAGAATCAAGCTCTGGGCTCTCTGACTACTTACTATATCACTCCTGATCACACACTCTGCAAAAACCATGTGACCCTGACACTATTTTCCTACCTGAATTCTACATCCCCAACAGACTGGTCAACTAATGCTGCCTAACCATGCACCTAGCAGTTCTATTTCCCTGCCTTTGCTCATACTGCTTTCCCCACTGGAAAATTTATTCCCTCTCTCTGTTTTTTCCTAAACCATGGCCTTCCTTTCATGCTTAGCTTTAAGTGGATTTTCCCCATGAAATTTTCTAAGATTATTCTAGCCACAGTGATCTCCCCTTTCTCTGAACACTTTTCACTGTATGCCTAATTAGACACTTGTTATACAGAATTCCAATTTTTAATGCCGGATAACAATAGCTAATATGTATATATGTGTGTGTGCTTTAGTAGAGTTTCACATGCATTATCTCATTTTATCCTGACCCCAAACCTAGTTTTTGTTATAATGATTTCACAGGTTCAAAAGTCTAAGAGGCAGAGTAACTGGATTGTTCAAGGAATCACTTGGCTAGTGGTGGACTGGAACTTGAAGTCTTCTAGCTCCAAACCTCATGTTCTTCCTTAAAAATCAGGTCTTGTAGTCCAGATATCTATAAATATCAATATATGTAAGTCAGCCTCATCAACTAAATTGTGATGTCTGTGTTTTAATTTCTTCCACCTCCTTCACTTCTGCCCCAGTACTTAGTAAGCAGTTAGAATAATTGTTTATCTATTTTATGATCTTTGCCTCCTAAACCTCAAGGGATACAACAGTAATATTAGCAATAGCTGATGCTTCCCAATCTCTGTTTGTGGACCAGGCATCATGCTCAGCACCACTCAGGGGCTGCAAATGAGGATGCTGAGTATCAGATCGGGGATGAGAAAAATAGTCCTGCCAGCTGATGCCCCAGCCTATTTTCAGCTGGATTTCTGTTTGAACTTGATTGATAATCAACTCCCAACATATGGTAGTTGCTGTTCATAACTTATGCATAGCTTCTTGTCAGATATTTGTATATGTATTTATCCTCATTTAACTTTGAAAAAAAAAGCTATGAGAAATTCCTATTTTATCCCCTTTTTCGGAAGAAGAAAATGAGATTAGAGAGATTAAGTAACAAGCGGAAGGTTGAAGCAGACTTCAATCCAGCAGACTAACTCCTGACTTTAAACAACACTTTACCAAAAAAAGCAGACAAACATCTCTAAGATTTGTGTTTATGTTGTGCATATATATATTTGTAACTATATAAATATATGTGTGTTCAAGTTTTCAAAACGGATCTAATTTCTAGAATATCAAATTTTCTGATGCCAGGATGTCGACAGGACTGCAGAAGTTCCCAAGCAGAGGAGATTGTCAGAGGGACAAATGTAGATTATTTGTTCTTCTTGGTTGAAGGCCTAGGAGCTGTCACAGAGCCACAAACCATCAGAGAAAATGATCGTCTTGATGCTTCCCCCGCTGGAGTGGGGGTGGATCAGGGAGGCCCGCTGCAATAAGAAATGAAGTTCACTTCCCTGAACCAGTTTGCCCACCCTGCCAGCACACGTGACATGACAAATGCAGACGCCTCCATCAGGCAAGTATTGTTGGGTAATTCCCAGTTGTCTGAGAGCTATTTGGCACGCTCTTAGTAGCTGACATCCGAACAAAAAGTAATCTGGTTTTCAGTAAGGTAATTACCCAGCAAACCTGCACAGTCTGGACACCAAAGCAGTGTGTTACAACACAGGGGAAAAATGGTGCACCTGGGTAAGCTTACAGTCGCTAAAACACTATTATCTTTAATCACAAGAACATGTCAAAATTATTGCTCTATTTGTCTGCAGGCTTAAACCACCTGCTCTAAAACCTCATTGTAGGTACTTGCTCACTCTTTCTTTTTTAGGATGCCAGGGATCTTAAAAATGTTTTTTTATTTATAAGTTTAGTTCCGGAACATACCCGCTAGAGTTTGGTCCGGATTCACAGCCTCCAAATCAGGGACCACTTCTGCCCACGGCTGAGAATCTCTGACCTCATCACCAAGTGTTCCTGTTTGCAGGAATTACATGGAAATTTCATACCGATCCTTTCACCACTGAGCAAACTTTCAACTTTTTTACATAGAAATAATACAAAACATCTAAAAATATAAGTATCTCAGAGGCTGGTGGAGGATGGCTGTTCTTTTTTCATCAGTGATCACAAGCCCTGTGACAGTGAAGAATTTGCTGAATAGTCAGTGATCGTACTTGAGAAATTTTCAGAACGCTTTGCTGAAGTCTACCAACTCAGAAGTGATAACTAATTTCTAGAGTCATCTTGCAATGTGGGGAAGTTTATTATACATACGTGTGAGTTTACAGGAAGCGAATTTGGTGTAAGGACCAGGTGCAAATCCAGGGTATTTATTTTCCTTGAAAGCAATTCTCTCTCTCTTTTAGACAATGTTTATCAATTTACTTAGTCTCTCCATGCCTCAAGTGTTCTTTTGTTCATTAATTAAGAAGTATTTGTTGAGTTTCCCACATACCAGACGGTAGGCTTTGTATATAAAATGGCAAAGAAATGGACAAAAAAAAAATCGTGCTTCATGGAGCTCACATTCAAGTGGAGGAAAGACAATGAACAAACAAATATGTAAGTGTAATATGTATCGTCAGATAGTGGTAACTTCTATGAAAAATAAAACAGGAAAGAAAATAGAGAATCCTGGTGTAGAAGGGAATGAAGAGCATTGCAATTTTAAATGGGGCTGTTCGAGATTTTTGCTAAGAAGGTGACATTTGAGCCAAGTTCTGTAGGAGTGAGAGAGTGAGCCATGTGGCTATCTGGGGGAGAGCATTCCAGAGGAAAAAGGAAATGCAAAGGCCCTGGGGTACAAGGACATCTGGTGCATTCCAGGAATGGCAAGGTTGTCAGTGTAGCTAGAGCTGAGTAAGCAAAGGGGAGGCAATAGGAGACCAGATCTTGTCAGGCCTTTTAGGTCATTATAAGGATGTGGGCTTAAAGCACTAGGCTTGGAGCATCAGAGCTTAGAGCGTTTGTTTTCAGCAGAGTGGCATGATCTGACTTGCACCTTAAAAGGATTATGCTAGCTCCTATGTGACATTAGACTAAAGGGGAACATGAATACAAACACCTACTCATCAAAGGACATCAAGTAGCAGCCGTTGCAATAATTAAGACACAAGACACCTATGGCTTGGACTGAAATAAGACTGGTAAATATTGAATTCTACATATATCTTTGAGGTAGAGTTAACAGCATGTCCATGGAATGAATGTGGGATATGAAAGAAACTGAGGTTGACTCCAAGATGTTAGCTCCAGGACATAGAAGGATGGAGTTTCCCTTTCCTGAGGCGAGGGAGACAGTGTGAAAAGCACATTTACTAGGCAGGAGTGTAGGAGGAGACACTGGAAATCAGGAGTTCCAACTGGGAAATGATGACTATGGTCAGACATCCAAGCAGACATGGTAAGTAGTTGGTTATTTGAATCTGGAGGGCAGGGGGCAGGTCTCTGGGAACCATCAGCATAGAGATGGCATTTTTAACCCTGAGACTAGATGTGGTCATTGAGGGGTAAGCCTCTAAAATTCAAAGATCTATGCAATAATTAGGAGGAACAGGAGACTGAGGAAGAGCTGCCAGTGATGTGGGAACACTGAGAACTGGCGAAAGTGTGTCCGGGAGGAGGAATTGAGCAGCTCTGCCAAGCTCTGCTGAGGTCTCATGAGATGAGGATGGAACTGGTCACCAGGATCACAATGTTGAGATCATTGATGACCTTGGCAAGAGTCTTTTCTTCCAAAGAGGATAAGAAGAAAAGAATTGAAAGGAGCATAGACAGTTCTTTCAAAAAGTTTTGCTCTTGGGGACCAAGGAAAGGGATCACAGATGAAGAGGGATATGAAGTCAAGATGAACTTTTAAAAAATCACCTGTATTGAGGTGTGACTTACATACAATACAATGTTTCAATTTCAGGTGTACAGTTTAATGAGTTTCGACAAACATGTACATCTGTGTGAGTACCACCACAGTTAACATGCAGAACACTTTCATCACCTCAAAAACTTTTTTGGTGCTTCTTCTCATCAACTAGCCTCTCTTCCCCAGACCTGGGAAACCACTGTCTTCTGTCACTATAAATGAAATTCGTCTTTTTTGAATTTCACATAAATGGAATCATCCAGTATGTCAACTTTCATGTCCAACTTATTTTGTTCAGCATATTGCTTCTGAGAATTATCCATGTTGATCCATGAATTGGTATATGCTTCCTTTCCATTACTAAGTAGCATTCCATTGCATGAATATACCACAGCTTTTTTATCCATTTACCTATTGATGGACATTTAAGTTGTTTCTAGTTTGAGCTCTTATGAATAAAGCTGCTATAAACATCCATGCTTAAGTCCTTTGTGGATTTCTTTTTCCATTCAAGCAGAGATGTTTTTGTTTAAGATCAAAGAAATTTGGGGGGACTTCCTAGGTGGCGCAGTGGGTAAGAATCTGCCTGCTAATGCAGGGGACACAGGTTCAATCCTTGCCCCAGGAAGATACTGCATGCTGCGGAGAAACTAAGCCCATGCACCACAACTATTGAGCCTGCACTCTAGAGCCTGTGAGCCACAACTACTGAGCCCATGTGCCACAACTACTGAAGCCCATGTGCCTAGAGCCCATGCTCTGCAACAAGAGAGGCCACGGCAATGAGAAGCCCATGCACCACAATGAAGAGTAGCCCCCACTCGCCGCAACTAGAGAAAGCCGCTGCACAGCAATGAAGACCCAACACAGCCAATGAAATAAATAAATAAATAAATAAATAAATAAATTTATTTATTTAAAAAAAAGAAATTTGGGAATTACAATTTCAATGACGGTAGTGCTGAGATTTGGAGTTTGTCATAAAATCTTAGTACTGGGATAATATAGCTCCTTGGACAATAAATAAGCATCATTCACCTACAGTCATTGATTCAGTATTGTATTCTAGCAATTCTTGAGGATATTGACTTTGCTTTCAAGTAACAAATTATCTAGTGAAGAAAACAAAATGTACATAAATTGAATGAGGGTGGGCCTCTTAACAGAATGGACAGTAAACTCAAGGGACTTACTGTCCAGAAAAACAACACTGGCCACAACTATAATTTGGCTTAAGAGAATGTTTGTAGATAGTGATCTTGTGAGTTATCCTATAAAGAATGAGTATACCAATGTGAGAGAAAAATCAAATATGCTTATGGTACATTCCTAACCCCGAAGACCATCATCATCTTCATCACCAACTGCATCCACCAGCCACTATGGATGCATTATTAGCAACGATCAGGCAGCCCTCCCGTGATTTGATAGTCAACCACTAGTGTGTGATCGGGGAAGCTTAGCACGTGTTGTTTCTATTCCTGCCTGATTCACCTTTAGCGTGATCTGGGATAACTCTCTTAACTTTCTACACTATTACTTCTTTTTTTTTGTGAAGTGTAAATGCAACATCTGAGTGGGATTAATGACGAAGTGTTATGGATGTGTTTCCTGACAACAAAGTGAATTGTGAGAACTGACAGCAAAATATTAGCATGGGGGCATGAGTTTCTATGTGTTCCCAGAACTCTGACTATCAAAAATATGCATATTAAACCCTAATCCTTCCAACCTGCTAGGAATGGATGGGCCAAAATATACTGACATCTGAGAACTGACCTGGCACTTACAACTAGGCTTAGGTATCATTAGGAGCTGGCCTGATGCTCACAGCTGGGCATGGGGTTTCATGTTTGACATAAAAAAACCTCATAGAACACTGGCCTCAGACATGGTCATTCTGAGGTCATGATAAAGTGAGACAAAAGAAGAGCATTTCCTAATTTTATCTAAGAACAGACAGAAATATGGTCATTATGCAATCCACAAAATACCAAACACTCCAGTTGTTTGTGGCTAAAATGATTGACTGCTCTTTCTTTACTCATTATAGTTTTATCCTTACTCTAGACTCTCCTCCCTATAGGTAAGGCTTATTGAGATGCCTAATCATAGAATTGTCCATGCTTTCTAACAGAAGCCATTCTAGACCCTCCCCCAGAGTCACCCAACCAAAGTCCAGACCCTGTAATGTCATTTCTAATACCTTCTCACCAAGACACCCCATAGATCCCCATGTTATGTGTTATCCCTTATTGCAATGAGTAATCAATTCCACTTGTTAATTACATGTGGGCCCTTGATGGTCTTTGGCCAGAAGACATTGACAACATATTTGCTCCAGAATTTTCAGTACTGGAAAAGGGAAGCAGGGCTTAAGACATTACAGCTTTCAGAAGTATTAACACTTAGCAAATCTTACTCTTGTTTAAAAAACCTTTCTGGGACAAGAAAGCAGTTTCCTACCAGTAAATATAATGTCCCAGTAAGGAACGGGATGGAGGTGGCAATACTGGCACTGAGAATGTCAACCAGAGTTCCTCCTCTGATTCCTCCCTCATGATCCCTGCCTTCCCAGCCCTGGCCAGTTATAGACACAGCCCTGCCCACACTCTGAATCAATCAGCCCTGACCAGGGAAGGGATTAACACCAGTGTGTAGAGTCTGGAATTCATCTTGCTGCTGCAGGCCTGTTGTCTGATGAGCCCCAAGCACCAGGCCACAGCCCTGCTCTCTCACCAGACTTCAGCCTCAATTTCCTGCTTAGGATTCCAGTCTACTGCTGGGTCTGGAGCTTTGCCCAGAAACATCACAGCTCACTGGGCAGGTTTCCAACACCTTGCGGCGGCATCCTTGCCCTTATCCCTCCCCTGGAGGTTGTAGCTTGTTCCGTCTATTCCCAGTTGCTGGCAGGGGTACCATTCCAAATGTGCTTATCCTCAGGAGCCATGACATGGCTGACCTTTCTGACCCTGCAAATTGCACCATTGGCTCTGGAGCCCTTCAGCTGAGAAAGTTCCCCAGTCCTGGGCCCATCTGGTCCTAGGTTTCTCCAGCACTTCCTCTTGGCCAGTGGCAGCACCCCTGACCGTTGAGCCCACCCAAGTTATAACAGTCCAGCTCACCAGACACAGTTTACTCATGTGCAACAGGACACCTTCCTTGGCCATCACCCAACAGAGAAAGTTGCTACAAGAACCAGCCTGCTGCCTCTTTAGGGCTTCCAGACATAATTTCAGATTCAGGAAAACAACAGGAAACAGGAGGAGGTTGTCTCCTACCACATCAAGGAGTGCGTAGCAAGAAGTGCAATCATTATTCTATGTGCCAAAATCACTTTCTGGGAGCAAATAAACGCAACTTCAAAACCCCGATAACTTAAAAATACATAAGGACTTGATCAATATCTGAGTATTGCATACTTACTAGATGTCTAAAGACCTCATAAGTACTCCATAAACATTTGTTCAACTAATGAATAGATTTGACAGAGGGGAAAATTGAAGCCCAGTTTCTATTGCTTTTGCTCAGTATTACTCAGCTAGAAAACATTGAATTGGAACAGAACCAAACCCTCTTAGCTCCAACTCAACACTCTTTCTCCTAAAGTAAGGTCCTCATTAAATAGATATTGGTTAATTCATAAAAGCACTAACCTCAAAGCCTATTTTTACTGGTCTTTTATCTCTAAAATTATTGAAGCTTTACTAGCTTTTGGAAGCTAAAATTGGCTGCTCAAGCTCTTGGTCAAGAAATATGCCACATATGTACCTGAATTCTTTGTGGAGAAATTGGGATAGGAACTCATGCATTACCAAAAGTTTACATTCTTATCACGCAGAAATATTTAAATATTAAAAAATAATATAAAAACGGGTAGCCTTTTCTTGTCCTTGAACCACAGAGTAGAAAGGGGATATAGGAAACAAAGCACCACGGATGGAAGAGGTGGAGGTAGATACAGAAAGGGGATGGAAAGCCAAAGAAATATCTTTGTAAATTTCCTAGAATTAACCCTATCCTCCCCACCCCCACCCCCCCCTTCACTTTAGAAAAGGAGACGTAAAAGGAAGAGTACAGGTTACACCACTCTTTTTTCTGAAATAATCAAGGGTTGCTGGAAAGAACACAGCTTCTATTAAAACACAAACATCAGCTGTGTTAGACCTAAGTAATTTACACATTATTAGAAGGAATCCTTTTAACCAGATGATTTGGTTGCCTTGCTACTCAAAGTGTGGTCCTCAAAGGACCAGCAGCTTTGGCATCACCTGGAAGTTTATAAGAAATGCAGACTCTCAGGCGCACACCACTCCCTCTGACGCAGAATCTGCAGTCGGCCAAGATCCCCGGGTGATTCACATGTGCTGTGATGTTTGAGAGGCTCTGCTTGCAGCAGTTCCAAAGATGCACACTTGACTGGTTCAGGCCAGAGGTCATTTGGTTCCTAGACGTCTTTCAGGCATGGATGGGAAAGACTGCAGAGGATGGGAGAAGATGCCAAAGACAAACGGACCTTCTTACTATGTTCCAGAAGAACCTGGTGCCCTGAACACTTTCTTCCACTGGAAATAACCTGATTGTATTGGGTTGGCCAAAAAGTTCATTCAGGTTTTTTCCGTAATGTAATGGATTGCTAAGACCTGTGAGATTCAACTGACGGTTTTGACATAAGAACCATAAAAATGCAACATGTGTAAAAGAATTAACTCAGACACTTGTGATTGGCCTCTCAACTGCAGTATTGGCCAAGAGAGGTTATGCAACTCTCCAAGGCACCCAAATTACAGCCAAGGTACACCTGGGTATTGGGAAACGCTTATCCTCACGTTTCTGTGAGTCTGCATCAGAGCCATGATTCATGCGCAAAACCCTCCAAATTATGTAAACTGCAGAAGTGTGCAGTTAACTAGAGGATGAGAATCAAGAGCTGCTACTCTAATGAAATAAACCACTTGCTTTTGCTTATTCCATTGAAACCAAATTACCTAGGCAGTATCTTTTTCGACATAATTACTTATGTTTAAGATACAAATAAAAACAAGAAAACTACTCCAACCTCTATAATATGTCTCTCTTCTATTTTTTTAAACAACTATCTGCTTGGAAGCCTAACTGCACAAACATCTGAAAGCTTTAATTATGTTTTTTTCTGGGGTGGAGTCTAAACCTCAAGAATTAATAAAAGTAACCTCTTTGGCCAGTAGGGGGCAGTGAAGGGCAGCAGACGAGGAATAGGCTACAGGCGACAGGCTTCTCCCTGGGGGCAGATATAAGCAAACCAATCACAATTAGAGATCAAAAAATCAGCTGTTGTTAGACAGCTACATGTAAAAGAATGAAATCAGAACACTCCTTAACACCATACACAAAAATAAACTCCAAATGGATTAAAGACCTAAATGGAAGGCCAGATACTATAAAACTCCTAGAGGAAAGCATAGGAAGAACACCCTTCGACGTAAATAACAACAAGATCTTTTTTGATCCATCCCCTAGAGTAATGGAAATAAAAACAAAAATTAATAAGTGGGACCTAATGAAACTTCAAAGCTTCTGCACAGCAAAGGAAACTATAAGCAAGACGAAAAGACAACCCTCAGGATGGGAGAAAATATTTGCAAATGAATCAACAGACAAATGATTAATCTCCAAAATATATAAACAGTTCATCCAGCTCAATATCAAAAAAACAAACAACCCAATCCAAAAATGGGCAGAAGACCTAAATAGGCATTTCTCCAAAGAAGACATACAGATGGCCAAGAGGCACATGAAAAGCTGCTCAACATCACTAATTATTAGAGAAATACAAATCAAAACTACAATGAGGTATCACCTCACACCGGTTAGAATGGGCATCATCAGAAAATCTACAAACAATAAATGCTGGAGAGGGTGTGGCGAAAAGGGAACCCTCTTGTCCTGTTGGTGGGAATGTAAATTGATACAGCCACTATGGAGAACAGTATGGAGGTTCCTTGCAAAACTAAGAATAGAGTTACCACATGATCCAGCAACTCCACTGCTGGGCATATACCCAGACAACACCATAATTCAAAAAGACACGTGAGTTCCAATGTTCATTGCAGCACTATTTACAATAGCCAGGACATGGAAGCAACCTAAATGTCCATCAACAGATGAATGGATAAAGAAGATGTGGTACATATATACAATGGAATATTACTCAGCTGTAAAAAACAATGAAACTGGGACATTTGTAGAGACATGGATGGACCTAGAGACTGTCATACAGAGTAAAGTGAGTCAGAAAGAGAAAAACAAATATTGTATACTAACACATATATGCAGACTATAGAAAAATGGTACAAATCAAATGGTTTGCAAGGCAGAAATAGAGACCCAGATATGGACACCAAGTGGGGAAAGCGGGGAGGGTTGGGAGGAGAATGAATTGGGAGATTGGGATACCAAATTGCACACTCTAAATTTATGCAGTTTATTGTATGTAAACTGTATCTCAATAAAAGTTCTTAAAAAAAAAAAATCAACTGTTGGGCCCTGTAGAGTAGAGTGCCCTATTAAGGAGGGAGTGCCTCAAAAGGAGCAGAAATCACCTGTATGACCCCAGAAGATTGAAGTTCCAGGAAGCAGAATGGAGGCCACAAGGGAAACCAGCTCATTGCATCCTGGAGGGGGCAGCTCTTGAAGTTCAAGCCCAGCCTGCAGGCTTGGCCTCTTGGAGCTTCTTCATACAGAGCAAGAGTTCATTTCCTTTGAAAGGATCACTCAGCATATAGCCATTATCTCCCACATCCTTCTTGCAGATGCAGCTCCTTGTTTTCCCCAGAGGAATGCAATGACGTTTGAGATCCTAACTTGCCAATTGCCCCACAATAAGAAGACCTGATGAGATTCTGGAGAGAGATAGGGAGAGAGAGATGTGAGGAGGAAATCATTCCTCAATGAATCAGAAAGCTTAAAAGTATGACGTCCATAATGTGTTCACTTAACCAACCCACTCCTTTGTAAGACAAAAGGACACCCTTTAACTTTAGGAGTAAATTTGGACCTGGCCAGGTCCATAGGGACAGGTGCCAGGGCACTATCTTTATGAAGATGATATGAGCCCAAGTACTTAAATTAGAATCTGGTTTTCCAAGTACTGTTTAAGAAAGAACTCCCATTTAACTCCTCCCAACAAGTCTGTCTGTGCCTACAGTACCAGACTTTCTCTATTTTAAATATTCAGTCCTTGACCATTATGAACAACTCCCCTAAATTATTTTAAATGACACCACTTACATATATATGTACACATATATATGTATCTGTTTGTTTATAACAAAATATATTATTTTCTTTTTTTTAGCTCTTTATTGGAATATAATTGCTTTACACTCTTGTACCAGTTTTTGAGGTACACCAAAGTCAATCAGCTGTATTTATACACATATCCCCATATTCCCTCCCTCCCGCGACTCCCCCCCACCCTCCCCATCCCAGCCCTCTAAGGCATCACCCATCATCGAGTTGATCTCCCTCTGTTGTACCGCAACTTCCCGCTATATTATTTTCAAAAGAGAAATTCTCATAATTTTATACTCTCATTTCCTCCATGCATTTATCTAGAAAGAATTTCTCAGTTCCTTCTTGAAAAAAAAATAAAATTAAAATTAAAAATATATATTTATCCCTGCTATACCATTAGTACACCCACACTTATATAATTGTGAGTCAATGGGAAAATCTGGTCCCTGTAAACATGCCTCTTTTTCTAGAGAGATCTGACACCTCACGAGCAGTATATATGTGGTTTTCCATTTATACATAAAGTCAGAAAAAAAAATTGAATTCTGAAGATATGCTTTTGAAGGCATATTTATTAAGATCTTACTAACTCCTAGTTGTTATTCCTATGTTTTCTATTGCATTTAACATTTTTAGCCTTTTTAATGTTTACTCTTTCTTTTAAGGTTTTTGTTCAAGATATTCCAAAGTCTTTGTACTTAAAACATCAATCCAAATTTGTAACACATTTCACAAATGGCCTAATTAATAATGTCCTCTATTAGATTCATACGCAGTAATGAAACCAATAGGTGTTTCGGGGGGCTCAGAGGAGCTCTGTTCCTTCACATCTCAGCACAGAAAGAATTCAGCGAGAGGCAAAGTGATAGTTAAGAAGTGATTTATAAGAATAGGGCACTTGCGAGGCTTGCAAGCGGGCAGGTAAGAGGGTGCCACACCTGAGAACTTAGTGGGCTACAGTTTTATAACAAAGAAAAAGTGGGGAGGGGACAAAAACCACTTTATTCCTCATTCTTGAGTAAACGGCAGGCTTCCCTCATCAGCTCCTCCTCCAGGTTGGGCAGGGGAGTTTTCTTGTCCCTACATGGTAGGCCAGAACTGTCATGACACTATGGAAATTATTGTTTTTTGTGTGTGCAGAGAGCACGTCCTAGGGGTCATTAACTTGCGGAGCTTAATGGGCAGGATGTGGGTCTCATGTCATCATTGTTTTATTGTTTGGAGGTAGGTCTCATGCTTTTGCTGCATGATTTTGTTGCTAAGCAAGCAAAACCTGCTTGGTTTTGTGGTTAAGCAAATCTGTTTTCTTGAGTGATCATTAACTTACAGGGTCTCCCATATTTTTTTCTACTTACAATCCCCTAGTGGTATTAACTATTAAATTACCTACTTTGTCCCTTTACTCTGTCCCTATCAGTAATCATCACAATAGGTACAATTTCATGGCTGCTTGTTTCGTGTCAGAAACTCTACCAGGTGCATTATATGATCTGTTGCTTATACTTCGGCTAACACTCTGTTTGGCACATACTATCTGCCTTAGAGATGAAGGTAAGATTCAACAAGGTAACTACGTGATTTCTCTCGTGGGCTCCACCACCTCCTTGGTTAATTCCACAAGAAAACATTAACAGAGGAGGCCACACCCACCTCAGAGTTGTCGCCTGCCTACTGAGGACCAGCTTTCTTTCTAGATGTTCATAAACATTAGCTTCCTTAATTCTCAAGAAAGCCTTGTGAGTGAAGTCTAATTTTTACCACGATGTGGGTGAGAAAACTGAAATTGAGCCACATTGCTAGGGAGTGGCAAAAGTGAGAGTCTAACACGGATCTTCTGGTGCCAATTTCAGTGCTTTCCATTGCACCCCAAACAAATGCAAAAACACAGGTCATAAAGTCACTTCAGTAATATATCAGGAGCACAGTCTGTTTACTGCTGTGTCAGTTCACAAAGGACTCCTCCCTCTCAAAAGCATGCCTGGTTCCAGGGACTGTATTCAATATCTTGTAGTAACCTGTAATAGAAAAATATCTAGGTATACACACACACACACACACACACACACACACACACACATAACTGAATTACTTTCTATAAACCTGAAACTATATTTCAATAAAAAATTTTTAAAAACTGCAAGCCTGGGTTTTTCTCAGAAAGCACTGAAGGTGTCATGGAATTACCACAGATGCACAGTCAGCAAGAGGTCGATTCAAGTCCTCTGCTGTGTCTCAGTAGCTCTACCAACTTACCTGAGTTAGTTATGTCCCCCTTGACTCTTGATTGCATCAGCCAAATGGGCATACTTACCTGTCCCTCACCGCCACCTTTGGAAATTAAACTCCATGAGGATGTGGACTTGCTCTTGTTCACTCTTCTTATCCCAAATGTCTAAAACATAGTTCGTGCTTTCAATATGTTTTAGAAAAAAACATGATCCATAAGTTTCTTGTAAAGATCAGGTGAGTTTTTAGGTGTGAAAGTACTCAGTTTACTCTTCTTTCTCCCCATTCTAATGTGAGATAAGCCCTCAGATTAGGTTAGCTTAGCCTTGTAAACGAGTTCCATTTGTATAGATAGCCGGTGGATTCTCTTTCAGCTTTTAAAAAGTCTTATCCTTTAAGTACTTTTGAGAACTCCTAAAGCTTTTGGATTTTTGAAGATTAGGTGAGTGAAAAACAATTCCCCAAATATCTTAATTTGCATTCTAGTCACTACACCTTTATGATTTTGAATCAGGCACTTAACTATCCAAGGTTCTGAAAATGGGGACACTTACCCTCTTAAGGGTTGTTGTATTAGATAAGAAAGTATATGAAATACATGCTTTTATTTCCTGTATGAAATATTTGAAATATTTACTTCTTAAATATTTCCCAAGGCATGTTTGTTAATCAAAACTGCTGATGGTTTTGATTATAATTTCAGGTCATTTATCTTACATTTTTGGCTGGTGGTTTCTGAACTTAGCAACTGCATTGCGCAATGATAAATGGTAACTCTGAGAACATCTAGAGGTTGGGTGTTCATTTCAGTACTTCACCTGTATCAGCTTTTTTAAAGCTCAAACCTCTCCTATGAAATTGGTATAAACCAAGGCACAGAGAGGCTAAGTAGAAGACCCAGTAGGATGGGATTTGAACCCAAATAACTGAATCAGAGGGCTGAGCTCTTAGCTATTAAATTATGTTGTTTCAGCTTCATGATTTAACTATCTCTTTAGATCAGGCTTTTTGACCTTTCTGTACCACGGACCCCTTTGGCAGTCTCATGAAGCCTACAGACCCCCTCTGAGAGTAATTTTGTAAATGCCTTAAATAAAATACATAGGAGTGCAAAGAAAATAAATTATATTGAAAACAGTTATTTAAATGTTTTTAAAACTAAATTTATAACACTATAATATATTTGCTTTATTATACCTGGTGTCAGGTATAATAATTACTATCCTTTATAAGTGATGAAGAACATGTAAAATAATATGAAAGTATCTGATTTCTTTTGGTGTCAAAGTCCCAGGTATTGCTAACACTACTGTGGTTTGCAGCCTACATTCTTAATTGAGGGAAGTGCTAAATTTCAGATTTAGGATGCTGAAAATAAAGGTGTAATTTTTCCCATCCAAGCTTGTGGACCCTTTGATTCTATTCTGTTTCTGTTGCTCAGACCTTCAGTTGTCTAACTTCAGAATTTTTGTTGTTGTTGTTTACAGGTTAAAAAAAAAAAAACTCTATTAACACGATATTTTGAAATAGACCTAGATTTTCCTCCTTAAATGTTGCTTGGTAGTTTTAACTCAGACATGGTCAAAACGTAGCAGAGTTCACATATTTAAAATATGTTAAAGAGCTGGTTGTCTGTGACTTTTAAGGGCTTTACTCTCTATTTAGCCTTCATCGAAAATGTTTAAAACTACTGCCATATCACTTGATGTTCATTATGCAGTGAATAAATGAAGATATAAATTGCAGCCAGTCTTCTCTAGAAAATCTGTAATGTAGCTTGATTGCACATTTCTCAGGCACTGCAGTGGCAAAAACCATTTCTCCATTTACCGAAATTCTCTGTCTTTATCCTATACATCCGCTAGATGGCACTAACTGTTTGATATTCATCTTTCCCCTTGCATACCATCCCCCCTCCCCCCCCAAAAAAGCCCTGATTTTGAAATGAAAAAGATTATGTGGCAACTTTGTCCAAAAACACTAAGAGTTGACATCTCTTTCTGAAGTGAATTAAAGCTTTTTTCATTCTATTCATATTTTATCTTTTAAAGACCATTACATCATTTTGTTCCTTTGATTCTCCAGAGGCTTTTTTAAGTCCATTAGAACTTCAGTAATTCAAGATGTTTCACAGAAATTAGAACTACCTTCTCTAAAACATTCTGTGCTTTCCCTGCAAAAACATAAGCCATGGGAAGCCTTGCTTCCTATCCAGCATACTGGCAACAGAAGCATTTTTAGAGTAGTGAGACAATTCTGTGAAATGCCTTCCTGTCATAGGAGCTGAGATACTTGTCCTGCAGTGCTTCAGAGAAATCACATTTTGGGGCTGATGCATCAGTCATGGGTCATAAATAGGACAAGGGCTGCACTCAATAAAAAATTGGACCAACACACTCTACAGTGATATGGGATTTGTGAGAAGTATTTTTAAGGGAATAATAAAATAACTATGGTTTAAAACTGTCTCTCGAAATAAGCGCATTCATTACATTAGCAACGAAAGTAGCATACCAGCAAGAAGCACTATCAAGATGTATTCCTAGCAGTACTGAAGTCCTACTGTTGTAAGCCCTTGGTGTAAAAAATGACTGCTCTTAATTTTTCATAACTTTGCGTACTGCACGTAAGAGTACATGGAATAAATCAATGAGTGCCAGCTACGGTGTTTATCATTTGAAACAAGAGGAAGGAATCTGATTGGTTATCATTCAGAAAGTGGTATTCTCACCCTCTCAGCCTCCGATAGGAATCGCCATTGACATGACGGACAAGCCCACATTTGAGTGTGTGGAATCCGGTCATTCATTCTAAATATGTATACCTCCATTTACCATCCAAAGCCAACTTGTGTTTAGCTTCCCCCAGTCTAAAATTTTAATCCCAGGACATATCAACCTTCAAGATATTTATTACATCTTCTAAAGTTAAGACTGCCATGAATACAAAAATAAGGATTTTCCTTTCCAACAAGGAAAAGGGAAAGAAAAAAGGAATTAAACTCTCAAAGCTGAGGAGGCCATTCTTAATGTTTGTTACCATTCCACTGCTTTGGGGCAAATACGGTGCCATGCAGGGGAGGGCAGCCTGAGAAAGGAGGCTGGTATTGGGTAAAACCCAGAAGTGCTTGAATGAATGAAATGAGAGTAGATCACAAAAGAAGACTGTCTCATCTCTGGGTTTTCTTGTGGCTGCGTTTATCTGTTTACTTGAGAAGGACTATTTGAATACCACATGGTGTTCAAAAACATTTGGCTGGGACGTCCCTGGTGGCACAGTGCATAAGACTCCACGCTGTCAATGCAGGGGGCCTGGGTTCGATCCCTGGTCAGGGAACTAGATCCCATATGCATGCTGCAACTAAAAGTTTGCATGCCACACAAAGAGTTCACATGCCACAACTAAGGAGCTGGTGAGCTGCAACTAAGGAGCTTACCTGCCACAACTAAGATCTGGCACAACCAAATAAATAAATAAATGTTTAAAAAAAAAAAAAGCATTTGGCTGCCACGCCTAATTTTCCCAGCTAGCATGCCAGGTCCTAGAGCACCACAACGCGTGCAGTTCACCATTGGCTGCAAGTAGTGACCCCAGGATTCTTCAGAATTGCTTTACAGGTTATGAGGGAGACATTTTCCCCCCGGGCAGGAAGGGGTTGAGGGGATCAGTCTCAGAATATATTTGGTACTTTAGTCACAGTGGTTCTTTGCAACATCTCAAGAGCAGTTTCCCCTATAGTGAGAAGAAAGTAAGAAGCCAAGCCAGTCCCTGAAATGGAATGTTAGGGGAGGAAATTATGCGTTCCGATTTAATACATGTGTCGTGCTGAATGCTTCTAATTTGTACCTTTTTTTTTCAAAATTATTTTTTTTCAATTATTATTCAGACCTTTATGTCTGAATATGGGAGAACCACTTTCAAAGGTTCATTTAGTTAAGCGCCTTTTTTTAAATTTTTTTAAAATATATTTATTTATTGGCTACATTGGGTCTTCATTGCTGCACACGGGCTTTCTCTAGTTGTGGCTAGCAGGGTCTACTCTTTGTTGTGGTGCACGGGCTTGGTGGCTTCTCTTGTTGCAGAGCACGGGCTATAGGCACATGGGCTTCAGTAGTTGTGGCACGTGGGCTCAATAGTTGTGGCGCATGGGCTTAGTTGCTCCAGGGCATGTGGGATCTCCCTGGGGCAGGGATCGAACCTGTATCCCCTGCATTGGCAGGTAGGTTCTTATCCACTGCGCCACCTAGGAAGCCCTAGTTAAGTGCTTTTAAGCATTTGTTTTGACTTAAGTTGGCCACATTCTTTTTCTAAGATTGTCCTACAAATTAGCATGGAATTATTGCCTTTTTCCCAAAGAAAAAGAGGTGGCAAATAGTAATAATGGAAAGGCAAATCTAGACCAGAACTCTGAAACTCCGAATCTTGAAAAAGTTTACTTACTTTCCAACAAAAGGGGTAGCTTATGGGCAATAGAATATACATTCTGTATACATGCGCATGTGTGTGTGTTATGCCACAAAAGAATTATTTTATATGTCAAGAATCTTGTTTCTTTGAGAAATCGACTTTGTTGGAGGCAGATTTACCTTGTCCAGTATTTTGGGACACGTTCACTAGTCTTTCTCTGGGTTTTTTCATCTGACCTGTTTGCATGATTAGACTACAAATCAATCAACATAACTCTTGATTTTCTGCCATCTTGAACTTTGTACTTTACCATGATAGAATGATCTCACCGTGGTCGGTTTCAGCCAGACCTTCGCATGTGCCAGGAGATGAACATGAACTCATTTCAGGAAAAACAGACTGATTTGTTCAGGTGTGAGCAGTGGCTTTTTTTAACTGCCAAAGCATTCCAGTTCAACAAGATGTTCCAGGAAAATATAATTTTGGAACCAGTCCGTTCGGCTTTAGGTAGGAGAGGCCATTTAATTACTCTCAGGTGGTCAGAGCAGAAACAGCAAGAGCAGGGGCAGGTAGGTGGGCTCTGAGCCCTCCTGAAGGATCACGTACAGAAAGTAAGGGAAGGAACTGGGCCAGGTCTCTTTCACAACAGAAGTTCCTGGAAAGTGCCAGGACCACATCGTGGGCAGAGAGCAGAGGAGGCACTCGGTGGAGGGCATCTTGAGCCTGAATCCGATTGGTCTCAGATTCCTTGAGATCGTATCAGAGTCACCCTCTGCTGTTTTGCTGTCTGCATTCCTCCGTCTCTCCTGCCACTTCTCGTTACTTTATCTCCCACTTGAAAAGGTTTCATTGTTTAATAATCTGCAGCGTTTCTGCTAATGAATCCAGTTCAAATGTTGGAGCTGTAAGACAAGTCTGTCCTGAAACTGCTCTCCCCTCATCCTGCTTCACGTGAATGTGAACAAGGCAGAGGGATGGGGAGAGAGATACCGCAGGGAAATAAGTAGCACATCAAGTTCTCTTTGTTTAGACAGTGATTTTCCCCAAACTTAGTTAAATTCCAAAAATTTCACTGGGCTCCATTCTATCAAAAATCAATTCCCTGCCAGCTGTGTCAACTAAAGTACGTGCTACTCTGAAAAGGATCAGGAACCACTGATGGCTGAAGAGGAATAGTCTTCAGTGCTCTGACACGAAAGACGAGAAACCCTATTTCCATAAGCCTCGGGAGGAAACCTAGTTTAGGTAGGTGCAGTTTGCAAGTCTACGTGTTCGCAGGATGGCAAAAGGGAGAAGCCATCTGACTTTATAAGCTAAGACAGCTTCACACAGAAATAATGCGAAAACACAGTTTGGGAAAGACTGAGCCTCAGACTGTCAAAGAATTTAAAATCTATGGTCTGTGGCCAGGATGTCTCATAGAGCTAAATTATAAATACGGTTTCCTAGGGATCTGAGCTACATCCCAACACTAAATGTATCACTAAGGACAATCGGTCCGTCTGAGCTGGTGTCTGCATGCACAAACTAGTTTGGCTCTTTGCTGCATATGAAAATCATTTTCATTCTGAGAACAGATTAAATTCACAAGTGCCTTTTTCTCCTCTACATATTGCCAGACTGGCTCAACTGATTTTTTTCCCACTATCCGGGCACAGGAGAAGTAATCATATGTATATTCAAAGCACAAAGGGAAAAGCAATAATGCCTGAAGAATTTGAATAAGGCTAAGCCAGAGAAGCACTGTTGCTATGAGAATATAATAAGAACCAGTGAGAAAATGTGTTCAGTGCCATTTGCTATAATGTAGTGATTTGTCTAAATCATGGCACCAAGTACTAGTCATGTTATTTGCTTCATCTTTAAAACTGATGGGTAGTATTTCTCATGTACTACACAGAAGCGTTTTAAAGAATAAAGCACACACTGGGCCCCTGAGTGAAAGGTGTTTCATAGTGCAAGGTTTTATTATAACAACTATTTCTACATCAGGATTTTTTTAACATAGTTTAGGTTTATAACCATCCTTCATCCAATGTGAAACTCCCAAAAAAGAGGGGAGCACATTTAGTCTGCTAAAAATAAATAAATAAAAGAAAATAAAATAGCTAATTTTGCTAATAGTAATGAAATTAAAAATCAATTTTGAAGCAGAGTAAATATTTTCACCAATTCAAATAGAAATATTCAGTTCTAACAAGAGTGCAGTGAACTGATACTGCCACACATTATTGGGAATGCTGTAACTAGCTTCAGTCATTTGGGAAAGCTATTTGGAAATATATATCAAAAGTTCGTCATAAAATACCCTAAAATGTAAAAGAAGCTTTAAGGACATGCTCAGCAAAGAACAACTTATAGCAATGGAAAAATCAGAGGCAATTCTAATATCTTTTAATAGTATGATTGAGCAAATTATAAAACAAACTTAGAATCCTGATTATACAGTAAACATTGTGCTTACTTTCCAAGAAGCAATGGAAAAACATACTTACAATATAATGTGAATCTCAAAAGCAGAATATAATTCAAAAAACGGAAAATGACATATACAAAACAACTCTAATGCTGTTAAAAAGATTAATATAAATAAAGAAAAAATGGAATATGTACTAATGATAATCATTGCTCTGTTAAGGGAATGGGATACTCGGCTGTTTTAAAGGAAGTTGAACTCCCAAATCAAAGAAAAAAGGAACAAAGATCTTGAACATTAGAATCAGGATAGAAGTCATTGCCTTATCAGAAATACACCAAAATCAAAAACAACGTGTCTTCGTGGAAAGCCCAGCTGCAAAAACACAAACCTAACTTCGTCTGTCGGTTTATTCAGGTAAAGTCACTGATGAATCTGGGCTGAAGTATCAGGCACTGGTTTTAGTTATTCAGCTTGAAAACCACCTCCAGGTTGTAGGGAAATGAGAAAAGAGAAGTTCGGGCTTCTGAAGAAAGACTTGAAAAGTTAAATATGTTTCGTCTGGGAGAAAAGATGGAGAGGTGATCTCATTTCAGTGTTTGGATACCTGCAGCAGATATCGCAGGCCCAAGGATGTGATCTGTCCTGTTCACTCAGAAGCAGTAGGAAACTGCAGAAGGAAAGGGTTACATTAGAAAGATTTCCTCTCAAAGATAATTACATGTTTATTCCAGTTTTAGTCTGAATGACAGGATTACAGTCCCCTCCCCATCTGTAATCCAGGGAGAATAATGCTTGCCACATACGTTTTAATGGATTTAACATCTGTAAAATACTTTGAGCTCTTCAGATGAAAGATGCCATGTGAATGCAAAGAATTATTGTTATTATTTTTGTCTCCTGCCTTCTCGATTGGTATGAGTTTCCTTCTGACATTTATGGGACCCCTCCAGCCAGCCAGCTGCTCTGTAACATGTCATCCCAGTGATATTTTAAATCCTTCACGTGGTTCTGATCTTACTCAGAACAAGAGCAGCTGAAATGTTAATTGTTTGTCTTGAAGAAAGTAGAAGTCACAGCACCCCTTCAGGGCTTAGGGGTCAAAGTTTTTCCTAGCATCCACTTGAAGGCTTATGTCCAGGCTTCCTAGGGAGGGCATGTTTGATGGGTTCTGTCTTTCTGTTTCCTTTGAAGAACATCATCTGATGGCAGAGCCTTGAACATATAGCATCCTTCTGAGATTTCTTTTTTAAGAGTTCGTTTGCATTCAACTAATGTCTATGAAATCCCTACTCAGTGTGTGCCTGGCACTGTTAGCAGACCTTTGACACACATTATCTCATTGTTTAAAATAACCTTTTCCCCTATTAAGTAGCAATACATGCTTTTGATTGTTAAAAAATGGAAAATGCAGGGAAGTTTTAAAGAAGCAAAAATAAATAACCTCTAATCCTAATAGTCAGGACGGCAATCGTTGCTATTTCAGTATATTTCTTCTCAGTTTTTTTTTTCCTGTGTGTGTGTGTGTGTGTGTGTGTGTGTCTTTTTACCCACTTAATGTTATTTCATAAACATTTTCCCACATTATTAAATTTTCTTCACAGGTACAGTTGGTCAGGTCAGGGTGGCATAATACTCTGTCCTATGGAGGGGCCATATGCTTTTATGCTTTACCTTACCAAATTTTCACACCATCTATTACAATTCAAGTGAATTAATTGTTGATGAATTAATTGATTGTTTGTATAAGTCGTTCACATTGGATCTTTCACAATATATCTGGTCTTCAAAATAACCTTTTTCCCTTGTCAAAGAGGGAAAGAACAGCTAGTCTCATTTGATAGCTGAGAAAGTAGACCCAGAGGGATAAACTCTCTGATCCAGGTTCACACATCAAGGAACTTGAAGAACAGAATCCAGGCCTCAGTGAATATCGCCAGATCTTGAATTCTTAGATTATACTGTTGGTTTCCACGAAGGTTGTCCCTCTGAGATTATGCAGATAGAGCTGTGGTCACATAATAGCTGTTAAATAAGAGAAGGTGGATAATTTGTAGGGTTTTTTTTATAAAGTTTTTTTTAATAAATTTATTTATTTATTGGCTGCATTGGGTCTTTGTTGCTGCATGCAGACTTTCTCTAGTTGCGGCGAGCAGGGGCTGCTCTTTGTTGTGCGCAGGCTTCTCATTGCGGTGGCTTCTCTTGTTGTGGAGGACCAGCTCTAGGCACACAGGCTTCAGTAGTTGTGGCGCACGGACCTAGTTGCTCCGTGGTATGTGGGATCTTTCGGACCAGAGCTCTAACCCATATCCCCTACATTGGCAGGTGGATTCTTAACCACTGTGCCACCAAGGAAGCCCTGTAGGGTTTTTTTTTTAAAGATGCCCTCTTGGTCACTTCCTTGACACCTGCCTTCAGACAACATATTTACTTCCCTTTATATTTACAAAGCACTTTCACGCTCTCATTATTTCCCATCTGATTTTCACATTAACTTCCAGCATCAGGCAGGTCAGGAAATATGGTCCCTATTTTACTTAAGATAAAACCGAGGCCCAGAAAGAGCCAGTGACTTGCTGAGGTCATGTCAGTGATCCTGAAACTGGATCTGCTAACCGCTAGCTCTTCCCATTGTATCCCATTGCTCGCGACTTACATTTATTTCTCACTTTCCAGCATTTTGATTACTCTCAATTTTGTTTGTCCTTTCTTCTTTCCCCCTGCAATCATTTTCTGGCTCTTGCATCTAGAAATAACTTTGTCTCATTTCTTGCTCCCGATTCTTCCATACCTCCTACTTACAGCACTATTGGTTTGAATAGAAAAATATTTTTCCTTACTGAAAACACTGAAGATCTCTATGAAAAGGGATATCAGAGAAAATACAATGTTGAACAATTTCTACAAGCCAGGTACTGTGGCCAAGCTTGGTAGATACTATCTCATTTACTTCTCCTAACAGCTCTCAGGTAGAGTCTGTTATTTTACATTTCATTTTACAAACGAAACTAATGAAGCTTAAATGGACAAATGACTTAAGGAGGCGGGAAGTTGGAGCTTGAACCTAGACCATCTGACTCTACTTCTCCATAGCACATTCACTCAAAATATTTTACTTGGCTTCACATAAGATGTAAATAGAAAGAAAATTCTTGCCTCACCCCCAGTTTTATTTTTTTTCTTTAAGAACTTTTATTGAGATACAATTGACATACAATAAACTACATATATTTAAAGTATACAGTTTGATTTTTTTTTTCTTATTAGTAATGTATGTATGGCAATCCCAAACTCCGAATTCATACCCACGGCCCCCACACCCCCAACCTCACCTTCCCAGCCCCCCCCCCCCCCGCTTTCCCCACTTGGTGTCCATATGTTTGTTCTCTACATTTGTGTCTATATTTCTGCCTTGCAAACCGGTTGACTTGTACCATTTTTCTATATTCCACATATATGTGTTAATATACCATATTTGTTTTTCTCTTTCTGACGCATTTCACTTTGTATGACAGTCTCTAGGTCCATCCATGTCTCTACAAATGTCCCAATTTCATTCCTTTTTACAACTGGGTATTATTCCATGGTATATATGTACCACATCTTCTTTATCAATCATCTGTTGATAGACATTTAGGTTTCTTCCATGTCCTGGCTATTGGAAATAGTGCTGCAATGAACATTGGAGTGCATGTGTCTTTTTGAATTCTGGTGTTCTCTGGGTATATGCCCAACAGTGCTCACCCCCACTTTTAAAAGAAACTAAGGCAGGTCTGGGTTTATAACCAAGTGGCTTTACTAAGAGAATCATGTGCCTCTATTACATGAACATGCACTTAATTAATGATTGCAAACCAAAGGTGTAGCTAATAAAATTGTATCACCCAGGTGAAAAAATAAGTAAATCCATACTTTTGTGTCTTGGCAAAGTTATAGCTATATACACACAATTCTTTTCCCCCTCACCTCACCCCTTCCTCCCAGTTTCAATCACTGTAACAGTAATATTGACAGATACATGTTCTCATAGTTTGTTTTAGACAAGTTCAGAAATCAGCAATAAAGAATAGAAGTGACTGGGATATGCCTAATGCTGCATAGCTGAGGAATACAAGAATGTAGGATGTTTTCTACAATCAAAAATATTTTTGATAGCCTTGCTTACCTTCACAAGTTAAAGTATCTTAATTTCTGGGTTCTGCTGAAACAACTGGTATGAGACTTTAGCTAGAGATTCTATTTTAGTTAAATAGGACTATAGAAACAAAAACAATTGGAGGAGTTCAAAGAAGAATAATTGCCAAAAAAAAAAAAAAAGAAGAAGAAGAGTCCAGTCATAAGGTAATTGTAATGCAATTTGAAATCCATATTGGCAAGGAGAACTAACCTTCACACCTTCTTTCCTTTCTCTTCCCAGTGTTGACCCACACTGACTTAAGTCATGGACCTAAATGACCTAAAACTACCTTCCAACTATTTCTCTGATCCTGCCCTCGCTCTAATCAGTCCTGAGCATCAAATATTAGCTCATCTCCTGGTTCCTAATCTCTTGCCTGCCAAGCTGTCCTTCCAGCTGTCTACAGAATTATCTTCGCCAAATACAAAAGTGATCCCATCACTCCCCAGACTCAAAGTCTCCAATGCTTCCTCCGTTTTTTATAAATGCTGGAAGCCAAATGTCACCCCTATAGGTCTCTGACCAATTTCCTCTCCAGACTCTTCTCCCAACAGATTCTTTCTCACAAACTTCCAACCCCCATACTTCCCCATCTTCATGAACTCCATGTTCTTTTTTTCGTTTCTTTTTGTTTTTTTGTTTTGTTTTGCTTTGTTTTGTTTTGAGAATTATGTTTTATTTGATGGAAATTTTTAGGACTTCAAGCCCAGGAGGTGGCCTCTCAAGTAACCCTGAGACAATTGCCCTGAGGAGGTGAGGTTGAGGAGCTAGGATACAATATAGGAGTTTTGCAACAAAGGGCAGGTGGTAGGAACAAAAGATTACTGTTAATTAAAGAAAACTAGAAATTTCAAGGAACTTAGTGCTTTTCTATGTATGGGACGATGCAATCATTCACTGAAATCACTCCTTTGTTACGTACCTCAAGCTATCAGGGCCAGTATCCTGTATTTTCACATCCTGAGTTTCCTCAGGGCTTCCTGTAGGGAGTGGCTGCAGTCTGATGGCTGCTAAATGGCAGGTATCCTTTTCCTTCCTAGGTTCCCTCAGGGCTCACCAGCTCATCCTTGGCAGTGGCTGGGCTGTGGCTGCAATTGCTGAACTCCATTTTCAAGTCTACAAAACTTACCAGGAGAAAGGAGAGAAGGCAAGGAAGAGATCCAACACTTACAGAGCATCTTTCGTGCACTAGAGTCCTCATTGGCCATGAGGGCCCCATCCCAGACCATGGGCCTTGAGGTTTCATGGTTGAAACAAGCATGGAGGCTGCAGATGAGGAGCTGTTCAGTCTGGTGATCACTAGTGATATTGGAAGGACTGATAAGGTAGGAAGGAGAAGCAGTGTGACTTGCAGGCAGCAAGACTAGTGCTCACAGCAGGAACTGGTGAACTCAGAGCAGCATGGAACACACTGTGCTTTCCCTTCTCGGCATCCCTGACTGCTTATCACAGCCAGGACTGACAATCACTGTCCTCGTTGCTACGTTTAAACCATCATACAAAAATCTTCACCTCGCTGAGCTTTCACACATCTTCCTATTCCATCCTCTGTGTCTTTCTCCTGGCAGTCATGACAAATCTCCCCTTGAGAACTCTGAGGTCCAAATCCAGCTCTCAGTCTTTTGTCTCCATCTAACTGTACCAGGGATGACCTTAACATCCACGTTGACAGTCTGTCTGACATACTCTCCTCAAAATTCTCTACTCTTCATGACTCCAATAACCTTTTGTTACTCACCAACCACCCACTCCCTTGGCCACCCCCAAGACTTTGTCATTTTCCAGAACTGCTTCACCTCTGGCATGTTTAACTGCAATGCACCAATCCTTGACCCCACTCTCTTGACCTCATGGCTCTCATTAAATGTTCTAGTTTCTTGGTCCTTCCCTTTCATTCTATTTCTTCACACATTCATGGAGACACACCTTTCTGTCCAACCCAGATCCCATGGACCCTCTTTATAGCCACTTTCATTTCAATCAACTCATTCCTCTCTTTAAGGTGTTTATGCACCCAACTTTATAGAGAAAGAAAACAGTGAAGCTGTTGGACATATACCCCCTCAACTCTTAACCCTACCTAAAAATTTATGTCCACATAACCAAGATTTTCTTTTTCCCAGGACAAAGGGAGAAGGGTCCCTACTCTCAAACAAGGCTATTTTCTCCACCTAAATTCTTGATCTCACCCCTTATGTTTTTGCTCTATTGGTTATTCTTTTTTTCTCCTTTTTTTTTTCAGTCTTTCCCCTTTTTTTTTTTTTTTATAAATTTATTTTATTTATTTATTTATTTAGTTGGCTGTGTTCAGTCTTCATTGCTACACACGGGCTTTCTCTAGTTGCGTCAAGCGGGGGCTACTCTTCATTGTGGTGCGTGGGCTTCTCATTGCAGTGGCCTCTCATTGCAGAGCACAGGCTCTAGGCACGTGGGCTTCAGTAGTTGCAGCACATGGGCTCAATAGGTGTGGCTCACGGGCTCTAGAGCACAGGCTCAATAGTTGTGGCACACGGGCTTAGTTGCTCCACAGCATGTGGTATCTTCCTGGGGCAGGGATCAAACCCGTGTCCCCTGCATTGGCAGGTGGATTCTTACCCACTGCACCACCCAGGAAGTCCCAGTCTTTCCCTTTTAACTGATTTCTTTGTCACAGACCATCAGTAGATCCAAGTGCTTCACGTTTTAAAATTCCCTTCTGAAAAACAAATAAAAATTCCCTTCTGCTTCCCCCTGACTATCTTCTAATCCTCCCTCCTTTCATTCCCACGTAGTTTCCTAGAAGGAATGGTCTAGACTCTCAACTTTCATTTATGGGCATCTTATTCAAATGAGATAATGATTCAGTAGGTCTAGGATGGGGACTGAGAATTTGAACTTCTAACAAGCTCCTGGGTGAAGCCAGTACAAAGGGTCTCTAGAGAATTCACTTCTTCAACTCATATGTACTCTTCAATCCACTGTAATCTGCCCCACCACCTCCACACCCTAGCACGGTCACCAGTGACTTCTTATTTGTCATATTGAATGAATATGTGTCAGATTTTAGGACCTCTTAGAGAAAAATCTGGCTTAGTATTCCTTTTGTGAAACTCCTACATTGACCTCCATGACACCACTCTATCTTGGTACTTTTTCTCCTTCTCTGATATCCATTCTTAGGCTGCACAACTGGCTCCTTTTCTGTCTTAATGTGCGGGCTGCCATAACAAAGTACCATTGGCTGGGGGACTTTAACAACAAATTTTTTTTTCCTCACAGTTCTGGAGGCTAGAAGTTCCAGATCAAGGTCCAGCAGGGTCAGTTTCTGGTCAGAGCTCTTTCTCACTTGTAGATAACAGACTTCCTGCTGTGTCCTCACATGACCTTCTCTCAGTATGCACGCATGGAGAGATCTCTCTTTTCCTCTTCTTATATGGCAACCAACCCCATTGGATTAGGACCGTAACCTTATGACTTCATTAACTTAATTATCTCCTGAAAAGCCCTATTTCCCAAAACAGTCATATTGAGGGTTAATGCTTCAACATAAAAATTTTATTTTATGAACAATTCAGTCCATAGCATCCTCCTTTGTTCTATCTTCAAATTTTCACATCCTCCAGAGTTCTGTCTTATGCATTCTTTTTTCTTTCCTTACACCTGGATACTCTCATTTACACTCTTGGCTTCAGCTACCACTTATATGTAAGTGAGAGTTAAATCTTTATTGCAAGCCCAGTTGTGTATATCTAAGCATGTCCTGGATGTTTCCACGTGAGTGACACTCAGAAATCTCAGACTCAATATTACCTGCCCCTGCTCTTGTTTTCTCATCTTCATAATCCATTAGTCACACCAGACAGAAGCTGAAACACCATCTCAGCAGCCCCATGACTCCTGCCTACTCCCACTGCCTCTGCACTCAAGTCATTCAAGCTCCTTTATATCAGTCTTGTTTTAGACCTCAGGACCGTCCAAGCAGGAAAACAGAATGAGAAAGGATGTAGTCCTCACAGTCAGACTACCTGAGTTTGAATTACAATTCCATCCCACCACTCACTAATGGTGAGACCTAAGGTAATGTGCTCACTGTGCCTCACCTTCTCCATCTGTAAGATGAGGGCTGTTATAATAATACTGCCTACATCATTGTGTTGTTATGAGGTGTAAATGAAATAATCCATAGAAAGCTCTTAGCTGGGCATAGAATGAAAATTCTATTAATTTTATTTACTATTGTAGTAGTTTGCACACCCTTTCCCCTTTCCCTGGAGTTTCTCTCTCTTCCCTTGTCTCCCTAGCAAATATCTATTCATCTTTCCAAAATTTCAGCCCAAAGGAAGTGCTCTTAGATTGATATATGTTGATACAAGTTGCGCAACTTGCTAAATTTACTTTATAAACTCTGAATTGTAAACTTGAAATGGCTAAATTATATAATTGTAAAAAAATGCCTCAAATAAGTTATATTTTTAAAATTAAGCTCAAAGATCAGCTCCAACATGAATTCTTTTTTTATTTTTCTCCAGTCCCCATGAACTAATGGCCACTCCTTCCTGCCCTATACCCAGTACCTACTTCTATCATGGTATCATTTGTTTACATGTCTGCCTCCCTTTATAAAATTATATTCTTAAGAATAGAAACTATGTCTTGTGTCTTTGTATCTCCAGCTCCTAGCCCAGCAATATGAATGAGTGAATGAATGAATGAATGAATGAACGGCAAGTTCTACTTGAGTAATGGTCTGTACAAGGCTCATTTCATTTAATTGATATTAGTCTTCTAACTCTCTTTAATATGTAACAGTTCTCTACCCTTTCCCACCATGCTGTTTATTTGTCGAAGAAATTGGATTATTTCTTCTGTAGAATTCCTACATTCTGAGTTTGGCTGATTATATTTTCCTAATGTTGTTTAGCCTGTTCTCTTTCCCTTACCTTTCCTGTAAACTCACAGTTAGATCTAGATTATACAAAAAACTATGAAGAGTCTGAGATTTTATCCTACTTGTAAGCTAACCGGTCAATCTGCCTCAGTTCCGTGAGTGCTGGCAGAAGACACAAAAAGCCTGGGACAGAGACGAAGGACACTCATTACTCACAACAAAAACAGTAGCCAGAGTATCAGCATCCATGCTGGTTTCTGAGCCCCAGTTTCCACAGAGTGACACAAGAAGGAATTGCGCAAGCTCTTCAGGTGACTCTAATGTACAATCAGATTTAAGAACCACTGAGGAAGAGGCTTGTTAGGATTCAGTAAAGCCAAACTGCCGCATTGTTTATGGTGCCAAGGTGGTTCTCAATAAATAACAGTAGCTAATATATATTGAATATCTTTATATATTCTAAATATCTGATACATTTTACACTAAATCCTTTAAGTACTAGTGTCATTGTTCTCCCTTTACATTAAAGGTGAGGAGACACAAAGAGGTTAAGAAACTTGCCCAGAGTCAGCGGGATGGCAAAGCCAGAATTCAAGTTCAGGCTCCAATGTCAATGTTCTCATTCACTACACTCTAAGTCTAGGCAGGACTGTAGAATAAATAAGTGCATGAATTTCCTAGTTTCCTTGAGCAAATGATTGCTTTGCGGTATTAAATAAACTCACAAGACATATGATGCTTGTTTTTCTTCCTCGATTGTTAGAACTGGAAAGACCTTAGTCTATTCCAACCTCTTTATTTTTCATAAATAAGGAAGCTAGAGTCAAAACTGACATGAAACGAAATGACACGCCCAAGTTACATAGCTAATTAATGACAAAGCTGGAATGCAAGTAGCAAAGTGCTGCACACAGATGAGGACTTGGTAACTACTTTGATGTTGATGAAGTGTTAGAAAACATAGCTTTTCTGCTTCCTTTGAAAAAAATGATTCCAATTTAACTGAAAAACACATGCTCAAGTTCAGAGAAAGGAAGATGTTTTCAGTGCAAATGACCCTTGCCTCAATGCATTTTTCCTTCTTCCCCTCAGAGATGGTCAGTATGTGAAAGAAAAGCCTTGGGCATCAGTACTAGGTCACGCCAGTGGCTTCCGTTGGTCAATCTCTTCAGTTCAAAAGGTAAAGAGAACTCAAGGAGAGTAGCATATAGTCACCACCACCCAGCCTATGAGTGCTCACAGTGGGGGGCCAGATGTCTCCTGTTTCCATGTATTCAAATATAAAACATGTGTATTTCATATTCACAGACAATGTTCAAGGGCATCACAGGGCACAGGCCATCTTTGAAGACAATATTTTAAAAATTAAAGCCTATGTTGTCTTCGTATTTGGACTACCTGCTATTTCCTTTTCATTTGCCCTTCCTCAATTACTTAGAATTACCTGTTGCATATGAAGCAGATTTTATTTCCTGGAGGAACATGACTCAAAAAGGTACTTTTTCTTTTATTCATTCAGTCAAGTATTTTTTGAGCATCTGATACATCAAGCCCTGTGTTAGATGGAGGGCATCCCAGCAATGAACAAAGATCTGATACCTATCTTCATGAGGTTAGAGTTAAAGAGAACACGTTAGTTAAACAAACATACAAGTCTCCAAGCGAAATTATTACAGGCTATGAAAGAAAAAAGGGAAGGATGAGACAGTTTAATAAAGGAAATCTAATATAATTGAAACCTAGAAAAAGGATCCACTGACATTTAACCTGAGATCAACATTGGGGATCTTAGCAAGGGCAACTGTAATAGAATGATGAGGGCAGAAGTATTTGAGAGACTTCTACGTACACTGCATTAAACTAGGTAGTCAACAGTGATAGGCAATTATGAAAATTAAAGATAATTGATAACTAAATAAGAAAGTAGGAGTAAGGTAAAAATGGAGTATGAGATTTATGCATATGACATTGGATTATTTTGAGTGAAGCAGTTAGACAGTGTGTTTGCTCTGAGGTGATCAGTCAACCCATCATGCCAAGCTCCATGCTAGGTATTCAAGAACAGACTCAGAGTCTTCTGAATGGCACAGTGGCTCTGGGTCACTGTTCAGGCCTCTTGAAGGTCTTATCAGGTCAATAGCTACCCTAGGAAGACCATGTTATATAGCTGGCCCAGACTAATCCTGGGGAAACTGGTGGAAACTAATGTGAATGCCAATTCTGTGCAAAATCCAGTAGTATTCATGTAATCTTATTACATTACTGCCATAGGAAAATAATAACAGTTTCCTGTGAAGTGTTGATTTGCAATACTAGGAAAGCATGTAACCTGAAATATTAAAATGCAATTATTAAATAAATAAGTTCGTTCAGCTGCAGATATTAATTGATGTCACTACGCTAAAGCATACAACATGATTAAATTGGCCATGGCTGGCTAACATGGTACAGTATTTTCAAATGTCTTCACAGGGGATTCTGTAAAGACAGACCAAGCAGTTATTATGGTGGATATTTAACGATTTGTCTATCTAGGACTTCTCCTCTTCTCTGAAAACAGAACTTGCCAAGTTTTGGGGGGGAACTGTTTCTCCCCAGTCTTTTATTCCCCAGTTCCAATAATTAGCTGCAAAGGATTGCTACCCTCTTCTTTTATGAACCACCACCTTGGACACAATAATTGCCCTTAAGATTGGCCTATGACCCAATCTGAGCCAAGTCTAGTTTTTCACCCTCCTGGTCATAATCATTTGTTCAGGAATTGGACAGGTAATCCAAAACAAAGCCGTCTAATGGTCCTGAGCTTTTTTTAGTTGTTTCTGGGAGAAAAGTCCCTTCTTGTGGATGACAATGCCAGTAAGATATGCTACCAGAAGACATTGGTAGCAACCATGGTTCTAGCTTCATAGAGAAAGCTGGTCTATAGAAAAAAATGAAGATGAGTCATGAAGACCTGAAAGCATTCTGGTCCCAGTTCCAATCTCTGAATTCCCTGGAGCAGTCCTGGTTACTGTATGCTTGAGGCTTGTGGTACAGTGCTTTTCAATTCTGTGAACCTTCCATTCAACCAATATACACTCACAAATAAATGCCCCATTTCACTTGAGTTAAAGTTAAATTTCTGCCTCTGGAAGCCAATGCGGGTCTGACTGAAAACATGATGTATCATTTGTTAAGATGGCTGGGAATACCCCACCCAAGGTACTATACTCTTTTCTATTCATGTAGATATAAGTCACATAACACAGAACTGTGCCCTTACTAACTACACAACAGAAGTGAGAAACAGATTTCTCTTTCTCTGGACCATTTGGGCATCTTTGAAAGATTACTTCAAGAGAAAATTGCAAAAAGGACTTTAGAGCACAATACAAAATGACTGCAATTACTTTAGGAGATTAACAGTGTTTCATGGAGTCGGGAGAAGTAACTTTTGATTTGCATCATGAAGGATGAGTAGAAATTTGCTAGGTAGACAGCAATCTAGAGAGAGGAAAAGGCATATATGAAAGCTTAAGGGTATATCTATGGAATTTCAAGAAAACAAATATAACTTATTTTTACAAACTATTTTCCATCCCAGTGTAGGAAGGTCAAAAAATGTTTAATTGATGAGAAAGTCTGCATTATGATAAACAATGGAAATAACAACAGTTAAAGCTGGATCCCTTGATTATTAAAAACAATTCTGCATAGAAACAACATAGTGAATTTGATCCAGTTCAAACCAGAAAGTATCTGTCTTAAGGCATTGCATTCTTTACCTACAGTGATGAAAATGTGTATCAGATTCAGTCCCTGGAGCTCACATGGAGACCATATAATGAGTGCACAAATAGACCCATACAAAGGAAGAGGAGATCCCATCTATGTGGGGAGAATCAGTTAGGATACCACAGAGAAGACAGTTTAAGGTGGTACTTGAAATGCTGGGAGAATTTCCTCAAGTAAGAATGAATTAGAAAAGGAGTTCTCAAGTGTAGCCTGGGGCCCTATGGGGGTCCCTGAGACCCTTTCAGATGTTCCATGAGGTAAAAAAATTATTTTTGTAACAATCCTAAGACTTTATTTGCCTTTTTTCTCATTCTCTCATAAGGATACAGTAGAGTTTTCCCCTGTACATTTTGAAAATCTGCATAATCCAGGAAACCAATATTTTTTAAATGATCATTGCATGATGTTACAAAATCATGCGGGGATAAAAGAATCCTTCAAACTGCAAGTGATGCCAATGAATTTTGTTGTAATAAGGTAGGAAGAGTTTATTGATCTGCTTTCAAATTACACATAACAATAACCTTTATGAAACTACAATTTGTCAAGTTTTGGTACAGTATCATAGAGAGTTATGCACAAATATCTTAAAAGGCTTTTTCCAACTACATTTTTGTGTGAGATCAGATTTTCTCCATATATTTCAACTAAAACAGTACATCCCAGCAAATTGGGAAGGTGAATTTAGTTATTAAACTCTCTCTATTAAATGAAATATTAAAGAGATTTATAGAAATGCAAAACAATGTCTTTCTCACTTTATTTTTTATGTTGGAAAAGATATTTTCACAAAAACATGTAATTTGTGTTAACGTGTTATAGGTTGAAATGTATCTCCCCAAAAACCCTAACCACCAATACCTGTAATGGTGATCTACTTGACAACAGGGTCTTTGTAGATGATCAAGTTAAGATGAAGTCATTAGGGTGAAATCCAATATGATTGGTGACTTTACGAAAAGGAGAAATTTGGACACAGAGACAGATTGACATTTGCCTTCCTTACATTTCCTACAAAGGTAGGAAGATGATGTGAAGACATGGGAGAATATCATCTACAAACCAAGGAACACCTGAGGCTCCCAGAATTTAGAGTGAGACACGGAGCAGATTGTTGCTTACAGCCCACGGAAGAAACCAACTTTACCTACACCTGGATTTCAGGCTTCCAGTCTCCAGTACTTCAAGACAACAAATTTCTACTTTTAAACCCACTCACTTTGTTACAGCAGCACCAGGAAACTGACAACATGCAATGGTTTATTATTTTTAATGAATTTATAAAAACTTTTTAATTTTCCAATTTAAATTTCTAATATGATAAACACTGATACACATAAAGCACATAAACAAAAGCTCTTTGTGTTCTCAATAATTTTTAAGAGTGAAAATAAGGCCCTGAGCCTAAAAAGTTAGAGGACCACAGGATTAGAGGACTCCCAGTAAAGGGGCAACGTGAACTAGTGCAGTGGTTCCCAAATACCAGTCCCCTTGACAGCTATGTCAGAAAAAGGCAACAGACTCCAGGGCTTTCTCCATACCGTTGAATCAGAATCTCCAGAGTTCTGTCCCATGAAACTATATTTCTAACAAGCTCCCCAGCTAATTCTTACATGTAATCGAAGGCTTAGAGGCAGAAATGCCCAAAATGAGTTAACTATTTCAACCAATTCCTCTGGTTTGCAGGAAAAGAGACACAGTCAAGTTAGGTCAAGTAATAAGGGAGTTTATTGCAAAAATACACTTGGCACCACCGGGGGAATTAGATTCTTTACAAAACAGGTGCTGTAATAGGTCCCCACCCCAGAAAGAATTGGGAGATCACAATATCTCCAAGGATGCCAGCAAGCAGAAGTTTCTGGCTCTTTATGTTCTGCCGTCAGTATGACTAACTTTTTGACTACCGGACTCTATACACTCCACAGTCTGCTTCCTTCTGTCCTTTCTCCAAATATCTACTTCACACTTCTTGCTGCACATGACTTTGGCTTATGACACCTCAAGTTCACTTCATAGCAACTTTTCAGCTTCTGCTTTATTGTCAACTGGAAGATTCCTTTGTCTTTCTTAATTTCAGTCCCTGAGATGGAAAATCTGATTGGTCCAGTTTGTCTTCTAGCACCAGACCATGCTCAAATTTGCTGGATAGCTTATGGCTTCGCAACCCTGGAATCAGATGCCCATATCTAGTTTAATAATCTGTGAGCACAGGGCCCATATAAAGTATAAAATATGATAGCCAATCCAACAGGCACTGTAAACAAAACAGTTATGCAATTATCATCTTGAGAACAATTTTTTGTTTTGCTCTTACAATTCCAAAAACTTTGATTTTAATTTTTATCAAGATAAATGATTATTAATATAACTGATTTGACCAACTCAAATGACTTTTTAACATAATCATGACCTAAGCTAAACTGATAGATTGCTTAGTGGTATTATGATGAGATTTAAAGATCCTGAAACTATTATCTATGCATTTTCCTCTGACCCTCTAATTTATTCATTATTCATTTGCTAAGTAACAATTCTAATTCTCATTCTTTTTTTATTCCTTTGTCTTCATTCTTTTCTACCCTATGAAGTCCTCTGTCTTCTTCCTCCTTTATTCTACCTGGCTTGTGGTCTTAGATTAAAAACAAACAAACAAACAAAAAAGGAAGTTCAAGGCACTTTCTAATTCCATTAGTTTTATATTAGAGTTTGATTTGGTTCTTGAACAATTTTATGAAATGTTTTTCTCCTTTGCTTTTTTAAAGAAGGAAAAGACATGAAAATATTAAAGTATCATAAATTTAATAACTACTGGGTATTTCAATTATCTGGGTTTTCAGCTTAGAGAAAACTGTAAATCTTGAGATAAGGCAGATACCCTTTCTTTGTGCATTGGTATCCACACACTTCAGCACATGAGATAGTTTAGTTTTGTGTTTAAGTAAATTATTTGTGTGTGTGTCACTGTATAATTTTTTCTGTGTGCTTGTGTATATATGTTTGTAGTTTTCTTGGTATGTGTGTCTGTGTGTGTCTCTCAACTGAACAAAATTGCATTGTTTTATGTTGCTCTGTATACTTTTCATTTGTTGCTCTGAATTGAAAGAAGACAGTTTCTATTTTGACTAAATTGTTGGATTGCTCAAAAAAACAAGCAGAAACATCTCCAAGGTTTTGTTGAATCCAATTAGTTATATGCAACTTGTAGTACATCTGATTCTTATTATATGCTTTTGTGTTTTCTCCAGTAAATCAGTTGAAACTAAGTGACTGTGACATTTGACCTACATAGTGAAGGTGCAGATTTAAATTTGCATGTTTTACTGTTCTTTGTCCTTTACATGTTAATACTCTTCTTAGGACACCTAAAAAAGTACTGTGCATTTATGTATGTATGATGGCATATAACAGTATAGTATATTAACTCCTCTTTAGGGAATAACATTGATTCAAGTTCATTTAAATCAACTAATGTTTCCAACTCAATCAATTCATTTATTTGTAACAGAAATTACTGGCTTACAAAACTCTAAGTGGAGAAAAGCAAGAAACTTCAGGAGGTTACATCAAATTAAAAAGCTCCTGCACAGCAAAGGAAACCATCAACAAAATGAAAGGGGTTAATATCCAAAATGTGTAAAGAACTCATACAACTCAATAACAACACAAAAATCCAATTAAAAAATGGCAGACGATCTGAATAGACATTTTTCCAAAGAAGACATACAGAGGGCCAACAGGCATATGAAAAGATGCTCAACATCACTAATCATCATGGAAAAGAAAGTTAAAACCGCAGTGAAATATCATCTCACACTTATCAGAATGGCTATTATCAAAAAGACAAGCAATGACAAGTATTGCAAGATGTAGATAAAAACGAAACCCTCACACACAGTCAGTGGGGATGTAAATTGGTGCAACCACTATGGAAAGAGAATGGAGGTTGCTCAAAAAATTAAAAATAGAACTACCGTATAATCTAGCAATTCCATTTCTATTGGTATCTATTGCAAGAAAACAAAACACTAATTCAAAAAGATATACGAAGCCCCATGTCCACTGCAATATATTTTCAGTAGCCAAGACATGGAAACAACCAAAGTGTCTATCAAGGCATGAATGAATAAAGAAGATGTGACATATGTATACAATGAAGTACTACTCAGCCATAAAAAAAAAAGAAAGAAATCTTGCCGTTTGCAACAAAATGGATGGAATTTGAGGGTATTAAGTGAAATAAGGCAGACAGAGAAAAACAAATGTTGCATGATTTCACTTATATGTGGATTCTAAAAAAACAAAACCAAAAAAACAAAACCCAGACTTATAGATACAGAGAATAAACTGGTGTTTGTTTCCTCCCACAAAAGGAGGAAAGTTGGAGGAGTACAAAAATGGGTGAAGGGGGTCAAGAAGTACAAACTTCCAGCTGCAAAATAAAAAAGTCATTTGGATATAATGTACAGTACGGGAAATTAAGTCACTAACATTGTATGAACTTTGTTTGGTAACAGATGATGACTAAACTTACTGTGGTGAACATTTCACAGTGCATACAAATGTTGAAACACTATATTGTACACAAGAAACTAATATAAGATTGTATGTCAAATATATTTCAATTTAAAAAACCTTCAGGTTTGATCAAGGTCTCAGCCCCATTTCTCTACCGTTGTTCAGACTCTGCCTCCTTCATATGCTGAATCTGTCTTCAGGTCACCTACCTCTACCTAGCAAAATGACCTCAGATTCTCAAACCACATCACCCACAGGAAGAGAGAACATATGTCCTCCCAATCACTGAACAAAAGTCATCATCTTTCTCTTAAGGATCAACTCTAATCATTACTTCTACCTCTGAACTAATCTCAGTGACCAAGAAAAAAATATGCTTTGGTTGGCTTAGTCCTAGTTGGGTTGTATTCAAGCTGGCTTCCTTTCTTGGTAGCAAAATGACTATAGCAATTCCAGGCCTCACATCCATAGACCACCCATTTAGAAGATGCTGCTAATTTTGCAACTGTTAAACAAAAGACCTAAGCTTCACTCTATTTATCATATGCTCACCTGTGAACCACTCACTACGGCAGCCAGTGGTGCAGAATGACTCTAGGGTCAGGCCCTTCAAGGTCCACCCAGTAAAGTAGAGCTGAGGATCAATTTTACAGAAACCAAATGCAGCTGTATGGTGGGCAAGAGGTGAAGTGGATGTTAGGGAGCCAGTCAGCCGTGACGTCCACACCCGTGACCGTCTCACTGCAGTGGATGCTCTGCCTTCTCCCTCCTCCATCCTACATGCTCCCTTGAAGAGCACATCCTTCCCCGATATCCAGAACTATTTCTCAATCAAACCTACATGACTTTAAGTTGAGTTGAGTGTAAAGAAATCTGCTGGAAATGTCAATCCCAACCTCCCAATTTACCCCTCCCCACCCTTTCCCCCACTGGAAACCATAAGTTTGTTTTCTACATCTGTGACTCTATTTCTGTTTTGTAAATCAGTTCATTGTACCAGTCTTTTTAAATTCCACATATAAGCGATATCACATTTGTCTTTGTCTGACTTACTTCACTCAGTATGACAATCTCTAGGTCCATTCATGTTGCTACCAATGACACACTTCTGTATATAAAATAGATAACTAATAAGGACCTACTGTAAAGCACAGGGAACTCTTCTCAACACTCTGTAATGACCTATATGGGAAAAGAATCTAAAAAAGAGTGGATATGTGTATATGTATAACTGATTCACTTTTCTGTACACGTGAAACTAGCACAACATTTTAAATCAACTCTACTCCAAAAAAATTTTTTTAAAAAAAGAAATCTATCGGAGAAATGTCAGTATAAATGCACTTACTCTACTTTTCTCTTAAACCTGGTAATTTTTTTTTTCCAAATCATAAAAGAAGACAGTCCAAGACACACTTCTCCACACATCCAATTACTTTTAACATTTTATTACTGTTTTTCAAATATTTTCTTTCTACCTATGCACAGCTCCATTTAGAACTTTTTATTTATTTCTGTGTCTAAAATGCAGGTTTTGAAAAACATATCCTAACACCTCAAAAACATTTCACAATCAGGCAGTGCTCCAGCACCCATGTTTTTAAAATCAGGCTGCTGTGAATTTTCCAAGAAGTCCAAGAACAACTGTAAATTGCTTCCTTGCGCATTCTCACAGGTGCACAGGAAAGAGCCCCGGCCAGCAGACTGGGAGGTGCCAAAGAGAGGACAAAAATTTAATCTCCAACCACAAAGACACTCATCTAGGCAGGTGGGGGGTGGGGGTGGGGTGCTGCTATCGGAAATGGCCCAGATAAAGCCTTCTTGACCTATACAACCAGAGAAGGCATTACCCCAATGTTTTTAGTTCTGCCTTTATTTTCCAGGGACTGAAAAGTGTTGCCAGCAGCACCGGAGAAAGAAAAATATTCTATCTGTTGCCATGTAAAATATTTATGAGAAAAGTCAAAGCTTTTGGAAACTCTTTCCATTCATACATATCTTCATAATTATAAGAAATGTTGAAACATTTGAAAAACAAGTGAAATTTCTGAAAATACTAAGCTTCTATTTCCAAAACGTTTCCACCTACTAAAGGTTAGACTTTTTAGGTCAACTTAAAGCTTCACAGGAAAAGATTCTTCTAGGAGACCTTTATTAGCTACCATTTTTCCTTAGAGGTCAAACAATCTTAGTATCACTACCGAACAATACTGTATGGAAATTTTTTTTTCTTTTGCCTTCAAAAGCTAAAATGTAAAACCAAAATCAATACATAATATAGGTGCTCATGAAAGAATATTACAGAATGCCCTACTGAACCAGCTGGGCATTCAAGGACCAGCTCTGAAACCCTCTCTCTCACTTGTCTCCAGGCCAGTTTTCTCTCTATTCAATTCAATACTCACAATTGTCCAGGCATCCATAACCATTATATCCACTCTTTCATTTTCCAGAGCCACCCTGTGTAATATCCCATTTCATGTTTGTTTTGAAAGCTAGAAATTGTGTTCTTTATATGCTGTATTTCCCACACAGCATGCGTGGAGTAGGATGTGTAATTAAAAGTTTTCGACTAATCCCTACTGTTGCACAGGTGGGTAAGAAGCAGAAAATGATTGCTGGAAAACTGCAGCCCAAAAGCACATGTGTTTATGCACTTAAACATTTCTGAAGATTGAGGCTGGTCATTATTCCTATTTCCATTTTAGGTAGAGATGATTAAATCATTCCACCCTGACGATTGTTATGTTGCTAAGTAAACTTCCCTAGCATCACTGTTACTTGTCTTAATTGGTTCTGAAAGGCTAATCTAGTTTCTATTTGTAGAAAGTTTCTGGAAGTTTCTTTCAGTCTAATGAAACCTTCCAAAAAGTGGAAAATGTAGGAGCAGAAAAAGCTGTCGTCCCTTAAAGGGACTGAGGGCCAAGCACCTTCCAGAGTTCAGAGGAAATTGAGAGAAAGACATAGGAATCAGATACTTGGACACCAAAATATTAGGTTTATTACTTATGAAAAAGAAAAAGAGAAGAAGGAAAAGGAAGCAAGACTAGGTGGGAGGATGTGGCTTTAAAGTTACGGCTGAAAGTGGTGATACCTTACTTTTGAATCTTTTTTTAATTAATTTATTTGTTGGCTGCACTGGGTCTTCATTGCTTCACACAGGCTTTCTCTAGTTGCGGAGAGCGAGGGCCACTCTTCATTGCGGTGCTCAGGCATCTCAGTGTGGTGGCTTCTCTTGTTGTGGAGCACAGTCTCTAGAGAGAAGCCTGTATAGTTGTGGCACACGGGCTTAGTTGCTCCGTGGCATGTGGGATCTTCCTGGCTCAGTTGGCAGGCAGATTCTTAACCACTGCGCCACCAGGCAAGCCCCTCACCTTTGAATTTAACAGGCTTGTATTTTTCTCTGGGCTCTGGAGCTGGACAAATACAAACCTCCTAGCCAGCAGTAGACCAGAATGCAGGGTGTCTGCAGCCTGAAAGATATATAAAAATGAGAGACAGAGACAGAGAAACAGAGAGAGAGGAAGAAAGAGTTGTATCATATTCTTTCTCCCAAACAGAAAGCCCCTTTTTATGCCCTGGAGACAAATGCAAGTGCAACAGTGAGCAACAGGGGTTTTCCTCTAACCCACGATGCCCACAGCACGGAAACACAAGGCAGCGTGAGAAAAAGTTCTCACCTTGACATCTACACACTCATGAACATTACAAGAAACTTTCTTTGTCCTAAAGACCTGAACACAATCAAAATGTCACCAAGACTGGCAGTGTACTCTGAGAAATTTTCAATAAAACAGAATTACAAAAACAGAAAAAGAAGTCAAGAAGCAGTGAAACAAAATTGCAAAGCAAAGAATTGAGAGAATTCCTTGAGGTTCACTAGAAAGTGATTTAACTTGTCATCCGACTTCCCATCATGGTCTCTCTCCACCTGGATATTGAACCTCAATGTTGCAAATAGGAGGGTTCATGAAACTGATCCTCGGGAGCAGACGTGGCTCAGAGGATGCTGATGCTGATGCTGATGCTTGGTGTCTTTCTTCTTACACACACACACAGAATGTAAAAATACAAATGTGGGTGTTGGGAAACTGGTAGACATGGAAGCAATCAGGAGGAAGTGGGGAAGTAACAGATTAAGTCAGGGAGCACAGGCATTTCAGGCACAGATGTCCTACCTTCTAATTGCTGTAGGTGGGCTTTTTGGAAAGGCTGAAACTAAGAAAAGTGGACTCTGGTTTCAGTAGAAGAACAGACCAACCTTGATGGCAATTAACTCTCATAGATTAAAATCCCAATTTCCTCCAAGAGGAACTTGGTGAGAAGGCCATGTGGCCCCAATTTGGAAGAAATGGGAGAAGTAAACCATCCCTGGGTTCCACTGAGAGCTGGAAGAATAGGCTATCCAAAAAGCACAAGGAGATCAACACACATCTAAGAGTACACACTCTCATATTCCTATATGGCTTAAAATTGTAGTGAGAGAAATAGTGAAATAATAATTTAAGGCTTATGGTTTCTGGTTCAAGAAGATACAATATTGAATATAAAAACATGAAATATTTGACAAACTGAATTTCTTAGTTATTTTTATTTACTTGGCCTTTAAGGAACAATAACCTGAAAATAAATTTGGCATAAAAAATGTAGGATCCCAGAGCTTTCAGAACTCAAAATTCCCTTCAGAGAAGAAAACTGAAGTCCGGAGAGAAGGTACGGCTTTCCTAACTTCCCACAACTCCTTAACTCAGTGTCTTATCAAATATCCATGTCTACCCCTCTCCCAGGACGGTGTTCTTTCTGCTGCAGGACTTCAGAAAAGCACCCACACTGTCAGCTGTATAAAGGTGCACCCTCCCCAAGGCTTCTGTATGAAAACCCAATTGTTTCCAAGCATTGTTTTCAGAATATCCCAGGCAGAGATCACACACTGACCATTACCATATGCCCAAGGAAGAAGGACTTGTGAAGGGAAGAGGAATATTGACTTGGTTCACTGGCTTTTTATTCAAGTGTCTACTTTTCCTGACAAATTTGTTTTGAGTAGTTGCGTTTTCTCTGATGTGGGGCTCAGGTAATGAGACCAATTTCCAAAAGTCACATATCAAAGCCAGGCTCAAGACCTCGTTGGCCTGCCTTACTCTTGCAGGTCTAATGGAAGTCGAGCAGGTGGACTTTATCGTCCTTTTCAGAAGAGCCATCACTGATGGGGGCGGCGTGCCAAGTCTCACAGTTTCGTGTCCATAAATGTGCATACATTCGTGTTTATGGGCCCCCCTCACGAATCAGGATTATTTCATTCTGAAGCTCATAACATTTCATGCGAATTCCATTTTTTTGCGTCTTAAAATATATCATTCATAGAGGGTATATTTCCCTTCTGATATCCACAGTGGAATTTATCTAGCATTTTTGTAATTTTGTTATGATGGACTGTTTAAATTATTATGTTTCAGATGAGTCATAGATCAGAAGACTAGACTTTAGAGAGGCCAAACAGCTGAGCCAGGATCTAATAAGACTGTGCATTTCTCATCTTTATTAAGTTTCATCTTTACAGCTGATGTGATAAAAATTTGGAGAGTACTTCAAAGTAAAAAGTGCCAGTTGTCTAATTTTAAATAAAGATAAATCTTTGAAAACTCCTAATTATACCTTTTTAGTTCCATTGAATCACTGCATATTAAATGTGCTGCATTCAACACTTTCTGTGAACAGAACAGAATACGTCTATTGGAAACCAGGGAAAACAATCCCTGAAAATTCTGATCATCTAAGGAGAGACTCACCAATTTATGAAATAAATTATCTCACCCTGCAATTTCTCAGGATGTTGGAAAGCATTCTTTAAGAAGAAAAAGATTTCAATGATAGAATATTTGAATAAAATATTCAAAAATAAAATATAAAATATGTGGAGCTTTAAAAAATCAAGACTTTTTTCATTGCTGAAATGTCTCAGAACCATCTACATGTGGGGGGCGGGGGTGAGTGGAGGGAGGCATATGTACATTGTAAATTTCCAAAATGAGTGTGTGGTATGCAATTCCCAAAATTATCTAGAAATTTGCTTCCTACCCACCTTTTTATTTTGAAGCAACTATTAATCAGTGCCATGAAAATTCCATGTAGAAAAACAGATACTTTTGAATTGAATTCAATCATAGAGTTTGTTTTCATGTTTTTAAATAATACCCACCCAGCCGTTCAGGGTTATCAACTTCTTGGGGGCAGCAGATGTACCTTATAATTCTCTGTATTCCCCCCCCCCCCCCCACCGTGGCTCTAGTGACCTACTCAACCTCATTCATTTCCTCCACTTTTCCTCCCACTCACTCCCCTTAGCCCCTCTCCAGGGCACCAAGCCCACCCTTGGCTCAGGATTTTGCATTTCCCATTCACGTGCTTTAAACCTTCTTCCCAAAGATAGTCACGTGACAACCATGCTCCTTTCATCCAAGGCTCTACTGAAATCACTCCCTCTATTATTATGCCTTTCCCTCTTTCCTCGTTTATTTTTTCTTCATAGCACATAACACTTCAGACATTCCATCATCTATGTACCTATTCCTTCATTATCTCTGGCCTCTTACCCACCACAAGAGCACAGGGGCTATGCTTTGTTCCCTGCTGTGCTCCTTGTCCCTAAGGCCTTGCCTGTTACATACCTGGATATAAATAAGTCATTACTGAAACAATAAACCAAAGAATCCTGCAAGAAAAAGAGGAAGTAGAGGAAGGCCCAATTTTGGCCTGTATTATAATCAGTTCTACTCAAGGAGCTTCAGACTAAGGTCTCCCCAACCCTACTTCACAGATAAATATATAATTTCTAAATTAAAGATTAACTTTTGAAAACAAAATGGAAAAGAAGCTTACAAGTAGAATAGCGTGTACCCTACCAGCTGGATATGAGAGGAGGCCTTTTGGAAGGCATCTTGTGTCAACTCACTGGCTGGAATTGCTCATACATATCTCAACCTCATTTGTTTTCTTTTCTTTTGGTTTTCTGCAGTAGCTGGTGGCAACCCACGGGAGCAGCGAAGAAAGAGGACTAAGGCGGTCGTCCAAAAAACCGTGTTCCACCCATCAACTTTGCCACTAAGTTGAACAAATCGCTTACTCTCTGGGTGTCCTTTTTCACCTTTCGACTATTAACAAGGTCCATGGAACACAGCTTGGAAAAATTCTGCTTTACCAACATGTTAATATCACTAGTGTTACTTAATTGCTGATGTGAGCTAGGCTCAGGTGAGTTTAGGAGATGTTGGATTAAAGAGCTAACAGGTTGTTATTGCAGAATTTCTCAGAATCTTTAATATACTGACAAATGTTATGACCCTCCAAGATGAGGGATAGAGTAAACAGAACTCTCCAAAGGAACTCTTAACCAAGGAACCCTTGGAACAGCTCCTAAGACATTCCTCCCTGGAACACCACTTTAGGAAATACTAGAAGGATCTCTAAGGTCACTTAATGTATTAACATTATCTGACCATGACACCACCATTCAAGGGAAAATTCTAATGCTATTGGAAAGAAAAGCCACAGACAAAGGAACTTTTAAAATATTACACTCACTTAAAAATAAGAAACAAGCAAGTAAAAATTGGGTTCGAATAGACATTTTACTAAAGAAGATATACAAAAAACTAATAATTATATGAAAAAATGCTCAACATCATTAATCATTAAGGAAATGAAAATTAAAACCACAGGAGGTACTAGTATACACCCATTAGAATAGCTATAATCAAAAAGACCAAAATTATACCAAGTGTTGGCAAGGATATAAAGAACTCAAAACACACAGATTGCTGATGTGAATGTAAAATGATGTGGCCACTTTGGAAAACAGTCAGGTTCTCGTAAAGTTAAACATACACTTACCATATACCCAGCAATTACACTACTGATCTCTAATTAAGAGAAGTGAAAATATATGTCCCCAGAAAAAAACTTTTACTCAAATTTTCATAGTAGCATTATTTACAATAGCTAGCTAAAACCTGAAAACAACCAAAATGTCCATCAGTTGGTAAATGGATAAAGAAATACAGTTTATCCACACAATAAAAAGAAGTAAACTACTGCTACATGCAATGACATGGGTGAACCTGAAAACATTAGGCTAGGGACTTCCCTAGTGGTCCAGTGGTTAAGAAACCACCTTCTAATGCAGGGGACGTCGATTCAATCCCTGGTAAGGGAACTAAGATCCTACATGCCATGGGGCAACTAAGCCTGCGCACCACGACTAGAGAACCTGCATGCTGCAACTACTGAGGCTGCATACTCTGGAGCCCATGCACCACAACTAGAGAAGACTGTGCACCACAGCTAGAGAAGCCCGTGCACTGCAACAAAGAGCCCGCCCGCCGCTACGAAGACCCAGCACAGCCAAAAAAAAAAAAAATTATGCCAAGTGGAAGAAAGCAGGCATAAAATACTATGTTTGGTAAAATTTCATTTGTATGAAATTTCTAGAAAAGCAAAAGTATAGAGACAAAGCAGATCAGCGGCTATCTGAGGCTAGGAGTGAAACGGGAATCCACTGTAAATGGGAATAAATAAGGGGTATTAACAATTTCTGTCACTTTATGGAGTGATAGAAATGCTCTAAAACTGGATTGTGGTGATGGGTGTAAAAATCATTGAACTGTATTTTACAATGTGTGAATTACTTAGCATGTAAATAATACCATAAAAATCTGTTAAAAATAACAGTTCAAGGATGTCCATATGCGAGCATGAAATCAGAAATATGATGGACAATCTCAGTGAAGGACTTGTGTATTATTCCTGCATTAGACCATTTCTCCTATAGTGTACACACACACACATACACACAAACACACACATCTTGATATAGTTACTCAATTAAAACAAGTTTTATTAGTGCTGATGACACCAAGACAGAAATGCTGCTCAATGACAAATATGCAGAACAATAAAGTCACTTCCTATAAACAAACAACAAAATCTAATCTGTCTGCATATATATAAAACATATGTGTATATAACATGTATATGTATATATAACATGTCATAGCTGTAACAATCTATATCTATCTACCTAGCTTTATACCCTTGTATGTATACATGTGTGTATATATATATAAATGTATTTATATTGGGTTCATTCGGGTTTTTACATAAGACGTTACAGAAAAACCCAAACAAATTTTTGGCCAAACTGATATATGCGTATATGAATTATATGTGTGTATTATATCCCCCTCTAGATAAAGCTAGAGGGAACCACCAAAGACTCATAGAAATCTGTGAATCTTACAGAAATCTGATTTGCTGTGTTCATAATTTGGGCCAGAGAGCTTCTCTGACGAGGTGACAGTTACGCTGAGATCAAAATGATAAGAAGGAGCCAGCTATACCAAGATCCAGGAGAAGAGCATCCCACGCTGAGGGAAGAGGGAGTGTGAAGACTCTAAACAGGAACAAGTGTAGGGGTTAGAGGACAGAAGGGAAGCCAAACCAGTGCACCTGCAGTGTAAAGGGCCAGAGTGAACGTGGTACATTGAAATTGATGATGTAACGGGGGGCCGGAGGGGCGTTGTTAAATCATGCTGGGGCTTGCAGGCCTTACTATGGCTTTTGGATTTTGTTCCAAGTGCAATGAGAAACTAGTGGAGGAGAGAGACGTTATTTGGGTTTGTGTTTAAGAAAACCACTCTAGCTGCTCTGTAGGAGGCAAGAGTGACCACTGGGAGAAGAGTTGGGAGACCACTGCAGGAGCCCAAATAAGATATCATAGTGATGGCATGATTGTGTTTTTAGAGTAGTATAGTGGTTAAGAGCAAAGACTAAGGCAACAAAATGATGGAAGTTCACATCTCAACTCTATCACTTCCCATCCAAGTGGCTTTGGATAACTCACTAAACCTCTGTGAGCCCCATTTTCTTCATCAAATTAATAAAAACAGGTAATATTCATATTTATTCCATATGATTGTTATGATGACTTGATGAAAGAGACTATCATACTAAGTGAAGTGTCAGACAAAGGCAAATACCACATGATATCACTTATATGTGGAATCTAAAAAAAATGATACAAATGAACTTATTTACAAAGCAGAAACATACTCACAGACATAGAAAACAAAATTATGGTTACCACACACTACTATATATAAAGTAGATAAACAACAAGGACATACTGTATAGCACAGTCTATATTCAATGTCTTGTAGTAACCTATAATGGAAAAGAATTTGAAAAAGTGTGTGCATATATACATATATATATACAGATGTATGTACATATATATAACTGAATCACTTAGCTATACACCTGAAAATAACACAACATTGTAAATCAACTGTACTTCACTAAAAAGAAATACATATAAAACACTTGGAATATAGTAAATGATTCCCCAAAATGATAGTGATTATGACCCTTCAAAATTCACTCTAATAACTGTGCCATCATCAACCATGTAGCAGATGCTGTTTATGCCCTGCCCCATATCCTCTTGAGACACCTGAGTTCATCAGCAGGTATAGTGGACAGTTTCCAGCACAGTCAACTTCCCACCTTCAGCACCAGCATCTCTTTTCACTACCTGAAAAGCCTTCTCTGCATCACAAAGACTTGCTCAATAGCTAGCAAGAATTAAGTGACCCGCCGGAGGCAACCATCAACCAAGAGAGGATGGTGGTTGGTGGATAAATCAACCAGGCTCTCCTTCCTCTGCACATTTCGAGGTACATCCCATGCAGTTTCTTGGGGGGTCTCCAATGAGACTGAGCATGGGTAACTCACTCATTGACTCACCTTTTGTTGGGTTTCCTCCTGCCCTATCACTTTCCCCCATTTCCTCACATCTGCTTCCTGGGATCACTTCCCAAGTCAGCTACTATGACCAAATGCTTGTCTTAGAGTCTGCTTTAGGGGAAACCCAAACTAAGACAAATCAGCTGTGTGTGTTTAGGCACACTCACCAGATCCTCTTATCTATACAGGGGGTAATTAAACAGTCAACTTCCATTATTCTAAACTTAGGCTACTTATTTTTGTCCACATTTCCATCTAGCACATAAGTGTAATCTATATTAATCTATATTAAATCAGTAATTTTAAGTGAACACTTAAACACGGCTGCACATTTGCCTGTATAAAGAATGAATGGTTTCCGCATATTTAACAATAGGAAATGATATGCTATTTGGTTTCTCTGCTCACCAAATATGGTGGCATAAACTGCATACAGAAGCTGATAATGGCTGTTAAAATAAGGTTATGTTAAGCTAATTCAGGTTAAGAATGTGGCAGATTATATTTTCTAAAGATGATTGCAATGACATCTCCCATCTCTCACATGTGTTTGCACCAGAAGTTTGTCATTCTCCCATCAGGAGACAGAATCTGTTTTCCTCCCCTTGAGTCTGGGTGGGTTCTGTGACTGTCTTGTTCAACAGATATGATAGAAATAATGTTGCCCCTGTCTTAGGAGAGGCATTAACTAACCTTGCAGGGTCCATTTCCTGTCTTTTGGAAGACAGCCAATGGGGAAGAAAGGAGACTTTCTGAGATGTCCATGCTGTGTGAATCCCAAGCCACATGGAGTCACCACACAAGGAGAGAGTGGCATCAAAGTGAGTGAAGAAGCTGTCTTGGAGATGGACCCTCCAGCCCCTGCTGGCCCAGCTGATGCCTGGTGAAGCGAAGACAAGTGGTGACGTGAGCCTGCCCTGATTTCCTGCCCCACAAAATCATGAGCAAAATAAATGCCTGTTCTAAGCTACTAAATGTTGGGGGTAGTTTATTATACAATAGAGAATTTCAAATTAATTAAAAATTAGTCATTTGAAAATTTATAAAATGTTTTCTAGATTAAACTTACTTCAGGAAGAAAGTTGTAGATATGGTTTCCAAAAACATGATGAAGGTCCTTATGGGGAAACAAAAACAATGAAAGCAGAATCCCATTTGAAGTCTCACTTTTTTCATTAGCTTCAGTGTAATGAAAAACAGCCACCCTGAATATCCAATTTCTCCCAATACTTTAATTCTTTTCTTAGGCTGGAAGTTGTAACAATTCATCCTTTACTACAAGTTGAAAAAAATACATAATGATTTTTAAAACTTTTTCTGTTTCTAGGCAGCAGATTTTGAAGGTGAAGCTTTAATCACATGCTAGTCTTATAATCACTGCTGGTCTTCAACTAAAGTATTACAAATTGGGCTTTAGTTCAATTTAAATTGCATGGGCCAAATCCAACCCTTGGTTATTACGGGCAACTCCCATTGAAGTCATTAGTAGTTGTACATGTGTAAGTGAGGAGATAATTTGGCCACATGTGCTTTTGTCTCCATGTGTCTCTACACAAGTGCAGGCACAGAGCCTGGGCTACACAGGGGAAACATCTTGCACTATTTGGAATAAGTTATCTTTTTGCCATACTGCATTCATGTCAACATGATGAAAAGAAAATGTAAATGTAAGGACAAGCTGCATTTCCTGCTGCAGCTTTCAGTGTCCTAGTGGTTCCTGGTAACACTGACTCTATAAGCGTTTGCCGCTCCTATCAGTAAACATAGGGTCTTATCTGCCCTCCTCCCCCTCGCCAGCTCCTGGGAGACCCTGCTCCATTTACAGCTGATTGGAAGGGCAGTGCCTCAGTGTCAGGTTTTGGCTCCAGCTCTGCTGTGGACAACTGCAAAATGTTCACTTTTGAGCAAACAAACAAACGTCCAATGCACATGTAATCCAAACCACTGGCCAGAAGACATTTTCACAGAAAGTCCTGGGGGGATACACTTTGCTCATTCAACAGTCAACAAACTTTTTCTCAGTCTTTAACATGTTTCAGAGAATTTGCTTATCTAAGTCCCCAGATAATGCTAATGCTGCTGGGCCAGGGACCATACTTTGAGAACCACTGTTGTAGAATTTGGGTGACACTGTAGACATAGTGTCAAATAAGATATGGTCATTCATGTAAAATGTTGGATTCTAGCCGGGAAGATGAAAAGGCAAATCAACAATTGTGGTATAGTCTGATGAGCGCTATCACAGAGAAAATATGGGCTTCCTGGTAACACATGAGCTAATTTAGATTAGGAAAGAGAGGACAGCATGTAATACTTAGTGATTACAGAAACAACTGTAGTGAACATTCGTTGTTTTTGTTGGCCAGTACCCCTTTTCCTTCTGTATCAAAAGAACTTTTTTCCTTTTGAAAACTGACTGTCCCTGGCTTACTATAGCCTTGTCAATATCTGCTGTCAATCACATGGCCCTACTTCTCTGCCACTGGGGGCCACATGCCCCAGGCTGACCAATCACAGCCCTTTTCTCGGGATTGACAATGAGACTAGGAGAGAGAAAGAGCCTTTCTCCTTCTGAGATTCCCCAGCAATAAGGATGATGTATGCCTAGAGCTCCTGTGAACCATCTTTACCACCATGTGGACAGAGCCAATCTGAGAATAAAGCTGTGGCCAATCTATTTTTGCAAAGATGATCACAAAAAATGTCTCCCATCCCACATGATCTTCTTTGACATGCCTCCTATGAAGCAATGGGATCTAAGTTTCCTCCTCTTGAATCTGGAAAATGGCAGAAGTGACAGTGACACTAAGACATAAAAGGCAAATCAGGTTGACCTGATCCTCTTGGGATGCTTGCTCATGGAACCCAGCCACCATGCTGTGAGGAAGCCCAAGCAGCCACTGGAAAAGGATAGATGTCAGTGTTCTGACCAATACTCCAACTGAGGTCCCAGCCAACCGCTACCATCAATCACCATTCATGTGAGTAAATGAGCCCACAGACAATTTCAGCTTCCAGTCACCACCCAGATTCTTTCCAGCTGAGGCCTCAGACACTGTATAGCAGAGAAAAGCCCTCCCTGCTGTGCCCTCTCTGATTCCCAACCCACAGAATACCACGAATGCAGTGGGAAAGTTAGGGTCGTCTGTTTTGTGACAATAGTAACTGAAACAGAAGCCAACCCAGAAGTAAACAGAGCTGAGAGATGGAAGAGACAGAGAGAGAAGAGAAAGAGAGAGAGAATGAACTTCAACTTTACTTGAACCCCATAGCTTAAACCTTGCCTGAATAATTTAGATTAGATGACCCTTAATACCACCCACATCTGTATAACTGGTAACCTTCATCAACAGAAGAAGTATTTTAAGGTATATATGATATAAACTCCTATACCTAAAAGTCAGCTTTAACAAAAATCCTAAAATAAGCATTTGGAAGCATTGCTTATTAGAATCCTGATAGCACGGGGAGCACCTGGTCCAGAGTTGGAGACCCCAATAGAATTTTTTTTTTTTTGGCTGCTTTGGCTCTTTGCTGCTGCAACCGGGTTTTCTCTAGTTGTGGTAAGTGGGGGCTACTCTTTGTTGCAGTGCACAGGCTTCTCAGTGTGGTGGCTTCTTTTGTTGCAGAGTGCAAGCTCTAGGAGCATGGGCTTCAGTAGTTGCAGCACACAGGCTCAGTAGTTGTAGCACTTGGGCCCTAGAGCGCCCGGGCTTCAGTAGTTGCAGGCTCTAGGGTGCACGGGCTTCAGTAGTTGTGCCATGTAGGCTCAATAGTTGTGGCTCCCTGGCTCTAGAGCACAGGCTCAGTAGTTGTGGCATATGGGCTGAGCTACTCCACAGCATGTGGGATCTTCCCAGACCAGGGCCCGAACCTGTGTCTCCTGCATTAGTAGGCAGATTCTTAGCCACTGCACCGCCAGGGAAGTCCCCCTTTAGATTTTAAAAGTTGAAGAATGAAGAACTAGTGGGAAAGTTATTACATGCTAAAGGAACCCACCAGTTATACTGTTTGAGCCTGTCTCATCTGCAAACTATAGACATGATTGGAAATCTCTTTTTATGGCTAAAGTCACATACCTGATATAAGTGATTTACTAGACCAATCAGTGGGAGTTAACTAATTGGGCAAGCAGGATCAAAAAGAAGCTTTCTCCTAAAATTTGTTTGCCTTAGTTAATAAAGGAATATTCTAAGCATCAACTCAAGGGCTGGTGGCTTAGCTGGCTGTACATGGAAGAACAGGAAGTGAACTAGGAGTGCTGGCTGCTTTCCCTCCTTTGAAACTAACAACCAGGAAGTAGTAAAATTTCCCAGTTATGACAGTCATGATAAGACATGACTTTTCATGATATTGATGACACATCTTATTTACTCCACAGGTAGCACAGGAGTCTAAGACAGTTCTGTTGTGCTACTTTCCTCTTTCTGCAGCCACCCAAAGGACAAGGCTATGTGTTAGGGGAAAAGTCTAGGGACAAAGGTCAAAATGACCATTTTCCTCAATGGAGAATTTTTTTAATTAATTAACTTCCTGCCTTAACTCTCCACTTACCTTTCTCAATATACCCACATATACTGAATGTATCATTATTCAGATATTCAAGAGATTTCATAGAATTATCAGATAGCCTCAACAAAAATTCCAAGTGTCACATAACCCATCTCCTGTGGGCTGAATTATGCCCCAAATATTCAATGAAGTTCTAACTCTCAGTACCTCAGAATGTGACTGTATTTGGAGATAGGGTCTTTAAAGAGGTAATTAAGCTAAAATGGGGTCATTAAGTTGGGCTCTAATCCAATATGACTGGTACCCTTACAAGAAAAGGTGATCAGGACACAGACACAAAGGAAAGACCATGTGAAAACACAGAGAGAAAACAGCCATCTATAGGACAAGGAGAGAAGCCTCAAAGACATAACCCAGCCAACACCTTGATCTTGGACTTCTAACCTCCAGAACTGTGAAAAAATAAATATCTGTCATTTAAGTCCCCCAGACTATGGTACTTTGTTATGGCAGCCCTAGCAAACCAATACACTATCCATTTGCTTTTAGCCCAAACAATGATCTAATGGCTCAGCTGTTTTACAGATTTCTAGAGATAAAAATCCCATATTATTCCATAAGAAATACTTCTTAGAGACTGGGCCATTTCTGTGCTCACATAGATGCTTTTTTATAGTTACCATATTAATTTGATCATAGTAGAAACATGTTACACTTTCCTCCCCACATCCTGCTCCTGCATCACTTTTCTCCTTGTTTTCAGCTTAAAAAGCATAGCCTGATGTGCTTTCCAAACAAACTCTGTTTTCCTTCTTCTAATTATGTTTCCATTTGAGTGAAGACTCAAATAAATTCAAATAAATTCTCAATATGTCAGTAGCCATTAAATGTTCTCTGAAAGGAACTCTAAGATGAAGGTCAGTTTCAAATCTTAGTTTGGCTTTTCAACCTAACACCTACAAGCTAACATTTAGATTCACCACTGAGCATAAACATCTAACTTATTCAAGATAAGTACATCACTTTCATTCTGACTTTCATCTTCTCATTCCATTGATTCCATAGTCAAAGAACTGAGAAAAATGCCTTCCTTCCATTCCTCAAGAGGAGAGAAATTAATTTTCCAGTCATGTAAATAGACACAGGTTTATGGCTTTCTGACTTGTAAGTTACAGATCAGAAAACAGACTAGGAATGTTATAAACTATTATGATTATCGCTGTTGTTTAGATGTTTAGGAAATGCATTTAATTTTGTTATTCAGCTACTTCAAGCAGGGAAAATCAGAAATTATATTTGTAATAATATGATATTTACCTCAGCAGAGTTTATTAGAATGTCATTCAACAAATTTTGTCCAGTAATTGCAATTAAATTACCTCCAGTTGCAACTGAGGGTACGTAACATTCTCTCAGATTTCAGCATCCTGGTGGCAGGTGTCCGTGACTCTTGACTATTCCATGGATTTTAAAGGTAAATTAGATTAAATCATCAGTTACAGCTCTAAGTTTATTTTATCTTTCCGTGTTGAGTTAAAGTCATCGCCATATTTTTGTACCCTAATATGAGGTCCTTTGTTTTCCTGCTTACTTTAAGGGATGTGGTGTTTGTTATTAGCATGTTGTATTTCAAATACTTCATTCAGCCTTTAGAATCTTACAAAGGAAAAGAAAAACCTACAATCCATTAAGGAATCCATTTCTAAAAAACACCACCATTGCATCAAAGAAATTTGCTGCATTTGTTTGGAAATCTTCTAACTACAATGCAGTCATCTTTTCTGACAAGAAGTCAGAAAACTTTGATAGTCATAAACATTGATAGTTATTAAACCAAAGCAGACGTGAGAGGTCTATGGTGTACTAAGGGAATAATTTCCTCTTTGTGTGTTTTTGTTTATTCCTGACCATGGAATAAATGATTCAATCCTTCTCCACACTGTTGCAGAGCTAATACATACTTATTCCAGAAAGATAAATCTGTACCTTGTTTAGTTCTAGGTATAATGTATCTGTTGAGAATTAAAAATGTGTTGGCACTCTTTGGGGAGAAACAAAGAAAGAGTGTTTACTGTGACTTTTGGCCTCATATTTCCTTTTGCCAATTGCCAACTGGGTCATTCTTTCGCAGCATCGCCTAGTTAGGATTGAAAGCTTTGTACAAATACCCTTTCCTAAGTTAACAGATCTTACTCTTCCATTTCTTCCAACATTTTTTCTTAATGTGTATCAGTCAAGGCTCTTCTTGTCCCTGGCTGCTTTCTGAAGAAGGCTACTGCCATATGGCCCCACTTCAACTTGTAAAAAAGGGTGGCTTAAAAGTCCGTAAAGTTCTGAAATCTTCAGAAAAAAGAGATTCATGCTAGAATTTTTTACTACTGTCTTGCACAGCAGCTGCCACAGTTGAAGAAATTTATGACTGCAATCGCTTCTGCTATGTTGAAAAGAATCCATAAATGAGTCTTAACTTTGTATAATGATAGATACTGGCATTCATCAAAATTGTGATAGTCCGTTATCAACAGAGCAAGTAATCACCAAAATTATATTCAAGTTAAAGATAAGCCATTATTTCTATGACCTTGGATTAATCACTTTTCTTCCATGAACCTCTATTACTTAATCTCTCTAAAGTTCATTGCCAGCATAGAATGTTAAAAGTCTATGGCCTAGGGCTTCCTAGGTGGTGCAGTGGTTAAGAATCCACCTGCCAATGCAGGGGACACAGGTTCGATCCCTGCTCCAGGAAGATCCCACATGCCGCGGAGCAACTAAGCCCCTGTGCCACAACTATTGAGCCTGCACTCTAGAGCCCACGAGCCACAACTACTGAGCCTGCATGCTGTAACTACTGAAGCCCATGTGCCTAGAGCCTGTGCTCTGCAACAAGAGATGCCACAGCAATAAGAAGCCCACACACCGCAACTAAGAGTAGCCCGCACTCGCCAAAACTAGAGAAAGCCTGTGCAGCAACGAAGACCCAATGCAGCCAATAATAAATAAACAAATAAATAAATTTTTAAAAATTTATATAAAGAGTCTATGGCCTATAGAGGAATTTTAAGTTTCTATATATCAACATCAATGTTGGTATTTTAATTCTGGAATCTATCTTCTCTTTACTTGGAAGGTAGGAGGTAAAGTAGATCTGATCAAAATTAGTCACTACCCAAGAACAAAGAAACAACCAGATGTGTAGCAGGGTCTGCCCTGCCAGAGTTCTTAAACTGAGACCTTATAACTAAAGGCAACCCTTAGAATGGCTTAATACACATACCATACGCACAAGCGTATAACCAAAATTTATCAAGCATTCAAATTAAGCATATACAAGTCATTACAAATCTCTTACACAACCATATCTACAAATAAACTATGCATATGTGAGTTTCATTTAGATTACCCATACTTCCCCCAGCTCAGAATTAGAAACAGAGTTGATATGGGTCTTTGTTCATCTCTCTGCTGTGCTCACAGGAGTCCAGCTAGTTGAACGTCAGATTCAGTCACTGAGCACTTCTTTGTGCTTAAGACACAAGCAAAGCATTTCTTTTGACAAGCCAGTTAACAAATACATGAGTTAAGAGAATGACAAAAAGCAGCAAAGTGGGCCTGACTTCTCATTTATAAAATTGTTTGGCCTGTGAGACATGCAAAACACTTAAATTTGGGAGATATGAGTCATTCTCATAGATCCAAATTACAGAATCATTTAGAATATAACCTGGAATTTGGTGGGCCACAGCTAGTGCTACTCATTTTGCAACACCCTCTCTAGACTCTGGCTTTCTTACTATGCTACGTTCCTCAGCTCTCACCCACAGTGGGAAAGGCTGTTTAGTTACCTCTCAGGAGCCTCAAGTGTTGCCTTTGGTGGGAAAGGGCTAGCCAGAAAGATAATCCCCCCCTAGGAATCAAATTTTCCATCACTAACACTTCCTAATTCCTGGCAGCAGTTCCTTCTAATAAATTTTTTTAAGCCTGAATATTGAGAATTAGCGTGGCCAGGGCTGCCCATACCCTAACCTGGAGGTTACCTGCAGCTTGGTAGACCCTTCTTGAATGTACTGACAGCTTCTTACTTCAAACACGTGCATCCATCTGTCAGAGTGCTTTGTCTGACCAAAGGAGAGTGCACAGGGCAGGCTGGAAATGTCAGGAGTTAACACCTAGTTAAATACAAACCTCAAACCCTGAGGGATGTGAGTGGATAAATACTCTCAAATTCACACCTCATTAGTTGGATAATCCTGAGGTATTCCCCCCCCCCCCCCATCTCTCATAGGGTTGCCAGAGGGATTGGATCTGTCTCCCACAGCAGTAACCCAATAATTAACATACTCCTTTTTCTTCCTCCCCTCCCTGTCTGGCTTCCCAACTCCCTCTCGGTGCCTCCTGAAATCACTTCCCTAGTTAACTTTTGTTTCCAAATCTTTGTCTGAGATCGGCTGTGGGGTGGGTTCAAGATAAGCAAAGAACAAAGATAAAACTCCAACTGATTATGGAATTATCAGAATTCAAGCAGAGGGAGGGAAGGAGAAGAAGGGGTCTGTTCCAGAACCCCAGCTGCTAAGTTAGGACAGGGGAAACTGATCATTAGCAGTAAATATTTAGGCATCACCACAAACACGTATGTGACACTTCCCTGGTGGTCCAGTGGTTAAGAATCTGCCTTCCAATGCAGAAGGTACAGGTTCGATCCCTGGTCAGGGAACTAAGATCTGACATGCCACAGGGAAATTAAGCCCGTGAGCCACAACTGCTGAGCCTTCAGTCTGTAAAGTCCACACACCACAGCCTGTGCACTGCAACAAAGGGCCCGCGTGCTGCAGCTAAGACCTGACGTGGCCAAATAAAGAATTGATTTAAACACACACACACACATACACATGAGCACCAATAAGCGAAAGAAATGGATGTTTTGACCACTTAATCAGGTGACCAAGGAGCAGGACTGAGGGATCTGAAGTAATTGCAGGAGAACGTTGGTCAACCAAAATTAAATTAAAGGCCAGTTCTGAGCAGATGAGCCAGGCAGGAAAAAGCCAGAGGCAGAAGCTAATTTAAGGGCTTCCTCGGCGTTGCAGTGGTTAAGAATCTGCCTGCCAATGCAGGGGAAACAGGTTCGATCCCTGAGCTGGGAAGATGCTACATGCTGCTGAGCAAATAAGCCCATGTGCCACAACTACTGAGCCTGCGTTCTAGAGCCTGTGAGCCACAACTATTGAGCCCACGTGCCACAACTACTGAAGCCCATGCACCTAGAGTCTGTGCTCCACAGCAAGAGAAGCCACTGCACTGAGAAGCCTGCGCACCACAACAAAGACCCAACACGGTCAATAAATAAAAATAAATTTAAAAAAAAAAAGAAGAAGCTAATTTAGATGAGTTAATAGACAGGCTTGAAGTCTACATGTCAGAAACTAATGACACTTCCAGGGAATTACAGTAGAATCTTAGCTGAAAATGGGGGTCAAAAAAATGGATTTTCCCTGGAAAGTGAAGTTGCACCAGAGAAACTGGGTGCCTGATTCTACTCCGTCAGTAACATGAAGCCAAGCTTCATGAGTGCCTCTCTAACCAATGGGGCATGGTAGCTTCTAGCTTTAAGGAGTAGATCTAGAATCTAGGTCTCCCAATTTCCAAGTAACCTATGTTGTTAACTTACCAGTAAACACCTGAGTCCTTTAAAATGAAAGCACACGCATACACACATGCACACACACATACAGATACTCTTGTCATATCTTAGGTACCTAGCCACGTATTTGATAATTGAATGAAATGAAATGAACAAGAAACAAGATCACTAGCGTGCATTTTCAAATCTCCTCATTCACATTAAAAAAAAATGGGTTTTACTGCTGTAAGACTACTCTTATGTTTGTTATTGTTGAGTTTTGAAGATAATAAAATAAAGACCCTAATTCCACAAGAGTGGAATCAACACATCAACTCTGCCGATTACATCATGGGTTTATTCCATCTTCCCAAGGCTTGCATTCTTTCTATTGAGTTTGATGTGCCAGGTCCCAAAATTGGGAATTGCATCAAGACAAATATTTTTTAAATAAAGTAAGTATTGTTGGTTTCAAGTATGATTGTCTCAAATATAAACAACTACACAAATTCAAAACATGTTGGATGAAATGGTAGAAGGAAAACAGAGGAAGAAGCAAAGTAAAAATAGAAGCCATACACATAAGGGTATAGTAGATGAAGCAGAGGGTTTATTGTGGAAGTATATGAAACCAGTGAAAAAGATACCATTTGGAACATAGTGTTGTGCAATTTTAGCCAACGCTAGAGGCAATCAAAATGTTTCAGGGGGGCTGAAATGTTTGAAACATGAGGACAAGTGTTGGCCCATTCAATACCTTAGAGAAAAGAAAACTATGGGAAAATTTTTTCCGAGGGTATATACATGAGCCAAATTCTTCACTCACATACTTGTACATGGGACCTAATTGTGCACTTGGATATTTGTGGCAACCCTACATTCTGCAAACTTAGTGCTTGTGTGAAACAGGAGTTAAGCATATGGTTAACTTCAGCTTGCATGGCAATGCAATAGCTTCTGTTAGCATTAAACTGCTCATTAGTATGCAATGGAACTTTTTAAAGGAAAACAATATTAATGACCATAAGTCATTTGTGAGCTATTTTAAAAGCTGGAATTCAAAATACGATTGAACAGCATAAAACAGATATGGGTGTAATCCACCACCCCCATACATCAATGTCCTCTCCTAGAACCAGCCCAGCTTAATCTCAGAAAGTAAAAACCCAATTTAGCAATCTGTGACATATTTTTAAGAGGTGCACCAGAGAAGTATGGGGAGACCCTACAACTCATAGCTATACCACCAGCCATCTCCCAGGCGGAGAGAGGAAGAGGAGCTGCCTGGTGAGGTGGTGCTCTCAGCCTCCTGCACCTCCCTAAGAAGCATTCAATAAATGCTTCCCCACCGTTAGAAGGACAGCTCATTCTTACACTACAAGTTATGTTTTCTTCTTCGTGTTTATAATCTTCAAACTACAGAACAGAGAAACAAGCTCTCACTTTTAAATTCAAAGGCTTTGAAAAGAAAGCAAATCACTTCTGTGAACAGAACAAATGCAGTCACTGCATTTTCAGTATCACAACTTCTTAAATGGGTGGATGTGGTTAAGCTACTGCACACCCATGGTCTCCTTCCTCTTCTTCATATGTTTCAATGTACTTGATATTAACCTATAAAAAAACATGTATCTGCTTGCGGGAGTTCCTTGGATCTTCAGGGTCTGTTTTTTCTTGGCAAAAATTTGATTTGACAACTATGGAGTATACAGCAAGTGCTGGGCGGAAAAACTTAGAAGGGGAAAGCATTTAGCTTTAGCCCAAGTTCATTCTGGGGTGGTATGGAACATAATGATAAAGGACAAGACGTTGAGGGAGAGAGAGAGAGAAAAAGAGAGAGAGAAAGAGGTTAGATTTGAAATGAAACCTAAAGAGACAACTGAAATATATTAAGGATGGAAGTTTTCACCTGTCTTCTTTCTTTCCTTTTTTTTTTTTTTTTAACAGAATATGAGTACAGAGCATGATGTCGTTCAGTAGAAACATACCCCACACAGAGCATAGCAGGGAAATCACTTCATTTGGTGGAACCACTGCCTGACTATAAATGGACAGAGTGTGAAATCAGAACAGAAGTCTGGGTCAAGGTGCTTGCAGAAGGGTAGACAGGGAAAAGACAATTGTCCACTGGAGAGCAATAAAACAAAACACTCAGCTTCAGAAACTAAAGAAGAAACACATATCTGCTAAGAACATAGTCCACAGAACCTCGTAGCCAGAGAGAAAAAAATTACCAAAAGAGTGCTAAGCTGTAATAAAAGCCACAGAAAAGTTAGATTATTTACTCAAGAGAAGGCGTTCAAAAGGGTCCACAGAAAACACAGTGGGAACAAAGAAACTCAGTCATTTCACGAGCCAAGAGAAATAAGCAGTAGCAACAACATTTTAAAACCCTAATTTATGGGGAAAAGAAGAAAATTATCAGTCTCAGCCAAGAAAAATAATAGCTCTGCATATCTTTGGCTATTGGATTTTTGCATTCTTAAATACATGACTGTGGTCTGTGATTCACAAGTCCTTTTGTGAGCGTGAAAACTGACCTCCATAAACTTCTCGCTAAGCCACTTTTCTCCTACCAAAATGCACGTGAGGTATTCACTATCCTGACTCAGCTGGTGCACTCCATAGCATTATGGTATCATTGTTTACTGTGAGGCTCTTATAACTCTCTGATAGCTTAGTGGGCCTTTTCCTTATAGCAAATAGGCCCTTCCTCTGGATTCTTCAGTGGGAAAGGGAGTAAAGAAGGGAGTGAATCATTTGTCTGGGCTTTGAAATTAATCATAACAGGGGAAAACTTGGGACTAAAATGAGACCCTCAAAGGGTATATTTCAACTTTGCAGAGTTTCATTTCAGTTATTAATATAATTTTAAAACATTATATTAAATGTGATTAAACATTAACAAGTGTCAATGCTGGGTGGTGGAAACACCGATGCTTTGTAAATTGTTATTCCCCTTATTTTTCTAAATACTTAAAAAGTTTAAAGAAAAACTTGTCAAAAGTAAAAGAAAGTTAATGGGAGATGTGTATGGCGCAAAGCTTAACAAAGAATATCTGTGGTCTTGTGATATCAAGAATTATAAGCATACCATATACAAAAATATACACCATATTCAAAAATATATGCCATATACAAAAATAAACTCAAAATGGATTAAAGACCTAAATGCAAAATTGGATACTATAAAACTCCTAGAAGAAAACATAGGTAGAACACTCTTTGACAGAAATCACAGCAATATATTTTTGGATCTGTCTCCTAATGTAAAGAAAATTAAAGCAAAAATAAACAAATGGGACCCACTTAAACTTACAAACTTTTGAACAGCAAAGGAAACCATTGACAAACTGAAAAGACAAGCTTCTAAATGAGAGAAAATATTTGCAAATGATATGACCAATGAGGGGTTAATGTGCAACATAAGTAAACAGCTCATACAATTTAATGTCAAAAAAAACAAACAACCCAATTAAAAATGAGCAGAAGAATCGAATATACATTTTTCCAAAAAGGAAATGCAGATGGCCAACAGGAACATGAAAAGATGTTCTGCATCACTAATCATCAAGGAACTGCAAATCAAAACCACAATGAGATATCACCTCACACCAGTCAAAATGGCTATCATCCAAAAGAACACAAATAACAAATGTTGGCAAGGATGTGGAGAAAAGGGAACCCTTGGACACTGTTGGTAGGAATGTAAATTGGTGCAGCCACTGTGGAAAAGAGTATGGAGTTTTCTCAAAAAACAAAAAACTAAAAATAGAACCACCATATGATCCAGCAGTTTCACTCCTGGGTATATATCCCCCAAAAACAAAAACACTAATTCAAAAAGATACATGTAACCCAATGTTCATTGCAGCATTGTTTAAAATTGCCGAGATATGGAAGCAACCTAAGTGTCCACCAACAGACGAATGGATAAAGAAGATGAACAGAATGCTATTTATCCACAAAAAAGAATGAAATTCTGCCATTTGCAGCAGCGTGGATAGACTTAGAGGGCATTATGCTAAGTGAAATAAGTCAGACAGAGAAAGGCAAGTACTATATGATAGCACTTACAAGTGGATAAAAAATACAGCAAACTAGTGAATGTAACATAATATGGGCAGACTCACAGAAGCAGAGAACAAACTAGGGGTTACCAGTGGAGAGGTGGGAAGGGGGCAATACAGGGGTGGGGGAGGGAGAGCTATAAGCGATTGGGTGTAAGATAGGCTCAGGGATATATTGTACAACACAGGGAATATAGCCAATATTTTGGAGTATCTGTAAATGAAAAGTAACCTTTATAAAGTGTATAATTTGTTAATTTTTTAAAAATTAAAAAAAAATTAGAAATAAAAATTAAAACAACCTTCTACCTTCTACAGTTGTTTTGCATTTACATTGTTTAATTACATAGGACAAATTTTGCAGTAAATTACTGTCTTTTGCATTGGTAAGGATCACTAGAGTCTGGCTTGGAGAACACAGCATGTGGTTTTCAACAGTAAGATTTATTTTTTTATACATCTTTATAGGAGTATAATTGCTTTACGATGTTGTGTTAGTTTCTGCTGTACAACAAAATGAATCAGCTATATTTATACATATATCCCCACATCCCCTCCCTTTTGAGCCTCCCTCCTACACTTCCCATCCCATCCCTCTAGTTCGTCACAAAGCACCAAGCTGATCTCCCTGTGCTATACAGCAGCTTCCCACTAGCTATCTATTTTACATTTGGTACTGTATATATGTCAATGCTACTCTCTGCCTACTTCCCAGCCTCCCCTTCCCCCACTGTGTCCTCAAGTCCATTCTCTACCTCTGCATCTTTATTCCTGCCCTATCACTAGGTTCATCAGTAGCATTTTTCTAGATTCCATATATATGCATTAGCATACAGTATTTGTTTTTCTCTTTCTGACTTACTTCACTCTATGACAGACTCTAGGTCCATCCACCTCACTACAAATAACTCAATTTCATTCCTATTTATGGCTGAGTAATATTCCATTGTATATATGTGCCACATCTTCTTTATCCATTCATCTGTTGATGGACATTTAGGTTGCTTCCATGTCCTAGCCATTGTAAATAGTGCTGCAATGAATATGTATCTTTTTGAATTATGGTTTTCTCAGGGTAGGTGCCCAGTAGTGGGATTGCTGGGTCACATGGTAGTTCTATTTTTAGTTTTTAAGGAATCTCCATACTGTTTTCCATAGTGGCTGTTCTAATTTACATTCCCACAAACAGTGCTGGAGGGTTCCCTTTTCTCCACACCCTCTCCAGCATTTATTGTTTCTAGATTTTTTAATGATGGCCATTCTGACCAGTGTGAGGTGATACCTCATTGTGGTTCTGATTTGCATTTCTCTAATAATTAGTGATGTTGAGTATTTTTTCATGTGCCTCTTGGCCATCTGCGTCTCTTCTCTGGAGAAAGGTCTATTTAGGTCTTCTGCCCATTTTTGGATTGGGTTGTTTGTTTTTTAGATGTTGAGCTGCATGAGCTGCTTATATATTTTGGAGATTAGTCCCTTGTCAGTTGCTTCATTGGCATATATTTTCTCCCATTCTAAGGGTTGTCTTTTCATCTTGTTTATGGTTTCCTTTGCTATGCAAAAGCTTTTAAGTTTCATTAGGTCCCATTTGTTTATTTTTGTTTTTATTTCCATTACTCTGGGTCAAAAAGGATCTTGCTGTCATTTATGTCATAGAGTGTTCCGCCTATATTTTCCTCTAAGAGTTTCAGTGTCTGGCCTTACATTTAGGTATTTAATCCATTTTGAGTTTGTTTTTGTGTATGGTGTTAGGAAGTGTTCTAATTTCATTCTTTTACACGTAGCTGTCCAGTTTTTCCAGCACCACTTATTGAAGAGGCCATCTTTTCTCCATCATATATTCTTGCCTCCTTTGTCAAAGATAAGGTGACCACATGTGCATGGGTTTATCTCTGGGCTTTCTATCCTGCTCCATTGATCTATATATCTGTTTTTGAACCAGTACCATACTGTCTTGAATACTGTAGCTTTGTGGTAATAGTCTGAAGTCAGGGAGCCTGATTTCTCCAGCTCTGTTTTTCTTTCTCAAGATTGCTTTGGCCATTCAGAGTCTTTTGTGTTTCCATATAAATCATAAAAATTTTTGTTCTAGTTCTGTGAAAATGCCATTGGTAATTTGATAGGGAAGATTTATTGCAGAAATACTGCTTAAGCTCTCAGAGAAAGGTGAAGAGGAGACAGAGCAAGGACTTTTAGGCTACAACCACCTTAGATCTCTCCTCATCTATCAGTATTCGGATGTAGGTGTGGAATTGATGGGGATGGGGTGGATGGTCCTTCCATGACCTTTGGTCCTTATAATAACTTATACAGCCCTTATCTTTGGTCCAGAACCTTAGAAATCCCACTAATTCTTTCATCAAGCCCAGAAACAATTATGTTAAGGTCAGAAATATTATAAAATTTCAATATTTTTATTATTTATATAAATTTTATGTTATTTAATGAGTTTGAGTAGTATGGATGGGTATGCATATTTGTTACATGGTGGTAATCAGAACACATTTAAATTTTTTATATTAGTTCTTATGGGAAAATATCCAACTGTGTAAGTCTACTCACAATATGTTATATTTTCCTGGGATGTAAACTTGACGGATGACAGAGATCTTCTTCACCCTGAATAATGGTGCTGTCCCCATTTCGCCTGTCTGTGCCCAAGCCATCTTTCCTTGAGAGAACACTGAAAATTCATTCAAGTTTAGATGGCATCTTTGCTGACCCCTTCTTTTTATGGTTAAGTATGATCATCTTTAAGCCCAAGTCCTTTCCCCCTAGAACAGAGGTGTTCTTTCTTGTGGAAGAGGGGAAACATCCCTTCAATTCATTAATGTTGATTACTGAATTTAATCAACATGCCTAAAAGAGATGTGTATTTCATTCTGCACCTCTCTAATGGTTCACCTCCAGTACTTTATCATATGAAAATAAAATAAAATTGGCATTGGTTGGAGAAGCTCAAGGACATTTCATTTTAGAAAAACTGAAAGAGACCAAAAGAAACTGAATTATAATTAAATCCAGTTTTTAAATTCCCTAATCCTAAAAACTTTCTAGCATTCCACAAAATCTAGAAGACATAAAGAAAAAGTTTGAAACATATATATACCTATGTTTACGAGTGTATGTAGGTAGATAGAGCAAAAAACAAATGAAAAAGAGAAAAAGGCAAGATTTCCTATCGTACATAGGGCTTTAACAAATCAGTAAAAAGAATGAAAACCTGATCGAAAAATAAGCAAATACTATCAATGGGTAGTTTGAGGAAAATGAAATACAAACAGTTAATAAATATGTACAAGATGCTTGATATCACCCATAATTAAATACATGGAAGTCAAAACAATAGAATTCTTTTATTTTCTCAATTATAAAATGAAATTTTTTTTAATATTTAGAGCTTTAATGAAAATCTGATATGTCTGAGTTTTGCGGAAACAGTTTTTCTCATTGATTGGTTTTTTTAATTTTTATTTATTTATTTATTTTGGGCTGCATTGGGTCTTCATTGCTGCATGCATGCTTTCTCTACTTGCAACGAGCAGAGGCTGCACTTCGCTGCAGTGTGCGAGCTTCTCACTGTGGTGGCTTCTCTTGTTGTGGAGCATGGGCTCTAGGTACTCAAGCTTCAGTAGTTGCAGCACACAGGCTCAGTAGTTGTGGTACACAGGCCCTAGAGTGCTTGGTCTTCAGTAGTTGCGGCATGTGGGTTCAGTAGTTGTGGTGCACAAGTTTAGTTGCTCTAAGGCATGTGGGATCTTCCTGGACCAGGGATTGAACCAGTGTCCCCTACATTGGCAGGCAGACTCTTAACCACTGCACCACCAGAGAAGTCCCTCATTGATTTTTGATGAATATATAAAATAGTGCAACATTTTTGGAGAACAGTTTGGTAATATCTATCAAAATTTTAAATATATATGCATTTGGCCCAACAAATCCAGTGGATACAGTCTCCTGAATAAACAGATGTATGTATAACAAAAAACTAAAAAAAAATATTAATTTTCACCTAGAAATTATGATCTCTCCATACAGAATATTGAGCAGCTGTACAAGAAATATATAGTCTGTACAAAGAAAAGAACAAGTATAGAGAAAAATGTAGTTATATGCATGGATATAGTTGTATATATTCACTAGCATTTGCATAAACCTTTTCTGGAAGGACAGACAAGAAACAGTTAAGAGGTTTACAGGACTCCTTCCACTTGCACCACTGTGTTTTCCTTTTTCATTTGGCAAGCTTTGAGTGAAAAAAAGCTTTCCTTGGCTTTTCTGCAAGTTAGTCTTTCCATGAGCCCAGAGATGGGGGAAGGTGGCTAGAAAGTCCCACCATACTTTGTCTTTCCTGCTCATTGCCTAGAAGGAAACCACTGCAGTTTTATTTGAATTGTCTTTGATAGTCCCTTTGTAAGACTCATTTCCATTGTGATCAACTCTTCACAGGCCACAAAAACCCCATACATTAATGTCACTCACTAAGCCTCAGATGCTCCAGCAGCTACTGTCATGGTTGGGTAGGAAGGCTCTTCCACCAACTTAGAACATGACAACACAGAAGAGCTAGTGAGTGACATTGCCAGCTGTCATAGGTATAACTTTGTGGGGCCTGTACTAAGGCACAGAACCATAAGGAGGACCTCTCAGTAGATGTGATTACTCTAGCATAAACCATTTTTAAATCCCAACCTCTGAGGGTAGGGGTTAAAGGTAAAGCAGATCCGAGAAGCTTCATTGCATGAGAATTTCAAAGTTCCTTCTATGAATGTGAATTAGTATTTCCTTTGTCCTAGCTGGTTATTCATTTTTCATTCATTGATTTTCTTCCCCATTCCATTTCCCTCATCCCACAATCCCCCCAGTTTGTTTTTTTTTTTTAGGAAGAATGCTCTTTCTTTATGTACATGAGTGCATGAAGACTCACTGGTATATGGATGAATTTAATGAATTTCCAAATACAGAACCTTATGCAGTTCCTATATTCATTTTCCTGAAAAAGTAGGTTAATATCATGTTACACCATTATTTTCAGCCCTAGACTCTGTTAATTTCCCATTCAGTGGTGTGGGAAAATAATAACAGTTGGTTCATGCATTTTAATTTATGCCCTGTAAAAACACTAACAGATAAAGAATTCTCCAAACTGGAATGGTGATGACTGAATTGGATTTTTTAAAGAGGATTGTTTTCCAAAGAGTTTACAGAGAAACATTCTTAAAAAGACTGAGGGTTTTTGCACAGCATTAATTTCATTGCACAAGTCTATTTTGGATACACATTGTCAACAGATCCTAGTGTCTAGTTTATTTCAAATGCACATTTCTCATAGTTCACATACTAGGATATAATGCCAAGGGAAATCATAACCAAGTCCATGGCCTCAAGTCTTGGTCTGCAGAACAGAAAGAAATCAAATGAGAATGCAGATGCAGCCTCGTAGGTTTGTACATACAATTCTAGAAGACTGTAGACGTGGCTTTAGGCTCGGCCTTGCTTCTACTTATCAGTGAGACCTAGGACAAACTATTTAAACGCTCCAGCCTCATCTGGACAATAAAAGAAATAAGTTTGATGACTTTGGAGGTCTCTCCCAGACTTCCAGTCTTGTCAAGATAGGCAGGGATGTCCTCACTAAATCCCATTTTCCAATGAAATCTTTTGTTTTAAGAAGCTGTCATTCTTGCCTCAGGCAGTTAAATTTGTTTCACCTGAAAACTAGTTTCGAGGGGAGAAGTTAGTAACTGTGAATAGACACAGTACACCTGTTTCAAGCAGCGCCTAGTATAGCAGGAGCTCTGTGGTGCTCACAACCACAGACGTGCAGAGACAATATGATTCCCTTATTTCTATGGTTGATTTTCCCGTAAACTCACATCAATCTGCTTAGTGAAGAAGCTCTATTTTAGTTCAATCCAATAACATGAACCTCATTCAGTAATTTACACATTCTCTGCATGTAACTCTTCAGCCTTCCTCCCTAAAACATTCATTTGTGTAGAAATTTGTTCCTTTCCCTGAAGCTCTCCAAGAGACTCGCTGAAGAATGGCTAGTCTGAGGTGTTCCCTGGAGTTGTGATTTCTGAGGTGTGGCACACCACAGGATCCATGGTCCTGACCACGTCTCAAAGATGCTGTGATCCAGGCATAGAACCACTTCTTAATTGATGCCAGGGCTCTGCCCATCCAGCAGCCAACCACACCTCTGCATTTCCTCCCACAAACTCTCTGGCCCCTCCCATAGATACTCTTGGACAGCACCCTGGAACCCCATGAAAGTGGATCTTTCACGAAGGGGGCCATTAGCCCCATTAGTCTCAGGTTCTCTCTATGCAACTGCGTATTTCTAAGGTCCATCATCTTTAAGTTCACCTTCAATGTGGGAGTCATGGAGGGAGAGATTGTAATTGGCTGAGACTTTTGGAATCTGACCTATTGTTCTACTTCTGGCTTCCTTCTTCCTGTAATTTCCAAGGGCCAGAAGAAGTGGGCTTCAGACTATCCGCTTCCTCTAAGCCTTCCTTTCCCTCTATCCCAGAACAGCATACCTTAAGTCCAAACATCAAATATAGACGGCAGAAAAAGGAGTGTCCATCCTGAACTGTAGAAGAACCTGAGTCCTGGGTCTATGATCTGAGTCTTCTGGGCTTGGTCGTGATATGTTAAAAGGAGTTAAAATAATCTAGAAAATCCTTTCTCTCTGGACTAAGCTTGGATTTCAAGATTATTGGCCTGCTGAGAAATCCAAGTTTTATCTTTGTCTTTGCATTCCTTTGTAGCAATCCTAAACCTCCCCAAGGCAAAAGAATAGGTACATCTGGAAGAATCAGGGGAGAGTAGGAAAAAGAAATGCAAAGAAAAGAAGCACAGGAATATATTACACAAAATATTTTCCCTATTACATTAGCAATAGGTCATGTGGTATAAAAACAGAGACCAGAGGAAAAGGAAATGGGAAAAGCAAGGAAAGATTAAATACAGCTTACCTCTAATACATTGGTGTATTTGGGAGGATCTCTCACTCTCCCACTTGTCCTCTCCTGTGGCCTGGCTATAATATACAGAGATGCGAACATCTTAATTTGTGGTAAAAGGTCATGCCACACTATACATGTCTAAATAATATACATTTTCTTAAAATTATACCTATTACCTACCATCTTGACCTAATTTCAGAGGTACCAATAATTTTAATGTAATTTATTGAGATACACATACAGAAAAGTGCACATATCCTACGTTCAAGTCAATAACTATTCACAAAGTGGATATAACTATGTAACCAGCAACCACACCCATTATCAGCACCCAGAAACTTCCTTGGACTCTCTCCCAATCACTATACACCGCCACCAAGGATAAATCCTAGACGGACTTTTCTTTTTTTTTTTTTACCTAGCCTGACTTTTAACACGACCAATTAATTATGCCTGTTTCTGAACTTCATATACACAGAATCAAATACCTTATGTACTCCTTTGTGCCTGACTCTTTTTACTTGATATTGTAAGATTCATCCATGTTGTTGATATAGTTGTAGTTCATTAGTTCTCAGGCTAAAAATTATTCTGCTATATGATTATACCATAATTTTTTATTCATTTCACTGGAGATGGACATTCTGTTGTGTTTTTCTTTTTTTATATACAGTGTGGAGCTACTTCCAGTTTGAATAGTACTGCTATGAACAGTTTTGTACATATCTTTTGATAGACATATGAACATATTGCTCTTGGGTTTATACCTAGAAGTGAAATTCCTGGGTCACAGGAAACATGTATTTATCTTGAATAGATTCTGCAAACAATTTTCCAAAGTGATTACACTGTCACCAGCGGTATATGAGAGTTTCAGGTGATCTATATCCTCACCCACACTTAACATTGTTAGTCTTTTTCACTGTAGCCATTCTAGTGGGTAGGTAGTGGTGTTGCACTGTGATTTTAACTCAATGTGGGGAAGCAATGTGTGTGTGTATGTGTGTGTATTTTTTCATCGAGTGATGTGGAACAAGGCTGAAGAATGTTTAGGTCCCAGCACTGGATATCACTGTGTGAAGTTCAACAGAGATTCATTTTCCTTATCTATTAAATGAGATAGCACTTGAAGAGAACAGTGTCCAGCAGTAGCTAGCCATATTAATTTGCATCAATCTATATAAATACATACACACAGAGAGAGACATAGGGACTTCCCTGATGGTTAAGAATCCACCTGCCAATGCAGGAGACACAGGTTCGATCCCTGGTCTGGGAAGATCCCACATGCCACTGAGCAACTAAGCCCATGAACCACAACTACTGAGCCTGCATGCCACAACTACTGAAGCCCATGCACCTAAAGCCCGTGCTCCACAATAAGAGAAGCCACCACAACAAGAAGCCCTCACATCTGAAGGAAGAGTAGTCCCCGCTCGCCACAACTAGAGAAAGCCCCCACGCAACAATGAAGACCCAATGCAACCAATAAATAAATAAATTTATTTTAAAAAAGAGAGAGAGAGATAAAGAGAGAGAGATGGATACATAGATAATAGATACGTGATAGATAGATGATAGATAGATAGATAGATGATAGACAGATAGATATACACATTTTCTTATATTTCTAGACAGAGTTGAGACAGGTCACTTCCTGTGGTACACACCTCTGTTAAGGGAATCCAGAAACTGAGAGAACAGTCATCATTCAGGAGGTTGGGAGACACAGCAAAAGAAAGAGCTTCATCCTCTCCTCAGGGAACACAATGATTTGAAGCAGCGCCCATCTTGGGGTAGAGTGCAAGGTGATGCCCAGGGAACTTTGGAGAAATGAAAGGATAGGAAATTTTGAGAACACAGTATGTTCTAACGGTTCTTGAAAATATGATCTTCTTTGAAAACTAAAATTACTTTTGTGAGATATCATATGTGTATTGGTATATGGTATTCACGAGACCTGAAGCTGTTTATAATTCTGGTCCAACCAGGTCAAAATCCTTGAATTTGCAGTGCATGGTGGATTTCAAGGAGCTTTCTTATCCATTTTTCTTTTCTCTCAGTTTAGTTGAAATATTTACCTAGGACTAATCCCTCTTTATCTGCAATTGCTAGGCCCTGCTTTAGCCTGTTGACTTTTAGGAGAGGACAGAAGACAGTCAGATCTCACAAATGGAGAGGGACACGCTTTGGCTCACTGGCCTTCATGTTGGAGAATATCATTTCTGACCACTAAACTCTTCAAAGAGTATCTGATTATACTTGTCCCCAACTCCCCACCAGCTTTCAATGCATGTGTTGGGTTACCCTCTTCTAACATAGGAAGGGCCTCAAGGGTGCCAATCTATGCCTGAGGGCAACAGAAGCATGTCTCTTGCATGAGTTTGCTGGGCGCGGTCCACACTGTAATTACCTGATTGATTTCCCAACCGTCATCACATTTGATCTCCCTTCACCTTGTCTCAGGAGTGAGGTAATGCACACAACTCAGGCAAAAGCACTCAAAAGCAATGTGTTTCTCCGTGAAAGCTAGCTTGTCATATCAGAAAGTCTCGATCTTTGTGACGCAAAAAATTCTATTTCCTGGAATATGTCTCGTCTTTCTCCATTTGTCGGTTCATCCCATTTCCTTGTTCTTATAGCTGGCTTCAGATCTGGACTAAAGTTGAGGGAAGGTAAATGCCTCTTTAGATCAACACATCCACATCTTCTTCCCATGGGAAATAGCAGATGCTTTGGAGTCAAGTACAAGTAGGTTAGAACTCTGCCTCTGGCACTTGCTGGTTATGAGAATTGAGGCTAGTTACCTTATCCCTCTCAGACTCAGTTTTCTCATCTGTAAAGTGGGAAAACCAGGTTTGTTCGTAGGTTTAAATAAGATGTTTCACGTAAAAAAAGCTTACCCCAATCCTCAGTAAGTGTTAGGTATTATTATTATTGCCATCAAAAACTGTAGCATTTGCTGTTGGACTTATCCCATATCTCCACACCTTTTTCTGCTTCAATGCACTTAGGCCTGATTCCCAACTGCCCAAACCTACTTTCTCTGGGCATGAAAGCCTGCTTTGCCCACCCATGTGGCAGGTCAGATGTGAGAGGAACTAACGCTCCCTGGGAGAAGTTCTGAACAAGGACAGACAGGAGTTGGTGTAAAAATACCTCAGCTCCCTCGCTCCTATGGTAGGATATCTTTGAAGTATACGTTCTGGCTACACTGACTCTCAGAAATGCCCCAGTGGGACTAAACTCCAAAGGCCCAAGTCTGTAACTCACTAGCTGAGCGACCCGCACTTCGTCGGCTGCCTTCCCTTCCCTGTCTCTCTTCCCTGTTGCCCTCCTAGTATTTCATTCACTTCCCAAACCTCATCCTCATCTTAGGCAGGGACTGTTTCTAAGGGAATACAAACTAAGACAAAAACCAATGGCACCAAAAGGGACAGAGCTATGCTGTGTTATGCATGATTTTGGAAATCTCACAGTTACTGAGTCAGAGTGACAATTTCGAGGGTGGCAGGGATGGGAGGTTGGCAAACCCTGGGACCTGCCATCTGTGGATTTGGGTTTGACCAGCTCTGCCATTTGCTAGCTGATGGAAATGGGCAACTAATAACTGTTATCAGTTTATCCCAATCAATTTAAAATGAGGATAAAATGGCTGCTGTACTGCAAGGGGCATTGTGAGGCCCCAGTGAGAAAATAATCTTAAAACTACCTACCACTGTGTCTTACTCAGTAAGTATTTATGGGGATTAAATGAAGGCTGAATGACTTGTATGAAGGAATGAGATGTAAAAATTCCAAATGATACAAAAAATTAGGTCTTCTGATATATTCGTGTGAAAAAAAAACTTCCTTAACAGCAATCGCCCTTACTCTGCTCCAAATGCCCACTCATCATCATCTGTTCTCTAGAGGAAAAGAAACCACCATGTCTTCTCAACAAGGGCCAGGGCCAGTACCAGCTCCATTATACTACGTCAAATGATAATGGTAAATTCTACTCACTTTGGACTCCCAAAATTCAAATGTTTGACACCTTATAGCTTGACCATTTGTCTGAAGCTATTGGTTTTTATTTGGATGCTTACTGTTATGAAACAGGTAATAAGCAGGAACTTTTTTCCCCAGCATTCAACTTTTCATGGTCCATGGGAGAGTGGAGACTCCATGGACTATATTCGTCTCTTTGGGCCAATTTAGCAGCAGTGATATTTTGGAGGTTGCCAAGGCTAAAGCACTGGGTGTTCTGTCCCTCAACATCCAAGAGACCTTTTCAAAGATGCTGCTACTTTCCAAAGTATCGTGTTAAAACAGGACTCAAATGCTTACCTTTGAGGAACCCATCACCCTCTTCTTTCATCCTTTCCTCTCCTTTAAACAATCCAAATACAAAGCTGCATTCTCTTGGGGCAAGATAATTCCTTCAATCTAACATAGCCATGGCTATCTTCTTGACACCTAAAAAGGGGAAATACCTCTCTTTTGTTAGCAATGAACCAACAGCAAAACACAAGTTGTTCATTTTCCCTTTAGAAAATCTTCCTCTACACACATAGTTTTGCTTGCTACATCACAGCTCTGCTTCTCCCTCCAAATAGTGGTGGCAGACAGTGTGGAGACAGATGCTGATGTTTGCTGGAAAGAATTAAGCCATAGGAAGCAAAATTACTGAGACACATTTGTATTTCCCTAGCTTATTTCCTCAACTTATTTAGTATTAGGGTACCAAACACGGTTTGTGGTAGCAACAAGAATCTGGTTTTGATAAGCCAAAGAGAATATCACTGAAGGGACATTAAGGATGCAAAATTGTCGAAAGGCCGGAAGACCCAACTTAGAAAGTGAACAAAAAACAGAGAAATCTAAACACTTGGCAACTGAAGCCACAACAAAAGTCTTGCAGCAAGAACTGTCTGGTCCATACAATGCCCCACTGATGTTACAATGACTTCCAAGCCTCCTACATCTTTGCATCTCTTCCTCAGAGCCAAAGTTCCCAGAAAAATGGAGTAATTGGCCAGGTCATTTGTCTTCTTTTGACTGCAGTGCCGCAGAGAAAAGGAAACAGTCTCCTCCAAGAGAGATTATCCACGAGGAAAGATTTCCCCCAAATGATGAGGAAGGGGGTCAATGTAAAAGGGGAGGTTAAATAATGGACAAAATTCCATCACTGATAGTCACCAGTTATTCAACTTTAGTAGGTCTCTTCTTTTCTAGGTCTGTTTCATCATCTGTAATTGAGAGTGTTGATTCCTTGCAGCCATCAAAGATTCTATCACCTTAGACATGGGTAGCATCTAACCATGGGTGAGAACACGACAAATGTTGAGTGGGATTAAGTTCATCATAAAGAAAAAAATTTCTATGGAGAACAGTATGCAGGTTCCATGAAAAACTAAAAATAGAATTACCATATGACCCAGCAATCTCACTACTGGGCATATACCCAGAGAACACCATAATTCAAAAAGACACATGCATCCCAATGTTCACTGAAGCACTATTTACAATAGCCAGGTCATGGAAGCAATCTAAATGTCCATCAACAGATGAATAGATAAAGAAGATGTGGTACGTATATACAATGGAATGTTACTCAGCTGTAAAAAGGAATAAAATTAGGACATTTAGGTCTCATGGATGGACCTAGAGACTGTCATACAGAGTGAAGTAAGGAAGAGAAAAACAAACATCATATATTAATGCATATGTGCAGAATATAGAAAAATGGTACAGATCAACCGGTTTGCAAGGCAGAAATAGAGACACAGATGTAGAGAACAAACATACAGACACCAAGGGGGAAAAAGGGGGTGGGGGGCAATGAACTGAAAGATTGTGATTGCCATATGTACATTACTAACAAGAAAAAAATATCAAATTGTACACTTTAAATACACGCAGTTTATTGTATGTCAATTGTATTTCAATAAAAGTTATTAAAGAAAAAATGAATAAATAAATAATTTTTTTAAAAAAGGAAGTACAGAAATGTTTATTAGTTGGTTGAGAAGGATTAATTTACTTGAGCATTGAATTTACTAAGCTTCCAAGCGGGGAATAAAACCCTTCAACTAGGTAAAACTTCTCAGTTTCTCAAATACCTCAAAATAAAATTTACTCTCAAAGCTAAAAAAAAAAGAAGAAAGAAAAGAGAAAAAAATTGGTCTGATATTCCACTGACATATCTCCCTGTTTATCTTGCATATTCCCAAGAACCACCATTTATTTTATTCAATCACAAGGGAAAATGCCCCATTTCCTGCTTCCTTCCAAATGGCTTTCTCCATGCTCATTCTGCTCTTGGATCTCTTTTTAGACCCAAAACATTTGTTTCTCTGGACTGAAGGAATCTTCCTGAACTTTTCTCCAAATCCTCTACTTCACGGCCTTATGCACTTGAATCATCCAGTCTAGAAAGTTCATAATTTATTAATTAAGCTACAATTTAATTGTTCCCAGTTGTCTACGTACTTTCTCCTTTGAAGAGCTAAATTGATTGTTTAAAATCAATCATTTCAGCTATTTTCGGCTTTTATTCTCTGAAGCATGTCTTTTTGTTTTTGTTTTTTAAATTCCTTTTTCATTCTGGATTAAAAATTAGTTGGCCACCCTTTTTCCCAACCATCATCAATGAGTAAAAATAACCAATTTTGATTCTTTCTGTCCATTTTTTTAGCAAGGGCTTCAAAGAATTCTCTGTATTCATTTCTCTTCTGTGCAGACCTCTCCAGCTCCCCTATCATTTCTGTTTAGCAAACAGGACAATCGGTCTGTAATGATTTGTGTCTCTCTCTCAGATCTTTACACAACTCTCCTTGCTTTCTCCAGTGTGTTATGCACATACTATTTTTGTTAAGTCCCACATTCTTCTTTTTTTCAGAAGGCCTGCGGTTCTTTGAGCTTTAATTATGGTGTCTTAAAAGATTCTTCAGCTGCTTTCATGCTCGTGAATTTTATACTTCCTCTTATTGCACCTTATTCACCAGATTTCTTAATTCCCCAAAACTTACTTTCTTGAAATCTGATACCTTTGTATAGCCTCATTGTTCAAACCTACATCTCATTATCTGCAATGGGAGTCATCTGTGGACATTGAAACCCTTTTGCCTGCCCCTCTGCTATCTTCAAATAGCAATTTTTACTTCTCCCTCCACCCACTGCAAAATGCTATGTATATTATTATCTCTCCATCAATTTAGAATCTCCAAACATAATCAAAATTCTAACATATCATTAAATCAAAATCTTTTATTTATGAACAAAATGCTATAATAATCCTCAACCTTCCATTTATCTCTCAATTCAGTAAACATCTTTGTTAGAGGGATCAGGCCAGAATTACCTAGTACAGTGCCACACTTTGTTTCCAACCATCAGTGATCAATTTCTTAAGGAGATACATCTAGTCTAGAAAGAAGGAAATATTGTCTATGACCCCAATATCTGAACCAATTAAAAAGAATCGCAACGAAAGCTAGGGTTCCAGAGAAGTTGGAAATATACATATTAAATGTATAAACATCTACCTTTTTAAAAGCAAGTTACAGATAAATACAGAATTTGAACATGGAAGAATGCAAGTAAAAACCACTTCCTGGAACCAAATTAGTTCTTGGAATTCTTCTGGCTCAAATGTAAGGTTATTATTGTAAAAGTCGTCATGTACTGCAACCCTGTACCGACTTCAAAGTGAAATATCAACAAAGACGATCACTCTTAAACATGAGAAAGAATATCTTGATGGAGGCAAGCAAAGAGCAAATGAATTCTGGTTGGTTTGAGTAGAAAGAGAACCAGTAATTGAGTGAAAGGGTTTAACCAAAAGGATTTGAGCCCATTTGATTAAAAGTATTTTTAAAAGTCTCACATAAGCATCCCTGTATATTAGACTTTCTGAGGTTTATCCATCACTAGTCATTTTCCAATTAACTGCACATCCTAATATCCCCTGATCCTAGTTCAATGGCTTCAGTGACTGATAATTTTGTGTCTTTTCAGAACAGATATTTAAAGCTGGAGGCTTAGGATTGTGATTACAATCATTTTGTGGGTTTGGGTTTGCAATCCTGATTATTCAGAGAATGTTCCTTTCGAGTCATCCTTTCAGCATCAGGTAGTTTCCAACAGGTAAACTGGGTGCAGTGCTGAAGATGTACTGGCTTGAATCTCTCAAAAAAGGAAGATTCAATATCATAATAGTTCAGTTAATTTCTCTCTTTAACAAAAGTTATAAGCACACATGTGAAATAATTAACTGCGATATTTACATCCATATGTTTAAAGTGTTACACACATGATGTAGCACTAAAAATGAAAAAACTACAAAAAATACAGCATGGATAAATCTTAAATAATGTTGAACCAAACACAAAATGAAGAACATTCTATTTAAAAAGGAGTAGGGAAATGTATGTATTACAAAAGTTATTACATATAAAAAAGGAAGAAAGTGTGAGGAAACTAAAGAGACATGACAATTAAATGCAATAATTGACCCTAAGCTGGGTCCTATACTAAGAGAAACCTTGGGACTTCTCTGGTGGCGCAGTGGTTAAGAATCCACCTGCCAATGCCAGAGACACAGGTTCAATCCCTGGTCTGGGAAGATCCTACATGCCTCGGAGCACCTAAGCCCCTGCACCACAACTACTGAGCCCATGTGCCACAACTACTGAAGCCTGCATGCCTAGAATCCATGCTCCACAACAGGAGAAGCCACTGCAATGAGAAGCCCGTGCACCGCACCAAAGAGTAGCCCCTGCTGGCCGCAACTAGAGAAAGCCCACGCACAGCAACGAAGACTAAATGCAGCCAAAAAAACAAAAAGAGAGAGAGAGAAACCTTCACTAAAAGGGAAAAATCGCTATAAAGGCTTACTTAATAAAAATGCACTATGGTCAGTAGATTGCATTGTATCAATACAAATTTATAAATTGATCACTGTACTATGGTGACATCAGAGAATATCCTTATTCTTAGGAAATAAATACTAAAGTGTTTATTAATAAAGTACCATAATGTATATAACTTACTCTCAAATGGTTCAGAAAAATTATGTATATACGAGGAGAAAGAACACACATAAATAATAAATCAAATGAGGTAAAATGTAAACAAGAGGTAAATCTGGACAAAAGGTAAATGAGATCTCTTTGTACAATTTTACTTTTGCAATTTTTAAGACATTTAAATTGCTTCCAAATAAAAGTTTTTGATGATATACAATTAATCAAAATAAGCCAGATTGAACAGAATATCTTCTATGTGATTCCATTTATATAAAGTTGCAAACCAAACGAAATTAGACTATATTCCTTAAGCCTGCATAATTAGGTAGTAAAACTATAAAGATAAGCAAGGAAATAAATGCTATAATAGGTATGGAGGTAACATAATCCCATAATAGGATGCCACCATAGGGTAGTGGTTATCTCTGGCAGGGAGGGAGGATACTACTTAGGGTAGGGACCTGCTAGGGACTTCAGAGTGCTGGGAACATTCTATCTTGCATCCTGGGTGAAGATTGTGTGAGTATTTGCTTTATAATTATTGAGCAGAATATTTACATTTTATGAGTTTCTCTGTGCATGTTTTCTAAAGGAAGGAAGGAAGGAAGAGAAAGAGGGAGGGGGAGAGGAACGAAAAGAGAAGGAGGAGCGAGAGGAGAGAGAGGAGAGAGAGGCAAAGAGGAAAGATGTCAAGTACAATTTATTACCTGCCTTTATACTCTTATTGATGATTGATTTGCACTACTCTAGTCATCCTTGTTAAAATAAGAAGAAAATTGCCACTTAATCTTATATTAGGGCAGAAGCCCACTATTGCTTCCAGGTTCCTGACTTAGTGCAAGCCTGAGCTTTACAACTATCATATATCAGGTATAAGCAGATGTGTTCCAGGTAACTACAGAAACACATAATTGAAGAAGCAAGATCTGTAAGGTCCAACTGCAGACTTGGAGAACACCCAATGGAACAGGTAGACAATGGTATCAAAAGAATGAGAAGAAACCAACAATAATCAATGTCAACCTTCCTACATCTTCACCCGTTAGATCTTCTTCCTGAGACATATGACTTGTCATATAAGTGAAGGCATGTTGCCTGGCTGCAGAGGCTGAGAACCCATCCACGAGGCAAGGTAATCACCTCCCAGCCTCAGCTCTGCCCCTACCTCCCACACCCGCAGTCTCTGACTTAATGATGTTCATCAGTACCTGGAGCAGGCTCTTTCCCACACCCACTACACAAGCAGTCCCTTCCCCACTCCTTGCCTAACCACTGTTCATCCTTTAGGTCTCAGCTGAAAGTTTACTTCTTGGAGAAGCCTCTTCTAATTCCCCAGTCTAAACCAAGTCTCCTTGTAATACTCTCTAATGACATTCCATCCTTTTCCTCCACAGCATTTATCATACCTTTCAATTATATAATTAGTTGTGAAACTATTTACTTTCCCACCAGTCTGGAGCTCCCGTGAGCAGTATAATATTTATTTGATACCTGCTGTGTTCCCAGTTCATAGCACACTATCTGGAACACAGCACTCAAATGTATTCGTTGACTCATGGATGAATAAATGATTTATTTGTCAATCAGCCTCTCTAACAATTTCTACTCTCTCCCAACAGGTAGTGACATGACTGAAAAAAATGGTTAAATGATATCAACACATATAGAAAACAAACTAGTAGTTACCAGCGGGAAGAGGGCAGGGAAAGGGGTGAGATGGGGTTATGGAATTAAGAGATACAGACTATTATGTATAAGCAATAGATTAGCAACAAGGATATACTGAACAGCATGAGGAAATATAGCCATTATTTTGTAATAACTTTTTTTTTTATTTATTCATTTATTTATTCTTCGGCTGCATTGGGTCTTCGTTGCCGTGTGCAGGCTTTCTCTGGTTGCAACAAGCGGGGACTACTCTTTCTTGTGGTGTGCGTGCTTCTCAGTGCAGTGGCTTCTCTTGTTGCAGAGCATGGGCTCTAGGCACACAGGCTTCAGTAGTTGTGGCTCGAGGGCTCAATAGTTGTGGCTCGAGGGCTTTAGGTGCACAGGCTTCAGTAGTTGTGGCTTGAAGGCTCAACAGTTGTGGCTCGAGGGCTCTAGAGCACAGGCTCAGTAGTAGTGGCGCATGAGCTTCGTTGCTCCTAGGCATGGGGGATCTTCTCGGACCAGGGCTCAAACCCATGCCCCCTGCATTGGCAGGCAGATTCTTAACCACTGCATCACCAGGGAAGTCCCTGTGATAACTTTAAATGGAGCATAACCTATAAAAATATTGAATCACTCAGATACACACCTGAAACTAGTATAATATTATAAATCGAACATACGTAAACTCAAAAAAATATCATCACAAACACTTCCATATCCATAAAAGATTTTCTATAACATTGGACGATTTAAAGGAGATCATGTTTGTGAAAGTACTTTATAGCGAGACATCAGTTATTCTTTTCTGAACGTTTGTAGTTTCGTACAGGAGACTGACTCATTCTTCCATCTCTTGTTAATGTGTACTACAGATCCAAACACATACTGGCAGCACAATTAATCTTTGTCGAATGAGTGAAAATCTAGTTTTGTAAACTGATTACACTTTTAAAAGAATATTTTAACACATATGTGAAGAAAAAAGAAGTTATATAAAGAAAGTAAAGCAGGGAAAAATATCGAAACATAGTTCACTAATTGCTCTGCCCTAAGAATCACCAAAGAATATACATCTCCAACTCTTAAATGCCGTCATTAGAGAAAATAGCAAATATAGCAACAAGATAACTAGTCTTAGAGCCAGTAAAACCCAGGTTTTACTGATGACTGAGTTAATGTTCATCTTAACCTCCCAAGCTTTGATTTTCTCACTGTCAGTTGAGGCCGCTGAGGTTCATTTTTTGGGTCCATTATTTAGCTGTTGGAAAGCTTTGTGAGATCAATAACTTATTTAAAAGTTGCTAAAATGTAAGATTAAAATATTCTAACCAAGAATTGGCTTTCCTTTTGAAAAGGTTAAAGTTAAGAATCATTTCTTTGATGTTGAGATCTAGAGAAATCTCTCACTGTCCATGAGAAGTTTATGTTCACTCTTTAAGATAAAAGAAGAATTCTACAGAAAGTTTTGTCAGTTTTGCAGATGTGGATACACAGGACTTGTCTCTGGGACAAACTGATACAGCGTGGTTAACTTACAATTCAGGCATCACTTCTGTGACACTGACATACACAACATAAGGGAATTCAACTGTACAATAACAACATATAGAAGAAACTGGACTGTTTCGGAAAACTGTCTGACCAGCTCTGCATACAGAATTAATTGAAGAAAAAGGTTCAAAAAAACCAAGTGAGGACTTATATTTTAATTTATGCAAATGCATTTAGAAACCATGAAATTAATCTGTTCTGCGTTTGGGCGGTACCCAACTCCCTAAAATTTTAAATAATATATGACCAACATTTCTTTAAACAAATACAACAACAGCTGGATTATAATGTTCCATTTACTGACTGGTTTTGGAAATATCTCCTGCCTTAAGTTTAAAGCAATAATTATGGATTTTTCTTAAGATACAATCTACCCTGCAAGGAAGGGTGGCATATTTATTCTGATCCTAAAAATACCCCCACGTGCAATTAAGCCAAACAGTAGAGTGCTAGCTAACAAGACATTCCATTTTTACTGGGTGGGGGGAGGGGGCTTTCCTTGTTTCCTTGGAGAATACTCATTAGGGACTCTGAAAACCAACAAAGTTTACACGGGAATGGTTCTCTTGGGCACCACTTAATACAATCTTGAAAAGCAGTTTAGAAAAACATCTCATTAAGGTTTTATACTTATGGATTTCTAATGTGAAGCACTTAGGTTGGTAAGAAACACTTAGCCAATGAGATGTGCTTCAGAATCCAAAATGAAAAAGAAAAAAAATTTTGCAAAGAAATGGTGTGTCTGCAATTGTTTGTCTGCCCAAGGTTGATCCACAGAGCTTGAGCTCTTCTTCCCTCATATATACTCACCCCACACTCATTCCAAACTTCAGAACCCAGGGGACCAAATCCCACCACCCCTTAAAGAAACTGAGTCCCAGGATATTTGCAAGTATAAAGCCTTGGTCCAAGTGTTGTCCTTCTGCAAGCCTAATTCTTAACAGATATCCTTTAAACATTTATTTGTAAAACACTGGGCTAGACCTGAGGCTTGAGGAATAGGCAAACAATCTGTGTGTGTGTGTGTGTGTGTGTGTGTGTGTGTGCGCGCGCACACATGCGCGCACATGCATGGGTGGTTAGTTCCTTGACCACTGCTGGCTCATGAACTTAATTTAAAACCTATTTTTTAGAAGTAAAAGATATGTTTTCTGATTTGAATCATTTAAGAGATGTTTGCAAGATTCATTGTGAAAGATCAAAAATGCAGATTAAAAAGATTACACCTGAATAAGAGAAATCATACTCTTCCTAAAAGAATTATGAAATACATTAGCCCTCGGTTAAAGCACAGCTAGGGATTTCAAAGATTCAGATGCACTGTGGGTCCACCCATGTTCACCTAAATAGACTGTCTTTATAGAGTGATTGCCTCCAGCCAACTCATGGCCACCAATCTCATCTCCCAACTCCCATATTTTAAAGGAGGTTCCAAAGGGGCACCGTCCTTTAAGAAACCAGTGTGCCTAACAGCCAAGTATTGAGGTCAGTCCCCTGGAATGACAGTTCTAGTTCCACACCTAACACTCCGCATTACCATGGGAGCTTGCTTGACCTCACAGTGTCTAAGTTTTCCAATGGATAAAGTGAATATTATATAACCACCTTATTCTCTTAGGAACACTGTAAAGACAGTTTTAAATTCTCATAGCAAGACTTCTTATAGTGCCAGATGAGGCATCTTCTGATTTCAGTCATATCCTTCTTAAATATATAAACACATGGTCCATTTTTCAGATAATAATAATAATAGCTTAATAATAACAACAAGCCTCTAATATGTCAAGCAATAAACTAGGTGTTATTTTTTTCATAATCATATTTTTAAATTAATTTTTATCAGAGTATAGTTGCTTTACAATATTGTGTTAGTTTCTTACCATGCAGCAAAAACTAGGTGTTTTTAAAGACACCATTTTATTTAACTCTCACAACCCTTGTGGTTAAAGTCAGTATCATCACTACCCATTTTTCACATGTGAGGAATCCGAGATTCAAAGATACCAAGAGACTGTCCCAAGACCATACAACTAATCATGGTATAAACAGAATTCAAACTCAGGTCTGTCCATAGGATTCAAATTATAGTGTTATTTCCACTAGGTCAGAATTATTAAGGGTTTCCAATAAAATTAGAATTTACAAAGCACTTCTATAAAAGTTCCAAAAGATAAAAATTACTGGGTTATCATGAAATTTATGATTGAAAATAATAAAATCAGTAGTATATTTGGTATATGTGGCTAAGTCCATATAGTCAGTATTTAAAAAGTACCAAAGAGGGCTTCCTAGGTGGCCCAGTGGTTAAGAATCCACCTGCCAATGCAGGGGACACGGGTTCGATCCCTGCTCCAGGAAGATCCCACATGCCTCAGAGCAATTAAGCCCGTGCGCCACAACTATTAAGCCTGCGCTTTAGAGCCGGTAAGCCACAACTATTGAGCCCATGTGACGCAACTACTGAAGCCCACGTGCCTAGAGCCCGTGCTCCACAACAAGAGAAGCCACGGCAATGAGGAACCTGCGCACCACAACAAAGAGTAGCTCCCACTCACCACAACTACAGAAAGCCCATGTGCAGCAACGAAGACCTAACACAGCCAAGAAATAAATAAAGAATATACAAAAAAATTTTTAAATAAAATAAGTACCGAAGAAAAAGCTGATCAAGCTTATCAAATAAATCAATTCAGTCAGGCAAATTAGACACTTCTATTAAGAAAGTCAGTTTTTAGTTTCTAGATGGGGATGTTGCCTGATTCATGCATCACCTAAGGAAGCCAATGACATCTCCAAATGTACTAGGTTGAGTTTTGTTTTCTAACAGATTGGTGGCAGCAACAAGCTCCGAAGTGGTTTTCTGACCACATTCAGAGACAAGGAGGAACACAGGCATCCTGCCCCACAAACCTCGTTTGGAGTTGACTGTCTTTCTTGCAATTTTGAGAACCCATGGTTAACGGGTTCAGCAGTTTCGCATGCGCTGGAGCGCTGTCTCCAGTCACCTGTGAGGGAGGCACAGCCGGCACTTCCTGCACTGACCACACAGTGGCGCTGGGCCCACAGCTCTGACCCTCAGCGCATGCGCATTCCATGGGGCCTGGGCTCTGAGCGCAAGTGAGAGGAGTTGTGTCTCCTCAGGCACCGCCAGGACACCACTGGGACAGCCGGGTCAGCGTCTCTGCTGACAGCAGCTCAGTCTCCTTAAGACTCGCTGGGGTTCTGGCTTCAGGACAACACGGGGCCATGTCCATGTTGACGGAGTTGGGTTTTCTGAGGGTGCAGACGACACCTGGAGGAAAAGGACATGAGGTAAGAAAAAAGATGGCGGCGAAGTAGAGGGATGTGGAATGCATCCCTCTCCACAGATGCACTGGGAATGCACTGAAGGACGCAATAATTCCCACAGAGAACCAGCTGAATACCAGCAGATGGCCTCAGACACCAGAAAGGACCGCAAGGAGCCCGACATAACTGGTAGGGAGGCATCTACGATGGCTCAAAGAGGGTGAAGTGGCGGAGCTGTGGCAGATGGGAGGGAGTGAGAAACACACGGAGGGTCCGCACCGCAGCTCAGCGCTCCCAGACAGAGACGTCGATCCACAGCTGAACAGAGGGTCCGGGAGCGGGAGCATGGGAACCTGAGAGCTGGTTCAGGGTGAGAAACATTGTTGCCAGTAAGGTGACAGACCGAGAGGACAGGAGGGAAGAGGTCCACAGCAAGGAGTGCCTGCCCCTGAGAGCTGCCCGGCCATGATGGCAGCTGGAGGCTGCAGGCTCACGGGCGGGGGCGGGGGGGGGGGGGGAGGAGCCGCGGCCATAGCCTCTCTCTCTCTCTTTTGGAGCCTCTGCAACAGGCAGTGGAAAGACGCCCTGTGGGCCACCTAAGGTGCTCAGGGATAACAAGTACCCTCAGGCACTCGGGCGGGGCTAGATTAAAACCCCTTGGAACGCCGGCAGCAGGGAAGCTGCCAAGAAAAAAAAACAAAAAAAAAACAGGAGAGAGGCCCAACTCTAAGACTTTCTGTTTACACCTGAGCCACCAGCATCCCTCTGCACCAGGCACCTCCAAGCCCGACTGAAACAACAGTGCACCACTGCTCACTCACTCCCAGGGTAAAGAGCCACTATTGTACCCTCTCCCTCCCCACACACCAACGCTTACAGACGAACAGTAAAGGAACCTCTGCTGGTCACAGAATAATGCAAAACAACCCAAGGCGAGTAGAAGGACACTTACAGCTGAGACTCTAAGGAAACAGAAATAGTAGTATCAATCCTATTGAACTGGTCCATTCTGGGATTAGTTCTGGATTTTTTTTTTCTTTTTCTCTCTCTTTTTTCTTTTTTCCTTTATTAATTACAATCTTAGCCCTAAGGGATCTACAAGATTTATAACATAATTTTTTTAATGATATTTTTATTCTATTTTTATTTTTTTGCCTTTTTATATACTTCTATATCTAGCTAAGTTTTTGGTAGTGCGGACAATATATCTCTCATACTTTCCTTTCATCCCTATCTTTTATACATTTCTATTCTTTTCTTTTTATTTGCATATTTCCAACCACACTATGCTCTTCTGTTCCCCTTTCTTCCAGCCATTTTAAGTTTATCTTAACATACTTATAAGCAACACTATCGATCTGCTCAGACGCCTTGCTATATTCTCCAGATGACGCACCACCTTGGTATTTAATATTAGGTTTTTGTCTTTATCTTAGTTCTTAGTACAACTGTCTAATTTCATTCTGAGAATCTCCATTCTGTCTGGCGGTACTCTAGCTCTTTTCTATATTTGATCCTAGCTTACAAAATCTCCCTGGATTAGTGTTTGTAGGTGTAAGGTGTTATTTGTTTGTTTGCTTGCTTTTGCTTTTGTCTCTGATTTGTTCTGTTTCAGTTGTCAATTTCTGTTGGGTTTCTCTTTGAATATCTGATAGCACACTGGGGTTCTGTCAGGTCTTTCCAGAGCCATATGTCCTAATGGATTCAGTAATTGTGTGTCTTATACATGTATGTGTTTCCTAGACTTAGTATTTGTTTAATCCAATACTTGGACATTAGTCTGAGGCTTGGACAGTCTTCTATAAACACCTCTATCGCCAGGACAAGCAATCCCAAAAGTCTGGACAACCATGAGGAAACAAAGAAACACCATGCAGGCAAAGGAGCAGGAAAAAAACCCACAAGACCAAATAAATGAGGAGGAAATAGGAAAAATGCCTGAAAAAGAATTCAGAGTAATGATAGTAAAAATGATAGAAAATCTCGATAACAAAATAGAGAAAGTACAAGAAACAGTTCATAAGAACTCAGAAAAACAAACAGCAATGGATAACAAAATAACTGAAATTAAAAATACTCTAGATGCTATAACCAGCAGAATGACTGAGGCAGAAGAACGAATAAGTGAGTTGGAAGATAGAATGGGGGAAATAATCGCCACAGAGCAGGAAAAAGAAAAAAGAATAAAAAGAATAGAAGACAGTCTCAGAGACCTCAGTGATAACATTAAGCATAACAACATTTGAATTATAGGCATCCCAGAAGAAGAAGAAACAAAGAAAGGGTCTGAGAAAATATTTGAAGAGGTTATAGTGGAAAACTTCCCCAACATGGGAAAGGAAATAATTCACCAAGTCCAAGAAGCACAGAGAGTCCCATACAGAATAAACCCAAGGAGAAATACACCAAGGCACATATTAATCAAACTAACGACAATTAAACACAAAGAAAAAATATTAAAAGCAGCAAGAGAAAAACAACAAACAACATATAAGGGAAAACCCATAAGGATAACAGCTGACCTTTCTACAGAAACTCTGCAGGCCAGAAGGGAATGGCAGGATATACTGAAAGTCCTGAAAGAGAGAAACCTACAGCCAAGAATACTCTACCCAGCAAGAATCTCATTCAGATTCCATGGAGAAATAAAAAGCTTTCCAGACAAGCAAAAGTTAAGAGAATTCAGCACCACCAAACCAGCCTTACAACAACTGCTAAAGGAACTTCTCTAAGTAGGAAACAGAAGAAAAGGAAAACACCTACAAATACAAACCCAAAACAATTAAGAAAATGGTAATTGGAACACACATGTCAATAATCACCTTAAATGTAAATGGATTAAATGCTCCAACCAAAAGACACAGACTGGCTGAAGGGATACAAAAACAAGACCCTTCTATATGCTGCCTACAAGAAACCCATTTCAGACCAAGGGATACATATAGACTGAAAGGAAAGGGATGGAAAAAGATATTCCATGCAAATGGAAGTCAAAAGAAAGCTGGAGTAGCAATACTCATATCAGACAAATTAGACCTGAAAGTAAAGACTATTAAAAGAGACAAGGAAGGACACTACCTAATGATCAAGGGATCCATTCAAGAAGAACGTATCACAATGGTAAATATCTATGCCCCCAACATAGGAGCACCTCAATACATAAGGCAAATGCTAACAGCCATAAAAGGGGACATCAACAGTAACACAATAATAGTGGGAGACTTGAACACCCCACTTACATCAATGGACAGATCATCCAAACAGAAAATAAATAAAGACACACAAGCTTTAAATGACACATTAGACCATCTCGACTTCATTGATATTTATAGGACATTCCATCCAAAAACAACAGAATACACCTTCTTCTCAAGTGCACATGGAACATTTTCCAGGATAGATCACATCTTGGGTCACAAATCAAACCTCAGCAAATTCAAGAAAATTGAAATCATATCAAGCATCTTCTCAGACCACAATGCCATAGACTAGATATCAATTACAGGAAAAAAACTGCAAAAAGTACAAACACATGGAGGCTAAACAATTCACTCTTAAACAACCAAGAAATCACTAAAGAAATCAAAGAGGAAATCAAAAAAATCTGGAAACAAATGACAAGGAAAACACAACAACCCAAAACCTATGGGACACAGCAAAAGCAGTTCTAAGAGGGAAGTTTATAGCAATACAGTCCTACCTTAAGAAACAAGAAAATTATCGAATAAACAGCCTAACCTCACACCTAAAACAATTAGAAAAAGAAGAACAAAGAAATCCCAAAGGGAGCAGAAGGAAAGAAATCATAAAGATCAGAGCAGAAATAAATGAAAAAGAAAGGAAGGAAGCCATAGCAAAAATTAATGAAACTAAAAGCTGGTTCTTTGAGAAGATTAACAAAATTGATAAACCATTAACCAGACTCATCAAGAAAAAAGGGAGAAAATGCAAATCAACAGAATTAGAAATGAAAAAGGAGAAGTAACAATGGACGCCTCAGAAATACAAAAGGTCATGAGAGACTACTACAAGCAACTATATGCCAATCAATTGGATAACCTGGAAGAAATGCATAAATTCTTAGAAAAATACAATCTTCCAAGACTGAACCAGGAAAAAATAGAAACCATGAACAGACCAATCACAAGTACAGAAATTGAGGCAGTGAATAAAAATCTCCCAACACACAAAAGCCCAGGACCAGATGGGTTCACGGGTGAATTCTATCAAACATTTCGAGAAGAGTTAACACCTATCCTTCTCAAACTCTTCCAAAATATTGCAGAAGGCAAAACACTCCCAAACTCATTCTACGAGGCTACCATCACCCTGATACCAAAACCAGGCAAAGATATCACAAAAAAAGAAAATTACAGAGCAATATCACTGATGAATACAGATGCAAAAATCCTCAACAAAATACTAGCTAACAGACTCCAACAGCACATTAAAAAAAATCATACACCATGATCAAGTGGGGTTTATCCCTGGGATGCAAGGATTCTTCAATATATGCAAATCAATCAACGTGATACATCATATCAACAAATTGAAGGATAAAAACCATATGATCATCTCAATAGATGCAGAAAAAGCTTTTGACAAAGTTCAACATCCATTTATGATAAAAGCTCTCCAGAAAATGGGCATAGAAGGAAATTACTTCAACATAATAAAAGCCATATATGCAAAACCAAAAGCCAACATCGTTCTCAATGGGGAAAAACTGGAAGCATTCCCTCTAAGAACAGGAACAAGACAAGGGTGTCCACTCTCACCACTATTATTCAACATAGTTTTGGAAGTTTTAGCCACAGCAATCAGAGAAGAAAAAGAAATAAAAGGAATCCAAATTGGAAAAGAAGAAGTCAAATTGTCACTCTTTGCAGATGACATGATATTATATATAGAAAACCCTAAAGACTCTACCAGAAAACTGCTAGCACTCATTGATGAGTTTAGTAAAGTAGCAGGATACAAAATTAATGCACAGAAATCTCTTGCATTCCTATACACTAACAACGGAAGAGCAGAAAGAGAAATTAAGGAAACTCTCCCATTCACCATTGCAACCAAAAGAATAAAATACCTAGGAATAAGCTTGCCTAAGGAGGCAAAAGATCTGTATGCAGAAAACTTTAAGACATTGATGAAAGAAATCAAAGACGACACAAACAGATGGAGGGACATACCATGTTCCTGGATTGGAAGAATCAACATTGTGAAAATGACTGTACTACCCAAAGCAATTTACAGATTCAATGCAATCCCTATCAAATTACCAATGGCATTTTTCACAGAACTAGAGCAAGAAATCTTACGATTTGTATGGAAATGCAAAAGACCCCGAATAGCCAAAGCAATCTTGAGAAGGAAAAATGGAGTTGGTGGAATCAGGCTTCCTGACTTCAAATTATACTACAAGGCCATAGTGATCAAGACAGTATGGTACTGGCACAAAAATAGAAAGGACGATCAATGGAATAGAATAGAGAACTCAGAAGGAAGCCCAAACACATATGGGCACCTTATCTTTGACAAAGGAGGCACGAGTATACAATGGAAAAAAGACAGCCTCTTCAATGAGTGGTGCTGGGAAAATTGGACAGCAACATGTAAAAGAATGAAAGTAGAACACTTCCTAACACCATACACAAAAATAACATCCAAATGGATTAAAGACCTACATGTAAGGCCAGACACTATCAAACTCCTAGAGGAAAACATAGGCAGAACACTCTATGACATCCATCAAAGCAAGATCCTTTTTGACCCACCTCCTAGAATCATGGAAATAAAATCAAGAATAAACAAATGGGACCTCATGAAACTTAAAAGCTTTTGCACAGCGAAAGAAACCATAAACAAGACTAAAAGGCAACCCTCAGAATGGGAAAAAATAGTTGCCTATGAAACAACGGACAAAGGATTAACCTCCAAAATATACAAGCAGCTCATGAAGCTTAATACCGAAAAAGCAAATAACCCAATCCACAAATGGGCAGAAGACCTAAATAGACATTTCTCCAAAGAAGACATACAGATGGCCAACAAACACATGAAAAGATGCTCAACATCACTAATCATCAGAGAAATGCAAGTCAAAGCTACAATGAGGGATCACCTCACACTGATCAGAATGGCCATCATCACAAAATCTGGAAACAACAAATGTGGGAGAGGGTGTGGAGAAAAGGGAACTCTCCTGCACTGTTGGTGGGAATGTAAGTTGGTACAGCCACTATGGAAAACAATTTGGAGGTTCCTTAAAAAACTACAAATAGAACTACCATATGATCCAGTCATCCCACTCCTGGGCATATACCCAAAGAAAACCATAATCCCAAAAGAAACATGTACCATAATGTTTATTGCAGCACTATTTACAATAGCCAGGACATGGAAGCAACCTAAATGCCCATCAACAAATGAATGGATAAAGAAGATGTGGCATATATATACAATGGAATATTACTCAGCTATAAAAAGGGATGAGATGGAGCTATATGTCATGAGGTGGATAGACCTACAGTCTGTCATACAGAGTGAAGTAAGTCAGAAAGAGAAAGACAAATATTGTGTGCTAACTCACATATACGAATCTAAAAATGGTACTGATGAACTCAGTGACAAGAACAAGGACGCAGGTGCAGAGAATGGACTGGAGAACTCGAGGTTTGGGAGGGGGCGGGGGGTGAAGGGGAAGCTGAGACGAAGCGAGAGAGTAGCACAGACATATATATAGTACCACCTGTAAAATAGATAGCCAGTGGGAAGTTGTTGTATAACAAAGGGAGTTCAACTCGAGGATGGAAGATGCCTTAGAGGACTGGGACGGGGAGGGTGGGGGGGGACTCAAGGGAGGGTGGGGGGGAGTCAAGAGAGGGAGGGAATATGGGGATATGTGTATAAAAACAGATGATTGAACTTGGTGTACCCCCAAAAAAATAATAAATAAATAAATAAAATTTTAAAAAAAAGTCAGCCAAATTGTTTATGCTTTTTCTCAAATTTTTATTTCCCTGAGTTACATGAGTGTGTAGAATATACTCACAAACAGGGTAAGATCTTTTATATTCTTGAAGGTAGTCATGTAATGGAGTGGCATGGGGTCAGGGGAAGGTCTGAAGACTATTTTCAGCACTTCAAAGAGTCTAACAGATATCAAACATGTCTACTAGATAAGGCAGAACAGGCTAATTAAATAATCACATCCCTAAGCTTTTGACCAAAATTACTTCAGCTCAATGCAAGAATACTCATGATCTCATCCTGATCAGAAAGACTGATTGGGAGTTGCATGTGTCTTTGATTAATAAAAAAAAGTTTCAAAAAATATAATGATTATTTAAGGTCATAAATGTATACATACCAAGATGTTTATGCTTGTTACAGTATTATAGCTATGGTATTAAAAGGGGTGGGGGTAAAATCTAGATGCTCAATGATAAAGGAAGAACCAAATAAACTACAGCTTATGAATGCAACAGAATACTATGTAACTATAAAAAGGCCAGGCATCACTTCAAGATATGTTACAAAATAAAATATAGAAAAGTATAGAATAAAATAAGCAGGTCACAGAACAGCACTTATTACATGGATACTACATGCCTTATGTTCTCACCTAAGTTGTGAAAATATGGATAGAGATATGTATGTACATGGATAGAGAGATGCATATTCTCTTCTTTTTTAATTATTTTTATTTCTTATTCTTATTTTTTAGTTAATTAATTGTTATTTATTTATTGGCTGTGTTGGGTCTTCCTTGCTGGGCTTTCTCTAGCTGCAGCAAGTGGGGGCTACTCTTCGTTGCAGTGCGCAGTCTTCTCACTGCAGTGGCTTCTTTTGTTGCAGAGCACCGACTCTAGGCACACAGACTTCAGTAGTTGTGGTAAGTGGGCTCAGTAGTTGTGGCTCGTGGGCTTTAGAGCTCAGGATCAGTAGTTGTGGCACGTGGGCTTAGTTGTTCCACGGCATGTGGGATCTTCCCGGACCAGGGATTGAACCAGTGTCCTCTGCATTGGCAGGTGGATTCTTAACCACTGCACCACCAAGGAAGCCCCCATAGTTTCTATATACCCAGCGCACTAATAGAAAAGTGCAAAGTTGCCTTAATAGAAAAGGAAATGGAGTGAAGTGATGTGAACTGGTAACAGCAGTAATTTCCAGGAAGAGGAAGAAAATAGGGACAGATAAATAGGGTCTTTCATTTTCTACTCTAAACCCTTATATGGCTTGAATTTGGACAATGAGCATCAATTGTGTTGAAATTTTTTTAATTCATTAATAAATTCAAGGGGGTCCTTTGATTTGGTAAACCTTTCCAAACAAGGAATCCATATGAAAACAAAAAGAAAATAGTCCGTGGTAGTGAAAACTAGGTGACCCGCTAGTGCAGAAATACCAAATACTCTTCCAGTGCACATACACAACACACACATCCACTCTACCAGGGAGAGATCAGGAGTGAAGCATTTATAAAGAAAGCTCTGTTTCTCATTGCCAGAAATCTGTACCATGCAGTGACTCTTCTCTGCAACCTTTAAAATACTGCAAGCTAGTAGCTAAGCATAGTAAACAAGTTGGAGGACCAACACGAAGACCCTTCAGGAACGCTGGCACCTTCCTGAGACTTGTCCTGCTCCTAACTGGGCACAGGTATGCCTGAGAGGGAAGCTGCTGTGAAAGCCCAGCCTGTGAGGGGCAGGACCAGCCTCACCATTCCCACTAAAGGCAACAAGGACAGGACCTGCTCCATCAGCCGTGGCAACGAGTGACCTGCCATCTGCCCAGCTCCAGCTCTGGCACAACAGCTCAGCCCATAATGAGAGACTTGGTGTGTGCCAGGAGAACCCCCAAAGCTCTGCTAGACTTTGAGACTCTCCCTCTAAAAGATGACACAGCCTTCACAAGGTCTTGTAATATCTTAGGATATTCTAGTATATGACTATTTCAGAGTGAGTTCAAAGTAGGTCTCGACCGCATTGAGATTGATCAGAAGAAAAGAGGGGGGTTTTTTAGGGCCTCTTCTCACACCTGTTTCATAGTCAATCCAAGTCTTTTATTCCAAGTTTCTTAGTTTGCATCAGACTGGCCTAATCACCACGTACTTTCGTGCTCTCTTGGCCTAGGCTTTGCCAGCAACTAAACAAGTGTGAGTCTCTGCCAATGCCAGGGTGTTCGGTTGAAGAGGCAGAGACCATCAAATAAAGTCCACGGAGGGTATGGGGAGAGACAAACTGAGTAAGAGAGTAAGAAAGAAGAGAACTTGGGGCTTCCCTGGTGACACAGTGGTTAAAAATCTGCCTGCCAATGCAGGCAACATGGGTTCAATCTCTGGTCCAGGAAGATCCCACATACCACAGAGCAGCTAAGTCCATGCAGCACAACTACTGAGCCCATGTGCTGCAACTACTGAAGCCCATATGCCTAGAGTCTGTGCTCTGCAACAAGAGAAGCCACCGCAATGAGAAGCCCGGAGACCACAACAAAGAGTGGCCCCCACTCTTCGCAACTAGAGAAAGCCTGTGCACAGCAACAAAGACCCAATGCAGCCAAAAATAAATAAATAAATAATAAGAAAGAAAGAAAGAAAGAAAGAGAGAGAGAGAGAGAGAGAAAGAAAGAAAGAAAGAAAGAAAGAAAGAAAGAAAGAAAGAAAGAAAGAAAGAAAGAAAGAAAAAGGAAGGAAGGAAGGAAGGAAGGAAGGAAGGAAGGAAGGAAGGAAGGAAGGAAAGAAGGAAGGAAGGAAGGAAAAGGAAGAATGAAAGAGAAAAAGAGAACTTGCAGGACAACTTCTTTTGTTGAGACCCACCCTTCCCTGTTTGCGGTTAGGAAACTATGGAATAGGATACAGGTCTCTTCCCCTCTCTGATAAGGCTGGGATAATGAGACCAGAGAGGTGGGTGTAAGCAGGTAAGGAGCAGTGCAAACATGTGTGATCTAAGCAAAAGGAGATACCAGTCAAGTGGGGCTCTTCCAAGTGACAGGAGGAAAACAGAAACAAAACACTGCAAGAAAGGATGAAGGAGGGCTGAGCATCTTAAAAGGTATAAACAAAAAGACTTAACTGGTCCTTATTTATTCTCAGCTAGTGGTGCCTTTTCAGCATCTTAACCCTCAAAACTAATGGAAGAACCTTTTTAAAAGGTTTAACAAAAAGCAAAGGCACATCCTTAGCAGCCTTTTTTTTCTTTTGAAAGCACTTAATTGAGATCATAACAGGTTGTCCACTGAGAGCTGTGGATGTCCACAGACAACAGGGGTCAGCGGAGCCCACAGCTGCCTGCCAGGCTCTCTGAGAAAGTGTCAGTCCATGGTGGCTCCTTCTCTGTTCCTGATACCGTGGGCCTCAGCCTCAGGATGTCCCAACTTCTGTGGCTTCCAGCAGGATGTTCTCCTCTTGAATATCCATTCTTGTTTCCACCTGTCACCTCCCTGAAGTCTCAGACTTGGTCACCCTCCTCACCAAGCCCAAAGCCACCCAGCCCCAGGACCCATTCTCACTCACCCTCTTCACTACCGCTTCTCAACAGCGACTTTCACTGGACAACCCCAGCCCTGATGCTCAGTCTGAAAACCTGCACTACACATCCAGTATCTTCCCTGAAAATGTTGATGATCCTGAGTCAGAAGGCATGAGTTTACTTCTATTGCTCTCTCGTTGTTGTTTTGTTGTCTATCTGACTCTTGCACTGGAGGTCAAGCTTCGTGTAGCCAGAGAGCTTATCTTAAATGTCTCCACATCCTTGAAGCCTGAAGAGGTGCTGCCCAAAACTACAACCTCAAGCCACAACACTTGAATAGTTGCTCTTCTGAATTGGAATATACTATAATCTTTGATTTCAAAGGCTCCCTAGAAAGAAAAGAATAAAATGTTATCTCATGAATAATTTTTATGTTAATTACTTGTTAAAATTATACTTTCAATCTATAATGTTATATAAAATAGTATTTAAATTAATTTTACCAGTTTATTGTTTTTAATGTGACAACTAGAAAACTTTAAATTACCTATGCGGCTTGCATTCTATTTCTATTGAGCACCATTGGCCTTGACTTAGGCCCAGCACACTTTAGGTGGCCAATACTTATTAAATCCACCCTTATATATATACATATATAAATACTGTGGCTCCTTGGACCCACCATTTAAACTGTCTAAGCTTCTTTTTGTTTTTACTCTTTGAGATAACAATAAAAATATCTCACAGGACTTTCAATGAAGACTAAATGAAATAATGCTGCCCAAAGTTTAAAATACTACCTAAAGATATGTTATTTGTATTTAAAGTATGCTAAATGCTTGAGGAATGAGAAATTCAGTGTGACTGGATAATCCCCTAATTATTAAGACAGCTCTATTATCAGAACATGTAAACAGTGAGAACAACTACTGTGAAAGGGATAGGATTAATCCACTGAAACCACATTCATTACCAATCTTATCATCAGAAAGCAGACTTCAGCAGAAAATCAAGGGTTTGCCAAAATTATGGAAGAAAACAGATTTCGTTGACAGCTTAGTGAAAACATAGATACCTAATTATTTTGCATTCCAGATTTCAGCTTGGTTAGGGTGTTTCCCCTTTGAGTAATTAACCTTTCTGTTTGGTAAAGTACATTTTACATGTTAAGTAGAAAATGGCTTCAAACTGAAAAATAAGATGGGACAATGAATGAAAAAAATTTGAGTTAACTCAGGAAAAGACAAACCACAGCCATTTTGACCCAGGCATCCCTGAATGTCTGTCAGTAATAACCATATTCTCAACTCTCACTAATATGATTGAAATACACCATTTTGGGGGGAAAGCAGAACCAAAAAACATCCCAGATTTTCATCTTTATCACAGAACAGGTGATTCAAATATAAGTGCTTAAGATGGATAAAAATTTACCGAATTTGTAATCCGGCGAGTATCACATAAAGTTAAGGGAAAGGTGGTTATTGATCTAATTTCATGCTTCAAATTTAAGCAAATGAAATCCATTTTTAAGAATTGACATACTCAACTTCTTTCAAAGGTAACTTTGAATAGGAAGTCTGGGTTTTGTTGTAGAGATAGAAGTCTTTGTTCTTTTTTCTCTCTCCATTACTATATGTTTGTAATATACTAAAGCAGTGGCTCTCCACTGGAGGTGGTCGGAGATTCTGTTCCCCAGGGGACATCTGGATATGTCTCGGGACATTTTTGTCATATTGCTAGAGGGGCTACTGGCATCTAGTGGGTATAGCCATGGATGCTACTGAATATCCTGCCAGGACAGCCCCCAATAACAAGGGGTTGTCCAGACCCAAAGGTCAGTGATGCCACTGGTGAGAAATCCTGTACCAAAGGAATAAGTGCCTATAAGATGTTTCAGAAATTTTTTTTAAGTCAAATAAAGTTGAGCACATCCTTGATGGCCTCAAGCAACCATTAACGCATGAATACAAGGCCAAGGAAGCAACGAATAAGTTAACTGGTTATAACTCATTATAAAAAAAACTTAGGGATTATCCATTGGTCTATAAGAACTGATCAAGCAAAAGAACAATGCTAGCAAAATGCTTAATGTAACTGAGGCACAGTTTATAAAGATGAAAGATTTTCCCTGACACACTTCGTTCAACATTAACTCATTCAGTCTTTAGTATCCAAAAGGGCTGTACTAGGAAATTTGGAGTATATAAAAGCAGAAAATCCCAAAGTTTACCATCAGCAAACATAATATAAACTAAGGTTAAGATAGCCTTTGAAGAAATGTCTCTGGAATTAAAGAAAATCTGGGAAGCATTGCACCACAGAAAATAAGAATCACGGCTTTGGAATCATCAAAGGACAAACTAGGACCTGAATCAAGACATACCCTGGGAGAGTCTCTTAATCCCTCTAAGCTTCAGATTTCTCATCTATAAAGTGGGGATAATAACACCTACTCAGTGGGGTAGGTGTGAGGATTGTGTAAATCGTCTGTCGTGAAACCTTTGCCACGGTGGTTACTCAATACAGGCCAACGCCTTGCTTCTTGAATATACCTAAGCAATCATGGTGAGTGACATGAAAAGGAAGGTTTCTTGCACGTGTTATGGAAACGCTGGGTTTTTTGAGAAAAAGCTAATTTAAAACAAACAAAAAATATTATAAAAGAAAGAAATAGTAAAGGAGTCAGGAAACCTTGTTATAACAACACTGATGACAAATTCTAGAAGATGCAGAAGTCTGTTAACAATGGAACATTCCCAGTTGAAAGGGACGCTGCTCCAGAACATAGTACAATTTATGTTATTTCAATAAAGTAAGATGCAACCTGGACTTTGAGAAAGAATCTGATATATATACCTAAGTAGAAATAATAAACTTGCTGCAGATGTTATCAGATCAAAATTTATTTGAAAAAATCTTTTCGGATCTGTGTGACAGCTCCTGGACGTTCAAAGGGTTTGAATCATAGACTAAGTTTAAAACTAGTAAATATGTATTTTTTGTATTGGACATATTTTAAAACTTTCCATAGAAACCCCTATTAACTTTTTTTTTTTCTATTAACTTCTTTGGTGCTGTCACCAGCAACAGATTTCTCAATACTTTTCAAGTATTTTCATATCTGTATTTTAAGTTTTCATTTGTCACCATCCTAAAAGATAAATAAGGCAGGTATTAATATTCACATTTTGTTAGTGAGTATATAGAGACTGTGAGGTTAAGTACTTTGGGGGAGTCTTTGCCACAAATGGGTGGAAAAATTTACTCTAGCACTCTCACTCTCTCTTCAGCCTTCTTTTCAAATAACAGCCCTCTCTTGTCACATGCATAATTCAATCTAATGTATCTTTGAGCATCTAATCAACAAAGATAAGTAGTTCACAGTTAACCTCAAAGACCTACAATCCAATATGTACGTGACTATAACATGGAGGTAATATAATGATATAAGAATTGTGCAAAAAAAAAGTATGCTCTGTGAATTGAAAGGAGGGAGAGATTACATCAAAAAGGCAGGGATGACAGGAGGTAGCAGTCCAAGGGGGCAAGGATGTATGGGTGGCATTTTTACAGAAGATGCAGAGAAAGAGGTTCCACAGAAGAGGAAGAGAGCAGAATACTTGAAGGTATTTTCAGGGATCAGAGTGGGAAAATTTGGCCAGAGCATAGGGTACCACATACACAGGAGAAGTGGGAGTTGGAAAGTTAGATTGATGCCATATTGTAGAAACACTTGAATGCCTGGGTGAGGAATCTATATTTAATTGCACAAACACTGCAGAAACTTCCGAAAGCAGGGGAGAGTAATTTAAATTTCTACAAACCTCTTAGCAGCCCTGCATCTATCTCCCATTGAATTGTGAGTATAGCTGTTTATACACTGGTCACTCTGGCTAGTCTATAAACTCCTAAAAAATAAAAATTGTATCTTAACCATCTTTTAGTTTCAGTGGCAAGGTTACTCTGCAAAGCACACACTAACACTCTAAAGGTTTTCAGAATGAACAAGTTAAGTATGAGTGAACTAATGGATGAATCAATGAGCTAAAGAGGGGACATGGAAAGGAAGGATAAATACAGGAAATAATGTGGAAGAAACCTGACTATTTGAACTGGATTGACTCAATAGGAGCCAGTGGAGAGGAAAGAATAGACAAGAGTTTGAGTCTTTGCTTCAGAGTAGCTGGGAGAACGGTTAACTATCAAAAACAGGGAAGATGGGACATCGAATTTATTTGAGTTAGGGGTAGATAAATTACCAACAGGGTGTTACATAAAGTTAATTGAGAAGCCCTAGCTGCATTTCTGCATTTTAGTGCATATGTAATCTGGATTGAACCCTTTGGCAGAAATACTACAGGGCATTCTGTATATTTTACTGTATAGCACAGGGAACTCTACTCAATATTCTATAATGGCCTATATGGGAAAAGAATTTAAAAAAGAGTGGATATATGTATATGTATAACTGACTCACTTTGCTGTACAATCTGAAACTAACACATAGTTATAAATCAACTATATTCCAATAAAAATGTTTTTAAATACATTATAAATTTTTACTTCCCTATAATCCATTTGCAAAGGTTTCTGTGCAATATTACCCCATAGCAATAAATCTTTTTTATGTGAAAAAATTAAAATCGTGGTAATTAATTACTTGTGATATTAAATCTTGAGAAGAACACTAGATATCAGATTACTGACTCAGGAAATCTGTATAATGCATCTTTGCACAATCCCAACACTGGAAGAGTTCAGAGACTAGCAGAGGTGACCACTGCACAAATAGCATTGCCTAATGCAGTAAGTGCTATAAAACAGGCATAATCACATGACAGTGAGCACAGCACCTCAAACATGTTTGAGACATTTTTCTGTGAATAAGTGGGTGGATTTGTATATGAGTAAGTGAATGTTGGCTCCGCAAAGCCTGCAGAATGCAAAACTGTTTTCCGTTTTGTGCTTCTGCATTTGATATACTCCATGTCAACCGCAGTTCTTAAAAATATTTCTAGACAATTGAGATAGATACATGAGAAGTGTTGATTCGTTTCCAGGTATTTTAAGGCATTTCACTTTACTATGACAGCCTTCTTCTCCTGTCAGGGAACTGGGTAACAGGTAAATTTGGCAATGGCTGGATAAAGGTGTAAATGGGTCATTTCTTACACAGGATTATAGTATACAAAGCAAATAAGCCCCGTGATCATCATAAACACACACACACACTAAGGTGAGCTGATTCAAGGTTACTAAGTAGAAGCAGAGCCAAAAGCTTGAAGCTAATGAGAGAAGCCACAGCAGCCCTCAATGAGGTATGGCAAAGCAGAAAGTGAGCAAGGCTGGAATTGCCAAGATGCTGAGTGGGTACCCATCACAATTGCTAAAAGGATTCCCATTCACCTGAGTGGTTCCAAAAGGTACGAGCAAATGCAATAAAAGCTAACAGACAGAATTATCCTGGTACCAAGTAATCTTTAGTAGAGGACATTTCTTACAGGCAGATGTACTCTTCACAAAATACCACCTGCAACTTTACACAAAAGTTTGTTTCAAGATGTTTTCTTTCATATAAACATGGACTTAGTGACTTTTTTTAACTTTTGAAAATATAATACATTCAAATATGCTTTGATAATGACCTATTCGTTTAAGAAGATTTCAGTGCAGAAAAAAAAATGAGGATTAAAAATTGTAGAAAAGAATCAAAAGTACAGAAAACAATTGAGCATTAACATTTCTGGTGTGCATTCTCCCCCACCAACCCCGGACAGAAGAGGCCCAGCCCGAGAGTCTCTCCAACTAGCCTGTACCCGGTAGACTCAGCGCCAAATCCCCTGGCAGGACCACAGAGGACATGGGCCTGAAGAGTTCGATTCTGCGCATGCGTCCGAAACACAGGCGGTGGGAGCGTGATGAAGTCAAACAAAATGCCGTGATTTCATCAACAGTACAGCGTAGCCAATGGGAGGGTGAGTGGAAAGAACGACGGTTGCACAGATGAGGTGGTAGTTTATGTTGGCGACATGACCACCTCACAGATGACGAGGATGTTAGGCTAATCTCCTGACTGGCTGAGTTCAACAGCTATGGTGTTTTGCGGCTTAGTTACCTCCAAGTTAGTTTTGGCTCAAGACACCTTCCTAGTGAAATTATGTATCCTACCCAACGCCTGCCCAGCTCCTGAAGGTCATAGAAAAAACCAACAACCATGAGGTACAAATCTCAAGGGAATCAAGGAAGCCACTGACATGAGAATCCAGGAACTTCTCTGGAGAATTACTAATTTAAAACTGTTTTTTAAATGAAGTAATAAAAAGCCTCACTAGGAAAAAAAAATCCTGGTGTGGTGATAATTTTAATTTGGATGAGATGCATGTAAGTGGTGCTTTTGTAATTAAGGATTCCAAATAGCAGAAATGTTTACTTATGATCTCACATATTGTAGATCCTATTGTATCTCAATTTAATTTTCCTTTAATTGTATGCCATTAGATATGAGAGTAGGCTCTGTGGCATTCTTGCCTGATGAGTAATCTTACCATGGTTGAAAGGTTGGCAGTCCAACTACCTGGAGACATATAGCCTCAACTGAAACTATGAAGCAACAAAACTAAGGAAGGCATGTGTATTGTTCAGTGATAAGATGGCATTTTCACATTATAAAGAATTTGTGATATGTTATTTGGCTTTATGAAAACAGCTATTGCAAAAGTGTAAAGACAGAGGGAGAAGAAGATAAATTATGGAGGAATAGAAAGTGTGGATTGGGGATAACCAAAGTACTTAAAAGTGGTCTGAAAATCCCAGAATATGTTACTTGGAGCCATTGTTAGGGACTTTGGACCTCAGGTGGTCAGGGACTAATGTTGAAATGTCTATCCTAGCAATAACATTTGGAGCAAGTGCCATTGTAACCAATATGAAGGAGATGATCGAATAATTTGGTTAAATTGGGATTTCATTAAATCAGTCAGTGATTTCTCATCTGGAAACAAGGCAAGTCATCAAATACCCCTGGCTTCTGTTATTATTTTGTAACTGTAAAGAAGAAGGCAAGCTGATCTCTAGAATTCATTTCGTGATTCTACAATGCCTCCCCCATCATCCATGGTGGAAAATATCTGTCTTACGCCTAAACAGTTGTCTGACCTAAAGAAGGGCCCTTTGTTCCATCAAAGGGGCTGCTCATCCTCACCATTTATTTCTTAACACTTAGAACTTTCATGAAAGATCTAATCAAGGAAACACCAGATGTCAAAGCACCCTAATTGCTGTAAATAATGATCAAGAGCTTAAAGGCGTTGTACATGCATGTGAAACATTTGCTGGAGGCCTGATTCCCAGGCAAGAACATTGAAATGGCTGTCTCACTTGAGTTTAAGTTCTTATGGTTAAGTGACTATGCTATTTCCAAATCAGATCAGATAAATTAACTTTTAAAATAAAGATCACCCTTCTGTAGTTACACAAAGCATATACTTAGTTTTAATCAAACCAAATGCTGGAGACAGAAGGACCTCACTAAAATTAATTAAAGTGTGTGGTGGGGAGGGGGTGCTACAAACGAACGAGAGAGAGAGAGAGAGAGAATTTGTGTGTGCATGTGTGTATGAGCTGGGGAAAACAGAAAAGTCTCAAGCTCAGTCAGTACTTTTTACACTTTTTCTTTATCACTGGTTTTAAGCAAATCGATTGTGATGTGTTTTGATGTAATTTTCTTCATGTTTCTTGTCCTTGGAATTTGTTGATCTGTTTATATCTGTGAATTTATAGTTTTCATCAGATTTAGAAAGTTTCCAGCCATCATTTCGTCAAACATATTTCTGCCCTCCCTCATCCTGCACCCTCTCCTACAGGCACTACAATTTCATGTGTGCTTGTGCATTTGGAATTGTACCACTGATAATGGATGTTCTGTTCTTTTAAGTCCTTTTCCTCTGTATATCATTTGGAATAGTTTCTACTGCTATGTCACCAAATTTACAAATCTTTTCTTCTGCAATATCTAATCTGTGATTAATCTCATCTGATGTATTTTTTTCATCTCAGACACTGTGGTTTTTATCTCTAGAAGATTGATTTTGGTGATTTGTATATCTTCCATGTCTCTACCTAACATAGTCAGTCTTTCTTGTAGCTTCTTGAATATATGGAATACAGTCATGGTTGTTTTAATGTCCTTATCTACTGAATCTATCAACTGTGTCATTTCTACATCAGTTTTGATTGATTTTTCTTCTCATTATTGGCAGTATTTGCCTACTTCTTTGCATTTTGGTAATTTTTTTATAGGTGCTGACATTTTGAACTTCACTTTGTTCGGTGTTAGTTACTTTAGTATTCCTATAAGTATTTTTGAACTTTATTCTGTGAATAGTTAAATTACTTGAAAACAGTTTGAGTCCTTCAGATCTCACTTAGTTAGACAGAACGAGAGCAGTGTTTAGTCTAGGTTTTATTTTCCTTGATACTCAGGAAAGACCCTTCTTAGTACTCCGATACCCCGTGAACTATGAGATTTTTCACTCTGGCCATTGGGAACTGGCACTATTCCTGGCCATGTGTGGCCTTCAGGCACTGTTTCCTCTAATCCTCTTGAGTGGTTCTTTCCCAGCCTGGAGGGGTTTTCTCGTGCACATATGCTAATCTCTGGCATTCTCTCCCTGTAAAGCTCTCTTTGGTGTTCTGCCCTTCCCGCTCTAGCTGCCTTGTCTTCCCCAGACTGTGTCCTCAACTCAGAGAGACTGTGTACATCTTCTTGTGTTCTACTTTGTGTATTGCAATCTAGAAACTTCCTAAAGGAAATAAGCTGGGGCAGTTCCAAAGAGCACCTCATTTGTTTTCTATCTATCAGGTATTGCTGTCCTTGCTTGCTCAATGTCCCGTGTCTTGAGTATTGTCATTTTCCTGTCCAGTTTTTAGTTGTTTCAGGAGTGAGGGCAAATCCAATCCCTATTACTCCATCTTGATTGGAAGTAGAAGTCCTCAAGTCTAACCATTACTAAACTACTTAAAAATTTATAAAGCAACAAACATCAAGGCATAATGCAGAATTTGGAGGTGATATTCATGAGTAAAAAGAGAGAACGACTAAATAGAGAAAAGAGAATCTACTGAAAAACTTAAGTCTTCTAAAAAATTTCATTGTCAAAAATTGACAAATCTTTAAAAAAAAAACCCACAAAATTATAGATAGATCATTCTGCAAATTTTGTGAAAGATTTGCTTAAGTTCACCATAATCTGAAATTCTGAGGCTTGGAGCTTAGCAGAAGAAATCATTTATAAAAGTGTGATCTTCTAATCGTGGGAAGAATGCTACACTTAGGAGTATCTTTATGATGTGACAGAATCATGCCTGGCATAGCGCCTAACATACACACAATAAAAGTTTATGCGATGATAATTATTACTGCAGGAGAATACAGAAAAGAATGGCCACTACAAGAACATAAAATAGTAAGAGGTAGTGATGACACAGTGTCAAACTAGTAGATATAAAAAAAAGTATTGATTTGCTAAAAATATATGTATTTAAAGATTCTATGAAGACATGAGGCTTCTAGGGAACTCAAAATGTTATTTCTTGAGCTGGATAGGGATTACACAAGTATTCATTTTACATCAACTTATGAAGCTGTTCCTTTATATTTTATGCCTTTCTAAATGTTGATTTATATACTTTATACACTTTTCTAAATGTTGATTATAGTACATAATTATAAAAGTTTTTTCTTCAGGTCATATGAGAAGCTGTAAAAGACCCAGTTTCACTTGTCAGCTTTGAAACTAAAAAGCTGGATAATCCTATTCTTCATAAGAAGTCATCATAATGTCATTATAATATACTGTCTATTTACAAGTTGAAGAAAAATTGGAGAGTTTTTTTTTTTTTTTTTTTACAATGGCTTTCAAATACATGATCTTCTTATGACCCTGAGGAATAGGTACAACTATGCACCTCCATTTTCCAGATAGAAAAACTGGGGCTTGAAAGGCTAAATGACTTGTCCAAGATCTTATACAATAAGGAATTGGTGGAGCCATGTTAGAGCCCCTGCACCATAATCCTACATCTTTCTTGATTTTATAATAATGTAGTACATGAATATGGCAGACACTGTTGCTTATCTCCAAGCATCCATTTCTCCATGTTTTCCTGACTAATATTTTTGCTCAGTAATCAAGTAGCCACTTCCTAGAAAGAAGTAGAGTAATCTTTCCCAGGCCGAGAAGGTAATACCTGATTAATTAAACCAATCACAACAGTCTCATCCCCTTTCCAGTAATTAGTTTATGAAATGGGTATGTGATAAATCTTGACCAGGAAGATGCAAGAGAAGGCCTGCTGTGGGGCTTATTGTATAAGAACATGATATTTGAAGCTGTTTGGACATCTTGACAAGTCTGAGGATAGAAGCAACCTGATGAGAAGGCTAAAGCAGAAAGATGAAAAAACAACCTGGATCTCTGATGACATGGTTGAATCCTATAAGTGAAACCCTAAAATATCACTACTTCCAAACTTCTTATTATGTGGGATAACAAATCTCCCTATTATAGGAGTTACTTTGACTTAGATCTTTCTGTTACCTGAAGCTGAAGGCATTCCTACTAATATTCTAAGTACTGAAATGCACTACCTTATTTAATTTTCATGAGAAATTCTATGAGACAGATGTTACTACTGCCATTTTTCAGAGGACTTACAGCTTAAAAAACAGTTAATAATTTACAGCAGATCATAAAGTTAAAAAAAAAGGATTCAAATCTGTCATGCTTGACTCCAGACATGTCACATGATAAACTCTGCAATAGAATCTTTTTCAAAAGATGATGACTCAGTCACACGGGATCATTAAAATTTATTTCGTTACCATCATTTTAGTTGTGGCTACAGTGAGCATCAATGTCTTTTTCTCTTTTGTCCAGTCCTCAAACAGAGACCTTCAGGGCAAAATTCTTGCCTCTTGGTACTCTGTAACCCATTCTTCCATAAAGATTTCCTAAAAGTAAAGGGAGGACAACTGTTTCTCCTTCTGAGCAAGTGCTACCTAACAATACAATGATTACAAAAAATTGTCTCAGGAAGTAGTAAGTTCCTGGCCATGGGGGATTTAAAGCTAGGTGGCCATATAGTAAAAATGTGGCATTAATCTGGCAGGTAACTGAGCAAAATAATCTTTTCTTGATTTACACGTATAAGGTTTCATGAAACTCATAAGTTTTTTATGGAATAACTTATCTATACCCATAGTATTTGTCAGCTTTCTCACTCTCTTCTTCATTTCTGAAGAGTAAAAGGATGAATGAAGTAAAAACCCAAATAACTTCCAACTTCCCTAGGAAAAGGTTTTCATAAGGTGTACCATGAATATTGGTATTTTATAGCCTGTCATTTCTTTCAGTCTGCAAATACTAAGTTTCTGCTTTGTGCATGTCACTTTGCAAGGCATATTCTAAATATGAAGAAAAAAAAAAGGATAAGACACATTTATTCCCTTGAATAATTTGTAACAACTTACTTGATCATATGTTTGCACATTAAAAGGTTAAACAAAAATACAAAACAAATCAAGTAGTGCTATTTGACAGAATATAATTACAAGTAAAAATGGAGTAAGCTTTAAATGGGGTCTGGGTCTTATAAAAGAGAGCTGTCCTTCTTGCACTTTTTAAAAAATAACCTCAAGCCAAACAAATAAACCATTTGCCGGTTGTTGGGTTTTTTGTTTTTTACATCCTTGGAGTAAATACCCATAAGGTAAACACCACTCACTTGCTAAGATGACCAAAATATTACTCTAAATCCTGATCAAAGTCAAGCCCATGGAATAATACATTTCTGGCCATGGCCTTTCATTTTATATTTAGGGCAGATCTTCCTAACTTAGGGCCCACAGATCTGTCAGAGTTCTTTAATAGATCTCAGGTAGGTCTGTGAAATTGAATGGAAAGAAACTATATGTTCAGTTTCACTAATCTCTAACTGAAATCTAGCATTTCCTTCAACAAACTACATTATTATTAGCAGTTTCTATGATATTGCCACCAAAAGAAATCACAAGTATTTTTATATCACACTATAATTTTGCAAATATCTCAATGAAGCATTTATGCTCATCCCTACTTCAAAATAACAGTCGTTGTCAATCCTCTTACTAACTTCTATTATTCAATGCATTAATAAACCACAAATATTAGGAAGAGAAATTAAGAAAACAATCCCATTTAAAATTACATCAAAAAGAATTAAATACCTATGAATAAACCTAACTGAGGAGGTAAAAGACCTGTACTCAGAAAACTATAAGATGCTGATGAAAGAAATTGAAGATAACACAAAAAGATGGAAGGATATACCAGGCCCATGGATTAGAAGAATTTATATTGTTAAAATGACCACATTGACCAAGGCAATCTACAGATTCAATGCAATTCCTATCAAAATACCAAGGGCATTTTTCACAGAGCTACAACAAATAATTTTAAATTTTGTATGGAAACACAGAAGATCCCAAATATTGAGAACAATCTTGAGGAGGAAGACCAGAGCTGGAAAAATCATGCTCCCTGACTTCAGACTATACTACAAAGCTACAGTAATCAAAACAGTATGGTACTTCCACAAAAACAGACTCATAGCTCAATGGAACAGAAAAGAGAGCCCAGAAACAAACCCATGCATTTATGGCCAATTAATCTATGACAAAGGAAGCAAGAATATACAATGGAGAAAAGGCAGTCTCTTCAATAAGTAGTACTGGAAAAAAAAAGAGCTATATGTAAAAGAATGAAATTAGAATATTTTTAATACCATATATAAAAATAAACTCAAAATAGAGTAAAGACCTAAATGTAAGACCAAATACTGTAAAACTCCTAGAAGAAAACATAGGCAGAACACTCTTTGACATAAATTGCAGCAATATTTCTTTGAATCCATCTCCTAACATAAAGAAAATAAAAGCAAAATTAAACAAATGGGGCCTAATTAAACTTAAATGCTTTTGCACAGCAAAGGAAACTATCAACAGAATGAAAAGACATTCTACTGAATGGGAGAAAATATTTGCAAATGATGTGACTGATAAGGGGTTAATATTCAAAATATATAAACAGCTCATACAACTCAACATCAAAACACCAAACAACCCAACTTAAAAAATGGGCAGAAGACTTGAATAGACATTTTTCCAAAGAAGACATACAGATGGCCAACAGGCACATGAAAAGATGCTCAATATCACTAATCATCAAGGAAACACAAATTAAAACCACAATGAGTTATCACCTTACACCTGTAAAATGACCATTATCCAAAAGACAACAAATAACAAGTGCTGGCAAGGATGTAGGGAACTCTCATACACTGTCGGTGAAAATGTAAGTTGATGCAGCCATTGTGGGAAATAGTATGGAGATTTCTCAAAAAAACTAAAAGTAGAACTACCATAAGAACCAGCAATTCCACTTTTGGATGTATATCTGAAAAAAATGAAAATAGTAATTGGAAAAGACACATTCACCCCAATGTTCATAGCAGCATTGTTTACAATTGCCAAGATACAGAAGCAACCTAAATGTTCATCAACAGATGAATGGATAAAGAAGATGTGGTATATATACACAATGGAATATTACACAGCCATAAAAAAAAAAAGAATGAAACTTTGCTATTTGCAGCAACATGGATGGATTTGGAGGGTATTATGCTAAGTGAAATAAGTCAGACAAAGGCAAATGCTAAATGATATCACTATGTGGAATCTAAAAAATAAAGCAAACTGGTGAATATAACAAAAAAAGAAACACTCAAAAAAAGAAACACTCACAGATATAGAGAACAAACTAGTGGTTACCAGTGAGGAGACAGAGGAAGGAAGGGCAATATAGGCATAGGAATTAAGAAGTACAAACTACTATGTATAAAATAAATAAGCTACAAGGATATATTGTACAACACAGGAAATATAGCCAATATTTAACAATAACTATAAATGGAATATAACCTTTAAAAATTGTGAATCTCTATTATGTCGTACAACCGGAACTTACAGAATATTGTACATTATACCTCAATAAAAAAAATTTCACATACAGAACATAAAAAAACACAAATATTACTGTGTCACAAGTTTGGCATTTTTTACATATTTTGATCATTTTATTTCAACATAATAGATTTTTTTGTAATCCTATGTATTTTGTTTTAGGCATTTAGAAACAATATTCTGATAAAGGGACCATTTACCTGACTGCCAAAGGGTCCATGGCATGAAAGAGCTAAAGAACCCCTGGTTCAGATATTTTACTTCCTTCTTGAAATTTAATAAATGCTTTGCTATTGGCTTAGCAGATATTCATCAGAGCAATGTCCCACATTGCAGCTTTGGGTTTTCAATGTTTTCAAAGTTTGGATTTATAAAAGGAGATCATTAGGGTTAAACAGAACAGAAGTTTAGTTACTTTCATTTTTAAACTCGTCTTTCACATATACTTTGGACATTTTTATCCCTATTCAATGTGAAAGGAAATTGGTCCCAAGTCTTTCTGTAGCAGAAGTGCCCAGATATGATGCATGAACTCAGCAGGTCTTGGACCTTGAACATATTTTATGATTTCGGGAGTTTCTCCCCTGGAAATGAGTTTTTCCTGCCATAAGAAGAGGTATAATCTCCTTTCTCTTTCTTTTTTCCCTTAAACTCTCTGAGCACAATTTAACCTCAATGAACTCCATTCTTAAAGATCAGATGCTTGCTCTTTGAAGAGTTTATACTTTTTTATATACAAAGCAAGTTAATTCACACTGTATAAATACTATTTTATGTTAAAACTTTTGCCAATGCATACAAATTTGCATTATTTCTTTAGACAATGTTTGATGGCTCTGGATTTAAATGTGAGGTGCATTTATTTCAAAGAAATAAACATGAAAAGGTGATTTTTTTGCTATTTAAACTCAGATGGCCAATTTATATTGCTCTGTTCATGATATTACCTAGCATTGTAGGTCAAGATCAATAAAAATTAAGCATAAGATAGACTGTTACAAATGGCTCTTATGCTGCTTTATTTTATGCGGATTTGGGAAAAGAATTGTAGGATGACACATTCAGAAAGAATTTTGTATGTGTGGGGTGTTTTAAATTTATGAATTTCTTAAAATTCTCCCATTACAAACAGCCTCTGGGCATATGTACACACTGAAGAAAGAAAAACAAGAAACTGGCCATGAACAGCAGACCCATAGGAAGTCATGGTCCAACCATGACATTTTCAGCCAGAGTCTTGGTCTACAGACTGCTAATTCCCATGGAATTCCAAGTAAGAACTTAGTCGTTTCTGTGTATGTCGATTTGACCCTCTAGCCATCTGAAAATGTGTGTTTTAAGGAATAATTGGGGAAGTGGGGGTCCCCAACAAAACTCATCTCTATCCTTTTTGTTTTTCATGTGATAAGTCACATGAATGTTAACATAGGGAAACAGTGCTACTTCAAGTACTTAACTCTCTAAAGTAAATGAGAATGATTTCAGCCACGAGCAAATTTCACAGAAGACATGTTCTTGAAGCAGTTGCTCCAATGAGATTCATTTTTATGGCTCACACAGTTTCATATCTATAATTAGATAAATTTATTTCTTTTTCAAAGAACCATTCTTTGCCTCAACTTACATGTTTCTTGATCACATATACCCTCACAAGAGATCCAGTATGAAAATTAAGGATAATTCAGACAACTCAAGTGCTCAAGATACATGGATGATACCAGTTTTGGTATCTCCTTCATGTTTTCATACACATGTACACAATAAAAACCAGTTAACTGCCATTTTTAAACCCTACAGAACCTATGGTAGAGATTAGGAGGTGGTTTTATGCCTTAGTGTTTTATCTAAAAACAATGGAGAGAATGGACTGGAGAACTCGAGGTTTGGGGGGGGCAGGGGGTGAAGGGGAAGCTGAGACGAAGTGAGAGAGTAACACAGACATATATATACTACCAACTGTAAAATAGATAGCCAGTGGGAAGTTGTTGTATAACAAAGGGAGTTCAACTCGAGGATGGAAGATGCTTTAGAGGACTGGGGCAGGGAGGGTGGGGGGGAGTCGAGGGAGGGTGGGAGGGGAATTGAGGGAGGGAGGGAATACGGGGGTATGTGTATAAAAACAGATGATTGAACTTGGTGTACCCCCAAAAAAATAATAAATAAAAAATAAATAAATAAACATTAAAAAAATTAAAAAAACAGGGTTTGTCTTGAAATCATCAAGACCTGGGTGTAGGTATATGTCACCGGATTAAGGAAGATTGTGACATCTGATATGCTAATGGCACAGAGTAACAGTGGAAGGTGCAGAATGAGCAGAGCATCAGAGCTGCAGTAATTCATGCATACTTAATTTATCTGGAATGTGGCTATGGTGATGGCCATGAAATTCTCCGAGGGTGAGTAATTTCCACAACAGCTCTTCAAGCCTGCAGATGATTTCACATTTTGAGGATGTGGGGGATAGTAGAGAAAAGACCTAAGGTTCTTGTTTTCCAAAATAAAAAGTAAGCTATTTATATTGAGGAAACCTGGAATGGATGGCAGACTTTTGAAGGAGAAAAAGACAAATCCTTTTCATGAGTCTCTTGTAGCCCTAAAGACGATCTGATTGGAACTTCCCTGTTGGTCCAGTGGTTAAGAATCCACCTTCCAATGCAGGGAGATGCAGGTTTGATCCCTGGCTGGGGAACTAAGATCCCACGTGCCATGGGGCAACTAAACCCCTGCAGTCAAGAGCCCGCAAGCCACAACTAGAGAGAATCCCTCACCCCACAATGAAAAGCCCACGTGTCGCAACAAAGACCCGACACAGCCAAATAAATAAATAAAATTTTTAATTAAAAAAATACAGATGATCTTATTAATAAAAGTTCATGCTCAGAGAATGGGAAAAAATTTTCACACTAGGATTTGGAATATCCAGTTAAATGTGTTCTGATATAGAGATCCCCAGATAAAAATACTACATAGCGTCCTTCTGAAAACTGTCATGTAGCTTGTGATTGCTTCCTTCCAGGTCTAGGAAGTCACCATTTGATTCACATATTAAATTAAGGGTGAATTTTAGTTTTCCCAATGATGAAGATACTAACTATATAAGCAAGACTGAGTTTGAAATATTTCCTAAGAAAAATTAAATGATTTATTTTGACAGACATATAAAATTTTAAGTGATAATATCAAGTCAGATATAATCCAGGTAGCCCATGTAAGATGTAATATATACAAGTTAGCCCAAATGCAGAGAAAATTTTAAAGGATATTTCAAAACACTAAATCCAAGAAGACATGCTATTAGAAAAACATGGATTTACAAACAATCAAAAACTCAGTATACTATTTTATCCCCTGCCCCAATTTTTAAGTACTCTCATTGTTAGTTGTAAACACTCTAAAAGCACAAGTTCTGAAAAGAAATAAATCAGAATTAAAATTCTAGAACTTCAAATCCATCCCAGTGTGAACTTGAGCAAGTAATGTAATTTTTCCAAGCCTAATTTTTGCTGTAAAATTGAACTAGTTGTATCTATTTCATGGGGTTCTGCAAGAATTAAATAAGCAAGTGTCTATGAGGTACTGAGCAAAATGCCTGCCAGTCAATAGCATATAAGCAATCATTAAAGGTTACCTATAATTATTTTAATTTCAATCACTGTATTACTAGTTTATTCAAGGCAGCTTATAAATATGCATGAAATACTTGATGAAATAAATACACAAGTAAATCAGTGCAAAAGGAAAACAAGGGTAAGAAAATAACATGAGGCCAGGAAGGAAGGAAGTACACAAAGCATGGGCTGTTTATTTCATTCATTCATTCAACAAATTTTTACTGAATAAATAAATGTGCTCAACTCTGTGCAGTGGGAACAAGACACATGAGCCTGCCTTCATGGAACATATGATTCTGTATATCTGGGAAAGATGAGAAATATATAAAATATCATTTGTATTTATTTATTTTTTATTTTTTATTTTTTTGGGGGTACACCAGGTTCAATCATCTGTTTTTATACACATATCCCCGTATTCCCTCCCTTCCTTGTAAAATATCATTTGTATTAAGGATTTAATAGTCGTTTTCTCCACATTTTTGATATGTTATCGTCAAATCACAGCCATGCCAATATAATTCTTAGGATGAATTTTCTTTCTAGGGTAGTTTATAATAATCTGCAACATTGTAAGAAATGTAGTATACATGCTTCCTCACTAGCATGATTAGAACGATGGAAGCATGTACATGCGTGTACACACACACACACACACAGAGCGTATGTGGGGTGAGTGTAGCATGCTTTGTCCTGTGTATCTCAGCATGGCCTCACCACCTGGGGATGGATCCTAGAGGGTCAGGGTTGGACATCCTGCATCCATCTGCCCTGCATCCATGAGCACTTGTCCCAATTTTCCTCTCCAGCTGTCATGTCAAAGGATCAGCACTACGCATCCAAGGGGATGCTCAAAGTGATTACTGAGGTGGAGGAAAACAACTTCAGACATTCTACTTATGTTTTGCAATATTAAAAAAGATAAGTGATACTTTGCTAATGTTTAATGTACAGATTGGCACTAGTGCCATCACTCAGCCTGTATGCCACGTGGGGTGACCTGAGAGAGGAAGAGAAGCGTCCCAACACAGTGGGGCTTGAAGGCAACACCTGTGTCCTGGCATCCACACGCAGCATACTGCAAAAGCCTGCAGTTCACACGTGCCAGACTAAACTGTTTAAGGGGTGACATTATCTGGCTTCAACTGAACCAAGTAACAAAATGGACAAGTGAATTAAAAAGTCTGGCACCCCCCCCACCCCCCCACCACCACCAGTATAAAGTAAAAAGTTTTTAAAAAAAAGTTCCCATGATCTCATTTCAGGGAAAGTATGGGCTTACCTGACAGGACTGGTAAGTTTTATTCATGACGCATCTTGTCATTAAAACAGTGTGAGAGTTAATTACAGTTGGTTAGTAGGTACCCAGCAAAGGTTGGGTAAGTGTGTACATATAGGAATAGATCTTTCTCCTCTCTTTGCTCCTGTTGTCAACTCTAAAGAAATTCTATAACCTGGTTACAAAAAAAAAAAGTCTGACCAAAAAAAAGCATGCATTGATGATAGTATAAATAATGAAAGTACAAGTGAACAATTAAAAAAAAAGAAAAGGTAGAACTGAGACGTCTCCTGTCCCCAATAAGAGCTCTTTGGAGTCACATCAGTAAAAACAATGACAATCTATAAACAGATCTGACGAAAGGGCCACCAACAAAATTAGACATGATCAAAACTCTTTGAAGGATGAGTTTTTATCCGTTATGTTGATCGATGACCTTCCCCTCAATGCGTATGATGGGCCCTGTGACATTATTTAATAATGGGTGTCAGTCATCACGATCAGCAAGGCACTTCAAACCTAAGCCTCAAGAACGTGAAATCCAAACTGTGATTTTTTTTCAGCAATTTTTAAAGTCACATAATACTCGATCAGGGCTTTCCAAAATGTCACTGAAACTTAATGGAAAAGGTTTTGAAGTCATTTTTTGAGGTTTCTTGTGTTATAATGAAAAAGAAGAATGTTTGGCACAGACAAATCATTTAAGGCCAAGATTACAGGGATACCAACACACTTGAAACTCAGACCCTGCCCCACTCAGAGCTGTAGCAACAAAGGGAAAGCCAGAAGCACACAAAGTTCCTGAGGAAGCCATTGAAGTGCCTCCTTTTTCAAAAATTAGCACTTTTCTATAACAGACTGTTTATCAGCTTTTCATGAGACGGAGTAATCGTGAAAAGCTTTGGTACCACAGAGGTTTCCTGATTGTAATTTCGAAAGTTTCTCAACTTAAAAAAGAGTTATATGTTTCTCTTTTACTACAACACAAATGTTCCAAATTTGTCAGCATTTTCTGTGATAACTAGTAGTTCTCAGCTGTATGCTACCTAGCAGATCTACATCATATATCTCTATGTATTTATATCTACCGGTGTATATATATATACACACATATATATGTATACATATATTTAAACTTCATCTATCCCTTCAAAATAAAGGTGACAGTTTAAAAATAACTGCGAAATGATAAAAAATACTTCAAGCTGTGAATTTCAAGCATTTGAAGTCAAAAGTTTAAAAATACGTTCATTGTTACATTGTGGAAGGAAAAAAAATGTATGTCACTATAAAAATTTAGATCTGTGCACTCAAATCTGGAAGAGAACTTTCTAATCTATTTTGAAATTTTCCAAATGAGAAACTTCAGGATTTTTAAGAAGTTTGTTAAAAATGTAAAACTTCAGCAAATTTTGATTGATTTGAAAAAAATTAAGTGACATCAGCCAAATTTCAACAAAAATATTGCATGATTGATGGGTGGAATTTAAAAATGAGTATCATACTTTAGAAAGCCCAGCCATGGACGTCTGTCTTTCATTTGAATCTATGCTTCTTTGAAAGGTTTTTTTCTTCCGGCTATGAAATCTGTTTCAACCAAGGATCAAAATAAACTGAACTTTGAGACAATTTTTAGATAACTGTTTCATAATATATTTAACCCATATTTTCAAAATAATGGAGCATGTTTGATCACACTGCTCTCACTAAAATGTAATTAGTATTAGCTAAGAGTTAAATATATTAATAATATTAATAATATTCTAGAAAGACCCTAGGTGGGTCACCTAGGGTGTTTGTTAAAAAATGAAAATTCCTGAGTTTCACCCCGGAACTACTGATTCATAATCTCTAGAGGTGCAGCTCAGGATTTTGCATTTTTCAGGTGATTCTTGTGCATGCTACAGTCTGCAAACCAGGGCCTCTGGGCAAGAAAATGGTGCCTGACTCTAAGCTATATCGTATGTTCTCCCTGTGCCCAGAGACCAAAGATTGAGTATAAAAGATCCATCCCCTTAGTTGACAACAATAAGCCCATTAGCCCATTCTCAGACTTACTAAGAACAATTGGCAGGGAAAGTAGCAGCTGTATGTCCAGGAGAAAGAGAACACATCACACATACCTGCCTAAAAAAGGAAAGAATTGGATTTATTAGGAGATTTTTAACTTTTCTAAAACTTTTGATCTCTAGAGCTCATGTCAATTTATGGATGATAACTTCTCCAACCATACAGATTCCTGTGGGCTAGTCAGAAGGCAAGACTATGAAATTCTGAACATAAAACAGAATATCTAAAGGATAACACAGTAAAGAAATGTACGAGGGTGAGTCAAAAATTATCTGCACTCCAGTTATATGAAAACTTCTGTAAATTCTGCAGTCAGAGTGCAGATAATTTTTGACTAACCTTCATACATATTAAAATAGGCATTTAAAAAAATACTAGTTTATCTCCAAGTAAAATTTCAAGGAAACAAAGTGTTTTTTATGTGGAAATTTTTGAGCAACTTGTAAATACATATTTTCCCCCATTTTAAAAATAAACCGGACTTTGCTTCAGTAATATAGAACCAAACATAGCAATTCCAGTGCTTCCCGAGTCCCTTACTGGCCTTATAACCACAAAGTCATATGCTTTGAGGATCTTACCTTACAATTTGAAGGAACATCTCAGCTTTCCTCGTCAAACAAAAACTTTCTGCATTTTCTTAGTCCTGTTCTGTGTCATCTGCCTGTCAAGAAAGCAGTTGCCTGTTTGATTGTTAATTGCCCTTGTTTTTTATTACAGAACACATTCGAATTTGGGTAAGTAACATGTTCTTCTTTGTAATTAGATATAGCGGTTAAAACATCTTTCAATTCACCATGCCATTTTCCTTTAATCAGCACATCAGCCGGGCTTTATGATGATGGAGGCATATCTGAATTTTTGCCACAGCAGTGCAGCTCAAAGAAAACTGTATTGTGAATATATGTTGTAATTGGAACGAAAGTCAAAGGTAGGAGTGCTTTTATTTTACAGGCCTGAAATGTGGCAATACGTGAAAGTAAAATGTGATACCTCAAGTATTTGTATCATCAAGATTCAAAGATTTTCTGTAGGCCTTAGGGCATTGATAGCTGTAGTTACCTGATGATCAAATACCAGGTACCTGTGAGAGGATTTATCAGTGAGAATTCTCCAGAACCTACTTAGTAGGGCAGATGGGCAAGCTAGAAATTCAGGCAGGAGTCAATGCTGCTAAGAGAATTTCTTCTTCTCCAGGAAACCTCAGTTTTTGCTCTTAAGGCCTTCAACTGATTGGAAGAAGCCCACCTACATTATCAAAGATGGTCTCCTTTACCAGTTTTTGCCAGTAACAGAATCTTTCTGATTAAAAAGCAGAATGTTGGGCATCCCTGGTGGCGCAGTGGTTAAGAATCAGCCTGCCAGTGCAGGGGACACGGGTTCTATCCTGGTCCAGGAAGATCCCACACGCTGCAGAGTAACTAAGCACATGTGCCACAACTACTGAGCCTACGTTCTCGAGCCCACGAGCCACAACTATTGAGCCTACGTGCCACAACTGCTGAAGCCCATGTGCCTAGAGTCTGCACTCCGCAACAAGAGATGCCACCACGAGAAGCCTGTGCACCACAACGAAAAATAGCCCCCGCTCACCGCAACTAGAGAAAGCCCGTGCACAGCAACAAAGACCCAACGCAGCCAATAAACAAATTAAAATATAAAAAAGCAGAATGTTAAGCACTTAGATGCTAGAGCACAGACTGCCTGGGTTTGATCCCAGCTCTGCCTCTTACCGACTGAGCAATTCTGGGCAGCTCCTTACCTCTTTCTGCCTTGGCTTTCACATCTATGAAAAGAGGACAGTAGTACCAACCACATGAGGGCTGGGTTTAAATGAGAAAAATGTATGTGACGCACTTGGATCCAAGCTTTGCACAAAGTACCCAGTTATCATTAGCCATGAATCTAAAATTCTACTTCCGATTTATAAAATGAGAAGAAAAGTCAGACATGAAGGGGTTATTGTGGGCACTAAATATGATGTTGAGAGTGGAGTGTTTAGCCTAGCCATGGCTCACTGGTAGATGTCTAGCAAATGCTGGCTGTCCAGCTGTCCACTCAAATGCAAGTTCCTAAGTGTAGGACCTGTCACCCCTCCTTGCCACTGTATCCCCACCCCCCAACATGTGTCAGGCAGTTGAAAACGTTGAGAAAGACACAATATTATCTACAACCAAAGGCCATGCCTCACAGGAATTAACACTCACTGGAAAAGAAGGGAGCTAGACTCCATCACGGTGAGCAAATGCAGAAAGCACCCCATTTACTGAATTTTAAAAAAAAGGGGGAAAAACCCATTATTTTCCTTCATACACACATTTTAAACATATGTATTTCTCTACTTTTGTTATGGCTCCTCAGACAGCGGAAATAAACCCAAACACAGCACTTAGAGAGGAGTGCCTAGGGTGAGGTCTCTTAGTGAATGGCCCGAGGGCCAAATTCAGACACTCACCTGTTTGCCTATGGCCCCCCCAGTCAAGAATGGCTCTGACAGGTGAACTTTTGCAAATGATTTGATGATGGACAGCTAACTTTAAACCCTAATTAAATGAAATATTATCCCCCGCCCCCCAAAAATCTCATTTTTCTCATTAGTAGACCTGCATTACAAAAATGACACGCAGTGATTGTGGTGATTATATTTTTAATCTTGCCAATTAAAAATCTGTGGAGGGACTTCCCTGGCAGTCCAGGGGTTAAGACTCCATGCTTCCAGTTCAGGAGGTCTGATCCCTGGTCGGGGAACTAAGATCCCACATGCTGCGTGGTGTGACCAAAAAAAAATCTGTGGAAAATGTGTTCTCTCTTGTGACATGAGTGCCTACTTAATATCCTTGATTTTGCCTGTCAGCCTGCAAAACCTAAAATGTTTATTCTCTGGCCCTTCACAGAAAAAACCTTGCTGTCAGAGAATCTATCTTGTGACTTTTTCTTCCCAACAGCTGGTTACCATGAACTGCATGCTCCTTGCTGACAGCACATCCACTTTGCAAAGGGGGAGCATATTGGGGTCTCAGAACACTTAAACCACAGGAGAAAACAAGTGCTGTGCCTTGGTAGTTTTAAACTAAGGAAACTTTACTCACCCAATTCCAGTCCCACGCACTTAGGCGTGAAATATATTTATAAAGCCATGTGATCAGAAACATTGTGTAGTGTCTTATGGTCGTGGGAAACAGGGTTGCCTTGTTGCCTAAATGGACCCTTTCTTTGGGAAGAAGCTATCTCATATCACATGGTTAAAAGTTAACTTCCAGGAACCTCTACTGAGGTTCAGGAGGCTATCATCTTCTAATTTATTTCACTTATGTATTTAAAATGTCACCTTTTCCCAAGAGCACTTAAAAGTACACTCTACTTCAGTTTCATGCTGGATTAAGACATTTTGGCTGTTGACAGTTCTTAAATGATGAAAGCTCATAATTTCAACCAGCTTCAAACATTAAAACTCTATTAAACAAAAACATGAGCTTATTCTCTGTAAGGGAAGACAGCTCTTGCCCAATTAAAATTTTGGAGCTCTGAAGTCTGAGGGGAAGAGAAATTACAAAGTCCTTTATCAAGATCCTTATGATTCAAACAAGATTCTTCCTGGAAACTCAAAAATCAGGATCTATGCCACATGGCGGGGGGAGAAAAGCAGCACTAAAAAGAGCTAGAAATTTTTAGCAGTCTCCAGTGAAATGGTGTGTGTATGTATATACATATATATATATACACAGAGAAAGAGAGAGAGATGGATGTAAGGGTGAGTCAAAAATTATCCGCGCTCTGGCTGTAGAATTTATTTTAACTTTTAGAAAAGACAAACACATCATTTTTTGACATAATCTCCTTGCTTTTCAATACACTTTGTCCATCTGTCAACAAACTTTCGTGTTCCCTAATTAAAAAGATGTACCCCCCCCCAAAAAAAATAAAATATAAAAAAAATTTTTAAAAAAATTAAAAATTAAAAAAAAAAAAAAAAATGTTCCAGGCTGAGCTGCGAGCCATGAATGCACTGCTGTCTTCACTTCTTCATCAGAAGTGAATCTTCATCCTCGTAGGGCTGCTTCAGGGGACCAAACAGGTGAAAGTCTGATGGAGCAAGATTAGGACTACACGGAGGATGTTTCAACATCTCAAAGAGAAGATTTTGCAGAGTGTCAACAGTGTGGGCAGAAGTGTGCAGACATGCACACTCTCAGACCACAAAAAAACAAATCACTGCACACTGCTCTTATTTCATGCAAATCACAAGTGGGGCATCTGTTTTTGCTCGCACCCCAGTTACAAATGAACTGATGTAACATGTTCATACTTGCACAGCAGTGACTGGGGGAGACAAAAGCCTTGAATGGAGAGTGCTGATAAGACAATGCAGCCAATAGAAGTTTTAATATAACCAGAGGGTGGATAATTTTTGACTCACCCTCATACATACATATATATACATGTATATATGTGTATACATATACATATATTCATATTAACAAAATATCCTAAAACATGTCAGACTATGAGAGACATGAATGCAGAAGTGCAGAAAGAGAAATGCAGTACCAGATGGGCCCTGCTTGTGTTTTGTCTGTAGAAAGTGAGTAGGAAAATGAGATTGGAGGCCAATTGTGATACCCCATGCTGTCAGATCTGCAGATGATAAGGGAACACGGCAAACACTGCTCTCCCCAAATAGAAACTCTTCACTTATAGAAGCCGTAGGTCGTGACCTCCTGGGTTTCTGCCTTCTTATGTATCATCCATTCCTAAAATTACCCTCCGCTTCTGCCTGCAGGGTCCATGCTGGGAAAAGAAACAAAGAGGTTTTGACAATTCTTAAAAAGTAGAAAACGAAAGAAGCAATGTCTTTGCCTGCTGTTTTTTTTTTTTTTTTTTTTTTTTCTCTTTTTTTTTTTTTTTCCTTTTCACCCATTTGGACAAGGAACATCAGATTCTATACATAGATAGTTACAGAGAACTTATTAATACATCCAAGTGTTTAAACAATTTTGGGGGGCTTAACATGTCACAAACACCCATAAATCTCTTTAAAAAGGCAAATATAAATTTCTCACCACAAAAATTCAAAATACATATTTGAACTAAATAATGTAAACTGTCAAAAGACCTTTAATGGTGGCTTTCATTGACTTGAAGTTCTCATAAAAGGATCCATATAACTCCATCACTTCTATAACAACTTTTACTACAGAAAGAAACAAAATCAAAGAGAAACCACAGAACCACAAGTCGTAAAGATGAAATTGACCTTGAGACATTAATTACTCCCTCCCTCAGCTGTTCCTGCCCCCTCGACAGCCCCCTCGACATTTACCGTGCACCACAACCCAAAGAATATCTTTCTTTTTAAGCCTCAAAATATGAGATACCACAAATTTCCAAAACAAGCAGTTGCCTCTCACAGAAAATGTGACTTACAAGTGACCTATGTATATAAATGGCCACTTCCTGCCCCTTTTGATTTCATACTCACAGGTAGCAGGGCTAAACCTTCTTAAGGAACCCCTCAGCCCCCTCACCCTTGTTGGGAAGACCCTCCCCCATCTCACAACTCTCCTCCAGCCATTAATGTACCAATTCTCATGGGAGCATTTTCCTAGCAGAAGTCACTGGAGTCCCTGACCCTATTCCCAGTACACAAACCTCTGCCTTGCTCCTTCTTCAAGCCTTCAATTTTATCTAAATTAACCAAAAGTAGGATGGGAAAAGCACCAAAATTAAAAGGCATGTATTTATAAACATATAAATATACAAATGCACAACATACACATATGCATATGTAAAAGATTCATAGATATACCTTTATGTGTATTAGTTGCAAGTGAAATGTATAGATACAGATAAACATATGCATAGGGAAGAAAAATTCTTGACATGTAAAGCCAGATAGAAATTGTAGTAGGTACAGCTGGTGCCCCACCAAGATCCTCATTACTGAACTGGTGCTTCCACCCCCTGGTTGTGATGAGGGCTGATAGTTCAGGGCTGTACCCTTCTTCATCAAATTACCCCTAGCTAAAGGAGAGGCATTGCCCAAAGATGCCAGATTGTTAGAATCACAAACAAAAGGTCTGCTCCCCTTCTTCAAGGTGGGACAACTCTTGGTGTCTTTCACATCCCAGAGTGCCATGTGGGATCAGCTAAAGCCACATTTTACCTGGCTTCTGTCTCACTCTGCTACACTTACTCCCTGCCAGTGTCCACTGGAGAGCAGTGCTTCAATAAATCAGTTATTCAAGAATTCCTGTCTCTGGTTTGGCATCTAAGGAATCCAATCAAAGCCAGGGAGCAGCAGAGGAAATGACCAAATATAAAATCAGAAGAAAGGATATGAGTTCATACATACAAAATCATCTGCTACTTTGGGAGTTTACTAAAGAACATGTCAACTGGAGAAGAATCGCACACTGGAGGTATTCCTGCTGTTGTTCCCAAGAGGGAATTGGACCTAGGGTGGAATTGTAGAGGAAACACAAGTGCTAGTTGGGGGAGAGGGTGGTGTCATGGTATGTTGCGCTGTGAAGGACAGAAACCCACCCAAGTTGGTTAAAATTAACGGAAGTGGTGGTGGTGGTGGAAATGAAGATACAGATTTATGGAATCCAAAGAAATCCAAAGAAAATTCTTTTTGATGCTTGACAGCCTCAAAAAGAATAAAGTAAAGGAGAGCACTAGGACCTCAGCAGGATTTTGTGTATTTTTCCTTTCACGTACCACCAGATGCTGTTCCACTCATTTTTAACAATATCTGGCTCAGGCATTTCAAGTCTCAAGTAAAACCTCATCGGATTCTAGGAAGATGGCTGAAGTGGCAGCGACAGGTTTGGAATCTTCCTAAATCCCTATGCAAAAACTAACAGAGCAAGTGAAAACAAAACCAAAAGCCCCTGGACATTTACAATAAAAGTAAGTGACAAGAATAAATGGATAAACCAATTATGATATGTATCTACAATGAAATATTCCTCAGCCATAAAAAGGAATGAAGTAAGGATACATGCTACAAAGTGGATGAACCTTGAAAAAATTATGCTAGGTGAAAGACACCAGAGACAAAAGGTCACAAAGTGTATGATTCCATTCATATTAAATGTCCAAGATAGGCAAATTTACAGATTGAAGGCAAATGGTGGTTGCCAGAGGCTGGAGCCCAAGTGGAATAGGGAAAGATTGCTTAATGGCTGTGGGATTTTCTTTTGGAGTGATGAAAATGTCTTGAAAGTAGATAGCGGTGATGCTTGCCCCACATAGTTTGTGTACTAAATGACATTGGATTGTATACTTTAAAGTGGTTAATTGTGTGTTACATGAATTTCACCTCAATTAGAAAAAGATATTCCCAGCCAATGCACCAAAAAAAAAAGAAAGAAAGAAAGAAAGAAAGCAAGAAAGAGAAGAAAAGAGAGAGGAAGGAAGGAAGGAAGGAAGGAAGGAAGGAAGGAAGGAAGGAAGGAAGGAAGGAAGGAAAGACAGAAAGAAGAAAAAAAAAGAAAAAACAAAACTGTGACAAGGCAGTCCTACACCCCAAAATCTAAATGGATGGGGCCTAATTGCCAGCAGCCTCTAGATCTGTATGTTATGGTTGTCTGGATGAAAGCAATGGAGCATCTGACAAAACTGGGAAGAGGAACATATCAAAAAGTAAACAGATTTCCCTGGGAAATGTGGAGGGTCCATTTGAAATCCACAGCGGGAAGGGGTCATGCCTACGCCACCAGTGGATCCAAACATAGAGCTGTCCAAGGAGTCCTGAAGAAGCTGGGACAGTGCAGCCCCTGTGAACTCTCACAACTGGCCCCCAGGCTACCTTTCAGGACAGAGGTGCAACCTGAAGAGAAACTACTAGAAGAAGAACAAAACTGAACAGAACAGGAGCAATGGAGATGAGGGAAAGAAATGGTTCAGATAAAAAGAGGCAAGAGGAAGAACAGCCAGGAAATCTCAGAAAACAAGCCGCTATTTTATTTAACACATGAAAAAAGAAAGGAGAGGGAGCTTCGTAGATTTGAAAAGCTTGCTGAAATTGGTTTTTGTCTAAAAGTTCAGAAAAACCAAATTCGTGTAAAAAATGAGTAACTGAAAAGATTAAGGTCAAATCTCCTACAAAAGTGCCACAAGAAAAAAAAGAGAGTGGGAGAACAGTAACATCCAGCATGACAGAAAGATGTGCTCAAAAACCAGATCAAAGCTGTAATGGACTGTTTCAAAATGAGCTGGAAGATATTATGAAAACAACCAAGACATAAACCAGCATTAGAAAAACTCAAAAGTTATGTGGCAGAATTCAAGAAAGAATTCGAAACAAAGGGAAAAAATATATTAAAGCTGAAGACTAAAGTAGATGAATACGAGACAATAAACAGAATAAATAATGCTTTATGAGAAATAGAAGGTAAAAAAGAAAAAAATTTTGTTTTTTTTTAATTTAAATTTTTTAATTTTTTTAGTCTTTTGATTTGTGTTTTGGTTTTGGGAGGGGTTTTCTTCACCCATTTTGCTTACTCCCACCCCCCACCATAGAAAACATTTTAAATTAAAGGTATGGCCACGAGGCACATGAAAAGCTGCTCAACATCACTAATTATTAAAGAAATGCAAATCAAAACTACAGTGAGGTATCACCTCACACCAGTCAGAATGGGCATCATCAGAAAATCGACAAACAGTAAATGCTGGAGAGGGTGTGGAGAAAAGCAAACGCTCTTGTACTGCTGGTGGGAAAGTAAATTGATACAGCCACTTTGTAGGACACTATGGAGGTTCCTTGCAAAACTAAAAATAGAACTACCATATGACCCAGCAATACCACTACTGGGCATATACCCAGAGAACATCATAATTCAAAAAGACACATGCACTCCAATGTTCATTGCAGCACTATTTACAATAGCCAGGACATGGAAGGAACCTAAATGTCCATCAACAGATGAATGGATAAAAAAGATGTGGTATATATATACAATGGAATATTACTCAGCTGTAAAAAGCAATGAAACTGGGATGTTTGTAGAGACATGGATGGACCTAGAGACTGTCATATAGAGTAAAGTGAGTCAGAAAGAGACAAACAAATATCATATATTAACACATATATGTGGACTATAGAAAAATGGTACAAATCAACCAGTTTGCAATGTGGAAATAGAGACACGGATGTAGAGAATAAACATATGGACACCAAGCGGGGAAAGCGGGGAGGGTTGGGGGGAGAATGAATTGGGAGATTGGGATACCAAATTGTACACTCTAAATATATGCAGTTTATTGTAAAAAATTAAAAATTAAAAAAAATACAAAAAGAATAAAATAAAAAATTAACGGTAAATGAAGTAAGAGATAAAAAGGATTTGAGAGAACATGACAGATATTGAAGACAAAGTCCAATTTACAGACAAAGTCCCTTTAAAAATAAATAAAGGAATAGAATAAATACTCTAAAATTCTAATTCCAGAAAATTTTCCTGAAATTTAGAAAAAAATGTATAATTCTCAAGTTCATGAGAATATTGGACCAGGACAATTGACAGTAAAATGTATTCTAGTAAAATTCCTAGACTTTAAAGAAAAAGAAGAAATTTGAGGAGCATCTAGGCTAAAAACAAACAAACAAACAAACAAAAAACCCACACATGATTTATGAGAAAGAAAATGAGAGTCTTGTCAAAGTTTTTAACAGTAATATTTATGGGAGAAGAAATGGACTAATATACTTAAGCTTCCCAAGGAACGAAACTGTGAGATAAGGATTTTGTATCCTGCAAAGCTATTTTCAAGTATAAGAGGCAAAAAACAACTATTACCAACAATTCAGGGAGTATTGTTCCCATGAGCCCTTCTTATGGAATCTACTAAAAACAAACTTGAGACAGCCAAAACGATAAGAAAGACATAAACATGAGGACTACTAGTGAGCAAACAGAATGTTACAGAACACAGACTAAGTGAGCATTCCAAGGGAGAAAGTCTAGGAAATAAATGGCTTGGCTTCCTAGATGGCAGAGTGATTAAGAATCCGCCTGCCAATGCAGGGGACATGGGTTCGATCCCTGCTCCAGGAAGATCCCACATGCCGCAGAGCAACTAAGCCTGTGCACCACAACAATTGAGCCTGCGCTTTAGAGCCCATGAGCCACAACTATTGAGCCCATGTGCTGCAACTACTGAAGCCCATGGACCTAGAGCCCGTGCTCTGCAGCAAGAGAAGCCACAACAATGAGGAGCCCGCACACCACAATGAAGAGTAGCCCCCACTCACCGCAACTAGAGAAAGTCCGCGCACAGAAAAAAAGACCCAACACAGCCAATAAAATTAATCAATTTAAAAAAAAGAAAGAAATGGCTATATATCTGACAATGAAAACACAGTGCAGCATAAAGAAGTGGGAGAATGAAGACAGCACACACTAAATAATAATAGCGATAACTGTCTTCAGTAATCAGAATGGTGAAAATATCGTTGGCATTGTTATTCTGAGATTATTGTATGAATAATGTAGGGTAAAGCAAATGTAGAATTCTAATTCTATCATCCTTTATACTCTTAGGAAAGGAGAAAAATATTTCATATAGGAGGAGTTAAGTAAAGACCCTGTATTCCTAAATTTAAATTGGAAATTTCACTATGAATTTACAAGGTTATGTGTGTATATGTGTATGTGATATGTGTGTACATGTGTGTACATATGTATATGTGTTTACATGTGTGCACGTGTGTATATATATGGGTGTATGTGTGTGTGTCTGTATGTGTGTATCTCTGTGTATGTATGTGTGTGTGTTATTTTTTTCTCTCCTTCAGCTCTGGACACTGAAAATATCCAGAAAAAATGATCAACCAAAGATCAATGAGGACCCCCCAGATTGTGGTCTTACAGTACTATTTCACACTAAAAGAAACCAGAACTTCTTGGAGAAATGGTTTATTCTTGGGCTGAAGATAGAATTATACAGGATTAGCCAAGGACCTCTTGACATACCAGAGAGTGAGGATGGTATCAAGGACTATTAGGGTAACATCAAAGGGAATCAGGAGCCTAACTGAAGAAAAAGGCCAATCTGAACTTCAACAAAAGTAAGAACTGCAGTGGTTTGAAGTCTATCAAATATGTCTAAATCCATGAGATTATAATATTTAAAACCATATTATTAGTCATCTGAGATGACAGGAATCAAATTCATTGTCTTAAAAACTGAGTAGGGGCTTCCCTTGTGATGCAGTGGCTAAGAATCCACCTGCCAATGCAGGGGACACGGGTTCGAGCCCTGGTCCAGGAAGATCCCACATGCCACGGAGCAACTAAGCCAGTGTGCCACAATTACTGAGCCTGCACTCTAGAGCCTGCGAGCCACAACTATCAAGCCCATGTGCCGCAACTACTGAAGCCCGTGCGCCTAGAGCCTGTGCTCCACAATGAGAAGCCTGTGCATCGCAAGGAAGAGTAGCCCCCACTCACTGCAACTAGAGAAAGCTCACATGCAGCAATGAAACCCAACTCAGACAGTAAACAAAAAAATAATTTTTTTTTTAAAAATTGAGTAAATAAAAGGAAAGAATCACATATTTTTCTTGTCTTTTCTGTATGAACTATACCACTGAGTAGAGGAAGGCAAGCATCTCTTTATAAAATTATTCTAGCTACTAAATGAAAGCAAAATAATAAAATTATAATTAACACAATGCAACTAGGCATTGCATATTAATAGCTCCTAACATCAAAAAAGCAAAACAAATATGATGGTCCTTTTTGTAAATGAAACACCACCACCTATACTGTTTTCAAAGAGAAGGAACCTGAGTGTGATCTAGCACCTGCATCTCAGAAAAGACAGAGGACAGATAAATGTGCAATCAGCAGAATCCAGATGGAGGGAAATTCTACAGGTCAAACAGCCCAGATTCTTCAAAAGATAAATTGCAAGGAAAAGAAAGGGTCTGAGGGATTACCTGGAAATAGACTCTGAGTCAGAGACTTGTGTGCAGAAGGTTCATTGGGGAGTAAACTAAAGAACCATATCTGTAAGGAGATAAGGGAAGCAGGATCAGGCAGAGGGGGGAGCTGAGCTATGGGCTAGTCATAACAGACACAAACCTAATGCCACAGTGGAGCGCTGGAGCTGGGTGGCCCTTCATAGTCATTCACATTGACAGAAGAGGACCAAATCAGGCAGGCAGGCAAAGTTTTTTTCCACACGAGCTGCCCCAGTATGGTCACTTACTTTATCAAACCAACAAGGAAAATCTCTACAATGAATCTGCTAACAAAACAGTCGTCTACAGTCTATAATGTAACAATCACAGAAGTGACACTCTGTCACCTTTGCCGTATTCTATTGGTTCGAAGCAAGTCATAGGTCTCTGCTGAATGGGAGAGGATTATACAAAGTCATGGACACAAGGATCCACAGTGCCCCCGGCAGCTGGATGTATGAGTGCCTCAGTCCTGAGAAAGGAACTGGAGGGACCACCACAATATCTATTTTAAGGAGCAAACTGTAGGTTAAAAGAGACTTCTAGATCTGAGAGACTTCTAAGGTTTTTGGTTTGATTTGGTTTTAATGAGCAAGACTAAACCATAGTGTCTAGAAATGCACAATTTAGTAATAAAAGAGAAGAGGAGCTCAAGAAAGTGATAAATATAAAAGTGAGGATAGTTATTGGGATTGGGCAAATGAAGGACTTCAGAGTTGGCTGGCAAAGTTCTATTACTTGATCTGGAGGGTAGTTTTAAAGGTATTTGCCTTATAATTTACTAAGCTGTGCATTTGTGTTCTTTTTTTTTTAATCAGTATTTTATTTTAAAACTTAAAGGTTAAGGAAAAAAATCCCAAGATAGAAATATGACTAATCTAGCTGAGGCAATTGTCCAGTCTCTTGAATCAAGTGGTGGCTAGAGAATGTAACAAAACATTGAAAAACATGGCCGCCCAAGCCCACCCTTTTTAGCAGGGCTATAGCAAATGGCCAATTTCAATAAAGGATGAGTGAGCAGGAAAGAATGAGCAGGACCTCTTACAACTCCAAACATTTTATCTTTGGTAGAGGCAAGATGAAAGAAGTAGTGTCCAACAGTCACACTTCCAACTTAGAAGCCCTGTTCATTTAGAGTAATTGAGGTCAAAACATGTAGATATTCCTTAACGTTACCCAAGCAGCCATGTGGATGATGGAATAAAGCTTTGTCAAAACTTTTTTGGTACCATGGTAATAAGAGGTTATACCAGTGAGAATGTTATTTGGCTATAAGCAACAGAATCAATCTCAAACTGGCTTAGACAAAAAGGAACTTTAATCCCATGTAACAGAAAGTCTGAAGCTGAATAAACCTTCAGGGTTGGTTGATTCAGCAGATCAATGATAGCAAGAGGAATCCAGGTCCTTTCCTCCCCTCTCTTTTGCCCATATCTCATGCCACCCACAGCTGGATCAAAATGGCCAAATTAGCACCAAACATCACACCATGAAACAATGTCAGGAGGAAGAAGATGTGTCTGTCTCTTCCTTTGACTTTTTCTGGGGAGGCAAAAATTTCCCTGGAAACCAACTGATACACTCCCTTTCATTGAGTCACATGCTTAGTTTTTTTTGTTTTTCTATTTTATTTTATTTTATTTATTGGGTGCATTGGGTCTTTGTTGCTGCATGCGGGCTTTCTGTAGTTGTGGAGGAGAGTGGTGGCTACTCTTTGCGGCAGTGCATGGGCTTCTTGTTGCGGTGGCTTCTCTTGTTCCGGAGTACGGGCTCTAGGCACGTGGGCTTCAGTAGTTGTGGCACATGGGCTCAGTAGTTGTGGCACACATGCTTTGTTGCTCCACGGCATGTGGGCTCTCCCTGGACCAGGGCTTAAACCCATGTGTCCTGCATTGGCAGGGGGATTCTTAAAACCACTGCACCACCAGGGAAGCCCACATGCTTAGTTATAAATAAATCATCACCAAGGGACATTAGATCCCTCTAGACCAACCACACCCACCCTGGAGCTGGGGTGGGAGGGCAGGGGAGGAGTCACCATTTCCAGAGACCACACAGCCGTACAGGTTGACTAAATATGCAAATAATATCACAGTTGTATTAGGAAGGAAGGAGGAAACAGATGCTGGGGTGGCCATTAACAGTGTAACTAACAAGCAATCAGCAAGTGCACCACATAAATAAATCCTCCATCCGTGAGCTTTGTTCCTTAAAAGGCTCAATTATTGGCCACAGAACCTTAGCAGACATGTGGAGAAAGAAAAGTGTTTTACTAACTCCCTATAAGGTCCCTGCCCCTAGCCTTCCTTCAACCACCACTGGGTCAGCAGATCCCCCACCCCATCGCTCCCATATTTCCCATATGCCCATCCCTGCCTCAGTCCCTGGAATGTCTCCTTCCAGTAATCAGGGAGAATTTAGGGACCATAACACAAGGCCCAAGTTTAGTCAGTCCTGATATTCATCTGCCATTCTATGAACCCTCACAAACATCCTTTCTCCAATAAATCCTACGAAGCCAGGCATAAGGCCCTGCTACTAATGGCAAAAATTATGAGCTTTGGAGTCAAATAAATATGGGTTCAAAATCTAGATCACCTTTACTTACCATCTGTGTAACGTTGCACAGATTTCTTTTTTTTTGGCTAAATTATAATTACCATGTTATATTTCTTTCAGCTGTATAACATAGTAATTCAGTACTCTTCTACAATATGAAATGATCACCACAATAAGTCTAGTTGCTATCTGTCACCATCGAGGTTACTACAATATTATTGACTATCTTCCCTATGTGTACATTTCCAGCCGATACTTTATTTTATAACTGGAAGTTTGTACCTCTTAATTCCTTTCATCTATTTCTCCCATCCTCCACAGCCACCTGTTTGTGCTCTGTATCTATGAGCCTGTTTCTGTTTTGTTTGTCCATTTGTTTTCTTTTCTAGATTCCACATATAAGTGAAATCGTGCAGTATTTGTCTTTCTCTGTTTATTTCACTTAGCATAATATCCTTAGGTCCATCCATGTTGTTGCAAATAGCAAGATTGCCTTCTTTTTTATGATTCCATTGTATATACATCTTTTTTATCCATTCATCCATTGATGGGCATTTAGGTTGCTTCTATATCTTGGCTATTGTAAATAATAGTGCAATGAACATAGGGGTGCATATATCTTTTCAAATTAACGTTTTTGTTTTCTTCAGATAAATACCTAGAAGTGGAATTGCAGAACACATGTTAGTTCTATTTTTAAATTTTTTGAGAAACCTCCATACTGTTTTTTGTAGTGGCTGCACCAATTTACAATTCTACCAACAGTGCACAAGAGCTTCCTTTTCTCCACATTCTTGACAACATTTGTTATCTCCTGACTTTTTGATAATAGCCATTTTGATAGGTGTGAGGTGATATCTCATTGTGGTTTTAATTTGAATTTCCTTGATGATGAGTGATGTTGAGTATATTTTCATGTGTCTATTGATTATCTGTACGTCTTCTCTGGAAAAATGTCTATTCAGGTCCTATGCTCATTTTTTAATTGTTTTTTTTTTCTTTGATGTTGAATTATGTGAGTTTTTTATATATTTTGGATATCAACCCCCTATCAAATTTATTGTTTGTGAACATCTCCCATTCAGTTGGTTGCCTTTTCATTTTGTTGATGTTTTCCTTTGCTGTGCAAAGGCTTATAAGTTTGATGTAGTCCCATTTGTTTCCCTTGACTGAAGAGACATATCCAAAAAAATATTGCTAACATTAATGTCAAAATGCTTACTGCCTATGTAGGAGTTGTATGGTTTCAGGTCTTATATTTGTCTTCAATCCATTTTGAGTTTATTTTTTGTACATAGTATAAGAAAGTGGTTCATTTTCACTGTTTTGCATATAATTGCCCAGTGTTCCCAACAGTATTTATTGAAGAGACTGTCTTTTCCCCATTTTATATTCTTGCCTTTTTGTCATAGCTTAATTGACCATAAAAGCATGGGTTTATTTCTAGGCTCTTTGTTCTGTTCCATTGAGTTATGTGTCTGTTTTTGTATAAGTACCATACTGTTTTGACTACTATAGATTTGTAGTATTGTTTGTATCAAGGAGCATGATACATCCTGCTTTGTTCTTCTTTCTCAAGATTGCTTTGTCTATTTGGGGTCTTTTGTTGTGCCATATAAGTTTTAGGATTATTTATTCTAGTTCAGTGAAAAATGCCATTGGTATTTGCATTTAATCAGCAGATTGCTTTAGGTAGCATGGGCATTTTAAGAAAATTAATTCTTCCAATCCAGGAGCACTATGTATCTTTCCTTTTATTTGTGTCATCTTCAATTTCTGTTATCCATGTCTTATAGTTTTCAGTGTACAGGTCTTTTGCCTCCTTTATTAAATTTATTTCTGTGTATTTTTTACGCAATTGTAAATGGAATTTTTTTTTCATTTCTCTTTCTGATAGTTTGTTATTAGTGTAGAGAAATGCCATGGATTTTTGTTTATTAGTTTTGTATCCTGCAAACTTACTGAATTCATTTATTATTTCTAACAGTTTTTGGTGGAATCTTTAAGGTTTTTTAAATATAGTATTATGACACTGGACACATTTTTTACAATTGGAGATGATAGTATCTGCCTCCTGGAATTGTTGTGATAATTAAGTTAATTTAAATTAAATAAAGCAAGTGACATGCTTACCAAAAATGCCTGGCACAAGGGAGCATTTGATAAAAGTTAGCTTTCATTATCACTTTTTCCAAGAATTTGATTTGTGCTAATAAAATCTGCATGCTGCTATTTCAAAGTATAACCACTCCTCCACACATCACTAGCTGAACTTTTGGGGTTTTTTTTTTTACGGCAATAGCAATGATTTAATAAACGTATTGGGAATTTTTCTCCTAAACTAGTATTTGGCTATTTATCCATCACTCCCTATCTTAGTTTTATCCATCTATTTTATTTTTCTCCCCTAAATCTGTTTATCCCATCTGAAAAGTGAATATTTAAATTATAATATGCCAAAGATACAGTCCATTATAGTTTATTGCACTAAAAGAATAAATGACAATTTCATGATCTGAAATGATACTTATTAATGTGGATGATTTCAAATCTTAATTGTGTATGGCTGATATTCGCAATAAGAGTAAACAAAACTGAATTTTGATCATGAACAGAACTAATCCACAGAGGAGCGATGGAGCAGAGCTATGTTTGATAATTCTAGCTTGTACACAACCTGCACAGCCATATGGGCAGCCATGGGCCCAAGATACTTTCATGTCTCTTGTGGACCATTTCAGTAACTTCCTGTCTCCACTCTTGCTCCCTAGAGTCTATTCACACAACAGCCATTGCAATCTTTTAAAAACAATAATTAAAATTCTCCAGTGTCTTCCCTTCATGTTTAGAACAGAATTCAATGTTCCTACTGTGACCAGCAAGGCCTCCCATGATCTGGACCTTTCCAGATTAGACGCATGTCCTCTCCTCTCTCCCCTTCCACTTTTTCCCAGCTGAATTTATCCTCTAACACACCAGCGCTTCCCCTTCACATTGCCATCACATTTTCTGACCCTTTGCCTAGAATCTTTTTCCCCCAGATCACCACATAACTAATTCTTTCCTGTCATTCAAGTCTCCTCAAATATCACCTGCCCAGACACACTGGGTCTAACCCCCTACCTAAAAGTGCACCCCCAACCCTAATCTCTTATCTTGCTTTATTTTTCTCCTTACCATTATAACTTGACCTCGCATTTATTTATTGTCTGTCTCCTCTCCTAGAAGGTAATCTTCACGAAGGTAAGCACTTTGTTTTGCACCTCTCTACATCCCCGGCTCCTAGACACATCTATCACAGAGTAGACATTCCGTTAATGAATTTATACTACAGTGGTGAAAGTTGGTCACAACACAATCATTGTGATCTTTTGCAGACAGTTGGGAACCATCCTTATTGACTTACAATGGTTGCAATATAATGTTGTTAATATAGATGATGTTGTTATTATTCTTAAAAGCCTTTGAAGAGTGCCACTGAAATTTCTGATGTTCAAAACAAACACAAAGGGTTTCTAAATCAATCTACGAGTGCAATGTCAAAGAAATTATTAACAAAAAGAGTTAGATAATCTGATACATCAAAATAAATACATACTCAATGTACTGTGCTTTTGCAGTAACTTAATCAGTATTAAAAATATGCTTTTTTTACATTCATGGGAATAGGCTGTGGAAATAAATGACCATTAATGGGCACCAATGAAAATCAGAGAAACACTCATGTTATAAGATTTATGCATGTTTTCAAGTCATAGAAAGGAAAAATGTCAGCTTTCAACTCTTAGCTTTCCAGTAAAAGGATATAAAACAGCAGGGTAATTATGTTCTGCAGATGTTGTGCTAATAATTTTCCCATTGCATATGAACTCAACGGGGTGGTAGGGGGCGGGGGGCAAAGAGGGCATTGATATATTCCCATATTCAGTGGTATTAGTTCATAAAGAAGGGTAAAACACGTTCTGCTATACTGCATGTACTCTCAGAGTTAATTCCCAATGAAAGAAGAAACCCACGGTCTTTATAGCCAGATAATATCATAAGTGACAAATTCCTTCAAACTATTCACCATACTTGATTCAAACGGTTTTTTTCTTCTTTTTCTGCCCATAACTTAAAAGAACACAATCCAAAACATTCCATCACTGATGCTCCACGATGAATTAGCAGCATGTTAATACTGACTTATAAAAAGAGAGAAAGCCATTATAAGTTATGCTGCTTCTTGAAAATTCTTTTGCAAATAAATCAGTGTTTTAGAAAGTCGGTCTTTTCTCTGCACTTAGGAAATAATTTGGCTTATCAGGCTGGAATTAGCTGAATGAGGTGTCTACATCCCCCCTGCGATAGGAGCCTTCTACAAGTATTTAGCACAGTATCCTTGTTTCAGTGTTCAAAGAAGACTTTCGTCTTCAAAGTAATATTTCTCCGCCATGGACGGGTCACATTCTTGTTTCAGTGCTCCCTCTCATTGAACTCTTGGTAAAGATCTTTCTTTGAAATGGCTTTTTTGGAGCAACTATAACCCAAAAAGACAGTTAATGCCAGGAAAGAGTAAAATAACATGACAAAGAAAATGAAGAAATAGGCATTGTCATATGGTTTGGATTTTAGGGTTTTTTTCTCTTCCATAGCATTTTTTACTTCACGTTCCAGTTTTCTTTCCAGTAGTTGGATAACACTGAGAGATGCAAGAATCCAGTTCTCTTGATTCACGCTGTAGCTTTTCTCAAAAATGAAAAATGGTAATGTCAGCTTGAGATCAAACTGGTATCCTGTACTTTTACTCTTTTGAAGGTCGCAGCTTCCCTGCTTGCTGAATTCTGGCTACTTGACTGGATGATTTGCCCTAAAACCCTAAGTACGCTGAAAAAAAAAATCTCATTTTTAAAACTGAAACTAAGATGCGCTTACAGACTGAATACAAATGTAAATATTCAATGCAACTTTAATTAAAACAAGTTTTACCATTAGGGTAACATGCAGACTTGACTTCCCTTTTTTTCTCCCAAGAAAAATAAATTGAAGTGGAAAAGGACATATTTGTTTTCTATATAGTTTTTTCAAATAAAAATCTAAATAATATTTTTTATTTTATACATTTGCCCTTGAACAAAATAAGAGATAGAAAAAGCAAATTCTAAAATCTTCAGAATAGACTCAAAACTTAATATTTTCACTTCAGTTCCTCTACAAACAAAATCATGTTCTACCTTCACTCCCAAGAAAAGGAAATGCATTCATGAATTTCTCAGAAAATTAAATCCTTAACTGCCCTGAACGAGGCAACTGCTTGGGGACATTTTAGATGTCTTTTTGGTGTGGTTTGTCCTAGATTAAGTCCCTGTGCTTGATATCAGTGACCTGGGCTTCTGTGGACATTAACTTCCTATTGTGTTTTACCAGCACAGCGACCTAAAGTAAATTGTTGCTTTACAAAGTAGTGAAACCCAATCTCAGCTACAAACATGCTTAAACACACACAAACCTTCCATCTCTGGACAAACGACAATCCCAGCTGTTTCTTCCTGGGATCCGAATTCTCGTGGCCAAGCACGCCCCCTTTGAAGTGGAGAGCACCTCTGCCGACCTGCATTTTGCAAACTTTGCACTGTTTCTCTAAGCCTGACCCCTGAACCGATTGTCTGATGACTAATTCACATGCTAAGCTTGTGGTATATCAGTATCACTGGCCTGCCTGCATTTGTCATTAAGGGTTTGTAGTAAAAAGAAAGATGAAAGAGAAAGGTGTAATATTAGACCAGCAGCCAAACATCTTATGAGTGTGTTTTGAAAATGTGACTTATAAGAGCAATAGGCAACTCATTTTAAATAAGTCTTTCAAGTTAGCTAGAAGGCCTATATATTTTTATTTGTAACTTCCCACATTTTCATTCTTTTCTTTCCAAACTATTGGTTACTGTTAAAAGTATACCTTATCCATGTACAATATCACTGCTGTGTGAGTTTCAAAATTGTGTAAGAAAGTAAAGATTAATTCAACAGTGCTTACATCTAAAACTAAACTGCCCTTCTGCTACCATCATTGTCACCAAAGTAGTCTAACAAAAATTAAAGATGTATGTGGATGCTCCTGACTGAAAAAGCTAAGTGGCTTGTTAAATCAATTACCGATTTTTCTGAGTTGTTAGGATAACCTTTTGTCTTACACATATATGCAGAAGGTGAAAAATCTAATGTATTTTAATTTTTCGCCACAAAAAATAATTTCATTCAGCATCATTTTGTCCACAAGATTTATGTGCTATTAATACTGTGAAAGATAGTCTGTTGGGACATCTTGGCAAGTGCTGCAATGAAATTCTTTAGAGAAATAGTAGGGCCTCTAACTGTGGATAATGGCTCTTTGAACAGCCTCTAAAGACCCATTTCCATAGACTGGACCAATTCTTTTAAAGGAATACATAATGAGAAGTCAAATAAAAGGGGTGGAGCAAAATCGGAAGATTAAAAAGAGAGTAAAAGATTAAAAGAGAGAAAGAATATGAGGAAAATTCAAAAGGAAAAAAGATCAAAAAGAGGATTAACCATGTTACTTGTTGTTTTTCAAAAATTAAAAAAGTATGGAGGATAAGGAATTTGTTTCCTTTTGGCCCAAGAAAAATGCCAATTATGGTAGCTAAACTGCCCAGATCACATATCAGCATGCTTTGGAAATGTGAGAAATGGATGGGAAATATAAACATGGAGCAATAGCTTACAGTTATGTTATGAATTAAGCCAGAAAAATATCAGGATTTAGTCACTGAATAAGCTGCCAAGGTTAATTTTCCCTGATGAACTTGAGCAAGATCAGAATAGAAGCGATAGCACTGTAGTTGCATGTTTGTGCAACACCCCCACTGCCTTCTAGAATCAAATTCTTCATTTTCTCATTGAAAAAAACACACACACACACACTCAAAACCTCAGGCTAAGGGAACATAGTCAACAATAATGAAGTCATGAAATCCCCTTTATTTCTTGAGTTTTATTTGATCAGTGCCCTAGGTTCTGAGCTGAGATCTCTGGTGTTGTGAAACCAGGTAGCCAACACTGCCATGTAGAGTCATTTAATGATGGTCTTTGTATGTTATTACCTTTTGGCTTTTTTATTATGTCATTTTGATATCAGAAATTAATTATTCAAATTCACTTTAAAATATAGAAAGTATATATTAGTCAACTTGATAAAATTAATTTGAACATCTTACAATATAGTATTTACTTTATCATTGAATGTATGTGTCAGACTATTTAGTTTATTTTAGTCCTAGTGAATTTATAGCACTTTTTAAATTATGTTTTTCTGGTTCACATATTTCCTTTGGCTTTGGCTTTTTTGGTTGTTGTTGTTGCCTTTACTTCAGTTAACCTAAAACTAAAGATTTTTTTAACCACAAATTCTTTTAATTGTGAGATATTAATTGCCTGGAAAATGCAAAAAATAAATAACTTAGAAGCTCTAAAGGATAAAGCAGAAAACTAGTAAATCATGAAAAAGAAGCTAGGATGAAGAGAAAATATCAAAAACCTGTTCTTTTATGCTAATGCCAAATGAATTCTAATAAAAATGCAGATTTAAATTCTAAACTGTGAAATTATATAAAGAGTTGTTTACTGCATTTAGGTACTCTAACGACATATTTAATATATTTTCTTAAACATTCAGGGGTGTATATTACCAGCAACACAATTAAATGCGACTTTGAATATCATTTAGCAGCAGCATTTTCCCCTCCTCTTTTATGAACTGTGTAAAATCTTTCCTAACTCCCCGATGTGTTTAGTTTTATTCAAAGTCCTCTTAAAGGCAGGTAGTACAGAATAAAATCCAGAAAAGCACATGAATTTTATAATAATTGCCCCCTTTGTCAGTGGTCAAAAAGAACAGACTGTCTGCTTCTGAGGTGGGGTCACTATAAACAAACAACTTAGGTCAGGAGCCACAATAGCTACTTTACCTCCCGCGGTCGCCATCTTGAGTGCACTTTGGTGGGACGGTTGGGGGTTGGAGCCATGACCAAGCTGAGGCCAGAAGAGTGCTAGGTTCCTGAAGGGCTGGGAAGCTGACTGAAAATGAAGTAGCTTACCACAGCATCCCATTTCTGGGAATCCACTTTACAGAAACACAAGTGCCAATGTGGAAAGAGATACGGATAGGGATAGGGATAGGGATTGGGATAGGGATAGGGATAGGGATGGGGATTGGGATAGGGATAGGGATAGGGATGGGATAGGGATAGGGAGAGATAGAGACAGAGATGATAGAGATAGAGATGATAGAGGTAGAGACAGAAGTAGAGGTAGAGATTGATGTAGAGACAGAGATATATAGAGAAATTTACCCCAGTATATTTACTAGCAGAAAAAAATCTGAATGTTGGTCCTTCCATCAGAAAACGGTGTAATATGTTAAGACAGATCCACCCTCTGCAGTATCATGTAGTGACCCAAAAAAATAAAGCACAATAATGTGCAAGAAGCAAAACAAAAACAACTCCATGTGTGCAAGTATAGGTTTATGTATTTATATAAGCATAAGGAGTAAGTGGAGAAATATTGTTAATTTGGGGAGTTGGAGGGAGATATGCAGATTCTTAAATTTTTATATATATGCCTCTTCCTAGTTTGGCTATAAAAAGTATAGAATTTTATATACATATACTAATAAAGGATTATAAGGAGAAAAAAATAACATGAGTTTTGCCACCCTATCTATTTTTTTGGATCCTTTGTCCTAGAATCTAATTTTTTGAGCCAACTTGTAGGCCTCTGAAAGTGACAAAGATAATGGGGAGAGGGTTTCTAAGCAGGTAAAGGGAACTGAAGTTGCAGAATCTCTGGATGATCAATGTTTCAGCACAAATAAACATCAAGTGCAAAGGTCCTGAGGTAATGGGTGCTTGGAGTGCTGAGAAACAGCAAGGAAGCCAGTGTGGTCAGGGCTGAATAAACAAGAGGATTAGAACAAAAGAGGCTGTAAAGGGATCCAGGAGCCAGATTAGAAAATAGGATTTATAATTTATTTTGCTGCAACTCAAAGTAAGAAAAATACATTTGCATCACAAACCAGCACATGGTTGCATACAAGTACACCCACAGAGACAGACAGATCACAAACCACAGTTGAAAAACACTGATTGAATTTTATTCCAGGTGTGAGAAAACATCACTAGAAGATTTGACCTACATTTACAATAATCACTTTTGCTGCTGCACAGAAAACAGACTTGGGTGGGGTGGTAAGAGTGGCAACAAAGATCACATTTGGAGAGTTCTGTGGTAGTGGTCTCGGTATTGAGAGAGAGTAATGACTACATTAAATTGTTAGCAACAGAAATATTAAGAGGTGATTGGATTTGAGATATATTTTTAAAGCTATTACAGTGTGCTGGTAATTTGGATGTGCAGCATGAAAGAAAGAGTCAAAATGACTTCCAATTTGGGGGTGAATAGTGATGCAGTTTACTTAGATGAGAAGAAGTATGATAGAATCAGATTGTAACAGAAGGGGAATGAAGAGTTCTACTTAGGATATGTTAAGTTGAAGTGAGAAGGACCATGTGGTTTGTTTTGGCTGATGAAACATGAGCAGAAGTGAAGTGTGTCACTCTGGTGAATATATAAATTTGGGTGGCATTATAATCTAGGTGGCTAGCTAGTAAAGCAAAACAAAACAAAAGGAAGACTTTGAGGGCAGGATTTTTCAAATTGTGAATCTTGGCCATGAAATTAATGTAGGGATCAGGACCAGAATTATTTTCATGAAATGGAATAAAATGAAATTAATAGAATAGGACAGGACAGAATAAAACAAAATAGAGCTGAATCAAACCACATGGATAGGATAGGATAGGATAGGATAGGATAGGATAGGATAGGATAGGATAGGATAGATCAAAGGACACCACAGGTACACTTGGCAAAAAACTGTAGCTATTGTGATGAGCAGTGTAAGAGAGACAGTTTGTAAGAAAAATGTAATGCATGCTTGTATCAGCAAACAATATTTTATCTTTTGCTCACCAGCATCTCATTTAACTTTCCAGTAGGTAATGACTTACCATAGTAGGACAGTTAACATTGTACATATTTTCAGTTAGGATGTAGAAAGTCAATAGAGAAAATCCCAAGGACATAACCTAATGTTAGACCTTCCCTCACTGGCCTTTTTCTGTCTTGTTCTCTTTATTTGTAGTAGTTTATAACTTATATGAGATACATAATATTAAAAGGACTGGAGGGCCCAGTCAAGGGCATCCTTTCCATGGTTATTTTTTTGTGTACTCAAGGATCTTGATGATGGTGTCATTTTGTGTGTCAGTGTCCAAGCCTCTATTCGTACTTCTGTGTCTTGGAAATTTAAGATCATGAAATTAATAAATCCCAGTTTCCTTTCTTAAAAATTCAGATTTTATACAGTAGAATAGAAAAAAAAAGAATGAGAGAACTTCCATGACATCTATACATTTGAGTGCTTACTGCTACCTACTATTATAGTAAGATTTGGTATGAATAATCCCTTAAATTCAAGTTCAATGGCTTGAAACACCCACAAACTTTTATTGAAAGGCCATTAACTTAACAAGAAAACTATCCCATTTATTTCTCATGACAGCGCTATACGGGATGTGTTAATAGCTCCATTTCATAGCTGAGAAAACCAAGACTTATGAGGCTTGATGAGTTGCCTCTTCAGCTAATCAGTGGGATTTGGGATTGCAAACCAGATCTTTCTGAAGCCAAGCCAGGCTCGATCTTACTACACTGCACCACAGCAGCTTCATTGAAGTATACTGTTAGCATTGTTGTCAAAGGAAGAGATTGCAAACACCCCACCATCAAAAAGAAAGTGGTTAAGCATGGTACATACAGCAGTGACCACTAATGCAGGAGAACTATATGATATATAGAGAAAAGTTTTTAAATATATATTTTGTAAAAATAAAACAATCCAACAACCAAGAAAAATAGAAGAGTGTTTATTGAATATTCTTATTTGAGTACCAAAACAGGGATGCATGCATACATCCATAAACACATCATATATATTTTCATATGAAGAGAAAACTTTAAGCATGATGTGCCAGAGCCTGTTAATAGTGGAGAGGCTGGAGAGGGGGATTGGGAGTCTAGGGTAAGAAACAGAATAACTTTTCATCATTTACTAAGTGTGCTGTTAATCCACATAGTCATCACAAGAGCTCTAGTTAGAATAATTCCAGATCTCTTCCTAAGCACAAGATGGGAATGCATTTCCTCCACCTTTTTTGAGATTAGGCTGTGTGGCTTGCTTTGGTCCATAAAATGAGAACAGACATAAAATGCGTCTCATCTGGGCAAAAGTTTTAAGAGCCAATGGTCAACTCATCTATTCCCTTCTCCTGTCGCAGCCTTGCTGAAAGCATGTGCAAAGATAAAACCTCCATCAGCCAGGATTCCTGAGTGACCACAATGAGCAGAACTCATTGGACATGTAGAGAAAGTCAGAAATAAATCTTCATTGTCTTAAGCCACTAAGGTTGGAGGCTGTTTGTTATGGCAGCGTCACTCAGCTTATCCTGGCTGACATGACATCAAAAAGAAATGCTGATGTAAAGAAAAACATAAGCCTAGTAATTATATCAGAACTTTTTCGTATTTTTAGATGTTTAAGAGAAAAAAAAAAAGATGTGTTTTAAAATGTAAGTCAGTTCATTCATTAAATTAGGCAAATATTTATTGAGGACCGAACATGTCCCAGGCCATTACAGGCACAGGAGAAGTACCATTAAGTAGGACAGACAAGATCCCTACTGTCACAATTAACACAAACAAGTGAGCAAGAAAATATCAGGTAATGACGTGCCCTCTGATGAAAATAAACTGCATAATGTTATTAGGAAGGACCAGGTGACTAGTTTGAGAGGTCGGAGAGGCTCTGGGAAGAAATCACTTCAGCTGATGGTTGCCATTGTGATGATAGTTCTAAAACCATAAGGAAGCTTTTTTTTTAAACTTGCATATTTTCTTTATATTTCATTTCAAACCAGAATAATACCGTAAAATAAATAACAGTGAATAAAAGGATGGGGTGATAGAGCCCTCAGTTAGAAAACCCAGGAAGTCCAGCTTTCACTGGGAAAGTGAAGGACCATATTCAGTTACACCTGCAGATGGAACCGATAGAGTCCTAAGTGGATGCAGAAGCCAACGTTGGCACCTCTCTAAGTGGAGGAGGCCAACAATTGAAAATGTATCCCATAAAACATCAATCAAGATAGCAGTAAAAGGGGTGAAATGTGTACACACGTAAAAACAATTGAAAACATCTTTGCCTAATTATATAGACAAAGATATCAAGATGAGTGCTGAAAGGGGATGAAAACCTAGGAGATGCGGAATCTCTGCTCTAATGGAACCCAACTCCGGGGCTGGTAACATGGCCTCAGGGACAAATGCCACCAATTATAAAAACATTAAAGAGTTAATAAAGCCTGTGAAGTGTTTCCAAAGAAAGGAGGATCTGAAAGAAGGAAGCCACAATTCTGCTTTTATCAGCAATTACTCTTTCATATTTTTGTATCAAGCTAACTTTATTAAATCATTCTGCAAAGGTCAAGTGGGATGTGTCTTTCCTGAACTATTTTCATATTTCATGACACAGACTGAGTAACTGGATAATATACACTGTATTTCCAAAGACTGGAAGACATTTACGCCCAAGTGCTGATTTCCTGTGGTGTGATATTGGTCACTTAGACAATGGGGTTTTATACAATGCTGTCTGTGTGTAGTAACTCAGCCAATTCCTTTTTTGTGCATGAAAATCTTCCAGTTACCAGCTGTCAGAAACACAATTTAACTGCTTATCATTAGAAAAAGGAATTAATTCCAATTCATCTCTGCAGCAATAGGGCATCATGTCCTCAGGTTGCCATAATGAACACTTTTTCTTAAATGAAATAAATTATTTACAAGGCATAAAATCCATTTAGCTGCTAGGATAATAATTTATGAGATACCAAAGTTATCTCCCTCAAGATGTCTCCTTTTCCCTATTATTAGGGCAATGCTTGAGGCTCTGAAACACTGATCAGTCCAAAAGAGGACGCCAATATTTAAATCTTTACACTTATTTTGAAAGCAACAATGAAACAACGGTGCATTATATTTATGTAGTATCTTTTGTCCAAATTTTTAAAAACTTTTCACAAATACCTCATCTTTCTTTCAACACCCCTAACAAGTAGGCATTTTCTGCTGTGTTATCCTTGGTGCAAAGAGGCTAAGAAAACCAACATATTACCAGTGGTTATGTTTGGGTTGTGTCTCTTTAGATAATTATTTCTTAATCTTTCTACTTTTCTATGGTTTCTAATTTTTTTTAATGAGGCTTTAGTATTTTTACAATGAAAACAGAATTTTTAATGTTGTGAAGTAAATACTAACAGACATTGCTACCCCCATAAAGACCCCATAAGGCAAGGATTAACATCTTTTCTTTGTTTTACTTTCACCAACCCATTGGCCTCTATGCCACACACACATCTTCATTAAGAAGTAGAGTATCAGGTCCTTCATCTACTCCCAGTGGAGAGCGAAAGAAAATTAACATTTCTTGGAAGTTCACAAGATGCACCAAACCTGTATTAAAACACGTAAAATGAACTCAGTTGATCTCACCATCCTATGAACTATTACTCACTTAATTTTGAAAATGGCAGCTCAGAAAAGCTACTGCCTGGAGGGCGTAAGTAAATAATCATCGGAGATTGAATCAGGATCCAAATCCACATCTGAGTGACCCACAGTCATACTCTCTCCAGGACAACACGTGCAGGTCAAGTCTCATCACCCTACCTCCCAGCATTTCCCGTCCTGCCTCGCTCCAATACATCCTCCGTGGAGGATGGAAATTAGATAATTTCCCTCCTCTACTTGAAAGTCCTCAGTCACTTCCCATTGCATACAGAACTAAATCCAAGCTCCAGGAGGCTGAGCATGACCCAGCCAGGGCCAGCCTCATCTTATGCCCTAGTCCCCACTCTGCACAGGAGATTCAAAGACCTAATTTCAGTAACTCAAACAAGCAAAGCTCTTTCTCAAATTCCTTCAGCTTAGAAAACGTCTGTATTCACTTTCCATGACTCAATCTTTTTTTTCTCATTCCCTTCCAGGACTTCCCTAAAGACTCAGTCTAAGTAGGTCCCATTAATCTCTCTTTGCATCTTATTCTTTTCCCACCCAGCACTCAGCACGATTTCTAATTATACATTTGCTTCTTTACACATGTATATCTGTCTTCCCTACATGAGCTTCAGAAGTCAGGATCCAAGTCTATTTGTTGGACAAAACATCAAAGACACTAAAACAATTCCTGGCTGGCAGAAGATTTTCAAAAAGTGTTTACCCGATAAATGAATAAAAGGGTTAGAATTCACATCTCAGTGGCTCCCAGTTCCCTTTCTAATTGCTAACAAAATATTGAGCATTTGCCTCACACTCATCTTCGAGAGTGTGTCAGTGGTATGGCTGGAACACAATTCTTCCTTCCCACCCCATCTATGCCCTGGATTTCACTGGGTTCAACTGACCAGAGTACATGACTGCAACACAACTGAATGAAGTTGGGGATCTTTCAGCGAAGAAGACAGATGGGAATCACCATTTGGGTAGTCAAAAGGTAGGCCACCTCCTGCCCTGGACCATGAGGTTAAAAGCACCCAAATGGGTGCCCGCAAAAATCTACTCACACTTTCTCCCCTTGCCATATACATTCCTATAAAATCCAAAACAAAAAGAACTAGAAATGCCCCTCTCCAAGAAGTTCCTGATACCCGCAGTAACTTCTCCCCTAGTGCCGTCATACACTGCTAGGAATGAGTCTCGCAGTAAGACACTCCTCTGTGTGTCGGCACAGGCGATGGGGCATTGGAGATCCTTGCCTCAGACTGACCCTCACTGTACTTCCTTTGCACCTTAGAAACATACCTGTTTCCATGATAAAATTTGCGCTGATAAATAAGCCATCATCAGTAAGGATTTTTCGGAACAGAGGTCAGCTTATTATTTTGTTTGTGACTTCAGTCCCATTATTTTGGAAACTCTCCATGGTCAGAGAGAATCATTTAAAAACTATGACCATATATGGCAAAGAAAAAAAGAAACTATGAATACATCTGCTCAATAAATTGTATTCACATAAAAGAGCTACTTTGTGACTTCTCCACTCATGGTCATTAAAAATAATTCCTCCATTATTTTAGTAACTTGGTTAGGTTAATGTGCAAGTTTAAAAGCCCGGGAGTGCATTTTATAATCTGCATATTGTAACCAATGAGATTAAACAATATTAATAGCTAACATTTATTGATTGCCCACCATCAGCCAGGCATATGCAAGATAATATTTAACTCTCAGTAGAGTCCAGTAAAGAAACCATCACAATTTTTCTTTCTTTACAGTATTTAAATTAGTTTAGAGAAATTAGACAACTTATCAGGTAGTACAAATTTTTTAATTGCCCATGGAGAATTTAAAACCTAGGTCTAGAGTGTTTAAAATCTATAGCACTTGGCTACACTGCCTTCAGAAGACTACTTTCAGAGGACGATGTCATTCTTAAGGATGTGACAATGCAACAATGTGGGAGGAGGGTTGTCTCAGAAGAATGTCTCCTACGGTTTGTAACCCTGTCAAGTCCAGGAGCTTGGGGTCCATTTTCAACATATTTCTGGAATCCCTAGGCAGAGATGAGGTCATTTCTTCTCTGATGTGCAGTGGATCCTATCTCTGTTTTTGTCCCCAGCACCAAAAAGCAGCTCTCCAAAATGATCTTTCCAACAACGTATGTCAGGTTGTGTTTCTCCCTGCTTTAAAACCCTAATCTAGCAGCCTCACAGGTACTTAGGAGGAAACTTACAATGGCTTTCAAGGCCCTGAAAGACTCAGCCCTTTCCATCCCCTCCAATGGCATTTCCACCACTCACTTCTAGCTGGCGATGCTGCAAATTCCCCCAAAAGCATCAATCCAATCTCCAGTCCCCTCAGTCCCTATGCCTGAGCCATGTAGCACAGCTAGAAAGTCATCCTGCCCTTTCCTGGGTGCTCAAGGCTGCTCCACATCCTCTCTGTGTCCCGAGACAAATCCCTCACTGCTCCACTGAGGCCACTTTAAAAGCTTGTCTCCTCCCACAGACTTCTCTGATGACGCAGTGGTTAAACTCCCAGCTCCCAATGCAGGGGCCCGGGTTCGATTGGTCAGGGAATTAGATCCCACATGCATGCTGCAATTAAGGAGCCCACCTGCTGCAACTAACACCTGGCGCCACCAAGTAATTAAATATTTTTTTTAATTAAAAAAAAAAGTTTGTCTCCCCGTGCTGCGCTCAGCTTCAGAGAAAACAGAGGCAGCAGAGGGGAACTCCTGCAACGTCGCGGCCTCCTCATCCACCTGCCAATATGTCTGTGTTCTTCCTTACTTCCTTTATTTAAGTAGAAAATGTTTTAAAAGCTGCTCTTTTTCCTGGATAAAGCCAGTCCTTCCAAATACATGCTTCATCTTACTCATTCCCCTTCTACTATAATTCATACACCCTCGAGGTTGAGATCCTTCTTCAGAAGATCATGTTAGGACAATTTGAGTTGCTCTTCATTCATTTATTTATTCATTTATTCAACAGGCAGGCACTGAGTACCCATTTTGGATCACACATGGCACTAGGTACTTGGGTTACAACGGTCAGCAATACCAAAGAGTCTATGAAAAACACAGAACTAGCTTCTATCTCTGGCATTTGGCAAGAACCCTAAATCAAGTTCTTTATTCCTATCCTCTTATATTTCTTCTAACACTGATTCTAGATCCACAAGTGCTTGTCCAGGGCTGAGACTGGTCTCTGTATCTCTGCATAAATACTGCCTCTTGTCACTTGTTCTCCTTTTTTGTTTGTTTGTTTGCTTGTTTGTTTGGTTATTGGCTGCAATGGGTCTTCATTGCTGGGCGTGGGCTTTCTTTAGTTGCAGCAAGTGGGGGCTACCCTTCATTGTGGTGCACAGGCTTCTCATTGCAGTGGCTTCTCTTGTTGCAGAGCACAGGCTTTAGGTGTGCGGGCTCAGTAGCTGTGGCGCACAAGCTTAATTACCCCATGGCACGTGGGATCTTCCTGGACCAGGGTTTGAACCCATGTCCCCTGCATTGGCAGGCAGGTTCTTAAGCACTGCACTACCAAGGAAGTCCTGTTCTGCTCCTTGATGTTTGACACCAGCTCTCCTTACTCATAAATGATTAAACACCAAAAAGTTATTTACAAGAATGGTTGAGACCAGAGTCTTCATCCCCCAAATAAATTTCCTTCTATAGAGATCTCGGTTCTGGTTCCATGTGACAATTGTGTAGTTTGAGGAGTGATTCTTCCATGGCATGTCCACACAAAGGGCATTAATTAATCCATCCCTCACCCATCTAAGTATGTTTCCAAACTCACAACCATGAGCCAGTGACCTGGTCCTTTACACTGGTGCTATATGCCAACACTATTGAAGTTCCCTTCTAACATAGGATGTTCCCCAAACATCCAAGGGTGTGTGAAAACGCATTTCCAAATTGGGCTAATTAAAAGCCGAAAGCAATATGCTCGTTTCCATCATAGATGTAAAATACATCTATTTCTAATTGCTGTCAAGGGACGACTCAGCAACTGACATTCATACATCCACTATTTAATAATTTTAAGCTCTAATTTTCAATTTTTACACTTCAAATTTTCAAATTAAATTTTATAACTACACGAACAAAAGGGAAGCCCTTCACACACAATCAGGTTTGAACTCTGCCGAGACTAGCTTGGCAACTCGGGGCGAATGACGGGTGCTGCAAGCTTAATGAAACACAGACACAGATTTAAGAGAAAGATGGGACCAGGGAACTCAAGACCTCTAGGATCAAGAGCCCCACTGATTCATCTCACATTGCTTTTATTGAGCTCTCAGCATTCAAGAAGCAAGATAGCATAAGGTTCTCACACTCCCAGTTCCGTCCCACAATCAAGCTTTTCTTTGAAGTAACCAAATTTCTTTTTGTATATCTTTTTGTACAAAGGGCCTCACATGATTGGGGGCAGTGGTCTTTTGCAAGAACAGCAGAAGAACCATCAGTGCATGCGCTTGCACAGATCCTTGCTGTGGTGAGAGGGCAGCTGCTATTGGCCAGGTCTCTGTTGGCCTCCTGGGTCCCGATCTGAGCTGGGCGTGGGAAGCAAAGCAGCCATGGGGGCAGGAGACCTCCCTTAGAAGGGGTGAGGGTCTGCGCCCCACCTCTGTTGGCCCCTCTGCGACTGTGCCTGTCTTAGGTTGTTCCTTCCCTGAGGGATCTTACCCGTCTCTGGCTAAGCAGCCATCCTCCGGGGCCAAGCAGGGTGATGTGAGGTGTGCAAGTGAGGGAGGGGCAGCGCCCCCAGAGAGGGTCAGTCCTCTGCCTCCTCGGTAGCCTATGCCCCCATGGCCTCTACGTCCAGCACCTGCCCCTGACGGCTGTGCCCCGCGTGCACATGCAGTTTTCTGACTCGCACGGACCCGGTTTTCCTAAGCCCGCACCCTTAGCTCCTCCTCTGCTCAAGCAGGACATCCTGCACCCAGTTGCTCGGCCCACATACTGTAATTACTTTTAGCCATATTTTCTGTAACATTTTCAAGGCTTCAGAAAGACTTCTGAATGTTTTCCCACAGAACTCAGTTGAATGCCCAGAGTTCAAAGTCCTGAGGGCTGCCTGTTCTCGGGGGTAAGAGGAGCGACACCGACTAGGGTTAGGATTGGGGAAGTCACATCCCCATTCCCCTGAAGATGGATTAGATACAAAAAAAAAAAAGTCAAGGAAAAAAATGATCTGTAGAGACTTTCAACGTAAGAAATATGAGCAAAGCAACAAATCTCAGAGACGTGTAGAAATAAGAGAAGGGCTTAAAGAAGTATATCAAAAAGAGATGAGCCACACATGGCAAGTTCTGAGATCAGAAGGGGAGGGGAAGTGACATGTAAGATCAGTTTCTATTAAGTATAATCCCACATCCTGGTAGCATTTCTCTTGTGTGTTGGGAGTGAGTGATTTTTCTTTTAAATGCTTGTTTTCAACTTGAGTTTGCCACGAGGATAGGTTGACATAATGAAATGAGTACCACAGCAAGATTTGTAGAGGTAAAGTAATAATGAGTTCCACCACCAGGCTGAGCAGAAGTCAAACCCTGCTTTTGCTACTTCTGAAGGCGTGAGACCTTGCCCAAATTAATGAACAATTCTGGACCTCAGTCTGCTTATCTGTAAGTTGGGGCTAATAATGTCCACAAAATCATAGGATTTTGTGAAGGTTAAGCTAGAAAACAAGAGTAAGCATTCAGTAAAAACTACCATCCTTTCCCCTGCCGAGACCAGCTCGGCGACTCGAGGCGAGTGACGGGTGCCGCAAGCTTGAAGAAGACACAGACACAGACTGAAGAGAAAAGTGGGACCGGGGGGCTCAAGACCTCTCGGATCAAGAGCCCTGCTGATTAATCCCACGTTGCTTTTATTGAGTTCTCGGCATAGTCTAAGGGTCTGACACTCCCAGGTTAATCCCATAAACAATCAAAGGCCTCACATGACTGGGGGCAATGATCTTTGTTTGCCTCCTGGGTCCTGATTTGAGCTGGGTGTGGAGAGCAAAGCAGCCCTGGAGGATGACTGGTTAGCCAAAGACGGGTAAGATTCCTCAAGGGAGGAACAACCTAAGACAGGCACAGTCACAGAGGGGCCAACACGGTGATATTAGGAAGGCTCTATGCATCACCCCTGTTGGCCCCTCTGCGGCTGTGCCTGTCTTAGGTTGTTCCTCCTCTGAGGAATCTTACCCGTCTTTGGCTAACCAGCCATCCCTCAGGACCAAACAGGGTGATATTAGTCTCCATGCCCTGCACCCTCAGCTCCTCCACTGCTCAAGCAGGACATTCTGAATCCCATCGCTCGGCCCACATACTTCAACATTTTCAATGTTTCAAAAAGGTTCCAGAATGTCTTCCCACATCTCCCCCTTTTTGTTTTCGTAGGAGAAGATAAGCCTGTAGGAGAAGATAAGCCTATTCGAGTTATTTTTCTGTCAATCCTTGGAGCGTTCCTCCTGTGCACCTGAGAACTTAAACATAGGATAATTAAAAGACAACAAAAAACAAATGTACGAAGTTTATCTCCGGAGATTCTATATCCCATTCAAGATGGCGTTTCTTTGGAACGCTCATGATATGGCTTAATTCTCCAAGATGGAATCCACACAGGTTCCAGGCCTTGTCCTGGTGACACACAAGCAAACCCTCTTCCCCATGTGATTAACCTTCCTGATGACCAGATATTAGTCAATGGGTCCTGCCACCATATCAGCGGCTGTGCATCATTAAAATGAGTCACATTCTTAGACGAGGCTTGAAAATGCCTCTCAGCTGCTGTATCTGTAGCCTGTGCAGATACATTCAAAAAATTAATAGTAAATAAGGCTTTATTTAAAATTGTTTGTTGCCCTTGGGTGATTCCCCCTTTTTGTTTTTGGAGCATGTTTTTAAGTAGTTGGTTTGCTCTTTCAACTATTGCTTGTCCCTGGGGGTTGTAAGGAAGTCCTGTAGAATGTGATATAGACCATATATCAAGAAATTGTTGAAATGCTTTACTAATATAAGCAGGGCCATTATCTGTTTTAATGGCTTGTGGCAACCCCATGACTGCGAAGCATGCATATAAATGCTTTTGCACATGCTTTGCAGTTTCACCAGACTGGGCAGTAGCCCATATAAATTGAGAAAATGTATCAATGGTTACATGCATATAGGAGAGCTTACCAAAGGATGAGATGTAACATCCATTTGCCATAAAGAATTAGGGCGCAAGCCCCGTGGGTTTACACCAGGTTCAGATTGCTGAGGATTATTAATAATTTGGCATGATGGACACGTTCTTAATATATCTTTGGCTTGATTCCATGTAATATCAAACTTCATTTTTAAGCCTTTAGCATTTACATGAGTTAATTGGTGGAAATGTTGAGCTTCATCCAATACGGGTGCAACAAGTCTATCAGCAGCTTTGTTACCTGTTGCCAGAGGCCCAGGCAAAGTAGTATGGGCCCGAATATGGGTAATATAAAAAGGAGCGTTTCTAGAATGGACAACTCGTTGAAGTAATAGAAAAAGATCATAAAGAGGCTGTGGAATAGACTGCTTGGTAGTAGCAGTTTCTATCATATTAGTGGCTTGAACCACATAGGCAGAATCAGATAAAATATTAACGGCCTGAGGTATGTCTTGCAAAACACAGATAACTGCATATAATTCTGCTTGCTGAGCTGAAAAGTGAGGGACAGGGATTTGTCGTGTTTTAAATCCCGTATATCCCGTTCGGCCCTTACTAGAGCCATCAGTAAAAATTATAGAAGCATCTGGTATAGGATCAGATTTTGTTATCCGAGGTAGAATCCATTGAGTTCTCTTAAGAAACAGCAAAATGGGATTTTTCGGATAGTGATTATCAATTTTTCCAATATAATCAGCAAAGGCAATCTGCCAACTTACACAATTTTGGAAACAAGCCTGAATTTCTTTAGTAGTTAAATTAATAATTATATGTGAAGGGTCAGTTCCAATTAAATGCTTACTTTGAGTTCTTCCCTTCAGAACCAACTGAGTTAATAATTCTAAATAAGGTGACAAGGATTTTACCACAGTATTTGCTAAAAACAACCATTCCACAATTCCTTCATTTTGCATTAATATCCCCGTAGGTGAATGAGGAGAAGGTAATATAATTAATTGCAATGGCTGATTAACAGTTACTCTCTGTAATTGAGAGGAATGAATTTTATTTTCTACAAGTTTTAGTTCCTCTAAAGCAGCTGATGTTAAAGTTCTTGGACTATTTAATTTTGAATCTCCTTTTAACAAAGCAAATAGGTTAGACAATGCATAGGTGGGGATCCCTATGCATGGGCGAAGCCAATTAATATCTCCTAGGAGTTTTTGCAAATCATTAAGAGTTTGGATTTGATCTGACCTCAGTTTCACCTTTTGTGGTCTAATAGTTGTTCTATCAACTATTGTGCCCAAATATTGATATGGGCTATGCATTTGTACCTTTTCTGGAGCTATTTTAAGTCCTGCTCTATCAAGGCAAAGCTGCATGCTAATATACACAGAAGTAAGTAAATCTTGATTAGGAGCAGCACACAAGATATCATCCATGTAATGGATAAGATAACAATTAGGAAATTCTAGTCGTACTGGTTCAAGGGCTTTAGCAACAAAATTCTGGCAAATAGTAGGGCTATTCAACATGCCTTGAGGTAACACCTTCCATTGAAACCTTTTTCGAGGTTCTTTATTATTTAGTGCAGGCACAGAAAAAGCAAATTTTTCTTTATCTTTGGGATGTAATGGAATGGTGAAAAAGCAGTCTTTCAGATCAATAACTATTAAAGGCCAATTAGCAGGGATCATATTAGGTGATGGGAGGCCTGGTTGTAAGGCCCCCATTGGTTGTATAACTGCATTGACTGCTCTGAGATCTGTTAATAAACGCCATTTACCAGTTTTTTTCTTTATTGGAAATACTGGAGAGTTCCATGGGCTAAAAGATTCTTCAATATGCCCTTTTTCTAACTGTTCAGTCACTAATTCTGTTAGGGCTTCTAACTTTTCTATGGTTAAAGGCCACTGCTCAACCCATACAGGTGTATCAGTTTTCCAGGTCAATGGGATTGGTGCTGGGGGAAGCAGTAAGCTTTTGCGAACAGTGGCCACTAGTGAAAAGACTGATATCCAAGACCTTCTCTATTTGCATTACCTTCAGCTGGAATGGGAAATAGTTTCCCTTGATGATATTTACCAAAACCTAACCCTGGCTGATATCCTTGATTTATTAGCATTTCTTGACTTTGCATACTATAAGTATCTATCGTTGGAATGTGGATTTCAGCCTTCCATTGTTGCAATAAATCCCTTCCCCATAAATTAATGGGAAGGTCTGCTATATAGGGTTGTAAGTGGGCTGGCTGCCCATCTGGGCCAATACAAGGCAATATTTTAGCACTTTGCTGCAAGCCATGAGCTCTACCTAAACCTACCACTGTAATGTCTGCAGGACAAGTAGGCCAGCGAGAAGGCCAATGATTACTGCTTATAATTGAAACATCAGCACCTGTGTCTATTAATCCTCTAAAAGCTTTTCCATTTATAGTTACTGAGCATGTTGGGCGTGTTTCTAAAATTTTTTCAGAGAGGAAAACTCCAGCCTCTCCTGTGCTTCCAAAGCCTTTCGTTCTCCTTACTTTTGTACTATTGCCAATCTTATAATATGGCAGAATAAGCAACTGTGCTATTCTATCACCTGGATGGGCTTTCCATGGAACCGAAGTTGATATCATCACTTTAATTTCTCCAGTATAGTCATTATCAATCACTCCAGTATGAATTCTAATTCCTTTTGATGTTAAACCAGACCTTCCTAGTATTAAGCCAACGGTTTCTTTTGGCAAAGGTCCAGTAATTCCTGTCCTGACCAATGTTGGAGTTTCTCCAGGCAGTATAATAACAGATTCTGCACAAGGAAGGTCTAAGGCTGCGCTGCCTGCTGTGGCTGGTGATAATTCCATGGCACTGCGGAGTATTGGGCCATTTCTGTCTGTTTCTAGATCTGATAGGCTCCCTTTGGTTGCGGGGCTAGGAGTGAGCCCCGTTGTTAGTTTCCCGACAAGGGGGTTCCATCCTTATGGAAGTTAGATTTACACTGGCTTGACCAGTGAAGTCCTTTTCCACATCTTGGACAAAGTCCAGGCTGTTTTTGCCCTTTGATTACATTATCTTGAAAATTAACAGCCCTTCTATCCACTCTCTTCCTACATTCTTTCTTTGTATGTCCTTGTTTACCACAGTTAAAGCATTTCCCTGGAAATTGGTTATTTATTTTCAGTCCAGCCATAGCTTGTGCCATCATTGTTGCTTTAAAGCTCTCAGTTCCCACTCCCTGACACACTCTAATATAATCATTTAATGTTCCCTTTCCTTTCATAGGTCCAATGGCCTTCTTACAATCTGTATTCGCATTTTCAAAGGCCAATAATTGCAAAATAGTATCAGCAGCCTCAGCATTAGTGATCTGCCGCTTGATAGTCTCCTGTAATCTGGCAATAAATTCAGTATAGGGCTCTTTTGCCCCCTGCATGATCTTTTGAAAAGAGACAGGAGCTTGCCCTTTAGCTTCTATTTTCTCCCAGGCTCTTAAACAACAACGTCTCATGTGTTCTATGGCCTGATCTTCCATCAGAATCTGGTCTTGAACTCTGCCCCAATTTCCACTACCTATCAATTGATCCAAGGAGATAGGAATCTGCCTTGCTCGATTGTGGTTTGCCATAGTTTCAGCATGATCACACCACCAGGTTTTGAATTGTAAAAATTCTCCCGGGGCTAGTACTGCACGAGCCAACGTTGCCCAATCAGCTGGAATCAAACGAGAGCCTTCGGCTACTCCCTGTGTGATACCTATGGTGAATGGAGAATTTACTCCATAATTTTGTACTGATTGTTTTAATTCTTTCAATATTTTGAAGGGTATCGGCTCATGTACTGCCTCATAAATTCCATTGGGATTATTAGGATCCACTCCAGGTGCCACCCTTTCATGAATAGTCACTGGAAATGCCATTTGCATAGCCTCCAGATCTCCCTCTTGTCTAGCCTGTAAAATGCCCTTCTGTAAGGGTGATAAAACTGAGTGTCCTATAGACACAGGAAAGGCATAAGCTCCCCCATGCGGCATTAAAGAGGGTGGAGGAGGGGGCAGTATAGGAAGTTCGCCCTCCTCCACAAGTGAGGGAGCCGAGGGTCTTAATCCCTCAGCATTTTGTATTCCCTTTTGTTTTTCAGTTTTGTTTGGCACCGCATATGCCCATCGGTCCTCTGATGTACGGGCTTCTTCATCAAAGCTATCATTTGAGCCTTCAGGAGCCCATAGAGGCGCTAATAGAGGCTCTAATATTGACTTAATCAGAGACCACATTTGACCAAACAACCTGGTACGGGAGTCCCTTTAGAATGCAGTTTTTTAAGTTCGTTCCCAACCTTATCCCTAAGTACATAAACCCAGTGTTAGCCTAAAGAAGGAAACCACATACAATATTCTCTCAATTATTTACAGAATTTCTAACAATCGACCTTCACTTGCTTTTTACAAGACCTTCACTTGCTTTTTACTCCACCTGCCCTTAGGAGCTGCCGTAACAGGCATACATCTGGTCGATATTAATCTAAACTTTTATTTCCCATATTTTACCCCGAACACAGACTACCCAAGAGATTTACTTACTGGCAGGATTTTTTCAGAGGCCTCTTACTCTCCTCTTGGGGGCTTCACGGCACTTCCCAATTCTTTACTTTCATCAATTTCACTTTCCGTGAGCCTTCGTCACTCAAGACTTTCGTGCCCCACGTTGGGCGCCACTTGCCGAGACCAGCTCGGCGACTCAAGGCGAGTGACGGGTGCCGCAAGCTTGAAGAAGACACAGACACAGACTGAAGAGAAAAGTGGGACCGGGGGGCTCAAGACCTCTCGGATCAAGAGCCCTGCTGATTAATCCCACGTTGCTTTTATTGAGTTCTCGGCATAGTCTAAGGGTCTGACACTCCCAGGTTAATCCCATAAACAATCAAAGGCCTCACATGACTGGGGGCAATGATCTTTGTTTGCCTCCTGGGTCCTGATTTGAGCTGGGTGTGGAGAGCAAAGCAGCCCTGGGGGAAGGAGACCTCTCTCAGAAGGATTAAGGGTCTGTGCCCCACCCGTGTTGGCCCCTCTGTGACTGTGCCTGTCTTAGGTTGTTCCTCCCTTGAGGAATCTTACCCGTCTTTGGCTAACCAGTCATCCTCCAGGGCCAAACACGGTGATATTAGGAAGGCTCTATGCATCACCCCTGTTGGCCCCTCTGCGGCTGTGCCTGTCTTAGGTTGTTCCTCCTCTGAGGAATCTTACCCGTCTTTGGCTAACCAGCCATCCCTCAGGACCAAACAGGGTGATATTAGTCTCCATGCCCTGCACCCTCAGCTCCTCCACTGCTCAAGCAGGACATTCTGAATCCCATCGCTCGGCCCACATACTTCAACATTTTCAATGTTTCAAAAAGGTTCCAGAATGTCTTCCCACATTCCCCTCTTTTTTTTTTTGGAATAGACAATTGTCAAAAAAGGGGCAACATATTTGACAAGAGGGATGAGTGTATCGCTAAAAAGACTTTAAGGCATTTAAAGAATTTAGACATTTTTATCTACTGCACTTCGAGTCCTTGGGGTTTTTAAAAGATGAGCTCAGGTGCTTTAGATCAGCGCTGAACAATAGAACTTTCGAGGATGACGGGAATGTTTCATCACTGCCCGATATGGCAGCTCTGGCCACATGTGGCTAGAGGGGATGTGACTAGTGCAACTGGGGTCTGACTTTTTAATTTTATTTACTTTCGATTACTTGTTTAAATAGCCATACGTGGCTAGTTGCTACAAGAGTAGACGGCACTCCTTTAGATCTTTCTGAGTATAAGGTTCTCTCATACCAGCCTGGCCTTGGGAAGCAGAGAGTATGGGTTGAAGCTCATAAACTCTGAAATCGGACTGCCTGGGTTCAAATCCCAGCTCTGCCATTGGGTGATCTCACGTAAAAGAAGGATGCTAATGACATCACCTGCCTCGTGTAAGATGTTGGGAGGAATAAGCAAGTTAATACAGGTAAGAGCTTCAAAGAGTATGATGATCATTTCCCCGATAAAGTGTTGTCATGCTTTACTGTAGCCATGTATTTGCTTCTCTGTCTTACCCACTAGGTTATAATCACTGCTTGTGACCCCAGGGCCAAGCACCGTGCCTGGCACATTTAGACCGTCTTGTGTTTAAATAAGTGTTGAAGGAACAGGGGAGGGAAAAGAAGAGAGAAGGGAGGAGGGAAGATGGAAGAAAAGGAGGAAGGGAGGGACGGAAGAAGAATGAATAAAACAGGCAGTAATGCTTTTTCATGGAGTGTAAAGAAAGCTTCTAAAACAAAATAAATAACAAAATATGAGAGCTTTCAATAAAAACCTCGGTGGATATGAATTAAATACTCTGAGGGAAAACACGCTTCCAAGTGGCAATGAAGGGAGCTGATAGCTCTGAGTGAACCAGGGAGAGAGGAAGGTGGCCTTGAGGGGCTTTTCTAGATTTCACATCTATGAAAACACAAACTTCAATCCTTAAAAGTATGTTCAACCCAGCTTCTTCACGAGAACACGAGTGTGGGTTGTGTAACCTTATTCACCCATGTGACAGTCTAATCTAAGAGGCCAATAAAAACTAATTAAATATATATATATTTAGTAGTGAGGTAAACTTGTTTATATTAATATTAATGAGTTATGCAGATGGACAAGGTGAACATGAGGTTGATTTGGTCTTTGAACATCCTGATAATTGATGGCTGAATTCTGAAATTGTCTTTCCCTCTTATCCAGAATAACTTTGTGATATTGATAAATTATATACTGATATTTGATGTAGAATTATTTCCAGGTAAAGAAATAAAAGAAATTTAATATTTAAAAAATAAATAAAATGAAAGGTATTAGATTAGAAGTGAAGTATATGCTTTGTTGTTTCCCCATTTCCAAGTTTTTATTAATACTGCGTTCACCAGTTCCCCCAAAAAAGCAGTGTTGGGCAAGTTTTCATAACTGTTTATTCATTATAAATAGTAAATATTTACTGCACTTTTTACAGGAAAGACATTTTTTACAACGCATCGTTGTTGGTTGAGGCTGCAACACGAAGATAGCTCTTCTCTTGATCCATCACCCCCTAAGACCAACGTAGGAACTAAACTCAGTACTATGTCTAGTCTCACTAACTCACTACGTCATAGTTCTTAACTCTAAAAGGAATGTATCTGTGCCTACCTCGCTCATGGTCCCAAGAATAGAAAGAAATAAATAACACTGCCTTCCACCTTCCTGTTCCTCTTAACATCTCAAAACACAAATTTATTGACATTCTAAAATGTCACCACACAAACGTATGTAAACCTCAGTTCCTATCATCTTTCAGTATCTGATATTAGTGTATAATTTAAAAGCACATGACAGCCACGTGGACATTTCTGTTGTTGCCCTGCCTTTCATAGAAAAGAGGAGAATGTAAACGTAGTCATTTTAAAAGCATTATTCTTGAACATGATCTCTAATCAGAAGGAGCAAGCCGGGTGTTGGTTGTCCAGCAAATGGCAAACATCACTGCATTCTACCACAATGAATCATGGGCTGAGAAAATAAAGCACCTGCAAAAATATAGTTCTGATTCTGTTTCTATGGCCCTGGCCACTGCCAAAGCATCCGTGAGGTACACAGTATTGCACACTGATAAGCAGCTGTGGGAATGCACATCACTTCTCCACCAAGCCCCCTGCCCCCGCCCCCCCCCCCCGCCCACCGCAGGTTGGCTTCCAAATGAAAATAAATTGGGCAAATGTCACACACCTCCCCCACACTGAGAAAGAAAGTAAGCTTTTCGTCCAGTTCCCCCCATTTCCTGTTAGCAAGACGCGTCTATCCAGGATGTGCATTGACAACTGAATTACAGATGAGGATAAGGTAACAAATAATTTATTTGGGAGGTCCTTTACATCTAGTCTAACTTCCTAAAAATGGTGGCATTCATTTTTATATCCATTTCCAGTGTGTAAAAGTCAAGGATTCCTCCGTTCCTGCTTCATGGGGTGAGCAGTTTTAAGGTTGTAGAAGTGTCAGCAATGGACATCAGACTTGTTATACTTTATCCTCTGACTATATTTTCAGAACATTCTGCTTGCCCAAACCAGTCAAAATAAATCACATACACACACACACACACACACACACACACACACACACAAATGGAATGTTTTATCTCCTTGATCATCAGCACTAGAGAGTTTGGATATTTGATATGTAGCCACGTTAAATCATTGCCTTAAAATGTTGCATTTGTCTTTTATTGTTCCGGATCTTCCTTTTCTCCACTGCTTTTGTCCAACACGTTCAAAAGAATTTGAAACCAACTACTGGAGAAAGAAAATCAATCATTCTCCTCTGCCTCCTGTCGAGACTGACCCCCAAGAGGGTGATTTTTTTTTTTCTGAGAAGATTCTTCATGTCCAGGCTGCGGAGACCGGAAACAGGGCCAGCTTAAGCTCCAAGTGGACAGTTCACTTATGCGATATCTGGCTTGAGATAATGAAAGGCACCTGTAAGGAAACACACGCGGCTTTTCAGGTCAGGCTGGGACAATTCACAGCAAGGGGCAAAATCAGCTACAGGCTGACAATGTCATATTTAATACCGGGGTATCAAAGGATCGAGACTAATATTTTTATTCCTGAGACAAGTTTGACAGAACTCTGTGTCCTTGGGATTATACCCCGTATGATCCTTGAGCTGACCTCATTAAGAACATGTGTTTCTAATGCCAGGGGTTATTTCATTTTGGCCAACTCTTGTGTTTTACCTAGTGGCAATCAGCTTTCACGTCTTAGCAATTAATAACCGCAAGATGTTGTTGACATCGGTTAAGAAAATAATTATACAAGGAAGCCCTTGCTGGAACAACCAGCTGGCTTTGCCACAAAATTGATACCGGGATGGAAGCCTTAATCATGCTAGCAGCTCCCCTTTCTCAAGGAAGAGTTAAAGTGTTCCACCTTTCCAGGAGTAATTGCTCCCTAGAAAGTCCAAGGCTTACTTTGTCCATACTGCCCATATTGGTAGCCTGTCACAGGGTCCATACTGTAGCCCGTGGTACTATAGGTGGGTGGACAATAAGACTGAGAGGTTGGCAGACTGTCCAAGCTCTTCATATGGTCTAGTCTCTGACTGCAGCTGGCCGACACCGTGGTGGTAGGTTCCAAGCCCCCAGTGAGAGGCGAGAGCGCATAGTCGGTCTGGGGCTGATGGGGTACCCCGCCGTGGTTAGTCAGGAGTCCCATTACCTAAAACAAACAGGCAGATTGAGAAGAAGTGAGAACGCAGGGAGCACCACACCCCTAGCCTGTAGCTGAAAGGATAACTAGAAAAGGCCAAGTTTTATTTCTTCGGAAATATACTGTTAAAGAGCTGTACCTAAGACCGTGACCTCCATTCCAAGCGGCAGACCTATTACATCACGCCCAGTGATAACATCTGACTGCAGTTTCAGAAAGAAGGAGAGGGGGAAAAGGGTAGGAGGGTGGGGGAGGAAGGGAAAAGAAAAAGAAGGAAGGAGAAAGGGTGAGAGAGAGAGGACACCATACCTCTGGTGATAAAATCAGACTGGAAATTCAAAGAAGGAGGGACACAGGGACAGAAGATGGAAGGAGGGAAAAATTATATCTGTTCATATTGAATGATGCTTAACCATATATTACAACTGGGAGTTTCACATGTCATTTTAAACAGGGATTTGCTTATCATTTTTTTAAAGTTAAATGAATCCAAGTCAAATTCTTTTTGTGTATTTTGAGACCTCTACGTCTTTTTTCATAGCATTCTCTCTCAAGAAAACTCTCCTCATCTTGGCCAGCCTTCACTAATTAGAATAACTACTCCCTCCCTGACATTTCCTTGCATTTCCTTATCCCTCTTACTGTGCAATTAGTACTTGGTCACCTACTTTGAATTGAGAGAGCTCTGAGGGGAGTAACCTACTGATTTTTATATTCTCAGCACCTAACAGAGTGCTGGGCACATATCAGGCACTGAATGAACGAATGAATGATGAATGGTAAACGATTCTCCAAATAACTACCTCCATCACCTAATCCTTTCATTTCTTCTTTAAGCTAACATTTTCATAAGAAGTGTTAAAAAAAAAAAAAAAGGAGCCTGAAATGCAAACATGTTATAAAAAGTCTTCTCGGTTATTTAAATAACCCTGGAGAGCAAGCGAACTTTAAAAAAAAACAAAACTGTGATAACAGAACAACTTTCCGATTAGCACGGTGATGAGTTTCACAAACTCAGGCTCGCTGACCCTTACGACACCTTGTGATGGAAGTAAGTGGATAATTAATTTTGCAGCTGGAAAACTGCCACCCAAGAGAGGAAGTGATTTTTCTCAACTTCATACAAGTCAGTGGCAGGGCTCAAAAAGCAATCGCAGAGGAAATCAACTGCAGGGTGAAGAGCTTCCAGAAAAGATGACCTGCTTACAGAGTATTTCAATGCAGGGACCCACCACTGCACAGTATTTCCATCCTAGCCCTGTTGTATTTAGGAAGTTTGAAGCATACGGAGATTAAAGTGTGCAAATAAGAGCAAGATGAGAGGGCAGCAATGAAACTCAACCCTGGTTGTACGCCTTGTGTTATCCACCAAGGTAATTCAGGCCACAGAATCCTGGATGGAGGGGTACCAGAAAGCTTCCTAAATTAGATTCCAAAGCCAGTGAGGCCACAATCCCCTTTGGGGAGGGTCTGCATAATCCTCATAGCTAAACAAAATCTTCTTGAAATAAAGCTTTAAACTGATCCATCTTCAAGTAGCCCCAAAAGACAAAAAAAGAAAAAAAAAAGGAAAGGAAGGAAGGAAGAGAAAGAAAGAAAGAAAGAAAAAGAAAGAAAGAAAGAAAGAAAGAAAGAAAGAAAGAAAGAAAGAAAGAAAGAAAGAGAGAGAGAAGGAAAGAAAGGAGAGAAAACAAAGAGAATCTGTTCACCACCTTCTATGGATTCCCTTTCTTCCTCCATTTTAATAAGCCGTGATTCTCCTCACCTTCCCCAAGTTTCTGTTCTCCATTTCCTTGTCTCCCTTGCGCCTGAGTTCTTGTGTGTGTGAACAGATGGGAAGGAGGGGCCAGTGCAGGGACAGCAGCAGAGTCTTACCTAAATTTTTAAAGACATCCCAAGGGATCTCAATTTTCTTGAGTTGGAGATTTTTCGATATCTCTAAAAATTACTTGCATTCCCAAAACATAATAATTGTATGTTTCAGAGCATAGTTTTGTTTTATCAGAAATTAGGGGAAAGTGAGAGTCACAAAGAGAAGTAAGAATCAATAGGATTCCCACTAAAGTGTGTTGCTTTTTGCTTTGCTGCTTATTTTTCACAATGTTACCTAAAGTGAGTTCTAAAACAATAAACGTACTTCACACGGATTATCATATGTAGCCCTCACTAGTAGATATTTTTATTTTCCCCAATTTTTGCAGTTCCAGGAGGATGAAAAGTCACTGGAACATGGGGCTTTCATACACTGCTGTTTACAGTATGTTTATTACTTCATTTTCTCATTTAAAAAACCTGAACATAGCCCCAAATGTATTTATTTCCTGAATGTTCTTCCACCTATACGTTTTTTTTTTCTTTTTTTGCCTTTCTTTGAGTTCATGTAGATGATTTTACAGTATATATTTGGAAAATGCATAAATGTCAATTGACATACTAATTTTTAAATATTTTCTTTCCGCCCAAAATACTAATGTCTATTAGAAGAAAAGAGTCTTCAAAATAGAGGTTGTTCAGTGCCAAACACACTCCTTTCAAATCGGGAGTACCTCTCTGTGTACTGTCTAATGGGCAAGAATGGATAAGGAAAATAAAAATATTAAAAATGTGATGTTTTTAATGAAAGGGGGATTATGACACAGGGCACAAATATTTTACTGTATAAATAATCTGTGCTAAGTTTTTTTTTTAATGCACTTAGAAAAAGCGACTTTGTAACTATATCAATTCAAAGAAAAATATCCAGCGGTGCTGGATAAAAAGAAAATATATTTTTAATAGTGTCCTACATGAAGATACTTACTTGAAATTCCATTAATGGTATATCACTTTAAAGAACAAATGGAATACTCTCTACACAGTTACAGTCGAAGAGTTAAGAGCAGAATTTTATTCAAAACATGCACACTCTCCCATGAGCTATATGTACATTTTTGTGATAAACTGTTTTTAATCCTCTGCCATATATTTCCTGTTTGCATAACTTTGAAAGCAGCAATAACTTTGTCCATGGGGGAGAAAACATGAAGATCCTAAAAGAGAAGAAATGAGTCCTTCCTATAAGCAAAATTCAGCTTATGATGTTCATGCAGCAACTTTTGACAGTTGCTGAATTAGAAAATACCTTAGAACAGGAAGACCTTGAAATATATCTATGGGAGGATGGAGAAGATACAGCGCTATCTGCCAAGGCCATATTCTGGGGCAAGAGAAAGACAGGTCCTTAAAGGTGCCAGGGCACAGTGTCCTGAAGACATCCCGGCTCATGGTCCCATCAGGAGGGATGGCTGCTGTGTGAACTTAAGAAGAGGGATGCTCTCTGGATCTTCCTGTCACTATTATGACTGTCGCATGCCAGAAGCTAGTGACAGGTCCTGCTTTAACAATTCCCCTTAGCTCAGCAGCCCAATACTTGAGGAGGTTTATATGAGGAAATAAAGGGGACCAGACACTCGTTATCTTGCTTGGGTCTCTGACTTCCCTGATAGAGCCCAAGAGACAGTCTCCCACGAGATTTTCTTTGCACTGAGATGGTCACACATTGTAATCATGATTTCTTTCTCTAGAATTGTATATGGATGGGGAAAGAGGCACTAATACTTCCCTACATTTGCTCTGAAATGGAAATTAATGAATAGTGATAACTAATGCAATTTATTTCAATGTTTCACACTGAGAAAACTTGAGAAATATACATAATTTCAATAACATTTAAAAATTAGAAAGGAAATCTCTGCTGGAAAAGAAAAATAACCATATCAATACAAAATGCATTACTTTCCCCTAACATAATTTAAAACCTCAAATCTCTATGGAAGGGTCCCATTACACTTTTATGTACATTTCTTTAAAAGCAATTTTGCTATTTCATGTGGTTCAAGGGAAGCTATAGAAATTTCTCTTTGCTCCACAAAGTTGGTAAACCGACTTCTTAGAATTCCCCCAATATGGTCATGGAATGTCTTCCAGTCATATTTTCTTTTTAGAATATTTTCACGGTCTCTTTCATACATGCTTTTCCTACAGCAATTTGTAATTCAAAGCTTAAATTAAATTCTTCATTGGTTGCAAAGTGAGGGTTTTTTTTTCCACATAAGTCATTAGTAAGCTATTTCTAGTACAGGGCTGGCATTTTTGCCTGATTGTATTTTATTTTTTAATTTGAGGTAGGAGAAACACAATTGCCTGGTTTTCACAAACAATTTCAAAGGAAAAGAAATAAACTCAGGGCTACTCAGTTCTGCCTACTGAACACCAGTCACATTCTTATTAAATGTCAGAGAAGTCCAGGAACTGCGATGAACAGGAAAAGTTTTCCTTTTGTAAAGATCTCTGTTCTGTCGGCTTGGGAAGGGAGGTGGGAGGAGGATTTTTTTTTTTTTTTTTTTTTTTTTTTTTACTTTTAGTTGAGTACAACTCTTAGGTGAGGCATCTGAAAAAAAAATCTATTAAATATATTGGTAAATTGTTACCACCAAAAACATTTCCCAGACACCGTTTCTAAATTGTTTTGTGGACAACCTTAAAACAAAAACAAATTCAAGCCTTAGAATTGTGAACTGAGACTTCTGATGGTTCCTCAATCATCCCCATTATTAGAGACTTTGTTGAAGATCTCTTTAAGCTCTTTCTCAAGTTTCAGAATTCCAAATAGGTTGTTTATATCTTGATTGGAAGTTTATATGGTTCAGGAAAAACTAAGTCTTCAGAATTGCTTCATGCCATATTTCTCTTGAATTAATTTTCCTATTGTAAGATTAAATATTAAAATAAAAAACTGTGAGCCAAGTTAAAATTTACATTTAAAACAATATGTCTGGAAAATATCTGTCTTGGCTTGTGTTATGATTTTGCCATCAGTTGAAAGTGCTCAGAGGTTATCAGAAATCTAATTATGGTGTACATTTAGGCACTTCTTTTTTTCCTTAGCAGGAATCCTGGTTTATGTCTTTATTTTCCTTTTTGTTTTTAAGTAATTGGATGCTCTCTGATTTAACATTTAATAGTACACATCTAGTTGCATTTTAGAAAACCATTGTGAATTATAGCTTTGTATGATATAAAGGGTTTTTTATAGCCTCTACACTTTTCTCAAAAGTCGAATGATTATAAACTTTTAAAATTTGGATATAATTTATTTCCAGAACCAAACAAAAAATTCAAATGTTTATGCAAGTGTTTTTTTCCAATATGGGTGTTACTGGAGTTACGTTAAATATCAGCGACTGTATCTTTGAGGCTGTAACTAACCCTAAACTTGAACAGCGGAGATTTTCCTGAAAATGTTGTCTTCAGATTCAAATGCCTTAGGAATTATCCTGCAGTTGATTAGCATCTAAATAATTAGATTTTTTGGCCCTGTCTGTTTGAAAGCTGTAAGAGGGAAGTTGCCTGAAGGCAGAAGTTTCACTTAAGGTAAGGATGGTGACCTTCTCACCCACCCAGAGTTATAGGAAGGGCAGGGCTGACCTTTACCTAACCAGATAGAAAACCAGTGCATGTAAATACATACTTATTTTTTATTTTAATCCTTAGCTAACATTTTAAGTAGCTATGTTTCACACATGATGAAAAAGTATGAGTCTCAGACAAGTGTGGTTCATATGGTGCATATATCTCCAAGTTTTATTTGCAAAGAGCACAGTAAGTACTGTCTCAGTTAAACTCTAAGTATTATATGTGCTTTAATCTCCAGCTCTGTGACCAGTTACAGAATGACTTTAACTTTATTAGTTCTTTTGAATACCTATTTCTCAATAGATCTAAGCTATCAAATGGATAGCAATATTCTTTAGTGACTGATGACTAAAATATAAATCTAGGTAAAAAAATTAGCATAGAAATAGCTTGCAAGAGGCATATATACATATACACATACATATAGAGTTTACTTCTAGACAACGATGAACAATCATATCTAGTCCATCTATTATCAATAAAATAAAGCCCATTAAGAAAAAGCTCATTTCACCTAAATGAAAAAGTAGGGTTAGTTAATACAGTTGGTATTTGACTATGTTAGACCCGCCATGGGCTGTTATAAAATTCTCATATGTTTTAATTCATTTACGCATGCCTGCATTTAATATGCTTTGTGACCATGTCTACAATTAATATGATTTATGAGAAAAGAACATGTGTGATATTGGGGGGAAGGGCGTAGCATACATATTTTTTCTTCTATGAATGAAAAATATAGCAAAACGGCTCAAGGAAAATTGTTGGCTGTTAGCATATTAAGATGGACTGACAGAGCCCTGAGTAAACTTGGGGGAGTTAATGATATCCTCTTATCTGACCCTGACACATTTGCAGCATGTAATTTACAGAAGCTCTGTCCAGGGAATCTTGACGAATGCGCCTAACGATGTCAGGGCAATGTTCCATTCCAATGTAAAACAGATGTGGGTCAGATACCCTCATTCATCACTTAACACAGAGAGTCTCCAACTCTTTCTGGGAGGAATGACATTACCTGCTGTTAACTCCTCTCATTTCAGGAAACAACAGTAGCCCTCTAAAGAGTAAGCACTCAAACCTATCACCATTTCAAAAACCTGTCTAAAAACATGACTGTGGAAAATCAAGCATATATCTTGGTTTAATTTCATGACTACTTCTGGACACGTTTGCTAAATATTATTTGACCTTCTGCGATCTAGGATTCCATATATAGAAAGAGAAAAGCTCCATGCTCCGGCATCCCACAGTACTTCAATGAGATGGTGTTTAAAACATTATCTGTAATTGCCCATAAGCTAAGCCTGCATTCAAGGAAATGCAAGGCTGATTCACCCTAATAACCATTGGTAAATGCATACCTTGCTAAATCTTAACTGCCCAGTTCTGTCTGAGATTCATGAAGAATCTTACAATAGCCTAGGTGTCCACATTACCTTTTAGAAAGAAGGGCCTTGACACAGCCCCTCTGAAGCAGAGGGGTGTTGGGCTATACTGTATCTTCATTCCCCAAAAGCTTCCCCTTCCACCCAATACTCCAACAATGTAAAGGGCAGACATTGCAGGCTACTAAGGGAGCAAAAAGTTGCCCGGCTCAACAATGAAATTTCTTCTTTCTTCCAAATATTTCTGTGGCTACTCAAAGTCCATGTCATAAGACACCATCTACAAAACGCCTGAAGATTACAGAAGAGAAACTTTGCTACCCTTGTCTTCATGTGAAAGAAGATATGTCCTCAGGACAGAGAAAAGAGCCAACTGTAAAGATCAAGTGATACTGATTTAACAAGTAGATGTCAGAAAAATTATTTCTATTAACCACAGGAAAGCAGAGCACAGCCTTGCCAAAGTCTGAGAATGAACTTACCCTTCAGGAAGTGTTTTCTGGCCTGTTTCACAGGTTTTGTGTTAAGGCAGAACAAGCTTTCATTTAAGATGCATGGAAACTTGTAACAAGTCTTCACAGATGGGACAACATTTGAGAACACAGTGTGTTAAGAACCAGAAGCTACTATTCCAGTAAGCTAAATTTTAATTCCCCCACCTTCCCGATTCCAGGGACACTGGGCCAATAAAGATGTTGTGATGCTTTTCCACCTGAAAACTTACTTGTGTCCTTGATGACAAATTGGGCAGCGGCTATGTCTTCTATTCCCAGGCAACTTGAAGTAGTTGGCAACATCCAGGACTCACAGTGAGGCCATGTACATAGTTCTTTGACCTACAGAAATTAAATCTGCTCCTACAGATCTTGACAAAATACAGTCTTTGTAATTTTGTGATAAAAAGAATACTCCCCAATCAAACTCAAAATTACTAGATTGCCCCTTACTTTCTAAAACCTTTCTATTGCACCTGTTGTTTTAGCTACCTTTCTCTTTTGCTGGTGAGAAAGAAGTATAGCATTTATGAGATTCTCCTGCCTTTGAGGTATCTGGTATCATAGACGCTGGACTGTAGATTTTTTTTTAAATGAGTTCATGTCGATATTATATTTCAATAAATCAAAACAAGAATAAGAATAAGAAAGAATAGGACAATGCTGTCCCCTCCCTACTCTTAGCCCCATAGAATGAAGGATGGTTGCCTCCTGTTTTCATTGTAGTGAGTTCTCATGCTATTGTGATATGAATTACTCAAACAAAACCAATTTTTGTACATTGCACTTCTGGGGAGTATCATATCCCAGGTGCATTACAATGACTGCATTGTGAGTGGACACCAATACGCGTCCTTATGTCTTTAAAATGTCTCAGTCGAATAACTGAAAATACTCTAATTTACCAAGAAACTGCTTTTTCTTCATTGGTATTCAACTTCCACATTTGCCTTCTTCATCAGGGACAAACAAAAGTATGCTTTTTTGTCAGAGGCCCGCGTGATATTTTTCAGTAAACAGTAATGAAAGCTCTGTTACAACAAATAGTATTATCACTATATCAAAATGCATTTAATTCTTTTAAGTACTATGTTTCTCAGTGTAGCTCTAGAGGGTGATTCTTTTTCAATATCTTCCAAGTTTAACAAGAAGATGAAACAGATGCTGAGATAGTTTAAATTAAGCAACTTGCCTGAAGACACATAGCTAGGGAGTGGCTGTTTAGTATTGGAATCTAGTGATCTTGACTCTGCGGCTCCTGCTTAGATCAGTGAGTTACACCCACATGGCCGTCAATTCACTGAACAGGAATTCTCTGTTTTTACTCCCTTTTTCTGCCTATCTAAACATTATTAAGCAGTTTATAGCTTCTTTAAAATTATTCTTTTTCCTGCTAAGCTCCCATACAGAGGGTGACAATGTATTGAAGCAGAAGATAACATCAGACATTAAATAGAAGAAACACCCACTAGTGAAAAAAATTTAAAGAACAGTTCTAGAAATGGACAAATCATGAGTTGGGTCTCTACCGATTTTTTTCATTCAGCACTTGCTAGGAAATGTTCCTCAAAACTTGATAGTCTAATACTCAACAAAAGGGACCTATTGTTAAATTAGAGAATGCTGAGTTAAACAAATATGTTTCTGTACTGCAAGACTCGTCAGAGCCTTTAGTAAGCTAATGTGCACTGGGACTCTGAAAGATAAAGGGATATAATTTGAAATATTTACCAAATTGTTGATTCAAAATCCTTTTTTCCCAAACCACTATTCCAGAGAGCCCATGTTGGGAAGCAAGTCTTTATTATGAGACACTGTTTGGTTTCTGGGTGTTCAAAGATGATTATGACCTAGTATCATGCCTCCAGAAGCTCATGGTCCAAAGGGGGATGGATATGTTACAATACAGTGTGGTAAGGGGTTCAACAAAGTATAAACACATTAACATGGGATCAACAGAGACTAAAACAAGAAATTCTGCCCAGAAGCATCATAGAAGTGTTGACATTGAACTAGAAATTTTCCCTTGGAATTGTATATATAGCGGGTCAGCTCTTTAGAGGGTTTTTACACTTGATCTTAGCCAAAAGGCCGAGAAGTGATATAGAGGGTTTTTTAAATCTGCAATTGTTTAATTAGATTTTTTAACGCACGCTTCCTAAAATGAGTCATCAGTATTGCATGGCAGGTGGGTGGGGGGAGGATTGTTAATTCTTTAAATAATGCCTGCATCCTTCATTAGCTCAGTGCTGAGCACTGCCTACCCAGTCATCTCACAGCTCAGAAATATTTCTGCAAGGTAGAAACACAACGATTTGATTCTACAAAATGCACTGTATCAAAGGGTCTCCCAATTTACCATCTTTTCCATTGATCAGTGGAGACAATGCAATCGCTAATCTCAGAAACTCTAGTTCACTGAACTCCAGCTAAATGTCAAGAGTAATTTTTAAATATTATACTACACATTGGAAAATATACACCTCTGATGAAACCCAGACTGTTTTGCAGAGACAGATTCTTTAAAAAAAAAAATAGTTGTGTACTAATGACTGAATCCAGGCTTCTGTGTGTGCCGTACAAAGCACACATTCAGCCTCTAATTGAATAAATATGCAAGTATTCAGATTTCTGTAGATATTGCCATTTTGCAAATGCAGTAATAAATTAAAAGCTATACATTGCATTCTGACCATATATAAAGGGTTGATTCAGACTATTGGCCTCACATTAGAATCCAGCACGGCTTTCCTATGTTTTACTGACTACAAAGAAAAACTTTTTATTCTAGTAGCTTAGTTATAGACCAAGCAATTATACTCAGTTTTTTTCTCCTCAATGGCTAAAGGAATTCAAATGGGCCTAAAAACCATGGGGTTGTTACATTTGATTTGTCTAAGGTACAGGAGAAAGTAGCTGATGGAATTTCTATTTAAATCAATTCAGCAGACACCAAAAAAATTAATTCAGCAAGAAAGGTTTTCTTGTGGCTCATTTCAGTGACATGATGTAAGATTCGATCACTGGCGGCGGCTGCTCCCTCCCTTTCTTTAAAAGGAGATTTTGGTCAAGTACTTGTTTCTCTCACAATTCTCCAAATCTATAATTCAAGAGGCTGTAGCTAGAGCTGACATGAACCAGGGAGATCCTCATATTCTTTAAGGGTAGCAACCACAGCCTTCTGGAGAAAAACCAATGGCACCAGGTCAATTAAAGCCTGCACTGATCAGCAAATGGATTAGCAACAATGTTTTCACCACCGGCAGAACATCTTAAAAACCTAATATGGCAGAAGGGAAATATGCAAATGGCCAATGGTTATTCTGGTGCAGCTGAAATGGGTTTATTTATGATCATAAACATCCTTGAGCCTTCATAAACATGGAAAGCTTCTGCAGCCCTGGTTTTGAGCTCATGAATTGCTTTAGAAATGAAACAGAGGCTCAAGCTTCAGAGAAGCTGCCACTTTTGTACGGAACGTCTCTCTGTCCAAGCTTTGTTTGACACCCAACCAATCTCGTTAATCAAAAGCACTCCTTTTTCTTCCACAGATGAATTTCTGGAAATTGTAAAGGAAGGAAGTGTCTCTGTTGGGAAATGAGTTCATGGCAGGCCACCTGCTTGTCTGTTTCTTCATGATGATAAAGGTAGGTTGGGGGCACAGGATCTGCAACCTGCGTGTGAAATGGACTAAACAAATGGCCTGGCATCAAGTAGCTTCTGGATGTGTGCCCAAAATGTCCAGAAAAATAGCTCTCCTGAAACAGGAGCTGGCCCTGCCACGAGGGTAAATCTTACTGCTTTTACATGTATCAACCGAACAAAAGAAGGTCAAGGAATTGCCATACTACAGTGAAAAGGATATTCTCTCTAAATGAAACAGAAAAGTACCCATCACAACCACTCTTAGTGACTATACCCCATTCACATAACAAATTGATCTGTAGTAAACCCTGCACCTTCGATGGACAAAGATCCTTCATCTTGCCTTGCAGCTAAGGAATTTGAGAGAATTGCAAACACTGTGGTCCAAGAAATGACAAGCAAAATCAAAAGCAGTCTTGAATTCTGTATACACATATTAGCACGTAAATGCTTCTCTCTAATAAGTTTCAGGATTAACAAATGTTTGTCAAAAGAAACTGTGCTAAGCAATTGAAATCTGATTTGAAATGGAATCACGACAGTCTAATACATATATGCATGAAATGGAGAAACTGCCTAATAAGCGTAGCTGACACCAAATATGCAATTTACATACATTACACACTAATAATCTCAATTTTAATATTATTCTTTAAAAGCAACTGGATGGGTGGTGGAGTTAAAGATTTTCTTTTGTAAAATGTGAATAAGAACAAAAGTTGATCCTGAAGTCTTCTGCCATTAACCACAATCTCGTTAGTATAAAGATCTATCTGCTCTTTCTTGGGTCTGTTTCAGAGACAGTATCTCATCCCCACAAAGCTGTGATGATTCAACCAGACCTAACAGATGAATGGTCGATAAACTTGATGAGATCTGCAGACCTACTCTTTGTTCCTGAGGTGCTGAATGGTGAGCAAACATTCAAGCATGTTTAAGCCTGGTACACAAATCTTTACGAGAATTTTTTCTTTCCTCAGTAGATTATCCATGAAATAGGACAGGTGTACTGGTTATTCAATTACATCTTACCCAAGACCTGGACAAAATTTGAAATGAGGCCTCTGAGCATAGATCTTACTGTGGGGATTTATTAATAACAGTTCAATGTGGTCTAAAACAAAACTTTTTTTGTAACTTAAGCCTATTTTCTTATTTTATCATTGGTTTCACTCATAAACCAGAAATGAAAATCTGCCCATCTGTTCTAAACATAAAGTGTTTTCATAATAATCCAGATTTATACCAAATGTATTTTTAAGTAGTGCTGAATTGAGAGCGTCCTCAAAATTTATAGCCTCTGAGGTTGCAAAGACGACTTCCCCTTTTTAAGGAGGAAAATGCTTAAAATGAACGTAGGAAAGGCTCAGAAAGCTTCTTGGATATCAAATGGCTCCGTAGGAAAAAAAAAAGTCAATGATATAAGAGTAAATGAATCAAAACCATATGGATCAAATTTTCCCTAAAATACACAGTTTGAAAAATTAAGGAGGAAAAGTGCTTGGCAAAATGTGTTTTAGGTTTTACCAAACCCAAAACATTTGAAGAATCATTTGCAATGGTTGACGAACCCTAAATGCAGCCAAGTTGGCCCATTTTTGTAAACTACATAACAATGGAAAAAAAGGCTTCCTAGAAACCATGTAACCCACTGATACTGTATTTCACTCAAGAAATCATTAGGAGCTGTCACCAAAAACTGTGGAGTTTGTAGGAGTAGTGTGTGTGTGTGTGGGGGGGGGGGGGTTGAAATGATAAAAGTTTGTTCATTTAATTGGCCTTGTTTTCGGGGGTTGGCTATGTGTGTTTTGGAGGTGGGGGAGCAGTGAGGGTAATGTTTCTTGCAAAGGAAAGTTAATTAGAAGAACACGGGCCAAATGTTAATTAGTCTCACGTCTCGAGCATATGGTAGTATTTCCTTGGCACTCCGTACTCCAAGTCAGCATTCCTTTTTCTCTCCTGCACATGCAGAAAGGTGCTGGGAACATACCAGCTGGGTTTGGAGGGGAAATACATGGTCTCTATTTCCCTGTGTTCTTTCTGTGGTGTCCCCACATCAAGAAAACACAACTTTTCAAAAGAGGGCACTACTGCAGGGTAGAGGGAGTTGAAAGGTTTTCTTCTCGGATGGTGTTTTGGCATTCGCTATAAAAGCCTCATCTCCTAAAAGGGTTATATAGTTCAAATGATCCTAGAGATTCAGAGATAGTAGAAAATTTCAAGGGAATTAGCCTATTCCCAACCCACCCATCACTGAGAATCTCAAGTTCCTTGACAAATCCAGCTTTAGAAGGAGTGTGAAGCCGAGCCCTCCATCTCTGAAGGGTTTCGACCATTCCTGCAGGAAAATCAAGTTGAATGTCAGTGCTGGACCCCATGGAAAACTTTCTTCGCCATTATGCTTCTTCAGCAAGTGAAATGTGTAATTTGGTTTATTAAAGAACTAGTAACAACTGGAAGAGAGATAGACTTGGCTTTTAACTCTGCCAGGGACTCTAACTGTGTTGCACTGGCCTCAGCTTTTGCATAAGTAAAATGGGAATATTCCCCAGATGCAGTCATGGATTCCCTCGGAACAAGATATACTTGCCAACGATTCAGTAACGCACAGATACTTTTAGCAACTTGAGGAAGGATACGACCAAAGTTTCTAAAAGTTTTCAGCAGAATTATGAGATTTAGAATGTCACAGATGCATGTCAGTCTATTGCTACTCTAATCGGACCACTTTGGACAGTGTAACCTTTTCCTGAGTCACTGCTTCATACCCAGCCCTCCCGAGGCTGAGAATTTCTCTGAGAAAAGCAAGAAGGAATCTAAGAAATACTATTTGACTAATGGCTCTGATTCCAAGCTTTTTTTTTTTTTTTTAAAGGCCTCATGGTATGAGGGATCTTAGTTCCCCCACCAGGGATTGAACCCATGTCCCCTGCAGTGGAAGCATGGAGTCTCACCCACTGGACCACTGGATCACCAGGGCAGTCCCTGATTCCAAGCTTTAAAAGAATCTTTGCTCAAGGGAGCAACTGTGTTAGAGACTCCAAAGGAAAATCAACTAAATCCCACATACAAACAGAGAAACAATTTGCTTATCATAATGGTGTCTATTAATTCTTTGACAAGAAACTAGAAAGCCAATATTACAACAGTTCACACACAACCCAACTCATGATTTTCAAGTCCAAATGGCAAACGATACATCAATTTCAATGACACGAGGAAAAACATCAAATAAAATGCACAAATAAAATAGTGTCCACTAAAGTGATTAACAATGAATTGATCATAAAGACTCAGAAAGCTTTAACTTCAATTCAACTTAAATTAATAGGTAGGTAGACACCTGTGATGAAGTACAAAGGCAGAGGATAGGTAAGATGCAAAGTTACATATTTTATAACATAGTACATACATACTATCTCTATTTTATATATATATATATATATATATCACTTTTTCTTTCTTTTTTAATGCATGAGACCAAAAAAGAGCTGAAAGGCAATTTGCAAAAAGATTAACAGTGGCAGGGAGATCAACTCAATAATTGGCGATGATTTAGAGGCGTGGGATAGGGAGGGTGGGGAGTCTTGGGAGAGAGGGGACACGGGGATGTCTGTATGAATACAGCTGATTCACTTGGTCGTACAGCAGAAACCGGCACAACAGTGTAAAACAATTATACTCCAATAAAGAGCTTAAAAAAAAAAAAAAGATTAACAGTGGCTGCCCCAGGGAATTTTTTTCCTACTCTAGATATACCTTTTGAAAATTTTTTTCCAGTTTCTACAATAACCATTAAGTACTTTTTAATTATTGGGGAAAGTTAAAAGCTTGATAAGAAAAACGTATAAAGCAAAAAAGCATGTAAAGAGTGTATTAGCAAAAAGAGTGTTAACCCAAATCCAAAAGTTTAGAAAACTGGTTTCTATAAAATGATTTTAAAATATGAATAAGACCCCTGCCTCTATTTTTTATGAAACCTGTCTCCTGTTCACCCAACTGGGTGCTATCATGAATAAGATTCAACAAGACGAGGAGCCGGGAATCCTCTGTCTAGTCCCAGTTCTCTCACTGTCAGTGCTGTAGCCACACGCTCTCTGAGCCTCAGCTGATTTGTCAGCATATTAGACATCCAGGTAGAGACAGAGGAAGTAGGAAGAGTCACGGGAGAAGAGGAGAAATGGCAGTCGCAGCATTAGTTCCATTTTTAATACTATATGATCCAATATATTCATAAGCACTTCTCTACTATAACAAGCAAAAAGATTAAGCCATCACCACCCTTTCTTTACCCTCTTCTTTAGTCGGCAGGTAAACCAGCTGTTAGATGTGGACTCTTTCCTTCAGTTTCTTTACAGTATTTTTAATAAAGCCAATCAAAAACAAGGTAGTGCACACCTCGCCCACCTTGCTTAAATAGAGGCATTTCTGAGAAATGGTAAATCTCAAAGGCTATAGAAATCTGAGTTCTAATTCCCAGTTCTCCTAATGTTCCTATTCCACCTTTTTGTAAATATGTCTGGCAAGATATTGATTCACTCAGCCTTTTTTTCTCCACCGTTGCCTAAGGAAATAGGAGAAACTTCACATTATTCATTTCTTTTCTAACTCACGGGTGATGCTGCAAGAACTAAGACAATATGAGTTCCTTGTGGTGGTTTGAAGAGGAAATGTATATGCAAAATATCCTGAATATTTGCAATTTAATAAGTAAGGAGTTAACATGTGTAAGAGCACAGTAAAGAAATACAGGAGAAGTTGCCTGTGGAATTTTCCATTGCTTGATGTTGGAATGATTCCCACCCTACCGCCGACTCTGGAATCACACCCAGGTTTCTTGAAATCAAGGATTAACAGTTTCAAGGTCAAGTGCTAGTACCTCCACTTATGTAACACAGTATAACACATTTATTATAACATACAAGAGCAGACATGTATAATACAAGAAACTAGCAGCTTCACTTAGAGAATACAGACTCGTGTCATTTTTGTTATGTTCGAACACTATGAAATGCCAAGAGAATCCTAGGTCTCACCTGACAGAAGTGGTTCAAGTTGAAGTTTACTTTTATGCAAACTTTCAACCAAATCATGTTCATAAAAAGCTTTTCTATGGCCTAAAGCTACTTATATTTAAAACTGCAGAGATAACTACTTCTGAAGTTACTTCTAAACTGTGGAAGAAGCTTCTATGCTATAAGTCCAGGCATTTAAAGATGAATCTATTAATGTAAGTCCATGACTTTCATGCAAAATCACATTCACAAATGCCAGCACTTGGAAATTAAATGTATTAAAGTCCTGTAGGAAGCACATCCATTGTTTTCATGTTGTTATTTTTCAGCTGAGGTTTAAAGCTACCTCTTATTTTTTATCCCAGGATGTGCTATAGGAATCTATGAAACTTAATTACATTTACTGTTACAAAAAAGGATTTAAGAACTTTTGCCTTTAGGCAGAAATGTTTATTTCATTGCCTTTGCTATTCATTCTTTTCAACTCCAACGGCTTTGAACTTTTCAGCTGCTCAGAGTTATCACCCTTGTGCAGAGCCCAGGAACTCCACTCCCAAGACGCAAACCACAAGTTGAAGAAAACGAAGAAGGCAAAGATATATGAGTCGTCATTTTGGCCACCCTTTGTGCCATTAAAATCTCATTTTCTGCCTATTAGAATGCCCTCTTGGTGCTGAGGCAGCGGTGATAGTCGGTGATTAGTGTGTAATTGAGTATAATTGTCTTTTCACTTTTCATTTGTGTCATTCTGAGCGTCTCTCTGTTTTTCTAACCACCAAGAGGAAAAAGGGGGTTAAGAAAAGATAAAGCTGTTAAAACTCTCACTCTCAGCCCTGAAGAGATTCTCGATTGCAATTATAGATTGCAACCCCTTCATGACATTTCTCCAAATTTAGCGGACGGCTTTTCCTGGCCACCTGGGCCAAGTGCTCTCTAATAAAATCAAGTGATCTGTATTTAAACAACTACTAATAATGTCAACCTCAGACAGATGCCACATGTAGGAAATTTAACCAACCCTCTGACATGCAATTATCAAGGCAATTTATTAATATAATCTCTCAAGAAAAGCTCATAGTCCAATGCAAATTAGAAAAACAATTACAACAGTCAAATATCTATATATTCCCAAAGAGCAGTAATTCTCCTAATTTGTGCATTTATAACTCATTTATCCCAGAGTTCTGTAGTCATCAGCTGGGTCTCTCTCCACACAACTTGTTAGCCTCCTCTCTGAATGTTATATAAAAGCTTTGGTGTTTTCTTATTAAGTGTTCTTGCTCACAACCCTATCAGCCGACCAAATACCATTAAAAAAAAAACGCGTGTGAGCTTCTTACCCAAAACCCAGAACGAGGAGTGGAGAAGATGAACGCCTTGACAACTAAGTATAAACATAAAATCTCCGTGATTGCATTAAAAGTCACTTGGATTTTAAGTCTAAGCTACAACTTTTGATACAGCCCATAGGAAGGGTGGAGAGAAAGGAAACGAGAAAACTGAAATCATGTGGCTTGTATAAAGAATACATTATGGTTTAAATTTGGCAATTCATTATATGACTGCCTCGGGGAATTGACTATTTGGTTCTGGTATACAGCAAATCGTCTGTCTGGAAACACGGGACTGACCTGAGGTGAAAGGCCATTGCCAATGGCGGGGTTCATGGGGTTGGAGGGCCCGGATGGAGGCACAAAGCTGTCTGTATAGCTGGAAAATCCATGCCTGGTGCTGGGGAGGCAGTAGGCAGAGCTGCTGTCCGGGTTGGAAGGAATAGTGCTTTGGTGTACAGTGCTCGGAGGAAGCGGCTGAGGTCTGTGGACCGTGCTGCTGGGATCCGACACGGCTGCAAGGAAGAAGGTTATCAGCCATAAATCTCCTTTGGAGGCTAGCAGAGAAAGTTCAGTACAAAAGTTCACAGTTACCGAGTCATCAGCAGTACCTCCTGGTCAACCACATGTAAATTTCAATCTGTGCTCTTTGACACGCAGGTATAGAGCCACTCATCACAAATACAGCCACATCTCTGCAAGTATGTTCAAGTACTTTATTCATATACTTTCAAGGCACACTCACCCAAAACAGAAATTCAGAAATCACATTAACAGTGAGAACAAACCTATTTTGGTAGTGAGTACTATTAACATAAGGATTAACCAATGTAAGAATTGCAAGTCTCAAGTTTCTTATCAAATATACTTCCAAAGCACATAAACATCAGTGTGCTAGTATAGTTTCAAATGCCTGCAATGCTGTCTTTCATAATCCAAAATAATTTAGCCTTATTATTTATCCCATTCACCTCTATGCACTAACATAGGAGGACTTTATCAAAGCTTCCCTTCCCTGTCTTCCTACTGCAGTTAGGAGCCAGTTAATTGCAGACTGGAGTACAAATGTAGAGATGTTTTAACAAACAAAAAGCAAATTGCATGCTTATTTAGGGAGGTTGCTTTGTTTTATTTAATTGTTTTGTTTTGTTTTAAAATGCTGAAACAGTATTATATTACAACACTGTTTATCTAGAGAGATTCAGACATGTCATAGAACAAACTATGTTTCTGAAACGTGACAGGTATCAATACTTTCAGGACAACCTGATGTAATGTAATGAACATACAAACAGCCACAAGGACACCGCAGAAGATTTCACTGCATAACGTAAGCAGCAGGGAACAAGATTGGGGGTTACATTTTAACCCCTTGACTCCCTTCCTCCATACCTTGTGGAATAGCTGTGGGCTGGTAAGAGGTCTCCGACAGCTGGTACGTTGGCAGAGTCGGCATGGCCGTGGGAGGGAATCCCCCCGGAATGAGATGGTTGAAAGCCATCAGTTGGTTGGCCCCAGCCTGCTTCCTCCATCTTGCACGGCGGTTGCTAAACCAGACCTATGGATTTAATTTAAAATTTGAGGATTTCACTGATGAAATAATAGTACAGTCTTAATGAATTTTTCATGCTAAAACAGATTAAAGGCCCCTTTCTGAAAGGGCAAATAGACACAAGAGCCCTCCACCTTCTGGGTTGTATTGTCAGGGGAGAAAGGAGAGTTAGATGTCAGGGGTCAGTAGAGGGACTTCAAGGGCTTTCCATGGTCCTTCAGAGCCCCCACGACCCTGGGGGTGACCGTGGAGGGGGATGGCTAGGCAGGGATGGGAGCAGCGGGCATCACCATCAGCATCCACCCACCTTCATGTACTACAGCATTCTGGGGAGAATCCAGGAGTCTGGCCCCCACATGACACATGTCCTAACTTGGTCCTGCCTATTGCACTAACCCTTGTATTTTACAGTCTTATCAATGTGTCTGCCTTTCAATGGACATTATGTGCACCATTCCTGGAGAGTCATATAAATTGACAAGAAGGATAAATGGCACTATTTTACCTTCCCTTCCACAGTGTGAGAAATTGTACTGATCTTAGTGGAAATAGATGCCAGAGAGGTAAGTATTTCAAGAAACGAAAGCATTTTATCTATGCAGATCTTTTACATAATGGGTTTATTTCTTTCTTTCAACAGCAGCTGTAAGCACCTAGCTTTTAATCAGAGGGAAAAAGGGGTGGGTAAGACAGGATCCCTGTGCTCAAGTAGCTTACTGTTTGGTCCTCTAGGAAGTCACAGAGTCATCAAGGTCACCAAAATAATTGCTCACAAGAGGTAGAAACTCCAAGTTTGAAAATGCAGAGAAATCAGAAGTTTAGAGTGGAGATGAAGTTTCAACTCATTTTAAAGCTTGGACATGATTTCGAAAAGGGGTCACTCCAGATGGAAGAGATATTACAAGAGACCAGCATGTCTAAGAAAAGATGAGTCTTGATTTCCTTATAGAACAAAGTTAACAATTATACAACTTAATTGTAAATTTTAAGTCACAAAATTTTTAAAAGAGCAGAGAGAGGGATGTTCCCCTTCCGAAATAAGAAAGCCCTCAGTTTAACAAATACTTTGCCAAGGCATCTGGTTAAACTTTTCCTAGTCATCCAAGCATTCGTCTGAAAAAGAATTTGGTCATCTCTAGCCATGATGTGAGACACTGGTAAGGAAAGCTGTCTGAACTTCCTCAGAGCACTAACATTTAATATTCCTTAAGTTTCCAAACAGGAAAAGAAAGGAAGTCAATATTTTCCCATGTTGCTGCATAATTGAATTAGAGTTTCACTTAACTTAATAAATTGCCACCTGGGATAATAGAACCATGAACAGCACTCAACTTCAGGTCTGTATCAATTGTGTTTTCTCACTGCAAGTCTAAGCGTCTGTTACCATGACTCCCAGAGTCATCAGGGTAAGAAAACTGTTTTCAGGGAAGTGCTTGGAACAAGCTGGATAGCCTGAGGAGGCTGGGGGTAAGAAATTTGGGTTGTATTTATGCCTGAGTGCACTGCACTATACCACACACTGTGGTCATATTTTATAGCATAAAACCTCCAGATTAATGAGGCACACTTGGCTCAGGTGAAGGGTTTTTCCCACCCCGCCCACACACTTATCTAGACCAACCCATGTGCAGTGCATCTCCAGCTTTATGTACTAGACTGGGAGGAGAGTTGAATTTCCAAAAGGTCTGCTGTGACTCCACTCATCCAGACTTACTGCTGTCAAATCCATTGGTGAGATCTCTTATGAAGAACTCAGAAGCTTGCACTTCTGACACTGTCAGAGCATGCTGCCAATCTCTCTGTGCCAACTTCCTGCTGTAACCTTTAGATAAGTAAACCAAATTTGATTTATCCAGTGGGTGGGCTCTGCCTGGTTCCTCCATCAATCTCAACCTACTTTTGATTTACATTCATGCTAACTCCTCTATAACCCCTTTTTTTAAATCAAAAATGTCTTTGTTCAGATAGTACATTAGAAGAAACACCATACTTTCTACAGATCCCTTCAAAAGACTAAATCCAAAAGGCTAGGGGTGTAAGGATTTGGGGTTTGTTTTCATTTTTCCAAAATAATACAAGTAAGTATTGATGACATGGAATAAACCCACCAGGAGTTGGATTTAAAAGTTCTTACATTTACAGTACAATATATATTATAACTATAATAAAAGACGAAGAGAAATAGTTGGGAAGCAGATCTTGACTGAAAAGCAAACCTTCAACAGGAGGTTCAAGGGTTTCCCAAAGAAAGGAATTTAAATGTTGTTTAAAGTTAGGCTAAATAAATCCAGAGGGCTATTCCTGGGAGAATCAGGGCTTACTGAGGACTGAGCTGCCTGTCTCTGGCCATTTAACCAGATTTTTCTATCATCTTGCCTCTGCCAGCCTCTGCATCTCCTAGAAGCAGCTGAAACTGCCAAAAGAAGCACTAAAGAAAAAATATACTGAAGTTGCCAACTGGGAAGTGGCCCTTACCTTCTTTATGCTTTGAAGCTCGTAAACATCTATTTTTAACAGAAAAAAAAAAAAAGTGCCCTTGAAATCACCTTCGTTGTAAGTACCCAAACTGGTTAAGTACGGTGATCCTCGGATACTGTTATTCCCCCATCTTTGACTGAAAGACAGTCCCTTGGCACTCAGAAGTCCTACCCAACTCTTCCAATATTGTCTCTTTAATTCCTAACAAACAATCAAGGAATAATCTACTAACTGACATGTGTAAGTGCACAACACTGAATAAATTCATCTAAAATGGGTGGAAGGCATTTATGACTCAGTTGTTACTATCACAAGAAACTTTGTTTTGAAAAGAGTAGCAATAGCAACAGAGACAAACTGGCCTTTGATGTGCTACAGGAGAACATGGGTGTTCCACCAATTCCTTAGCCAGTAGGGCAGAAAGAACAAGTTTTACAAAGTCAGCTATCTACCTGTTAAATGTCATTCTATGCGATGTCACTCTCCCCCTGCAGCATTACCTGGCCTTCTACATCTATCTCACTTAGCGTGGTAAGAAAGTGGGGCAGGAGGCATACATTGCCGGATAACTACTATCAGGCACAGTTAATTGCTATAATTGCCTATCTATTATCACACTACATCAGATCCTTCCCTCGCAGCAAGTTTGTATTTCATTTGATGAACTGCAACCTGGTTCATTCTCATCTACTCCTTGGATCTTTCCCTATTGCTATGTCTCTTTTCAGAGCCCTTCCACAAAGTCATATTCATCCTTTTGAAAATGATATTTTTAAAAAAATTTTATTCAAGTACTTTCTATAGCCTAATTATTTCTTTTTTAAAATGTATTTATTTTTATTTATTTTTTGGCTATGTGGGGTCTTCGTTGCTGTGTGAGAGCTTTCCCTAGTTGCAGCGAGCAGAGCTACTCTTCGTTGCGGTGCACAGGCTTCTCATTGCGGTGTCTTCTCCCTCTTGTTGCAGAGCACAGGCTCTAGGCACATGGGCTTCAGTAGTTGTGGCACATAGGCTCAGTAGTTGTGGCACGCGGGCTTAGTTGCTCTGCAGCACGTGGGATCTTCCCAGACCAGGGATAGAACCCATGTTCCCTGCATTGGCAGGTAGATTCTTAATCACTGCGCCACCAGGGAAGTACTGGAAATTATATTTAGATCCATTCTGGAGTAATATAATATCCAATGATTTTTTTTTGAAGCAAAATTTAAAATATAACGATAACTAGGGAAAAAGACAATGAATAACAAAAGAATAAGTTTTTATAAATTTTTCTCTTCATGAGTAAAATAAGTAACCAATGTGTTCTCAACAATAAAAGATGTTAAAAAAAACCAGTATTTAAAAAAATACAGTAATACGTTTCATTCACATGGGAGCAATGCAGACTAGGCAATAGTTGGATCCCAGCTTCCCCCACCCCTCACTACCTCTGCGACCCTGAACAATTTGTTTAATATCTGTGGTCTCTGTTTTCTCATCTGCTAAATGGGAGAAATAAAAAACTCCTTCACGTGACTAAATGAGACAATATAATCAAATGAGACAATACAATCAAAGCTTGTAAAAGTATACCTAAGCGATAGTGTTCAGTAAATGTTAGTTATCAAATAAAAATGTCACATTGAGAAGTCCAAGAATGAGAGCCTTGCTTTGTTTTCTAAGCTCTCTGGTCTACAGCCAAAGCCTTTTGTGCCCCTGAGCAAACAGGAAAGTGCCCAAATAACACCTCAAATAATTGAAAGCCAGTTTCGCTTGAATGGAGACTTAGGTCCAAATTGCTTCCAAGTTTCATGGATTAGTGCTAATTGCCCCATGGTGTAAGCCTAATTTGGCCCATCAATAAATTACTGGTTTACATTTTTGGTGTGGTCCTCAAAGGCAATCTAACCTACATTATTCCAGATGGGTTAATTTAAATGCCATTTTTAAAAATAGAAAGAGGATGTAATGGTTAATCCTTAGAAAGAGAATTCACAAGATTATGAAATGTTTCATTAAATACTAGAGCTGATACTAAAGTGCCAATTACAGACCTTTCCAGGTAGATAAATTCAAGGCAAGCTGCTTGTTCTCTGCGCCTTCTCACTCACTCCACTCCCTCTCTCCCATATCACACCCCCCCACCCCCCCACCCCCACCATTGCTGCTACCCAGCCTGGACCACTGCATAGAGAGCAGGTTGGGGACAGGATGGGCAAGGCTGATGAGGAGAAATGCCATGCCCCTGTGAATGTCAGAGGATTACACCACAGATGAAAGCACACTTAACTGCATCTTTATACATCCCAAGAGCAAACTCCTGCAGAGAATTGTAGGACCACCACATTTTTGCTTCGTTATAGAGTTCAGGACCAAATATTCCATACCTATCTTAACTTCTGAACTATACAGATCTGTTAGATGGCTTTAAACCACCATTGGGCTTCCCTGAGAATCCCAAATTACTGATGCTAGAAGGGTCCTGAGAGATCATGCATCCTAGGGGTTTTTAATTAAAGGAAAGAAAGGGGGGCGGGGTGTGGAATTCTCTGGCAGTCCAGTGGTTAGGACTCCCATGCCCTCACTTCTGAGGGCCTGAGTTCAATCCTGGTCAGGGAACTAAAATCCCATAAGCTGTGCGGTGCAGCTGCAAGAAAAAAAGGGAGGAAGGTAGGGAGGGAGGAAGGAAGCGGGGTGGGGGTGATTTTGGGGAATATGGTGAGAGCCAGGGGCCCTCTCCCTAGTTAACACTTGTGTGTATACACACACACAGGCAAAGGCACAACATTTGTGTACAAATCTCAAGTTTCCCAGATCTCCTGAAGTCCATCTGTGGTCATCCTGGTCATTCATGGACCCAGACTAAGATCATCTGATCTAAACTCCGTATTTTAAAATTAAAAAAGAAAAACCCTAAAGCCCAGCAGGATGCCAGCAAAACTAAATGACTTGCTCAACAAAACACTTCTGGCAAAGCTGAGACCAAAACCCACATCTTCTGACTTCTGGTTAAATACTTTTCTACCAGCAGCTTCCTTTCCTGTCTTCCATTACCTGGGTGGTAAGAGACAATGATACTCACCTGCTTCATTGTTCTTAGATGCAATAGTTACTAAACCTTTTACACATCATAAATGTTTGTAAGTCATTCTTCCTTACAAAACTGTAATGCTTGCCATTGTTTGCATAATAACAGCTACCCAGGAGGTGAATTAGGTAAAAATTAGTCTTTGCTGTACAATAATTCTTAGCTTGTGTACTCAGATTTGGCTCTGATAAATATAACATAGCTACTATCCAAACAAATTTTATCTAAGTTATTAAAGCTTTAGTCTCATCTTTATCCAGAAGAGTTTAGATTTTTTTCCTCAGGGGGAAAAAAAGAAAGGAATGTAGACATGTTTGGGGTTTTGCAGGGGGTTTTTTTTGTTTTTTTTGTTTTGGTGTTGGATTTTCCCAGGTGCCCCAAATTAAACTAACTCACACTCTCTGGCTATCACTCAAACTGAGTTGACTTTGCTACTGCTTTCCCAGATCCTTCGGAAAACTAAAGGATTTTGTTCTGGCATTTTAATCAGTGATTAACTACTCCCTTCTTTTTCCTGCTGGGTTAAGTAAAAGATCCATATGCCGGGTGTTGTAGGGAATTTGTTAGGCTGTAGATCATAGCTGTGGTGCAAGACATGATGTGTCTCAAGGGAACTAATGAAGCCATAAGGAATGTAAAGAGTCACCGGGTTAAAGCCACATTAGGACAGCTGTTAGGTTAATGAGGGCCCCGCTTTGGAGAGGTCGCTGTATAGAAAAATATGAACCACTCTTTATTGGTTTGATCCCATGTCCTCTGGAAGTTAATGGGCCATTCTTATTCTCCTTTGACATTCACTGAGCCAGATGCAGGTGCCGGGCACTGTACAAGGTGCACTAGGTGGAGATTAATTCTGTCCTCCCATCCTTGTCTTTGGCAAAAGCAACAACGAACAAGGTTGAACAACACAGGACACTCTTTTCAGTTTTCCATCACTCTGTTTGCTTGATTCCTTTACATCCAATGTTTTTGTTTGTTTGTTTGTTGTTTTTGTTTTTTACTCTGAGTTCAGAACTGATCTCCAGTCTATCTTAAGGACAGACCCAGTATGTGGGATTGGCCAGCCAGGGAGGATAGGGACCAGATCCTGGAATATAGTGGGCCCTTGATAAAGGTTTGCTAAAAGGATGAAAGAGTGAAAGGACCTCACTTCACATTTAAACCAGGGGATCAAAGAACTATAATAAAGGCAAATAGATTTGATACATATAATATTTGTAGCATTATTTTACACATATACAATACACTGTGTACATTACTATAAAATAATATATTTATATATACACATCATCATGATTTGTGGTTAGTGGTGGTCACTTCTGGGAAGGAGCACTATATCCCAATGTAATAGGTAGAGGGATTGAATAGCTCCAACTGTAAAACTTTTGTGCTATAAACCCTTGTGCAGGACTTCCTAGGTGGCGCAGTGGTTAAGAATCCACCTGCCAATGCAGGGGACACGGGTTCGATCCCTGCTCCTGGAAGATCCCACATGCCACGGAGCAACGAAGCCCGTGTGCCACAATTATTGAGCCTGCGCTTTAGAGCCTGTGAGCCACAACTACTGAGCCCATGTGCCACAACTACTGAAGCCCATGTGCCTAGAGCCCGTGCTCCACAACAAGAGAAGCCACAGCAACGAGGAGCCCGCGCACCACAACGAAGAGTAGCCCCCACTCACTGCAACTAAAGAAAGTCCGCGCACAGCAAAAAAAGACCCAACATGGCCAATAAAATAAATAAATTAATTAATTAAAAGAAAAAAACCTTGTGTATCTGTGACTCTTCCCTACCCTCGCCCTTGGACCCACCTCCAGCTCACACAATCAGTTGCCTGCATCCCACCTTTCACGGCAACTCTCCACCTTTCTGTTCCCACTGCCGCTGACCTATTTCATGCCTACAGCCTCCACTGTCCATCACATCAAGTGTAGCCTGCTCACCTGAAACCCAAGCTCTACCACAGAATGCATGTAACCACTCGAAATTTTGCTAATATCTACATACCACCCTAACGTCCACAGAGTGCCTGGTACACAGCAAGGATTCCTGAAATAGTGAGTGAATACCATGAATGAACACACTTCTGTGTGTTATATCTGATATAATCACATTCTCCCCATAATGGTAACCAGAGTTAAGAATGCACATTTTCATTAGGACCAAAAATATAAACACTAAGAACACAAAGAGAGCAAATAGATTTCCAATCACATTCCTTCCTGCCACCCTAACACTCCCTACCCTTAACCAAACTGAACTATTCTCTGTTTCTCAACATGACTAGAATGAAAATGAAAGGTCATCTGACATGTAACTTACGTGTTTCCAGCTGCTTTTGCTTATTATTCTGTATTTACTAAAATACTCTCCCACCCTCCCTGTCCCATGAATAACTCTCTAGATTCAAAAGGCCAACTGAACCCTCTTTTCTTCATGAGCCCCTCTTGTGTACTCCAACAAGATCTCACCCTTTCCTCTTCTCAACTCCCACTGCACCTCATCTCACTCTGATGAACTTACATCGGCTTTGTTTCTAAATTACGTCTTTGCTTTATGACCCTGTTAAACATGAGTTCCTTGACAAACCTGTCATAATTCATCTCAGTGTTCCTTGACTTTCCTAGCACTGTGATGATCAGATAGAAAGTCAAGTTGAATAAAACCATCCCTCTGACTTCGCTCTGCAGGCTACAAGAGGCTATTCCAAAATAGTCTATGAGAGGAGAGGGAGTTAGATGTTTATGGGAAAGTGTCGATCGATCTGGAGACCACATCAGCCGCCTAGTTCGCTGCTGAGTCCCCAGCCTCACTCTGACTATGAAAGTCAAGTATCTGGGAACAACATGACATTTCCGGATAAGGTAACATCACTCCTGGGACAGTAAGGAGTTCCTGGATACCCTGAGGCATTTGTAATCTTTCCAACAGTGCTTTACCACCTTGAGGAGAAAGTTCATTATTCATAATGAAACATTATTCTATCACTCAATAGAAACATATTACACCAAAGTAGCCATTCTAGAGGATTCAGAACACTTCCGAGTTGAAAAGATAATTTAAAATGTTCTTAAAATAATATAGTTACTTGACATGCTTCTAGACTTAAAGGAAGGGATTTTACATTATACAGCTTTGCACATCTTCATAATTGAAAGGCTACAGAGAGGAAGTGTATGGAATCCAATTACCTCGATCACTTACTAGCTACATGACGTCGGGTAGTTACTTAAATAGTCTGAGTCTCAGTTTCTTCATCTATAAACTGGGGGTATTAGTAGTACCAACCTAGGGTTTTAATGATAAGTAAATGAGTTAATTCATATAAAGCATTTAGAACAGTGCCTGGTGCAGAGTAACCGCTCAAAATTTTGCTATTATCTACATACCACCCCCAAGTCTATACAGTGCCTCAAACGTAACAAGGATTCCTCAACTGATGAATGAATAATGTGAACTGACATTCTTCTCTGTGTTATGTCTGATATAATTGCATTCTCCTCATAATGACAACCAAAGTCTAAAACAAGAATGTACATTTTCATAAATACAAATAAATGAAGAATACAAAGAAAGCCAATTAAATAGATCACAGTTTTAAATTTATACATATAAAATACTTGTATCAAATAATGTGACAGAAAAGAAGCCAAATGTAGCCATCACATCAATAAATTTAACTGGACTTACCAACCTATGAAGAGGAAAAAGGAAATTTTCTGACTGGTTAGCAAAGTAAAATGTTGCTGTATACCACAGACACACCTCAGGGGAGGGGGCAGGGCCGAGGGAGGGGGCGACGGCAGGAGGTTGTTGCACCGAGCAAGTGCAAATAAAAAGAAAAAAGAAGTCATGATGTTGTTATCATGACAAGGCAAAATATAAAGGAAAGAAATGAGAAAGGAAGAACTTTATAATGTGAGAGGCTACCATTCACAAAGAAGGGCCACTCCTAATATATTTACTTTCTCGGTTTGAAATATGCTTTAAAGGAGAAGACACTCTTGTTTCCCATCTGGGTTTAAGCAGGATGGGGATGTTTGGATGTCCGTACCTGTACTCGGGCCTCAGTGAGCTTTGCCCTCTGGGCCAGTTCCTCCCTGGTGTAAATATCAGGATAGTGAGTTCTCTCAAAAGCCCGTTCCAGTTCTTCAAGCTGCTCTGCTGTGAAGGTGGTTCTGCTCCTGCGCTGTTTCCTCTTGAGCGGTAAATCTGGTTCAGAGTCGATGTCAGAGCCTTCATCTGATTGCGGTGCGGAGGCTAAAAGCACAGGAGGAAAAAAGGGATCAAATGTGAATCGAAAAACAAGTCTGGGGAGTTCCCTGGTGGCTAGTGGTTAGGATTCAGTGCTGTCACCGCCACGGCCTGTGTTCAATCCCTGGTCAGGGAACTGAGATCCCAAAAGCAACTTGGGACAGCCAAAATATGAAAGAAAAACAAACAAACAAACAAAACAAAAACAAATCTGACCAAGCTTTAATGATTCAAATCCTAGTCTAAAGTACATTCCCAATGTCCTCCCACAGACACAAAGCCCCTCCTTGCAGTATTACATTATTAAATGGTATTTAATCTCTTCCCCCTACCCCATCTCCAAGGCCCCCAGGCAAAAAATAATTTTCTCTCTGTATCTGTCATTCTAAGCCCATCATGAGCTCTTAGAAAGCAGGGACAGGCCTTACTCCATTTTTCTGGCCCTTGTCCTTAGCATTTAATGGGTACTCCGTTCTTATCTAATACATGAATCATATTTAATTTGGTTCCTAATAAATTTTCACCAGCTTTTAGACCAAGAGAAAATTTGTTAAAAGGTAACTTTTTAAAATAAATATTCCAAAACTGACTTCGTATCTAAAAAGGCAATAGTCACCTATAGCAGGATTCCTATAAATTTGTAGACTGTACTTCTCCTATAAGAAATGCCATGTTAAATTTACTATCTTTTTTTTTTTTTTTTTTTTGGCACACGGGCTTAGTTGCTCCGCGGCATGTGGGATCTTCCTGGAGCTGGGATCGAACCCATGAACTCTGCATTGGCAGGCGGATTCTTAACCACTGCGCCACCTAGGAAGCCCCTAAATTTACTATCTTATCACCAAATATTAGGAGATGCTTTAAGGAGAGTTTAGATATTGTTAATGCAAATCTCAAGAACAGACTCAGGAAGAAGCAGGCATAGACTAGTAAACTGTTTCTAAACAGAAGTTCAGAGTCTGGGTCTCTGCTCAGGACTGCTGCCTAATTTGAGGAACACAGGGCAGAATGAAAATGCAGGACCCCGTGTTCAAAACCCATCATGAATTTCAAGATGGCAACAACAGAGCATAAAACTAAGCACATCTTTTACTCAGGCCCGTGACGCCGGCAGGATGGGCAAGTGTCGCGGTCTTTGAACCGCCAGGAAGCTCCGTAGCCGCCAACGAGACCAGCAGTGGGATGATAAACAGCTCACGAAAGCCCATTTGGGCACAGCCCTGAAGGTCAGCTCTTTTGGAGGTGCTTGTCATGCCAAGAGAATTCGGCTTAAAAAAGTAGGGGTTGAAGTCAAACAGCCAGATTCTGCCATCAGGGAGCAGGTCAGGGTTCAGCTAATCAAGAATGGCAAAAAAATCACAGCCTTTGTACCCAATGATGGTTGTTTGAATTTTATTGAGGAAAATGATGACGTTCTGGTTGCTGGATTTGGTCGCAAAGGTGACATTCCTGGAGTCCACTTTAAGGTTGGCAAAGTAGCCAATGTCTCTTTTTTGGCCTTATACAAAGGCAAGAAGGGAAGCCCAGGATCATAAGTTTTGATGATGAAAGCATGATAATAATAAATTTTCATATGCCAAAAAAAACAAAACCAAAAAAACTAAGTACAGGGCCCTTCTGCACATAGGGCCCTGAGCGACTGCATGGGTCACATGTCCCTGAAGCCAGCCTTGCTGAAACCCCCTCCCCACCAAAGCTTGAATTTGACTGTACGAGCATGCATTGGGGAAAGAGTCCTTCCAAACTTAGTACGCAGGTGCCTAAGAAACAGGGGAGGAGCTGGGAAATTAAGCAGAAATTCCCATTCATGATATAATGCAGTGTCTGTGAGTTGTGACAGTAACAGAGCACCTGTCAGCTGATAGCAGGTTCTTCAGCTTGCGGATGCACCAGCCAGGGCTCTTGGTAGGACAGCAACCCTCTCCCAGAGGCCTGGACCTCAGGGCAGTGGCCGAGGTTGTTGGAAGGCTCTCAGGCCATAGACTCTGAGAGCAGTCTTGCTCCTGAACAATCCAAATGCTCTCAGAAAACTCCCCAAATAACTGGGGATCCTCTGGGGATGGGGCCGAGGTGTGCTGTCAGTGAATGAGGAAAGAAAGCCAGAAAATTGTAGATTACTAATGTCAATGTCAAGGTAACTCATTTGCACCCTCAGGTAGGACCTGGGGAAACACAGGGTGCGCTAGAAGCATTGTTAAAATGCAGTATCTCCTCTACTACTAATTCTCTTTTCTCTTGAGCTTAAACTTAATTCTGCCCTACAGAAATTTAAAATTTCATTTTACTTCAGTATAAATTATAAGCTGCCCCAAAAAGTGCACATCCAAAATAACCCCCAAATATAATTTTACGTTTTCTAATATTTTATTACATTTACACTTTATTCACATTCAAATACTGTGAAATTGAGTGAATTAATAACATATATGACAAATTAAAGAAAACCAATCCTAATACATAAAAGCAAAAGGGAATTATATAGTGCTGTACTGTATGTTAGCCATTACGCTTGGTTTTTCAATTTGTTATCTAATATTAAATGGTCTAATTTAATATAAATCTTATTTTAGGAAATTTTAGTATTAACTGAAAGAAAGAAATAGACTTTAAGTACGGGAATATTTTACAAGGGTATTAACATGCTAAGAAATAATGTCATTCATTGCATTATAAACTTCAAAAGCAGCCAATACAACTTGCATGTGTATACATAAATAAATGTAAACCAAAAGAACAGTAATTTGCGCATAATTGTAGGGCAGTGGTTCTCAAACCTCTGGAGCATCCGAATCACTGGAAAAACTTGTTAGAACCCAGATGGCTACCCCCTCTTCTGATTCCATGAGTCTGGGGTGGGCTCTGAGAATTCGCGTTTCTAACATATTCCCTGGTGATTGACACTGATTTTACTGATCCCGGACAGACACTTTGAGAACCATCTCTATCGAATATTCCAGATTAATTATTCACTTCCCCCTCAAAACTCTCAAGTATATAAAATATTTTCTGCCACAATTTACCCCCCAAATTGCTCACACCTGTATTTTTTTCAATTATAAATAATATACTCTCCGAGAAACAAATTACTCATTCCCCTAAGAAGAAAATAAATTTTTATAAAATGCTTTCCTTCCATGCTTCCAGTTTCTATTGCCCTGACTTTTCTGTCTAATGTGAATTCAGGTGAAAAACTCAACAGCATTTAGGAACTGTCCAAAACCTCTCCTCTGCCTGTGAGAACCTGAAATCTTTGCTTGCACTTTCTTTTACTATGATCCCATTAGGATAAGAGGATGTGGAAATTTTCATGTTTCTTTTGGGAGTCTCTGGGGCTATTAAATCCTCTCAAGTAAATATGATGTGCCATGCGCTGTCAAGTCAATTAATCAAAATCATTGCTGGTTTCTGGAGAAAAAAGGACTGCTTAGATGTACAAGTACCAGCCAGAGTTAACTCTGAGAATCAAGACCACTGTTTCACCTTAACAATTAACAACCCCCAGAATATAAGCTCTATTAGCTCAAGACCCTTCCTTTGCCTCGTTCATTGCTAGAATTACTGCTGGAACATAATAGGTGCTCAATAAATACATGCTGAATGAATAGAAGTACAGGAGAAAAATAAGTTTTGAACTAAAATTCACTTCTCTGCCACCATTTTACATCTTTAAAGTGGATATTCTGCTCTTATAAGTCACCCAACGTCCATTTAGATGAGCTTTGGGTGTGGGGGTTGTGAATCCTTAAAAATTACTGGGAAGTTGTTGGAAGTATTTGCATGCCTGAATTTTTCTGAGGAATAATTATCAATTTTTTAAAAGAGGATTGTGATTTTAAAAAAATAGATGAACCACCAACAGACAGTGATAAAAAAGACTCAGAATTTCTGAGAGTTCAATAGGACAGCCTTTACCACCAAAAATAATTTTCTTTAACAAGCTAGCAAATTACTACTTTTATTTCTAGACTGTTTATTCAAAAGCAGTCCAAAGGTTCCATCCAACTGGAAAAGCTCCAAATAGCATCATTCCAAAGGCACTGAGGAAGTGACCTGCCTGATTCTTCTGCTGGAATAGTATCTGAACCAACTGATCATTTTTGACACTATGAAGCCACAATCTTACAAGTTAATTCTAACTTTTCTCCATCTGTAAACTCCAAAAGGATGTGGGCTTTAAAAAATGTTCAGTCAGCAACCCTAGATTAATCTACCAGCTAGGAAATACTAGCTCTTTCTAAAGATGGAAACACTACCATTTCTCATATCCCTCAATAGAATTAAAATGTATTATTTACACAGAACATGGTTCACAAAAATGCCCTAAATTTAAATCGTTCAGGTTTTTTTTTTTTTGTATCTTTATTGGAGTATAATTGCTTTACACTATTTATTGTGCAATAAAGTGAATCAGCCATATGTATACATATATCCCCATATCCCCTCCCTCTTGAGCCTCCCTCCCTCCCTCCCTATCCCATCCCTATCTTCACAAAGCATCAAAAACAAGCCTAAAGCTTAAATACCATTTTAATAGCACAAATTAAATCATTCCATTGAACTTCTATTTTACATATTTACTCAAGATACTGCAACAAAGTAGATACTAGATACAAGTATCTAATCTTGCTAAATATTACAGCTAAGTAAAAACAAGGCTTTTTTTCAGACAGCTTGACAGAAAGAAATTATTTTTTTTTCTGTGTAGAATATTTAAACTATGACGTGTAAATTACAAGCAGCATTAGCAAGATCGTTATCTAAATGTTAATAAATTGCCAGGATATAGCAACTAGATTAAATATAATTTTTTCAGTCTTTTTTTACCGTCTGGCCTTAATAGTTCATACATTTAAGTTGCTCAATCATATTCTACACCTGCCTTCACAAAGTTTGCTTTATTACTCATTAGAGATACTGTCCCCCAATTTGAAATTCCAGAATAGTTCTCATAAGAAAATCCATATCAATACATAATACATAGTCTCTTAAGTGGAGATTGCATAAAATTTATTGTTTTAATTGCATAAAAATTCTCAGATTTAGGGATAAATAGGCAGAGCACAGAGGATTTTTAGAGCAGTCTAAACACTCTGTATGATACCCTAATGATGGACATATCATAATACATTCATCAAATCCATGGAATGTACAATACCAAGAGTGAATGGTAATATAAACTATGGATTTCAGGTGATTATGATGTGTCAATGTAGGCTCAGCAGTTGTAACAAATGTACCACGCTGGTGGGGGCTGTTGATAACGGGGGAGGCTATAAATATGTGGGACAGGGTGTATATGGGAAATCTCTGTACTTTCCCCTCAGTTTTGCACTGAACCTTAAATTGCTCTCAATAAAATAACAAAACAAAACAAAACAAAATTCTCAGATTTTATCCCAATCCATATTCTTATCAGACTTTGAAAGTTGTGACTCTATTACCAAAACCCCTTCACAATCCATTCTCTGACTTACATACATTAGTTTAACTCAGTGTCACCAATGAACCTGGAGCAAACCTTACCAAGGGGTTGAGAATTTCTCTCCTTTCCTTCTGTAACTACACAAAAGCCCTGTGAAGTAAATACACATCCCATTGTACAGAAAAAGGAAAGTCTCAGAGAGGTTATTCAGGTCATGGAGCTGGGAAACTAGGACTTGACCCAGGTTTATGGGACTTCAGAGAACTCTCTCTCATGTAGCCTGGAGTGTCTTAAATAGGCGTTGAGTTCCTGTATCTCACACACATACACACACACACACCAGAAACACACCAAAACAGGAACTCCAATGTAAATCATCTAGCTGATTGCCACTACTGTTCTCATTTGTCTCAAATTTTCAAAGTTTCTTAGAATCAAATGAAATTGACGGAAATACAACAGTTTAATCAATACCATACACCAAACCAATCTTCCAACTGAAATTTAATTCAACAAATATTTGTTGAACTCTTATATATTCAAAGTATAGCTGTTTAGCAATAAAGCATTAAGAAATGAATCAATTTTCCAAGATACTGAATGAACTTAAGAAATTAAAATAGTCAGTCTGACCATGTGCAGTCTCCACTAACAGTCATCACAGACACTTGGTCCTAAGATCCAGGGTCAGTCTGGAAAATACTGTTGTTCACAAGCAGTTGAACTGATCACTCAGTTTATGTCTTTATTAAAGTCTTCTTTTTTGATATTAAAGGCACCTTTGTGAAAGGATATCAAGAGCTGTAAAGGAACCTGAAATTCTTTTTAGACAAAAGCACAGGAATAAAAACTTGAAATCTTTTGGGATATTCACAAGTTATTCAGCAGAAACCTCAGCGTGATCACAGGGAAAATGTCACCTCTCACCAGGTGCCTGAGTGTTTCAACTCTGTGCTTTATTCTTAATTTTAAAAGAAGTTGTAAAATTCACGTATTCATTTCCTACGTCAAGCTAATTCTAGGTCTTAGGAGCCAAATTTTTAGTTATTCCAATGGTCTCACAGTAACTCCCAAAATCAACCTAGGGAAAACGGACATTTTCAGTGTTAAAAAAAAAAAAAAAAATCAAGCATAGGCAGCAATCATACCCCACAGGATTACAAATTCTTCCTTCGGAAACAAATCCAACTGGGGGGAGAAGGCAGCAGTATTACCACCAGCGGACCAACCATGAAGTTTAATTAAAGAAGGAATTACAGAATTAGAGTATGTCTTTGTCCGTTAACCCCTTGTGACCTCTTTTGTAGCCTCAGGAAATATTTCATCCTAGTTAACGCTATTATACATGAGACCTTACCTTGATTTTATAGAGATTTAGTCACGTGAAATGCTATAATTATTGGTTTCCAGACCAGTGTAATTCAGAGATGGGAGACAGGCAAAAAATGGAGAAATAAAATAATTCACAAGCATGAATTTGGCACACTGTCTTTCTTCTCAGCAAGACCTTTCATTCGAATAATTAAAGAATCAAAACATGACAACCATATAAACTCTATGTTTGCCCCAGATAGAACACAATGCGATTTACAGACACCGGGAGGAGGGGGGGTGGGAAGGGGGTTGATGGGGAGGAATCTCTTTCTGCATGTTTGGAGGCTGAACTTCCTTAGTCATCGGTCATTTATTCTAAGACAGCCTCAGACCAAATCAGATTGTCTTCCCATCTGTACTAACCTTTCTGAGTTAAACCTGTCAGTGTCAGTATTCAACACTGTTTCACCAATGAAAGAACACGATAAAAATATAAATCATTTCTGAGAGTCCCACGAGGTGGTTTTCACCCTGTGTCTGACAGCGTAAGGGTATTTCAGAAGTATATCCCATGAGGTCTTTAACGGGTCAACTTGAAGTTGGATGCACTTACTTGGCTAATTGTAGAATGTCTCCTGTGTTTGTGAGTTTTACCATTCAACACGAAGGGGACAATAGGACAACTAACTGTTTTCTGATCTGCAGTAGCCCTTTTACATGAGAGAGATGTGAATGACCTCTCTCGTGTTTACTCGGGTGAAAGCCAAGAAGAGTCTGATATTCCCTCACAGACTGAGAGTAAATGACAAATGACATTTTCCCTTTGTGATCTTTGGGATTTTTGTTGACTTATTTGGAGGCTTTTGTTGGATCCCGAGAAATGGCCTGTGGCCGAGGCCTATTCTACCGATTTCCACGCTCCATCTGTGGAATCCATCAACGGAGCGTTTACCCTCATTCAGGGCTCTGACACCTGCCTGGCAGGGAGCAGCCGACACAAAGAAAGCCGGAGTGGATGAGAAAGGGGAGGTTGGGTGTTTTTTTTTTTTTCAGAGGAGGGAGGAGGGGGAGGTTGAAATGGATGCACAGTAGGGGTTAATCCAAGCCAGTTGAGAGACTTCAGCACCTGGAAGCTTCTCTTCCACATTAATTCACAAGCTAAGAAGTCATCGGCGACATTATTTTTTTTAATGTTTTTAAATTGTATATACGTTGAGAGAAGAAAAAAAGAGAGAGACCCTGCTGAAAGGAACAAACCAAAGATTTACAACAAAATCCTAAGGTGGATCTAGAAAGCGTGTGTGACCTAACAAACTCTCAAGCTGTCTATTGAACTTTCCAGAATTCCTAACTCAGAACTAGGATTTGAGTAATTGTGACTGTGTTCGTTTATAAACTAGGAGAGATGGTTTATAACCTGATCAGTGCCTTCTTGAGGGGGGCGGGGTTAGGGGTCTTGTTTTGCTTTTATTGCCTCTACAACTTCTCCCCAAAATGTGCCAGCCCAGAAACCTTTAGCAAGTGCGAAAACAAAAACAAAAAACAAAACAGCAGGACAGTGTATGGCAAGGATATTCCGGGCTCTCTCTCAGAAAGGTTCTTTTAAGAACTCTAAATCTCATTAAGACCCTCCAGCCATTCACCTACTCTTGTTCCCGCCCAGCAGTCCCCCCATTTGGGGGGCTGCAGAAACGTTATGCCAGTCCCCTCCCCTCTGACCCAAACCCTCCCCTCGGAAGCCGCCTTCTCACAGCACGGGGTCATTAGAAGGAAAATAAGCTCCTGCCAGGTTGGTGCTAATCAAAATAGCGCAAATAAACCCTGACACTCAACAACTCCCCGAGTCCCTGCCGCCCTGGGAGGAGAGTACAGATTGGTTATGAATATGGCCGGCCGCGGGGGCAGTCCTGGAGGGCCGCGTGTGCTCCAGGGCCCAGGGGTGACTTGAAATGCACAACATGGACCACTGGATGTTTATTTAAGATAAGGGCTGACAAGCCGAGCTGCCTCGGAGGCATTGAGCTGCATGGCCCCAAAGACCCCTGGATCCTGAGGCTCCAATAACACTGAATTTCAGGTGTCCGCTGGATTTCTATCCACAGTACACTGAGGACGCGGACTCGGTGGAGTTCTCTCCTAAGAGCCACTACCTGACCATTAGCCACTTAAAAGGCCTCCTTTGTCACAACACAGCTAGAAAGAAAGGCTTATTTCTCCTTCATTCATTGCAGCCCTGCTAGTGGTTATTTTTAGTAGCTGTATTGGTTGATAGGTTTAAATAGAAACATGTTTGTGCCATTTCTTTTTCCCTGACACAAGCAACATTTTGCTTAAGGAAGCCACACAGTCCCAACCAAACTACTGTTTCAGCACCTCCTTCCAAAGGCATAAAATGAGGAAGGAATCGTAACTACTTTCAGGGACCCTGACAGTGACCCAAATTAACCCAGCGGCTTCTTAAACCCTTTATTTTGAGATTTAAGTGTGTGTAACAAGAATTCCTTTAACGAAATGAATCTCTCTCATCAAGCAAAGATGAAGTCACACTTCCCTACCCGACCCCTGCAAATGATTTCTACTCAACACATTTTTGTTGTCAATGGCTTCCTAAACTCCGTGGTAACCGCCACCAGAGTATTTCAAAGAGAAAAAGAGAGGAAAGCCCCAAGAAAATGTGTTGCTATTCAATTAAGAAAACTGATTAGTTAACTAATTAATCAGCTAACAGCTTTCTAAGAATAGTCTCCCCTAATAAGAACTTTCCTCCCTCAAGAGCTTAAAAGTCAGTCATAATTAAAATTAAGAGCCAGAGCTCTCTATGCTAAAGTCTCTGTCTCTAAAAGCAGTGGGCTAGGTTTTGGTTTACTGAGATTGGATTGCAGGGAGCAAAGAAAGGTAATTTGCACACTGGAGGGGAACAGGAAAACAGTAGTTCTTGTGAAAGGAAAAGGGCCAAGTGACTTTTATTTACAATTGCCAAGAGAGAGGCCATTACTGACCATATGTGCCACAATTGCCCTCTTATCTCGGGCTGGCCATCATGTCCTTTGGGAGCTGTTAATGAACTGGGTAATTGAGCTGCTGACATGTGTTTCCAAAACAAAACAATAGGAAGAAGAGACAAATGAACATTTTATTTGCCAATCAGAGTAGGTTCAGCTTTTCACGGAGCTGCAGCTAAGTAACTGACTGAATACATAAAACAGTGCATTGAAAGCAAGCAGATGCAGACACAATAATAGTTAACTGACAGCTTATGGCCCATCTGTGCTTAACATTTTGTTAAAGAAATTACTTGACTTGCTAAAGAGACAAATCATACAGCTGCCCCAAGCGCTGCATTGGAAGAGATAAATCATTAGCTAAACTGTTTCATGCTTAAAATGACAATGCTTATTAACAGTTATGCTGGGATATTTTGTCAGCACAGCTTGACACAGTTATTACTTACTAAAAATGTGGCAACTCATAGATATTCAATGGAATTGAGTTAGGACACAGGCAAACAATCTGAAAGAACAATAGGCATTTTTAATCTCTCGGGATTAAATATGCATTTCTAAGACGTTATGAATGAAAAATAATAATAAATCCAATGGAACAGAACATAAGATCATGTTCCATATAGTAATTATACATCTTTCTTCCATTTATACCTTATTTATTCAGAATCGCAGACTATTAGAAATGCTCTCATTCTGGGTCGCTTAATCACCAATGATATCAGTTTAACAAATAATTGTGTCTAGCCACTTTACTTTCCCAAACATACTCACCTTCCTTTCCTCCTTTGGAAAACTATTTCTCACATAGGGAAAGAAAAACCATGTTGCAAAACACCCACTTTATGAGGAGATTTAGCTTATATTTTTGTTACTGCATCTGAATTAAAACCACATTTTTTGGTCCAAGTGTGGCTTATCCACTGCATGTAGAACAACTTAATTCTGAGATCACTTCTGTGTAAACTGGTTAACTAGAGGCAGAACAGGGATCTCTCAAAGCCCTTCTTGTGATCGTTCCTTCAACATTCTGGGCAAAATCACCTCAATAATAGTAATAATGATATAAGAAAAGCTGCTATTCACTGATTTACTGACAGCTTATACTATAGCCCACCTCTGCTTCCAGTGTTCTTTACGTGCATTTTCTTCCATCGTTACCAAAACCCTATTGGAGTATTGTCATCCCTATCTTACGGATGAGAAAAAACGAGGTCTCAAGAGTTATGTGACCTACCTGATCCATGAGAACTATGAGAGGCTACCCAACTATAAGATCAAATATACGCTCTTATTAGCATTGTTATTTGAAGAGTAGGTTGGTTCACCATTGATGTAAGTTGAAAAAAATACTAGCCAGTATCGTCACATTTTTTCTTCCTGGTCACAGTCAACCCTATAAATCCATTGTGAAAACATGACCCTAAAAGGTGAGTGATATTTTCCATGGTGGTTGGTGTATGTGAAATTATGTTTTGTACAGAATTCTAAGAAAGAATTCTGGCGATGAAACCCAAACCTTAGCTATGTTTACAGAGCTTCAAATAAGACACAATTGACAAAGACAAAGAACCACCCTGGTTTTATTTTCCACAATCGAATATTTTTGCTATTGTGTACATCGGTCATTTAAAAGTCAACAAATAAACTGAGGCTGAATATGTAAAAGAGGTGACAAGTTACACTGAGAGCCTTTCACAGAGTAGAAAACAAAAGAATGCTTTTGCCACCCTTATGAAGACAAGACAACCCAAAGACACACAGAGCCTAAACAACTAAACTTTGTCAGGATTAGCATGACTGGAGATGTTTGGAAAAAAGCAGAAAGGCAGATTTAAGAAGGAAGTTAAATACTACACTTTTTGTGCCAGAAACTTACTAAAGGAGGTAAGAAGATAAATAACAGAGACCTGAAATACCAAGGCAAAACATTTACAGAATTTCAGAATCATCAGAAGAAACTTTTGGCCAATCCCTTCATTTAGCAGTTGAAGCTCAGAGAGAGCAAGTAGGGTTGCCCCAAATCACACATCTTTCAGTGAACATTTACTGAGTACCTACCATTTGCCTGATACTGTTCTCGGCACCAGGGATGCAAATATAAATAATGCATGGAGCTTAAAACTCAGAACCTAAAACTCAAGCCACCTAACTCCCACTCCAGTGCTCTTTCCACTGAATCAAAGTAAAGTATCGGTATATACGGAAGCTAATCCAGCCATGCCCTGCAGCAACAGAAAAATTAAGTGGTCTCTCAAGGCTGAAAAACCTAGATACATTTATTTACTAAATAACAGAGCCATAGATTCTGTGAGCTTGTGATCTTTAATATAGAGATCAAATTAACACATAAACGCTTTAACTGACACCTCCCGTATGGCATTTCAAGATTGTTTCTTTGCTTTTCATTTTCTATTGGGTTCCATAAGGAAGAAAAGAGGCAGCACAGGAAGCTTGTTTTGAAAATCCAAATCTTATCTGGGTCAATTATTGCTTGTTGGAAGATAGAGAGAGGTAATAACTGAACATAAATGTAAGAGAAAACTTTTCCTGGAGGCAAAAGAGAAGGCTGAGCTTAATTCTAGCTGGCAAACGCATCAGTAGCAACATCAAGGTCATCATCAGAAATCACTCGTGGGAGACCTACTGTGCAAGCAGTACTTTGCTAGAGGCTGGGAGGAATGGGGTAATGAGGAAGAGAGTGGGACGTCTGTCCTTCATCTTGCAAAGGTATGATGCTCAGGCTGGAAAGGCTGGCTTCCAGATCAGTGTCACATCCCACCAGAGGGCCCCAGGAAGAACTGGCAAATCAGTTGAGATGACAAAGCAGATAATGTGAATGATTCATCACAGTCCTTAGTTAGATAGGGATGGCTGCTTTTTGAAATTTTGTTTTCTTCTCTTTGCGTCTAAGCAACGGTCACCATTGAATTCAGAAAAGATGATACCAAAGGTTTGGGCCAAGAAAGCAGTAAGCCATGATAGGAGACTTCCAGCTCTAGAGAGAAGCCAACCTACTTCAAATGCCCACCTGGCCACTTCCTCTCTGATTTGGGGCAAGCTGCTTAACCTACTGATTCAGTTCTTTCATTAGTAAAATGTGGCTTAAAACATATGCTTTAAAGACTGGTTTTAAGGAAAGAAGAGTTTGTAAAGCACAGAACAGCTCCTGATGTACAATATATCCTCTGAAAAAGTAGCCCTCTTCATCCCTTCACCTTCATATTATCCAACCCCACCAGACATTTAAAAAAAATAGCAAGATAAAAATGCTCTCTGAGTTCTAGGAGTGAGAGAGAAAACCGATCACCAAAACTTTGAAGATGTATGTAGAATTTCTTGAATTTGTGAAATAAGAGCATCATCCGGTCATGCATCTGCCTCCTCTTCTGAAGATCCTGCCCATGATCAGCCAGTATATACATATCCACTTAAAAAGGATATTCAGCTGTTGTTCCATTTCCAATTCCCTTAAAAGTCTAAAGTGTAGGGCTTCCCTGGTGGTGCAGTGGTTAAGAATCTGCCTGCCAATGCAGGGGACACCAGTTCAATTCTTGCTCCGGGAAGATCCCACATACCCACAGAGCAACTAAGCCTGTGCACCACAACTACTGAGCCTGTGCTCTACAGCCCGTGAGCCACAACTATTGAGACCTCGTGCCACAATTACTGAAGCCCACGCACCTAAAGCCCATGCTCCACAACAAGAGAAGCCACCGCAATGAGAAGCCCGCACACCACAACGAAGAGTAGTCCCCACTCGCCACAACTAGAGAAAGCCTGTGTCCAGCAACAAAGACACAATGCAGCCAATAAATAAATTAATTAATTAAAAAAAAAAATCTAAAGTGTAGCCCAGGGTACTCTATTCTTCCTGGCCCAGGCCACGTGTTTGTGCTGTAGGATCAATGATTAAGGTAGCTATGAAAGGAAATAAATTCTGTGCTCCCAAATGCCTCAGGGCTTCAACAAGAAGGCTGAGCTTAACAAAAATTAGGCAAACAGCCTAAAAGAAATTAAGTATACTTGGCCTCTCCTTTAGGCCAACATTCATTTTGGTTTCCATGGGGAGGAATTTTGAGTATGTTGCTTGGAGGCAAATTCTCATCTTCAGTTTTCTCTACTGATATGAATCTGTATAGGCAAAATGAAGTATAGTTTTGAACAATTCACTATCTTCTCATTTTGACTAGTGTCTACGGCCAATGTGAATAGGTCAGGTACCCAACTCCAGAAAAAAAAAAACATCAAGAACTCCTTCAAAAGCAGGCTTCTATGTGAATTGTTGGGCAATTGCCTTTCCTCTCCACATTACCTTTCCGGGAACTATCTTGCAGAGCTAGAAGAAATAAATAAGGAAGTGCTAGATAAGAGAGAGTAAGAGAGCGGCAGAGAGAAGAAGAAAGAACAGAAGAAGGTTAACTTTCCTTCCTCGCAAAGAAGAGTAACAACACAGTAAGTGATTTTAGAGTTAGTGGGTTGACCCCAGGCACGCTTTCTCGAAAAGACTCTGATGACAAGTCTTGTTGAGTTAGGAATGCCTGCTCTGATGGACTGGGGAGGGCAGAGGGTAAGGGTCTGAAAATGTGTCCTGGTCTTTGGCAGCTTTGAATAAATTAAGGACCCTCCTGGATGCAGACCAAAGATAGTCCTACTCACCTTTCCCACCCACACCAGCCAGTAATTTTAACTGGAAATCATCCCATCAATATGTCAGGATAATGCCAACATTGCAACTATGTTGCCAATTTAGTTCAAACTGAAGCATTACTCTTCATCACCCAATTATAAGTTTATTCCTAAGAAGAGTTTCTTGGACAAAATACATTTCTTAATTTGTTGCAGATTTTTTACTTTACATTATAAAAGTACATTATATTATAAAATAAAATTTGAGCAGTGTCTAAAATTAGGGATTAGATTGTATGAATAGATGGGTGGATGGATAGATGGATCATGAGAGAGAAATAGATTGGCCAAACTCCTTTACAGTGTTCCTTTCCATTCTTTTGTTCCGTGTATATTACTAATGAAATACAAGTTTTAAACAGAAATTCTCTCTTGATTAGCTACACAATTAAAAAGTAAATAAAATTCTCTCCTCCAGCAAGTATTCAAATGAATTTGTCTTTGTTGTTGTAGTAATAATAACACAATGGCTTGGCTGGTAGTATTGTTGATATGTGAAAATTTCACTTGAGTTCTGAGATTATGTAGGGTGCTCCCAATTTGCTCATCTACACTTGCAAATACATTCGAATGTACAAATAAAAGCATTTGCCCATCTCTGTACATGAGGACCAAGATAAATGACATGTATTCACATTACATTCACATAAAGCAGTTATAGAATTCATTCAAACAAGCACTGAAGCCACTGTCATACATCTCCTTCTCCACTCTCTCAGTAAATAAGCCACAGTTTTAAGAAAGCTTGTCAAAGGCCTGGGGCATCAGAGGTGGCCATCCTTACTGACCATTTCTCCCAAATCCTCATCCCTATTTCTAACCACGATGCAACTAAGTAAGAGGGGGCCCTTAAAATCTTTCTTCTTCCTGGTAGAAGAAGCCCAAGCAGGATCAGTGCATGAATGTCTGAGCATACATTGGGCATAAAGAGAGACTGGCTAGAGAAGAAAACCAACAGAAGAAAACTAACGTAAACAGGAAGACAACCTTCCAGGTAACTAACAATGTAAATTGCAGGGGAGAAATTAGGAATATTGTTTAAAATATTTTTTCCACTATTTGCTAGAGAGGTTCATGTTTTGTATTAAATGTGCTGCCTAGCACAGAATTTTATAAGCTGGAAATCACTTTAAAAATCATCACTATTTACCTTACAGATTAAAAAAAACTGAGTTTCAAGTGGATGAAATGATACCTCTGTCATCACTTGGCTTGTTAGTGACAGAGTTAAATCTCAAACCTAGGCCTTCAAATTCTAAATTCTGGTTCTTTTCTCTGTATTACACTATCAACTCATAATTTGCTGTGGATCTGTGGGTGAAGTGACTTCTATTTTCCAATCAACTACGGCAGCTAGAAAACCTCTCCCAGACCACTGAATCCAAAAATTAATGAAATGAGATGAAGTACTTTGGGCTTAAATTGGGCTCAAGGGGAAAAAAATTAATGTCTAGCATCTCAACCATTGGTACATTTATCCATTTAACCATTACATGATGCTGTTTTTTTTCTGATTATCAAAGTTCTTTACCCTCAGTGTATCTTTATAACAATTCTGTTGAGTTGGACATCATTATTTTTGTTTTTCAGATGAAGTTGATACTCAGAGTGTTTAAAAGGACTTGCCCAAAGTCTCAGCAAGCCAATAAGGTGTCAGAATTACAAAGATAATCACCAGTCTTCACTTTAAAAATGCACAAAACTTATTTCTAGATTATCTGTTTCTTAGTATCATTCACAAATTTCTTTGCTCAAGTAACATGTATATGCAAATACCAAGCACTAGTACCCAATTTTTACAAGAAATAATGATTAATATATTCCTGAGTAAATCAGCTTCAAAATGTAGAAAACTATTAATTAACATGAAGCTGAACATGTACATGAATATCTGCAGAGTTCACTGAGTGAAGTTTAAAGTTTTCATTGGACTAAAACAAACCTAATTCCCAGAATCCCATGTGCTTACCAAAATGGACCAAGGATTGGTCATATCTTGACTTTACCACCTTAACTCACTGTCTGTTCTACCTGGAATGCTCTTTCTGCCCATCTTTACACAATGTCAGGTCTCAAAACCCAGTTGCACAAAACCTTCCCTGAACCCCCAAATCCTAAATACTCCTCCTTTCTCTGTACTGCAAGAGCACTTCACCTTTTCCATTCCATCAGCACTTTTCCTTCTTACTTGAACTATTGACTAAACCTTCAGGCCAACTCTTTTGCAACCACACATTTCTCTTACTGACCATTTCCTTGAATGTGTATAAATTTAGTTGTGTGTCCCAGTGGTGCTTTTTCATTTAAAGGGTCAAACAGTCAGAGATCAGCAAAGCAACTAGTAAGTGTATACAGACAAATCTAATGAATGCAAACACCACCTTACTAAGAGCAGGTTTTGAGGGAACTTGGTTCTTTGCTTGCCAGTTGAGTAGTTTTGCAAGAGAAAAATTAGAGGCCATTTGAAGAAAAATAGCTTTGTGTGTCAAAGTTCAATGGTTATTTTGACTGCCCTGATGGTGAAGAATTCACAAAAGAAGAGAAACTGACTGATAGTGTCGCAGCTTTATCACAAAATAAGGAAAGAATAATTCAGAGGAGCATGGAGACCATGCTATCGCAATCTTTCACAAGATTCCAGGTAATTTTGGAGGCATCCAAAGGCCATAAATAAAGAAACTCTTGGTTTCAATGGTTACCAATGGTAGAAAGTATATGAAAGAGTTTTGTAAACTGTAACATTCATGTAACATACGTGTTCTTATCTTCACCATTACCACCATATCATTATTTTTATTATTATTATTGTAGTAGGTAACACAGCACCAAACTTTATTAGCCAATATTAAATTAAAGAGGCACTATATTAAGCCTTTCACTTTCTACAGAAAATAAAAATACGAGTGTATGGGGTTCTTTTCTGATCAACTTAAGATACTTGCCCCTCTTTTTCTCAAAATCCTGATTTTTTTTTTAATACAGGAAGACACCAACAATGTCATTCCTCTCAGTTTCATGCCCCTTTCCCAGAGAAAAATCTTTCCTTTTACGATGTCTTCTTCAGTCTTAGGGAAAATTTACTCTTAAGTCCCAGAATCCTACATACCTACCAACGAAGGTGTTTTTCTTCTTCCTTTCCAAAAAAGTTTAAGTCCCAGCCTGCAAATACAGAGCCAGAAGCACGTCCATGTTTTGTGGGGTCTGCAGCTTTTACAATTTGGCGGGACAGAGTTCTTTAAAAAAACGACCCACAAAACGAGCTGACTTTGCATATTTTACCAAATCACATGGCCACGTGACATGTTTTGGGGGCCCTCTGCAAGGATCTGGAAGGAGTCCTTGCCAATAAGGGCTCTGAAGTCAGCTTCACTGTACATCCACTTTTGCTCGTGAACCTCTGGTAACACCAGAGTCCCTAATTGCAGTGCACAAAAGAAGGACACCCTATTTCTATTGTACATCCATACGTCTTGCCCTGAACATAGTGTAAACATCCCTAAACAGCAGCAATGAAGTGCAGTTTACCCCCCATATAGCAGGGACAGTGAAGTCAACCAATACTAGTGATTATAAACTTCCTAGAGTCTTTCATGGGGACATGGGGTTTCTTCCTCAATTTCGGTAAAATCAACCTTTAGGGGCAGCCACTTCCTCAGCCTGTGAGTAAAGCCCATTCTAATATAAATATAATAACAGAGTCATACAGTCATGGACTGTGCAGAGCACCTCATGATAAGTACGGAAAGCCACATTGCTTTGCTTTCAAACCTTAAAGAAACATCTTGGGAACCTGGGGCATGTCCTGGATAGGGATCTCATAAGGCTGGTGAGAACCTCATGAAATCACCACCATGAGTGTGGTTCTTCCGTGTGCACATTCTTTACACTCATTAGCCTTGAGGAATGCAATTCAAAGGACTTGGGAATGATTATTTAAATAATCTTTTCTGAAATGAAAATGCATTACTTTCATAGTAATGGAAATAGTTCCAGTATTGAGAAGTAACCCCCCAAAAGCTTGGGTATTTTTACGAGAATTTGTAGAAAACCTTGAGTCAATTCAACATTTTAGCTGGCATCTTTCTGTATCTAAAAGTTGACACTACTAGCACCCTCTTAAACTTGAAAAAAAAGGAATAATAATCATAAACACAAATAAAAATTCTACGCATGTTATCTTGTCATATCTTGCATAGGAAATACTAGCACCACAGAAACTTGAAAAAATTATTATAGAAAGAAAGAGGGACTTGCACCAGACTTGGGCCAGATATAATACCCTGGAAATTGAAGTGGAAGAAATGGGGCAATTACAAAGTTACAAAGAAAAATAATGCTTTTGCTTAAATTGATTGGCTGTTTTACACACAAGTGCCTTAGAATGTCACTTATCAAAATATTACCTTGCATTTCTCCTTTAACTGCATCTGAAGATATGGCTTTATTCTCATCTGAGATTTCTTAAATTCTGAATCTGATATAGGACCTCACACAATTTTACCCCAAATGACTCATTTGAGACTAAATTTCTTTGCATTTCTTCATACTTTCAAGTAAATCAAGCACTAATTCCCACTGATCTCAGTAGTTCTAATACATTATCATTTGAGAAAGATTTCTTAAAGATGAAATTTTGCCAAGACTCCACAAAATTGAAAATGCACATTGGCATTTAAAGGACCATTTATCCCATTTGTCAAATGTCTCCTAGAAGTGTTCCACTTTGTGTGTATAACCAATCTCGGATGAATGAGGAAGGACGGTCGACACCTCATCACATGCTTTGCAACAGAACCAGAAGTTGCCAGTGGAACTTAAATAATGGGAATCTTCACAAACATAGATGTGGCACTTGGAGATAAAATAATACTTCCAAACTGAAGATGAGGTCTACAGCAGGGGTCAGCTAAACACGACCTTCTGCCTGTCTTTGCATGTCCTGTGATCTAAGGATGGTTTTTACATTCTTAAATAGTTGAAAAAAATTAAAAGAAGAAAAACATCGATGCATGAAAACTAAATGAACTATTAGTGTCCATACATAAAGTTTACTGGAACATAGCCATGCTTATTCATTTATGTATTTTTATGGCCACATGCTACAAAGGTAAACTGAGTAGTTGTGACAGAGACCAGTGGTCCACAAAACCAAAAATATTTACTATACAGTCCTTTATAGAAAAAGGTCTATACAGTAGTACCTGTTCTATACAATAACCAACATCTTATAGGTACTTACTACACACCAGGGACTGTGTCAAACATTTTTACTTGCTCTGTTCATCTAATCTTCAAAGTAACACTATTCCCCATTTTATGGGCAAAAAAAAACTGAGGCATGGAAGGAGTTACTTAACTAGTGTGGAGTGGAAGTAGCTTTAATACCATTACTTTCTTTTGTAGATGCTCATCTTTATGAATTCTGTGCCAAATTTCATTCTCGCAATCCCTGTCACCACCAGAGCCCACCAGCACTATCATCATCCAGGGGTAGGCAAAATAGAAAACCTAAACTCTCATTTTCTCATAGCCGGATGCAAGTCCCAATACCTCCAGAGTGTGGGTACAGGGATGCCTTGTCCTGTCTCCTGCTGCTCACATTGCCCCATCTCCAGGCATGAAGGAAGCCAGAGCTGTGGGGGAATTTTCTCCATGAGGACCTGGGTCCCTGTAATGTTACTCAGCTTTACAGAGCAAGTGCCAAACCTAATTCACGAATTAATTACACCCAAGAACCAAAGTTATTACTCAGTTCACAAGGAGATAGAGAATCAGGAAACTCTTTTCATTGGACAACAGTTTCCCCTGTGGTCCGAAGTCTTGCTGCTATGGTTACCTTAGCTTAATGTTGACCTTCGCTTTGACTTCAGACTCTTGGATTGTCTTGGATCTCTATGCCAAAAACTCAGTGACCTCTGATACAAGCCACTGGCTACATCCTGAGAAATGCTAGAACCATAGTTGTCACCTGACTCCCACTCCTGTGCCACGATGCCCCATATACCACTCACATCCTTTTTATCTAAGTGGCCACCACCGGCACAGCAAATTTACCTATTTGGTAAACAAGGAAGCTAGAGGCAGCACAAAAGAAAGAACTGGTATTCTACTCCCAGGATTCTATTCTCAACCCAGACCTTCAGTTGGGCAAACAATTGCCTAAGCTGTATCACCCTCAGATTCACCATCTGTTAAGGGGTGATAAAAATCCATAGGTGATTGTAAGGAACAGATTTATAGAAGCATGAGTGGACTTTGAAAAATGTAGAGAACTGTAGAAATGTTAAAAAAAAAAAGTAAGTTATAGTTTTGAAGTATAAAATATGTATCCTGATTTGACATTAGTATGCTGACTTTCTCAAACACTAAAGACATTTTAGGGTATGATTCAAAATCCAAAACTTCATGCTAACCAAACCTTATTTATACAAAGAACCCTAGATGATGCACCAACAGAAACAGCAATAAAACAAGTTGTCAAAGATATAATCAGAATCCAGATAACAGGACATAACCTACACCATACATATGTTTAGACATACATTTTCTTTTCCCGGAAAAAAAAAAAAAGAGACCAAAGTTTTTAATAACTTCATCATAAAATTTTTCTCTAATTCCTCATTTATTTATTCACCAAATGTTTCTTTAGGGCCCAGTCTATGTCCAGGTCTGTGCAAAGCAGTACATGCAAAAAAGGTGAACAGGACAGAGCTCACAGTTTAGCAAATATCAAATTTAAAAATAATCTGACATCCAACCTCCAGGAAATGCCCATCACAAATGACTTTTTTAATGGAGTGTTTCACTTTAGGTTTTCAATCAGATATATTAGATGGTTTACCAAATAATAGTTGGACTTATCCTATTTTGTGTTCAGTGGATGTATTATTGCCCCAGGGAGCGAGGCGGGGTAGTAGGTAGCTGACAGTCTTTTTTCACTTTACATTTTGTCAGTCTTTTCTCACCTTAGATTTAGATTGTCTTTGTTGTACTGAAATGTTTGTCTGTTCTGACATGCTTCCTCCTGCCATAAGCATTATCCAATGCTTCAGACATATGTGGTTACTCTGAAGGTCTGAAAGTCAGGGTCCCTTAGATATCCAGAAAGACCTTTGGAAATCTGGGTTTCCCAGAGTCTCTGAGTATTATTTTGTCACAAAGGCATCTCTGAGACCCACCTCAGAATCTGCCCCTAAACTGATGTCTCCATCAAGGCCGTGATTATTTACGATGCAAGAAAGTATTGTGGTTGGCTGAGACCACTTGACAATCACTCAGAGATCTTATTTTCATATTATTTTCATATCACTTTACAGTGTATGTCAAACATCTCAGTTAATATCAACATGCATTTATCATAAACTCACATACTTAAGATTTACTATTAAACTTTCTATTCTCAATTCAGTCAGTTGGGCAAGTTGCAACATTAAGAAAAACAAGAGATTTTATCTTGTTCAAAAGTCACACTCGTTTACAGATTGCAATGGGGGAAAGAGGGAATGTATGGTCTTCAAAAACATGAGTCATGGGACCTGATTTTAATACTGAAAATGAGCGAGGTAGTCCCACTCTTGAGGTTATGTGATAGGAAATGTCTGCCCTGCCTAATTATGCTCAAGGTCTCAAGGAGATGGGAGGAGAAGTATTTGGACCTCCTAGCTGGAGAGTCCTCAGGAGGTGATAGAGTCAGCACCACTACTAGATGGGAATATCATGCAAATCATCTACCAGCATCTGCATCACAATCTTGTTAAAAATGATGCTTTCTGAGCTCCACTCCAGATTTACAAAATCAAAATCACTTGAAGATGATCCCAAAAATATTCTTTCATGCAAGAAGCCCAGAAATTAATTGTAATAGTATTAACACTTATCTAGCACTTAAAATGCCAAAGTTCTGAGAATTTTATATATACTAACTCAGGTTCTCTATGTATGACTCTTAGCTTCTGTGAAGTTGGACCACTGGGCTAGAGTTCAGAGTAAGATGCCTGTGGAGTCAAATCCTGCATCTGCCATTTTTCCAGCACTGTGGCTGCCAGCAGGTTATTTAACCTCCGCCAACCCCAGCAAAGTCCTGTGTAAAACAGGGGTAATAATTCCTATTTTGCATGGAATTTCTGATACACATAAAGCACCCAAGAGAAGCGCACTAGAATTCCGCAGAGAACTAAGACAGGGAGTGCGATCTTACAGGGGGCGCTTAAGTGCCCTTAAGGAATGGTCCACCCTGGAGCTGTAAGGAGAAGCCCGGTCGCGTTCTTTTCTCGCAGTTGTGAGATCCTAGCCTGAGAATGAGCAACTCTTTCCCTATGGCTTGTGCTGGACCCTGTCCTAGGAAGCCTCAGAGCCCCTGGACTCTTTGCTTTCTTCTGGGATCGGGAGTGTGCAGGAATCAGTCACATTGGGCGGGGGGCGGGGGGGAAGGGGGGGCAACTGGTTGGAGGCAGGGCTCTTAAGCGTTTTCAGAGTTTCCACGAAGGGCTTTCTCTGCTCACAGAAGACCACTCTTTCCCTCCGACCAGCCCCGAGGACTGTGCTCACCATCGCCTGGAAGATGCCTTGATCCGAGCAGGACCTCGTCACGTCCGCTAATACCACCCCTCCCTCTCCGAGCCCCCTGCGGTCCCTCCTTGATCCCTCGGGCTCACACCGAGGCAGGCACTTCCTGATCTTTCCCTCTCCCTCTCCACTCCCACCGAGACAATCCCCCAGGCACAAAGACCCCCTAACCTCCTCCAGGCCCTCAGCCCGGGAGACTGGGAAACTGCGCTTTGATTTCTCTACTGCAAGGAATTAACTTTTCTTTACTAGTAGCCTGGAAGTCTCATTTTCTCATGAATACAAAATTAAATACTGTACGTAACGGCGATGTTTAAACGAATCATCCTTTAAATTTCCTTTTCCTAAAAATCTGAAAGTGAATACCAAGACGATATCCTTAAGGTTTGCTTCAACTACACAACTTGTTTCAGGGAACGTAACCTGACTCCATCTCGGGAAGCAGGCGTCGAATTTGATGGGTTGGTTCTCTCTCCGTTTTGAAATTTTACCCCACCCCCTAGACCGACTCTACCTCTAAAGGTACAGATGCAGCCACCCAGCACTAAACTGCAGCTCAGCCTGCGTCAGGGAAATGGACCCTGCAACTGTAAGATCGTTTTTGTTTAATAAGGTAAATGGGAGACAGTAAGTATAACTATTAACAGTTATAATATGCTGTATAGCCTGCTGGTAAAATCTGGAAAATATTCACAGAATGAGCACACACTGGTACACCATGCCACAGGCTCTTTTTTGGTGAGGAAAAACTACTAAATGGGGGGGGGGGGGGCACTCCCATGTACATATACATTTTAAACCGCCTGCATTTCGCTTGAATGTCTCCATGTGCCTTTTCTTAACAAAGACCCAAAAGATTTTGACTAAAGGGCTCAGCATTTTTAGGCCTTCAGATACTAATTCCTTACAATCGTTGCCTGACTATTGATGTTATGACGTCATGGTAATTCAAGGTGTACATTGTTTTCCTTTGCTTTTAACTTGTACAGCTAAACAGCGAAATAATAATAGGCTTTTGTGTTTTAAGCATTAGTAATATGCTAGAAGAATTATTTTTCTGCCTCTGCAGTTATCCCTCGGGCTATAACTGCAGTTTTAACTCGGAAAAACTAAAACCATCATAGCTCGTGAGTTTTTTAAATTATTGTTGGAGGTTTTAAAACACCTTAATTATAGAGACTTCTGTTCTCAACGACTTGCACTAGGAAACTGCCTATTTTCCAGACATTGTTTCAAAAACATCCTTCTATCTGTGCAGAAAAAAAAATCACCATATTAGCTAACTGTCTCGGTTCATCTTTTTGAATGCTGGTCAGAATGCCTACAATCACTGGTCCAAATGCCCTCCTGCAATATTCTCCTAAAACAAATAAGGAGGGATGCTGAAGAGGAGAAGGCTGTTTGCATCGGAGAGCAGCGTACACGTCGGGGCCTCCTGAGGCTTTTGTGTCCACGAGGCCTCCCCGCTTCGCCCGGCTAACCACGTCCCGGTCTGGTCCCGGCTTGGTGTCCCCGCACCACCACCACCACGGCCGCCGGGCAACATCCAGGCTGGGGACAGAAGGGGCTTTGGAACGGTATGGACTGAAAACGCTTCTGGGGAAAAGGGAAGAAGAAAAGGACCACTTCTACATTACTAATAAGAAAAAAAATACCAAATTTTACGCTTTAAATACGTGCAGTTTATTGTCAGTTATATCTCAATAAAAGTTCTTAAAAAAAAAACGAATCGCTTCAAGGAAGAGGAATATTCTAGAGACATCCTTCCATTCTAAAACCAACGTGATTTTCTGGAGTGCTCTCACGAACAGTTATATATTATGCCAAATCAAATTAGGACGAATTCATATTACACCATGTGGGGGAGGGGAAGAGCAGTATATTTATCTGCCCCTTACTATGACCTTAGAAAAGGCATCTGTGTGTCTAAGCTTCAATTATTTCATCTGCAAAGTGGGAATAATAATATATAATATAATTAATATAATAATAGTATATAATATAATAATATAACTATACAATTATATAATATTAATATAATATATTATATATAATATAAGATATATTATATATTAATATAATATATACCTCAGAGCATTGTTTTGAGGATTAAATTACATAATGTATGTGAGGCTTTATTATTATTATGACTTCATATTAATTATAAGTGAGAACAATTTTCTGATTTCATTATTCAATAATATTTAATAAACCTAATAGGGTAGTTTTTTAAAAAATTGAATACCTTGTCACAGATTCATTTAAATACAAAGCTTATATTCAGAACCTGAATATTAACCCTCCCCCCACGCTTTTCATTGACCTAGAGATAAACTTTGACCTGTTGTTTGATAATCACACTTTTTCTGAAGATGCCTTGTTCCTTTTGGGCACAACAGCTTGACCCCAGAATCTGGAAACTGACATGCATCAATATACCTCTTTCCTCCCTCTTTCACTTGCCAGCAAGAACCTTTAACCTTTGGACTTGATTCCTAACCCTTGCGTATTGTTTGCAGTTAGAGAATATTTGGGGCAGATGGAGGATTCTTTTTAATCTGAGTTTATTGGGTGCTGACTATATCTAAAGTGTGAATCTGAAATTTAGTTCTTTTTTAAAAAAAGTTCTCTTATGGGTAATGCTGAGATTTTTTCTTCTGAGTCTTATTCTCTTGGGTCAAATCTGGGATTGACTGCATGGCACTGATTTTATACACACTGTAAAAATCTCAAACCCTGAGGCATTGTGTGAAGTGAGCCCCTCAACTGGTCTCGACAAGGGAACTAGAATAAGAAATTTGTCCCTGCAGATTTGTACCTCTATGGCTTCTTTAAAAAAAAAATTGATCTTAAATATTAAATTGTTCTAAACCAAATTTATTTTACATTTTACCTTATCTACAGCTGCTGAGATCTACCTTCCAGGAGTGGTTTGTTGGGAGAGGAAAAGCCAACTCTTACTACTTCTAAGTGAACACCCACATGCAGACACACAGAGAAGCAACCAACACAGTGTATCCAACAGAACATCATTGTTGAATAAGCCCATTCCCCACTTCCTGATACATTCTGAAATGGAAATTCCTAATTCCTGGAATCACATTACATTAAAGGCAGGAGTCACATTGCTTCTGCCTGTTTTATATCTAGATCAAAAGGTAAGACCAAAAGATTGTACAAAGCAAATAAGCACTTTGCAAATACTCTATGATATATCAAATATAAACACTAGGCATAGCATTATACCAATCAACATCTATTAAGAACATCCAAATACAAGGGTTTATAACTACTAGTTCAAACAGAGAAATTACACTGGGAAATAACACTGATTGTGTTTAGAGAAAGAAAAATGCAAATGCCTATGTTTTTTGAAATATTTCAAAGCCAGAGCTGGTGCTACAGAATTCAGCATTTTTGTCTTTTTTCTCTTTGTTTTAATGGAAAAAATCAAAAAATAACTTTTGCCATAGAATCCAAAATTCAGTACTTTGGAGTCATCCTTTCCCTTTTCTCACAGATATATGGTAGCAATTTGTTTTATCTAATAGTAAAATGGGGACTTCCCTGGCATTCCAGTGATTAAGACTCCAAGCTTCCACTGCAGGGAGTGTGGTTCCCACGTGCCAGAAGGAGCGGCCAGAAAATTTTAAAAATAAAAAAATAATTTTAATTAAGGTAAAATGGCCTCAGGAGAATGAGGTTCTCATGCTGATTCTACTACATACTACCAGTTCAGTGGCCTTGTTTCAGCCGCTTAACTTCTCTGAGGCTCACTTTCATCTCTGAGCTGGGGAAAGCCATGCCTTTCTGCAGCACATCACAATATGAAGTAGCAAACAAAAACTGCATATAAAAGAACTGCAGAAAAATATAGCATTATAATTATCATTTGCTGAATTGTGTTAGTTTTACTGAACTATATTTCTATCTGGTCTTTAACTAAGAAACCAAAGAACTAACTTTCATTTACATATGGCTATGTTCCAACACCATAAGGTCTTAGTTGAGGAAGGAAAAAGTATTTCTGGAAACACACAATTTTAAAAATAATGCTCTCCTTGTAACCACAGAAGAATTACCTAGAGCCACCTAGACTTGTATAATTAAAATGAATTCAAGTAGCCTCAAACATTCAGCACCACATCTTTCAGTGCAGTGCAGTCTCAATGCAAAATTTCTAAAATTACTTAACCGCTAAACAGTAACCTTGGGTATTCATCTCAATATACAGTTTTTAAGGAATAACTTGAAATAAGCAGATTTTAACCCAAAGTTTCCAAATTTTAGATCGACAAACTGAGCTATTCTGGCAGACCTGGTATGCAACATGAATGAACTGCCAAGAGGTCCAAGGTAACTGATTTTAACAGCATCCTTCAAAAAACCAAGAGTTTCACAGGCAACTTCTGCCAAATTTGAAATTTTACTTGCTGAATCCTTAATTATATTTTAAGCTCATTTTCATAATGCTCACATTGACTTTGTAAGTGTTAAATGTTAATTCTATTCTAAACGTTAGAAAATGGGTAGGAAAAACATGCTAAATACCTGGCATTCATGTCAATTTGCGTAAAACATTAGGACATGGCAGTCAAAGTTCATTGGAACTTTGCAATGAAATTCCAGACTCAGAGGAAAAAGATGCCAAGAGGCTTGCAGCATCTTTCTAAGTATCCCCTTCTGAAGCAGAGCAGGAGGTGAATTTCTGCCCTCAAAGCAGAAAAAGAAAGCAAAACTTCCTACCTTCTACTTCTCTCCCTGAGTTCCTGATGTTCTAGTTTTTAATTCATGGGATAGAACATTGACCGGGAAACCCTATAAATACTTCACATTTGCAAACGTTTTGAAAGGACCCAAAGGCCTAAAACTGTATAAATTAAATAAATGATACACAAGCCAAGGGCAGGCTGACCTGTTCTTCATGAACATATATTAAATGTTTCACGTATGCCTTCCTTGATCTCTGAGACTGATTTTGAGTGTTGCGTGACCAATTCAGAAAGCAGGTTACACATGTGTGGTGATTCAAAGTTTGTCTCTAGTATAGACATGACTTTGCTCAAACTCTCTGAATTATAGCCAACCATTTCACTAAAACTGAGTACTTACATAAAGGATGAATTTGCAATAGAATGATATCCCCAATTTGATAGTTTCATTAATTTTGCATGTAATAGAAATAGATGCATTTTATTACCACTCTCTGATTTCCAAAATTCCTCAAAACCAAAACAAAACACTTTTTAAAAAATAAATTGTTCCCAGCAGGAATTTTTGTAGATATAGGCAAGCTGATTCTAAAATGTATGTGGAAAAATATTAGAATAGCTAAAAACAATTTTGAAAAAGAAGGAGTTTGGAAGAATCACATTACTGGATTTTAAGAATTACTACAAAACTACAGTGATGAAGACATTGTGGTACTGGCAAAGGAACAGGCTTATAAATCAATGGAACAGAATAGAGAGTTCAGAAACAGACCCACACAAATAGCACCAGTTGATTTCGACAAAAATGCAAATGCAATTCAATAGAGAAAGGATAATCTTTCAACAAATGGTGTTGGAACACTTGGACATCCATATGCAAAACTAAATAAACCTTGCCCTAAACATAAGACCACACACAGAAATTAACTGAAAACGGATCACAGACCTAAATGTATAATCTATGTTTTATACCAGAAAATCATGACTGGGGCTGGGCACAAAGTTCTTAGACATGACAGTTAAAAGCACAACCATAAAATAAAAAACTGACAAATTGGACTTCACTGAAATCAAAATCTTCTGTTCTGCAAAAGACACTGTTAGAAGAACAAAAAGACAAGCTAATGCTTGAGAACAAATATTTGCAAATGATATATTTGACAAAGGAGTTGAATTCAGAATATAAAAAGATCTCTCAAAATTCAACAATAAGAAAACAATATAAGTAATTTTAAAATGAGCAAAACAATTGAACAGATATTTCACCCAAGAGGATATATGGGTGATAAATAACACATGAAAAGATGTTCCATATCATTAGTCATTAGGGAAATGAGAATTAAACCATGATTAGACATCTCTACACATCTATTCAGAATAAGTAGAATTTAAAATACTGACAATATCAAGGCTGGCACCAATACAGAGCAACCAGAACTCTCAGCCATTGCTGGTGGAGGGCAGAATGGGATAGCCTTTGTGGAAAACACTTTGGCAGTTTCTTATAAAGGTAAACATAAATTCAGCATAGGAACTATCAATCCTACTTCCAGGCATTTACTCTAGAGAAATGAAATTTTGTGTTCGAACAAAACTCTTACACAAATGTCTATGCCAGCTCTATTCATAATGAACAAAAATTGGAAATAACCTAAATGTTCCTCAACAGATGAATAAATAGACAAACTGTAGCACATCCATTCAATAGAATAGAATTCATCAATATGGTTCAAAGGGATACACGCACCCCAATGTCACTGCAGTGCTGTTTACAATAGCCACAACATGGAAGCAACATAAATATCCATTGACAGACGAATGGATAAAGAAAATGTGGTACATGTATACAATGGAATATTACTCAGCCATTAAAAAGAAAGAAATAATGCCATTTGCAGCAATATGAATGGACCTGGAGATTACCATGCTAAGTGAAGTAAGTCAGACAGAGAAAGACAAATATCATATGATATCTCTCATATGTGGAATCTAAAAAAAATTGATACAAATGAACTTATTTACAAAACAGAAACAGACTCACAGACTTAGAGAATGAATTTATAGCTAGTAGGGGGGAATGGGGGGGGGAGGAATAGATTGGGAATTTGAGATTAACATGCACACACTACTATATTTAAAATAGATGACCAACAAGGATCTACTGTATAGCACAAGGAACTCTGCTCAATATTCTGTAGTAACCTAAATGGGAAAAGAATATGAAAAAGAATAGATACGTGTATATATATATATAACTGAATCACTTTGCTGTATACCTGAAACTAACACAACATTGTTAACCAACTATGCTCCAATATAAAATAAAAATTAAAATAAATAAATACATCAATTTTTAAAAAGGAATAAAAAAAAATTTAAATGAATGAAATATTGACACACTCAATGGCTTGGACAAATCTCAGAATAATTATATTGAGTAAAAGAAGCCAGTCTCAAAGAGTTACATACACTATGATTCAATCTATATGATATTTTTAAAAGAACAAAAGTGGAGACCATATCAGTGGTTGCCAGGAACTGGAGTGGGAGGATGGTGTCACTTCAAAGGGACAGCATGAAGGGATTTGAGGGGTGATGGAACTACACTGTATCCTGACTGCGATGATCATTACATGAATTTACACACATGTTAAAATTTCAAAAAGGAACAAATATATGTACATGCATGTTCATAGCAGCACTATTCATGAGTCAACAAATGGAAACAGCCCAAAGGTCACCAGTGGATGAGCAGACAAACAAACAGTGGTATATGCATACAATGGAGTGTTATACAGCCATAAAAAGGAATGAAGTTCTGACACATGCTACAACACGAATGAACCTCTAAAACATTATGCTGAGTGACAGAAGACAGACACAAAATTTCACATAGTGTATGATTCTATCTATATGAAATAGCCAGAATGTTTAAATCTATAGAGACAGAACATAGATTGGTGGTTGCTTACTGGGTACAGGGTTTCTTTTGGGGGGTAATGAGATGTTTAGAACTAGGTAGAGCTGGTGGTTGCATTACATTCTGAATGTACTAAATGCTACTGAACTGTTCACTTTAAAATGGTCTGTATGAACTTCACCTCAATACAAAAAAAATTAAATCCAGAAAAAAATAGTAAGAGTTTGTAACTCCATGCTCAGGTCCCCTTCTTAAATAAAGCGTAAAGGAAGAGTTAGAGTTAGGTTTTACATTGCCAAGGGCTTCCCATGTCTGTGCATCAGGCTCTGTTCTTCCCCAAAGTGCTTCTGCAAAGTGGCCACTCATAGTGGAAGAATTTTTTTGTCCCATTAAAAAAAAAAGCTCCTCAAAGTGGTCACTCATAGTGGGAGAATTTTAGTTCCGTTAAAAAAAAAAAAAGAATTCCAGTGTATGAAATCCAATTTCTTTTCAGACAACACTTACTTAATAACGAATGTTAAAGAGATCTATTTTGACATGGATGGATGCTTGAAAGCATTATGCTAAGTGAAATAAGCGAGATAGAGAAAGACAAATACTGTATGATCTCACTCATATGTGGAATCTAAAAAAACCAAGCACATGGAAACAGAGACCCAAATGGGTCTGTAGGGTGGGGGAAAGGGGGGGATCTTGGTCAAAGGGTACAAATTTCCATTTACAAGAAGAATAAGTTCTGGAGATCTAATGTACAGCACAGTGATTATAGTTAATAATACTGTATTTTATACCTGAAAGTTGCTAAGAGAGTAGATCTTCCATGTTCTCATAACAAAAAAGGAATATCTATTATGTGATGTGATGCAGGTGTTAGCTAACACTTTGGTGGTGATCATTTTGCAATAATCAAGTGTATCAAACCAATACATTATGAACCTTAAACTCACAGCATGTTATATGGGAATTGTGTCTCAGTAAAGCTGGGGGCAGGGGGCAAGCAGCCTAGCTAGCCTTTTGAAAATACAGTTGTGTTATAGAGTGTCACTTGTTCATTTTTAACAGAAGAAAGATGAAGGGGGAGGGAGCTTATTTTGCCTTTTAAGACTGAGCAAATCTGGTGATAGGACCCCTCGTTGCCCTCAGCTGCCTGCCAATCCCCACGTACTCCGTGGGTTTGATTACCCCATGCCTTTGCCCATGCTGTTCCTTCTGCCTATGATGCCTTTCCTCTAGTCCTTCTTGTGCTCATCAACTCCTAGTCACCCTCTAACGCTCAGCTCTAAGATCTTGTCCTCCAGGAAGCATCTCTGAACCTGGAGATGGCTCGATGAACGTCCCCATTCCCTCGGTCTCCTGGACTTTAAAAGTGTAGTTGGTTTGTGTTGATTTTTGTATGTTTCTCATAAAACAGTCTGAATTGGTTTCTGAACAAGCACTGGTCTCTCCTTATTCGTACAGGATCTGTTGCCCTTGCTCTTAAGTGAATTCCAATTCCCCAGGTCATATACTTTCCCAGTTGTTTTAAGTTAGCCTCCTGTGGATTCTTAATACACGGAGCAAGATTTTTCCTCCAGCTCTCTCAGGATACTGGGAATTAGAACATTAAGCAAGATTTCAAACAATTCCAGAACAGGATGCTGGTTTTGACTTCTTTAATGCATACACATAGAATCTGAGAGAACAGATAGAATTCTCAGTTAATGCCTATGAGTGAATCGAACTCTTTAACCAATCAGTGAAGTAACCATTTCCTACCTCATGCCAGAACCTGGCTCACCAGTCAAGGGTTTTAAAGCAGGGCCAACCCAATAGTGTGGCAGCAGCCAGTAGCTGATCCAGGTTTGGGGGGACCTTCTTAAGAAGAATATACATGTATAATTACAAAAGCCGGGGGTGAATATTTGTTTAGAATGGGGAAAAAATTACAGTAAGTTACTGGAGGTACGTTCTGTGTTTCTCTCTCAAGGCAATTCACCAGGAATGCTTACACAGAAATACATCCTGTTTTCCTCTCCCCACCCAGAGCACTCTGCAGCACCCAGCAAACTCCCAGGGCTTCATGCACGTGTGAAAGCCCTAAAGATGAGGCTTTGTCACCTTCCTGGGAAATCCTCCTCTGAGCCACGCCCCACAAACAAGATTAACAAGGGCGATACCTGATGCTTATGGAGGGTCACTTGAGCCCTGTGTATTCTCTCATATAATTTGTATCACAATTTTATAAGGCAAATGCTATTATTGGCCCCACTTCAGAGGCATACCATAGGCAGAGGCAGAGTTGCCAGGCACACTTCCTAAAAACAGACCCCCTTCTCAATACTTTCTTAATGTCACTTGCCTTCCTAGAAGCCACAAGCCAGTTACATAGTGTGGCAGTTACAAGTGCATGTTCTGGAGTCCAACAAACCTGGATTCTGTTGTTATCTGTCTGGCCCTTGAAGGACTGATTGTTGATCCAAAGATAAATTCTGATTTGGGGAAATCACTTAAACCATGAGATCTCAAATTTCATACAGATTGCAGAAATTCTTTGTGTACCTCTAGGAAGCAACTTAGGGGAATGATAGAATGGGGACCTTTGCATTGTAAACTTATAAAAGGATATGGCATTGAACCTGAATAGAGGAGGAGCTACTAAGATAACTGTAAGGCTGCTCTAGATTCAGCCATTTCTATTCAAATTCTGCAGGGTATAGGCAGAGCACATTATAAAATGTATCTTGACTTCAGAACCAGTCTCACCCAGAGACTGCACATGATTCTGAGTTCAGGAAGGTGGGCAAAGTTAACACGGGAGACAAAAGGGAACCCAAATTGTTCTTCCTCTCCACTGTTCCCCAGCCTTCACTTCTGGCAATAAAAATTTGGAGTTCATGTGGGAAAAAAGAGGCTAGAAAGGATAAAAGTTGGTGGAAATTTGCAAATTACCCAGGATTAGGAAAAACCCAAAGTATAACAAAAATGCTCGCAGTCTTTCTTTCGACTTCAAGCTGATTTTGATCTGAAAGCTATGTGGATTTTCAGTATTTAAGATTACGGACATTTACTAATATTTCCAGACACTGTGATTTTTAGTCATCCTGAAAAAGACATAAAAATGAGCTTTGTAATTTTAAAGCTAAAATAGAACAATTTTTCAAAATTAGTCTGAAAAAAGAATGTCTTCTTTCCATAAGTGGAAAAGTTGCCATGGTTATTATTGGTGAAAATGTCCTAGATTATTCTATTTCTATTGCCTGAGTTTCCCCTTAGTTGACAATTACTATTTAACTAAATTTTTATTATTATTATTTAGGGTATTTTGTGGTACTTTTCTCCCAGGACCTAAGGAAATTTGTAAATTTCACTGACTTCCAGTTCCTTAAGCAGTTACTACTCTCTGTTTAACTTTGCTTCCAAGTGGAAATGCCTCCTAGCCCCCCAGATGTTGTTCTGCCCTGTGTAGCATTAAACAGGACAGGAAAGAATTTTTGCATTGACTCTCCTAAGTAGCTTAAGTTATTAATATGTTCAGAAATTAACCATATAGGGAATTCCCTGGCAGAGTGGTTAGGACTCAGCACTCTCACTGCCAGGGTCCCAAGTTCAATCCCTAGTTGGGGAATGAAGATCCTGCAAGCCCTGCAGCCAAAACAAAAAACAAAAAAACAAAAAACCCACCATATAATTTGTTTTCCTAGCTTTGTATACAATTCACCCTGGGTGACCCTCAAATCAGTTTTCATTTAAGAAGAATGTTTTCAAGTGCCAGACTGGTGTGTTAAAATGCAGAGCAATTGAGTACTTAGTTCAATAATGGACTTTTTACAAAGGCAGAAACTTTTATATTAATAGATACATTCTGGAACAGTATGTCCAAAAGCTGCAAAACAGATCCTTCAGATCTATTACTGTCCCTCCAAACAAAACCCATTATGCACAAACCCAACATCAAACAACAATCTGCAACAGCCCACGTTGCAAAGGATCTGAATAGAGTCCTCAGGGACCCCTTTAAAAGGCCGCCACGTTTTGCAATTCAGAGACAAGTTCGACCTATCTGCAGACATTCCAACGGGTGCTTGGGGTTTCCTTCTCTCTTACCCATACACCCCTGAGGGTGTTGGAAATCTTTAAAATCAATTTGCTCACAGGTTCAAAGAGGCGTGTGGCTGATGCAGTTCTTTTGTTTTTTATAATGACCAATAAAAATAGAATCCAAAAATATCCGTTCTAACTGCAAGAACAGAAACCCATTCTGCCTCCAATCAGTCCCCCAGTCCTTCCTCCTCCCCTCACCCATCTAGGTAAGGTCTGGAGCGCCCCTTGCTGTTGAAGACTTTCTGGCCGCCTCCCTGCAAGGGTGTGTCAACAGCCAGGCACAGTGGGGAGAGCTAGGCTCCCAGTGCCGGCTTCACTCCGTTTCCACAGAGGCAGCGGGGACTCTAGCCCAGTTCTTCATATTACTTGAGCACGGCTTTTGCAGGTTAATTTTTTTTTTCTGAAAAAGAACTTTCTTGGATGGCTAAACGTGTTTGACTTTAAGGGTTGTTAAAGGAGAAATCATGCATATTTCGGCCAGCTCCAGATGAAATGAGTTAAGTGATGCTCCAGCTTGCTAATGTTTGAAAATGCCATCTTTGTGCCATATTTGGTCCTTTTACTAGGAACGCAACTTCAGTGCGGCCTCCGCCCCCATCCAGCCCCCTCCCACCCCCTCCTACTCCTTTATGTATATATGTTGCATAATTATGGGGCAGTGAGTATTTATCACCTTTTCTGGGCAGTGAGCAGAAAGAAATACAATACCATTACTTCCAGTTACTGCCTTTCCCAAGATAATTAGGTAACACAGTGGAGAGAGGTTCCTAGGCCTAATGCTGTTCAAGTTAAGTGATTGACATGGCTCTGTCTGGCTGCTCTATTAACTGTTTCATTTTGTTGCTATTTGCAGTTTGCTTGGCTAATACTCCGAACAAATACAGACTGTTTCTTTAGCCCTTTTTCTCTCTTTGACCTTCTCCTGCCCATTTTCTTTGACTCACTTCAAACTGTCTTGAAAAGGCCTGTTGAATACACACAGTCCATCAGAGGCCCAGGTTCATCCCTACCCTTGCCCTGAATGCCTTACTTCAAAGATGGGCCGCATTCTTTAATTGCCCTTTGAATTAATATCAAAGGGTCACAATGCGAGTGCCAAAAGAGAAAAGGGCTTTAATGAAGCAAAGAGCTACCATTCATTTGCAGATAAGCACGTTTTTATGCCTGAACGGTCACCTCGGCTACAGGCTTCGGGAAGAGGAGGCCATCCGGAGAGGACTTTTCCTTAAGTAGTGATTAGTTCAAACAAACAAGAGTAAACAAATAAAAGAAAAAGTCTACAGACAGCGACAACGTACAAGAAAAAATAAGATGAAAATCGGGAGCTGCACATCCCCACACCCACATACTCCCATACTCCCCTTTTTTAAAAAAAAAAGAAAGGAAAAGCTGCACCTAATTAGCAAATCCATTCACCATTTTTAATCCCATATTTCAACATTGAAATTCCAAGAACGGGGTTCAGTAACATGCCTGAGATAAAGTATTTTCAGTCTGAAATTGTGCACCGTGGGTAACACAGAGGGACAATGTTATGACTTGAAAATGCAGGAAAGAAATGAAACTTTCCACAAAAAATGTCCCAGTGCTCAAGACATAATTACTTTTGATATGAACATTTGGATTCTTAAATAATGGATTCTTCACTGACTCTTTCAGTACAGAGAATGTTGTCTGAATCTAAAATACTAAAACATGTCTGTGTATATTTTTATGCAAGAAAGCCATATTTTCCATTTCTCCCAGAGAAATCACCATTTAGTGGCCAATGTCTTCGCAGTGGCCCCTTAATACCGTAGCTGCAAGTATAGAATGATACCCTAACAGCACCAGAGGTCATCTTGAGGTAAAATACAGCTCAAATCATAAATGATTGCAGAGTGAAACAGTAAGCCATGCTTCCCGTCTGAATCCTTCTCCTTTTGGAGAGGTTGGTGATTAAGGAAAGATTTCAGTCCTGGTGAATTATCATCTTAGCTCAAGCTCAGACAACATTCTTGGTGCCCAGCTACAAAGTAGATGGCTGGCTTCTGGTAGACATAACATTTGGACCATCGCCTGGACATTTCTCTTCAGTGGATGCCTTGGTAAACAGAGTTTATGTTACTCTCAATGACGTAACAAGGAAAGTCCTTGTTCAAATGTTTCAATCAGTCTCCAAAAGTGACTTGCCAGTTTTGAATTCGTGCACAAAAAAATTGCCACTGCTACGTTAAAAGAAAGAGAGAAAGATAGTGTTCTCCCTTATCTTTGAAGAAATCAAAAGCATCTTCTCTTCACTGGCCTTATTTTCCATGAGCTTGTCCATCTGGTTCAGAGTTGCCAAAATAGAGTGAGAAAAGGGCAGCAAATAAATGTCAGAGAGGCAGCCAATCTGCATAAATCTCCAGCTCCTTCCAGAGAAACTCCTTCCTGGCCTGCTGGGCCTTCCAATTTTGTGACATGAGCCAACAGGCATTGGAACAATGTGGAAATCAAAAGACTTATTTTGCACAAAGCCAAGCCCTTAAAAGCAGTTTCTCCCATACCACTTTTCCACTAGAGGTGCACCAGTGTGCTGCTTTGCAGTAAAGCAATGTTATCCCAGCAACCAGGTCCCACATGTCCTGGATACAGAATTATTTCAGGGTATTTTATACTGGTCACAGGAAGATCCACTTAATTCTTGTTAAACTGTACTCTAAGAAAGCATTAAGGCAAATCAACTACCAAATCTTGTTTCACTGAATACAAAAGCAAAGAGCAGATTGTAAGTAAATAATACTTTATATTTGCTCAGAACTTCAAATGTGTTCAGGGCCACTAATACATCACAACAATCCTCTGAGATAGTGGAGCTTGTTATCGTCACCCCTACTTCAGAGGAATCCAGTTCAGAATGGCTAGTGAGTTTCCCTTCATCACATAGCTAGCTAGAGATTGAACTGGGACCTAAAGCAAAATCTTTTAAAGCAAAAAACCCTACATAAAGCCACAGTTACATCTGGTGCAGATCTAGATCAGCAGTCCAATGTGCTGTGGTTTTTGTTTTGTTTTGTTTTGTTTTACCAGAATCCACAAGTGGAATAAACTTCAAGACGCAGCAGATCCAGCTTAATGAGCCACAAGAAAATTGTTTGGACCATATATTTCAATGCTTCCCCAGGATGCTACAGGCGTATAAATACAACCATTGATAAGCTCCATTCAAACATGGCAATCGTGTTGGTACTAATGCTGATGACAGTGATTATATCTTGCATTTCTCTAGGGCTTTACTCTTCTCCAAGTGTTATTCATTCCCACTATCTGATGGAATTAAATGATTCTTTGAGATGAGAAAAAAAATGTTGTTCACTTTAATTTCAAGTACCAAGGAATACAGCAATGTAAGCCTCTAATTTATCTTATGTCAGGTAAAGCAATGTGAAGTTTTTAAATCTAAACAGCCATAGTCACTGAAGTAATAGGTTTCTTATTGCCTACGTATCTGTCAATAAAACTAAGGGGCACTTGATACCCAAGTAAAATTTGTATTCCCGAGGGACAAATCATTCACAATAGTATTCTCTTTCCTTGCCACCTTCTCATTTTCAGCTTATGAAATTCAGGTCCATGTGAAAGACCCCTCTCTGAAGCTTAATCTGCAAGCTGAAAAAATGCAACAGGAAAGGTACTGCAACTTCACAAGTCGCTGTTTTATTAAGGGGCTTTCTACACTTAAAAGAAAGCCTTGTCCAGATGCCAGCTAAATCTCTCTCCTGAAGGTTTCCATGTTCTCTGTGTCACCAAGTCATAACCAACAAGGCTGCCGGCGTTGCATGCAACCCCCAAGCAGACAACATTGACCTGGGATCTGATGATTATTTCGTTTAGGAAACACTGCATAGTAGCCTCCACTGTTTATCCCCATTAGAAATCAAAAGCACACTTGGAAGAATCTCTCACCTTCCATGAAGAAAAAGCAGAGCAAGCTGTTCTAAAATCTGTACACTTACAAAAGCGGTATGAGCTTGACTTCTTTAAAAATGTCAGTCTATGTCTTCTGTTCTTGCTGCCACTTCTCCCAAGAACCAGCACAGTGCCCAAGCACGGAGTAAGTGTTATGTCAACTAAGGAGGCTTAAAGGGGAAGAAAATGTGATCTAAACAAACCTCCCCAAGCAGACATCCTGCTGTAGGCTTCAATGGGAAACATTTGTTATGAAGTAATAAGAATTTGCATAATTTTGGGGAAGACTTTGTTTTCAAAGTAATTCTCTTTTTCACCTGCTTAGCCCTTTGCCGTGTATGGCTTTGGTTAAGTTTTGTTGGTCGAGGCTCATGTTTAACCAACTGTTTTTAATTTACAAATTAAACTTGTCAGAAGTAGAAATCCTTCCCTTGGAACTCTTCCAATATGTCAAGAATTAATTCTAATGAAAACGGCATTGCCTAAATGCAGGATGGCCAGTCACTTATTTTATTTACACAAAGTCCTTCTCAGTTTCTTTGATAAAAGCAGCTAAATCTTTTTCCTCTTTCATGTTTTGTCAGCACTTGATTCCTTTTGTCCCTTGGCTATTTGCCTAGCTGTGGACAATAAGGCAGGAAGAATAGAAGCAGATTGTTGGAATGGCCCTCAGTAAACCTAATTATGACATGTTGACTGCCCTCACCATGACACAGTCAAGGGACCCAGGCTTATTCAAATACCCTTGCCAGGTTTCTCTTTCAGACCTAAAGTTATCCTTTGACTGTTTGTATTTCTGAACAGTATTCATGTTCATTGTGAAAGAAAATCCCCTGGACTTTGAGGGGTTTTTAAGTTGATGCTGTTATTGTAGCTAATTTTTATTAACTGAATGATAACATGATAAAAAAATAGACTTTTGTTATGTAATAAGAACAAATCAGTGTGTGCTTAAAAGTTACACCTCTCTTTCCTTTCTCCTCCAGCCAGCCTGGCAGGACATGTAACCTGAATTAATAAACAAAATAATTTCTTCAACCTGCATGTCCCTTTCAACATGATACTGAGTCTTGCTCCACAGAACAGGTCTGCTGCTTCAGTGTGATTCTTCTTAACTTAAAAAATAATAATCATATGATTGGGGGAATTTTGGAGTTGTTGGGTTTTGTTTTTTGGTTGTTTTGGTTTTTTTTTTTTTAGCCACCAAGAAGGTTCCTTGCCCTATTAACACCAGAGAACATAAGTTCATTGGTACCTTTATGCCAACAGCTATTTCTTCAGCTGTTTGAGATAGACAGGATGCACAGTATTTAATTAAAACTCTGGCTGCTGGTTGGAGGAGCCCTTTCCTCCTCCAACAGATTGTTCGGAGATCACGCCAGTGGTTCCCGCAAAGCCAGGGTATAAAAGCTGTGTGTCAAGTGAACAAAAGAGTGGAAAAATGAAGGAATGCCAAAAATTAGCTCCTGATCCATCCTAGCTTTTAAGTCAGCTAGGTCTGATAGAATTAATATTCAATTGTATTTAATGCTGCACGAAGCCTACCAGGAATGAATGTTTTGTAAGTTGCAGTATCTCTGGGTAATTTCTTTTTCTTTTTTCTTTCTTTCTTTTTTTTTCCTGCTGAGAAACTCATTGTTCCCTTTAGGTAATTTGACAGCTCTTGGGATTATAATAGAATAAAAATTCAACCACAATGTAACAAAGTAGGTGCTATAATTTCTTCAATTTGTTCCTCAGTTCACTTCCTTTATTAGAAAATTCCCGTCATTCGAATAAAAGCAAGTCTAAATTGTAAACTGCCCTGCAAGTAAATTTGGAGTTTGGTGGGGTTTGGTTTGGTTTGGTTTCTAGGGAAATTACCTTTTTAATCTTAATGTGAGAAATTAACGTCACAAAGGGCTTATGAAATAAAATATATAGAATCCTTAGTGTTTGAAGAATGTTTGTAATAAGTACTCTCTAGAACACATTCTGCTCTGCTGGTCCCTCTCCTCGCAAATAGCAACAGTTTCAATTTCTCCAAATTCTAAAGGGATATTTTTAATCTCAAACATCCAAACTGAATTGCACAACAAAGTTTTAAGTATTATTAATATACATACTTTTAGTGGAATGTATATTTATTTTACAGAATGTCATTCTACAGTTTAGTTTTAGCATTTGTTGATTTCATTTTCTTTAATTCATATAAATTTGCATTCACATTGATTTTTAAAAATTGTCTCTCTGAACAATTGCAAAATAATCATAATGGTATTCTGCCTATAAATAAAAAAACACTTCTTTTAATAGTAGCATGGAAAGCAGTAAATGTCTTACCATTAGAAATTTGAAGTGTCCTTCCCAAGTGTTCAAATTACTTTAATCAGCAAATGTAACCTCGGGTATAAAGTTTTGAAAAGTCTGTTTTTGCTACTTTATAGTGGAAATGTTATTAAGATATCCAAGATGTCTCAATATTTTAACCCGAAGCATATGTATTTTTGCATTCCCTAAAATGTTTTAATGTTTTTATATAGTTAAACAGAATAACAACTTTTCTTCGAATCTCAACTAGCACTTCCCTAAGAAAACATGAAAAAAAATAAGTAAAGGAAATCAAATACTCATATCGAGTACTGCTCACCACCCAAACTTGGCAAAGCATTATAAATACCTGCCGTTTTAAAAGTTATATGGTTATCTTGCTATTCAAACTATATTAAACAGATGAATGCCATCACTCTTACAAATTTGACTTCTTCAAACCTGTTGGAACCCAATTCATGTGGCAGTATAGGTCAGAGATTTGCTTATGGATACGGAAAGAGGAGTCAATAATTTGAATTGTTTTGATTTGTATGGAGTTACTCAATAAAAATTCCAAAGTTGACTAAAGGTAGCTGAGATCAGATTTCTTCTTTAATCTATAGGTCAAGTAGTGACTTTCTCTCTTATCAAATAAAAATTTTAATTTGTGATTCAAAGTTCAAAATTGCTATACATTTGATCTGAGTACAGGATAATCACTAAGAAAATAGAAACAAACTCTTTCATATAGTAAACAGTAGTACTTATTCTGAATGTATGAGGGGTATAGTTTCTCTTCCTGATGTTCTCATTTTATAATGTTCTGCTTCTATTTTTAAAGATTGGTAGATAATTTGTAGCAGTATTTGCTTACAAAATCTATTTGTTTAAGATAAAGAAAACTCCAACAAAATTTGAGCCACAGGTATCAGACACATAAGAAAAATTACGTGTGCAAATATTAGATTAGATATTTTATATGCTCTAAAAATTCCCCAAACAAAAAGACTTTTCACAATGCATTTTACATTGTTAATTTTATCATTTGATCTTTGTAATTAAGGACCACAGCATTTGAACCACTGTCTATTTTCAGAATATATATTAAAAATTTGATATGTAGTAGATGTTGACTTCTGAAATAATTTTCCTCCACAAAAATAAAAGTAAAAAAGCAAGGGGAAAATTTTGTTAAACTCTTCCCTTGTTAGGCTGTGACATCTTGCTTTGAGTTGTTTTCAACATAACAAAAAATATTATTTACATTCTCTCCAAGTTTCTAAAATGCTTCACAGCAAAGTCCTTGAAAAAACAATGAAAGTTTTCACATTTGCAGTTATCTCCCTTTTAATCTTTATGAGTTTTCTCACAAACTCTGCTTTGTGTGGAAATTTTTAATTGATTCAAATATGATTTTTTTATTTGTAAGTGTATATGTGTGTATTATAACTCAGAGGCAAAAAAGAAAAAAATCTTGTTTATTCGACTGAGTTTTTGAGAATTACTAGTGAGGGAGCTAATTTAAGTTTAAGATATGACAGTAGACTCTGATGAAGTGAATGCAGCATTGTTTGATTCTCTCTCTCCTTAAGACCAGACAGTTTCCAGCTTTGACTTCGTCAGCAGCCAGAAATCTCATGTGTCCCTCTCCAGGCACAGGGGAAAATGTCTAGGCCCAGATGATTTGAAAGAAGGAATGTTACCGTCCTGCTTAAGCAACTCTAACTTAAGGAGAAATGCTCTAACCAACACCCCCAGGCCTTTCCAGCCTCATCTGGAAGCCACAGCTATGACAGGAGGTACAAGAAAGCATGCGCTTCCCCGTGTGGATGGGGAAAAGTCAGTGTGTCCACCTGTTCAACAGCACAGCAAGTCCCCACCCTCATTATTCCAGCACCTAAGGGCATCCTTCCCCCCAGAGAGAAGACAGGTAGGAGCTGCTCACCTTCTAAGACATCAAGGGGACACAGGCCTCTCCATTCTTGTCCCAATTCCCCAACTGCCTGGAGGCCCCACTGTTTCCTCAAACAGTGGCCTGGGGCTTCCCAAAGTCTACCAAGAGCTGGGTGTGGCCGCAGCTGCCACAACCTGCCAGATCTGGGAGAGACCATCACCTTCCCCTGGCCAACGCTTCCATTTTTCCGAGGAAGGGAGAATGAGGTCCAGAGAGGGAAAGCAAGCTGGTCACAATGATACTTTAAGAGACCTACAAGAAACACCTAAAATTGCCTAATACAACCTTTACAGCTGAGGGGACCAAGGCTCCACAGAATTAGGGTCTTGCCAACCTGCCCATATCCAGTGAGTGGATGGAGGTTCCTCAGCTTCTTGTGAGGAGTTTTTCCATGATCCCTCTAAGGGGCTCCTTGCAAGGACTAAGGATGCTGTGTCGTATTAGGGCCACGTGGGTAGATTCTCAGCAGCTCTGGATTGCCAGACCCAGACTTTGGCTCTATAAGTAAATGAGATAAGGCCTAAGAAATGAGGAGGCATCCTGGAAACTCTAAAGTTCATACAAGTAGAGGGTAACTGAGTATCAGTATTATTATTTTTTTTTTTTAATTTTGATCTCACACACGGCTATGCCAGGTGCATACTCCATGCACAGGGGACCTATGTCTCCTAGACACTACCTTTCCTGCCCTAAACTGAACAAGGGCAAGGGTAGAGGCAGTTTTGTGGGATCTGAAGCTTTTATAATTTAGGAAGCCCCTGGAAGGAACACACACAGATGAGGGGCCTTGGAACTAAATGTCATCAGCTCTATGGTAAACCCACCCCTACCCAGAACTCCTGCTTCAACCTCCACTCAAGAGGGTCTGGGGGAGATATGGGCTGTTTCTAGATGCTTGTATCCACTGTTATTGCGTAGAACTTACAAGACATCAATCAAGTCTAAGTGCCAACTATGGGGGCTCAGCAGGAATCCAAGATCATCAGGGTCCACAGACACAGCAGGCCGTTTCTGAACCCCATATATCTCAGGTAGAAGAGATGCCAGCTGTTCCTCTGGGACCCTTGTGGCTTACATCCTCCAAAGCAATGCGTTTCTGAGGCTCTCCCAGACCCCAGCACTGAGAGTCCAGGAGCCTCTGGCCTTCCAGAAGACTCCTGGAAATGCTTCAGAGCACTTTCCAGAAGCTGTCCTAGCGAGTGGATACATCATGGATGCCCCTTGGGCCCTACTTCTTCTGAAGAGGAGACCCTCACTTCTGACTTCTGACTGGTCCAGGCACCACTAGAAGCATGCATATTCAGATCAGATATCTGCTCCTCAGGAAGGTTTTGAGTTCAGAGGCAAGATGGGCCCCAAAGTGCCCTGCCTGTCTATGGCTCTAGGCCAGAACAGATGATGTATGCCCTTCTTCTGGCCATGCTTTTTGCCAAGAAACCCTAAGGGCACAAGCCAAGTCCCTTCCCTGGCATCTAGGAAGTGTGGAAAATCCACCTGCAGGGAAGGATGCTCTTGGTCCCTACCTGGCCCTGCCTCCCCCTGGGTAGCTCAATGGAGTACCATGTCCTGGAAGGCCGTGCTCAACAGCAAAGAGCTTCCTCGTAGCAGAACTAGTCTTGCCTATTCACAGTGAAGTTGGGATCTGCTGAGGTGTGATCTGAGGGGCATCAGAAACCTATCCCTTGCTCCCACCAAAAAGGCTTCCTTACGTGGGTACCTAGAATTCCACCACTGGGGATTCATTCCTCCAGAATAGGCGATTGGCTCCCAGGGGACTTTTGGAAACTGCGAACATCCTTAGGTTTGCTTGAGTCAATGTGAAAGAGGTAGAGCTTGGTGGAAGCCATGTGGTGTGTGTGCATGTGAAGCTGGGGTACACAAGGGGAGGGTAAGCCAGGTAGAAGCAGGACAAGGGTGGGAGAGGCAGGAAAGGAGAGGGAACAGCAGCTGAGACTGACTCCCCTCTTTTCACCCAAGGTCAGGCCATAGGGCCCTTTGTGAAAAGAAAGTGAGAAAAACATTTTCAAAGTGTTTGCAAATGGAAGATTGGCAGCAGGGAGATTATCAAACATCCCTGTAAAAAAAAACCCACACTTGTTCTGGTAACATCATTTCCTATCAACTACAGTCTGAGTGAACGTCTCCTAAAGTTTTTCCAGAAGGATTTTCCAAGTACCAGAAATATCAACGTGAAAGATAGTCATTGTCTTTCCTACAGAATTTAATGTGAGCTTTCCATTTTAAAAATAAATAAATAAAAAGGATTCACTTCAGGGGAAAAATCGTTACTTTAAACGAATAACATTAAATTATAGTAATTCAATAAAATGATGAACGTTCGCCAGCCAGCAAAGATTCAGACCAAATTTGGTGCTCTGTGTCATTTGTATTTTGTAATAAGGAAATCGTTCCTCTCCTTATCTGCCCAAGATATGTGCCAGTACTCCACTGGGAGTGAAAACCTGTATAGTGGCTGTTGGTTTCAATTCTTCTAAAAAGGACAAACCACATGACACAGAGGTGTGCCAGGGAATGAGTCCTTGCCCTACGCAAGGTTTGTTTGTTTCCACACCCACTTATTGAGCCTCTGATGAAAAGAAGATATGTCCTTCCCAGCTCCGACCTGGCTTTGTGCTCAAGATGCCCCGAGAAACCCCAGCTGACACTTTCCACAGGCAGGAAGAAGACGGACAGAAGTCAAGGCCCAGAAAGTTCACTGACAAAAGTCCAGAAGCTGAATCCAAAATAAGCCAGGCTTTGAGTTTCCGCCCTGGCCTTCCACCTGGAGCTGATTCCCTGTACAAAGGGGGGACGTTCCTCTACCCAGGCACCCCCCTCACGTCTGCACTCTTAAGCCAGGTTCTTTGCAGTTTCTGACCTGATGCTAAATTCCCAGTCTTCCATTTGCCTTCTTCTTTCAGACAAAAATTCAGCGAATATTCAGAGCTTGGCAGGGCCAGTGACCACAAGCAGACATTGGCTTCTAGTAAGAAACTATAGAAGTTGCCTTTCTACTGCCCTCTGATAAATGTGTGTTGCGTGCATATAAGCCCCGGATGTGTCCATTTGTGTAAAAGTCAAGCAAATCTACCACCTGGAAAGTTTCCACCCTGGATAGCTTCCTAAATCATTTTCTGCCCTGGCATGTTGCAGTTTCCTCGGATGCACTGTGAGGAGACTCCATTTACTCACTTGGCCTCCTGACATGAACTTCCAGCCTCCTTTAGAAATGGTCTGAGAGGATTTTATAAGTTCTAAAAATTTCCAGAATATAACCAATAACTTTTCAGACACTGAGATCCCAGTCACTTGGGATCATGCCATGGAAAGTTGAAGCCTTTCCCCAGATGCATTCATGGGTCTCTTTTTATTTTAAAAGTTACAAATCTAAACGTCAGAAGAGAAGGGGCAGCTCTCCCACCGGAACCCCTGTTCCCTGAGGTTGAGCCAGTCCCCCAGAGACTGCCTCCGCCTGCTGCCTCTTTCACCTGTGTGATGAGACCAATGTGAGGATGCGCTGAGAATCTAAAGTGCGGTTACTCTGCTGATGTGGACCTGAAAATCACCTACTTAATATAGTCTCAATTTCTGTTGAGAGCACCACAGCAACCTGACCAACAAATCACAGCTTTCCTCGTTGGGATTAACCTTCCCAAGACCCTCCTTCCTACGTGGAGAGCTGCATACTTTCGCAGGTAGTAATCAGATGTCACAAATTATGGGCCTGATTCAATCCAAATTATGCACAGAGCCAGGAGAGGGGGGAGAAAGCTGCTTTTGATTCTTCTCAGCTCTCTGCAGATGCTCTAAATGCCAGGGCTGTTTTCATCCCCAACTGACTCCCTTGGAGTTCCATGAGCCAGTCAGAGGGGAAACAGAAGGAGAACCAGGGTTCCCAGCTAGCTGTTTCTATCAAAGCACAAATACAAGTTCTAGCATTAGGAAAATGCACCTTCCTGCCTCGTGTCTGGTTGAACAGAGCTACATGCTGTGGGGCTGGTTGCAGGAACAGTCAAGAAAGAAGACTTGTTTTTGTTTTTCTGTTATTTTTAAAAACCGAATCAAGATTTTGATTTTCAAAAATAAACCCTTAGCCCCTAACTTGTTCTCCTGTTTCCAAATGGCCCAGTCCTAAGAAGGAATGACTTGAAATATTGACTTTAAAATATTTATTGAAGTTCACATCTCCGGTTTTTTCAGGGGGCTTTGAAGAGGGTTGTTTTTCTCATATAGTTGCAGCACAGTTCTTTCTGGCTCATTCTGCAGACTCAAACTTCCAGCTTAGGTAACTCAGATACTCAGCAGCATCAATGACTGAATTCCTGAGCATCAGATTTAAGGGAAAATAGGCTGAAATGATTTGAAGGAGGCAAGGTATGTGCAAAAACATAAAAAGTCTTTTGTGCCTAGAAGGGAATGGATACAATCCCCCCTAAAAGTTCATAAAATTAAAAACTAGCCTTTACCAAACTCAAGAAACCCCTAGAGAATCAAGCCAGCACTTCTCAAAAATTAGAAATATAAGGCCATGTTTTATTGTTCATAATCTGCTCTCTTGCTAGTTCAAACCTAATTTGATAAACTTGCAAGACGATTTCTCTTTTGTAACTAAATAATCAGAATAAGTTAAGTTGTCTCTGAATTGTTCTAAAAACTATCCATAATTTTTCCAGCACAGAAAGAAAAATAAGTAAGAATGCTGAACATAAATGTACTATTTTTGACGGAGGCAAAGTGAAATAAACAGCAGATAAGAAAAAAAAAAGAATAAAAAGAGGAATCAGGAAGTTAAAGCAAAAAGCTTTCCTTGCATTTAGAGACTGTTCCATTTGGAGAAATACCAGAATATGGGAGGAATTTTCTAAGCAGAAATTTCAAAACCTATGCTCCTACCTATGTACTGTGGTAGAAGGAAGTGTCTCTTTTTTTGTACAAGTGGCCACAGGCAAACATGCACACACTCCATGTTTACTAAGCATTCCTTCACCATTTGTTCTCAATACAGAACTCAAATTCCACCAGAGCTATCAAAATCACAAATGCTGCTCCCTCTGTCTCTACCACGGAGTAATTATTTTACAGATAAACTCACACATGTGCCAAATGGTGCTCTTGGATTGGAAACACTCTAAATGCTGTTAAATAAATCATCACTTACCAATAGGATGGAATACTATGCAACTATACAAACAGGCTGAGGAAACCCTCCGCCTGTGATGTGGAGTGATTACAGAGATATATTCTAAGGTGGGAAAAAAAAAAGCAAAATGCAGAACAATTTCTACAGTGGGCTACCATTTGTACAAACAAAAGAGCAGAAAATATTTTTAAGAGAGAAAGAAACATAATTGCTTGTTCATGCACCTAGAAAGACAGCCAAGGCACTGAGGCACCCAAGTGGTAAGAAAACTTGACACTATACACCCTTTTCTATATTTTGAATGATGTACAGACTGTAGGTTTTACCCAGTCAAAAATAAATATTTAAAAATACAATCTGCCAAGGCATGTATTTTTCACTTGAGTGTTTGGATGGACAAGAGGGCTATCCTTGGAATAAAAGGCTTCCCTTTTGAGGCTGAGAGTTGGCCCCCATAATCCAGGAGTCCCCTCGCCTCTTAAAGCCTTCAGGGGGCCAGCACAGTCCAGAAGGAAGGCCCAGGGCTCGCCAGCGAATTTTTTATCAGTTCACTGGGGGCCAACCGGCCAAGGAGCTGGGCTGCCCGCTGAGACGCCTAAGCCGTGACAGCTGCGTAAACTGGTGGTGCCCCAGCCTGACCTATTCCAGAGACAGGTCAGCCCAGTGCATGCGGGGATAAGAAAACAACCTTCCTTCTCTCCAGTGGCTGCACTGGCAAGCTGCTCCAGCGGGAGAACCAGGGGGCAGGAGCTCGCCAGTCCCCCGCAAGTCTTACAAGACAGGCTACTCTCTTTTTACCCCCGTATTGCACCCCAATCATACAGAAGTCCCAAGCTTTGGGGGCTGGATAAAGGGAAACTGAATAGAGAGGTCATTGAAGTGTCTCCTCCAGCTTAACGAATGCTATTTTGGAAAGTTTCCTTAATATTTCTGAACTCCAATTTTAAAAGAGAGGGATTAAGAAGAATCATGCAGAAAGAAAGAAGAATGCACACAATCTCACGTGCGGAGCTGAAAAGACACTTAAGAACAAGGAAGCAGGCTGCAGAAGGGACGCAATGAGAAATCACACAAACACAATGCCGCGAAAGGAAGGATTGCACCAGGATTTCAGGAGTAAGAACGTATGTGTGCAACCCATTTTCGAAAAGCAACCTGTTTGTCAATCCAGCGGGGGTGGGGAGGAAAAAAAACCTTGTGCAAATACATAAACAGGACAAGGTTTGATTTGGAAGAGTTTTAAACAGCCAAGTTAGTCTAAGAGAGAAAAGTAAACTTTACGGAACGGGAGAAAAAGTAATGAAGAAATATCTTTCGACACCTCGGCAAATGGTTTTCAAATTGTATTATTTTTCATATCTATTAAATCAATAGTCTATTATATTAAAGAGTTTCTTATAAACTGAATGTTTTTAACTCAGTGAAAGTGGATTTTGTGGTGCGTGCATGTGTGAGTGCGTGTGTGCGTGCGTGCATGTATGTGTGTTGGTCTTCACTGTTGCTCTTAAGCCTGAATTAAGCTTTTATCTGCCCTTGGGCAGAGCCCATCTGCCAGTAGACTAGTCACTTTCTGCATGTTCAGAGGGGTTTTTTCCCCACAAGATTTCAAGCTTTCCTATGAGATAGAGGTAACTTGCACATAACTTGTATCTTCTCATTTTATTCTCGTATCACCCTGGGAAATTGGTATGATGTGCCCCCATCTTACCAGACGTCAAAACTGAAGTTTAAGGGGTCACACCTGAAATGTGCTTGGCCTCAATTTTAGAGCAAAATTAGTGATGCAGGACAGACTACTTTCACCTTGGGTGCTTTGCTCTTATAAGGCAAGTGAAGACATGAAAAAGGACTTTGGGGTGTGTTTAAGTCAGACAAGAAAAACTCAATTGTATTAAGTGAACCTCAGTCAGGAAACCAGCCAAGTGCAGATTCAGAAAGAAGAAACCTGTTGCTCTTCTTATAATAAAATGAATTGGGCCAATTAATTTTCTTTAGTTCAGATTAAGCTCAACCACGGTAACTGGGAGACACACATACACACACATACACCCTGGGGCCAAGATTTTCTTAATCATGATAATATATTTGAAAATTGGAAGAATTTTAAAATATGTGTTTGAAGATAGACTCTATGAGTCTTTAATTGTTTAAAAATAAGATCTTTTTTCAAAAAAAAAAAAAAACAGAGGCCCTATAAAGGAAACAAAAATGGTTTCCTTTTTTCCTTTTCCCAGACAATGCCTAAGTGCCTGTTGACAGGGTAAGTTAATGCCTATATTAGGGTTTGCCAAAAAAATAAAAAATAAAAAAGATATGAGGGGTATAGTGGCTGTACTTTTAGTTTATCTGTTTAACTGTAAAAATCAAAAACCTACAAATGTAGGCTTTCTGTTAAAAACGTACATTTGTACGTGAACATACAAGCATTGACTGTGAAAGCATACAAAAACCAATTCCATGTTGCAAGATACATTGCATACAGCCATTAACTTTCCTTACTTAGCTATTCCGCCCTAACTCACTTATTGTTTCCCTCTAACGACACAAGGCCAAGTACATTTAATTCTGCAGTTGTTTCCAGAAATATGCCTACCATCTGATTATAAAATTTTAAAAAATTTACATTTAAGCCTCCTTAAAACTTTACTGCTTGAATTCTCAATACGATCCTGGAAATTTTTAATGCTGAAAAATCAGTGGTATTTGCTTTCCCTCAATCCTACGTTAGTCAGCCAAGAAGAGTCTCCCATCCTTGTCACAGAGCATTTTGATCAGCTATTTTAAAATAGAATCCAATGAAATCAGATCCAGAATGAGTGGGAAATTGGCTCCTCGAATCAAGAGTTAACATTAATATACTACTGTAGATATAGTAAAGCTGGCCAAATAAAAGTATATAAGAATCAAATCACTAAATGGGTGTAAGGAGACAAATACACAGCTAGTTTGCTATTGCCTGTCATGAGTTCTAATTCATTTTACTGGGAAGATTCATTTCCCAATCACAGTAAGAAGGAGGACATAAAAACTGAGACTACTTACTTTGATCGAGTTGCTTTACCACAAAGAGAAGGGGTTCTTTGTTATTTTTGCTTTGTTTTAACTTAAAATCCTGCAGCTAAAATTTAAATGTTACAAACTTTGTCATACACGATGTGCAAGGTAAAACTTTCTCAGGATTTCTTTTTTATGGGAGAAATGTGCACCAAATCAAATTCTCAATTTTATACCATTCTCCTTTACTAAAATACAATTACCTCTTTAAATAAAAGCGGCCATTTCCATGGCAGATATTATCTATTAGTCTCTTCTTAGTTTTTATCAGGAAGAAAAACACACATTGAAGATATGAATTCATAAAGCTTTTTATTGCTCAAGGGCCTTCAATCACTATTTCCCATGGTTTTCATAGCTCGCCTTTGACAACGGTGAAGTTTCTAACTCATGCCTCTTAAATAAACGTTTTATAACACTCATGGGCATTTTGATAACTCTGCATGTTCCAGTTACAAACTGGGAAGTACATATATTCTGTTCATTTGAGAGCATAATCCCATCACAGATAACATGAGGGGAAGCTTTCTTAAAGGAGAAAGGTCCCGATTCCAGCAAAAGTTCAACACTGTTGGAGCTCGGTGTTTGGCCCAACACTGCAAAGTAGAGCTGAAAGCTGAGCTGTGCCACTCTCTGCCTGAGACTGGCACGAATGGGGCGAGATACCTTTCCCAACAGAGCAGAGGTTGGTCCTCTGTTGCCACTTTGGTGTGCATTTTCCAAGAGGACAGCAACTTTTGAAATTCCCTTTCACTGTCTCTGCAGTTCCCCAGCTAAGGCAGCCAGTGCTTTTTTTTTTTTTTTTCTTTTAACAATAACATCAAATATTTATTTTTTTTTCCAGCCTTATTGAGATGTAATTGACATAAACCTGTTATTGAGTCAGTAATTCTGCCTTGGTACTGAGGTCAGGCTCCACTCAGAGTATGACTCTGCTGTCCCCTGGCAGTATGTGAACACATAGCCTGATGTCCAAGGGGGGAAAGTCACTTTAACTCCACATGTATATGAAATATGAAATATATTGTGCATATATGTGAAAAATGCCCCCAAAGAACTCTCTAGCACTGCATCTGGACCCAGGACAAGGTAATAATAACGGATCTGCGTTGACTCACACTTCCAACTTAATCTATTTCAGGCAGTTGTCCCACACTGCAATGATTGGGACTATTTCAAAGGACATTTGAGCATGGATAGATAAATTTGGAGGGAAATTATAATAGAAAATATTAGAAAATGCCCACTAATGATTCTGACTCTGTATATCAAAATGCATCCTGTTCAAGAGTGAATAAGAAGGAGTAAAATAAAATGAAATAAGATAAAACCCTAAGCACAATTATTTAGTAGTGAAATGAACACAGTCAGAGAAAGGGATTCAGAAAATCCCCCACACAGGCAGATCCATGATGCTCAGTTGAATATTCAAAGCCAAATCTGGCATAAATTTCACAACCTCAGTTAGAGTGATTTGTTGGAATTTGCAAATTAAGCACAGAGATGGTATTTCCAAAAGAGCCTCTGCAGGAATTTTAGCTCTCATAATAAAAGAAAAATCTATCCAAATATATTGAATTCTTAAACCGAAAAAAAAAAAAGGCCTAACAGTTCATCGAAAAATCAACAGCCAAAAAACTCATAAAATTATTCAGGGAAATATTTTTCCTAGCAGTCAACAGCAGTGCTGAACATGAATTGGGAAGCTGTGCTGGTACCTCAAATTCTGATGACTCTAGAAAGTGTAACCCACAGGACAAATAAACCTTTTGTGTGTGTGTGCGCAACTGGGGATAGTTTACTGCCAGCATAATTCATAGTGACCGACTTATAAATAAACTTTAACGATGCACAAACTATACACAGAAACACATATCTGCTTCTACATTGTAGGAGGTTTAAAAATATACACAAGGACTCATCTAACCATCCATAAACACAAAAATTGTGGAAACATATGTAGAGAAATGCAGTCAATCTAGCTCCCAGTTTTCTGTGTATTTAATTATTCCCCACCTAGTTTTACATAAAACTCTTGACATCTTGCCTTTACATCATTCCAGCTTGGCAGGCAACTTCAGTAAAACTTCCATATTTAGAAAGTGAGTGACATGCAGGATCTTAGCTTCCATGCCTCCCTCCACCTCCCCCCAAACGAGGAGCTATTTGATGATAAATTCACCATCTTAGCCTAAGTTCTAAACAAGAAATCACCATAGGGTAATTAAAAACACCCCATGAATCTCTTCTCTACAAACCTAGGACATGTAACTGGTTTTGGTTCCTATTTCTTAGAGAATTCGGTCAATCCTCCTTAGAGGTTTCAGAGGAAAAGGAGGATTTTCCAAGACAGATAAGTTGAAATGATCCTTCTTTGATCTCAGTGGTTAAGAATCCCTCACAATGGAAGATGGCCACCGAGAGGCCGTGATCCCGGCCTTTTAATGCGTAACAATGGTATCAACAAACAGCTACTTAATCAATATTTGGCCAGAGCTGCTGAAAACTTCCTTTTCAGATTTTAATTCCTAGTTGTAAAACAACCCCAGAGTAGCCAGTGAGATAAGGCATTAAACTGACTGCTTAATTGCCTTTTACTGTCTTGTTAGTTATATATGTACATTCTTAATGGTTCTTTAATCTTTATTTACCCGCATAAATAAGTTACCTGTCATAGAACCCCACCGAACTGAACCTTCTCTGCCCCAGCCCTGGCCAAACTCTCTCACCGTTTGTTTGTTGCTGTTGTTGAGACTTTTAATATTTATTGGCTATTTATTTACGTACAATGTAAACATTTAACCTCGTGGTTAGGGAGGATTTTTTTTTTTTTTGTCCTCAAAATACATGTACTCATGAATGTTGAACCTGAGTTCGAAGGCAACGCTGCTATTCACCTGATTAATTTCCGCATATTCCATTCCCTGAACCTAGGCGAACTTGCTGGTTCCACCCCACCGCGCCGGGGGGTTTTACTGCACAGCCCTGGGGACTCTTAAATGACCCTTCAGTAATTATTACGCACTTGAAGCCCCTACGTCCCCGTTCCGGTGCTATCAACAAGCAAATCAAACTTCAAAATAAACATACAATTTCAAGCATTAATTAGAAAATCTGCATATTTTCAATAAGGCTAGAAAGGAAGCCTATAGCAGTCAACCAAACAAAGCAGCGAAAAAGAAAACTACGATCCGAACTCGGGTGTTTCCTTTCAAATCGGTCCAACAGGAAAATCGTTACCGTTACCTCCTTGAAAAGAACGCAGCGTGGTGTTTTAATTTAATTCAAATTCTGATATTTCCAGTACATTTTTAAATGGATGATATTTCCTTGGTGAATACAGTAAGGACTTCAGAAAACATGAAATTTACCCCCAAAGACAAGAGACGACACTGAGGTCAAATTCGTGATTCTGAAAGATGGACGTGGAGAGTGGGCCGTCCACTTTAATTAAGGTTCCGATGCCACAAATTTAAGACCTTATAGCCCAGGACTTTAATCTGTGGGAAAGTTCCTCCCCCCCCCCTCCGAGCCCGCCTGCCCCCCGCCCTTTGCCTCGCGCCAAAATGTCCTTCCCTGCTAAGGGGGGGTGGGGGTGGGGGACACAAAACGGCCTTCCCTTCCCCTTAATTTCAGTATTGCTCCGGTTAATGATAAAATGTTCTTTTCATGGTCCCACTAGAAATGAAATAGTTCCAGGACCTCTGAAACTTCTGCACGTTGATTGCTTTATCTTATGCCCCACTGAAAAGTGGATGTCGTCCTTGTTAATTTTAGAGAAGCTCATAAGCTTACAAACTCCAGCAAAACTTTTGTCACTTTTACTTTCTCAAATCAAAAAAAAAAAAAAAAAGAAGGCACTGTTTTTCATAAATGTCAAATTGAAAGGAATCGGTATGAAAGGAGGGTAAGCTGTAACCGACCTATGCTTGGGGTCTCTTGGCTCAATCTTTGAAATTGTTGCAAACCTCCCACGCTCACTGGTGGTTCTTAAAAGGGGTAGAGTCCTTATGAAAGTGTATCTCCAGCCCCAATCAAAACATCAATTTGGCAATCTGGCCTCTCTCCCCCTGCACTCCCGAGCTGCCACTTCAAAGCTGCTGCAACAAGTCAGTAATTGTAACTTTGCATCTAAATATTTAAGCGAGAGTCTTGCAGTCGCGTGTCCATTTACAGTCCTCATCTGTCCTCTAATTCCATTACTGCACAAAGCAAAAATGTTTCCCAAAACTCACAAACAGGAAAAGCGTCACCCAGCTGCTGGAGGAGGAGGAGGAGGAGGAGTTGATGAAGGAGCAGTTTCTATTGATTAGTCACTGCTTTTGTGTTAAGGGCTTTCTTTAAAATAAGAAAAAAATGGGGGGAGGTTGCAGAAATTTCACTAATGTGAGCCTCAGGCAAGGAAGGGGGAAAAAAAGAGGAGAAGAAGGGGGGGAGGAGGGCTGTGTCTAGATGAAAGTGAGAAGGACATAAAGGAGGCAATTGAGTCGGCTGCAGCCCGGCGAGCTAAGCTTCGAGCCGGCCGGAGCGCAGGGGAGGGGGCGGCGCGGCGCTTTGGCGCAGAGCGCAGCAGTGGGGGCCGGCCCATTGTGGCGGCGCCCGCGGGCCCGCTCCGCCGCGCCGGGGGATGAACAGAGGCGCCCATTGACTGGCCGCAGTGCGGGCCGTGCCCACAGCCCCCGTTGCAGCGACCAGGGCTAGGTTCCTCCGGCTGAGCCTGCTCGGCTCTCCGTGCAGACTGGGGAGGCGAAGGGTGTGTGGGGCGGGGAGGGGTGAGGAGGGTGCTGGGGTGGGGGCGTGTTCCTGACTGCCTTACCCGCTCTTTCCACCTTGGCAAAAGAGCTGGAAGTACAGATCAGGAGAGGCGCACGGCGTCTACTGCGCGCCTGGGCGCACGGGGCTGAGCTCACCGGGTCGGCCCGCCGCGCTGCTCTTGGATTGGGCGAGGTACAAGGCAAAGCTGGGAAGGTGAAAGGGGCCATCTCGAAAAAAGGACAAGACCCTGGAGAGAGAAACCAGGGCCGTTCTGACCTCTTCCAGAGTACCTCTCTCCCTGTGTCCTAGTGTCTGACAAGTAGAAAGATATACCCGGGAAAGCCAGTCTCAGCAACTTCCGGCAGGCCAGAAAGGAAGCTGGAACCTCCAGAGAGAGAGAGAGCGCGCCGCCCTGGTCGGGACATCCAAACGTCCCTCCTTAGCCAGACTCCTCCCGCCCCGCCTGGGAGCTGAGAGTCCTTTATCAACATTCATTCGGTTTTCCAAGCAGGGCAGCCTCGGACTTTTGCGGCCCAAACTACAGAGTTTTTGGTTTTTTTTTTTAAGGTTTCTAAACTTCTTCCCTTCAAACTACACTCCACTCTGTCCTTTCTCTGGGCCCCTCTTGCCTTCCGGGGCTCATCTGGAAAGGGAGCTAGAGGCAGTGAAGAGACTGACGTTGCACCTTTCTTGACAACCCCAAATTAAAGAAGACTTCAGCTTCCGAGGTGTGTGTATGTGTGTGTTTTCAACGGTTCGGCCCCCGCTGGGGAGAATACTCTGATTTTAAAAATGGTAGCAATTGCTCTTGAATGGCAGCGGGCCCAGCTAGACAGCCCAAAAGACTGGAAACATTTTGTAGGTGAAATGGCCACGTTTTCCACGCTGGAGAGTCCATAAAACTTCCTGGCGCAGCAGCTATTGGGGCTCATTGAATAATTCATCCCTCATTGCAAGCCCATAATGTCTATTCTCGGCCCTTTGTGGGGCTGTTTTCTCTTCTTTTCTCCTTGAATTATAAAAAGGTTGCCTTCCTTTGTTCACATCAAGCTGCTGCGAGCTGGAGCTTTGTCTGGGCCGAGCTAAAGTGTGAGTTTCAATGGACTCTCCAGCCTTTGTCTCCCAAGTTCATCTCCAAGTGTAGATTGTGTAGAGAAGGCCTTCTTTGTAAAAGCTGGAAAAGTTGTACAAATGTTTGACCAGCTCATTTGAGGCGTTTTGTCTCCTGGGCCTCGGTTGCCGGTGCTGCGACGGAGCTGCCGAGCCGCCGCGCAGGCGCCTCCAGCAACAAGTAGCAAAGCCTTGCCACCCTTCACCCTGCTTCCCAAATCTCTCCTACCCTCTGGGCTCATTGCCCCACTGCCTGCAGGAGCCCCTTGGGTTTGGGGTTGGCTGTTTTCTCACCTTCCTCCCTCGCCAGCACCTTCATGCTGCATCTAAACCTGGAATAAAAGCTGGGGTGTCTTCTCAAAGACCAGGGCAGAAACGCACCCCTCCAAAAGGAAGGGCTTAAACTGAGTCCATGTGAGGCCCCTGCTTTAAAAGAAGGGAAGCAACAGTATATGTACCTCCTTTGCCCAATCTGCTGTGGGTTTGGGGGTCTTTTCTTGATTGCCTGTGTGTGCCAGGGCATCTAGGCAACTGTTTACCCCTGAAATCTGTGGTTTGGATTTGTAACATTTAAATCTGTGTCCCTTCCAGGGTGTGTACAGAGTTTGCATTGATGTATAATGCTGCCGCTCCGGAGGGCCAGCGTTCTGCCCTGGAGGCAGAGCAGTGAAGGTAAAAGAAGCGACCAGTTTCCTGACCCACAGTCCTACCCTGGATGCCACCGGCTAAGGGCTCAGATCCAGCTGGTAGAAGTGGGTGACTGCTCCAAGCCCACCTGGAGAGCCGCCTGCCCTTCTAGGGGAACTCAAAAATCAACTCTGCCCAAAGAAGTCCCGGCCCCAGACGAAGGAAGGCCACACGTGGGCGGGAGCACCCGGCAGCTCCCGGCCCTTGGCGCTTTGGAAGAGGTGAAACCAACCCCAAGGCCAAAAGTTCGGAGACGCAAAACTGCCGAAACTCTCCCGCTGCCGTGAACCCTTCCGCGTTCCACTCCCACGGGGCTGACTTTCTTTTGTGGGAGTGGGGGTACCTTAAGAGTCTGAGCACAACCCTCTGGCTGCACTTATGACTCTGCAGGGGAGACGTCCTTTTGAGGCTGACAGGTCGCAGCCAACAAGAAGACAGTAGTCCGCACCCCTGGGCGGAGAAAGGGTGCCGGCACTATGAGCCCAAGAACCCAGACCGCCTCGGTTTGTAACCCAGAGTTTAGGCTTGTTTTACTTCCCAGACACGCAGAGCTTAAACTCTACCGCATTTGAAAACCAATTTCAAAGAAAAAATTGCCAATTTACACATATACATTTATAGGGCAATCAATGTAATGCAACCTTGGGACCCCACTGCCTTAAAGAATTTTGAGTCTCTCTCTCTCCCTGTCCCCGTTACGGTCCCTCTCTCCCTCCCCCCCCCACCCCCCCATCTGGGAAACTCTAAGGAGACCCGGACCTTTCCTAAAAGCGGGAAAAGTTCCTTTAACCTCCGGAGGCTCAAGGACTGCCCCCTCGCCCCACAACCGCTCAGAGCCGCCCAGTCCCGCACGCCTGAGGGGAAGAGACTGCAATTTTCAGTTCTAGATTCCGAGGGGCTGCGAGTGGTGCCGAAGAAAAAATTTATAAAATAGAAAAAAACAGAACAGAAAAGATTTTTGGGCTCATTGCAAGTGCGTCTCTGATCTTTCACCTGCATGCTCTTACCCGGGTGCAGTGGATGTGAGCGAGGAGGGACCTTGACACGAGCCGGGGCTGCGCCACCCTCAGGCCCGCAACATCAGAGCGCGGAGTCCGGGGAGCCGCAGGCGCCCAGGGCGCCGCCCAGCGCGCCGCAGCTTACCTCGTTCGCTCAGGATACCGTCGATGCTGTGTTTCGCTTTCTTCTCACTCTCCTCCGCCTCCTTCCTTTCCAGGTCGGCCTCCTCCTCTTCGCCTTTCCCGAATTTACTCCTTAGGATGCGGCTTATGGAACTCACTGGGGGCGGGAGGAGGAAAGGGGCGCAGACGCCTGAGACTTGAAGGGCCGCGCTAGACGGCGCTCTTAGCCCCCAGTCAGGGTAGGGGGTGGGTGGCCTAGAAGGCCTGCCCTGCACAGCTTCCTTCTATCTCCCCCTGAGACTTTGGGCATCCTCGTCCTTCTACACCCCGCCTCACCCTCCCACGCATACCCCCCATCGCATAATCGGCTTCTAGGAACTGGGAGACGGGAGCCTGGAAGGCTCGCAGCTCCAGGTTAGGGCCGGGAACCGCCGTCTCTGTCCCTTCTCCCTGGTAGGCAGTTTCCCTCCTTGACTCCACAGACGGGTCTCTAGATCTCCAATCTAAGAGAATTCTCCCGCCACCTCACGCTGCACCCCCTCAACCTGAAGGCATTGCGCCCCCGCGGTTCGCGGTAAGGGAGGAAGAACCAGAGCGGACCCGTCCCCTGCAATTCAACTTTTTTTTTTTTTTTGAAGCCATAAAGGGTTTAAATTTCAACTGCAGAATCGTTTCCTATTGTAAAAATCAAAAGAAAATGCATTCTCTCCCATTTATTTTTTCCAGATTCCAGGCTGGTAAACAAATCCATGCTCTGAAATGTCTCGTTCTCGCAGGGGGGAAAAGGGAGTTTCCTTTTAATTAAAAACAAACCCGCGCGCCCTCGTGCTCGCCCTGCGCTCGCCCCTCTTCTCCCTTCGCCTCCCCCTGGCCGCCGGGGGCGCCGGATGGGCCCTGAGACTCTGGAGAAAAAATCCAGGCCGTTGCTGAAGCCTCCCGTCCTTGGCGCACATGGAGAAATCTCGGTTGGCGCGGCCCCATCTCCCTTCGGTTAGGGTTACCAAAACATTTGTTTCTCTTTAAAAGGAAACATCAATATTAATAAACGCGTGGCCTCCGTCTCCCGTTTCCTGCCCTGCCTCTCCTCTTTGGGGAGCCCTCAGCGGCGGTCTCTCAACCCCAGGACAGCTCATCACTCCCTCCATAGAACGCCGAAAACTTCCAGTTCTTAAATATTTCAGAGCTCTGGGAGGGGCCGCCTTCCGATCGCCCAGGTCGATCACTGGGGTGATTATTGTTCAGATGGCCCGCCCGACAATAGGCCTACGCCCCCAGAAAGATGTTAATGAGCCTGGTACCTGAGGGTACAGTGTTTCGATCACAGACCGCATCCTTGAGTAATTTGTCTCGAATTTCCCAGCTGAACATGCCCGGGTTCTCTCTTTTGTACTCCTCAATTTTCTTCTCCACGTCAGGCGTTGTCACCTGCTTTAAGAGAACAGCCAGGCAGGCGTTGGTACCCAGTCCTCTGGGCCAGATGTGGCAGCCTCACTGCCTCTGGGTCTGGCGGGGATGCGCCTACTTGCATCCCCCCGGGAAGGTCCCCCTGGTTAGCAAAAGGACCCCAACTCTCTGAGGCAGTATACTTTAGAAAGGGACAGAGAGGACCATCCCACCCCAAAGCAGCCTGGGGGTTCTCCTCCCCAGATCAGCTCCCACAGCAGGGATAAAATAAGAAGAGGTATGACATATTGGAAGAGGTGTACTTCCTTTTCCGTGGAAATAAAGAAAGGCAACTCCTTACATTGAATCAACGTGAAAACGAAACTAAAAAGGAATGCTTGAAAGAGGAGCAGAAAAATCAAGTCGGATCTGTAACGTCGGCCTTTCCAAAAGAGCACAAGATTTTAGCTAAAGTGAAATGCAAAATGAAATGCAAAAGCTGAGTCTCCAGGTTTTTTAAATATAGCAAACATGAATAATTTGAGAGACCAGCTCTTTTTTTCCCAATAAAAAGTTTCCAGAGATTCTTAGAGAGCTTGCAAAAGGAGCTGGCCTGGCAGGAGGAGAGGTGGTTGTCTGGAAGTCTAGAGTTTACCAGAACCCTCCTTTTGGTTTTGCCCTGTGGCAACTAGAAAATTATACTGGATTTTCCCCACATCCAGAAGAAAAGGCAGACGGTATGCAATCCCCTCCCACTCAGCCATAGCCAGTGTGATTCCCGTTCCTTTTTTAGGGAGAACCAAAATAATTTGAGGATAGCACCAAATTACCTTTTAAAACAAGTCATCCGCTCATTACAAAGAAAACAAATCACCCTAGCTTTTGACTCCCTGAAGACAATTTGGACTGGAGGTGATTGGGGATGGGAGTTGGGAGGGAAACCATTAGAAAACCAAAAGTGGCTCCTTGGATTGGTTTTGGAAAGGGCGGTGCAGGGAGCTGGGAAGACACTTGGGGAAGAAACCAGCAACAGGTGGGCACACACAGCTTTGGGTGTTCGCCTATTTAAAACAATTTGATGAGGATTCCAGGATTCTGAGACATAAAAAACAAATGCTTTATCTCCTTTTGCAAAAAGGCTGAATTTTTCTTTAGTGTTTATCAAGGAGCACCAGCTCACTCAACACCCTAGCCCCTTCCCTTCACCCCCAACACACACACACACACACACACACACACACACACACACACCCTTCTCAGACTTGGAAAAACTCCTCGGAAAGCCCCAGATGGCAGTCCTTGGCTCCTGCCCTCTCTTCCCTAACTCCGCACACCGCTGGCAGGAGGCTTCCAGGGCCGGGCCCGCACACTCACCTTGGGCTTGCTACCGCCAATGGCGCCAGGACGGATGGAGCCCGTCTCCTGATACCTGCACAGGATCTTAGAGACACAGCCGTGGGACACGCGCAGCTGGCGGGAGATGACGCAGGGCCGGATGCCGTGGTGGGCCATCTCCACGATCTTGTGACGGATGTGGTTGGGTAGCGGCCTGCCATTGATAAATACACCGCCAAGCTGGTTGACCCGGCCCTGGCCGAGAGGAGTGGACACTGGGAGCAGAAGGTGAAAAGAGACAAACAATGTCATTACGGGAGAGCGGACAGCAGCCCCACATGTGAGCCCACCTAATTTCTCACTCTCCTGGCTGACTGGCATGTTACCACCTTAACACTGAAACTGCTCCACTGGGGGTCCCAGCCCAGCCCCAGACCCTATTTCAACCACACTTGTTCAAATTTTTAAGCAATTCGGGGGCACATAATTTTGTGTGAAGGGAGCAACCAGGACAAAATAACTCCCTTCAGTGTCTTCCCTTAGGATCCAGAAAAGGGGACAATTTGTGAGGGGAGACCCTCAGGCTGGTCAAGGAACAGCCTCCTGGCAGAGAGACGTTCACCCAGGCCTTCTCCAACTCGCACTAAACCTTGTTTAATTGGGGCGGCTTTCTTCCTAAGATACTCTGAAGAGCTGACAGCCATTCGGGTTTTCGGCTAGGAGTGCCGCAACCAAAGGTCAAAGAGGGTCCCGGAAGCAAGCCGCAGGTGTCAGCGCGTGTCACCTGTTACACCTCGGAACAGAGACGACAGTCGGGTCTGTTCGCAGGCTCCCTCGCCTCCGCTGGTGCTCGGGGTATTTATTACATCCTACTCTGGACGGAGGGCCAAGGCCAGGCGCCACTCGGTCAGCATCCCGGCTCGGGCGCCCCAACCTAGCAAACTGTCTAGAAAGTCTCGGGCTTGCTACTCCTCCTGCCTCCCTGGGACTCCAGAACCTTCAGGCTAACTGAAAGGAAGTTCCCCAAACGGGTTGTGGAATTTCGAGATGCCTCTGGAGATGAATGGAACTCTAATTAATGAATCGATTAATACTAAAATGTCCAAGCACGATTCTGCGCGGCGTGCACCACCACAACTTTGCACAGGCGAGAAAATCCTTCCGGGAATCAACAAAAGTTTAGCAGATATGGGAGCAGCTGGGACAGTTTTGAGATGATTGCGGGTGGACAACATGCTGAGAAGTTGCTTTCTGGTGCTCAGAAGCCGGTTGATCCCTTCCCCACCACGGCATTTCCAAAACAACAGCAGAAAGCGGATCGGCCCAGGAGCAGGCCTGGCGGCCAAGCTTCGCGAGGAATTGCCGAGGGAAGGGCGCTTCGTTTGCTCAGAGAAAATCGAATGGGGATCTCTCCCGACTGTTCCCTCCAGCGGTGGCGGTACCCCGGGAACGGGCTCCTGGACGCGCCGATGGAGCCTGTGGAGACCCCGGGCTGGGTGGAGCAGCCCGGCCTCGGGCCCCCCCCCCTCCCGCCCCGGGATCTGGGCCGCTCTGGGGCCCTTTCTTACCTTCCAGGGGGAACCCGCTGCGCGGGTAGTTCTGCCCTGGGCCCGGACGCATCATCCTGGGCACAGCTCCGGCCAGTGTGGTCATCCTGGGGGCAGCTCCGCTTGGAAATTATATCCAGGTGAAGGCGAAACAGAAAGACGAGAGAGGCGCTGGTGACCCTCGGCAACTCCCCCGAGCGTGGCGAGCCCCTCTCCAAAAACGCTGGAGAAAGAGGGGGGACACGAGGTGGGGGGCTGATCTCTCCTAGTCCAAAGAGAGGCTCGAGGTAGAACCGGGGAAAGGGGCGAGCAGGGAGGCCCCAGAGTCCAAGATCCCGAGCCCAGGGCGGGAAAGTTTGGTGCGAGTCTGGGCGAGCGGCCCTGCGGCTGGGAGCGCTGGGGAGGGGGCTCGGAGCGCCGCGACCAGCCGGGGAGGGGGGGGTGGGGGCGGGAGCGCGGCCGGCCTGAGTCTCCTCCCGTCGTGACACCGAGTGCGGGGAGCCGGGCTCGGGAGCATTTATTAGTTCTTTCACCCAAAGCTTGGTCAGGAGCCCTGAGCTGCGATTGGCCGACAGGGAAACCGTCCCGGGTGGCGGAGACACGCGCTGATTGGGCGACAGCGGCCACTTTCTCTTCCCATCCCTGGCGGTGCCCAAGCCTCGGCCGGCCTGGAGAGGAGGGTCCCTTCCCCGGGAAGAGAAGAGTAGACCCACGGAAACCGGGAGAACAGTCCGAGGGAGATGGCAGCTGCTGAAGCTAGAGAGGAGTCCGCTTATGTCTGTCTGTCTGTCTGTCCCTCTATGTGTGTGTCTCTCTCCTTGACTTTCTATTTCTGTCTCCTTATCTCTCTGTGTGTATCTCTGTGTGTCTTTCTCTGTCTCTGACTCTTCCTCTCATTCTATCTCTCTGTGTCCCTCTATGTCTCTGTTTTTCTACCTGTGGCTCTCCCTCTTGCCCATTTTTCTTGGCTTACTGCCAGTGAAGGAGGCGCAATTCCAATAAGAAGGCACTGGAGCCCCCAGACATCTTTAGTCTTCCTTCCTCTGGTCCATGGCCTGTGGCCTAGGCTTATTAGGAGAGACTTCCCTATGGGGTTCCTCCCAGGGAGAGTCCAGGGTGTGCTGATAAGTTCTTTTGTCTTAACAGTCTGGGGGCAGGGGTAGTGAGAAGCCTAGGTCGGGGCTGGGGGCCCCAGTACTGGGTAGTTGAAGGCTGGGGCAGGGAGGAGAAACAAAACTGGTCTCCACTTTTTGATTAAAAAACCCTCTCTAGGAAGCCCCAGCTCTAAATCTGGAGGTATGGCTCCCCCAATGCTTCGGCAGAGATGAATCTATATGTTAAAAGTTTTGCTCGACTGCAGCGTTTGTTCTCAGGAATTTATTATGGTATTCAGACTAAACTGCTGGAAAAATAAAAGGAGTAAAGTCTTGGCTAGGAGCTGAAGTGTCCCCAGCAGGATATGACGCCAGGAGTGTTGTAAAGACTGTCTGTCCTTAGAGAAGGTGCTATTGTGCATAGCCTTTTATTTATAACTTGGTAAGTGCCAGCGAACTCGCCTCCTTTACACCCCCGAGTGCCAGCCCTGCGCTCTGCACCACGCTTTATTCGCTGGAGTCTATTCAGGGACTGTCACTCCGGGCTTGCGAGGTATTCAGGGCCTTAATCAATCAAAAGGATGAGAATCGGGCAGGTTTTTCCCTTTGAAATAAAGGAAACAATGACTTCTGGGCTTCAAGTTCCCCCTTTTCCTTTTACGATTTTTGAATTTTTTCTGTACTGGAGTTCTCCACCCTCTCTCTCATCCCCCTTTCCCTCAACTCATTTGACAGTTTTTACCTGAATTCGGGCCCCCAACCCCAGCTCCCCACCCCCTAATTAAAGCAAACTAAGAAGGCAAGATGGGGGGGGAGGGGGAGCATAGCTGCTCAAACAACTGCGAGTTGGCTATTTAAAAATCCACTCACAAATGGGAAAAACAGGCAGCTTTCGGCTCTGCCCAAAGTCAAAAGGTTCGATTGGCCCTCTGAGCAAGGGGAGATAGGCCTCTGGAGACACCAAAAATGTCTGGACCTCTCCTCACCCACCGAAGGGGGGACATGCATTCATAGTACACAGGAGGGACACTGCTTAGACTGCAACCTTTTTAAACCTGGTTTTACATAAAACAATTCAATTTGTCAAGGGGAAAACTTTCTCATTTCCTTTTTGCACACGTGGGGGCCACCAAAGCCTGTGTCCTGTTTCCTAAGCTACTTCTCAAAAACTAGACTTTTCCCAAATTTTCTGTCTCCAATGGTTTAGTGGAGCAGCCAGGGCACTTTCTAGGGTCACCGATCCTTGTTGGGGAGGGAGGTACCCAAAGTGTGTTTCAAGAGGGCAAATGCATTTTCAACTCGCAGTTAAAAGGAACCTGGGGACCCACGGCAGCGAGAGCTTAAAGAATGTCCAGGAGTAACTAAGCCCGTGCGCCAAAAAAAAAGAAAAGAAAAGATAAAAGAATGTCCAGGGCTGAGTCTCATTTGTTTTGGAGTGGAGGGCTCCGTCTCCAAGCCCTCCTCGTGGACTCAGCGCTTTCCCGCGGGGCGTTCTCTCTCCCGAGAGCCCGCGGACCGGTAACCGGCCGCGCATGCCGCAGACTCGCTCTCCCGGGTTTCGCGTCCTCGCAATCGTAGAGCCGGGAGGAATTTTGAGTGAAGGTACCGCCGGTTGAAATGGATTTCGAGTGCCCATAGGTGCCCATCCAGTACGCGCATCCATAAACCGACCGCCACTTGCTATAAAAATGTACAAATGGAGACCATAGGGGGTGGGGTGGGGACCTGCAGCCCAGGAGTCCCTCGTTCCCGGCCTCTCTCCTCCCAGAGCGCTCTGAGGTTTATAAGCAGCCAGAAGATTAACCCGGCCCTTCCCCACCCTAGCAGCAGCCAGAGGACCCTGGAGACCCAGAGACGCGTCGGAGGGCATCCTCCGGCTCTTGGCAGCTGGGACGGTAGGGCTGCGGGGTCATTTCCGAATTCCCCAGAGTCCAAAATCCCTTAAGTTGGTATCCGCGAAGAAGGGCCAGGACAGCGATGTTGGTGAGACTCCCTGACCTGCGGTGCCCACTGGCAGTCAGGCCAGACTAGGCGCCGAGAGGAGAGGGATTGGGGGGAGTCGGGCACTTCCTGGGCAACAGGTCACCGGAGGGCGGGGTGGTTCCTGGTTTCCCAGATTGGTCTGTATAGAAGGCACCCGATTCTATACTCCAGCCCCTCCTTCCCTATCTTGGAAGCTTGGGCCTCCCCTAGCTTCTTTCCAAAGTCTCTCTGGAAGCCGAAGCTACCCCCACCCCTGACTCCCTGGAGCAAGAAGGAGTCTCTACCAGGCCCCCTCCCCCACCCTGTGGGCCACCGAGTTCCCATTCCACTCATTGGCAAAGGATCGATCCCGAAGTGGGGTTTGGAAGGCGGGTGCCCAAGCCCCGCAGCCCTGAGCCCAGGTTTGGGAGGGAGCATCATTTCCCCAGACTGACAAATTACCCAGAAAGCAGCCAGAAGAGTCTCTAGCACAGTTTTGTGAAAGAATGTGGTGTCCACCCGTACTATCTGTGCACGTGCAAGATGAAACTGGAGCCTTGAACACAACAGTAGGATAATTCAACCAAAAAAGGAAAATAACTTGCGACTGCTTCCTCTGCCCCCAGTTTCAGAGGCACTTCAGGTGAAACAGACAGCGGCTGCCCCTCCAAGCCTGGGAGGAGAATGCCCTGTTCACTGGAAGGCTCTCCCTCCCCGCTGGCTTGGATGCTCAAATCCACAGTCCCGTCAGGTTGAGTGGAGTCTGCTTGGGCCAAGTGACACCCGTCAACACAGCCTCTACACTTGTGGGCCCCAGGCCACAAGTGTTTCATGGACCACAGGCTTCTTGGGCCTCTGAGAGAGGCTAGATGACCTCATTCTAGCCCCACACAGGTCTTAAGAGGAAATTATGATCGATGTAAAATAATGTCCTTGAACTGGAGGGGGTGGGGCGTCTTCCAGCCAGACTTTTTTTGCCTTATCTGGAGGGCGTAGCCTCGCGGGGACGCGTCTGGCCGCCTGCGGGGCCCCAGGCCTCACTTTCAGCATGCTGTCCGAGGTTTAAGCAAACGCGACGGGAAACCCTCAGTTTCGAAGAAAGGCTTTCCCGCGTTCACCCGGAGGAAATCGAAATGCCAGATCCTGACCACGAGCTTCTTGGCTGGATACCGGATTGGTGATTGCTCGGGTTAAACCCGTGGCCCATCGCAGAGCCTGGCTTAGCGACCGTCATCAGGCCCCCCGCAGTTGTTTGTCAAAAGCTTTGGCGCCGCTATTCTCCCCCGTTGGAAAATCTGTCGGGATGGGGTCGGATTTAGGGACTGGATGGGGACCTGGGCGTCGCACTGAAATGTGGGTTGGGCTGGCCGCAGTGGTTTTGTCCCTGCGGTGCCCCTGTAGCTGGGGAGCGGCCCCATCACGTGTGAGCGGCTTCTCAATAAAGAACATATGGTTTATGAGAAAAGAAGGAAGAAGGGAGAGAAAGAAGAGAGACTTAAAAATATATTTTTGAAAGGAGTGAGGGAGGGAGAGTGACTCACAGCAACTTGTCTTCTACAGACGTTCATTTGGTTCTGCAAAAATTATTTTTATGCAAATAAGGAAGACAAGATGGGGGCGGGGAGAAGCGTCTCAAAAAAAATAGAATACATACTCTCTAACCTTCACAAAATGTTCCGCCAGACTCGGAAGTGGGGGGGGGGGCGGGGGGCGTTGTTGAAGTTTAGAAGAGAAATTCGGTAACTGCTCTGCTGGTGTGTGTATGAGATGCGAGCTCTCAGGACCGCGTATAAAGGAATCCTGGGGTGGGGGGGGAGATTGAGGGGTCTTGGAAAGAGGGTACTAGCTAGTATTGGGGGCAACCTGGGCCTTGAGGAAGAGAGGAAATGCACAGGTGCTGGCGGGGGATCTGAAGTGGGGTGGGAGCAGAGCTGGGGACGTGGATGTGAAGGCTGGGAGGGAGCGGGAGGTCTTCTGGGTTTCCTTGACGTCTGGAGAAGAAAGGCAAATGACCACTCCAGGAACTCCTGGGGTGGCTGGGGGCGCGTCTGGACACCAAGTGCCCTGGCTGTGTGTTCCGCTGGGTGGGGGGGGGGGGGCCAGAGAGAAGTGGAGGGGCCTCGAGGGGAAGCAGTGGAGGGAGGGTGGACTAATAGGCCTTTCTCTTTGATCAGGTCAGGTCTCTCTCTGACTCTGCACCGCCCGAGTGCCTGAGCCAGCGCCATGAGCCGCCATGGCCTCTGGGCCTGAATCCCTTCAATCCCCGCAAGAATTTTCTCTCCCAGGTGGATTTCAGAGGGAGAAATGGGAGGCAGGTGACACAAGGAGCAAGAGAGATCTGGGAGGCTGTTCAAACCCAGGGTCTCTAGCTGAGCCACAGTGAGGTCCCGGGAGCTTAAGGCAGCAGAGCTGTGAGTGAGTCCCGGACCTGCGATCCCCAGATTTTAAAAGCGGGTCGGGAGCGGGGACTGCGCAGCCAACTAGGCAGAGAAAACGCAACAGGTGGGGGCGCTGGAAGAGGCCAGGTCTCCGAGAGAGGCTAAAGCCCTGAAGAGCGGGGGCGGGAACGGAGGGAGATTATTGGAGAGAGTGTTGCGCTCACTCTGCCTCCCCGCACCCCCACTCCCTTCGGGGCGGCCCGTGGTAGCTCACCTGGCAAGGAGGAGAGGAGGGGTCCCCTTTCCCTGGGATACGTCTGTTCCTGACCCCCTCCACCCTTTCAAAAGTGGAGGGGATGAGGAAGAAGGGAGAAGGAGAAGGGCGAAGAGGAGGAAAGGAGGAGGGAGAAAGAAAGGAAAGAAAAAGAAAGAAAAGAAAGAGAAAGAGAGAAAGAGAAAGAAAGAAAGAAAGAAAGAAAGAAAGAAAGAAAGAAAGAAAGAAAGAAAGAAAGAAAGAAAGAAAGAAAGAAAGAAAAAGAAAGACAGAAAGAGAGAAAGAAAGAAAGAAAAAGAAGGAAGGAAGGAAGAAGAAAAGTCACCACAACCAAAATAGGTTGCCTCAGCCCTTCCAATCTCTAGATAGAAGTTGCACTAAGTTCCTTCCTAGGTCTTAAACTTTTTCTCCATCTCCCTTCCCCCAGGAAAACACCTATTTCCTCTTCTAAACAAAGTTTCTCTTTCTGGAGATGAACCTTTAATCTAGCTTTGGGTTTGGGGCCGAGGAATGGAAGAAAACTTTTAGTTTAGAAGTTTAGAGTAAGGAGAACCCTAAGGGAAAGCTCTGAAAAGATGAAAACTGACCATCTCGAACTCGGAAAGTGATGGAAAGGAGTCGGCCAGGCGAAGTCTGAGCTGGGGCAAACCTTGGACAGAAGTGCAGACCCAGCGCTAACGGCTGCCCAGAACCCTGTCACAGAAAGCTGTCCCGGGTCCCCTCGGTGGCCCGGTGTGCAGGTCACCCTCCTGGCCTTTCTTTCCCCCGGGAAAACCCCGCGAGAGGCATCCCGGCCCCCAGACCCCCAAGGCCCAGTCCCTGGCCAAGAGTTAAGACAAGTAGCCCCAAGAGGAATGAGCTTCAGAAAGCCTTTCTTCTTCTTTTCATTTCTAAACGAAATCTAATACTATCTGGCTGCAAAAATATATATATCACTGGCCCAGAGTCTGAAAGATTAACATTTGGATATGTAGGAAATGTAATCTGCATGGCTAATTGATTCCCAGCGTATCAGTTTAAAGGCTAAAGATCAATATCTACATGATGGATATTGTATTAATAGGGGCATAAATAAAGGCGGAAGAGTCGTTACCGAAACCTTTGAAGCAGCTTCCCACGCCTGGGCCCTCCACGCGGCCACTCGCGGAGGCCCCCACCTGCCCGCCCCCAGCCCCGGCTGGGTGGGAAGCACTCGCTCCCCTCACCCGGAGGAAATAAGTTTCCGGCGAAAGCGGGGATGTTTTAATGCAGAGAAGCTCAAGAGAGAGGCAGCACTTCCCGCCCCCCCGCCCCCGCCCCGGGCTGTAGCAGGTGGACAGTAAGGCGGGAGAGAGGGTGGTATTTTAGCAAAACGCACCGCTAAGATGCTTAGAAACAGACACAGAAGACCCACACGGGGACATACATAGTCACGCACGTTCAGACACATGTTCACACACGCGCAGGCACATAGAAATCCACACACAGGCATACATAGCCAAACAGACACACAAACATCCATCCCTAGATGCGTTCACACACAGACAGACGTTCGCACACGCACATTCCCACGCAGGCGGTGAATTCCCAGCATTTTCAGCGCGCCTTTGGCCTTAGGGATGCGGAGGTGGCTTCTTTCCTTCCCGCAGCCCCCTCCTTGAGGGCACAGATCGGAGACCCGGCCGAGCCCAGGGATCAGCGATCCCGGCTCCTGGAAGTCCCCTCTGGACGGGATGGGGGAGCGGTAAGGAGGCGCAGCGGGGAGCCTACCCGGAGGATCGAGAGAGGGGAGTGCCCGCCAGGTCCCCCAGCGTCCTTTGAGGGAAGGGAGGGCCACCCCGAGCTAGTGGCTGCAGACTCGGGGGAGTGGGGTATTGAGTCCCAAGGAGTAGGTCCCCGAGCCAGCGTGGCAAGGGGAACAGGATGGGGGATCCTTCGATCCGGAACGAGAACGCCTCAGTCCTGTGGTGGCCTGGGTCCCAGCGGCCGCCTCCACCCCGCAAAGCCCACGCCACCGAGGGAATTTTCCAAATGCAAATAAATCACCCTTCGCGTCCTCCTCTCCATTAATTAAGAGGGACGTTTCGACAAAACGGGCGTAATCTTTATTAATTATGCAGCCCTCAGTGCGCGGGTCGCATCGATCAGGCCCAAAGCGAAAGTACAAGGGGCGCCTAATCCCTTCCCGGAGCGCCGCTGGGGAAGGAGCCGAGAAGCCGGCGTTGTCTGCACCACGTCCACCTTTGCCGGCTGGCGCTGCAGCGGCGGCCAGAGGAGACGCGGCCCTCGAGGCTATGCCAGGCCTCTCCCCGAGCCGTTGCGCGCACGCACGACGGTTCCTGGAGCCCCGGCAGAACCCGATGTCCCTGCACTCACGTCCCTCCCACATCTGGGCGCTAGCTCGCTTATGCACACTGAAACTCAAGCAGACTCGTTCGCACACACTCCCTTGGCGCTTTTCTTCTGGCCCCCTGCTCCCCACACAGCTCCCCACCCTCCTCTTCCGTCGGACGCTCCCTGGAGGAGGCGGACAAAAATCGATTCTGCGGAGCCCACATCCCGGCTGAGCAGCATTCTTGGGGGGGGGGGGGGTTCTCATTTACTCCTGGGGCGAGGCGGCAGGGGTGGAGAGCAGAAAAACCAGTCCTGTCGCCCCGAGGACGCCCCTGAGAGCTGCCCTGGAGGGCGGGGCGGGGAACACAGAAGCCGTCCAGAAGGCCAATTCCTCCCCGGCCCTGGAGGGTACAAGAGGACTCTTGCGTTACACAGGAGAGGGGCGGGGTGGGGGGGGGGGCGGCTGGGGAGGAGGCTCTAGTTCTTGGGAAAGAAACCCGGGAAAACTCCAAGTCTCCAGGTCCCGTGTGGGAAAGCTGGCTGAAGATGAGGGTCGCCAAATGCAGGTTCCTTCCTGGCAGCCCCACAGCACTCAGTCTGCTGAGGGCAGGGGCCCTCAGGCTCACTCTGGAAAGGGTCCTGGGGTAGGGGGTCTGTGAGGCCACCCCTCTCAACCGGGCCAGGATTGGTCCCTTGGCCTGAGCTCTACACATTCCACCCCCACCCCTCTAACGCCATCCTAGCAGGTCCTGTCCTTTCCTGAGTCTTGAACCTGGACCATCGGGGCTGAGATTCTTTCATTCGAGCTCCTTAAAGAGATTCTGCCAGATTAAAAAAAAGGTGGTGCGAAGCAATTCAGGTCACACACCTAACAGGGTAATTATTTCCCAGGCCATAGCGGATGAGGTGGATGCTGTGCAAGCCCTCTTCTTGGACTCTCTGAACTCTGGCAGTGAGGATCTGCCCCGGAGGAACATAGGCAGGGTGCACTCCTAATTGCCTCTTCTGATTTTGCAACCTCAAGCCTGGCCTCGGAGGTTGGGCCGTCAGCTACTGTGCCCTAAAGGACTGGACTGCCCACCCTTGCATCCTACCACGTCCTTGGCCGGCAGGCTTTTCGGAGCCTCCCCAGGAGGCGGAAAGTCTTACCGGGCAATCTGAGCTTCTCTTATGAGCCCAGTGCCTGGAGCTGCCCAGCCCTGGCGCACGCCCTGGGGACCCAATGGCCTGAAGAGAAGCGGGACTTGCTATCCGGCTTTGGGCCCTGCTGGCGGAGCCCAGAGGTGAGGGAAGCAGTGGCCGGTTAGCACCATCCTTCAGGCTTTAGCCACGCTTGGAGCATCGCCCTCTTTCCTGCTGCTTCCTCCCGGTCTGACACTCCCTCAATCATTCATTCCCCCTTCCAAAATTTTTCATTAAATGTTCAGGCTCCTTTACTCACTGGTCACCCCCAGGGCCTGAGACACTTGCAAGCCTGGCCTTTGAAGACTTTCCCTGGGGCAGTTTTTGATTATCTTTCTCTACCCCTGCCTCCCCCACTGAATGGTCGACTTGTCTTCTAGCTGTGTTCCCAGAGCCAGTCCCAGAGCTTTGCATTTATTCCACACATACTCATTGAGCTTCTACTACGTGTTATTCCAAGGGCTGGGGCTACCCTTATGATGAAAATGAACCAAAGTCCTCATCCTGGCAGAGCTAATGCTGCAGAAAATAACCAAAATGGGTATAAATGCAACTTGTCGGGAGATTGATTGTAAGGATGCAGCTCAGCTCTGGAGAAGCTGGAAGGACTTGGGGGGAGGGGATTATGCAACCTTGGGGTGGGGTGGGGTGGGGTGGGGACATTGCTATTTCAGCAGAGAAAGTCTGGGCAGGTTCAGCAGAGGTAGGTCCCTGCAGAGAAGCGGGCAGGAAGGAGTGATTGCTGAAAGAAGGAAAAGGGTGAGGGGAGAGAGTGAAAAAACCGTGTAGGTGGACAACACCTTGAGGAGTTCCTACTGTCAGTGGGCAGAGCATCCTGAAATCCTGGCAAACTTGGGGTGGGCCAGGCAGCCAAACCTGCAAAGGTGCTCTGTCTGGAAAGAGGTAGCTGTTGGGTCCTCTTGGGGTTCGAAGTCCCTCCAGATGTTTCCCACTCTCCTCTTTCTGCGGACACTTCATTGAGGCCACTGAAGGGGTGACAGGGGGACTGAATCTTCCCACCAACAGACGGAGGCTTCCTTGAAGCCATCCCTCACCCCACCTCTGGGAGTAAGGCAGATGTCACTGTTGGGGGTCAGGAGATTGAGATTTCCCTGTCACCTCTCTTCCCGCGTCTGTGACTCAAAAATTCAGCACAAGTTGGACATCTTCTTCTCAGTGCCGATTGTCTGCAAATTGCCTTTTTATTTGAAAGAAAATGAATGCTCAGCTTCCTGGTGTCCAGGCCCCCCAGTCATCTGGACCTGTCTTTCCCATTCCCCAAACAGGAGAAAATTCCTTGCAGGCAGGAGAAAGGTTGGGCAGGCTAGAAATGCCCTGCTCCACATGGTGGGGGCAGGTGTGCGTGTCCCTCTTGAGTGATTCACAGCAGCTGCTACCACTCTGAGGGAAAGGGGAAAGGAAGGACTCCTCCAGAGGAGCCCAAGACCCTAGTGAACCGGTCATCATTCCCCAGCTGATGGCTTTGTGAGGTAAATGGGAAAGAAACCAGCAGGACCATTCAGGAGAGAATGTCTTCACCAGGCTTCACACATTATTAATAGGAAGGCTTTGAAAACACCTTTCCCTGTGAAAGTCTTGGGATCAAGGGAACCAGCAGATGAAGTAGAGACAACAGCATGCAACCCTGCAGTGGGCGCTTGAAAGGAGGCCATGGCTCTCTCAGAACAGTAGCAGAAATACTGCTCAACAAAATGTAGTAGTTCTTACTTGTCAGAAAACTATTGTTAAAGCAGTCTTACTAGATTTTGGAGCTACTTAGCAGGGGAGAAAAACAGAAACAGTGTGTACCTGCAGCAGAGGTAAGAAGGCCCATGTGGAAAGGGAATCCCTGTAGCATCTCAGACCTGTGTTTTCTATCTCCAAAGCAGGCTGAGGAGGTTCTCAGAAAGCCCAGGCTGTCCTGTTACAATGAAATCATAAGAGTCATCCCTGTAATAGAAACCATCACCATAGGTCCCTGAGAAAAAGGTCACATTTCCAAGTAGGGGAGGAGGCATACACTCTCCTCCTCTGATTGGTGAGCAATCCTCAGTTTCAGAAGAGCAAATTGTGTGGTTTCACTGGGCAGGATGACCCAGGAGGGAAGGAGCTAGATCCTGGGCCACTGTGGGAACTCCGTGGAGAGATTGGCAAGTCACTCTGGGAGGGAGAAATCAAAGAAGATTCCTGAACTCCAAAAGCAGAGAAGTCAGAGACAGACAAAAGAGACGACAATGAATAGTCCTGAAAGAAAAGAGGATTGCTTTAAGGCTGAAAAGGGGAGGGGGCGAGAGAATACCAAAATACTGAAGAAACCTTATGACTGAGATATTTCCAATTTAGAAAGAATCCTAATTGATGTTAGTCAAGGAGGGTTCATTGCAGACAACAGGAGTGACTGTTTCTAACTTGGAGGACACATTTGCCCTGGGAGAAGGGATCTGAATCCCCATTTCACCGGTCCAGAATATGTGGTCATGGGGGAGGTACTTGTAGATTAGGGGCTAGCAGGATACAGAGGGTTGAGAGGAAGAAAAGGACATTAGCAAGAAAAATACAATAGTTATGATCTTTTTATGTGCTTAAGAATAAGTCATTTAGTTTGCTCCCAAGGGTTTTGAGTTCATTTATGTTAAAAACAACGAGAAATAGAGATTGGACTTTGCCAGCTCACACATTACAGAAATGCAGGATGATGGGAGAAAGGATAGATAAATTCAACACTTGGAACAAAGCCTTTTAAGGTACCCGTTATCAAAGTACCAGGGTAAGGAAATCAGGCTTTTCTGAAGCTACTATTCCTCTCCCCACCACTACAAGCTGCTAAACCGTCTCTCCATCACCTGTGCCAGCCTCCCTCCCAGGAATCCGACCACACTCTCCAGGAGACTTCTCAGAACATGCCTCGTGTCCTGGGGTTGGCAGCGTGAGTGATCAGAAAGTCTGGCACTCCTTGGTTTAGAGGCTTGGGTTCCCCATCTTGAATAAGCTACCTTGGGAGAACGGGGGAAATTGTGTGGTGACAACAGCACTTAATGATACTGGCACATTATCATTATATAATAGTAATATAATATTACATAAGAGTAATAGCATATGTGTATTGAGCACTTCATAGGTACTGGCATTATCCTCAGCTCTTTACAAAGTTAATTTACTTACTGTTTAAAACAACTAGATTGTATCTTGTTAAAATGAGAAAAATGAGGACCAGAGAGTTTACTTAACTTGCTCTAGGTCACACAGCTAGGACGCAACAAAGCTAGGATTTAAATCCCCAACAATATGGTGTTGCTTCTCCAATTAGAAAGCCCTACAGGTTTCTGGACTTCCTAGGTGGCGCAGCGGTTGAGAATCCACCTGTCAGTGCAGGAGACACGGGTTCGAGCCCTGCTCTGGGAAGATTCCACATGCCACGGAGCAGCTAAGCCCGTGCACCACAACTATCGAGCCTGTGCTCTGGAGCCCGTGAGCCACAACTATTGAGCCCGTGTGCCGCAACTGTTGAAGCCCACACGCCTAGAGCCTGTGCTCCACAACAAGAGAAGCCACTACAATGAGGAGCCTGCACAACTCAATGAAGAGTAGCCCCCACTCCCAGCAACTACAGCCCACGTGCAGCAACAGACCCAACGCAGCCAACAAATAAAATAAATAAATTTATTTTTAAAAAAAGGAAGAAAGCCCCACAGGTTTCTAACACTGGCATCAGACCCCAAAAGGATGGATCTGGGAGCTGGTTAAATACTTTACCTCTCGTTGTTTGCCCTGTTCTGGTTGTAAATAAATTTCAACAAAAGTTACCTTTAATGCCTCTGGGAGGCACTGATCTATCTTATCTCGATTGAAAATAATTTGGAAATTTATCCTGTTTCCTTTTAAAACGCATCCAAATGATATAACACCACTTTTAAATTTTTGCTTATTTTAAACAACCCTTTTTCTTACTTCTAGTTAGAGTTTATTAGCCTATATATCCATGCGGAGAAGAACCTAGACACAGCATCATCCAGCCGCCTCTAATTCGGGCCGATACGTGGCCTGCAGCTGATGAATATTGGCAGAAAGAATCCAAATCTTCCTGCCTCCCTGCGGATCATTGCTATATTTGGAACGTGTCATGGGCCGGGCGTCTTGAAGTCCTCCTAGGCGCCTAGCCGGGTGGCGAACCTCGCCTTCCTACGGACAGCCTATTGGTGGTGGAAGGTCTGGGGTAGGATGCCGGCGCTGCCCCCGCCGGGAACTGCGAGGAATTTCCAAAAGGAAACCCTAAGACGCCTAAGGTATTTCCAAGCTCCCATCCTTTCGTGTCCACATCCCGCTGACCCCACCCCCTCCCCCGACAATGGGAGGGTTTTTCAGGACACCTTTTGCATCTTTGAAAGTTGTGGGGGAAATTGGGAAGACCGCGAGCGGCGGGAGCGGGTTTTCGGAGGCCCGCGGAGCTGGGATTCGCGGAGAACCCGGACTGGGGCCAAAAGCATCAGAGAAATGAACGACAGACGAGCGACTCCGCTCCCCGCAGCCACCGCACTCGGTGTCTCTTTCTTCTTCACCTACATATTTGGGGCTTCTCTGCCATTTTTAAGAATAGATGCGGGAAAATTCCCTGGTGATCCAGTGGTTAGGATTCAGCGCTTTCACTGCGGGGGGTCCGGGTTCAATCCCTGGTCCGGCAACTAAGATCCCGCAAGCCAGCCGGCAAGGCCAAGGGTGGAGGCGAGGGGGAGTAGATGCGAACAGAGAGCTTGAGGCGGGCGCTGGGAGGGGCCCGACGACACCACCGGATCATAAACCTTCAGACCCTGAAATCGGGGCGTCACAAAATCCGGAGGGTTAGGACTGAAGACCAGTTTCCATACAAAGACAAAACAAATAAACAAACAAGCTAAGCGACGATGTCTAGTGACTAGGTTGACAACATACCGAGCCAGCTGGTCCCCCCGGCGCGACGAATGGGCTGGTGACAGCGTCCTTGTGCCTTCGATTTCTCCGGCCCGCGCCTACCCTTCGGGATCGCAAGTGTGGGAATTACTGGGCTGGGGATTGGGGTCGGGGGCTGCGAAAGGGACACGCTTGAGTCCTCGTGGTTGGCCCAGTTGTGCGGGGACCAGGCGGGCGGCCTTGAGTTCTTTCCAGCCTAGGAGGCTGCGCAGGTGCGGCGCCAGGATGCGGATTCCACCCCACCCGCCCAGGAACCTCCCCCGGAACCTGTGGCGGTGGCTGCCCCCGGCGGTCCCTGTGCCCCCGCTTTTCCCCGGAGAGTCCCTGCGCTCAGTTACGAGCCACCTCGGGCGTCCGCATGCAAACCGAGAGAAATCGAGGTTACCCCCCGCCTCCCACCGCCCGCCGGCCGCCGGGTCTCAGCGCAAATCCCTTTACACCTGGATCCAAGAGCGTGGAATTAATTCGCACGGTGAAGGGCTACTCGGAAGGGTCCTTTGAAAGAATTTAATAACCCTTCTAGCGAATATTTTAAAACACGACTCTCTGCGCCGGCTCTGCTCGCACGTCCACGCCTGTTGGCGACCAGCAGCTTCGCCCTCAGCTGTCACGGGCGATGACACCCGCAGCTGTCAATTGGCGAGGTTTTGTTGATTTAACCTCTAGACTTTCCTGGTTATCCACATAATCCGCCCTCAGATCCCCACATCGTCACTGAATGTTGATGACTCACGGGATTTGGAAAGCACACACCTATTTTGAGGGTCCGAGGGGAGCCCACGGAAAAGCCCTGTAATGTGGGGAGGCGCAGGCGTCGTTCCCGCCACGTTAGGAAAGATTGCAAGCGCGCCCGATTGGGGTGCAAATATTTACCCAACTTTCCTGGGAATACAAAGTCAACAGGAGTGTGACTCGTGTGTGTGTGTGTGTGTGTGTGTGTGTGTGAGAGAGAGAGAGAGAGACAGACAGACAGACAGACAGAGAGAGAGAGGGCGAACGAGCGGTCAGAGACCAGAGCAACAATCAGAAAGTTATTCAAATTATGGCCATTTCCAAAATGCAAGCATTCGTCCACAATCTCCCCGTTTCTAAGAAACCTGGCGGCGTTTAGTTCATTAAAGTGAGATTAGGGAGAGCGTCGTATTTCAATAAAAAACGTTGTGAAGTATAATGGCTTTCAAATCTTGCTGCTCGGTAGAATCACCTGGGGCGCCTTTTAGACAATACTGATGCGCCTCCACTCCCCACCCCCACCCCTACTCCCAGACCAATTAAATGAATGTCTCTGGGGGCGGGACGGGTGCTTCTGCATTTTTTTTTTTTTTCTCTTTCCTTAAGCGTTCCAAGTAATTCTAACCTGCGGCCGGAGCTGGGAACCTCTGCTAAGGCTCTAATCAGGAAATAAGTTTGCTGTGTGTGAATTTACTAAGAAATTGGCTCTAGGGACAAGTCTTTTCCTTGCACAGTTCAGTCCCAAATTTTCTTCCAAGCACAAACTATCTACTTCACAACTTGAAGTTAATCCTTCCCCCAAAGCTGCAAGTCAGGAGCAATTGCTCTCTGCCTCTCAAGTTTGACTACAAACTATTTTAAATGCACACTCAGTAGACATATAAATCCTATCAAAGTACCATTTCCATGTGATGGAGAGGACGATCATTGTGGTAAGAGATAGCTAAGCCACTCAAATATTACTATGGTAATATCTGAAGTAATAACTGTTGAAATAAAAGTGTTCTGTCCTTGCAGTGATTAAACACTTTCCCTCCCGTTTATTTTGGAATGTGTGTTTGTAACATTAGAGGTTAGGAGAACTTTTTTGCACATCTTCTCCACCTTCTTTCTTCAGCATTACCCCCTCTTCCACCCCATGGAGATGTGGTATTTCTAAACCAAAGATAATCCAATTTTACATGCAAAGACAATTTTTTCTAAAGGAAGTGCACACATTCTTCCTGAGCTCCTAGGAATATTCTTGGAAATTGAACGGTCTTACTTCCTTGAGTGTATTTTATAATTAAGAATGATGGTGGATTTTTCACAGAAACAAACTTGCCTGCCTTTGGCAAATTTTAGTTTTGTGTAAGAGAAGGGCAGCCACAGGTTTGATGGATGGATGGATGGAAACACTGCTCACGGTATGTATGACAAAGCTTTTCCTTAAATGTACGATGGAAAGAGAGCTAGCAAAAGATAAAATCTCTCTCACAATTCCTTCATTCACTTAACTTGGAACTAATATCTGGCTGCAGCCATTTCTAATACTCATTTCAGAAATATTTACTGTAGTAAATATTAGATAGTCTACAAACTTACGCTATAACATATACAGTAAAAATACATTATTTCAAAGGAAGACGTATGCAGTTTACCTTTAACAGGGATGCAGTTCAATGCCCATGGCATGAACGTAATCATCTTGGTATCATAACAGAAATTTAAAATACAAATATTAGCTAATGGGAATTAAATGATTAAAGAGGATGAGTTGGATCACAGATTAATAGGGGATTACTCAGTTACGGAGATGATAAATTTAGCAAGTCTATGAAGGATAATTTATGTAAAGGGGCAAAGATTGAAGAATTAATAAAACAGGGAGTAACACATAATGAGAAATTTAATAGATTTTGATCTCAGTGTTGTGGGGAAATTTAACTGCATTGTGAGCTTATCCGCACTACCTAGGTGCTGCTAGCTTTGGAGGAGACGCGCAGATATGGTTACAAAGAAGGAAGCCAAAAGGAATCATACCTTGAAATCTTACAGTGCAGAAAATGATGAGAAATGGAGGCCAAATGTCTTTGAGCCTCTCCAGTGTCTCCTGTCACTGACTATACTGCAGTTAGAGTTTCGCTGTAATATAACTGATTTTTCTCAAAACTCGAGGTGCTTTGGGGGTATATTTTTTCACCTTTCAAAAATCCTTATGAAGTTGGGGGAAAGCAATCGTTTACCTAAGTCTGCCAGGGTCTCAGGGGTTATTGAGTGGCAGTGTGATTAAAGGGAGCCAAGTCACTTAACTTTCAGTCCAGGGTTTCCCATGAAGTCAAGTCAACAGACTAGTTATCTGCCATTTACCATATACTGAGAACTGGCTAAGGCTTTGTGGATAGAGTGGGTGACCAGACAAGGTTTCTGCCCTTGTTTTTACATTCTGGTTGCAGGAGATTGAGATAAAGCATGTAACATATAAATAAGACCACTGCAGAGAGTAGTGTTAAGAAGTAAAACTTCAAAAGATATTCCCTTGGGGATAGAGTGGTCAGGACAAAACTCTCTGGGTGATATTAGATGCTAGCAAACTTGAATGAATATAAAACTAAAGATCCATGTAGGGCTTGTTTCCAAAGCATTTCACCCATATACCCTCTTATATATACAAATCCTTATGTCAACCCCAAAAGGAAAGCAGGGCTGACTCTTTTTGTCCCCATTTGCAGATGAGGAGCCTGAGGCTCAAAGAGGTTAAATGATTTACCACCTTCCTTCCAAGAAAGGAGAGAGCCAGTATTGACTCACATCTGCTGGGTGAGGTTACTGGTCTTTAGAACACAAGCCAATGTTCTTCATGGATGTGAACACTGTTCACCAAATCCTTTTACATTCAGAAGCCAACTATTTAATCTATCACCCACAGCATGAGTTTCTTTCACTTGAAATTTAGATTCTATGGAAGCCTCATGATAATTCTAACCAGCAGTCTCAGAACTGAGGCAGAATCTGAGCCCTGGAAACCACAAGTTCTTGTGCAGATGTGCAGGCCAGACCAGGCCTGGCTTTTTGCAGTGATTTTACTGGTGGTTCATATTCATGAGCTGGACACCTGCCCAGGATTGAGTCAAGTTCTTCCAAGAAAATGAGAATTTCCACGAGGAGGAAAAGTACTCCACTGTCACAGGAACCCTCCAGACAACTCACTGATCATTTCAACAATTTCTGCTAAACTCATGCTCTAAGGTGCTGGTATATCAGGACTTTCTACATGATGTAGGAATGATGAAACCACATCTGCAAAATGGCGGGACACCTGAATCCCAGAAAACCACTAGAAATTGGAAAAATGTTTTCCATCACCTCATCTTGCCCCTCAATTCCTGATAAAGAAGTCAGAAATTAGCAATAAAAAAGTTAGCCAAGAAAAAATAATCTCTCCATGTTCAAGTACTGAGCTACTAATTGTATCTATTTGATTTTAAAGTATTCAAATTTCTTATTACAAGAGATTTACAAGTGTAACCTATGAAAGAAGCAAAATGTGGCTTGTGTTGTGACTCAGGCAATTCAAAGAACTTTTTCTCATTTATGAGGAATAATTCAGTTTATGTCATTGTTGTACCTTCCTCTGTGGAACATAAATAAACACTATAAGAAGCAAGCTTGTCCCCAAGTAACATTAGACAGACTTCTAGGTTGCCAATTTAAGGGAATGAAATAACAAACACATGTGTGTATCCACATGTACACACATCCACAAAGCCAAGTTCTGTTACTAGCTTGTACATACTAGTAACTACACACATGTATGTGTAGTTGCACTTGTACAACTAAACAGCTGTGAATGCTAGCAGAATCTCAGCACTGGAGGTAAACAAAAGATAAAAGATTAAAATGAATATAGAAATAAAAATAACACAAGTTACTTGTTGGTGGTAAAAGTAAATTAAAACCAGTCTCTGAAATGTGAGTCCTAGTATTAAGAACCTGAAAACATTTTGTAGAAACTGAGAAGGAAATCTGACAACATGGTTTAGTTTTAGGGGAATGTTATAGTAGTGGATGGGTAAGTCTTTGAAATACAACAGATCTCACCTGGCCTTCAGGAGTTCTGTTAAACCCTAGGAAGTGATTCCATGAAATGCCCTTGCAGTGCACACCCACATGTGAGTTATTTCTCTCTCAGCCCTATTCAAAATGTGAAATTAGAATTTGGATGAGGATGTGTATTTCAGGAAAAGAAGTGCCACCGAAATAACTTGGAGCAATTTCACCATGAAATAAGTTTCATGCAAATAGGTTTTTTCTATAAATGCTTCTTGTTTTTATTGACAGTACAGACATAAAACCATATTGCAATTCCTAAATTGCAGCCATACCACTTATCAATGGCCAATAAATTACTTCACTCTGTGATAGATACAAATGCTCCATTCAAGTTCAGTTAATAGAATAGGATATCATGTCAGGATATCATGCAGACAGCTTGCATAAATACATGAGGAATAACAGCATACCCTCAGTAGCTTCTGTGATGTTTAGGCATGAAAACTTTGTCTTATTCCAAATTTCAAAAGATGGAATAAAGAATGTTTTCATATAAAATACATTTGGAACAATTTTTTTCTTTAAAAAAGCATCTAATCCATCTGCAACATACACTCCCAATTCATCTTTTTAGTTACAAAATCGGATAAATATGTACTTTTTTCACCTAATGTGATCAGATGTGAACGTTTCAGTGATTTCTAACAATATCAAACAGCTAAATTCAAAATAATATTTTTCTGATAAGTATATTTGTAATCAAAGGAAGAAAGACCTGTCATTGATTTGTCAGTTTTCGTCTTTGGGCAGTATTTTCTATTTTATCAGATAATTGAAAGTCAGTGGTTTCACAGTATAAAATCTTGAATCAATTACCAACACGCCTTTATTGTCTGCCCCTAATTTTGAAATGTATTTGGCTAAGAGGTACAGGAGAAATATTACTGCTTATCAAACAACTTTTCCAGAAATTTTAATGCACAAAATTCCCGGATTTATATATTCTAAAATAAATTATTTTTAAAATGAAATTAAGAAAAAAGGCAGGGGAAGCCTACAGTTTCTATCTATTCTGCGTGAATAGCTTTCAATATCTTCCAGGTGGGGGCAACAGTAAGTCAGTTTTGAAAGGAGAAGGGAGAACGGGCACTTTAAGCTCCCTGAGTCCAGTTACAGAAGATGAAATGACTTCCTGGTAGCAACACCGTGAATAAAGCAATCACACGTTTCCAGGAGATGGGACTTCTGGACTCTGGCCGCTAGCAGAAGGATACACCGCCCTGTGCTCGCCACCACCTCTCTGCTCCGAGGAGTCGGGCGGCAGATGGAGTGCGCACGCGCGCTGAGCACCTGCCCAATCGCCCACAGATGAGGGCAGTTGGTCTGTCCAGCCTCCCCACACACGCTCGTGCGGTGCCCCCGGGGGTTGTACATCACTCTCAGCGCTCCGGCTCACTCACTCTCCAGGACCTCCAGGAAGCAGGGAAACCTTTCTCTCACATTTACGTCTCATTCATTCTTCCTCTAGACAATTCAGGTCCATTCACAACTGCTGCAGACGTGCGCGAGCGCACCCATACCCTTAAAGAAATTCTCAAGTCACGGCAGCCAGAAACCCAGCTTCCAGGCGGGGCATCGGGGGTCCCACTCCTCTTTCCTGCTCTTTTTGCAAACCCTCGGGCTCCAGGGAGGGATGGCTGTGCACTCTGGCAAGGATGAAGGTGATGCATGAAGCGGAAGTTGACCTTGCACAGTCCATGGAGACGGGACTCCCCACCAGCATCCCCGCCTCCTCGGTTTCCCTCTCTGGCCCAGCACGGAAGAGTGGACCTGAAAGGCCAGAGAGGAAGAAAACCGAAGCTCCGCAGTGACCGAGCCGTGAGGGAGTGCGCGGCCAGGGGCCGCAAGGAGAGGGCAGAGAAGCTCGAGGGCACTGGGCCAGAGGCTCCCTTCTCTCGGGCTGCGCGGGGCTGAAGGTGCGGGAGGGAGGCCAGGCTTGCGGACCCTCTACGTTTCGCTCCTCCGCGCGCCGCCCGCCGCCGCCCGCGCCCTTGGGCCGCCGCCGCCCCCCGCCGAGCCCGCGGCCGCGCCCTCGGGCCGGTACTTGAGCCAGCAGACGATCCAAGTGACGATGACCGAGAAGAGCGCCAGGATGCTGGCCACCGACAGGCAGATGGGCCCCACGGGCGAAGGTGAGGGAGAACCGGCTGCCGGGGCCGCACCAGCTGGTGCCCCGCCTCCCGGGAGGGCTCCGCCGCCGCCGCCGCCGTAGTGGTTGACGAAGATGAGGCCGGTGAAGAGCAGCACCACCATGGAGAGGAAGGAAAAGACGACGCACACGCAGCCGGCGGTGAGCGCGGCGCGCTTGCAGTTCTGGCAGCTCTCGTAGGCGCCCGGGGCGCGCAGGCCGGCGCGGGCGCGTGGTCCTTGGGCCGCGTCCCCGGCGGACGCGGGCGGCGGCAGCGGCGGCGGGGCCGGGGTGGGCGGCGGGGCCGCGGCTGGCGCTGGGCGGCGCGCGGGCAGCGGCGGAAGGCGGTCCTGGGGTAGCGGGTCGTGCGCGGCGCGTAGGGCCAGCGGGAAGGCCTCGGCGAGCTTGGTATTGTTGGGCAGGGCGTGCACGCGGCTGTCGGGCAGTGGCGTGCGGTGGCGGCACACGGGGCACGCGATGGCGCCGGGCGGGCCGTGCCAGGGCGGCGGGCGCAGCGGGCGCTCAGGCGCGGCGGCGGTGGCGGCGGCGGCGGCGGCGGCGGCGGCGCGGAGCTGCAGCTGGCTCAGGCACTCCTGGCAGAAGGTGTGCAGGCACGCCAGCAGCTTGGGCGCGCGCCGGTCTGCGTCGAAGTAGTTGTAGCAGATTTTGCACTCGTAGTCCTCGAGCGGAGGGAGACCGGGGACTGTCGCCGCTGCGCTCCGGGCTCCCGCGTCGCCTCCGTCCCCGCCGTCCCAGGCTCCCGCCGCGGCGCCCCCGGCTCCTGTCGAGCTCCCGGGGATATTGGTTGGGCTCCGCTCGCCGCCGCCGTCGCTCGCCAGCGCTGCCATGGCATGATCCGCCCCTCATCCGGGGCAAGGTGAGGCGCCTTCCTCCCCCTGCGCCGCCGTCTCGGCTCGGGTCAGGGAGGAGGCGCTTCTGCCTCCCCGCTCTGGCTGCTGTCGCCTGGCGGGGGAGGCACCGCTGGCTGGGCCGGGCGGGGGCGCAGCGGCGACTGCCTTTCCCCTACTTCCCCAAGGAGGCGCGGGCGTGAGGCGCGGGCGTCGCGGTCCCTCCCAGTCCCCGGGAGCCTCTCTGCCGTCCCCCTTGGGCCTCTCAAGGCGACCTCCCTGGCCGCTTTGGATGTCGATTTCTGTTGGACTTGGACTTGGGAGTTGAGGGGGGGGGGGTGTGCGGGGGATGGGGTGGCGATGCGGGAACGGAATTTGGGGTGCGGCTGCTTTAGGACTTGGCGCCCGTGCAACGCCCTCCCCCATACACACATTCAGGATGATAGTGGGAAACCTAGTCCTGCTTTTTCCTTCTCCCTCGCCCCTCCTCTTATATTCTTGTTACTCCGCGTTTATCCTCCCTGGTCTGGGGCTGAGTCCCTGGCAAAGCCTCCTCTCCCCTCACCCCCAGGAGCTCACCGGTGATGTAATGCGGGACCCGCGCAGGGAGGGGAAGCAGTGGCGGCAGTGGCGGTTCTTGTCCTTCGTGAAATTCGTGATCTCATTTCTCCATCCAAGGGCGAAAGCCAGTCATCACCAAGCCATTTACACTTTCCGCTTTTATTAGCAAAGCCCAGGCAGCCCTGCAGCGTTCTTCTCAGGGTGGAAGCCGAGGGATGGTATTTTCCTTTCACCATCTAGAGGAAATTTGGGAGCTGAACAGCACATTTTCCCCCCCTGAAATATTGCTTCCTGAGATGTAAGGAGGCATGAAGACACAGACTCATAGCCGGATCTTGCCGATTTCCTCACGCTGACCGTAGGGGATGGTGGTAGCTCTCAATACGTCGTGGGTGCGCATGCGGTTACAGAGCCAGAGAGGGAAAATGCTATTGTCAAAGAGGTTCACAGAAGGTTAAGGTTCAGCTTAAATCTAGCCCCTAGCATCGCTCACCCCCTTGGTCCCCTTAAACTTTTAACACAGAGATGTAGAGAGCTGGAAACTCCATGTGTAGCACGAAACGGATTTTCCTGATTTTATTAAAACCAAGAGAAGCCCATCTGAGCAGGTTAGCAAGAAGCAGCACTTCTTGAAGGAACACTCAGTAGGGTACAGGAGTGGTGGGTCTGGGGACTATCGGGGGGTGATATTTAGATATTCTTAGCAAGAAAGTTCTGTTTTCCTGTTTCTCCAGGTTGGTCCTCACCCTATGAAGAGAGAGCTTCCCCAACCCAGACAAGGAAGGGAAAGAGGATGACTCTCTGGGTTCCCATAAGGTGGAAATGTTCCCACTTTCTCTGGGTTCTCTGCAGAAGACAGCAAGATACCCCAGAGGATATTTGTGGAAAGGAGGAATGAATGGGAATCAAGCTGAAAGAAGAGAAAGAAGGAAAGAAAGATACCAATAAACCACCAGTGTACAGACCAGAGGAGGAATTGTCATAAATAACTATTAGGTTTCTATGACATTGAAAATAAATGTACTTTTTACTCTATGTGAATAGTGAATGTGATGTCTTAAGTTTGCGAGACCTTAGGTGAAGCTCATTAAAAACCATGAGCTTTCCATTTCCTATTTGCACATTTTATAAGTGTGCTTTACGGTGATACTTTTTTTTTAAGTATGTCATTTTGTGACGGAGGCTGTGATGAGCGGAGGGCAGGGTGATGGCACATCAGAAGACAGCCCGCGTCTGACCTTGGATTATTACAAAGTTTCACAAACCAAGCCATCCTGGAGGGAGTTCAGTTCCCGTCCTTCTCTTCCTGTCCTCCCTTCTCTTTCCCCACTTTAGCAGTTTGATTGTGAAGAGCCTGGAACTGCATTTTAGGCACAATTTTAAAGTGGTTCTGCTTTAAGTCCTGAGTAGCTCTGTGCTGAGAAGAGAGAGAATGCTGATATAGGAAAATTTTTTAAACAGGCCGCAGGGGGAAGAGAAGTCCAGAAACAGGAGGGGCTGGTGTGCATTTCTGTCCTTGTCCAGCCCACCTACCCAGTTCCTAGGACATGTGCAACCGCCATGCCAAAGAGGACTGAAAGAGTTCTAAAGGTCTACATGTTTGCATGTGGTGCGCTTCTGGACAAAACATTTAAGATTTTGAAGTGTCGCTCTAGTGAGCACTCTCACCATTGAATGGAAGAATTAAGAAATGGAGCATGGGGCTACCCCAGGGTTTCTCAGCCTCAGCCCTATTGGCATTTTGAGCTGGAGAATTCTTTGCTGGAGATGCTGTTCTCTGCATTGTCAGATGTTTTGCAGCATCCCTGGCTTCTGTGACTTTGAAGTTAGTAGCAGCCCTCCCTAGCAGTGACAACCAAAAATAACCCCTCGGGGCACAGCCACCCCTGGCTGAGGATCTACATCAAAGTCACAGGTTTGGCTAAAGTGAACCCAACAGCAGAAACATCTCCCAGCTCTTAACTGTGCAAGCAAAGTCAGCATCACCAGTCAAAGTAATTATTTAGTAGGTATGGGCATTTCTTCCATAGTTCACGGTAACTTAGATACCACGGCACCCTCTTGGAGAGATCCAGGTTTGGTTTTTGTTGATAATACGTTCTGTTGATGGGGTCATAAACAATTGTCAGAATGTGGTTAACAGTGCTGGAATTAACTCTGTGTTTGGCTAGTTTTTTAGCCACATCTCCAATTATTTTATGTGCTAGGACCAGTCACTCACTTTCAGGACTTGCAAGGTATCACGTGGGGTTTGCATCAGTGGAAGGAGGGGCCATTCATGAAGGGTGTCAGTTTGCCTGTCGTACGCCACAGGAAGCCACCTTAACTGACTGTAAGGCCGGGTGCTCACAGTGTCTCCCACAGCACTGTGTAGTGAAGTTTGGTCATTCAAGTAGGAATTAGGTTTCCACTGTGGTGAAAGGCGTGTTGAAAGAGATCTTAAGGCAGAAACAAGGAACTCAATATTTACATTAGGATTTGAATTGTCCTGCTCATGCCTTGGGTGTGTTAGACACTCAGTATTTTGCTGAATTATTTTCTCTTTGATGACCTGAGTAGCTGGGAGACAGCAGTGGTTTTATGTAATCTCTTGTATACATTCCCTCCGTCTACCATCTAAATAGAGCGAATGTTTAAGTTTGGGGGGCAGCTGTTCCACAAAGAACTTAGTAGGGAACAGGTGTTCACAGAGAGTGGGGATTGACTGCCCTGAGTCTGAATTCGAGATCTGCTCCTCACCCTCTGTGTAGCATTGGATTGCTAGTTAGCTTCTCCTTACCTCAGTTTCCTGAACTGTAAAATAGGGGTTGTAAAGAGTGAACATGCTATACACATAACACATACAGAAGAGTCCCCAGCCCCTGTTAACACGCGTTACTGTTTACATGAGGAGTTTCTAGTCCTGATCTCAATAATCCTCTCTAACGCCCTGTGAGAGAGGCCCAGAGGGTTCATGTAACCAGCCCAAGATGACAGAGTGATCCAACTCTTCCATTATTTCAAAGATAGAGATACAGGTAGCATCTCTGCAGAAAGGCCAGGAGGAGCCCTGACCTATGAATCTTACCATGCATTATTGACCTGTCAGCTGTAATAAATAAAGCCCTGTATAAAATATGAGGACAAAGTGAAATCTGATTTGTAATATTGGAAGAAGAGATGTATAGACAGATAATGTCACTCAGAAGCAAGTAGTAAATGAGTCAATCAAACAGTTGACATTTTCAAATAGAAACTGGGTTGATGCAGTCTGACATTTACTGAGGTCCTATTCTGGAAGGCATTATTGCCGTGTGATAAGATAACCTGGCCTCCAGAAACCAAGAATTTAATAGGGAATATTAGGCATGTGTGCAGAACTGGGAGGCAGAATGAAGCAAGTTTGTGGTCCAGGGATAAGGCTTTGGTGGAAATAAAGAGGAGAGAGAAGTTATTTCTGCTGTGGGATGTGGGACGTTTCCGCAGATTCATGGTCAGTGACTTGGGGATTTAGGGAGATGCAGAGAGAAAGATGTTCAAGGCAGCAGGAAGGAAAGCAGGTGTGCTGAGGGCATGGTAAGTGGCCTGCTTCAGTAGTGACTTGCTGTCCAGGAACGCTCATAACCACAGTAGCAGGACTGGGCTTAATTCTATAGACAACTGCACGTTCCACATCAGTGCGTGGCAGGAGTGCCTATGGGACTGTTGGGTTGGCTGGAATTGGAATTGCCTTCATCAAGAGAATGCACGTCAATTAAGAGGTTAATTTAGGAGCTAGATCTCATGGTTATATACTGCAAAGATAAAACTTTTAAAAGAATTAATGCAATAGAACTAGCATATAACCCAGCAATTCCACTCCTGGGTATATATTCGAAAAAATAAAAACACTATTTCAAAAAGATACTTGCACCCCAATGTTCACTGCTGCATCATTCACAATTGCCAAGCTATAGGAGCAACAGAAATGTCTGTTGACAGATGTTTGGATAAAGAAGATGTGGGGTGAATGTATATATACATATACACATATATATGTATACACACACATATACACACAGTGGAATACTACTCAACAATAAAAAAGAATAAAAATTTTGCCATTTGCAGCAACATGGATTGACTTGGAGGATATTATGCCGAGTGAAATGAGTCAAACAGACACAGGCAAATACTGTATGATACTACTTCTATATGGGAATCTAAAAAAATACAGCAAACTGATGAATATAACAAAAAAGAAGCAGACTCACAGGTATAGAAAACTAGTGGTTATCAGTGGGGAGAGGGCAGAGGGGAGGAGCATTATAGTGGTAGGGAATTAAGAAGTACAAACTATTATGTATAAATAAGTTACAAGGATATATGTGCAACATGGGGAATATGGCCAATATTTTATAATAACTATAAATGGAATATAACCTTTAAAAATTGTGAATCATGATATTGTACACCTGTAACTTATGTAATACAGAACATCAACTGTGCTTCAATTTAAAAAAAAAATAAAGAGCAAAGGAAAAAAAACTAATGCAACTCTGTTTATGGTGATAAGTTCTCTTTCCTCATGTAGAGGCAATACAGTCTAATGATTAAGAACAAGCACTCTGCTGCCAGACTACCTGTACCACTTACTAGCTAAGCAATCACAGACAAGTTACTTAAATTTTCTGTGCCTCAGTTTTCTCCTCTGTAAAACGGGAGAGCAGTATCTATTTCTTCTCTGTAAAATGGGATCTAGTAGTAACTAGGGCTGTTGTGGGATTAAAATGTGTTAATATATGTTAAGCTTCAAACAGTGCCTGGTGCATGGTAAGTACCATAAAAATGTTAAAAAAAAAAAAAAAAAGAAGCTACCAAATAGGCCTAGATTTTAGTGATTCAGAGCATGCTTATTCTAGGGAAATTATTATTTCTTCATTGGTAAATAAAAATCATTCAGAACAAAAACATCTTGACCAGGTGGACTAAGTTAACATCGACAGTGATAAGTCCAGTTGATCACACATAACCTTGATATGATATGTTGAGAACAGTACTTCCTATGATATTCCTGTCAAAAACCCATAACCCATCTAATCATGGGATAAAACACAAGGTAAATCCCAATGGAAGGACAATTTATAAAATAGCTAACCAGTGCTGCTCAAAACAGTCAAGATCATCAAAAAGAGGAAAAGTCTGAGAAACTGTCACAGCCAAAAGGAGCCTAAGTAGATAGGATGACTAAATGTGGTATGATATCCTAGAGGGGAGACTGGAATCAAAAGAGAGATACTAGGTAAAGACAGAAAACTTGAATAAGGCATGGACTTTAGTGAGTAATCATGTTGCAGTGTTGGTTCATAAGTTATGATAAATGTGGCATATTAATGAAAGATGTTTATTGGTTGAACAGAGTGGAGTAAATGGGAATTCTCTGTGCTATCTTTGCAATTTTTCTGTAAATCTAAAACTCTTCTAGAATTAAAAGTTTGCTTTTTTTAATGTGGTCAGTTTATGGGGATTTGCAATCACAAGCCACTAAAATTCCCTGGGAATAAGACATATCTGCTCACTATAGATTTATATCACTTCAAGTAAAATCCATGAAGCAAAGTTGAAAAAACCTTCCAAGGAAACATCTGATTTAGTATTTATTGCATTAAGGTATTGCACTAATACTTATTACAATGTGCAGATCATAGAGATATTTGTTTATTTATTTAAAATATTTTTTATTTATTTTTGTTTTATTATTTATTTTGGCTGCACTGGGTCTTAGTTGCGGCATGTGGGATCTTCGTTGTGGCACTCTGGATCTTAGTTGCGACATGCGGACTCTTAGTTGCAGCATGCAAGATCTAGTTGCCTGACCAGGGATGGAACCTGGGCCCCCTGCATTAAGAGCACAGAGTCTTATCCACTGGACCACCAGGTAAGTCCATGGTGATTTTTAAATGTGTATAGAAATAGTACAACTACTTTAAAGAAAATTCAGAAAAGAGAATTTTTAAATCTCCTATAACCCAACACTTCAGTATAGCTATTACCATCACTGAATTTATTCTTATAAGCAAATGTTTTTACATAGTTGTAATATTAATGCATGTACTTGCTTCACTTTGATTTATTCATTCAAATTACTATTTATTGTATCTACTATGTGCCATACAGTATTTTTGAGGTTGGTGATATAAAACAGACAATGACAATGAAATGCTTGCCCTCATGGAGCTTATAGTCAAGTATATGTGTATGTGTGTGATACAAAAAATAAATGAATATATGATAGTAAGTCTAAAGTCCTACAAAGCAAAATATAGTAGGATAGGAAGGCAGAGTATTGGGGTGTGGAACGAATGGTTTGCTCTTTTAAGTAAGGTGGGCAGGGAGGCCCATCTAATAAAGTAATATATGAGCAAAGACCTTAAGGAAGTGAGAAACAGAACCATGTGGCTCTTCAAGGGAAGAATACCCTAAGCAAACTGAACAGCATGTGCAGAGGTCCTGAGGTGGAAGTGTAGTCCGTGGGTTCCAGGAACAGCAAGGAAGCCAATGGCAGAAGAGAGTGAGCTGGGGAAAGGACAGGATATGAGACCACAGAGGGGTCAGGGCATGGATAATCACATAGGGACTTGATCATTTTAATGGTTTTTAAAATTTTTAATTAGTGTAAAATGAGAAGTCATTGAAGGGTTTTTGAGCAGAGAAGTACATAATTGATTTGGGTCTGAAAAGAATCACTGTAACTGCTGTGTGAAGAATAACTTAGAGGGGAAAGTCGAGAAGCAGGAAACCTGGGTAGGTGGCATCAGTAACAAACCAGAGAAAAAGGTACTTAGATTGGGTGAGACTGGTTGGATTCTGTATGTGAACCTGAGGCCGACAGGACTTGCTGGTGTGGGGAGAGAGGGAGAGAGAGTATGTTCTAAGGCTTTTGTCCGTCTAAAAAACCCAAAGCTTATATTTTTTACTCAATAGCAATCACTAATTTAACAGACAAATAATGAGTATTTTCCCATAATATTAATAATTTTTATAACCATGACATCTTTCATTTTCTTGCTCAAATATCACATCAGGGATGCTTATTCTGACCATCTCATCTAAAAAATTGCAATCACCTCCCCACCTGATGTCCTTCTTACCCTTAATTGGTGGGGTCCAGTGCAAACTGAAAATGTGGAACCCTTGTTAAAAATTATTAAGAATTTCAGGAAGGTTGCCAGCAGAGCATTAAAACAAGAAGGAGACCCTGATAAGAGCAGGGCCCTGTCACAAGCCCATGAAGCCAGCCCTGCATACACATGTCATATATTTAATTAACTGACTTATTTACTGTGTATCCCTCCTCAAATTTACTTCAGCCTATTAAGGGTAGGGATTTGGGGAAGTTTTTTTCCCCTTCCATATCCCCAACACCTAGAATAGTACCTAGCATATCATAGACACTCAATAAATGTTTCGGATAAATGAATGATTTTTAATGGCTGATTAACTTTTTATCCAATTACTCTACCATAATTTCCTTAAGCATTCTTCCATCAGTGGATATTTGCGTAAAATATTTGGCTACTACAAATCATGTGGCAATTAAAATTTTCATCATATAGCCTTTTCCATATTTTGGATTAATTCCCCAAGACCGATTCTCAGAATTTTTGTAGGCCATTGTCCTCAAAAAATATAATTTACAAAATACTATTAGCTGATGACCTCACATCATATTAAGCAGTAATTAGCCTTTGACAATTTGTGTTTTTTATTTACAAACACATTTTATCACTCAAGAAAGTGCTTTTATTCTGTTAACGTTCGTGTTTATGAAGGAATAAATTTTTTTAAAAAATCAATTTTTTAATTAATTAATTAATTTATTTATTTATTTATTTACTTGTGGCTCTGTTGAGTCTTTGTTGCTGTGCAGGGGCTTCCTCTAGTTGCCACTAGTGGGGGCTACTCTTTGTTGCCGTGCTCAGGCTTATTGAGGTGGCTTCTCTTGTTGCAGGGGCTTAGTTGCTCCACAGCATATGGCATCTTCCCAGACCAGGGCTTGAACCTGTGTCCTGAACTGGCAGGCGGATTCTTAACTACTGCACCACCAGGGAAGTCCCAGGAATAAATTTTTTTTTAAAGAATTTTTTTCTCTTCGAGAATGTCATTGTAAGTATTGAAAGCATTCCTCTACCTATTGCTTGTTTTAATTTTGTTTCAGTGAGCTATTGGTTAAAAAAAGAATAATATACCTCATATAATAAATTCATCCCATTTCCTCATAGGTTTTCTTGTTTCACTGGACTTTTGATGTTTGAATATTTTGTCACTACTTTGTGTTTTGCTGCTTAAACTGTAGTTTATGCAAGAAAATACATGTCTGTTGTGCCTCCAAGGGACTATTAGAAGTTGCCTTTTAAATTTTTCAGCTCTTTATAAGTGTAATTATTAGATGTGCCACCAAAGGAGAAAAGCCAGAGGCTCCAGTTGTTCGTAATCCTGTGTATTTGTCATTACTTATGCAAACCTATGAAGTATTTAATGCCCCAGAGCTTATACCAGCTGGCAGATTGATTGTTACTACGGTTGGGTTTTGTGTCAGCTGACAGTCACTAAGGCTGATCAAGTGTCTACGTACCAGAGCTAAACAGAATCAAGTCTAAACAAGATGGGAGATAGGTAAGAACTTCACAAACTCTTGTGTCTAAACATTTTTTATATAAGAAATTTGAAAATGGCTTTTATGCTCTTAAATTTGCAGATCTTTGCAACAGTATTTTGCAATGCCTTTGTTTTTCTACTCCCATTTTATGATGAAGGTGGTAACACAGAACACAAGGTCCAAATTGCTTACCCAGGGCCATTCGGTAAATTTAGCTAAAATCAAACAGCTATATTCCTCCTGAAGCCTCTAGGGAGAAGTGTGTCTCCTTGCCTTTTCCAGCTTCCAGAGGCTGCCTACATTCCTTGGCTTGTGGCCACATCAATGTGAGCTCACATCCCCTTTCACTCTGACTCTGACCCTCCTGACTCCCTCTTAAGGACCCTAATCTTGGGATGTGACCATCTTTAGGGGTCATTATTCTCCTGACCACAGAAGCTTTGCAGCCCCCAAAGGGCTGCTCACAGTTGGTGAGTGGCCCTTAGATTGCAGCCGCCCCAAGCCCCACTTAGCTGCAAAAAGGCTGAGGGGCTCAATATCTCCCAGTCCTTTATGTCCCTCCAGTGGGCGGCAGTATACCAGTTGGGAAACTTTACCATAAAATGTAAAATAAGGTAAAAGCAGATTTCTTGTCATAGGAACTGCCAGCACCTGCATGTATTTTCCTGACAACTTTCTCCTGCAGCCAAAAGTCTCCTTTGCTGCCTGGAGTGCTGAGGAATTAACACACACACACACACACACACACACGCACACACACACTGCTCCACCACTGACTAATGGGAGTTGGTGTGTCCCAGCTCCCTCTCCCCTCAAGTGAGTTAATTCTGAAGCGTTTGTTCTCTCTTTGCTCTCAGAGTCTCCCCAGCAGGATTTAGCTCTAGACAGTCACAGTGGCTGGATTGACAGCACACACTTTAGGGGTGTCTTTCCTTTCCTGCTTTCTGTTCCTAATCCCCTACTGGTGTTTCTTTGGAATCACCTCTTACCTCAGGGTCTGCTTCTGGGGGAACCTAAGTTAAGATGTGGGGATAAGCTTCGAAAGGGAAGGAGAGCAGAAAAACAATGTTCAGGGACTTCCCCAGCAGTCCAGCGGTTAAGACTCTGTGCTTCCACTGCAGGGGGCACAGGTTCTATCCCTGGTCAGGGAACTAAGATCCCTCAGACCACGTGGCATGGCCAAAAAGTTTAAAAAAAAAAAAAAAGAAGAATGTTCCGACACATTTGCAAAAGCTTTTCTTGTTGAACCCCTCTTGAAGTAAAAACTGGAGCAGGGAGGTCATAGGAACTTAGGAACTCATAGGTATATTTTAGGGGATTTCAGGGCATGAAGGTCTGTGTCTCATTTTCAGAGTGTACTCTGGAGAGATTCCAATCCCAAAGGCCCAGAGAAGGGAGTGACAATGGTGGTAGGGCAGATCGGTACAGAGAGACTCGACACACCTCATCCCACCACCCAGTTGCTTGATGCTTCAGAGCGCTCCAGGAGGGCACGTGAAACTTCCTGAGCCCTGAGTGGGGAGCAGAAGTGTTGGAGAGAGTTCAGAGGAAGATGGTGGTTCAGAGAGAGGGGCAGATAGACCTGAGAGCGGAAGTCACAGCATTATGTGCACTAGGGACCAAGGTAGGGTGCCAGTCTCCTGAGCAGGGGCCAGGAAGGACCCTCTTGCCCCTCCCCACCTCCTGCCTCTGCCTTCCTTAAACTCGAATGCCATTCGGAGTAAAAGGAAGCGGAAGAGGAAGAGAACCACAATCCCGACGTGACTGAGCAGTTACCCCCATAGAAAGTGATTTTTAAAGTGGAAGAGAGGTGACTGAGTCGGCAAAATTAAGTTTGTTCTTTTTGCTGTTAATCAAGAAAAATGGGGAGGGGGATTCTTATAAATCAGGAGCATAAAATATTGCACCTACCATTAGAGAGGTATTTCTCTAATACCGTTAGAAGATAATTCATTTCCCATTATTTGTTTTAACTGTGGTCCACCATTCATTCACGTGGCGCCATGAAAATAGCCCTAGGGAACAAAGGGTTAATTGGATAAAGTGGAGTACCATACACCTGTTAGCCCGAAACCAATGTATTTTCCAGTCTTCACACGTGTGCGTCCCCCTGAGCTGCTGTACTTTTATGGCTCTAAGGAAGCAGGAGGGTGAGTACCACCTTGGAAAAGAGAGGGACTCATGAAGAGCACATGTAAAACTAGCCCTACCTGGGAAGGGTCTGAAGAGAGAAGGGATGTGGAAGAGTAGGGTGTCACACAGTTGTGTTGTGTCTTGGCTTTCTCCTTTCCTTCACCTGCCAGTGAACCCACGCAGGTGAGGTGGAGCCCCAGAACTTATTAGGCAATAGGAAGGAATTATTGTTGATTTTGTTTGTTATAATAATAGCAGTGGGGTTAGGAAAAATAAGTAGGGTTTTTATCTGCTATAAATGTATCCTGAAGTGTTATAGGAAAAGAGCATGATATGTTGAATTTGCTTTAATAATACGTCAGCAAACATAAATATATAGGTAAATAAATACATTTAAAAGTGGGGGATTGAAGAAATAAGATTGTCACATGTATGAAAATTGTTGAAACTCAATGACAGGAATTCAGCTGTTCGTTATCCTGTTTTCCTTTGTGGATGTTCATTTCAGTTGTTAATCTGGAAGCAGACTCCAAATTGGCCTCATTCTTATAAAAATAGCATGAAAAATGCTTATATTTTTGAAGGTCTCATTAAGCACTTTAGTTCAGAAGGATTGGATAAAGTGATCTTGAATGCAGCTCTTTTACTCATAATCTTCTCAGACCTCTTTAAAAAATCAGGGAACCAGGACTTCCCTGGTAGCACAGTGGTAAAGAATGTGCCTGCCAATGCAGGGGTCACAGGTTCAGTCCCTGGTCCAGGAAGATCCCACATGCCGCAGAGCAACTAAGCCCCTGCAGCACAACTACTGAGCATGCGCTCTAGAGCCCGCAAGCCACAACTAGTGAGCCCGTGAGCCACAATTACTGAAGCCTGCACACCTAGAGCCCGTGCTCCACAAGAGAAGCCACCGCAATGAGAAGCCCGCGCACTGCAACAGAGTAGCCCCCGCTCTCCACTACTAGAGAAAGCCCACACTCAGCAATGAAGACCCAACGCAGCTAATAAATTTATTTATTTATTTATTTAAAAAAAAAATCAAGAAACAGTCCAGGGGTTCTGAAGAAACAGGGAGAAAAAGCCTTTCGGTTTGAGTCCTAGGAGTCCTTCTCTCCTGTCATTTTTCTCCAGGCACTGCTCAGAAGTCAGAGCCCAGAGTCCGATCCTTATTGTTCCAGACATCTGTGAGTCATTGCTCCAAAACCCAGAACGAGTGGATCAAGGGAGATGAAGAGAAGAGGTAGGAGATTATCAATTAATGCTATATGAGCAAAATGGGAAAACAGGGGCATCCTTTTCAGTGGATTTAAAGACTTGCTTTTCTTCTATACATGGTCTGTGAAGCTTTTTGTTACTCAGATCTTTTCAAAGTATCAAAGAGATACAGGTCTTGGAGATGGGGCCTCTCCTGGCCTGGGGAAATCTATGAGGCTAAAATTGCCCCCACTTTAATCTCTGGGAGCCATTCAAGAGATTGTGCCTTCCAAGCCAACCCACTGCAGGCTCACTTCTAAAATAGCTGCTTCCCCCTCCTATCATTTGTATGGCAAAGGCAAGGTAAACTGGACATGCATGCAATGTACTTTTCTCCAAAAGGTCTTTTCCCAGCCTGGGACCCTTTTAATCAAGCCTGTATGGTTGATAGAGAAAAAAAATTTTTCCCCTCTTAGAAGTCTGCCCTTCGATTAGATGTTATAAAAAATACTTAGATAGGAAGTATTTCTCTTTGAGCAATGAATATTCTCTTTAAAGAACAAAAGTAAGGTACAGTATTTTTTTTTAGGTACAGTATTTTTAATAAAAAGGAAAGCATCTTCTTGGATGTCAAAAATAGGAGTAAATGGGGCTGCAGTTATATTGCATTTCTTACCAAGGTTTGTTCTGACACTTCTGTCACAGCAATGAATCCCAAAACTCTCAAGACTGCCTGAATGTTGTGAAATATTAAAGGCATTTGAGTTCCCAACCTAACAGCAGGATTGTCTTAACCTCCAGGGAGAATAAAGGCCAACGATGGTATGAGTCTATACATATAATAGCCATTCCTTCAACTGAAAGAAGAGGTATTACAGGTGCCCATGGTCTCTGGGGGGTGAGGAGATGGCCCAGCCTCTGAGATGCTCTTGGATACTTTGCAAAGATCTTTGTAATGAAAGACTTCCCAGACTGTATGGGCCAAGAAAATCCTTGATGTGTTTAATCACAAGTTGTGAAATTTGAAAGGAAAGTGAATTTCAAATAAAAACATTTCAGATCCTTTGCAAAAGTCTCACTCTTTATGTCTCTTGTTTTCTATTTATAGTCTCTTAAGTATTCTCCAAGGGGAGTTTGTTAAAAGAACTACATTTGATCAGAACAAAGGTGAACAGGAGAAGTACTAGAAGGTCTAGATGTAAATGACCTCAATTCATCTTTGAGTAGCTCCAGGACAGTCACTCTTTTTGTTTGTGGTAAAAAATACATAACATAAAACTTACCATCTTAACCATTTTTAAGTGTATAGTTCAGTAGTTTTAAGTATATTTATATTGTTGTGAAACAGTTCTCCAAAACTTTTCCATCTTGCAAAACTGAAACTCTTTACCCATAAAGAACTCCCCTTTTCCTCCCTCTCCTGCCCTTGGTAACCACCATTTTACTTTTTTTTTTTTTTTTTAATTATAGTTGATGTACAAAATTATATGTTACAGGTGTACAATAGAGTGATTCACAGTTTTTAAAGGTATATTTCATTTATAGTTATAAAACATTGGCTATATTCCCTGTGTTGTGTAATATATCCTTCTAGCTTATTTTATACATAGTAGTTTTTACCTCTTAATCCTCTACTCCTATGTTGCTCCTCCCCTCTGTCATCTTCCCACTGGTAACCACTAGTTTGTCCTCTGTATCTGTAAGTCTGTTTCTTTTTTAGTATTCATTAGTTGTATTTTTTAGATTCCACATATTTTGTGGTATTATACAGTATTTGTCTTTCTCGGTCTGACTTATTTCACTTAGAATAATACCCTCCAAGTCCATCCATGTTGTTGAAAATGGCAAAATTTTATTCTTTTATGGCTGAGTAGTAGTCCATTGTGTATATATACCATATTTTCTTTATCCATTCATCTGTTGGTGGGTACTGAGGTTATTTCCATATCTTGACAATTGTAAACAATGCCGCTATGGACATTGGAGTGCATGTATCTTTTTGAATTAGTGGGGGTTTTGGGGGCGATACATACTTAGGAGTGGAAAACTGAGTCATATGGTAGTTCTATTTTTAGTTTTCTGAGAAACTTTCTTACTGTTTTCCACAATAACTGTACCAATTTACATTCCCACCAACAGTGTACAAGTGTCCCCTTTTCTCCACATCCTCGCCAACATTTGTTATTTGTCTTCTTTTTGATGATAGCCATTCTGACAGGTGTGAGGTGATTTGTCTTTGTGGTTTTGATTTGCATTTCCTTGATGATTAGCGATGTTGAGCATCTTTTCATGTGCCTGTTGACATCTGTGTGTCCTCTTTGGAAAAATGTCTATTCATTTTTAAATTAGGTTGTTTTTTTGATATTGAGTTGTATGAGCTGTTTATATATTTTAGATATTAAGCCCTTGTTGGTTATATCATTTGCAAATATTTTCTCCCAGTCAGTAGATTGACTTTTCATTTCATCAGTTGTTTCCTTTGCTGTGCAAAAGCTTTTAAGTTTAATTAGGTCCCATTTGTTTATTTTTGCATTTATTTCCTTTGCTTTAGGAGACAGATCCAAAAGAATACTGCTATGATTTATGTCAAAGAGTGTTCTGCCTGTGTTTTCTTCTAGGAGTTTTATGGTTTCCAGTCTTTCATTTAGGTCTTTAATCCATTTTGAGTTTATTTTTGTATATGGTGTTAGAGAATGTTCTAATTTCATTCTTTTACATATAGCTGTCTTTTTTTTTTCCAACATCACTTACTAGAGACTGTCTTTTCTCCATTGTATATTCTTGCCTCCCTTGCCATATATTGATTGATCATAAGTGCATGGGTTTATTTCTGGGCTTTCTCTTTAGTTCCATTGATCTATGTGTCTATTTTTGTGCCAGTACCATACTGCTTTGCTGACTGTAGCTTTGTAGTATAGTCTGAAGTCAGGGTGCATGATTCCTCCAGCTCTGTTCTTCTTTCTTAAGGTTGTTTTGGCTATTCAGGGTCTTTTGTGTTTCCATACAAAAGTTATGATTATTTGTTCTAGTTCTATGAAAAATACCATTGGTATTTTGATAGGGATTGCATTAAATCTGCAGATTGCCTTGGGTAATATGGTTATTTTAACAATATTAATTTTTCCAATCCAAGAACATGGTATATCTTTCCATCTGTTTGTGTCATCTTCACTTTCTTTCATCAGCATCTGATGGCTTTTCAAATACAGGTTTTTACCTCATTAGGTAGGTTTATTCCTAGGTATCTTATTATTTTTGATTTGATAGTAAATGGGATTGTTTCCTTAATTTTTCTCTTAATAGTTCATTGTTAGTGTATAGAAATGCAACCAATTTCTGTACATTAATTTTGTATCTTACAACTTTACTGAATTCATTGATGAGCTCTAGTAGTTTTCTGGTGGTATCTTTTTTTTTTAAATAAATTTATTTATTTATTTATTTATTTAATTGGCTGTGTTGGGTCTTCATTGCTGCACATGGCTTTCTCTAGTTGCAGCAAGCGGGGGCTACTCTTCATTGTGGTGCACAGGCTTCTCATTGCGGTGGTCTTTCTTGTTGCAGAGCACAGGCTCTAGGCTCATGGGCTTCAGTAGTTGCAGCACATGGACTCAATAGTTGTGGCTCACGGGCTTTGTTGCTCTGTGGCATGTGGTATCTTCCTGGGGCAGGGCTTGAACCTGTATCCCCTGCATTGGCAGGCAGATTCTTACCCACTGCGCTACCTAGGAAGTCCCTTCTGGTGGTATCTTTAGGATTTTCTGTGTGCAGTAAGTATCATGTCATCTGAAAACAGTGACAGTTTTACTATTTCCTTTCCAATTTGGGTTCCTTTTCTTTCTTTTTCTTCTCTGATGGCTATGGCTAGGACTTCCAATAGTATGTTGAATAAAAGTGGTGAGAGTGGGCATCATTGTCTTGTTCCTGATCTTAGAGGATACGCTTTCAGCTTGTCACCATTGAGTATGATGTTAGCTGTGGATTTGTCATATATGGCCTTTATTATGTTGAGGTGTGTTCTCTCTATGCCTACTTTCTGGAGAGTTTTAATCATAAATGGATATTGAATTTTGTCTAAAGCTTTTTCTGCATCTATTGAGATGATCATATGGTTTTTATTCTTCAGTTTGTTAATGTCGTGTATCACACTGATTGATTTGCAGATATTGAAAAATCCTTGCATGCCTGGGATAAATCGCACTTGATGGTGATATAAGATCCTTTTAATGTATTGTTGGATTTGGTTTGCTAGTATTTGTTGAGGATTTTGCATCTATATTCATCTGTGATATTGGCCTGTAATTTTCTTTTTTTGTGATATCTTTGTCTGATTTGGGTATCAGGGTGATGCTGGCATCACCCTGGAATGAATAGAATGAGTTTGGATGCATTCCTTCCTCTCTAATTTTTTGGAATAATTTGAGAAGGATAGGTTTGAACTCTTCTCTAAATGTTTGGTAGAATTCATCTGTGAAACCATCTGACTTTTGTTTTGTTGGGAGGGGAGTTTTCAAGTTACTGATTCAGTTTCATTACTGGTACAGTTTGTTTGTTCATATTTTCTATTTCTTCCTAGTCCAGTTTTAGGAGATTATATATTTCTAAGAACTTTTCCACTTCTTCTAGGTTGTCCATATTATTGGCATATAGTTGTTCATAGTAGTTTCTTATGATCTTTTGTATTTCTGTGGTGTCAGCTGTAACTTCTTTTTCATTTCTGATTTTATGTATGTTCACCCTCTCCTCATTTTCCTTGATGTCTGGCTAAAGTTTTATCAATTTTATTGATATGTTTATGGTCTTATGTTTAGGGCTTTAATCCATTTTGATTTAATTTTGTATATGGTGCAAGGTAAGGATCCAACTTTATTCTTTTGTATGTGCATATCCCGTTTTCCCAACACCATTTGTTGAAGAGACTGTCCTTTCCCCACTGGGTGGTCTTGGCACCTTTGTGAAAGCTCATTTGGCTGTACACAAGAGGATTTATTTCTGGGCTCTTTATTCTATTCCATTGGTCTAGTTATCTGTCTTTATGCCAATACTACACTGCTTTTATTACTGTAGCTTTGTAATATATTTTGAAATCAAGACATGTGGGACCTCCAACTTTGTTCTTGTTATTCAAAATTGTTTTGGTTATTCAGGGTGCTTTTAGATTCCATGTGAATATTAAAGTGAATTTTCTTATTTATTCAAAAATGCCATTGGGACTTTGATAGGGATTACATTGACAGTCACTGTTCTTTAATAAGTGTAGTGGAAAATCTCAAAAAAGTAGTGAAAGCTACTGAGGCAGCAAACAGAAGCTTGATAACTAGAAGTTTATATAATTGTTCTCAATCTCTTCTTAAAATAAAACTACCACAGTGGAAAATTATGCAAGTAAATATATTTGTCTTAGTTTGTCTTTTTCTCAGATCTAAACAGATAAACTGTCCAAGTAGAAAGAAACGAATCAGCTGATTCCTTTGAGCATCAAGGTCTTAAGAATAATGATTATCATAGTATCATATAATTTGCTTAATTTTTATGTTGTATAAAGCATTTACTTTCCATTATATCCCTTTATTTTCATCCAAAACAGCATTTCCCAATGTTATAGATCATTTTCCTCATTAAAAAAAAAAAGGTGGTCAAGTAATTTGGGAAGCATTGCAAACTACATTCTTCTATACTCTGCACTGAGAGATTCATTATTAAAAGCTCCAAGAAATTCTGATGCAAATAGTAAAGAAATCAGTTCAGTGTTGTGTAGATGAGTGTTCACCAAACTTTTATGGTTCCAATTTTCTTCTTAGTAAACCTATTAATATCCCATGAATCTAAGGTATGACTAAAGACACTTGGAGCAGAGAATTTAAATGGACAGTTTTTAAATGCTGTTTTGTAAATACTGAGATTGTTCACAGTGGTGCAGGAAATAGGATGCATAGGGCAAGGTTACGTATCTGTCATCATAGGAATGATTTCTCCCTAATGTCTATAAGGAGCTAAAACTGGGAGTGATATTCGGCATGCACAGAGACCTGGGTGTGTTTGTAATAACTTCCATACGCTATTTGCATCATCTACATGAATCCACATACCATCCTATTTGCAGCAATGCCCTTGCTGAAAAAGAAGAAATGGATTCTGAGGTTATATTGAGCCAAGCCAGACTGGCTTTATTAGACAAGATCTGCTTAATCACCTCTTGCCATGACGATGATTTTGTAGTATTTCCTATAGAGGGAAATAAGAGAAAAATCACCCTTCCTCTAGCATGGTTAATCGTAATTGGTTGTTTATATGTTTTTCTCCCTGTTCATGATACATCCTTCTTCCTAATTTCTTTAAAAGAATAGCTTCTTCCAAAACACTGCAAGAGTTCAAAAATCTTAAAATGATGTATTATTTATCTATCGGGTCACACAGATTCCTTCAGAGCCATTATTGACTCATTCCTACAGAGTCATTAAATCCATCAACAGCACATTCACTAACTTAATAATGAGCAGATTTGGTTTTCAGGAGACTGAAGCAGCTTAAAGGACAAATCCATTAGGTTTTATCACACCCACTACCAGCATGCAGGGGCAAGGCACTCACTTCAACCCAGGAGCAAGTCGATGAGCCTGAAGCTCATACAGTTTTGGAAGCCCTTTTTAAGAAAAATAATTCAAATTATTAGATAAGAAATCAAATATTCGTTTAGAATTATAACATAAACCAACACCATAACAGCAAAACATTTAAAGCTGACAGATTCTGGAAAGATCTCAAAATTTAGAAAATAACATTTGATAATTAGCTAACTGATACACTGAATGAAACTGTTGTCTGCATGTGTTTGGTGACCTCTTCTTGGAGCAATGATATTGTTGTACTTTCTACCGAGAGAACAGGAGGAATCAGACTCCCCTCTAGCATGGTGGATTGAATGGTGTTTTTTTATAATTATAGTGTAGAAAGCTCTTTTGGCTTCACTGCTTATTACTGGTATTGGCATGTATGTTTTTAGGATTGTTGTCAATTTTAGGAAAACTTCACTCAAGTGTCTTTCATATATGAGCCGTAAGATTTCAAGGCATTTCAGAGGTTTCAAGACTAATCTCAAGTACTGTTTGAATTGGCAGTACTCACTGACCAGCTTGTCTTTGGTGTCCTCGATGTTGTGACATATTTTGAGGGTCATATCAGGCCCTGCACTTTCATTTTATCACTTTATCAATACAAGGTGGAGTACATTGGTATAGTGGGTGGTAGGACCATTCCTAAAATTTGTTCTTTCACTGGGGCAGCTAGCAGTAACTAAACTATACATGGAAGAGGCTGTGGACCACGTAAATATTACACTAAACCAAAACTATATGCAACATCATCAGCTTCCTTAGTCAGGGTCCAAAAATACCCATGGCTCCTCCCATGCCACCCAACACAAGGGGGAATGTGACTGAGGAGAGAAGTCGAAGTGGAAAGAGACAGTGGTCTCAACCATTTGTGGTTAAAATATTATACTCCTTAAATTTTACAAGCACATATGGCCATGGAAGCATTTACCAGTTCAAGTGCAGAGCCCTGAAACTGAAGCTTTGTTAGTTTCATGGTAAATCTACCTCTCAATTTTCTTCCCTTCAAATTTTCTTCCACCAGAGCTGCTATTGTTTCTTTAGGAAGGATGTGTGTTTGCTTCTTGAACTTAAGGACCAGATCTGTAAAAAATATAATGCAAACAAACAGGAGACATGTATATGACTATTTTCCAGTTGACTAATTTATTGCTTTTAATAGAACAATTACTTGGCATTATGTGCATCAGTGACTTTTAAATCTGGCACTAGACTGAAACTGTCTGCATAGCTTTAAAAAAAATACACTTTCCTTGGCCACAAACCCAGAAATTCTGATTCTATAGACCTAGGATGAGGCCTAGGAATCTCCAATTTTTAAATCTCCCAGTTTATTCTGATGTGTTGCCAGGTTTGAGAACCACTGATGTAGACAAAATATTTGGATGAATGCCTATGAACAAATAAAGGGTAAACTTACAAAGAGGCTTTTGATTTGGTGTAAGCAAGAGTGGTGAGTTCCCCGTCAAATCAACTGGACCAGCACTTAGTAAGGAGGTTATGAGAGGATTTGTATTAGCCCAGGCTTTTTGGGGGACAAATGGAAAAATCTATTTCATGTAAGTTTAGACATAGAAAGGAACTTATCAGCTCCTGTGGCTGAAATGCCCATTTTAGGCGTGGCTGAATTGAGGTTTAAAATAGCCTTACACAGAGCACTTTCCATGGAGAGAAAGCACCCTTTCAATAACATCTGAAGTCTTGGAGAAGAGTTTTATTGCCATGGTTGGGTCAAGTGTCCATTCCTGACACAATCGCTGTATCCAGATTGGCTGATTGGCCAGACCTGGGCCACAGGACCTCCTCAGTGACCCAGGGGTTGGGTTGGCCTCAACCTATGTGGCCCAAGCAAAGGGGTGGTTGTTCCCCTAAGGAAAATCAGGGTTGCAGGCAGAAACAACTGATGAATGGGTGATGGGCTCAAAGACCTCTGAAACCACTTCCAACTGGGGGCAGACTTGCTTTGTCTTTGCTGAATTCTCTGACCTGCCCAGCCTCTGGTGTCTGTGTGTCTGATGCCCTGCTCCTGACAACTAGAGCAGGGGGCTGTGGAACCTGTCTGGTGATCTACTCTTTGGGTGAGGTTCCTACAGGCAGTGAACAAAGCCAGGTCGTGAATGAGATGAGGGCCAGTAGGGAGGTAGAGTCAAGATCCAAAGCCAAGAAAGGCGGAGTCAGCTGAAGTTGAAAAGAGGACGTTTCCAAGCGCTTGGAGCTGTGGATCCTAAAATAATTTTTGAGCAGAAGCAAGAATGGCTTGAAGTAACCTACAAAGCCATTTCCCATAGCCACTGGCTCAGCTTATTAGACATGTTTCTCCAAAGTGAGATAGGTGCTTTTTGCATTTAACTATCACAGGTCAGTGGTGAGGTGGATTCAGAGGTGTGTGCCCTCAGGGAAGGTTCACTGCTTACCTGTGGGGAGTGTGGTCAGCATATAGCTTCCAGCTGATGGCTCCTTGATGGTCTGCCTGGGTTGCAAACAGCAGCTGGGTCTGAGACCATTCCCGTCCTGGGGCCACCTGCATATAGAGGTGGGGTATAAAGGACCAGCCATTTCAGTCCAATGGGGGACAATTTTACTAGGCAAAATTTGCTCTACACCTCACCACTGGTCCAGCGGCTTTATCAGGCATTACAGTTCAGTTTCTCCCTCTGCCAGTTCTTACCACATGCTTTCACAGGTATTGATATCTATAAACACCTTGCACCCCAAACTTTGTTTCAGCATCTGCTTCGGGAAAATTCAACCTGTGATAAGTATCATTAGGTTACATTATAATTGGCCTATTAAAAGTAGAAGGAAACAGTAAACATGCAAACTATTTTTTAAATATTAAAAAAGACACAGCCTTTCTGGATTCCTTTTCTTTTCCTTAAAAAAATAAATTAAGGGGACTTCCATGGTGGTGCAGTGGTTAAGAATCCACCTGCCAACGCAGGGGACACAGGTTTGATCCCTGGTCCGGGAAGACACTACATGCTGTGGAGCAACTAAGCCTGTGCGCCACAACTACAGAGCCTGTGCTCCAGAACCATGAGCCACAACTACTGAGCCCATGTGCCACAACTACTGAAGCCGATGGGCCCGAGAGCCTGTGCTCCTCAACGAGAGAAGCCACCCTAATGAGAAGCCTGTGCACCACAGTGAAGAGTGAAGAGTAGCCCCCGCTCACACAACCAGAGAAAGCCCTCGCACAGCAATGAAGGCCCAACACAGCAAATAAACAAACAAACAAACAAACAAATAGATAAAGGATATCACAATTAAAAACCTAAACTGTTTATATGCACAGTAATAAAATATAACAGAGCAGTTGATTCTGAGTTGGTGGTTCTTATAAGCAGACTTCCCCGTCAGTTCTTTTTATTAGCTTCTCTTAAGAATCAAAGTAGAACATTTTCTTTGATTTTACCAAAATGTAAGGACCAACGAAAAGAAGTTGTGCAGAGAAAAATATCTAGTTTAGTCAAATATTTGAGTAGTATGGACTCATTGTCTTCTTCATATGTTTTCAACTAACATTTTTAAAATTAAAATAAGATTAATCTCAAAACCGAAACTTTTTAAAACGCAGTATAATTTTCATTATAAAGGTTTATTAGTGTCTCAAAACACATCTGCATGATGATTTTGAGCTTCAGTTTCATTTCATTACAGCTGTGAAGGGCAGCCAGTTACAAGACCTGTAGTTTTTAGAATCTCTGTTAAATTACTTTCTGTAAATGGGGTAAAATATCATAATTCAGACTTTTAAATTTTTGATCTTTTTTTAAAATCCAAGCAATAAAGCACACAGTTAAAATTTCAAACAGTTCAGAAAAACTTATAACGTTGAAGGGCCCAGTGCCCACATCATCACTTCTTATTTCCAGCCTGTCTCTCCAGAAGCAGCCATGGTTAATCATTTATGTTGTAAGTTCTGTTAGTGGTTACCTAATGCATCTCTAAATTATGTACTTACATTACCACTTCTTGATCTGTCAACTTGGGAGATTAAATATTGATTTTCTGCTATCATGGGTGAGGATATAAGTCCCCCATTGTCCCAGTTTGTATTTCCACATGCCTATTTTTAGTTTCTTTAGTGACTGTAAATAGTATACTTCAAAACTATTTCTTATTCCACTGGCTTTCAGAAGTTCCTCTTGATTGCTAACCCTTTACATTAAGGATGTTAACATCCCTGACCTTTCTTCTACCTCTCTTCCCTCCCTTATTTCCTGACCTCTGTTAGTTGTTTTTCAACCTTTATATTGTCAGTGTTGATAAATTTACAATCTGTTTTGTAATCATAATTAAGCCTCCTGTACTTTGCCTATAGGTTGATTCTATGTTAAAGTTAAAAAAAACAAAACAGTGTTTACTCTTTTATGAGTCATGACTCTTGTTTATCGTGGAGCCATATATTGAGCAATAAGCACACCTCTCTCTGTGGTTCCGCTGTCATGAACCTTGAATCTCTCAAAAGGAAATGCTCTAGGCATCAAGTCAAATGGCTTCTCTTTTCTTATAGCCTGTCAGTTATTCAAAAGCACGCTCTCATTTAACTGCTGCATATTTGAATTACAATTTTAATTGATTTTTTCCTAGTTTCTGATTGCTTTTTCTACTGATAGGCTGCTAGTGAATGAAAAATAATATGCCTCATTCACTGTATTTTGAATATCATTTATTCTGCTGATTGGAGCTTTTCTTCTCCACTTGGATTTTTTCCTTCTCCTTCTCTTCCTTCTACTTATTGGAGAGTGTCTCCTTGGAGTCCTGGGATTTCACATTCTAATTTGGACTGAATTTTTTCATAATAGCTACTCAACAGTCATTTTGAAATTTGCTTTCATTAGATTCCTTTTTAGTGATGGTTTCTTGCATCCTGTATCATCCTCTTTCTTGGTGTTCATCTTCAAGAAATTTCTTCAGAAATAGATAGTACAAAGTAAACTCTGTGTGTTCTTGCATGTTAAAAAAAAAAAGGAAAATGACCACTTCCTATTCAAAGTTGATAGCGTTTGCATGGTACTCTTCATTCAAAGTTATTTTTCCTCAGAAATCTGCTGCTGAGAAAGCTAATGCAGTAGGCTTTCATTTCCTGTGGGTGAGCTGATGTTTCTCTGTGGAAGGTTTAGAATATTCTTAAATTCTTTGCACTCTGAGATCTGACAGTGACATATCTGAGTCTGGGTCTTTAAATTATTTTACTAAGAAATATTTAAGATATATGATGGGGCATAAAGAATAGTACAATGGAAATAAAACACTGGACACGTCTGCTTTGTTTCATTTGGTTTCCTTGGTTCCTTAAGTCCCTGTATTAGAATTTTTATTAGTTGAATGGATTGACCCTCTGTATCTTTTTTTTCCCCCCTACTATTGTCTACTTCTTTGGGATTTTGTTTTTATTATTGTTATTCTTTTCTCGGGGAAATTCCTTGATTTTTATCTTCCAGCTATTCCATTGATTTTATTATTTTTACTACCAGATTTTCTTATTTCGAGGAGCTCGTTCTTGTTTTGTTTTTCTTCTAATTGAGATACAACCGACATATAATATGGCATGATTTTAAGGCATACAACATAAGGATTTGATAATTATGATATTATAATGATAATGATTTGATTATAAAATGATCACCACAGTAGGTTTAGTTAACATCTATCACTAATCACTGCAAAGTTAGAATTTTTTTCTTATGATGAGAACATATACGACTCAATCTCTTAGCAATTTTCAAGTATGCAAAAAGTATTGTTAACTACAGTCACCATGCTGTACATTATACCTTCATGACATTTATTTTATAATCGCAAGTTTAGTTCTTGTTTTCTGAGGGCAGCTTTATGTATATACTTTTTATATGAGTGCTATGTGCTATAGACTCTCTGAAGATACTAACAGCTTTTTTTTTGGAAGGTCTCTTATGGATTACCTGAATTATTTCTATTTTCTCCAAGATCAACCTTCCAGTCTAACAGAAATGCTGAATGGGAGATGTGTGTATGTATTTAAAACTTGTAGACTGGAGGGATGTAGTCTAGGAGGTGGCTTTTCCCTGGAGACCAACCAAATGACAAAATGTGGAAAACCTCTGTTGTCATCCTGGTTCTCAGCTGATAGTTCACCAGATTTCTTTAGAGGAGAACCCTTGGGTTTTTCCCCTGGGCATCAATGCCAAATGGCATGTCTACTGTAAGTGGGAATGAGAGAGGTGGGTGAGGAGTACCTTGTACTCAACTTTCAGTTTATCTCTATATTTTCAGCTCCTCCCAGCCCTCTATCCTATCTGTCTATCACACCTGCCCCCAGGATCTTTGTTGCAAAGATAAGTTCCTTTCTCCAGTGCAGCCACCTCCTAGAATACTTTAGACTGCAGCCTCCTCAGCCATTTAAAAAAATATATCAACTTCTATCTGCTGCTGTCTTCCAGAAATTTTTTTTATCTCTCACCTATGAAGGGCACTCTCTGTATAGTTTTACTTTTATTCCTTTTCAAATTTCTGTGCTGTTATTTAATGAGATTTCTAGAGAGGAGGGAGTAAAATATGTGCGCTTAAAAGGAAGCTATAAACAAAATGAAAAGATAACCTATGGACTGTGAGAAAATATTTGCAAACGATGTGACCGACCAGGGGTTAATTTCTAAAATATACAAATAGCCTATATAACTCAATATCGAAAAGCAATCCAATCAAAGATGGGCAGAAGACCCAAATAGACATTTTTCCAAAGAAGACATACAAATGGCCAACAAGCACATGAAAAGATGCTCAACATTGCTAATAATTAGAGAAATTCAAATCAAAACTACAATGACGTATCACTTCACACTGGTCAGAATGGCCATCATTAAAAAGTCTATAAATGGACTTCCTAGGTGGCACAGTGGTTAAGAATCTGCCTGCCAATGCAGGGGACATGGGTTCGAGCCCTGCTCCAGGAAGATCCCACATGCCGCAGAGCAACTACAACTACTGAGCCTGCGTTCTAGAGCCAGTGAGCCACAACTGTTGAGCTCATGTGCCACAACTACTGAAGCCTGTGCGCCTAGAGCCCATGCTCTGCAACAAGAGAAGCCACCGCAATGAGAAGCCCACACAACACATCGAAGAGTAGTCCTCACTCGCCGCAACTAGAGAAAGCCTGTGTGCAGCAACGGAGACCTAATGCAGCCAGTAAATAAGTAAGTAAATAAATAAATAAATAAATTTATTTAAAAAAAAGTCTACAAATAATAAATGCTGGAGAGGCTGTGGATAAAAGTGAACCTCCTACCATGTTGGTGGGGATGTAAATTGGTGCAGTCTCTATGGAGAACAGTATGGAAGTTCCTTAAAAAACTAAAAATGGAGTTGCCATATGATTCAGCAATCCCACTCCTGGGCATATATCTGGAGAAAACTCTGATTTGCACCCTGATGTTCATAGAAGCACTGTTTACAACAGCCAAGACATGGAAGCAACCTAAGTGTCCATCAACAGATGAATGGATAAAGAAGATATTTATGTATAAAACAGAGTATTACTCAGCCACAAAAAAGAATGAAATACTGGCATTTGCAGCAACATGGATGGACCTAGAGATTATCATACTAAGTGGAGTAAGTCAGAGAAAGACAAATATCATATAATATCACTTATATGTGGCATCTAAAAATAATACAGATGAACTTATTTACAAAACAGAAACATACTCATAAATATAGAATACAAATGTGTGGTTACCAAAAAGGGATAGGGAGGGTTAAATTAGGAGTTTGCAATTAACAGATACATACCACTATATATAAAATAGATAAACAACAAAGTTTTACTGTATAGTACAGAGAACTATATTCAATATCTCATAATAACCTATAATGGAAAATAATATAATATACATATATATATATATAACTGAATCGCCTTGCTGTACACCTGAAACTAACACAGTTTTGTGAATCAACTATACTTCAGTTAAAATAATGTGTGCTTAGCATGTGGATGCTACTTTGAATCCAAAAGAGTACGGATTTTCCATCCTGCCCTTGATTTGAAAACATATACACCTCCATTGTAGAAAAACTAGAAAGTTTATGAAACGTTTTTCCCAAAGGACCATACAAGGATAAACTTCCATATCGTTGAAATATAAAACAACAAAGATACCAAACCCAGTCGGATCTGGATGCCCACAGAGGAGAGGATTGTTCTCATTTATTGAATGCCTTTTTGGGCCTGGTAATTGACAGAACTTGCCTCGCTGAATACCATTTTACAGATGAAGAAACAGTGGCTCCGTCAAGAGATTTACATAAGGTCACAGCTAGTAAATGGCAATTCCATTTCAAAACCTTGTTCCATCGGATTCCTGCACCAGGCATCTTTACCACGAGGGACCAAAAGCCGGTACAAAGTATGAATGATGCCAACAGAGGCAATTTCTGAGTATAAAATAAAGACTTAAATATCTAGTTCAATGGATTGTAGCCATGGCCCATGTGTACAGCAGAGGTGATCAGGAAGTTATTTGTAAGAAGGGACTTGAGAGTTCTTTCCCCTAAGACTGAACATTTTAAAGGATCTGGTTTAATTGACTCAAATCTCCTGTGGCTAAATGGCTGTTGTCTTCTATTTTTGTTCTATTCTTGAAAGGCTCTGCTGAACTCTGCCCTCAGCAGATGTATTATAATCATATTGGCATTTTGGTTTCAGAGAAAAGAAATCATTAATTAAAATGTACATTATTGAACACCCATAGCACATGTAGGATTCTACTACGGGAACATCAGTAAATAGGCAATTTACTAATCAATTAGTGTTACAAATCCAAGGCGTACTGACAAATAGTATTAGTCATGTGATTTAAAAAAAAAGATGGAACTGATTCACTTATACTAGTCTCCTGTTTCCTTTCCTCAATTTGAAGTTTTAAAAGACTGACATATTCTGTGGGTTAATTAAATCAAATATTTATTACTATTTTTAAATCCTATTTCATGACAATGAATCTTATATATACAGATGGAAAAAAATGAGAACTGTGGCTTTCCAGATGGAAGCTTTTCAGAACAGATGTCATCTTCTAAATGTGTGCTCTGGAGGAAGAAAATTAATCAAAATAAGGGATAACAAGGTAGTTCTTAATGGTTATGACTGATTTCTAATTTACAAGATATCTGATGTATGTAGGGGAGTCAGAGCACATTTAGGCAGAAGCAGAGAGCCTCTGCTTCTTATAGTACAATTTGCAAGGGAGTGACGAACGAGAGATACATCTCGTCTAGTTATTTTAATTATTGTTTTAATTACTTGCTGGAACTGAAATTGCTGTCTTGAAACCTCAATATAAGCACAACAGTAAGGAGATACAGAGACTACCAAGAGCTCAGAATAAGTCTTACAGAAACAGTTTTGTCTCTTCTGCAGATTGATAGAAACACATAACCCAGGAAAAATTTTATCAGCTAATATTTCTTTCCTCAATGTATCCTTTTCCATTAAGCTAATAAATCTTTAAGAAGTGTTCTCTTTTCGAAGCGAGAGAGTAGCACAGACATATATATACTACCAACTGTAAAATAGTCAGTGGGAAGTTGTTGTATAACAAAGGGAGTCCAACTCGAGGATGGAAGATGCCTTAGAGGACTGGGGCGGGGAAGGTGGGGGGGACTCGAAGGGGGGGGAGTCAAGGAAGGGAGGGAATACGGGGATATGTGTATAAAAACAGATGATTGAACCTGGTGTACCCCCAGAAAATAAAAAATTAAAAAAAAAAAAAAAAGAAGTGTTCTCTTTTTGCATTTCATAGATTGAGAATAGGTATCTTGCCTGTACTATTCAAAGAAAGAAAGGAAAATACCTGGCAAAATAAAAAAATTTTCGTTGCAGTTGTTTAGAATGGAAAGACGTGAATGATGAATCAGATAAATTCTACCTATGTTCTGCCAGATATTTTTTAAAGAAAAGCCAGTAACAATTTTGCAAAAATTTCTGCCCTGCATTCAAATATTAAGGCCACATTTGCCTTTTGACTTCTCTCTGAATAGCTTTACAAACTCGAGGTATTCTTAAATATAAGCAAGGTCAGTCAAATAACCTGTAAGCCTGGGGAAGGTATTAAAGCCAGATCCACACCAGATAATACAGGCCAACGAACTCGTCTTTATGAGAGAGAAGAAAACCTCAGTGATGTAAGATACCACAATGATATGAGATGCTGTACCTGAACTATGATCCTTGGAATTAAGATCCTGGCAGAGCAGAAAAAATAGAACACAAAGAGAACTAAACTCTGGTTTAATAGAACCTGCCAGTTGCCTCTGTGCCGAAGTTAGAAATGAACTTGGGATCATAAGAGATGATGTAATGCAGTTTCAGGCTGATGTTCATACCCAAAGGGAAATAGAGAATTGAGGCTATTATGTAGCTAATGAAGACATATCTTTCTTTATTGGAGATTTAGAAGACTAGAAAGACAACTCCTTAGCCTGGGGTGGGTAGAAGTGCTGTATAGAGACAAGAGGATGCACTGAAGGACAACTATTACGATCTTATGTAAAAGGCCAAGGGAGTCATATTTCATAGTAAAACAGAAGTGGATATGCGGTGATGTAGTAATTCATTCACGATAATAGCAGAGAAATATACTCCAGAACATCAAAATATGAAATAATCACAAATAGTCCACATTAAAATTTATATATTGAACTTTGCTTCTTAAATTATGTGAATTTATGTGTATTTTAAAGTAATGGTTACGAATTTTTAAATTATATGGCAATTAGAATTGGGATTTAGAAATGCTGTTTTTAAGCTTTGAAAGTCAGGAACAATTCCACAGGTTACTCTCACAATAAATAAAGGAGATTATAACTTCGATTCTGTCCTACTAACACTGTAACTGATAAGAGTATTGGGACAGATTTGGACATCTTACGAAATCCTTGTCGAGTTCTGAATTAATTGCCAGTGTTCTAAAAAAAACTAAGGTACTTATAAGAAACTTTAAAGATTACAAATATCATCTCATTTTGCCAGCTCTACTGTACTTCCAAGTTAACTACTAACTAGTCACAATGTTTAACTGCTAAACTTTACCAAAACGTTTGTATTAATATCAACTAGATTTACATAACACAGGGCTTAAAAGTCTCATTTCACTGAGAGTACAAAGTAGGCTATAGGGCCATGATTAAGCCCTTGAGCTATAGTCAGAGAAACACTATGGGAATCCTGCTTCCACTGTGACATTGTGAAAATGACTTCTAAATCCCGTGTGCCTAAGTTTCTTCATTCAATGGTCTGATAATAGTACCTATTCTTTAGGTGTTGCAGGCTTAAATGAAATATCTAAAGTACTTAACAAGTGCCTGACTTAAAAGATTTTGTTTTTTTCATAATGTTTTAATGGACTTTATTTCAACATGCCACTATTTTAGTAGATATTGTTTGGAAACATAAATATAAGGGACTTCAAATAGAACCCTCAAAATATTACATCATGATGAAATAGATGGCTCCATATGCTTTTCAAAGTCATCTTTGCAAAATTCTACCTATAGGTATTTGGAGCCGATAACTGACTTCAGTGGATCGTTTGTCTTCAATAAATGTTCCAACTCAAAGGAGAAATGCTGAATTTATTCATTTATTGATCTATTCATTCACGCATATTTTCATTCACGATTCAACAATCACATTCTCTCTGCGTAGAATCTGTACTAAGAGACCCTCAGGAAAATTGAGCCAAGTAGGAGATGAAGAAGGAGAAATTGGGAGAGAGGGCAAGCATGGAAACCAATATGAGTGAAAACAGATTGAAACACCAGCAGAGACAGTGAAAGTCTGACAGATGGGGGCAAGGCCTCGGTTCAGGATTCTTTCTGTTCCTAGACTCAAGCACCATGATGACCCTTAGATTCTAGGAGATTTCGCTGATGCCCTAAATTATTGCCATTTCCCTCCCCATTTTACCTACTCTCGTCTGTCTGAATGGGTTTCTGTGCCTTAAAACTCAAAGAGCCTGATGTATACTGGATGCTGGGAAAAAAACAAGTTTCCTTTGGATCTGGTGATTTTATTGGATTCCCTGTTGACTCAGGTGAAAACTCTTTCTTGGAGGCTGGAAGAGTCAAGGCATCACACTAATATCAAGATATTTATTCTAGTGAGTTAGAGGGTTAAAAAAAGGGAAGGGGACACTTTTTGGGTATTCATAAGGGTCTTGATCCTTGCTTGGCATCAGGAGCTAACCTGTCTCTTTATTGCCACTGAGTTTGCTGGTTGGTAAGTGTATATGGTGAGGGCAACACGAACATTCAATTAGGTACAGAAGGAAGAAATTAGGAGGAATGTTCTCTACTGATATGTCATTATTTCTCTAAATAACATGATTATTTAGAAATAGGATATCTGGTTACAGTTTGGCCAGGGTGGGGGGGGGGGTGCGGAGTGACAAAGGCTCTGAGATGCCAAATGACGGCCCAGTAAGATTGTATGAGATAACATTCCTGGTTTTCTCCTAACTTTCTTTCTGTATTGAATCAGTTTTATGGTAGTTATCTAGCCTCTCTGCTATGATATGCCATGGCAGACTTTGCTATGCTGTATTTACACAACCATGTTTCTTTATTGACTATTAATTTGACTTTTTCAAAAGTCCTGGACACTGTAAACAGAACTGTTTTAAGCTAATGCACAGGAACGTCAGCACAGAATTACAGGGGTTAGTTAATGGAGGCTGAAATTCCACACTGCTAATGAAGCATGATATTTAAGAGTTGAAGCAAATTATCTGTAAGGCTTCAACTCTGAGCTCTAGGAAATAAATATTTTATGCAATTCAAGGTAAGAATAACTGTTTAAATGTTATTTATTGCCTTACAATATTCAGCTCTTTATCCTTCAATAATTATGATTATTTACTAAATAACTGTTACTATAATAAAGGGGTAAAATACTATATGTAAAAACAATTATTATAAATAATTATACATATCATATAGACCTTTACTGTTATATGATAATTCAAATATTAACTGTCCAAATTTCATGTGTGCTATTCACTGTATTACAATATATAACATTTTATCCTTACGTAATTACCAGTATTGAGTAATATTAGTATTTTGTACTATTAGTACTAGCAATTAGTAAGCATTTACTAGATGATAATTACTATTATTTAGGTATAAAATATGTCACATGTAGTAATGTATAAAGTCATTATTTACATATAGTATATAGTATTTTACTATTATAAATAATAGTGTAGCACTGTGTTCATCCTTTAGTAATAATATCTCTAAATATACTTAAATAAAGGTCTAAAATACTTGTAAGTACACAGTGCTATATAATATCAATTATTTCAGAATATTTGGAAAATACAGAAAAACATTTTTTAAGAAATCATTTTTTTTTAAAATTTAATTGGAGCATAGTTGATTTACAATGTTATGTTAGTTTCTGCTGTACAGCAAAGTGAATCAGTTATACATATACGTACATACACTCTTTTTTAGATTCTTTTCCCATATAGGTCACTACAAAGTATTGAGTAGAGTTCCCTGTGCTATACAGTAGGTCCTTATTAGTTATCTATTTTATATATAGTAGTATGTATACATCAATCCCAATCTCCCAATTTATCCCTCCTCCCCGTCCCCCTTGGTAACCATAAGTTTGCTTTCTACATCTGTGACCCTGTTTCTGTGTTGTAAATAAGTTCATATGCACATGGGGAGAGTTTGTTTTGTTTTTAAAAATAGCCTTATACCACACAAATTATTCTACAATGTCTTTTTTCACTTAGTAATATATCATGGATATCTCCATAGCAATAAGGTACATGAAACATCCTTTATAAAAGATGCATAATAGTACACAGTGTGGATATATCATAATTTATTCAACTGTTTCTTAGAGGGACGTTCAAGTTATTTGGAGGGTTTTTTTTACATTATAAATAATGCCATAATGAAAATTCTTGAACAATTATTAGGTATTGCTTTTTTAAAATAAATTTATTTCTTTATTTATTGGCTGCATTGGGTCTTTGTTGCTGTGCACGGGCTTTCTCTAGTTGTGGTGAGTGGGGACTACTCTTCGTTGTGGTGTGTGGGCTTCTCATTGCTGTGGCTTCTCTTGTTGCAGAGCACAAGCTCTAGGGGCATGTATAGGCTTCAGTAGTTGTGGCACACAGGCTTAGTTGCTCCACGGCATGTGGGATCTTCCCAGACCAGGGATCGAACCCGTGTGCCCTGCATTGGCAGGCGGATTCTTAACTACTGCACCATCGGGAAAGTCCCTAGGTATTGCTTTTTATTTCTGTAGGCTACATTCTTCTAAGTGGAATCCTTAAAGCATATGGACATTTTAGTTTTCAGTAGATCTTTCCAGATTAATTTCATAAAATCTGTAGTAATTGACATTCTTATTAGTAACATATGAGATTGCCAGTTTCAACTCCACCCTCATCAACACTAGAATCTGTTGCTCTTAATAATTGGCAATCTGAAGTTGAAAAATTGTCTTATTTAATTTGTATTTCCATACTTCTAATGGGGTTAGGCATATTTCTTTTTTATTGCAATATAGTTGATGTAAAATATTATATAGGTTTCAGATGTACAGCATAGTGATTCACAATTTTGAAGGTTATAGTTATTTATAGTTATTATAAAATATTGGCTATATTCCCTGTGCTGTACAATATATCCTTGTAGTTTACTTATTTTATACATAGTAATTTGTACCTCTTAATCCCTTACTCCCACCTTGTCCCTCCCCCTTACCTTGCCCCACTGGTAACCACTAGTTTGTTCTCTATATTTTCAGTCTTTTCTTTTTTCTTATATTCACTAGTTTGTTGTATTCTTTAGATTCTACATATAAGTGACATCATACAGTATTTGTCTTTCTCTAACTTATTTCACTTGGCATAATGCCCTCTAAGTCCATTCCTGTTGTTGTAAATGGCAAAATTTCATTTCATTTTTTTTATGACTGAGTAGTAATCCATTATATATATGTATCTATGCCACATCTTCTTTATCCATTCATCTGTTGATGGATACTTAGGTTGTTTCCATATCTTGGCAATTGTAAATAATGCTGCTGTGAACATTGGGATGCACGCATCTTTTTGATTTAGTGTTTTTGTTTTGGGGGGATATATACCCAGGAATGGAATTGCTGGGTCATGTGATAGTTCTATTTTTAGTATTTTGAGAAACCTCCATACTGTTTTCCACAGTGGCCGCCCCAATTTGCATTCCTACCAACAGTATAGGAGGATTTCCTTTGCTCCACATCTTAATTTGCATTTCCCTGGTGATTAATGATGTTGAGCATCTTTTCATGTATCTGTTGGCCATCTCTATGTCTTCTTTTGAAAAATGTCTGTTCAGGTGTTCTGCCCATTTTTTAATTTATGTTGTTTTCTTTTTTGATGTTGAGCTGTCTGAGCTGTTTATATATTTTGGATATTAACCACTTATCAGTCATATCATTTGCAAATATTTTCTCCCATTCAGTATGTTGCCTTTTTATTTAAAACTGTAAAGCAGTATAGAATTAAAAAAAATCTTTCATTCAATAAAAATAATCATTCCCGGGCTTCCTAGGTGGCGCAATGGTTGAGAATCCGCCTGCCAATGCAGGGGACACGGGTTCAATCCCTGCTCCAGGAAGATCCCACATGCCGCGGAGCAACTAAGCCCTTGCGCTACAACTATTGAGCCTGCACTTTAGAGCCCGTGAGCCACAACTATTAAGCCCATGTGCTGCAACTACTGAAGCCCACGTGCCTAGAGCCCATACTCTGCAACAAGAGAAGCCACAACAGTGAAGAACCCGCGCACCACAATGAAGAGTAGCCCCCACTCACTGCAACTAAAAGAAAGCCCACACACAGCAAAAAAGACCCAACACAGCCAGTAAAATAAATAAATAAATAAATAAATAAATAAATAAATAAATAAATTTATTTAAAAAAATCATTCCCCCCAAAAACCACATTTAACATGAAAAAATAATGAGACAAAAATTTTGAAATAAACATAAATCTTCTGAGTTATACCTATGTATTCAATTTCAAGTCCTTGGTTTTTGGGAAAATATGTGTCATAATATGTTATAAACAAGTATTGATTAGGTATTATGATGAATGAACATATTATAAACTATACTCTTCCCCCTTAAAAAAAAAAGATTGATGATTTCCTTTGCTGTGCAAAAACTTTTTAGTTCAATTAGGTCTTATTTGTTTACTTCTGCTTTTATTTCTTTTGCCTTGGGAGACTGATCCAAGAAAATATTGCTACAATTTATGTCAAAGAATGTTCTGCCTGTGTTTTCCTCTAGGAGTTTTATGGTTTCCAGACTTACATTTAGGTCTTTAATCCATTTTGAATTTATTTATATATGGTGTTAGAGAATGTTCAAATTTCATTCTTTTACATGTAGCTGTCCAGCTTTCCCAGCACAACTTATTGAAGACACTGTCTTTTTTCCATTGTATATTTTTTCCTCCTTTGTCATAGATTAATTGATCATAAGGGCATGGATTTATTTCTGGGCTCTCTATTTTGTTCCATTGATCTATGTGTCTGTTCTTGTGCCAGTAGTATACTGTTTAGATTCCTATAGCTTTTTAGTATAGTCTGAAGTCACAGTGAATGATTCCTCCAGCTCTGTTTTTCTTTCTCAAGATTGTTTTGGCTATTCGGGTCTTTGTCTTTCCATACAAATTTTAAAATTATTTGTTCTAGTTCTGTGAAAAGTGCAGGGTTATACATATTTTCAAGTGTTTGTTAATGATTTTATTTTCTTCTCTATGAATTCCCTATTCATATCTTTGCTCATCTTTTATTGTGTGTGTTTTTGTGTGTGGGGGGGGTGGTTTTTTTTTTTTTTTTTTTTGGTTTGTTTTTGTTTTTGTCTTTTTCCTATGGAGTTAATAGGGGGAAATTTGTATATTGGAGTAAATGACACTTACCCTGTCATATATGATGCAGTTATTTTGCTGCATCCTACCTTTTCAACTTATTATATTCTTCTCCCACATAATTTTTAAAATAAGTATGGAATTTTATTGTTTAGAGGGTGTATTTCAGGTGGAGAATAAATTATGCCAACACCATTTATTCAATTAATGACGAATTATCCTGAAGTGAAATACCAATCTGGTTATATATGAAGCTGCCATATGTCTTTGAGTTTGTTTCTGTCATCTCTGTTTTATCACAATGCGCTATTACCATCTTTACTATGATATATCAGGATAGTGTTCTCTATTGGAGTAAATAAATAATTAATTTAAATAATTATGTTAGCTCATTGCCTATGAATATAGTGTTCCTAAATTCTTTTATATTGCCCCAAAGACACTAAATATAAAATGTTTTAGGTAAATGTATAGGAATAAGATTTTATCACAGTAGCTTTGTAGTAAATTTTAATATTTGGCAAGGCAAGATAGTACCCATACCTTCCTCATACACATCTTCCTCTAAACTTATTGTCTCTTCTCAGATATTTATCCCCTTATATAAAATTTATATTCATTTTGCCTAGTTTTAAAACATTGGTATTTTGATTGGATTTGCATAAATTGTTGTACCCATTTGGAAATGACTGACATTTTTAATATTAAGACTTTCATGCAGGATCAGAAAATATTCTATTAGTTCAGATTTTCTTTTATATCTCTCAGCAAAAATTATAGTTTTCCAAATATAGGTCCTGTGTCCATCTTAGGTTGTGAATTTTTGTTTGTTTGCTTTTGGTTTGGCTAATATCAATGGAATATTTTTTCCATTTCTACTCCTAAGTGGTTGTTGCTATTATAAATAAAATTATCCTGGGTTTTTTTTTTTTTAATATTTATCTTGTACCTAATAACATTACCAATTTCTCTTATTATTTCAAAAAACATGTACTAGCCTCTTGGCTTTTCTGAATATACAATAGTATTAAGAAAAAACAAGATAATTTTGTCACTTTTTTTTCAATATTTATAATGATTATTTTCTTATCTCAGTATTTCAGCTAAAACTGGAAATTATAATTTTTGGCATACTTCTTGGTCCTAATTTTAATGGAAATGACTTTAATATGTTTTCGCTTAATATGTTTGTCATGGGATTTTTATAACCATATTAGGGTATTTCCTTCAGTTCTATACTGCCAGGAGTTTTTGTTGAAAACGACTGGATATTGACATAAAAGTGTAGTCATTCCTCTTTCAGTGTGTTGCTCAAAGAACTAATTTACTGGATATTTTGAAGTTGAATGATATTTACAGAATGAGTTCTGCTCAGCTGTAGCAGCTTTGTTCCAGTAGTACAAGGCCTGGACTTGAGCCAGACTGCCTCTGCTCAAACCCGAACTCCAAGTCTTACTGTGTGACCCTAGGAGAGTTACTTTGTCTGCCTCCACTTCCTTAACTGTAGAATGGAGGTAATAATAGTTGTTACCTCCTGGGGTTGTTTTGCATATTAAATAAATTAATATGTATAAAAAAGTAGTCTGGCAGAGAGTAGCTGCTGTGTTAGCTATTATTATTATCAATGTAAACAGAGATGCAATTTACTGATAGGTCATTTAGATAATCTGTAGATGAATTTGCTCCATAGTTTTCTTTTTGTGCCATCTTTAATAAGATGTGATATTAAGTTGTGCTAATTTCATAAAACTAATGGGGGAAATTTCCATACTTTTCTATGGTTTGCTATAGTTTAAATAACATAGGAATTATTTGTTCTTCAAAGATTAGCTATTATTCAGCTATAAATCCCTTTGTGTCTGGTGCTTTTTTTTTTTAAGATTTATTTATTTATTATTATTATTATTATTATTATTTTAGCTGCATTTGGTTTTTATTGCTGGGCATTGGACTTTCTCTAGTTGTGGAGAGTGGGGGCTACTCTTTATTGCAGTGTGTGGGCTTCTCACTGCAGTGGCTTCTCTTGTTGCGGAGCACAGGCTCCAGGTGCATGGGCTTCAATAGTTGTGGAACTCAGGCTCAGTAGTTGTGGCTCGCAGGCTCTAGAGCACAGTTCAGTAGTTGTGGCACACAGGCTTAGTTGCTTCTAGGCATGTGGGATCTTCTTAGACCAGGGCTCGAACCCACGTCCCCTGCATTGGCAGGCGGATTCTTAATCACTGAGCCACCACAGAAGTCCATGTGGGTGCTTTTAAAAATCCTATATCTTTGGTTATAATTTTGATTTCTTCTAAGATTATTGACTTATTCAAGTTTTCTTAGTAGTACAGAATTCATTTTTCATATAGTTTAAAATTTATTGTCATAGACTTACTCATATTTTTATAATTTAAAAAATAATTTTCTGAGTTTATCTTATTTCTCACTCCTAATGTTAAATATAGTTTTTCTTAATAACTTCTACGAGGAGTTAACATTTGTCCCTTTAATGAATCAGTTTTTGATTTTCTGTATTTTTTCTTTTATTTAATTAATTTTAGATTAATTTCCATCTCCTGCTTTCTTTTCATTACTCTTTATTATTTTGCACGTTTCTTATTTTGAACACTTAAATTATTTTTGATCTTTTAAATGATTATACAAACTTCAAACTTTTAGAAATAATAGTTTTCATTGTGATGAACATTTTTTAATATAACTTTTAAATATTTAGGATTATTCTCTTTGTATTTATTTCCAGATATCAGATAAGTCAATGGAGAAATTTTTTTAAGGACCTTTATAAGACTTTAGAAATTTTAATGTAGCTCCTAAAATTCCATCTCATGAAAGGCCTTGTATAGGAGAGAGCTTGAAAAGTAGCAGAATTAAAAAATAAATTGTTTGGACAGATTTTGGTCTTCTCTACTACTGGAATTCTATATCTTGCAGAAAAAAATCATATTATGTTTCCTACTTGAGAAGTGCTTCAATTGCTATGGAATTTGTTAATTTGTTCTAAAATCTACATTGAAACTTATAGATTCAAAAGAGATTAAGCGTATCTATAAGGGAGCTTTTTAATTAAACACATGAAAAGAGGAGTAGATTGTAGTTACTGTAATAGTATGACATCTATAAATGTGGTTGAATGAGAATTTTGTGGCTTCTATTTGAAACAAACCCACAAACAAAATTACATTTGCTATCAGTGTTGGATTTTCATATCTCATCATAGCTTTTGAGCTACTTGTTAATTAATTAATCAATATTTAATAAAGTTTGAAAAATGTGTGCCTCTCCATCACATTAATCTTTGTCCATGTATCATTGGTTCATATAGCAAAGAAAGATTGATTCGACACTGTGTGGTAATATAACACCAATGACATAATTAATGATCCTATCCTCTATTTGTACTTTACTGTCTCTATTTCTAGTCATGAGTCAACCCTGTAATGGCAGAAATATTTTCAGTAGCAGATTTATTTTCCAATTCTAACAGAAAAAAAATATGCAGAGAATAATATTCAAAGACAGCATACAATCTCAGATATTATAAGCCTCAAATATAAAAATATGATGAAGATTCCTTCCCTGCTACTGCTTCTTATGCATAGGACCAGATCCCTGTTAATTAACTCAGAGGAGCAAGACATCTGAGTAAGGCCAGGGGACATAAAAAAAGTGGTGAAACAATTGGTTGAAAAAGACAAATTTGTAAAAATTAGGCAACATTTGACTTTTCTCCTCTTGAAGTAGACTCTGCAAGAATGAGCTTAGGCATAGGTGATGGAGGAGATCACCTCAGTTATGACTTTTTAGGGCACTGGAAAAGCTGAATGTTTTGTAAATCCTGCCCCAGCTACTGAGCAATGCCTGAAATTCCACTGTTAGAGTTTCATTCTCTTAGCAGGGTTTTGTAACCTTTTTAGGTTACAGTACTACTATGAGAAACCAAGAGTAGCAATGATATACATCCCAGAAAGAAGCACGTAAACATAGACCCACAATGTTTTATGCCATTTGCAACAAAGGGAATTCCTTTTTTACACTCAGTATGTGTAAACAATCTTTATGCTTAAGCTTCATTGCCTTTTTTTCAGGCACAAATTAATAGCCATTTATTGGAAAATATGCAAAAATTTTGCAAAGATATGCAAACATGAAATTTTCCATACAAATAAAAGGTACAATTTAGTCTGCTTGAAAGTGAATTGAGGGACTTCCCTGGTGGCGCAGTGCTTGAGGGTGTAGGGGACACGAGTTTGATCCCTGGCTCAGGAGGATCCCACATGCCACAGAGCAGCTAAGCCCGTGCGTCACAACTACTAAGCCTGCGTTCTAGAGCCCTCGAGCCACGACTACTGAGCCCATGTGCCGCAACTATTGAGGCACACACGCCTAGAACCCTTGCTCCGCAACAGGAGAAACTACCACAGTGAGAAGACCTTGCACCACAATGAAGAGTGGCCCCCACTCACTGCAACTACAGAAAAGCCCAGGTGCAGCAACGAAGACCCAATGCAGCCAATAAATACATAAATAAATATATTTAAAAAAAGAAAGAAAGAAAGAGAGTGAATTCAACAGCAAAGCTGCTGCTATTTGGCTTGAATGAGAGGATGAAATTGTGGAGTGCTCTTTATTAAACTGCAAATGTCATCTTTGACATTCACTGGATTCCATCTTTCGATTTGGCTGACGAGTGATGAAAAACTCTTGTTCACAAACACAGTTCAGAAACGTAGTAATGGAATCAGAGCTCCCACGGAACACTTGCAAGAGAAGGGCAGACCTGAGTCAAGGAATGCCAGAATTTTCCAGGGCTCTTTTGGGTTAATCTGTGTAGCATCTATTCCTTTGTGAGGTAATTTTTGGCAGAGTCTGCAGGTTTGATGTCAGCAAGTTAAGGATCATGAACACACAATTCATTTCAAGATCACTGGAGTAGAAATAACCATCAAAAGAATTCTACAGGGTTCCAGGTGTTTACAGAGTTTTGCCTGCAGAAAAATGAGGGGTGGGGGTGGTAAATGTACTCTCTACTTCAGCCTAAAGAAACATTTTTTTCTAGCACAATCGCCTCTTCCCATTGCCCTTTTCAGAGCAGCAGTTTGGATAGGAGGGAGTGTCGGTAGCTTTTCTAATAGTGTGCTTGGGTTTGAATGGAAAGAATGACCTCATTGATTTGATCAAAAGTATTCACCAATAAGTCAAGCCATGAATAAACTCATCCATGTCCAATTATCCTAAGTAAATGTTCCTTTACTCTCAACATTCCCTGACCTTCCCCTCTGTTTTTTTCCTGAAGGTCATTCAAGTAAACAAGACCTGTCTTTTGGAAAGCCAGCAAATTTCTGTCTATAGGAAAGTACATTACTTTCTACTGCTCTTTCTTGTTTGAAATAAACAAAGATCTTGAAAAAGTGGTGATTTGAGGTCCGAGTCTGATGAAGCTGATGTCTTTCATGAAAATTGACCACCAGATTTATTGCAGGAAGATGGGCAGCTTCCTTTGCCATCAATGTTTGCTTAGTAGAAAGCCATAAAGCATATACATGTTTTCTTCAAAGCTGCAATGATATGTGTTCTATCAAGTATCACAGGTCTCCATCTCTACAGAGAATGTTAAGATTGTTCTTCTAGTGGAAGTTTTACTTTGCAAATTTTACTCTAACATTAACAATGGTCTTTGTATGTCAAAAAGGGGATTATAAACAGGATTGTTTGATGGTGTCAGTGCAACACAAGGGAGGAAAACCAAAAAGTGATTCCATTGGTAGGTCATACTAAAGGTAGAGCTGACAGTCTCTCTACAGTTTTTTCCAAGGTATTGGAAGAAATGGCACTAATTCTGGTGTGGACAAGTGTCATTTTATTAAGGAACCACTTCAGTTTTCTACCTCTGCTTCAGGCCACAGCCTACTGTACCGTTTCCTAGGTATATGGCTTCACAAGATCTCTGCAATTATATGTGGGCAATTTTCTTTTCACTTAGGTGTGTGATGGACAGCCTTGAAGAGGGAATATTTTGTGGGAGTAAGTGCATATTTTGATACATTTTTAATCCTTGTTGAATTATCATTGACCTTCTCCAAAATGTTCTTTTTCAGTAGAATTCAGTAAAGGTTCACACATGGCATTTGTCATTTCTCATCAATTTTTCCCCCACATGTTGACTTTTTGAAGAAACTAGGAAAACTGTCTTATAGAATGCCCTCCATTCTGGATTTGTCTAACAGTTTCATGAGGTCTTGTTTAGCTCCTCTGCCCCTGGAATTTCTCTGAACTTGAAGATTTCATAAGATTCAGGTTAAACCTTTTATGTAAAAATAGTTTTCTGTGAACTTACTAAATTACATCAGGAGGTATTTATTGCCAGTTTGTCCCACCATTAGTGATGTTAAATTTGATTAATTGGTCACCATGGCAGCTGCCAGATATGTTTTGTAGATTTGTTTCTCCCTTACTAATTAGCAGTTAATCTGTGGGGTAATACTACGGTAGCACGCAAACATTGTATCATCTCTTTTTTTTTTTTTTAAGTGATTTTTTTTAAATTTTTTTTTATTTTTGGGGGGGTACACCAAGTTCAATCATCTGTTTTTATACACATATCCCCATATTCCCTCCCTTCCTTGACTCCCCCCCCCCGAGTCCCCCCCACCCTCCCCACCCCAGTCCTCTAAGGCATCTTCCATCCTCGAGTTGTATCATCTTTTAAAAACATCCTTATTGAGGATTCCCTGGTAGCTCAGTTGTTAGGAATCCACCTGCCAATGTAGGGGACATAGGTTCGATCCCTGGTCCAAGAAGATCCCACGTGCCACGTAGCAACTAAGTCCGTGCACCACAACTACTGAGCCTGCTGTGCTCTAGAGCCTGTGAGCCACAACTATTGGACCCCACATGCCTAGAGCCCATGCTCCGCAACAAAAGAAGCCACTGCAGTGAGTAACCCACGCACTGCAATGAAGAGTATCCCCCACTCACCGCAGCTAGAGAAAGCCCATGTGCAGCAATGAAGACCCAATGTAGCCAATTAATTAATTAAAAAAAGATACATGCACCCCAATGTTCATAGCAGTGCTATTAAAAAAATAAATAAGTAAATAAAGATAAAAACATCCTTATTGACATATAATTGCCACATATTAAACTGCATGTGTTTTAAAGTGTACAAATTGTTAAATTTTTAAAAAAACTTTATTTATGCGTCCCCTGCATTGGCAGGCGGATTCTTAACCACTGCACCACTTAGGAAGTCCCTGTTAAATTTTTGAAATGTGTATACATTATGAAATCATAACACAATAAAGGTGATGAACATATCTATTACCTTCCCCCCAAGTTTCCCCTTATCCTCTCCTCCCTTCCCCCCATCAGTAAGGCAACCACAGGTCTGCTTTCTGTCACTACAGATTAATTTGCATTTTCTAAATTTTATATATAAATAGAATTCCACAGTAGGTACTCTTTTTTTTTGGTCTGGATTCTTTCACTGAGTATAATTATTCTGAGATGCATCCCTATTGTGTGTGTATCCATAGTTCATTCCTTTTTATTGTTGAATAGATTCCATTGTGTGGATATTGCACCATTTATTTATTCATTCACATGTTGAAGAATATTTGGGATATTTTCTAGTTCAGGCCATTACAAATAAAGCTGTTATGGATATTTACAAACCAGATTTTGTATGGACACGTTTTTGTTTTTGTTTTTGTTTTTGTTTGAATTACTTTTTAAATTTATTGGCTGCATTGAGTCTTCGTTGTGCGGGCTTTCTTTAGCTGCCCCAAGCTGGGGCTACTCCTCTTTGGGGTGCCAGGGCTTCTCAGTGCAATGGCTTCTCTTGTTGTGGAACACAGGCTCTAGGTGGGTGGGCTTCAGTAATTGTGGCACACAAGCTCAGTAGCTGTGGCACACGGGCTCAGCCGCTCTGTGGGCATGCCGGATCTTCCCGGACCAGGGCTCGAACCCATGTCCCCTGCATTGGCAGGTGGACTCCCAAGCACTGTACCACCGGGGAAGTCCCTGGACACGTGTTTTTATATTTCTGTGATAAATACCCAGCTGGTAGGTATCTGATTAACTTTTTAAGAAACTACCAAACTGTTGTCCAAAGTGGTAGTACCATTTTACATTCTCACCAGCAGTGATAAGAGATGCAGTTCTCCCATATGCTTATCAGCACTTGATATGGTCAATCTTTTTAGATTTTTGCCATTTCAATCAATGTAGTTGTATCTCCTTACAGTTTTAATTTGCATTTGGCTGATGACTAATGACCCTGAGCATCTTTTCGTGTACATATTTGCTATCTGTGTATTTTCTCTTGTAAAGTTTCTGTTCAAATCTTTAGCCCATTTAAAAAATTTTTTTCTTCTTGTTGAGTTTTGAGAGTTCTTTATGCATTCTGAGTGCAAGACCTTTATCACATATGTGAATTGCAAATGTTTTCTCCTAGTACGTGGTTTGTCTTTTAATTTTCTGAACAGTGTCTTTCAATAAGTAAAAGTCCTCAGTTTTTATTATATGCAATTTGTCTATTTTTAATTTTATCAGTCATATTTTTGTTTTTATACCTCAGAAGTCTTTGCCTAATCTAATGTCATGAAGTTTTTCTCTTGTTTTCATGTAGAAATTGTGTAGTTGTAGCTTTTTACGTTTCTATCTGTGATCTTTTGGGGTTAATTTTTGTATACGGTGTGAGGTATGAACTGTTTTTTTACATATGCATATCAAATTGTTCCAGCATCTATTGAAAAGATTATTCTTCTCATCTAAATTGCCTTTGCATCTTTGCTGACAACCAATTGACATTATGCATATAGGCCTATTTCTTGACCTCTCATTCTGTTCTATTGATCTACATGTCTATGTTATAGCAACACCACACTCTTGGTTACTGCAACTTATAAGTGCCAAAGTTAGATAGTGTAAGTCCTCCAACTTTGTCCTTCTTTTTCAAAGTTGCTTTTGCTCTTCTAGGTCCTTTGCTTTTCCATATGAATTTTAGAATCAACTTGTCAATTTCTACAAAAAGTTTACTGAAATTTTAATGGAGATAACATTGAATCTATAGATCAACTGGGGAGAATTGACATTTTAACAATAGTGTGTCTTCTGATCCATGAACACAATATAGCTCTCCATTTATTTAGGTTTTTAATTTCTCTCGGGAATGTTTCATAGTTTACAGTATACATTTTTGTCATGTATATCCCTAAGTATTTAATATTTTTAATGATATTGTAAATGGTACTGTTTTTAAATTTTAATTTCTGATTGTTTCTAGTACATAAGAAAGTCAGCTGACTTTTATATATTGAACTGGCATCCCACAAGCTCGCTTAACTCACTTATTTCTAATTGCTTTTATATGGAGTCTCTACAATTTTCTATGTAGATAATCATGCTGAGAATAAAGTTTTATATCTTCATTTCTAATCTGTATAAGTTTTATTTCTTTTTTCTCTTTTTTTTTTTTTTTTGCCTCATTGCATCGGCTACAACCTCCAATACAATATTAGAAAGAAGCAGTGAAAACTTGTTCCTGGGGTAAAGGATTCAGTCTTTTACCATTAAATATGTCAGCTGTAGATTTTTCATAACTGCTCTTTATCAGGTTGAGAAGGTTTCCTTCTGCTACTAATTTGCTTGGTTTTCCTTTTTAGAAACATTAATTGAGTTTCAAATGCTAACCCAACTTTGCATTCCTGGGAATCCAAATGCTGTATTTTGCTTTTCATATACTGTTGGATTCAATTTGTTAATTTTTGTTTAGATTTTTTACATCTATGTTCATAAAAGATACTGGTCTATAGAGGTTTTTTTTTTCTCTTTTATAAAGTCTGTGTCTGATTTTGGTATCAGAGTAGTGTTGGCTTCATAGAATGAGCTGGAAAGTATTTTCTCCTTCATTTTTCTGGAAGACTTTCTGTAAAATTGATATTATTTCACAAATGAAGCTATATGAGCCCAGAGTTTTCTTTATTGAAATAAATTCAATTTCCTAACATGTTAAATCTTTGCTCTGGTTTCTTGAACATATGTGATACAATTATCATAGAGGTTTTAATGTTCTTTTTCTACCACACGTGTCATATGTGAGTCACTTTCAGTTGGTCAATTTTTCTTCTCATTATGGGTTGTATTTTTCTGCCTCATTGCATGCATCTTTGATGGGATGCCAGATATTGTGAAGTATACCATATGGTCCCCTTTTTCTTGCTGTAAATAAATGCTTTCATTTGTTCTAGAACATGACGAAGTTGCTTATAGTTTGATCCTTTTAGAGCCTACATTTAGGATTTGTTAGGTGGGACCAAAGCTGCATTAATTCTGGGATGAATTTTTCCCACTACTGAAGCAAGAACCTTCAAAGTACTATATCTGGTTCACTGTGAATTGTGAGGTTTTCCACTCTGGCTGGTAGATAACAGGCACTATTTCCGATCCTGGGTGAACTCCAGGCACTGTTCCCCCTAACCTTTTCAGGTGGCTCTTTCCTTGGTCTCAGGTGGTTTCCTCACCTGCATGTGCTAAACAACACTCAGTTGAATACTTGAGGGACATTCCCTTTAGATCTCCAGCGTTTTCTTTGTTCAGCTCACTTCTTTTATCTCCTACAAACTCTAGGCATCTTAGCATCCCTAGACTGCCAATTTCATCAACTCAACTCAACACAAAGAAATCACTAGGCTCTGCCTAAATTTTCCTTCCTCCCTGCAGCCTGGAAACTTCAGGCAATAAGCTGGGCTTCATTTGTTTTCTTTTCTTTCTTTCTTTCTTTTTTAATATTTATTTGTTTATTTATTGGCTGCATTGGGTCTTTGTTGCGGCGCGCAGGCTGAGCAGGGGCTACTCTTTGTTGTGGTGCACAGGCTTTTCAGTGCGGTGGTTTCTCTTGTTGCGGAGCATGGGGAGCATGGGCTCTAGGTGTGCGCTGGTGGGATTCAGTAGTTGCAGTGCTTGGGCTCAATAGTTGTGGTGCACGGGCTTAGTTGCTCTGTGGTATGTGAGATCTTCCTGGACCAGGGCTCAAATCTGCGTCCCCTGCATTGGCAGGTGGATTCTTAACCACTGTGCCATTGGGGAAGTTCCACTTAATTTGTTTTCAGTCTCTCAGGGATCACTGTCCTTCACTGGCTGATGTCCAATGTCTTGCGTGTCATTGTTTCATATTATTTTGTCTGGTGTTTTAGTTGTTTTAGGATGTATCTTATCCTTGTTACTCCATCCATAATGAAAGCATAAGTCCCATTAACGTTTTATCCAATAGTTATCATATTTATTCATGACTGCTGCACTGATCAGTTATTTCATTGTAGTTTGGTGATTTTTTTTAAATCTTCCATTTTTTTCTTTATTAAGTAACATCCATCAAATGAAGAGCTTTCCTCCATTACCTGGAGACAAGTTTCTGTTCCTTCTGTTAGGACAGAATTACTGTCTAGCTCTTTCTCTTCTTTCAGAATAAAGAGTTGTTATTAATAGTCATCTCCATAGTGGTAAATGGGTTTCCTCATTTTTTTCCTGTTTTCTTCTTTTTGTTTAATTTTGAGTATCACTATGGACTAGGAATTTTTATTTATTTATTGTATTGCAATCACTTTATAGTTATTATTTCTTCTGATGCTCAAATTGTCCCAAATTTAGCCAATAGGGGCTCCTTTGTTCTGGCTTCAGAGCCCTTTTGATACATCCCCACTAGACCCTGAGCACTTTCTTGCTTTAAGGCAAACAGATGTCTCAGCTTCACCCTGTACTTTTTGTGCTTCAGACCTGAAGTTGCTCGTTGAAGTCCTGATTTCCTTTAGTAGAAAATATTATTTAGAAATTAAGATCTGTGCTCTAGTGGAAATTCATGTTACGGGGTTGTCAGTGGGGGAAAATATTTTAGATGTCATAACCTGGCAACTACAATAGTTATACTTTACCCTTTTTGCACAATAGCATCCCTTGCTGGTAAACACTTTTAACATTTTTTGAATGAAATGATACTTTAATAGTATACTTAGACATAATTGTTGTTCAAATGAATTTTTAAATCAAAGAAAAGGATCATTTTGGAGATGATTTAAAGAACCCTTCAAAGGCTCTTCAGAGACTCCCCAGACGTTCCTGGACTTGTGGTTAGGAATTGACTAGGTGAGGGCAATTGTTCTTACCTGGCCGCACATTGATATCAGCTAGGAAGCTTTTTTTAAAAAAAATTAATTTATTTATATATTTATTTATATTGGCTGTGTTGGGTCTTCATTGCTGTGCACAGGCTTTCTCTAGTTGCGGCGAGCAGGGGCTACTCTTCGTTGTAGTGCCCGGGCTTCTCATTGCTGTGGCTTCTCTTATTGCAGAGCACAGGCTGTAGGCATGCGGGCTTCAGTAGTTGTGGCACATGAGCTCAGTAGTTGTGGCTCACAGGCTTTAGAGCACAGTCTCAGTAGTGGTGACACATGGGCTAGTTGTTCCGCAGCATGTGGCATCTTCCTGGAGTAGGGCTCGAACCCATGTCCCCTGCATTGGCAGGCGGATTCTTAACCACTGTGCCACCAGAGAAGTCCCAGCTGGGAAGCTTTTAAAAAATACCCATACCAAGGTTCTACCTCAGAACATATTCAATCAGAATGTTTGGGGGGGGTGTCCCAGACAAAGGGTGTCCCCATTGTCTTTGTTATTTTGTTTTGTTTAACTCTTCCCAGGTGATTAATGTGCTGCTGGGAATGAGAACCACCCTCTTAGGATCTTTTTTTTTTTTTTTTTTTTTGCAGTGGTCATTCATTCTTTTATTAACTCCATCCCTCTCCCATCCTAACCACCAGTAAGCCCCGCCTCCAAATACATCTCCATCTACCCACTCCTCTCTATCTCCTTTGCCTCCATCCTGGACTAAGGTACCATCAGCTCTCACCTGGTCAACACCAACCACCTCCAGATAGATATTCCCAATTTTTGCCCTGTACAATCTATTCTTGACATAGCACCCAAAGCAATCTTTTTTTTAATTAATTTTTACTGGAGTATAGTTGATTTATAATGTTTTGTTAGTTTCTGCTGTACTGCAAAGTGCATCAGTTATACATGTACATATACCCACGCTTTTTAAAATTCTTTTCCCATATGGGTCATTACAGAGTATTGAGTAGAGTTCCCTGTGCTATAGAGTAGGTCCTTATTAGTTGTCTATTTTATACATCGTAGTATGTATATCTTCTAAAAATTGTCATAACTTTCATCACTCCTTGCTTAAAAGCGTCCAGTGGCACCTCTTACTTCTCTTGGTCTTGATCAATGGCATTTGGTCTTCTCATTCCCTAGAATGTTCTTCTTTGCATAAATGACTTCTCATCAGTCAAGTATGGGCGATGGTCACATCCTCAGAGAGGCCTTCCGTGACCACTTTGTCTGATGAATTCATCTGCTCAGTACTTGTTATCACATCATATGGTCTTACTTTCTGTATCACTTTCATCTCTACCTGAATGTATCTTCTTTGTCTGTTTGCTTTCACATGTCTGAGTCTTTCATCTAAAACTAAACTCTAAACACAGTGGCCTTGCTTATTATTTGCTGTTATTTACCTCTTTACACCCAGTAACTAGAACCCTCTTAGGATCTTGACACCATTAGAAATGCGAGCACCTGCTGACAATAGTAACACCTAAATATGTGATCCCTCCTTTTTATATCCCATGGATGCCAGGGAGAAGAGAAATAGACAGGACACTGGGTGTCTGAGCAACTGTTGAAAAGAGCAGAAAAAGAAAAAGACAAGCAAAATATACAAAGTGAACTTGCTTTTTTGCTTGGATCAAATCCGCTGATCAATGTCTCCAAATTGTTTACTAAAGAAGCAATAAAACTTTACCAGGAAGTATTTGTTTGAGCTATTGGCACACCAACAGAGTTAATGCACCATTTGGATGATTCCAGCATTGATGTCCCTTATCCGTGTCACCATGACCCAAAGTTTGCCAACTGCCATGGCTGCTGTTTTGAAATAACTTGGAGCTGGAACTCAAGGCAATTAATGTGCTGTCCTTTCATTCCTTTGCACAAAATAACTTTCCAAATCAATCATGTCACTAAATGTCTCTCTAGATGTAATGGCCTGAAATCTGAAACAATGGAACTGCTGGTGTAGTGAGAAATGTCAAACTTCCAACTACTCATCTATTCTCTTAGCAAAGTTGCAGCCAAATGTCTATATTGCAGAATTCAATTATAATTGATTGAGAATATTTTCTTATGAACCAGTTGACTAAAGAAGATGTCCTGAAAAGTTTTGTCCTTCCAACTTTTTATTACATGAATTTTCAAACGTGCAGAAAAGTTGAAAAAAATAGCACAATGAATACCTGTATATTCCTCACTTAGATATTTTGCCACATGTCTAAGTTTGCTAGGGATGCCATAACTAAGTAGCATAGACTGGTTGGCTCAAACAACAGAAATTTATTTTCTCACAGTTCTGGAGGCTGGAAGAACAAGATCAAGGTATGGGCAGGGATGGTTTCTTTTAAGGCCTCCTTCCTTGGCTTGAAAGTAATCATCTTCCCTGGCTTTACACTGTCTTCCCTCTGTGTTGTCTGTGTCCCAATCTCTTCCTATAAGGCCACCAGTCAGATTGGATTAGGGTCCACCCTAAGAGCCTCGTTTTAGCTTAATCACCCTTTAAGGCCCTATTTCTAAGTGCAGTCACATTCTGAGGTACTGGGGTAAGCACTTGAACATAGGAATGAGGGGTGGGGTGGGCAGGGACAGAATTCAGCCTATAACACCATGTTTGCTTTCTTTCTGCCAGATATAAGCATGCAGATGTACTGATTTAATGATCCACTTGACGATGTATTATAGGCATTATATCTCACTCCTAAATAAGACACCTTGCATCTCTTGAGAATAAGAATATTTTCTTATATGACCTTAATGTCATTATCACATTTAAGAAATTTAAAATATTCTGTGTGTTTTTTAAAATATTTACTTATTTATTTGGTTGTGCCAGGTCTTAGTTGAGGCTTGCCAGCTCTTTAGTAGTGGCATGAGAACTCTTAGTTGTGGCATGCATGTGGGATCTAGTTCCCTGACCAGGGTTCGAACCTGGGCCCCTGCATTGGGAGTGAGGAGTCTTAACCACTGTGCCACCTGGGAAGTCCCAGTATTCTGTGTATTTAATTCGTATTTGTTTTTCCCCAATTGTCCAAAGATTTTTTAATGGCTGTTTTCATTTTCCTGAATAATGGTCCAATAAGGTTCATACCTGAATTTGGTTGGTACATCATTTTAGTCTTTTATAGTCTCCGCTCCTCTACCCATCATGTCTTTCATCTTTTTTTCTCAATAGCACTGACTTTTTAAAGACAGTAGACAAGTTGTATTTTGAATGTTTCACATTTTAGATATGACTAATTATTTCCTTATGATATCATTTAACTTGCTCCTCTCCATACTGTGTTTATATAAATTAGAAATTAGATGTGGTGAGACTGTAAAACTGACAATATTTTTCTTATTAAGTGGTGGAGTTTATTTCTCCTCCCCTTGACTCTGAGCTAGGCCATGAGACTTGCTTTGGCCAATGGGACATTTGTTTTAGCAAATGTGACACAAGAAGAGGCTTGAAATATGCTTGTACACCAAGGCTTGCCCATCTCTGCTGCTCCTGGGGGGCCTGCGACTGGGCCAGTCTGCTGGCTAAGGAGGAATGTGTGACCATATCTCTATCCCCTGGCTGACATCAAGAGTGAAGCCACCCACAACTATCCAGCTGGCTCAGACCAGAAGGATCATCTCTCTGATCCACAGAGTAATATGAAATAATAAATGGTTAGTGTTCTAAACCACTAAGTTTGGAGATGATTTGTCCTGTAGCAAAAGCTATTGATACAGATATAGAGGCTTGATTAAATTCAGGTGAAATGTTTTGTCAGGACTACTTCATAGATGATGCTGTGTGCTTTTATCATACCACATCAGAAGGCTCATAAAATCAGTAGAAGTTTGACTTTTGAACCTAGTCAAATGTGGATGAAGAAAGACAGATACTTGCTTATATCATTCCTCAATTTAACATCTCCCCTGGATTTTTTTTAAGGTTTTCTTGTTTTGTTTGGCCATGCCACCATGCAGCATGTGGGATCTTAGTTTCTCAACCAGGGATGGAACCCATGCCCCCTGCAGTGGAAGCATGGAGTCTTAACCACTGGACCTGAATTTTAAAAAAAATTTATTGAAGTATAGTTGATTTACAATATTGTATTAGTTTCTGGTGTACAGTAAAGTGATTCAGTTATATATATATATATAGTTATTCTTTTTAATATTCTTTTCCATTACAGTTTATTACAGGATATTGAATATAGTTCTTTATGCTATACAGTAGCACCTTGTTTATCTATTTTACATATAGTGTCAATAGTTTATATCTTCTAATCCCAAATGCCTAATTTATTTCTCCTCCACCCCCTTTCCTTTTTTGTAACCACAAATTTGTTTTCTATGTTTGTGAGTCTGTTTCTGTTTTGTAAATAAGTTCATTTGTATCATATTTTAGATTCCACGTATAAGTGATGTCATATGATATTTGTCTTTGTCTGACTTCACTTAGTATGATCATCTCTAGGTCCATCCATATTGTTGTAAATGACATTATTTCATTCTTTTTTTATGGTCAAGTAGTACTCCATTGTGTGTGTGTGTGTGTGTGTATGTATATATATATATATGCTTTATCCATTCATCTGTTGATGGACATTTAGTTTGCTTCCATGTCTTGGCTACTGTAAATAGTGCTGCTAGGAACATTGGGGTGTATGTATCTTCTCGAATTAGTGTTTTCTCCAAATATACACCCAGGAGTGGGATTGCTGAATTATATGGCAACTCTATTTTTAGCTTTTTAAATTTTTATTTATTTATTTGTTATTTATTTTGGCTGTGACAGGTCTTAGTTACAGCATGAGGGATCTTAGTTGCAGCATGCTAACTCTTAGTTGTGGCATGCATGTGGGATCTAGTTCCCCAACCAGGGATCAAACCCAGACCCCCTGCATTGGGACCATGAATTCTTACCCACTGGACCACCAGGAAAGTCCCTTTATTTTATTTTTTGATGCGATTTTAAAAGGGATTTTTTTTTTAAATTTCCTTTTCTGACATTGCATTGTTAGCATAAAGAAATGCAACTGATTTCTGTATGTTAAACTTGTATCCTGCTACTTTGCTGAATTCATTTATCAGTTTTGGTAGTTTTTGTATGGAGACTTTAGGATTTTCTATATATAGTATCATGTCATCTGCATATAATGACAGTTTTACCTCTTCCCTTCCTATTTGGATGTCTTTTACTTCTTTTTCTTGTCTGATTGCTATGGCTAGGATTTCCAATACTATGTTGAATAGAAGTGGTGAGAGTGGGCATCCTTGTCTTGTCCCAGGTTTTAGTGGGAAGGCTTTTAGCTTTTCATTGTTGAGTATTATGTTGGCTATGCTATGAATTTGTCATAAATATTGATAGCTTTTATTATATTGTGATATGGTCCCTCTATACCCACTTTAGTAAGAGTTTTTAACATGAATGGATGTTGAATTTTATCAAATGCTTTTTCTGTATCTATTGAGATGTTCATATGGTTTTTGTCTTTTCTTTTGTTGATGTGGTGTATCACATTGTTTAATTTGCATATGCTGAACCATCCTTGTGACCCTGGAATGAATCCAGCTTGGTTGTGGTGTATGATCTTTTTTTATGTGTTGTTGGATTCAGTTTGCTAATACTATCTTGAGAAATTTTGCATCTATATTCATCAAAGATATTGGCCTGTAATTTTTTTTTGGTATTGTTTTTGTCTGGTTTTGGTATTATGGTGATGGTGGTTTTATAGAATGACTTTGGGAGTGTTTGCACCTCTACAATCTTCTGGAAGAGTTTAAGAAGGATTGGTTTAGGTTCTTCTTTTTATATTTGGTAGAATTCCCCAATAAAGCTATCTGGTCCTGGACTTTTGTTTGCAGGGAGTTACTTTTGTTTGTTTGTTTGTTTGTTTGTTTGTTTGTTTTACAGATTATATTTCACTTCTAGTCTGTTCAAATTATCTATTTCTTCTTGATTCAGTTTTGGTGGGTTATATGTTTCTAGAAACTTGTCCATTTCTTCTAGGTTGTGCAATTTGTTGGCATATAGTTGTTTATAGTATTCTCTTATGATTTTTGTATTTCTGAAGTATTGTTTTTTATTTCTCCTCTTTCATTTCTTATTTTGTTTATTTGTGTCCTTTCTCTTTTCTGTTTGGTGAGCCTGGCAACAGATCTGTCAAATTTTGTTTAACCTTTCAAAGAACCAGCTCTTGGTTTTATTGATTTTTTTCTATTGTTTTTAAATCTCTATTTTATTTATTTCTTATCTGATCTTTATTATTTGCTTCCTTCTGTTGACTTTAGGTTTTGTTTGTTCTTCACTTTCTAATTCTTTTAGGTGGTAGGTTAGGTTGTTTATTTGAGATTTTTCTTGTTTTTTGAGGAAGAACTGTATCACTATGAACTTCCCTCTAAGGCTGCTTTTGCTGCATCCCATAGATTTTTTATGTTTGTATTTTCATTGTCATTTGTTTCAAGGTATTTTTTAATTTCTTCTTTGATTTCATCATTGATCCATTGGTTTTTTAGTAGCATGTTGTTTGGTCTCCATGTAATTGGTTTTTTTTTCCTAATTTCTCTTTCTGTGATTGATCTCTAGTTTCATGCTGTTGGGGTCAGAAAAGATGCTTCAGATAATTTCTATCCTCTTAAATTTGTTGAGGTTTTTTTTTGTGCCCTAGTATGTGTTCTATCCTAGAGAATGTTCCATGTGCACCCAAAAAGAATATGTATTGTTTTTTTTCTTTTCTTTTCTTTTGTGTGTGTGTGTGGGGGGGGATATAATGTCCTGAAAATATCAATTAAGTCTAACTGTTCTATGATGTCATTTTGGATTTCTGTTGCCTTATTGATTTTCTGTCTGGAAGATATATCCATTGATGTCAGTGGGGTATTAAAGCCTCCTACTATTATTGTATTCCTATTACTTTCTCCCTAGAGAAATTAGTATTTGTTTTATGTATTTAGGTGCCTTTATATTGGGTGCATATATATTAATGAGTATAATATCCTCTTCTTGTATTGATCCGTTTATCATTATAAAGTGTTCTTTATCTTTCTTTATGGCATTTGTTTTAAAGTCTATTTTGTCTGATATAAGTATTGTCATTTCCACCATCCCATCACTTTCAGTCTGTGTGTGCTCTTTGCCCTAAAGCAGGTCTCTTGTAGGTAGCATATTGTAGGCCCTTGTTTTATTATCCAATCTGCCACTCTATGTCTTTTGATTGGAGCATTTAGTCCATTGACATTTAAGGTAATTATTGATAGATATGTATTTATTGCCACTTTTTAAGAAAAGTTTTTGACTGTGTTGGGTCTTTGTTGCTGAGTACAGGCTTTCTCTAGCTGTGGAGAGTGGGGGCTGCTTTTCATGGCAGTGTGGAGACTTCTCATTGAAGTGGCTTCTCTTGTTGCAGAGCGTGGGTTCTAGGCATGTGGGCTTCAGTAGTTGTGGCACACAGGCTTAGTTGCTCCTTGGCATGTGGGATCTTCCCAGACCAGGGATCGAACCTGTGTCCCCTGAATTGCCAGGCAGATTCTTAACCATTGCATCACCAGGGAAGTCCCTCAAATACATTTTTGATCCCCTTTTCTCTTTCTTCTTTTTCTGGGATCCCATTTCTGCATAGATTGGCATGCTTTATATTATCCCATAGGTTTTATATATTCCTTTCATTTTTTTTTCATTTGTCATTCTGTTTGCTGTTCTGATTCAGTGATTTCCATTATTCTATCTTCCAGATCACCTGTTCCTTTTTCTGCATTATTCAGTTTGCTATTTATCGCCTTTAGCTCAGCTTTCATCTCAGCAAATGAGTTTTCTAGTTTTAATTGGCTCTTCTTTATAGGTTCTAGCTCCTTTTTTACAGTAACCTGCATTTCTATCAATAGCCTTTCTTAATTCCTTCAGTATATCTGGATCTGATAGATGGGAGAGGTCTGTTTCATTGTTGTTTCAAGGAAATCCTCTTGGTTTTTTAGTTTGGTGTGGTTCCTCTGCTTCTTCATTTTACTTATATTTCTCTGACTTTGTGAGTTTAGGAGAAACAGTTATCTATTGCAGTCATGAAGGGCTGTTTATATGTGGGAGCATAAGTCTAATATTTTTGTTGCAAGCACTGTTTTTAGTAGGGATGCCTGCCACACCTTTCCTCAGTGAGTGCTGGCCATTATCCCCTTGATAGGGGGTGTGACTGGTGTTGTAGTGACCAGAGCCTGCACTGGATGTTGAGCAGGGCCTCCTCTTTGCTGTGTGGTTGTCACAGCCCTGTGCAGAGAGGGTCTTCTCCCTAGTTATTAGAGTAGAAGCCCCCAGATCCATTTCTCAGCTACAGTGTGAAGTAGGTGGGATTGGAGTGCTTCCACTGGGAGAAGAGCCATTGAGTATTCCACTGCAGGAGCTATTCACCAGGAGGTGCAGACTGGTGTCGCCTGCCACCTGTTGTGTGGACTCACAAAGTACACTGTTGTTGGCACTGCTCCCAGCCCCGCCTTAACCACGGGAAGGTAGGCAATCAGCCCTGGTGTGCCTCAGGTGCTATGCTCACAAAGCCACCAGCACAGATTCATTGGTACCAATCTCCTGAAATCAGGTGCTGCTATCACTGTAGTTGCACCTTGGACCCACTGTGGGAGCTATGGAATCAGCCTGGACTCTGGTCTCATCTCCACGTGTACATGCCAGCAAAGCCTGCAGCTGCTAGTGCTGGACCCACCCCAGCCACAGGAGCACCAGTAATCTACTCAGATGTCCCACAGGCACTGAGCTTACAAAGCCATGGGTGGGGACTTCCCTGGTGGCACAGTGGTTAAGAATCTGCCTGCCAATGCAGGGGACATGGGTTTGACCCCTGGTCTGGGAAGATCCTACATACCAAGGAGAAACTAAGCCTGAGTGCCACAACTACTGAGCCCATGTGCTGCAACTACTGAAGCCCACGTGCCTAGAGCCCATGCTCTGCAACAAGAGAAGCCACTGCACTGAGAAGCCTGAGCACCACAACAAAGACAAGCCCCTGCTCGTCACAACTAGAGAAAGCCCACATAGAGCTACAAAGACCCAATGCAGCCAAAAATATATAAATAAACAAATAAATAATAAATAAATCTTTAAAACAAAAAAACGAAAAACAAAGCCACGGGCAGTGCCTAAATCTGTGGGTAGAGCAGCCACTGGGGGATGGCTCAGATCTCAGCCCTGCTCCCCAAGTTGTGAGGCCCCTGGGCATCAGCTCAAATTTCAGCCCCATCTCCACATGTGGGCAACCCACCAGTGCTTGAGCATTCCCAGAGCTGTAGAGGCAGAGCCACACCCACTGTGATCACACCAAGAATGAGGCTGCTATGATGGAGCCCTGCCCCTCTCTTTGTGTACATGCTAACAATGAAGCTCCTCTGGCAGACCCGGGCTGTGTCCTGAGTACAACCCTGGTTGCTTGGGCCTCACTCCAGCCCCTTCAGGCTGTCTCCATGCAGCATACCCCAGTCCTCTCCCCAGGTCTATCTGAAGACCAAGTTTCAGCATCCAGCCCCTGTGTGTACCAGCAGACATGCATCTCAGGTTGGGGAGTGCCAGGACCCTCTGTGCTGGTCTCTCCATTCTTCCATGCTACCATCGGCTGCTGCACTCTCCTCTGAAGCTCCCTTTCTGTCCCAGCTGATCTCTCAGCTGGTGAAGGGCATTCCCAGGGAGATGGAACCTTTCCTCTTTCAAAGCTCCCTCCCCGGGGCACAGGTCCCATCCTGATTCCTTTTTTTTTTTCCCTTTCATCCTACCCAGTTATGTGATGATCTTTCTTGCAATTTTGGTTGTATGAGATCCTCTGCCAGCTTTCAGTAGATATTCTGTGAGAATTGTTCCACATGTGGATGTATTTTTGATATATTTGTGGGAGGAGGTGAGCTCCACCTCCTTCTATTCCTCAATTTTGATCTCCTCTCCCTCCCCTGCATTTTAGTATCAGGTCGCTCTTCAGTCATTAGGGTTTGTAGGGCACTAACAGTGACAAGTGGTTTTGCCCCTCCTCCATGTTCAGAATGACCAATGCCCAAGGGTAGCACCAGCATTTGTCTCAGGGAGGAAATCATCTCACCAGTTTATAGCCACATGTGGCATTGTTCTAAAGTAATACCAATGGGTATATTTCTAAGGATTTTGCTCCACCTAACTTTGGAGTTATACAGATACCTTCTATTACACAGAATCATGCTAATATCTTCCTTAAGATAACCAAGTGAGTACTATTCCATTCTTGCATATTTAAAATAAGCAAGTAGTTATTTAATACAAAAATAAAAGGAGAGCTTCCACTCAGTACTACCAGAAAGGCAAAATATATATATATATATACTAAATCATGGCACTGTTTTGCTCAGAAGCTAAAATTGAATAAGAAAAGTTAAAGAAAGAAAAAAGAGGAAAAAGTAAAAAGAAAGCATTTTTATTGATTATCTCCAATGCTCTGGGCCCCTCATTGGAAACTTTCCCAACTGCTACAGTCGGGGCAACACTACTTAAATGATCCAACATCTGGGATTTCCATCAAACTCCAACCATTTCTTTGTCATTGAATAGAACCCACCTTGGAGTGAAAGAAAATTTGTTGGACAAATAGCTGGCCCCAAACTATTTCTTTAAGCAAATATATGTAATAATAATTTAAAAGACCATTTCTATAGAACTAGAAGAAAAAATCCTAAAATTTGTATGGAGACACAAAAGACCCCAAATAGCAAAAGCAATCTTGAGGGATTAAAATTGAGCTAGAGGAATCAGACTCCCTGACTTCAGACTACACACGAAGCTACAGTAATCAAGACAGTATAGTACTGGCACAAAAACAGAAATATAGATCAATGGAACAGGATAGAAAGCCCAGAGATAAACTATGGTCAACTAATCTATGACAAAGGAGGCAAGCATATATAATGGAGAAAAGGCAGCCTCTTCAATAAGTGGTGCTGGGAAAAATGGACAGCTACATGTGAAAGAATGAAATTAGAACACTCCCTAACACCACACACAAAAGTAAACTCAAAACGGATAAAAGACCTAAATGGAAGGCCAGACACTATAAAACTCCTAGAGCAAAACATAGGAAGAATACTCTCTGACGTAAATAACAGCAAGATCTTTTTTGACCCACCCCCTAGAATAAGGGAAATAAAAACAAAAATAAATAAGTGGGACCTAATGAAACTTCAAAGCTTCTGCACAGCAAAGGAAACTATAAGCAAGATGAAAAGACAACCCTCAGAATGGGAGAAAATATTTGCAAATGAATCAACAGACAAAGGATTAATCTCCAAAATATATAAACAGTTCATGCAGCTCAATATCAATAAAAGCAAACAGCCCAATCAAAAAATGGGCAGAAGACCTAAATAGGCATTTCTCCAAAGAAGACATACAGATGGCCAAGAAGCACATGAAAAGCTGTTCAACATCACTAATTATTAGAGAAATGCAAATCAAAACTACAATGAGGTATCACCCCACACCAGTTAGAATGGGCGTCATCAGAAAATCGACAAAGAGTAAATGCTGGAGAGAGTGTGGAGAAAAGGGAACACTCTGTCACTGTTGGTGGGAATGTAAATTGATACAGCCACTATGGAGAACAGTATGGAGATTTCTGGCAAAACTAAAAATAGAGAGACCATATGACCCAGCCATCCCACTGCTGGGCATATACCCAGAGAACACCATAATTCAAAAAGGCACATGCACCCCAATGTTCATTGCAGCACTATTTATAATAGCCAGGGCATGGAAGCAACCTAAACGTCCATCAACAGATGAATGGATAAGGAACAGGTGGTATATATATACAATGGAATATTACTCAGCCATAAAAAGGAATGAAACTGGGACATTTGTAGAGACATGGATGGACCTAGAAAGTGTCATACAGAGTGAAGATACAGAGTGAAGTGAGTCAGAAAGAGAAAAACAAATATCCTATATTAACACATATATGTGGAATATAGAAAAATGGTAAAAATCAGCTGGTTTGCAAGTCAGAAATAGAGACACAGATGTAGAGAACAAACATATGGACACCAAGTGAGGAAAGCTGGGCGGGCAGGGGGGAAGGGTTTGAGGTGGGATGAATTGGGAGATTGGGATTGCCATATATACATTATTAATAAGGAAAAAAAATCAAATTTTACAATTTAAATATATGCAGTTTATTGTATATCAATTGTACCTCAATAAAAGTTCTTAAAAATGTATCTAGTCTATGGTAACTGGCTCAATTATTATCATCATAATTATCATCATCAATATATTCTGGGAGTTTTCATAATAGATAGTAGCATAAAAATTCTTGAAGGAGAGGCAAAACGTACCTTATTCTTCAGAAAACTGCTAGCACTAATTGATGAGTTTAGTAAAGTAGCAGGATACAAAATTAATGCACAGAAATCTCTTGCATTCCTATACACTAACAACGGAAGAGCAGAAAGAGAAATTAAGGAAACTCTCCCATTCACCATTGCAACAAAAAGAATAAAATACCTAGGAATAAACCTGCCTAAGGAGGCAAAAGATCTGTATGCAGAAAACTTTAAGACATTGATGAAAGAAATCAAAGATGACACAAACAGATGGAGGGACATACCATGTTCCTGGATTGGAAGAATCAACATCGTGAAAATGACTGTACTACCCAAAGCAATTTACAGATTCAATGCAATCCCGATCAAATTACCAATGGCATTTTTCACAGAACTAGAGCAAGAAATCTTACGATTTGTATGGAAACGCAAAAGACCCCGAATAGCCAAAGCAATCTTGAGAAGGAAAAATGGAGTTGGTGGAATCAGGCTTCCTGACTTCAAACTATACTACAAGGCCATAGTGATCAAGACAGTATGGTACTGGCACAAAAATAGAAAGGAAGATCAATGGAATAGAATAGAGAACTCAGAAGTAAGCCCAAACACATATGGGCACCTTATCTTTGACAAAGGAGGCACGAGTATACAATGGAAAAAAGACAGCCTCTTCAATAAGTGGTGCTGGGAAAATTGGACAGCAACATGTCAAAGAATGAAATTAGAACACTTCCTAACACCATACACAAAAATAAACTCCAAATGGATTAAAGACCTACATGTAAGGCCAGACACTATCAAACTCCTAGAGGAAAACATAGGCAGAACACTCTTTGACATACATCAAAGCAACATCCTTTTTGACCCACCTCCTAGAATCATGGAAATAAAATCAAGAATAAACGAATGGGACCTCATGAAACTTAAAAGCTTTTGCACAGCAAAAGAAACCATAAACAAGACTAAAAGGCAACCCTCAGAATGGGAAAAAATAATTGCCTATGAAACAACGGACAAAGGATTAACCTCCAAAATATACAAGCAGCTCATGCAGCTGAATACCAAAAAAGCAAATAACCCAATCCACAAATGGGCAGAAGACCTAAATAGACATTTCTCCAAAGAAGACATACAGATGGCCAACAAACACATGAAAAGATGCTCCACATCACTCATCATCAGAGAAATGCAAGTCAAAGCCACAATGAGGTATCACCTCACTCCAATCAGAATGGCCATCATCACAAAGTCTGGAAACAACAAATGTTGGAGAGGGTGTGGAGAAAAGGGAACTCTCCTGCACTGTTGGTGGGACTGTAAGTTGGTACAGCCACTATGGAAAACAATTTGGAGGTTCCTTAAAAAACTACAAATAGAACTACCATATGATCCAGTCATCCCACTCCTGGGCATATACCCAAAGAAAACCATAATCCCAAAAGAAACTTGTACCATAATGTTTATTGCAGCACTCTTTACAATAGCCAGGACATGGAAGCAACCTAAATGCCCATCAACAAATGAATGGATACAGAAGATGTGGCATATATATACAATGGAATATTACTCAGCTATAAAAAGGGATGAGATGGAGCTATATGTAATGAGGTGGATAGAACTACAATCTGTCATACATAGTGAAGTAAGTCAGAAAGAGAAGGACAAATATTGTATGCTAACTCACATATACGGAATCTAAAAATGGTACTGATGAACTCAGTGACAAGAACAAGGAAGCAGATACAGAGAATGGACTGGAGAACTCGAGGTATGGGAGGGGGCGGGGGGTGAAGGGGAAACTGAGACGAAGCGAGAGAGTAGCACAGACATATATATACTACCAACTGTAAAATAGTCAGTGGGAAGTTGTTGTATAACAAAGGGAGTCCAACTCGAGGATGGAAGATGCCTTAGAGGACTGGGGCAGGGAGGGTGGGGGGGACTCGAGGAGGGGGCATCAAGGAAGGGAGGGAATACGGGGATATGTGTATAAAAACAGTTGATTGAACCTGGTGTACCCCCAAAAAAATAAAAAATTAAAAAAAAAAATTCTTGAAGGAGAGGCAAAACGTACCTTATTCTTCAGATATTCTCATCTCAGCTTTATTTCTAAAATTAAAGGTCTGAAGGTTAACTTGTATATAATGAGGTATGTAATTAAAAAATAATAATAATAATAATTTAAAAGACCAGAAATGGGATGGGGGATATATGTATAAATATAGCTGATTCACTTTGTTGTACAGCAGAAAATAACACAACATTGTAAAGCAATTATACTCCCATAAAGATGTATTAAGAAAAAAAAAGCATGGGAATGTGGACTGAAAGCTATAGACAAGTCAAAAGACAAAAAAAGAAAGAAAGAAAAAGAAGGAAGGAAGGAAGGAAGGAAGGAAGGAAGAAAAAGAAAAAGAAAAAAAGTCCAGAAAAAAGTTTAATTATTTCTTCAGGTGATCTCTTTTGTTCCTTCTCAGATTATCTATATATGATTTCATGTAGTTTCATTTTCTCTTTGCTCTTTCCTGTGTTTTTTACTTATTTTTAATATTTAGTATATACTACTTTTATAATTAGAAACAACAAAGTAAATGAAGTTATTAAGAACATTTAGAAGTTGAAGAAAGTATGGTTTCCTTAAAAACCTTTTTCTATGTATTCTATGTAATATTTCAAAATTAGATTGAATTTTATGTCATATGCATAACCTTCCAAAACAGGCACAAAAATAGAGAATATAACCAACCTGTATGAATTCATCAGAGGAATTCATCAGCCGTCATTAATCTACCACACTAACTTCTGTTCTATTTCTCTGCTTAAACATTTTAAAGCAATTTCCAGACTTCATGTTATTTTAGCCCTTAGTACAGTAGCATGAATCTCAAAAAGGGAAGGGCACATTTTCTTACCTAACTGTATTGCATGGCCACAGGTAGTAAAACTAACAGTAATTCCTAGTGCCATCTAATACTCAAGTCATAATGAAATTTCCCCCATTTGCTAAAAAACTTGGTTTGTACATATCAAGATCCAAACAAGGTCCTTTCATTACATGTGGCTGTTCATAATCTTATACCTGTCTTAACTCAATCTGGAACAGTCTCTTCCCACTTCTGTTTGTTTGTTCTGGGCCATTGACTTCTTGAAGAAACCCAGTCAAATGTTCTATAAAATGGTACACATTGTGAATTTGGCAGAATACATATTTTAAAAATAAAAGGCTTCACAGTCGTGATTCTATAACATTAGCCTGCCTAAACATCTCCAAAACATAAAAACCCCTTCAATGGTAGCTATGAGTAAATATCCATAGTGGGATTCTTTGGGAAAAGATTGATTTAATGAACAGCACACTAAATGGACATAATAAATTTCATTCGCTTTTTCAAATGTGTTGTTTGTGATAAAAAATAAATTAAATTTATAGAGTATTTGACTATTTAAAGAACACTTGAAGTAGTGCCTTAAGGAGTGTAACTAAGAAAAATATTCTCTACTGTGTGCCTTGTAAATGAATACCATTGTATGAATTGAAAACTGACTCTAGGGAAGTCAGCGAAGAACAAAAACAGTCTTTGAAATGTGAGAATATGGATGCTTTGACTCTATTTCCATTTATTTGATGTGTTTGGATTGCCAGAAAAAAATAGGATGCCCTGCTAAATTTTAATCTCAGGTAAACACAGAATAAATTGTTTTTGGGTTTTGTTTTTTTTTTTAGCATATCTCATGCAATGTTTGGGACATACTTATACTAAATATTATTTATTGTTTATCTGAAATTCATATCTAACTGGGCATCCTTATTTTTATTTGCTAAATCTGACAACCTGTGGACAAACTCTACCATAGTGGGGTGGGGAAGACCCAAGGAGGAGCTTTAATACTGGAGAAGAGTATGATATGAGGACACTGTCAGCCTCTTGACCCCACTTCTGTAATGTGGGAATAGCCACGAGTCTCTGTTACTCTCCAGATGGTTGCTCAGGAAGCCTGGCTTCTTATTTCTGCACATAAACTTTCTCAGCTGAGATTCTGTGCAGGACCTGCCAAAGCAGAGTGCAACGTGATATTCTTTTCTCTCTGAGAAACAAGAGTCACAGAAGCTAGAATCATAGGCGATTCTGGAACGAAAATGTGGGCTGGGATCCACCTGCAAGTTCCTCAAAGCCCTCTCTGTAAACAGACTGAGCATATTACAAAATATAAGACAGGAGACAAAGAAGAAAATAAGAGGAGTAGAAAAATTATGTCCAAAAATCCTGGCATAAAAATTCCCATCAGTGGACTATAAAACTTAATTCTGAACATCCTAGCAAACAAGGCAAAGAAGAAAGTCACTGGGTTACAGCAATTTTGTGGCTAGGCTAGCAATAGAATGTTTCTTTATTCATTTAGAAGCAAATGGTTTTCCCAGCCCTTAGTTCTAAAGGAAATTTGTACTGGAGATAAAGTATAATAAGGATACACAAGAATGGTATAATATCAACAATTTCTTGAAAGCAAACAAGAAACAAAACTTCCGTGCATAGAAATTTTACAGTCTTCACTGTCTGTAGGTGCTAGAATCTTTTGACAGTTTTATATAGTTTATGTACTGTATGCCCTTAAATATGCGAAGGTTTTGCATCATGTTTCTTCCAGGCATGCTCTCCCTGGAGCAGGATAAAATGTCTCAGGCTTATCTACACTCCAAGTCCCCATTCTAGGCCTTTCTTCTGCTTCAACCCCACTTTATAGAGGCACACCTCAGTTTTGTCTTTGATCTCTTATTTGGTCAACCGATTTGGACTTGGACTTCCAGGTTTTTAATTTGGCTTCTGTTACCAAACTGAACTTGGGTCCACTCACCCACTGCACAACAAAGTCAATTTACTGACAACAGGTTGTGGTGAAGGAAAGTATACCATTTATTGCAGGGCCTAGCAAGGAGTATAAGCAGCTCATGCTCAAAAGATTTGAACTCCCCAGTGGCTTTCAGGTAGGGGTTTTTAAAGCTGACATTTTTTTTTAAGAATTTTATTGAGATACAGTTGACATATAATAAACCACATACATTTAGAGTGTACAATTTGGTATTTTTTTTCTTATTGGTAATGTATATATGGCAATCCCAATCTCCCAATTCATCCCACCTCAAACCCCTCCCCCCTCCCTGCCCTGCTTTCTCCACTTGGTGTCCATATGTTTGTTCTCTACATCTGTGTCTCTACTTCTGACTTGCAGCCCAGCTGATTTTAACCATTTTTCTATATTCCACATATATGTGTTAATATATGACATTTGTTTTTCTCTTTCTGACTCACTTCACTCTGTATGACACTCTCTAGGTCCATCCATGTCTCTACAAATGTCCCAGTTTCATTCCTTTTTATGGCTGAGTAATATTCCATTGTATATATATACCACCTGTTCCTTATCCATTCATCTGTTGGTGGACGTTTAGGTTGCTTCCATGCCCTGCCTGTTATAAATAGAGCTGCAATGAACATTGGGGTGCATGTGCCTTTTTGAATTATGGTGTTCTCTGGGTATATGCCCAGCAGTGGGATGGCTGGGTCATATGATAACTCTATTTTTTAGTATTGCAAGGAACCTCCACACTGTTCTCCATAGTGGCTGTATCAATTTACATTCCCACCAACAGTGACAGAGTGTTCCCTTTTCTCCACACTCTCTCCAGCATTTACTCTTTGTCGATTTTCTGATGACGCCCATTCTAACTGGTGTGGGGTGATACCTCATTGTAGTTTTGATTTGCATTTCTCTAATAATTAGTGATGTTGAACAGCTTTTCATGTGCTTCTTGGCCATCTGTATGTCTTCTTTGGAGAAATGCCTATTTAGGTCTTCTGCCCATTTTTTGATTGGGCTGTTTGCTTTTATTGATATTGAGCTGCATGAACTGTTTATATATTTTGGAGATTAATCCTTTGTCTGTTGATTCGTTTGCAAATATTTTCTCCCATTCTGAGGGTTGTCTTTTCGTCTTGCTTATAGTTTCCTTTGCTGTGCAGAAGCTTTGAAGTTTCATTAGGTCCCACTTATTTATTTTTGTTTTTATTTCCCTTATTCTAGGGGGTGGGTCAAAAAAGATCTTGCTGTTATTTACGTCAGAGAGTATTCTTCCTATGTTTTGCTCTAGGAGTTTTATAGTGTCTGGCCTTCCATTTAGGTCTTTTATCCGTTTTGAGTTTATTTTTGTGTGTGGTGTTAGGGAGTGTTCTAATTTCATTCTTTTACATGTAGCTGTCCATTTTTCCCAGCACCACTTATTGAAGAGGCTGCCTTTTCTCCATTGTATATGCTTGCCTCCTTTGTCATAGATTAGTTGACCACAGTTTATCTCTGGCCTTTCTATCCTGTTCCATTGACCTATATTTCTGTTTTTGTGCCAGTACCATACTGTCTGGATCACTGTAGCCTTGTAGTATAGTTTGAAGTCAGGAAGTCTGATTCCCCCAATTCCGTCTTTCCTTCTCAAGATTGCTTTGCCTATTTGGGGTCTTTTGCGTTTCCATACAAATCATAAAATTTCTTGTTCTAGGTCTGTGAAAAATGCCGTTGATAATTTAATCAGGATGGCATTGAATCTGTAAATTGCTTTTGGTGGTATAGTCATTTTCACAATGTTGATTCTTCCAGTCCAAGAACATGGTATATCTCTCCATCTGTGTCATCTTTGATTTCTTCCATTAGTGTCGTATAGTTTTCTGAGTACAGGTCTTTTACCTGCTTAGTTAGGTTTATTCCTAGGTATTTTATTCTTTTTGCTGCAGTGGTGAATTGTATTGTTTCCTTAATTTCTCTTTCTGATCATTCATTGTTAGTGTGTAGAAATGCAAGAGATTTCTCTGTGTTAATTTTGTATCCTGCAACTTTACCAAATTCATTGATTAGCTCAAGTAGTTTTCTGGTGGCATCTTTAGGATTTTCTGTGTATAGTATCATGTCATCTGTGAACAGTGACAGTTTTACTTCTTTTCCAATTTGGATTCCTCTTATTTCTTTTTCTTCTCTGATTGCTGTGGCAAGGACTTCCAAAACTATGTTGAATAGTAGTGGTGAGAGTGGACATCCTTGTCTTGTTCCTGATCTTAGAGGGCATGCTTCCAGTATTTCACCATTGAGAAGGATGTTTGCTGTAGGATTGTCATATATGGCCTTTATTATGTTGAGGTAGGTTCCCTCTATGCCCACCTTCTGGAGAGTTTTTATCATAAATGGGTGTTGAATTTTGTCAGATGCTTTTTCTGCATCTATTGAGATGATTATGTGGTTTTTATCCTTCAGTTTTTTAATATGGTGTATCACAATGATTGATGTGCATATATTGAAGAATCCTTGCATTCCAGGGATAAACCCCACTTGATCATGGTGTATGATCCTTTTAATGTGTTGTTGGATTCTGTTGGCTAGTATTTTGTTGAGGATTTTTGCATCTAAATTCATCTGTGATATTGGTCTGTAATTTTCTTTTTTTGTAGTATCTTTTTCTGGTTTTGGTATCAAGGTGATGGTGGCCTCATAAAATGAGTTTGGGAGTGTTCCTTCCTCTGCAATTTTTTGGAAGAGTTTGAGAAGGATGAGTGTTAGCTCTTCTCTAAATGTTTGATGGAATTCACCTGTGAATCCATCTGGTCCTGGACTTTTGTTTGTTGGAAGATTTTTAATCCCAGTTTCAATTTCATTACTTCTGATTGGTCTGTTCATAGTTTCTATTTCTTCTTGATTCAGTCTTGGAAGTTTATACCTTTCTAAGAATCTGTCCATTTCATCCAGGTTGTCCATTTTGTTGGCATATAGTTGCTTGTAGTAGTCTCTTATGGCACATTTTATTTCTGCAGTGTCCATTGTAAATTCTGTTTCATTTCTAATTTTATTGATTTGAGTCCTCTCCCTCTTTTTCTTGATGAGTCTTGCTAGAGGTTTATCAATTTTATTTATCTTCACAAAGAACCGGCTTTTAGTTTTATTGATTTTTGCTATGGTTTTCTTTGTTTCTATTTCATTTATTTCTGCTCTGATCTTTATGATTTTTCTGCGTCTACTAACTTTGGGTTTTGTTTGCTCTTCTTTCTCTAGTTTCTTTAGATGTGAGGTTAGATTGTTTATTTGGGATTTTTCTTGTTTCTTGAGGTAGGATTGTATTGCTATAAACTTCCCTCTTAAAACTGCTTTTGCTGTGTCCCATAGGTTTTGGATCATTGTGATTTCATTGTCATTTGTCTCTAGATATTTTTTGATTTCCTCTTTGATTTCTTCAGTGATCTCTTGGTTATTTAGTAGCGTATGGTTTGGCCTCCATGTGTTTGTGTTTTTTACAGTTTTTTGTCCTGTAATTGGTTTCTAATCTCATAGCATTGTGGTCAGAATAGATGCTTGATACGATTTCAATTTTCTTAAATTTACCAAGGCTTGATTTGTGACCCAAAATGTGATCTATCCTGGAGAATGTTCCATGTGCACTTGAGAAGAATGTGTAATCTGCTGGTTTGGGATGTAATGTCCTATAGATATCTCTTAAATCAAGCTGGTTTATTGTGTCATTTAAAGCTTGGGTCTCCTTATTAATTTTCTGTCTGGATGATCTGTCCATTGGTGTAAATGGCATGTTAAAGTCCCCCACTATGATTGTGTTACTGTTGATTTCCTCTTTCATAGTTGTTAGCATTTGCCTTATGTATTGAGGTGCTCCTATATTGGGTGCATATATATTTATAATTGTTATCTCTTCTTCTTGGATTGATCTTTATGTAGTGTCCTTTCTTGTCTCTTGTAATAATTTTTATTTTAAAGTCTATTTTATCTGACATGAGTATCACTACTCCAGCTTTCTTTTGATTTCCGTTTGCATGGAATATCTTTTTCCATCCCCTCACTTTCAGTCTGTATGTGTGCCTAGGTCTGAAGTGGGTCTCTTGTAGACAACATATATATGGGTCTTGTTTTTGTATCCATTCAGCCAGTCTGTGTCTTCTGGTTGGTGCATTTAGTCCATTTACATTCAAGGTAGTTATTGATATGTATGTTCCTATCACTATTTTCTTAATTGTTTTGTTTTTGTTTTTGTAGGTCCTTTTCTTCTCTTATGTTTCCTGCTTAGAGAAGTTCCTTTAGCATTTGTTGTAGGGCTGGTTTGGTGGTGCTGAATTCTCCCAGCTGTTGCTTGTCTGTAAAGCTTTTGATTTCTCCATCGAATCTGAATGAGATCCTTGCTGGGTAGAGTGTTTTTGTTTGTAGGTTCTTCCCTTTCATCACTTGAAATATATCATGCCACTCCCTTCTGGCTTGCAGAGTTTCTGCTGAGAAATCAGCTGTTACCCTTATGGGAGTTCCCTTGTATGTTATTTGTTGTTTTTCCCTTGTTGCTTTTAATAACTTTTCTCTGTCTTTATTTTTTGTCAGTTTGACTACTATGTGTCTTGGTGTGTTTCTCCTTGGATTTATCCTGCCTGGGACTCTCTGCACTTCCTGGACTTGGGTGTCTATTTCCTTTCCCATGTTAGGGAAGTTTTCAACTATAATCTCTTCCAATATTTTCTAAGGTCCTTTCTCTCTCTCTTCTCCTTCTGGGGCACCTATAATGCAAATGTTGGTGCGTTTAACATTGTCCCAGAGGCCTTTTAGGCTGTCTTCAGTTCTTTTCATTCTTTTTTCTTTATTCTTTTCCGCATCAGTCATTTTCACCATTCTGTCTTCCAGGTCACTTATTCACTCTTCTGCCTCAGTTAATCTGCTATTGTTTCCTTCTAGTGTATTTTTCATTTCAGTTATTTTGTTGCTTATCTCTGTTTGTTTGTTCTTTAATTCTTCTAGGTCTTTGTTAAACTTTTCTTGCATCTTTTCGATATTTGCATCCAGTCTTTTTTCAAAGTCCTGGATCATCTTCACCATCATTATTCTGAATTCTTTTTCTGTAAGGGTGCCTATCTCCTCTTCATTTAGTTGTTTTTCTGGTGTTTTATCTTGTCCCTTCATCTGGTACAAAGTCTTCTGCCTTTTCATTTTCTCTGTCTTTCTGTGGCTGTGGTTTTCAGTTTCACAGAATGAAATACTGCTGATACTGCTTGATACCGCTGTCTGCCCTCTTGTGGAAGAAACTATCTAAGAGGCTCTATGGGCTGGGTGGGCAGAGCTCAGTAAAACTTTAATCTGCTTGTCTGCCAATGGATGGAGCTGTGTTCCCACCTTGTTGGTTGTTTGGCCTGAGGTGACCTAGCACTGGAGCTTACAGGCTCTTTGGTGGAGCTAATGGTGGACTCTGGGAGGGCTCACGCCAATGAGCACTTCCCAGAACCCCTATCACCAGTCCCTGTCCCCTCAGTGAGTGACAGCTGCCCCCCACCTCTGCAGGCAACCCTCCAACACCAGCAGGTAGGTCTGGTTCAGTCTCCTATGCAGTCATTGCTCCTTCCCCCTGGGTCCTGGTGAGCACACTATTTTTGGTGTGCCCTCCAAGAGTGGAATTCCTGTTTCCCCCAGTCCTGTGGAGGTCCTGCAATCAAATCCCGCTGGCTTTCAAAGTCTGATTCTCTGGGGATTCCTCCTCCTGTTGCTGGACCCCAGGTTGGGAAGCCTGACCTGGGGCTCAGAACCCTCACTTTAGTGGGTGGACTTCTGTGGTATAACTGCTCTCCAGTTTGCGAGTCGCCCACCCAACATTTATGGGATTTGATTTTAACAGGATTGTTTCCCTCCTACCATCTCATTGAGGCTTCTCCTTTGTCTCTGGATGTGGGGTGTCTTTTTTGGTGAGCTCCAGTGTCTTTCTGTCAATAATTGTTCGGCAGTTAGTTGTAATTCTGGTACTGTTGCAAGAGGGAGTGAGCACACATCCTCCTACTCTGCCACCTTGAACCATCTCCTCTAAGGCAACATTTTAAAGGGTGACAGCTGCAGGGTGCATGAGTTTCTTCTAATTGGTTGGTAGTAAGTAATGGGGTGGTGTTTCAAGAATTTCAATCATCAGCCTTCTGGTTTCAATCAGTCTGGGGTCTATGTGCTTGTGGTCAGCATGAAGTCACCACTCCACCTGGGCCAGGTCTTGGTTTCTGCAGAACAGTTCAAAGATATCCTTCAGATTGTTGTGTATACCCCTTGAGGAGGAACTTGGACTCTGCTTTATCACTGAAGTATTGTTTCTTGACTGGTTTTCATTTGTTTCTGCATTCCCTCACTTCCCCAATTAGTAACTGCTTGAATCTGCTCTTTGGAATTCAGGGAAGGCCTGGGAGACAAAAAGCCTTTTTCTACAAACCAGTAACAGGGAATACAGAAGAGATTTTGTATCTCAGAGGGTCCCAGAGGGTCCTGCTCAGTTTAAGTTCCCACTTTTCTTTGATACTTCTCAATCCTGAGGGGAAAAGAAAGGGAATAAAGTTTTGGATAGAGAGGTTAATCACAAGAGAAACTCAGTTTTAGGGGGACTCTGTTTCACAACCTTGGACTCTACTTCCGCTGCCCTCCTCCCTGTGTCCCCATACATCAGCAGCATAAGAAAGTGACCCTTCTTTCTGGCCTCTTGGACTGTTGTGCTCTGGTTACACCTGGGTATGGGCGGTAGGTTGATTAATAGTCGAATTCTTTCTGCCTCCCTGTAGGCACACCTCCCTCCCTACATCTACACTTGGCCATGTTACTTTCTTCAGCCTAAGGGATAAGAGCTAACTTAACAAAACAGAGGCTTGAAAAGTTGTGCATGTTTCTGCTTATTCTGTTACACAATTGGGACCTCTCTCTCAGAGCTGAGCCACCACCTTGAGAACATGCCTGATTTAGCCTGCTCTAGAAAGGTGAGTGACATGTACAAAGGAACTGTCATCAGCTGAAGCCATTCTAGACCAGCCAGCCCTTTAGCCAACTGATACCAAGCAGGATGCTATGGAGCCCTCCTGGGTACAAAAGCCTGTCCCATGTTTCTTGTGTGTAAGAAAAAGGCTTCAGCCTCCTAGAACTTCCCTGAGTTCCAAAGAGCAGATTGCAACAGTTACTTGTTAAGGAAGTGAGGGAATACAGAAACAAAGGAAAAGCAGTCAAGAAACAATAGTGTAGTGGTAATGTAGAGTCCTGGTTCCTCCTCAAGGGGTATACATACCAATATATCTTTGAGTTTTCTATAGGAACTAAGCCCTGCAGTCTGGTGGAGGATGATAACTTCAGGTGAAGCACACGGTTCCTAGAATACTACCCTGTTACCCACAATCCAATCAGAAGAAAGTCACACACTCTGCAGCCCTCACCCCAAATTTTGCCTTTAAAATTTCTCTCTGAAAACCACTGGGGAGTTTAGGTCTTTTGTGCATGAGCCACCTGTTCTCTTTGCTTGGCCCTTGCAATAAACCTTTCTGTGCTCCAAACTCCATTTTGGTTTATTTAGCCTCACCTTATGTCGTGTATATGAATGTAGGTTTAACAACACAACCAACCAATTGACCACAGATGCATAAGAAAGCCTATCCCAGATCAGCAGAACCACCCAGCTTACTCACTGACTCAAAAGCAGTAAATAGTTGTTGTTTTAAGCCATTTAGTTTTGTGATAGTTTATTACACAAGCAATAGTTGACTGATGTGTTGGGGAAGATAAATCTCACACTTAAATTAATAGAGAGCCATCCTATTTCTGCACAGAAGTGAGCTTCATGAACTTATAAATTGGATGAGAGCATTTTCTTTTTCCAGAAAATACAATTCTGAATCCTCTGACACTTAAGTAAGTATTCTCATAAATCCAAAATTCTACCCCTTTAAGAATGAAAGTCAGAGATGATAGTCATTGACCTGGAAAATTTTAAGCAAAACCTTAATATGACTCCTCAGTCATCAGATATGAGTAAAATTATTTCAAGGCCAATGGAGTTTGCATTTGGGTCAGAAGATTCTGGTATCTCTTAAATGGTACAGATTGATACCATTAGCTTGTGAACCATGAAATTGGTAGCTCCTCTCTGATATTTTTGATCTAGCATTTGAAGCTGACTTTACTATTTCAATTCAAGCGTGAATACTTCTGTGATTAAAAAAAGAGAAAGACACTGGAGGGAAAAAACCACAGAAGAGTAAATGCTGTTCAGAAAAGAAAATGAAGCCAGTGCAAACGGTGAAGAGGGCAGAGTGAGTCCTGGAGGTCCTTGGAAACCACACCTGGTAGTGAGGACAGAGGAGTCGTCAGAGCCAAGATCAGAGAACCACTCCAGCAAACATATGGCAGTGAATTAAATTATCTTTTAAATGAAAAAAATATATTCCTGGAGTCAATTAGAGCGGGACCAAGTCCTGACTCTTGTAATGGAATATGGGAAATTATTTGGGGCTGCAGTTTATGTTGACGAAGAAACAATATGTGATACAGGCTCTTTCTTTAAAATGCAGGTTCTTTGGCATTTGATTCAAATACATATCAAATTATTCAGTCTTAGTATAGCAGCTTTTAAGGCCACACAATGACAAAAATGGTCTTTTAATAATACATTTTTCCAGTTAAAACTTTACCGGAACTTGCGTTTTTGTATTACTGTCCTAAAGACTATCTCCTGTGCTTCTCTGGTTTAGAACTTAGAAGTGAATTATTTTCTAGACTACTAGAAGTGAGGTGGGACATTCTGTCAAGTCATCTGATATCAAGGACAGACAAATCATTGATGCTGAATAGTCTTTGACTTAATCATAGCAAATACTCATAGAAAGATTTGGGGGGCATAAGTACAGACATTATCTTCATACTATACTTTATGTCTGAGGAAGGGCATTTACCTAGTAGGGTATCTCTTTATGTCTGGAACAGATAGAAACACCCAGGAGAGAACTTAAGTTCTTCCTTGCTAAAGTTACACCTTGTTGGAGATAAGCTCCATTCCTAGAAGTCACTTTCAGTTGTGGAGTGTCTTTCCACTAAGGCTCATAGTACCCAAACAGAGCATAACGCAGCTAGGAGGAGTCACGTGACTCTCAAACCTGGCATGTAGCTAAGCAGAGTTCTATTATACACAAACAAGCCAGAATTCCTTTGTTGAAAATGACCTTCTGTTAAAGCCAGAACACTGTCAGCTGTAACCTTGATACCAGAGATTTTACATTAGAAGCCACTAAGGGAGCTGGGAGAAGGAGAGAGACAGAGCGAACTCCAGCTGAGTACTGGAGGGGTGCAAAATGCTTGGCTAATTTAGGGCGAAACAATAAAAGCAGAAGTAATCAAAAGTGAAGCATTTACCAACAAAAAATAATCCAAATAAGACACCACTCATGTAAGCATACTGGAGAGTATGCTTTTAAAGACCAGCAATCTGCTTTCCAACTCTAAGGAACTCTTCAGTGTGCTGTGGTAACTTGTTTGTTATATTGTCATTCTTTTCTACTGATTTTATTATCATTGGCTCAACTTTATAAAAGCAATAAGGGGGAAAAAAGAAAAGCAAATTACTGAAGTGAGCTTGGAAATGGGAAAGGTTGTATCAAGATGACATTTGAATCACTGGCTCAGCTTTTCCTTTGAATTGCACAGTTAAGATCACAGAACAATATGGGAAATGAGCCAGATTACACGGTACATAAAAATAAACTCGAGTTATTTCCTCAACCCCATGAAGTAGGCAATGCCACGGACCACTGCCTTTTCCATGAGATGGAGAAATCCTTTCCATCTTTTGGAGAGGTCCTATTTTAATCCTTGGAAAGTATACTTGGATTTCTTTGTTTTCATTGTACTTCTCTTCCTTGTTAACGTATTTTGTACAGCATAAGGCCTAAGCCTCTTCCCTTTGGCTGGTAATACTGTGAGTTGGAATAACACCTTGTTTCAGGTTTTTCAAAGGTTATCAATGACTAGGATGGTTTCCTGTTAGAGAGGAGTTAAGAAGCATATTCTAGAAGTCTCTTTGTGAGGATGTTGGTTTTATTTTCCCTAGAATGAGAAACAGCCTGGTACTTCCTACCAGTCTTAGGCAATCAGGTTTCTTTATATCCACTTGTATGATAAACATGAATCACTTCAAATTGATTTAGCATCTTTTATTTAGGTTGGCTTTTGAGATCCATAATTGCAACTAAAAGAAAGCCAACTGATATAAGATATAGTTGTCAAAAATTATATTTAAAATTAGACTTTTCTTACCTGCTTCTCTCTGACCTTGGGATGTCTTCTTCTGCAGAACATTTCTCAGGAGTCATTTTAAATCTACTTTAAAATCATTCAACCTAAGGTTATAACCAAAAGTAGACAAGGCTTCTTAATTCTCTTGGTCTGAGGGTCAGCTTCATAGTTTCAGGAAGTATTCATTCCTACAAGACGAGGTTTATGTCCTATCCAGTTAAACTAAAGAAGGCAAAAGACCAGTACTCCATTGAAACCTGAAAAATATGCACTCTTTTAAATAAATGAGTGAATAGGTATTTTGTTTATTAAGATAGAATATTAACTAGATAGTTTTTTATACTTAAGATAAATATTTTACACATTGAACTATGAAGAAAGAAAACTTTTTTTAATAAAACAAAATATATTTTATTACTATATCATTGAAATTGAGAACTTTGGTTTGCAGATTTTAGATAATTAATTTTATATCATATTCTAGTTAAAACCAAAAGTGTTTCTTTACCTTAGAGTTGTATCTATATCTTGTTTTCATTTTTGAAACACTGTTACAACTTGGATATTTCCCCAGCATTCTGAAAAATGACTTTACCCTCTGGGCTCCCTGCTATGCACTCAGTCATCCTTCCTTTTTCTTGAAGGGTAACATATTTTTAGGATATAAGTTTTATCAGCCACTTTCCTGACTGTAGAATTGGAGGTGTGACAGCCTTCTTTCATTTTGTCCTCTCTCTGCCCCTTTTAGTCCAGGTTGACAATGTTTCTGATGGTATAATATTCTCAACAACATTGTGGGTCTCTTTTTTTCAGAGATTCACTCCATTAGATAAGAAGTTTCTCCACAGATCCTTCCTGGATAATTCCAAATCCATTCCTGGCTTCTGGTGAAATAGCCAGGGGGATCCCTGAGTCATATGTCTAACCTCTTCACAGAGCCATCTGTGTGATTGAATACACTGATCTTTTGATCCTTCCCAGGCGCTAGCAAAATGTTGTCTATTTTTCCCAAATTACTAATGAAGGAACTGAAATTTGGAGATGCTATTAACTTGCCTAAATCTCTCTCAATCCATCATAGCCACACAATGGTCTTTGCTGTTCCTCTAATAACAGGGCCTCACTTACCTCAAGGTCATTGCTGTTCCCTTTGCCTAAAATGCTCTTCCTCCAGATGTCCATTGAACTGAAGGGTTTTCTGGGATGTGGGACTTTTAGTGCTAAAACTGGGGAAGTCCAGGCAAACTGGACAACTTGTTTACCGAGTTAGAATATATGTCTCCAAAGACAGGCATCTTGATTGCTTATTGGTGTTTCTATAGCCCCTAGAAGAGGGCCTGGCATATGGTAGATGCTCAGTAAATATTTGTTGAGTGAATAAATGAGAACTATGCTGAGTCCACTCTGGCAAAGAGAGGTACCACAGACAACCACCCAGAGTTTCCAAAGGCAGTATCCAGTATCAGAGTTGATGGTGTTAAGAGACACAAGATGCATGGTCCAGGGTCTCGTGGTGGTGTGATGGTTTATGTGTCAGCTTGATAGCTAGTAAAACATAATTTCTGGAGGTGTCTGTGAGGGTGTTTCTGGAAGAAATTAGCCTTTAAATCACAAACTGAAACACAAAGGCGGGGCAGGGGGTGCGAGGATGTGAAAGAACAGGGCATCTGAGGTCCATGTAACAATATTATAATATAGTTTAACATATATAACATTTGATTCCAAGAAATAGTGGACAGACAGAATGGGGCAAAAAAATGTGTGAAGATACGTCAAGAACATTCCAAAATGATGAATGATATCAATTCACAGATCCTAAGCTCAATTAATGCAAAGCAGGATAAATACAAAGAAATCCACACCTAGGCACGTCATAGTTAAACCAAAGATGAAGGCAAATCTTAAAGGCATCCAGAGAAAAAAGACACATTAAATTCAGTGGACAAAATACAAATAACGGCTGATATCACTAGAAATAATGAAGGCCAGAAAATAATAAAATGGCCTCTTTCAGGTATGGAAAGATAGCTCCAAGGTTTTAATTTGACTGCCAAAATACTGTTGTTATCACAGACACCGAATCTCACCAAAGTCATTGCTCGGTGATTAGAGGGGGTGCAAATCAAGTGATAGGAGGAGCTCTCAGAGGTAGAGAGAGAAACTCAGGGCTTGAAGAAACAATAATTTGGTGAGAGGGAAACACAATAAAGGAAATAGAGAAGGCAAGGAGAAGAAGTACAACTGCATTGCAGTGTTCTGCGTGAGAATGTAGTGCCCTGCAGGATATTTTGCATCCTTAGTTCCCAGGATAAGTGGCAATGGCTCTCCTCAGTCATTCAGTCATTGTAACCACCAGAATGATGCCCGTTGTTGCTCACATCTTCAAATGCCCCTGAAGGCACTATAGCACCGGGTATGGCAGGGTTTCCCAACCTTGACAATGTTGACATTTTGGACTATAGGATTCCTTGTTGTGAGGGCCCATCCTGTACATTGTAGGATGTTCAGCAGCATTCTTGGCCCCTCATTGGTCAAGGTCAGGACACTCCTTCACAGTTTTAATAACCACAGGTATCTCTAGACATTGCCAAATGTCTTCTGGGGGCAAAAAATCTCTCCTCCCCCTCCTCTTCCCTAGTAAGAACAATTTGGATATGAGATAGCAAAAAAAAAAAAAAAAAGTGAATCTTAAAAAAGAAGGAATGAAGCACAACATCAGAAACAAGAGAGAGGTGAAGAATGTTTAAGAAAAAAAGAAAACACTTTCAATAAGGCAGTGGATACCAAAGTCAGATTGCAGGGTGGTTAAGAAGATAGTGGGTTGACTCAAAAGGCAGCAATAAAGGTGGGCATTGTTTTAAGATATTAGACAATAGAAGAAACTGGGAAGATATCCAGAGAGGCAGCAGGGTCAGAGAAAGTCTTATTTTTGTTTTGTCTTGTTTTCTTAAGAGAATGGAGAATTTTTAAATTTTTAAAGCAAACGAAAAAAAGTTAGTAGCAAGCTTCCCTGGTGGCACAGTGGTTAAGAATCTGCCTGCTAAGGCAGGGGACACAAGTTCGAGCCCTGGTCCAGGAAGATCCCACATGCCATGGAGCAACTAAGCCTGTGTGCCACAACTGCTGAGCCTGTGCTCTAGAGCCCATGAGCCACAACTACTGAAGCCCACGTGCCTAGAGGCCATGCTCTGCAGCAAGAGAAGCCACCACAATAAGAAGCCCATGCACAGCAAAAAAGAGTAGCCCCCGTTCGCCACAGAACTAAAGAAAGCCCATGTGCAGCAACAAAGACCCAATGCAGCCAAAAATAAAATAAATAAATAAATAAATAAATAAACTAACAAGAAAATCTTTAAAAAATAAAATTAATTAAATAAATTGAGGTATAGCTGATGTACAAGTATATAACATCTTGATTCACAATTTTTAAAGGTTATATCCCATCTATAGTTATTATGAAATATTGGCAATATTTCCTATGTTGTACAATATATCCTTGTAGCTTACTTATTTTATACATAGAGTCTGTACCTCTTAATTCCCTACCCTTGTATTGCCCCTCCCCCCTTCCCTCAACCCACTGGTAACCATTAGTTTGTTCTCTATATCTGTGAGTCTGTTTCTTTTTTGTTGTATTCACTACCTTGTTGTATTTTTTAGATTCCACATATGTGATGTCATACAATATTTGTCTTTCTCTGTCTGACTTATTTCACTTAAAATAATACCCTCCATGCCTATCCATGTTGCTGCAAATTGCAAAATTTCCTTTTTATGTCTGAGTAGTATTCTGTTGTATATATACCACGTCTTCTTTATCCATTCATCTGTTGATGGACACTTGGGTTGCTTCCATATGTTGGCAGCTGCTATAAACATTGAGGTGTGTGTATTTTTTCAAATTAGTACTTTCATTTTTGTGCGGTTTTTTTGGATACATACCCAGGAGTGGAATTTCTGGGTCATATGGTAGTTCTATTTTTAGTTTTTTAAGAAAACTCCATAATGTTTTCCTCAGTGGCTGCATCAATTTATGTTCCTACCAACAGTGTAGGAGGGTTCCTTTTTCTCCACATCCTCACCATCACTTGATATTTGTGCTCCTTTTGATGGTAACCATTCTGATGGGTGTGAGGTGAAACCTCATCGTGCTTTTAAACTACATCTCTCTGATGATTAATGATGTTGAGCATCTTTTCATGTACCTGTTGGCCATCTGTACATCTTCTTTGAAAAAATGTCTATTCAGTTATTTTGCCCTTTCCTTTCTTTTTTTAAAGATTTATTATTTATTTATTTATTTTTGGCTGCATTGGGTCTTCATGGCTGTGCATGGGCTTTCTCTAGTTGCAGACAGTGGGGGCTACTCTTCGTTGTGGTGCATGGGCTTCTCATTGCAGTGGCTTCTCATGTTGCAGAGCAGCAGCTCTAGGTGTGCAGGCTTCAGTAGTTGCAGCACACAGGCTCAGTAGTTGTGGCCCACAGGCTTAGTTGCTCCTTGGCATGTGGGATCTTCCCAGACCAGGGCTCAAACCCATGTCCTTTGCATTGGCATGCAGATTCTTAACCACTGTGCCACCAGGGAAGCTCCTCTGCCCTTTCTTTAATTGGGCTGTTTGTTTTTTGATGTTGAGTTGTATGAGCTTTTCATATATGTTGGATGTTAATCCTTGTCAGTCATATCATTTGCAAATATTTTCTCCCATTCAGTAGGATGTTTTTCACTTGTTGATGGTTTTCTTTGCTGTGGAAAAGCTTTTATGTTTAATTAGTTCCCATTTGTTTATTTTTGCTTTCATTTTCTTTGCTTTAGGAGACAGATCCAAAAAACCAAACCAAACCAAACCAAACCAAACCAAACAAAATAAAACAAAACAAAAAAACATTGCTACAGTTTATGTCAAAGAGTACTCCACCTATGTTTTCTTCTAGAAACTTTAGTCTGTGGTGTTACATTTAGATCTCTAATCCATTTTGAATTTATTTTTGTATATAGTTTTAAAGAATGTTCTAATTTTATTCCTTTACAGGTAGCTATAGAGTTTTCCCAACACCACTTATTGAAGAGACTGTTTTTTCTCCATTGTATATTTTTACCTTCTTTGTCATTGATTAATTGACTGTAAGTGTGTGGGTTTATTTCTGGGCTCTCTCTTTTGTTCCATTGATCTGTGTGTTTTTGTGCCAGTATGATACTGCTTTGATTACTGTAGCTTTGTAGTATAGTCTGAAGTCAGGGATCATGATTCCTCCATCTTTGTTCTTCTTTCTCAAGTTTGTTTTGGCTATTCAGGGTCCTTTGTGTTTTCATACAAATTTAAAAATAATTTGTTCTGGTTCTGTGACAAATACCATTGGTGTTTTGATAGAGATTGCACTGAATCTGTAGAGTTCCTTTGATATGGCCAAGTATGGCCATTTAACAATATTACTTCTTCCAGTCCAAGAATACAGTTTATCTTTCCATCTGCTTGTGTCGTCTTCAATTTCTTTCATCAGTATCTTATAGTTTTCTGAGTACAGGTCTTTTACCTCCTTAGGTAGGTTATTCCTATGTATTTTATTCTTTTTGATGTGATGGTAAATGGGATTGATTCCTTATTTCTTTTTCTGGTAGTTTGGTTCTAGTGTATAGAAATGCAACCGATTTCTATATATTAATTTTGAATCCTGCAACTTTACCAAATTCATTGATGAACTCTAGTAGTTTTTTGGTGGCATCTTTAGGGTTTTCTGTATAGAGTATCATGTTATCTGCAAACAGTGACAATTTTATTTCTTCCTTTCTAATCTGGATTTTGTTTATTTCTTTTTCTTGTCTGATTGCTGTGGCTAGGACTTCCAATGCTATATTGAATAAAAGTGGTGAGAGTGGGCATCCTGATCTTGTTTCTGATCTTAGAGGAAATGCTTTCAGCTTTTCACATTGAGTATGATGTTAGCTGTGGCTTTGTCATATATGGCCTTTACTTATTTTTTTAATATACAAAGTTCATAGAAGATTTATTTGTAATGGCTAAAAACCGAGACAACTCAAATGTTCATCAGTAAGAGAGTCAATAAACAGAAAAAATGTGCTCTACTCATATAATGGAATACTAGTCAGCAACAACAACAACAACAAAGAAACAACAATTGATTGATGCAACAATATACACACTCAAAATCATACCCTCTGCAACATGAAAAGAAGCTGGGCAAAAAAAAATATGTTCTAAGATTACATTTACATGAAATTCTAGGAAATACAAACAAATCTTTAGTGTCAGAAAGTGTATTAGTGGTTGCCTAAGGATGGGAGTAGAGGAAACAATGGATTGCAAAGAACCATGAAGAAAATTTGCAGCATCATGAAAATATTGATTAACTTGACTTTGGTTATTATTTTATAGATGTATACTATTTCAAAACTGATAACACTTTCTATGACTACATTTATATGAGTAGTTCATACTTCAGTTGTTCTTCAATACAATTTTAGGATAAAAGCTGAGAAATACCAGATATTACAAAATCCCCCAGAATCATCAGAATATTTTTATTTCTGAACTGATATATGGTCTTTATTATGTTGAGGTATGCTCCCTCTATTCCCACTTTCTGGACAGTTTTTATCATAAACGTGTGTTGAATTTTGTGTAAAGCTTTTTCTGCATCTATTGAGATGATCATGTGGTTTTTATCCTTCAATATGTTGATATGGTGTATCACATTGATTGATGTGCGTTTATTAAAGAATCCTTGCATTCCAGGGATAAACCCCACTTGATTAAGGTGTATGATCCTTTTAATGTGTTGTTGGATTCTGTTGGCTAGTATTTTGTTGAGGATTTTTGCATCTAAATTCATCAGTGATATTGGCCTGTAATTTTCTTTTTTTGTGATATCTTTGTCTGGTTTTAGTATCATGATGATGCTGGCCTCATGGAATGAGTTCAGAAACATTCTTTCCCTCTGCCATTTTTTTGAACAGAGAAGGATAGATGTTACCTCTTTTCTAAATGTTTGGTAGAATTCACCTTGGAAGTCTCTGGTCCTGGACTTTTGTTTATTGGGAGGTTTTTTTGTTTGTTTGTTTTTTTTCTTATTACTGATTCAATTTCATTACTGGTAATTTGTCTGTTCATATTTTCTATTTCTTTCTGCTTCAGTCTTGGAAGAATGTACATTTCTAAGAATTTGTCCATTTCTTCTAGGTTGTCCATTTTACTAGCATACAGTTGTTTGTTTCCCTTGTTTTAAATCTATATATGACAATCCCTCTCTCAAATTTAATAAATAGTCTCTCAAGGGTGAAGTGCTTTCTCCAGTCCCACTCCAGCTTGAGAATCATTGATTTGCAGCATATAGGCAAAAGTCATTTTTTACTTACAGACAGTGATTCATGAGATGGAGAAGAGGAGGAAGAGGAGGAGGGGGGGTAGGAAGGGAAAGGGGGCAGAGAGGGAAAGCATTAGAGGAAGAGGGAGGAGGAGGGGAAGGGAATGGAGATGGAGAAAGGAGATATCAAATATGTTCATTTAATTGAAATCTAGTGGTCTTGACTTCTGCCTTTAGTAGTTTATAGAAACCCCACTCTTGACAGATAACAAGCAATAGAGAAAGATGGTAGATAAATCCGATTTGGGAAGGGGGAGCTAAATCCCTACTTCATTTCCTACACCAAAATAACTTCCAGATGAATCACTATTAAACTTAAAAATTGAAATAAAGTATTGGAAGAGAATGTGGATAAATGTTTTGTAAATAACATGGACATATAGAGGACCTTTGGAAGCATATTGCAAAATCCAAATTAATTCCACAAAGAAAAAATTACTAAATACAACTATATCAAATTTTAAAACTCTGCATGGCAAAAGTGATGTCATCAAAATAAAAAGATAAATAACAACTGGAAAAAATTGTTATACATATTATGAACAAAGCCATTTTTGTGACTATACAAAGAATCCATAAGCAATAAGAAAAAATATATGGAAAAAAATAAAAAAATGAGTAAAAGAAAATAATTAGGCAGTTCATAGTAAGAGAGCTACAATGGGACAATAAACCTTTATGATTATAAAGAAGCAGATGAGATACCCTTTTCACCTATCAAATAGGTAAATATTTTAAATATTAATAATGCTTAATATCACTGGTCAAGTAGGAAATGAGTTCCATATCCTCTCAGAGGGCTTTGAAATTGGTGACAAATCTCCGCAGGATAATTTTGGAGTACCTTTCAAAACTAAGGATTCACAACCCTTTGACCCAGCAAGTCCACTCCCAGGAGGTTTCCCCGGGGACGTTAAGAGAAGCTCTGCACCACGACGAATCAGTAGAATACTTACTGCAGGCTCATTTCTGAGAGCAAACAGTGGAAACAACCCCAGGTGTCCAGCAGTTGTGGCCTAGTTATATAAGCTATGGGATGTTTTTTTCCCTCTGTACATGAATTACTAAGGACAAAAACCTAGCTTTAAAAAAGAGATTGTTACTTTTACAAAAGAAAGTTCAAATGCTCAGGTGAATCTGCATCTGGTGAGGCCAGAAGCTGAAGACAGGGATAGGATGCAGCAACATGAGTATTTGAAAGCCCAGACCCTGGGAAATGGGGCCACCAGAACCAAACGTGTGATTAATGTGAAGTAGTTTTCAGTGTACATGAACCAACAGCAAAACTGAGTCAGTCTTGATGCTGACTCCTCTCTTTGGGGCCAGGATTTGGCCTAGAGAGTAAGACAGGGCTTAGCACATCAGAAAGAAGGCAAAATGATTCAGTTATCAGGAGCTGAGGTGGAAAATCAGTAAGAGCTTCACAGTACTTCCCAATGGTTATACTCAGCAATTTTAATAGAGTTCTATTTTTCCAACACTCTTTGAAAAGCATCATAGAGTAGAAAAGTCCACTAGCAGTGGTCTTGGAAAGTCAAAGCAAAGTCCACCTGGTTAACTATGGGGTGCAAAACTGGTTATCATCTTTAAAGTCAAGTTTGCATCAGAAAATTAATTACCGAATTAATTTCTCTAATATGAATAAACTCGTGTCATGTTCCATATCATCAAATTATAGTTTGGAATATAAAGTTGTTTCTGTAAAGGCATTTCACAAGAATGAAATTGGTGAAACCAATGGCTAAATATCTGAAAAAGATATGCTTGAACCTGAGTATTTTAAAATAAGTGGAGCTGGGGCTCCCCTGGAAGACTCTACCTGCCAATGCAGGGTTCATGGGTTCAATCCCTGGGCGGGGAAGATCCCACATGCCATGGAGCAACTAAGCTCGTGCACCACAACTACTGAGCCTGTTCTCTAGAGTCCTCAAGCCACAACTACAGAAGCCCAGGCACCTAGAGCCCATGCTCTGCAACAAGAGAAGCCCGTGCACCGGAAGGAAGAGTAGCCCCTGCTTGCCACAACTAGAGAAAGCCCATGCACAGCAATGAAGACCCAACATAGCCACAAATAAAATAAATAAATAAATAATAAAATAAATCTTTAACAAAATAAATAAATAAAATAAGTGGATCTTATGTAAATAGGTGGAACACTTGAGACTTTTATGTAAACTATGTTAAAACTCAGTGTGACATTGCCCATAAAAAAGATGGATTGCAACACCTCATTTGGAAAGGATTGCATATGTATGGGTTCATCACACTTTTGCATTTTAAAAGAGAGCTATGTCTCTCATCCAGTTTTAGTTCAAGATATTGATCTATACAGTACTTAGTTCAATAGTTCGTAGAAGTTTACTCTGAATATATTTTCTACCAATCAAAACATTTTCTCCTTTTAAAAGCACAAATCAATATATGCTTTCTTAGGACCTGTTATTGCTGTTCTAGTGATTCAGCTGATGTATCTATGATAAAGAGTATATTATGTTAAAAAAAAAAGTAGAGACTTCTCATTTTGCAGATAAAGCACTTCTCACTTACTGTTTGCATGCCTGTGTCCTCCTCCCCACCAAACACACACCCACATACAACATGCACACACACACACACACACCCTGTCTTTGTAAACCCTGGGCCATGCCCTAATAGATGATCAATAAATATTAGTCAAGTCAATGATGAAATGCCGTTTCCAACTGTGGGAGACACCAGCTGTTGCCTGCTATTATCCATTCTTGCCCCTGCCCCCCCTTGAAGAAAACCTTGGTGTGCTCAGGTAGTGACAGGGATCTCCACCCCAATGCAGGGGAATGGGTTGTGATTGGTCTAAACCAGTGATACTAATCTCATTCCTCTTGGCCAGTATTGCTGTAAAGAGGCCATGTAATCTAGTTCTGGCCATTGAAATATAAGGGAAGCTTCTATGTAGGGCTTTCAGAAAATATTTTGCTTTATCTTTTTTTTTTTAAGATTTTTTGCTATCCTCTAGTTTTCTTTCTTTCTTTTTTTAAAAAAAGAATATTTATTTATGTATTTATTGGCTGCATTGGGTGTTTGTTGCTGCACATGCGGGCTTTCTCTAGTTGCGGCGAGCGGGGGTTACTCTTCCTTGCGGTGCCCAGGCTTCTCATTGCAGCGGCTTCTCTTGTTGTGGAGCACTGGCTCTAGGCGTGTGGGCCTCAGCAGTTGTGGCTCGCGGGCTCTAGAGCACAGGCTCAGTAGTTGTGGTGCATGTGCTTAGTTGCCCCACAGCATACGGGATCTTCCCAGCCCAGGGATTGAACCTGTGACTCCTGCACTGGCAGATGGACTCTTTACCACTGCTCCACCAGGGACATCCCTATTTTGCTTTCTCAACGCAAAAGATCAGACTCAGCTGGCAAAACCCTTTGCCTAACCCTTTCTTCCTGACCAGAAATTATGCAGGGCCTGGAGGTGCAGCAGCCATGTTATGATCAAGACATATGAGGACAAAAAGTCAACAAATTAAAATGGCAGGGATTCAGGGAGATAGAGAGGACTTATGCCAGCATCACTAAGTAATCACAGTAGCTCTGAGAGATAAATTGTTTATGTTACTCAGTACTCAATACCAGTAGTTTCGTATTCCACTATTTGCAGCCAAATGCATGCCGTACTGATACCACCCTTAAATGTATATAATTAAAGGAAATAAGTACTTTACTGTAAGGAAGACTATTTCTGGCTCTTCCTAGTCTTTCTCTATTTCATTAGTTGCTTACTTTGCTGACTTTCCTTCTGTCATATATTCTACCCAAGTTCCCTTCTCTATTAGTTTTCTATTACTGCATAAAAATTACCACAAGCTTAGCTGTTCAAAACAATATTAATTTTGTTCTCTGACAGTTCCCAGGAGTCAGGAGTCTGGACAAGGCTGAGATGAATTCTCTGCTTAGGGTTGAGAGCAAGATGTCATCTGGGCTGCATTTCTTTCTGGACCTCCGAGTCCTCTTTCAAGCTCACATGGTTGTAGCAGAATTCACTTCCTTACAGTTGTAGGACCAAGGTCCCCGTTTGCTTGTCAGTTATAAGCCAGAAGCTGCTTTCAGCTCCCAGAGACAACACACATTCCTTGCCTCCTTCATCTTCAAACCGGGAGTGAAGAACTTCTCACACATCAAATCCTGCTCCTGCTTCAAATCTCTGACTTCCTCCGTCTCTCTCCTCTAGACCCTGATTTAAAAGGGTTCGTGTGATTTGGTCAGGCCCACCAGGTTAATTTCCCTGTCTTAAGGCGAACTGATGTGCAAATGTATTTACATCTGCAAAATCCCTTCACAGCAGTACCTAGACCAGCATTGGACTGAAACATTGAGAAAAGGTGTGTGTACATGGTGGAGGTGGGAGTGGCTGGGAGTCCTGGGGGCTGAGAATTCTGCCTACCACACCTTCTTGGGTGCAGAGACTGAGCTTTACACATGTTTTTAACACCCCGACTTTCTTAACACAAGGTGCTTGTGTTGTTTTCACTCTGCTGTCAGAAGTTCCATTCGTATTTGTGTACCTGTATATATATTTTTTTATGTTTGAAAAGAGAATAGCTCTCTTTTCCTTAAGTCTTTACAAAGATGAGGGCAAAAGAAACTCCGCCTAATTAAAGGCCAATTTGTGTATCTGTATATTTCAGTGATTTCTGATTTACATTGACATCTTCAGGAGGCACAGGAATAAGTATGACCACCTTTGTAGAGTATAAGCCAATGATTTATTTCCAGTGGTTCTGATTTAGCAAGTCTAGGATGAAGCCAGGAATTTGCATTTTTAAATGGTACCATTTAAGGATTATGAAGTGGATGGTCCACACTACACTGCGGAGAAACAATTCCCTAGGTTGTACGTGCCTGGAAGGGAGAGGCCATTCTTTCCAGGTCTGCTGTGAGGCATTGATGACACAAAGTATATAAATCGCCTGGTGTCTAGTGGGAATTTAATGAATACTGGTCCTTTTGTTTCTCTAATATCTAGTACCATACCTACTGTATAATATGCATTAAATAAATATTAGTTGAAAAAAAGTCAGTTAAGAATACGTTCAACTGTAAGAAAATCTAATAGTGGTTTTTAAAAGCCAAGATTATTTTTCCCTGCACAAATTAGCTCTTTCCAGGTAAACTGTTGCTAACATGGATTCAGCAGCCAAATGATCTTAGAGCCCTCGGGTGGTATCTCTGTAATTCTCTACCTGCACCGCCCCCCCCCCCGCCTTGTTTTAAAGCTTTTTTGAAAGATAGCTCTATTGAAATATAATTTACATACCATAAAGTTCACCTGTTTAAAGTGTACAGCTCAATAGTTTATAATTCACTCACAGAGTCCTAAACCATCACCATAATCTGATTTTGGAACATTTTCATCGTCCCCCCAGTGAAGCCCGTTAGCAGTCATTCCCTCGTGTCTCCCCTCCTCCCGCAGTCCTAGGCAACCATTGACCTACTTTCTGTCTCTATAAATTTGCCTATTCTGGATATTTCGTATAGATGGAATCATATAATACGTAAGATTTTTTGTCTACCTACTTTCACTTTGCATAAGGTTTTTTTTTTTTTTTTGGCACACTGGCTTAGGTGCTCCGCGGCATGTGGGATCTTCCTAGAGCTGGGATCGAACCCTTGACCGCTGCATTGGCAGGCAGATTCTTAACCACTGTGCCACCCAGGAAGCCCATGCAAAAGGTTTTAAAGGTTCATCCGTGTTGTACATGAATCAGCTCTTCATTCCTTTTTGTTGCTGAATAGTATTCCATTCATGGACCTACTGCATTTGGTTTATCTGCATCTGTGATTCTCTTGACCTTCCCCTTATGGTAGCAGGGTGAATAAACAAGTTCCTCACATCACATTCTCACAAGCCTGTATTCAGTGCAGCCAAGAAGAAGCAGGCCCCCTCACCAGCTCTCCTTTTATCAGGAAGCAAAAGCATTTCCAGGAGAACCTTGGCAGGCTTCCTTTGAGATCTCATTGCTCAGGATTGGGACATATGGGTACCACAGCTGCATGGGAACCTAGGAAACTGAGCATCTTTGGCAGAAGGCAGGCACGGAAAGAGGCCCCATGGGATTTATCTTTTTTTTCACGAAAAACAAATACTTTGTTATTTTTAAAAATATATATTGGTATTTGGTATAAAAGTTAGGGGTATGTTTTCCTGGATATAATGCCTCCCACTAAATTATCTTAAGGAATTATCAGGAATTATCATTATTTGTGATGGTAGGATTGTGATGGTAGGATTATGGTTACTTCTAACACCTAAATCTTTAAAAGATATTCTCAAATATTTACAAGTGAAATTATACTATGGGATGGAAGGAAGCAGATGGGGGTATGATGGGGCAGCACTGACCATGGGGCAATAACATCGGGGTGGAATGATAGGCACATAAGGGATTCTTTACACGCTTCTGTCTGCTTTTGTGTGGGTTCTAAACTGACAATAACAAAAATATTTAAAAGGTAACTCTCAAGTCTGTAAAAATAGTGGCATCAGGCCCCATGAGAGTCTTATTGATATTGATGACTCATTCAAAGAAAGACTGTATCTCCAGGGCTTCCCTGGTGGCACAGTGGTTAAGAATCTGCCTGCTAATGCAGGGGACATGGGTTCGAGCCCTAGTCTGGGAAGATCCCACAGGCCACAGAGCAGGTAAGCCCATGTACCATAACTACTGATCCTGCACTCTAGAGCCTGCGAGCCACAACTACTGAAGCCCAAGTACCTAGAGTGCATGCTCCGCAACAAAAGAAGCCACAGCAATAAGAAGCCTGCACACTGAAATGAAGAGTAGGCCCCGCTCACCACAACTACAGAAAGCCTGCGCACAGCAACGAAGACCCATTGCAGCTGATAAATAAATAAATAAAATTTTTTAAAAAGTTAAAAAAAAAGAAAGAAAGACTGTATCTTCAGAGGAGAGAAGACCTGCCAGTGGTGAAAGCAGCAGGATTGGGCCAGGCTCACCCAGTATTGTCTGGGGGAAGATCCCCTGATCATAGGGCTTGAGATGTGGTCCCTGGTGCAGGTCTGTCCCCCTGTGGATTCTGGGTCCTCAAAATCTCTGACTTGATGTAGCTAGCCATGAAGACTATTTGGTTAATTCCCCATGACTTTCTTTCTCTACTCCCCAAACAGACTTTTGGAGGACAGAATACACTGACTAGGAATTCAATTAACTGGACCCATAAGATTATGATTAATTTTTCACTGTAAATGAATAATTTGCAGTTCTTTTTTATATACATTGGTATTTTGGCATAAGAGTTATAGTTATGTTTAGCTGTATTTAATAGAAAACCCAATATAAAAGTGTCTTATTATAAGCACAGAGTTTATGCTCACTTGCAAAAGAAATCTACACATGGACTGGGACTGTGGTATGCTAGATCTACAGAGTCAGCAGAGACCTAGGCAATTTTTGTCTGTCCTATCATCCCTAGTGAATAACTTCTATCTTCTTGGTCATGTCTTTTTTTTTTTTTTTTTTTAACATTTAGCAGTTTTTTGTTTTGTTTTGTTTTAATTAATTAATTTATTTATTGGCTGTGTTGGGTCTTCATTGCTGCACATGGGCTTTCTCTAGTTGCAGCAAGGGAGAGCTACTCTTCATTGTGGTACACGGGCTCCTCATTGCAGTGGCTTCTCTTGTTGCAGAGCACAAGCTCTAGGCATGTGGGCTTCAGTAGTTGTGGCACACAGGCTCAATATTTGTGGCTCATGAGCTCTAGAGCACGGGCTCTAGAGCACAGGCTCAATAGTTGTGCTGCAGGGGCTTAGTTGCTGCGCAGCATGTGGGATCTTCCTGGAGCAGGGATGGAACCTGTGTCCCCTGCATTGGCAGGTGGATTCTTAACCACTGCACCACCCAGGAAGTCCCCTTGGTCATCTCTTGTTTCAAAATTGCTGTTAGAGTTCCAGCTATCACCTCTGCATTCCAGGAAGCAGGAAGAAAGAAAAATGTCATACTTCCTATTGGCCAGAACTTTGACAATGACCACATTTATCTGTTTGTCACACTGAGTAAAATCAGATTCGATTACTAAAGGAAAAATAGAGGGAAGAGATTTGGGGTTGACTACTGCTTACTGTGAATCAGTCCCTAGAGTCTAGTCCAGGGGTCCTCAACCCCTGGGCCACGGACCGCTTTCGGTCCGCAGTCTGCTGGGAATGAGGCCACATAGCATGAGGTAGGCAGCGGGTGAGAGAGTGAAGTTTCGTCTGCTGCTCCCCATTGCTCCCCACCGCTCACATTACCAGCTGAACCATACCCCCCACCCCCCCACCCCCAGTCCACGGAAAAATTGTCTTCCAAGAAACCAGTCCCTGGTGCCAAAAATGTTGGGGACTGCTGGTCTAGTCAACCAATTAGGTTGAATTCCTCATTTTATTTTCAACTCAATTTGGATTCAAGACAGAAAGGATGAGCGTAATTTTTACCAGCCTCTGTTTTGTTATCTTACTGTTATTCTTATTCTATTTCCATAGCATCCTGTGGTTTTATTAACCCCATTTACAGATGAGAAAGCTAAGCATCAGAATATTGAAATGGATTCATGCCTTAGGTAATACAGCTACTAAGATGTCTTGACTTAAAGTCTAGTGTTCCTTACCCTGAACTACAGAAGGAACAAGGTAAATCTGGTTTTACTGTATTGCAACAAATGGTCCCTGTGACAAGGAGCTATTTTAAGGATAGAAATTGGTGATATGTGTATATTGTCTGCTTTACTTGATTATCAGATCTCACATTTCCATGAGCTTTTTCTTCCACTGCCACATTGATAATTTTGTGTACATTCTAACAGGGGAACGTTTGGTCTGATGACCAAGATAAAGTGATGTATTACTATGACCTTGGTCCAGGGTACCTTGTCATAGATATTTTGCAAGGTGTTCTTAGCTTCATGAATTTGGTACTATTTCAGCCAATTGTTATCTAAGAACCAAACACTGATGTGTATTTTTAGCAACATGATTATGCTTCTTCCTTAAGCTGCAGAAGCTGATCTCTTTGCCAATTACAGGATCCAATAGTTGACCAGCTGCTATAGGAGCTCTGTTCCTGTCATCAAGCATGTGTTTCTTCCTTATATCATTTTTAGAGGAGCCATCCTCTCCTGAAGCAACACAAGTTTTACCAAACAATATACTTGAGGTAGATAATTCACTTATATAATCTTTGTGAGCCTAATTAAAGTTGGTAAAATGAAGCTTTTTCCTTTGCGTTTATTTTAAAATGAACATAGATCAAATCATCTGAGAAAAAATGGATCCTAATCCATTTTAATGGTAAGTGTCATATGACCAAGCACATAATTAATTGTATTAATATAAAAACACCCCTTTATGTGACCCACCTGCAACGGTACTGGCTTCTGAACATAATGGAATCCTTCTTTTTTAAAATATTTAATCAGTACATAGAAACCTACTCTAGTTTTTTTTTCTTTATCTTTTTAGTATTTTTATTTTATTTATTTTTTAAAATTTATTTACGTTTGATTGCATTGGGTCTTCGTTGCTGCACATGAGCTTTGTCTAGTTGTGGCGAGTGGAGGCTACTCTTTGTTGTGGTGCTTTCTCTTGCTGCAAAGCATGGGCTCTAGGCGTGAGGGCTTCAGTACTTGTGGCTCACAGGCTCTAGAATGTGGGCTCAGTAGTTGTGGCTCACAGGCTTAGCTGCTCCACGGCATGAGGGATCTTCCCTGCCCAGGGATCAAACCCGTGTCCCCTGCATTAGCAGGAGGATTCTTAACCACTGCACTGCCAGGGAAGTCCCCCTACTCTAGTTCTTAAGATGATAACTGGTCTTACTTTCATGATTTTTAACTCAATACATATAGTTGAGTAACTTTTCTAGAGCTGAATAACTATATCTTTTTGTATAAATTAATACTTAGCAAAATTTTATCAGTCTGACTTCATAAATAAGTTTACTAATCAGAAAAATATTTGGAAAATTGGCTAGAATAAAATAATTTGTTATTTCAGTTTCATCCACATACATCCTGTCAATGGCACCCTTTGCAGATCCTGGTCTGGCCATTTTGTTATCATTTCCACCCTCAATCTCTGACATAATTCTTGCCCTTCACATCACTCCTGGACTTCAATCCACACTGTTCTGTGTTTCTACTTTTCTCTGCATTATGTTTTCTGTCTTCTATTATAACCTTCCATGATCTCTAATTGTCAAGGTCTTTCCCATTACAGACAGGTCTCAAATCCTACCTCCTCCCTAGTTTCTTTGATCCCCCAGTTGTCATCAATTTCTACCTCCATTATGTCCCCATGGCCTCATCTTAGATCCCAGCTTGGCTATTACAGTCATTCCCATATCTGCCTATATCCTCCCACACACTATTTATTTGTGGAAGACAAGAGCTATGTTGATTTCTCTTTTCAGTTTTCTCTCCTTAAAACATTAAAACAGCTCTTCATTTATCTGGTGCTGAACAAGTCAGCATTGAATCGCATCCTGCTATGTTGTTGTTGTTTTCTTTATCTGTTCTCATCAGCGAGGATTCAGAATTCCTTTATATGGTTTTTGTGGATCTTGGAGTTAGAATGGCCTTTGAAGAATGCTGAGAGAATGTGTTAACAGATGAGGAGTAGGATCACTAAATGTGCAGAGAGCCTCACATCCTGGAGGGAGTTGGAAACAAGCTAGGGAGGAGGGCAGACCATCCAAACGGACATCCCATAAGAGTAGATTTAGTTCCATCCTGCCTTCCTCGCTGTGCGCTAAAAGTTACTCACCAGTCTAACACATGATGTTGGCCTTCCCAATGATTTCATAGGGGACTGCTGGGTAAGGAGATCAAGTGGGACTTCGCCCCAGCAGCAGCTGAATGGAAGAAAAGCTGTTTCATATCCTAAGGTACACGACTGCTCTTCAATGTTCAGGCCACTAGCGCGTTGATAATGTCAGTTAACATTGAATTAAAGCTGTATTTTACAGCAAGTGATTTAACCTTACCCAATCTCAGTTTTGTCATCTAATAGGGTAATAGTGACTTTTTCAGATTTTTCCGTTGCTGTGATGATTATGTAACCAAGCAGGACCCTATGGGGCCTTCCCCGGACAGGCCTTCCCCTATATCCTCTGCTTTAGCTCCTCGCTGAAACACCTAGATGATAGTTTTTGATGCAAATTTCCTGAGTTGTTTTGCAGATGTGAACCCCCCACCCGCCAAATGGAAGAGCTGCTTAATGACCATGAGCACACAGCTCTAGGCCTCCCGCAGCCTCAGGACCCATAATGCTAACCCCTGTGTCACCCCCGCAACGTCTCACCATCAGCCAATCAGAGAATTGTGCGCGCGCTGATCATCTACCCTGAGACTCCCCATCTCCTGGCCTTTAAAATTGCTTTGCCACAGCCCATGGGCAGCTAGAGGCTTTTCACAGCGTGAGCCACCTCCTCTCCTTGCACGGCCTTGAAACAAACCTTTCTCTGCTCTAAACGCTGACGTTTCAATTTGGCCTCACTGTGCGCTGGGCACATGAACCTGCGTTAACAACTAGAAATAATGCTTGTAACGCGCCAGCTTACATCTCCTCTCCTGGCTCTCAGGCCTTTGGACTCAGACTGGAACGACACCACTGGCTGTCCTGGGTCGCCAGCTTGAGGACTCACCCTGTAGATCTGGGGACTTCCAGCCTCCATAATCATACGTGCTAATACGTTATGATAAATCTTGTGATATAGATACAGATATATGAAATTATGTATAACATGTATAATATAAATATGTAGGTACAGTTGTAAATGGCCAGATACAGATATATCTCATAGATTTATACATCTATATCTATATATTTATAAATGGTCAGATAGAGATATAGATACATAAATAATGTAAATGGCCAAATAGCCTTGGACTACACTGGGAGATATATATATGTATATTTATATATATATATATAGAGAGAGAGAGAGAGACATATGGATATATAGATAGTGATAGATGATGATAGATAGATAGATGATAGATAGATAGATAATCTCTTATTGGCTTTGTTTCCTTGGAGAACCCTGACTAATACAATACTCTCACTATTATCTGAAGTAGAAACAGAGATTAGAAGCTCATTATCCACTGAAGAGAACAGGGAACATAGGGAATTCACCAGTGGCATTTAGGTAATCAGAAAATAAGGGAATCATAGGCTCCTGCAGTGAGTCACAGGAAGTGGGTGATTTACAGCAAGGCGCCCAGAAGCTGCTGCCAAGCCTCACATCTGTGGCCCGGAAGCCTCACAATAGGCTGTCAGTGCTGCAGAGCAAAAGGGCTTCTGCCTGACTCTCACTTTCAAATATCACACCAGCCTCTCTCATGGGAGGAATCTAAACCAGAACTCGGCCTGCAAGAGTGAGTTTGGGAAATGTAGGTTTTAGTCTCCAGACAGTGATAGAGAGGTTAGAAGTATTAAAACAACAAAAACATTAACAACAGAGAAAAGAAATGAATTTATAAGGTAAAATTTTGTTGACTTGAATAACACCCCCTAAAATTGTCCTTCCTTTCACACAGCAAAGGCCCACAGTTTTAGCTGTGATGGACTAGCAGGTAGTGTGGGGCTCCTGCCTTGTTGACTCTCTGAGGCGGCCATGACTCCAGGAACCAAGCACTCTGATTCAGCGGCAAAGCCATTTTCTCCTGGAAGTTCATGAGATGTAGGTGATGTTTATTGTTCACAGCTCCGTGACGTTGGAACAGATTCAGCTATACTATTCCCTGATACTAACCACCAAGCTGAAAGGTTATAAAGTATAGAAAAAGAAGCTGAAATTTTAAGCCAAGCTAGAAGAATTTGTATTCACTTAAAAAAAAAAAAGGGAACAAGTTCCTGGCTCTTATGAATTAAAAGCTCACTTGTATGGAAGCAGTGTGCAAAACAACTAAAAGAACTCTCTAGCCATCTTTCTAGTGTTCAATAAATCCACAGATACCACTTACCTCACTTATGCAAATGGTATTTACCATGGTTAATAAACTCAGTTCATGACTAGAATGTGGATTTATAAGGCTTCACAGGTATTTATTAACTAAGTTATACACTGGTATTTTAATGGGGCATAACATCAATAATAAAAAACACTGTTAAAAAAAAAACAAGATCATAAAGGCTGTAGCCTTTCTGACTCTAGAACTTAGAGTTAACATACGCAGTTCAGAAATCAAAGTGTGTTTGATTATGCTGTTTTCCTCCTGTTATCACTTCAGCAGACCATCAAGAAAGCTGTTTCCCACTGCACACTGACCACAAACGTTTGCATTAAGGAGAGTTTTAAGGTATTTCAACAAAAACCTTTTATCTCACTTCACAGAGTGGTTTAGCCAAATGATGTAGGTTAAGATATGTCAGTGATGATGCAGATACAAAAAAAAAAAATTAAGGGGTCTAGAGAAAATTCTATTACAATTAAACTAAGGAAGAAACAAGCATCGCATTAACTTCATGAAATGACCCTTCAAGAAAAATAGGGTATCGAATGATATCTCTATCTTACAGATGGTTAAACTTGGGCTCAGAGAGGAAAAGAGAATTGCCCAAGGACTAAGAGACCTGGATTTGAACCTGGCTATTCCTGACCCTGAAATGCACACTACAAGATCATTCCACCTCCAACATTATTGGTGACAGCAAAGGGTATTACCGGCAACGAAGGAGGCAGTGAGCAATGAGAAAGACATCATGAGCAAGGGTATAAATTAACATTTTGTTCATTATTCTTCTGGGAAGATGAGTATTTGTTATCTAAGCAAGACAACTTATCCCGATTCAAATTGCCAATGCGTAAACACAGGCTTGAGAGGAGTGCTGGCTGCAAATGTCAGGATGGTTGAAATTGAAACGTATTCAAGGATACTGAAATACAGGGTCATTACGGACAGTCACTCACTATGTTAAGGAAGGCAAGAAGATTCAGGAGCCGAACTTATGATTAGATTTAATGATACAGATGCCTATCCTGTCTCCTCTGCTGCTTTCTAGATTTCTTATGGTGAGGGACTGGTTTCTTGCTGTATCTAACATTGGGAGATGGGATTCCAATGGACAATATTGCTAATAACTGCACTGGCCTTCCTTGTTTTAAATGCAATGAAGGTAATCCCACATGCTGCAAGCTGACAATAACATAAGCAATGGAGGAAGGATGTGAAGTAATGCAGAGTGGGGGAGAACTGTGGAAAACCCTAGAACGACGCCCCATCTAGAGAAGCAGCAGGTATTCAGCTCGGGCAAGTGGGGCTACAGTGAATCTTGACCCAGCAATATCAGAGTTTTCAGTTTTTAAAGGGAAGTTAGAAATCTACATTTTATATAAATTATCTGATGTTGAAAGGTCGGCAATTAATTGCATTTCTAAAAAAATGTTTTATTTACTATTTATTGTGGCTGCACTGGGTCTTCGCTGCTGTGAGAGGGCTTTCTCTAGTTGTGGCTTTCTCTAGAGTGGGGGCTACTCTTCGTTGTGGTGTGTGCGCTTGAGCTTCTCAGTGCAGTGGCTTCTTTTGTTGCAGAGCACGGGCTCTAGGCATGTGGGCTTCAGTAGCTGCAGCACACGGGCACAGTAGTTTTGGCTCACAGGCTCTAGAGTATAGGCTCAGTAGTTGTGGCACATGGGCTTAGTTGCTCTGAGGCATGTGACATCGTCCCAGACCAGGGATCGAACCCACGTCCCCTGCATTGGCAGGTGGATTCTTAACCACTGTGCCACCAGGGAAGTCCAATTAATTCCATTTTTAAGATCATGGTGTGGGCCAGACTCTGAAGCCTCTGCTCTAGAAGTCAGTTCCTACGTATTGATAGCTCTAACTTCTGTCTGTATAGTGTGCTCAGGGGGCCCCTCTACTAAAGGGATGCTGATGGCTCAGATGAAGCCATGGGGTAGCACTGATTCTGAGAATCTATATTGGCAGGCCTGATAGGCAGGGCTTTCATATAGGGTGAGCTTTGGAGTCCTACGTGCTCAGGCCAGTTACAGATTGGTCATCTGCCATTGTCGTCAGAGCTACAGATGCTTCAGCTGAAAGGACCTTTAGTAACCTGCCCTCAATAATGAAGAACATGGAGACCCCATGGGGTTCCAGGGCACTTGCCCAGCATCCTCCACACTGCATCCCTTGCTGCCCACCGACCTCTCACCATGAGATGACTTATTAAGTCACCGAATCAGAAACTCAAAAGTCCCTAGACCACATGCTTAAAAATTTTTTTATTGTCTATCAGGTGAGTTTGACAGGGATGTTGTTAACTTCGTAAGAAAGACATGCTAGTAATATCTGGTAGCTCATAGCCAACTTTCAGTAATTGTAGTCTCTTGGTATAATTACTCCCAGTAATCTCTTTTATATAAGCATCTTCAAAACTTGCTTTTCTCACTAACCAAGCCTGACCAGTTAGAAGAGTTTTAAAAGAACAACAAATATCTTTTTAAATTACAAAAGTAATATACATCTGTGAAAAATTCAAACAAATCCCAGTACATGCAGTAAAAACTGAAAGTTCCCCTTGGCGCCATCCCATGCCAGGAGGGAGCTACTGTTAGTTAATGGGAGGTTTTACCCCAGACTCTTCCAGATCTTTTGCATGTGTGCACATATGGACATGCACACACGCACAAGTTTGTATTTTAACATGTTAAACATAAATAGCAACATGTTATACCTAGTGTTCCATATTATTTTGAGACTTGCTTTGTTTATTAGACAGTGCATATTGGAGATGAATGTCTGTGAAGTTTTCCAATCCACCCTTAGCTTGTAGATGATTCATGAATTTGAATATATGCATGAAGTATAACCCCAAATGCTTCAGTTAGGGTTGGAAGCTGATTCCGAAGTAAATGAGATTTAAAATTTTTGATAACTAAGTGGTACAGTTCTACTCAGGTCTACTTAATAAATCTAGTCTTGGAAAGTGTTATGTTAATTGAATTTGTAAATTGAATCATATTGTAAAAGTGTCCAGGAACCTGATTATTGGAAAGGACTCAACAATGATTGATACTAATAGGGAATATTCTTTAGGAATAAAAATGACCATCCTAACAGACCATTTGTGAACAGTCGACTGACTTTTAAAATTGGTCGGCATGTGATATCCTCCTTCCCCCAAGTTCTTTAGTTAGGTGGAGCATCTAAACTCTACAATGTTCCTCATAAAGTGGTCAAAATCCAAATCCATCAAAACTCATTGGAGAAAACTATTTTGTCTCATATGGTTTGATTCAATTGGATTCAAACCAAGAAGTCCTGGCTGAAATAAAACTCTTAGCCAATATTCATGGTTGTGGGAGCGTGCAAACTGGACCATTCCTTGACTGTTTGCTGCAGGGGAAATTCAAGACTCCTAGGCTTTCTTCTTACTGCTTTCCCTTTTTCTGTCCCCCTGTTTACAGGAACATTACCTGTAACTGTTTTGTTTTAAAGCAAGGTTTTCAGCTGAAATTTCTCCCAGCCTGAAAAGTCCCCGCACTCCAAGAAAAGAATTTATGTTTGATGATTTATTGAAACTGTCTAAATAGAAAAAGTGTTTTTCATTAGTTAAAGAGAAGAAAGGGGTTGCACGCTGAAAAACACAAGATGCATTCAATGCTTTACATTTCAAAATTTCAGTGATCTGAACAGTCCATGGAGACTACGGCTTTGATCAATTTGTCAACAAATGATATGTCTCTAATCTGCTAAGGTTATTAAATCCTTGGGTATTTTACATAACGTATATGTAAAGATATAAATTACCATTTTAAAAAAGACTACCAGTAACCAACTTCAATATATAGTAGTTTGCACATTTTGAAAGGGTTATGTGCAGAAAGTTTGCTTGGATCTCAGAATGCCTTCCCTATATAAAGTGACTAGATTTCCAGCAAAGCCCAGGAAGCAGTTTGATTCACCATGAAGTGAAATATTATCAATAGATTCACTGTGTTCCACAATCTTTTAGGAAGCCAGGACTCTGCAGCCCTTTCTAACACCCTGAGGGGCTGGGACGAGGAGTTGGAATCAGTAGTTTCCATGGCAGCAAGAAGAAGCCTCCAGCAGCAAGAGGTGAGCAGGGCTTTGTAACCCCTTGATGATGACACGAAGGTGAGGAGTTGATCTGATTCCATGTTCTGCCAGTTCCTGGCTGTCTGAGTTAGGACCCTTCAGGCCATAAGTAACAGAAATGGGGGATTTGTTACCAAGGATTCGGGGGTAGTTTGGGAACCCAGGCTAGAAGGACCTTCACAATGACTGGAAAGAGGCGCCGAGGAGCTGTCTCTCCAGATCAATAGCTCATCTTGCCTGACTTCTCTGTGTGTCTGCTTTATTTCTTCCTTGGGAGCACTCAGCAGTAAGACCACTTGTCTGCCCCATGGTGTGGTCTCCAGGTTTTGAATTTTCTTCTCCCTGGTTCAACAGATACTGACTGGGGTCTATGAATCCAAATTCCCAAAGAGAAAGCATTTGATGATCCCAAATTTGGTCAAGTGGTGTCCAGCCCAGAGCTGGGGATTAGCTCCGGCTAGGGGGCCAAGTCATATGGCTCAAACAATGGCTGACAGTCTCCTCTCCCATTCCTTTCCCATGCCCTGGGAAGAGAGTGGGTAAAGGAGGAAGCAAATCCTCCCATAAGAGCAGCGTGAGATGGCAGACCCTGCAAAGAGTATCTAATACATTTTGTAACTTTGGGAAAAATCACTTTACATCTCAGAGTTTCGGTTTTCTCTTCTAAAAAAGGAGATAACCACTTGCCTCTGAGGTCTTGTAGAATTTACATGCAAAAATTTGCAAATGAGTCCTAAACTCCAAGAGCTCTAAAAACTGTGAGGTTGTACTCAATCTAGAACAACATTCACTAAGTATTTATTGAGCACTCACTATACACTGGGAATACTTTTCAATACAAAAGTAAAGAGTAAAGATAAATTCCAGGAATAGAATGTGATTTGGTAACAGAAAGAATACTAAAAGTACAGATTTCTTTGATTTTTTTATTAGCTGTCCCCTTACTAAAATATAAGTTCCATGATCTAGGGGCTCTGGTTTTTTAACTGATGTATCCCCAGGCCTAGAAGAGTTTCTGATACTAGTAAATGCACAGTTGTCAAATACATGAAGGATAAGTGGCTGCTTCAGAGGGAGGATGAAGTGTGATTAAATTAGCTATGGTATGAAAGTACTGAGCACATGCCTGGCCCAGAGTAAGTGCTTTACTGGGTTGAGTAACAATCCCTCCAAATTCACGTGTACCCAGAACCTATGAGTGTGGCCTTATTTGGAAGATTTTTGGCAGATGTAATCATGTTAAGATGAAGTCAGAATGGTTTACAGTGGACCCTAATTCAATGACTGGTGTCCCTGGGACTTCCCTGGTGGTGCAGTGGTTAAGACTCCACACTCCCAATGCAGGGGGCCCGGGTTGATCCCTGGTCAGGGAACTAGATCCCACATACATGCTGTAACTAAGAGTTTGCATGCCACAACTAAGCAGCCCATGAGCGGCAACTAAGGAGCCCACCTGCCACAACTAAGACTCAGTACAACCAAATAAATAAATAAATATTTAGAAAAATACTCTAAGAAAGCAATGACTGGTGTTTGTATAAGAAGAGGGACATATGGGCATAGAGAGTCACACAGGGAGAATGTCCTGTGACAACAGAGAAGACTGGAGTGATACACTGCCACAAGCCAAGGACTGCCACACACACCAGCCTTATAAGAAAGACAAGAAACGAGGAATATCATTTCATCACAGGAGGAAACAGAGGCACACAGTGACATCACAAGCCATTGGCAGCTGGAGTCAGTACCTGGTCCCCAAGGGGATGTAATGCATTGTCTGAATATGCAATTTTTTGGCTTTATGCTCCATGTGCCATGTTTGACTTTCCCTCTTTTTAACTGGAAGAAAGGAAAATTGAAGCATCAAACTTGAGAGATACATCACTCAAGGGTCTTCATGGGAGAACATATTTCTTTCTTTTTTTTTAAAATATAAATTTATTTACTTATTTTTGGCTGCGTTGGGTCTTCATTGCTGTGCGGGCTTTCTCTAGTTCCACGGGCTACTCTTGGTTGCGGTGGCTTCTCTTGTTGAGGAGCATGGGCTCTAGTCATGGGTGCTTCAGTAGTTGCAGCACGCAGGCTCAGTCGTGGTGGCGCACTAGTTTAGTTGCTCTATGGCATGTGGGATCTTCCCGAACCAGTGTGCAAATCCATGTCTCTTGCATTGGCAGGCGGATACTTAACCACTGCACCACCTGGGGAAGTCCCCCATATTTCGTTAACAAATAAAAAGAACAGGTCCTAAACCACTACCATCCCAGCTGTTAAAACTAAACGACAGGGTTTGGTCCCAGTGACTGTAAATGACAGCACCGTCGAGGAGAGGAGCCTTCCGCGTCCAGGACTGAACATCTCTGTGTGACACAGCTGGATTGTGACAGCAGCTCTGTGCTTCCTATGTAAATTAAGTATAAAATGGTATTTCCCAAAAGAATTTCATTGCTCTCTCAGCCACCTTGATCTTGCTGGCCAGACAGGACTGGAAAGGCCAGCAGAAACTCAGGCATGAGGGAGACCACATGATCCTTGAAAGCTACATCCCTAAGGCTTCCTGGCCTGAATTGACAACTGGATAAACAAGGTCGTGGCAGGTGCTCCTGCATAGTCATTTGTGCAACCAAATACTTAGCAGGCTTTGCACTGCACTACCAGGAAACGCTCAGCCTCAGCTGCAAACTGAAGACAGAAGGATTGAATTGTACTTTCGTTGCAAGCAGGTCAGCTGGGCCTAATTTGACTGTTGCCTTTCACTCTCTGGGAGGAGGTGCAGTGCCCCTAGAAGATTAGGGAGGGAGGAGGGAAAACCAAGGTCGACCGGCAGGATGTTTTATTTGTTGTTTTGCTGAGAGCCCTAAAACAGGCGCAGGTGGGTAAGTCAACTCCTCCTCCTAGTCCTGCAACACCATGTTCTCTTCGGGTCTAAAGATCTAGAGGCAGAGTGAGAGGGGCGGGGGAGAAGTAGGAGGGCGGGGCAAGCACCATCTTAATGCGGAAAACCAAGAAAGAATCAATTTTCCTCTCCACCTGTCTACAGGTGTTCCCCAGTTGCCAAATCACAAGGGCAACGGCAGGGACGCGGAGAATGAGGCTCCACTTCGAACCTACTCGGTTCTTCAGCAATGTCGAAGAAGTTTAGGTCTGTGGGGAGACGTTGCACCACGCAGAGTTTGGCAAGAACCTGGGAACCTTCCCTCGGGGGGCTCGCTCCACCTGCTGTAAGTGGGCACAGGCAGGACTACAGGCGGGATGCGGGGAGCTCGAGGGGAAATCCGACCTCCCCTTGAGTTCGACAGTGAGCAAGGATCACAGAAGCCATCAGCCGGCGTACGCCAGGATGGACTCTCGCAGGTCCACATGTGCTCGGCCGCTCCCCATTAGGTGGCACTTCTGCACCAGCCGGGAGGGGTGGAGGCGCGGTCTGTTGCAGAGAGGCGCGGTGTAGACACCCGTACCCTTTCGCCCAGTTCCGAGAGGGCGGGACGCCAGGGATCGCTGGAGCCTGCCGGGGCCCCTGCGAAGGAAAGGGCGGATGTGCCGGGCTCAAGGTGGAAGCGAACACCTGGGCGTCCGCGTCCGAAGGGCCGGCGCTAGGACCCGAGCGGCGCACCTGTTGGCTGGCGCCCCGGGCCCCGCCCGCCACCCCGAGCGCCCGGCCCGGCGTGAGCTGAGGGCACCAGGCGGCGGCGGCGGCCCCGGGAGCATCATGGCCGAGCTGCTCTGGAGGCTGCAGGATTCCCAGCTCGTCGCCCGCTTCCAGCGCAGCTGCGGGCTCTTCCCCGCGCCGGATGAAGGCCCCGGCGAGAACTGCGCGGGCCCCGCGGAGGGCGCGGCGCGGTCGCCGGGGCTCGGGCATCTCCCCGTGGCCAGAGGCAAGGGCGCCGGGGAGCCGGCCAATGGGCTGCGGAGAGTCGCGGCCCCGCAGGTAACCGCCGGCCAGGTCGCAGGGATGGGGGGAGGGGGCAGGGATGGGGGGAGGGGGGCATCTCGCTCCGCAGCTTGCGGACTTGGTAGTCCAGGCGACTCCGCGGCGCGCGGATGGGCGTGCGCGGATCCTGCGAGCCGAGAGGGCCCAGTCCCCGAGCGGCGACCCGGCAGTGAGCGCTGTGGGTACCAGGGAGGGGTGGGTGGGGGTCCAGTCCCGAGGGTGACATCATCTAACGCTGCCGGGTGGCAACCAGATCTATTAAGACTTCAGATGTACCCAGAGCTTTAAATGCAGTCTATTTAGAGACTTTTCACCTTCATAAGTAATTAAATTTATGTTTATGTATATTCTCCCAAATGTGTAAGAGTTACATAATTGAAAAGAGGAGCGGAGATGTCCTTGGCATTTTCCCGAGGAGCTTCCCTGGGCAGAAATTCTGACAGCTTCCCCTAGGATTCTGAGTTTCCGCCCCATCCCCCTTTGATCCGCACTAAAGGCGTGTAGCAGGGCTCAGCGTGCTCTTCACGGTCCTGCAACGCCAGCTGTAAGGACAGAATTTCGGGTTTAAATATTGCTGCTGGAGAGGTTTACAAACTCCACCCCCTACCACCAGTGATGTAGTCCAGACAGCGCTTCGCTCTCTCCCTCCCCCAGAGTCTTAGGGTCCCTCCTGCCTCGTGGGTCTCTTATTAACTGGCACCAGTGACTTTTAACAGATGCTGTCAGGAGGGAAGCTCACCACGCTCTCCTCTAGGCGTTCACAGTGTGGTTATACAATCCACTGCAGCTTTGAGAAGCCAGCGCGTCGTCGCAGTGCACAGGGACAGCCAGGTGGGAGGGACCAGACAGGCTGCAGTTGCTAACATGCTAGGGCTGCTGTCTTGCCAGGGTGCAGGGCTGCCCTCTGGGAGGGAGGGCTCCCTGCAGCTGTGAGATACCCTGCCCCCCCCCACACACACACCCCAGGAGCGGCCCTTATGGGGAGGGGAGGTAGAAAGTGTGGCCAGTGAAACGGAAACAATGTATTAATTACAACTCTTTTGTGGGGGTGGTGGAGGAAACTGCGTATTTTTCTTCCTAGAAGTTTTGAGGACAGGAAGGTGCCCTTTATTTATGTGTAGATTTATAGATCTAATAACTGGGGAATGATGGCTTCCATGTGGAATGGAATATTATGGGCATTAAACTGTAGGATTTATTTAGCGGGTAGGGGTGGGTGGTAGGTTCCACTCCAGAGAAATCTTCCTGCATATTTTTTTTTCTCCTTTTGTTGTTCATTCTCTGTCCCACATGACACCCAGTAACTCTTAGATGAGTTTGAGAGCCCGCTTTCCCCTTCCCCTTTCCTCTTGCTTTGTCTTTAAAAGGGGGCAGAGGGAAGGAATAAGAACTCTCAATCCTGAACGCTGCTTGGCATCTTCTGTGCACACACACTTTCCACCTGCAGGCAGATGCTTGGGCTACTGTCTGTTGCTCTGTCCTCAAGGGTCTACTCTGATTCCCTAATTCAGGAAGCTAACGAATGCGTTTTCCCACTAGCGTTTCTCAAACTGCTTTAAACATTACCTTTAGTCGTGTAACTTTCAATTCAGGAAAAGGAGCCTCTTGCCCTTTAAAAGCAAGATAAGCAGATTTTCTTGTAGAGAGCTGTTATCTTCATGATTGGAGTTGACTTCACCCACTTTCCATCCTACACACGACCTCACTCACTATAGATCATGCAAAAGTAAGAGAGCTAAATATTCACAATGAGAAATCACCACATTAGTGTGTGTTGGGGAAGAAATGAGAGCACTTGATATATGGTGGGTTAATGTTTTTAAAGGTGTGTTGGTGTCAAGTGACTTAGGAAGATTAATACTTTGCAAGTACAGGTGGAGTTCCCAAAAGAAAACAATTGCATACCTGTCCCAGATAATTGGTAAGACCTTAAGGGGATAGCTGACAAAACTTCTCTCCAATAGCTTACTCTTCCCCTTGGCCTCTGGCCTTTGCCTGGCCTGTGGCCTGCCTAAGCTGCCTGTCCTTCTTTCTCTAAACTCCCACTCATCCTTCAGTTTCAAAGGTCAGTTCCTCAGGAGACACCATCACTCACCTTCCAGTCTCCCTCCTCCTTTTATAGGTCCTCTTTGCACCTTGTGTTTCTTCATCACAGCATTTATCACCTTGTGTAAGCACACCTTTGTGTGCATATCTGATTATTTCTTCCAGTGGATGATAAGCTCAGAGAATGCAGCAAACTTGTCTAGCGTGCTCATTATTTTCTCCTCTTGGCCTGGCATGTGGGAGCTCAGTGAATTTTGTAAATAAATGAGTGCGGATTGCAATATAAAATTGCCCTTTAAAACCAAAATAAGCAGATTTTCCTGCAGAGAAGTGTCTTCCTGCTGCTTGAAGAGCCTGGGCATTCAGTGAGGCAAATGCTGGCGGTTCCCCCTTCCCATCCAACATACTTCACTCACTGTATCATGAAAAAGAGGGAGGTAAAAATTCAAGAGAAGAAATTGAAGATTTTTTTAAAAACTGAAGCATAGATGTTGAAAATCAGTTTTTTCCACATAGCCTAGAAGCACCAGGGTATTGATTTAAGACACTTCAAACGATAGAGAAGTTTTCTTCCCTTGAGTGACTTTAGATTGCAGCAAACCTAATTTTTCTCACCTGCCATGTCTTCTGTATTTCTTGTAGTGCTTAAGCAGGGATAAGTAGGAAAATGACTGAGCAAGGGCTTCCTTTACACATTCTTGGTCCGCCACAAGCTGCTGGCTTAAAGATTAACTACGCATTTACAAACCAGGGCCGGGCTGGGCTTGCACAAAGCTGTCATTGAATAAATCAGACTCGACCTCATAGATTTCCCAGTAGTCATGCATGTCACAGACAGAAAAGGTTTGAGTCCTGAAGAGTTAAAGGCTTTGTTGAAGACTTTCCAGATATCACACAGTGAGATCGGTGACTTAAGTCTAAACTTCTTTCTACTGTGCACCTTCCAGGGAAACAATGTCAGGCTTCATTCTCTCTGTCTCACTGAGAAGGTGTGAGGTATTGGGACTGGTGGGGGCCAGGGTGGAAACTGGATGGCCATAGGAGCTATTGCTTTTGGTTTGCAAGGGTAACCAGAGGAGGACATTCTTGGCAGTCACCTAGGACCCAAGAGACAGGGGTCCTAGGACCCAGCTCGGAGGGCAAAGGCCTGGGCAGAGTTATGTTTGTTTGTGCTGGGGTAAAGCCAGTCTTGAATACAATGGTATTTTGATTTCTGTCATCTTTGCTTACTAACACAGTTGCATTAAATTAAACTTTGTAGTGCCTTTCCCATTGTTATGTTAGATGGTGGTTAATCTTTGCAAATTGTACTGTGCTCAGTAAATACTTTTTGAAAACTATTTGCTCAGACATAGTTGTAAACTTGAGTTGGGGAGGGGATCAAAAATAGGTTACTTTTAGAAGTCTTTGCACTCCCTGTGTTCCTCTTGAAACTTTTGGGGTTCTCTAAGTCTGTCAGTCTACAAAATCTCACCCTTGATTTTATTGGCTTGCTAAAGTGCAAAGGAGCAGGAATCAAAAGACCAGGATCTAGCTCTGCCCCAGTGTCATTTTGAACTTCTCTGGGCCTCTGGTGTTCCATCTGCAAAGTGAGCAGAGTGGAATAGAACCATGGGTTTCCAACTGTGGCTATATATTATAGTCAGAGGAGCTTTCAAAACAAACAAACCAAAAACAAGATCCAGGTCAGAAGTGGGGCCCCAGAGAAGCTGACAGACAGAAATAGGAAGCTCTGAAATCTCTTCCGCTGGGACCTACCACCCTTAGTGTGTTCAGGGCAAGGGTGGTGATGGCTGGAATCAGATGTCATGATGGCTGTTGACATTTTGGCTTGATTATATCTAAAATGGCCAACAAGTCAATCTTCACGTTTTGATTATCTTTAGATGTATACTCAGGTTAGAAATGGCAAAATAAGCCACTTTGAAAAGGTAGATTTGATCTTTTTTTTTCCTAGTCGCAGATATTGTTCAGATGAGAAAACTTGGAAGAAATACAAAGTTAAATCCATGCCCATTGTACCACTGCCCAAAGATAATCACTCAGTAAAGGTTCAACCTGATTTTTAAGGGCTATATATTACTCCATAGCATGCATGTACTATAATTTAGTTGCCTTGGGAAAGCCACCAAGAAAATGGTGCAATGCAGCCAATGCTAGAATTAGAAGGAAAAGTACATGGCCAGGAAGACAATAGCAAGAGTGATGGTGGTCCTTAGGGGAGCCCGTGGCATCTTGAGTCAAGGCTTAAAGAACATTTTTTTCCAAGTAGAAAAAAAATGTGAGAATCTCTTTTCTTCGCCTGGAAATCTCATCTAATGAAACATAAAGACACACTTATTTTTGGTGAATAGTGACAAGTTCAAGTTGGGCATAGTAAGAGTCCCAGCAGGAGACAGATGGCCTACTGAGACAGCCTACTGGTAATAGGTCATTGAAACCCTTAAAAATAGTTAAAGTGGCAAATTTTATGTTATGTGTATTTTAGCTCAGATTACCAAAAGAAAAAAGAAATAACATAGACTTTATTCTACTTCAGGGAATAAATGGGCTGCACATAGTGACTTCCTTCTAAAGAGCACATGTGGAAAGAGGGAGGGAAATAAAAGAGTGATTTTACAGTGTAGGAATCTGATGGACACTACCTCAGCCAGATGATCGATGCTGAGGTCAACAGTGATGAGTCATGTTGATGTGTGTGTTTTTGGTGTGTATTGAAATGATATATTCCTGGTACATGTTGAAAATGGTACTTCACCTCTCTGGTCTTCTTCCCCCAAACCCTCGTTCTAATCATGAGAAGGACATCAGACAAATCCCAGTTGAGGGACATTCTATAAAACACCTGTACGCTTCAACACTGTCAAGGTCATCAGTCACAAGGACAGGCTGAGAAACTGTGACAGCCAAGAGGAGACATGATGACTAAAGTGTAATTGTGGAGCCCTGGATGGTGTCGACTTAAAAATACGGGGCTTCCTAGGTAGCGCAGCGGTTAAGAATCCGCCTGCCAATGCAGGGGACACAGGTTTGATCCCTGCTCCAGGAAGATCCCACATGCCACGGAGCAACTAAGCCCGTGTGCCAACAAACAAACAAAAAACAAACAAACAAACAAACAAAAATACGCAATGTGAGCGTTGCAAGTTAAGTTTTATTTGGGGCAAAATTAGGACTGCCGTCTGGGAGACAGCATCCCAGATAGCTCTGAGAAACTGTTCCAAAGAGACTGGGGAGAAGCTCAGTATATATGTGGTTTGGTGAAAGGGAGAAATATGCAATCAAGCACATATTGTTTACAGAAGGTTACCGCTAGTCACAAGGAGCAGTCGTCACATGAAGGATTTTAATGTTTTCCTAGATATGAGGAGATACAAGAATTGGGCCCATCAAGCTGGCTCCTGAAAATATCTAACTATCTAAAGACCTGTTTTGCCAGTTTTTCACAGAGCACAGAGGCTCTCATTTCAGCCCTCTACCCTGAACACCTTTCAGGGGGGCGTTGGCAGTCAGCAGCTGCAGCAGCACATGGTTTTATCCTTATAGAGGTAGATGGCAATGCCAATGGCGAATGCCAATTGTAGTTGACAACAGGACCCTGGAACAGCAAAAAAGGACATTCGGTAAAAACTAAGGAAGTCTGAGTAAAATATGGACCTGAGTTAAACATAACGCATTAGTATTGTCACCAGTGTATCATGCTAATAAGATTTTAAAGATGGGGAAACAGGCTGCAGGGTATATAGGAAGAATGGAATATATGGGAACTCTTCGTACTCTGTTCTAAATTTTTCTGTGAATTGGGAATTCCCTAGTGGTCCAGTGGTTAGGACTCCATGCTTCTGCTGCAGGGGGCACGGGTTCAATCCCTGGTCGAGGGAACTAACATCCCACAAGCCATGCAGTGCAGCCAGAAATAAATAAATAAATGAATGAAAATAAAGTTTTCTGTGAATTGAAAACTGTTCTAAAAAAAATAAAGTCTATTTAAAATTTTTTAAAAAGGGGGTGGGTAGTTAAAGGAAGTTCAAAGATGGGATCATTCAGAGGTGTAGGCAGGGTTGGGAAAAGTCAGCATGGGAGAGTGAAGCATCCAGCAGCAGGCAACTTCAGCCTAAAAAGGCAAGGGGAGAGGATAGTGTTCTGGTGACCCCAGACCCAGGGAGAGCTTAGCTGTCAGAGAGACGCCCCGCTCCGCCCCTGTGACTGGAGCTGAGGCCTTTCGTAGAGAAACAGCCGCAGCTAGGCTGGAGGAGAGGGGAAGTATATCTCACACTCCTTCTCTGTGTGCCCTCTCCTATCCTGCCAGTGCCTCGCTTCATCCAAAGTCAATCAGAAGCCAGGGAGGTTGGGCCGATGCAATCGGAGAAGGTCAGCCTCCCTGGAGGAACATGGAGAGTGGATCTGGAGGGACGACGAATGGAGAATATCCAGCACACATTGTGTAAAGAAATTGATGAGGTCATATTGACTGGAGTGTTGGGCTAGAACCAGAGTTTCAGGCTGAAGCCTTAAGTGTGGCTTCCTGCAGAATTTGGACTTCATCCTATAGACAGGGGGATTGCAAATTAATTTCATCCCATGTGCCAGTTCAGAATTTTCATCTCGGACACGGTGATGAGAAGGGTTCTCGGGGTGTCACTGTGCTTAATGGGAAAGAATGTGGGATTGAATGGTGATCAGCCTGTGTGGGGTACTGAGGGACGTAGTGCTGAGGCGTTTAAGAAATGGTGATGTTATATTCAAACAACAGCAGATATGGGATTAACATGAAATCAAGCCTTAGTATCTGTTTTGGGTTCTTGGTGATACTTTGAGTGTCTCCTGCACCTAAAAATGCCTTAGGAGGAAAGAGACCACAAATGGTTTCTTGAGACATAGGTTGACACGTTTTGAGTCATGGGATCCCATCATTATGGCTACAGGCTGATTGTATCAGGGATCAGCCCTTGAGTCAAAGGCAGCCTTTTTAGGCTGGTCAGCATTGTATGAAATGGCCCTGCATGGGAACTTCACCTAATTGGGATACTGCGTATCGGAGAGTTAATAGCAGAACCAATCAGATTGCTCCCTTAGGGAGCATGACTAGAAGACCCAGATGTAGGCACATAAATGGTAGAGTGGTGATGGACTTCACAGAGAGAGAGAGGAGGTCATAAACAGAAGGCTTGAGATGGAGAAAGCAGTAGGAAGGCAGATGTCCACAGTAGAGAGGAGGGTAGAAAGTCTGCAGCTATGGGTGGTAAAAAGCGGCAGGACAAACTCCAAGTGGAGAAAGAAGCCAAGTGTTGAGTGGTAGACTCCACTTCTGAGGCAAGAGGTATTAGAGGGACCGCTGCCTTTCAGGTTAGAATGGCTCAGGGTGCGGCTCACACGGCCTGTGTGGCTGCTGGCCTGTTTCCTTCGGAGGAATTACATAGCAACTCCTCTCACCGGAGAGGACCTGAGTGGGTGTCTACTTGCAGCCAGAACATGCTGGTCTCTGGTACTCTGAAGACTTGCATATAATTGCAGTCAAATCATTAGTTCTAGTATTTTTCTGAAGTGGGGAATGGGGAGGGGAGGCGGGGGGAGGGGGCCGGATTCCTCTTCCTTACCTGTGCATCTCCAGTCTAACATGCACCTGGAACGTGTTAACCTGTCCACAGGTAGTTAACACTCCCTGTTGAACGAAGCATGTGAGGGTGTGCTAAACTCAACCTTTTCTTTCTTGGCAGAAATGTGATCACCTGCGCTCTCCTGTCACAACTGGGGTCATTTTATCCCTGACCCCTTTACCTGGCTTTGTCTTCCTTTAGCTTTTTCATGGTTTTTGTTTTGTTTTGTTTTCTTTTTTTGCCCAGTGTTAGCTCCTTTGTTTTTATCCAGGAAACTGATGAAGGGTTTTGATTAATGAAAAACTTTTTTTATTGGTTGGCTTTCTTCTTTTGGACATCGTGAAGGGAGTTCAGGCACCTGTCAACTTTAAAAATGTGATTAGATAACTATGTTTTAGGAAGGCTGTGGAAAGCAAGCCTAATCTAATTTTGCCTTTCTTGACTTATAATTAGGATGTTAAAACTTTCCAATTTTGTTTTATTTTATTTATTTATTTATTTATTTATTTATTTAATTTATTTATTGGCTGTGTTGGGTCTTCGCTGCTGCACACGAGCCCTCTCTGGCTGTGTCGAGCGGGAGCCACTCCTTCCCGTTGCGGCGCGCAGGCTTCCCGTTGCGGCGCGCAGGCTTCCCGTTGCGGCGCGCAGGCTTCCCGTTGCGGCGCGCAGGCTTCCCGTTGCGGCGCGCAGGCTTCCCGTTGCGGCGCGCAGGCTTCCCGTTGCGGCGGCCTCTCCCGTCGTGGAGCACGTGCTCTAGGCGCCAGGGCTTACGTAGTCGTGTTGCACAGGCCCTGCCGCTCTGCGGCATGCGGGATCTTCCCGGCCCAGGGACTGAACCCGTGCCCCAACCACTGCGCCACCAGGGAAGTCCAAAACTTTCCAATTTTAAAAGCACTTTCACTTCTGTGGTATAATTAATGATTAAATCCTCTGTTGTCCTAATAAGAATTACGACTCGAGCAAAGATATTCTTCTTGCATTTTATTTGGCAGACAATTTTCCTGGGAGAAAATACTGTCACCGTTTCCTGGCAACACATTTAGAAGGCTCCTATCTTGTATTAGAAAGCTATAGAAATGCTAAAATTGGGGCATCCACCGGTCTTTATAATTCTGCTTGCCTGATGAGGTACTTTCCTCATATTAAGAAAACGAGATACTATAAAATCCGGTGAAGACTGATTCACGTTTTTCCCCCTTCCCTCTTGCTTCAAACAGTGTGGGCTAATTAGCAAAGTGTTTTGAAAACTAAGAAAAAATCCGTAGGCGTGGGCCAAGGTGGATGGGAGGGAAAGGAGTGAACCATCTAGAGGGCGGGGTGAGGAAACTTGGGTTTGAGATCTAGAGGGCGGGGTTAGGAAACTTGGGAAGGGGAGTAATGGTTTCCTCAAACTATTTTGAAATATTACCTCTAGTCCTTCAAATGCTTATGGCAGTTTTACACCTCTTTAATAAAAAAAAAATGAACAATCCAAAACAAAACACCGGGTTCGTACTACCTTTGGTAATGCCATGTATTTGGTAATCACGCCTGTAGGAGAAGTGTCCTCTCTGTCATCTCTGGGTACATCTCGATTTTTCCAAGTGGCAAAAACTTTGTTCTCATAGACCTTTATGGGAAACAGCTCATTAAAGCAGGGACTCCTCTGGGTAGGAGGAAGAGTTGATAGTGGTGAAAAGAGGGCTCCTGGGGGTAAAATGTTGGCAGCTGAGAGGCCAGGGCTTCATTGGTGGGGAAAGGGTGTAGTTGCACTTCTTTTTTTTTTTTTTTTTTTTTGCAGTTAAAAAAAAGTCATCCCCTCTTGATAGGTGACTTAAAAGGTGGCCGTGAGATAGAACAAAGATTTTGTTAGAAGTGTGACAAGTGAAAGGAGGCTTTGTTAGACATTGGTTGGTTTTCTTCTCCTTTCTGAATTTTGATCTTTTGATTTTTTTTCAACTAGGAATCCAGTACTTGGAAATTAATTTGTATACTTTTCCACTATTAAAGGAATGCATGTTCATGTTAGAAATAGTAGAAGACACCAAAAAGTATAAAAAAGGAAACAAAATCCTGTCATAATTTTGCAACCCAGAGAAAAATATTGACATTTTAGAGTACTGTTTCCTTTTGTCTTCATGAAAACATAGAAGATTTAAGTTATCAGCATCCTGTGCATGTATAACACTGGGATCAACTTTTGTCACTCATATCATGAACATTCCCCCAAGAAACTGAATATTTAATTATATGATTTAATAGTTGTCTCAGAGTTTATCATATAATTTTAACTTACATTTTTTAAAGCATTTCCTAAAGTATGTATTTAGATTGTTTCATTGTTTATCTTTGCACCTCAGCTGAAGTTTAAATATTTAATTGTTTTCCGAGAACTGGAAGAGAAGCTTAATTTCAGAGCTCTTCACACTAACTGCCAAATTGCTTTTTGGAAAATGTATCTCCATTCTTGTTCTGAATAGCAATCCAAGACTGCTAGCCCATTGTCAGCATTTATTATCTTCTTTTTGTTCTTTTTCTTTTTCTTTATTATCATATAACTTCAGTACAATAAGTGCAGAGATATTAAATGCACAACTTGATAAATTTGACTCTCTGTCTAGATCCCAGTAACTATTGCCCAGATGAAGATATAGAGCAATTCCAGAACCTCAAGGGACTTCCTTGGCAGTTCAGTGGTTAAGACTCTGCACTTCCACTGTAGGGGGCATGGGTTCGATCCCTGGTCGGGGAACTAAAATCCTGCATGTTGTGTTGCACGGCCAAAATAAATAAATAAACACACCTCAGAAAGCTCCCTCAGGCTCTTGCCAATCAATACCACTCTCACCCCAGAGAACTGCTATTTTCTCTCCATCACCATAGCATAGTTTCACCTCTTCTTGAACGTCACAGAAATGAATCATATAGGATGTACCTTTTTCATGCCCTGTAGCATCCATTGCATGAACATATGACAATTTATCTATCAGTTCTACCATTTATGGACAGTTGGGTTTTTATGAATGAAGGACAGCATCAAGTATTATCTTTAAAACATTTTTAACTTTCATTTTGAAATAAAACTTTAAAAACGTTGCAAAAATAGTACAGAAACTTCCTTTGTACTCTTGATCAATATTCTCCTCATGTTAACATCACATATAACCAGGGTGCAATGATCAAAATGAGGAAATGGTATGTATTCTATGGGCCTTATTCAGTTTTCATGAATTGCTCTACTAATCTCCTGTTGCTAGTCTAGCATTTAACGCAGGACCATAAGTTGTGTTCAGCTGGTCTGTCTCTTTAGTCCAACCTGGAAGTTCTTAAGTCTTTCTTTGCCTTTCCTGACCTTGACTCTTGAAGGGTCCAGGCCAGTTATTTTGTATAATATTCCTCAATCTGGATTTGTTTGATATTTTCTCATGATTACATTCAGGTTTTGTATTTTTAGCTGGAATACCACAAGCAAGATATTATATCTTTCTTAGTCCATTGCATCGGGAGGCACACAGTGCCAATTTGCTCCATTCCTAGTAATTTTAATTTTATACACCTTTAAAGGTGTGCAAGTGGTGTCTTGCAGGTAAATGTTCTTCTCTTTGTAATTAATAAGTATCTTATAGACTGGTGTTCTGAGGCATTGTAAAGATCTTGCTTCTCTGTGTATTTTCATCCTCTAATTTTGTCCTCCATTGTAGAAAGTAATCTGCCACATTGATAGCAGAATGAAAGCATCTCATTATTTCAATTTTGTATTTCTTTTACCTCTAATGAGGTTGAGTATTTTTGTTTTGTTTAGCAGATACTTGTATTATTCTTTTCGTGAATGGCCTGGTCATATTCTGTATCTACTTTTCTACTGTGATTTTAATGGGGGGTGTTTTTTCTTACTGACTTTTGATGGTCTTCTCAGTTTATCCATTGTGCATCAAAATCTTCCATTGTACATCAGTTAACATAAGCTCACAACTAATGGATTTCTAATTTTTCCTCATAAAAAGAAAATATTTGGAACCTGAGGGAGAGAAGGATGATAAGGAGGAGTGATAGCTCCCTTGAAGGCATCTGTGGGTTTAGATAAGTCGTGCCTGGTCCCCTGTCATTCTTCCTGCTCCTTCTAGGTCCGGCCCATCTTTTGCAGCCTGTAAAATGTTTGTGATACTTCAGTAGCTTCAGGCAGGGGCTGGAGATTCTGTAAGAGTTAAGGGAAGCATATTTCCCTGGCAAACTCTGAGCCAAGAAGGTGACAGATGCTTAGAGGATGTTACCCTCCCTTTATGACATTATGACCGTGAAACAAGAATGAATTAGTTCTGTTGTGCATTGCAGAGGGTGGCAGACAGTTCTGGAGTCCTCCCCGAGTCCTCCCTGCCTTGGGTCTCCCCCTTCTGCATGGTTCCTGAGGAGGCTTCAGGACTGCCTTCTTGCCATGGTCATTTACAGCACACATATCCTCAAACAGAAGGAATGGAATGAATATTCCCAATGTCGATTCAGTAGTATATTCCTGCATAACCATTACTTTTGGAGAGGAGGGACTAGCATCCGTCAGTCCCTTAATTTTGCCTCCCATCTCAACCCACCTAAAGCCACAGTCATACTGTATTGTCCAAAAATTTCGACCTGAAGGACTTACCTGAAATTTCTCAACATGTTGAGTTATAAATGGTCTAACCCTGCTGTCTTCATGCTTCCCACCCCAGTATCATTGCAGGGATAGAAATGTGACTCCCCACACTCATCCTGAGTACTTCCCAGCATGGACAGGTATACCTGCATAGATTGTGGAGCCCATGTGTCATGATATAGCCCGTAAACATGATCCTCTCGCGTAGATTTAGAATGATTTATTTGGTGATCAACACTTTGCCTCCTCTCCCCCTGCCTCACCTGACCCTTAGCCCAGTTGACCCAACCGAGAAATAATCTATGACGGGAAAATGTTACTTTTGAAAAGAGAAACATTTATTTAATGTTTAAAAGTTAGTATTAGGGACTTCCCTGGTGGCATAGTGGTTAAGAATTTGCCTGTCAACGTGGGGACACAGGTTCAATCCCTGGTTCTGGAAGATGCCACATGCCGCAGAGCAGCTAAGCCTGTGCGCTACAACTAGTGAGCCTGCGCCCTAGAGCCCTCGAGCCACAGCTTCTGAGCCCGAGTGCCACAACTACTGAAGCCCATGCACCTGGAGTCCGTATTAGGCAACAAGAGAAACCATTGCACTGAGAAGCCCGTGCACTGCAATGAAGAGTAGCCTCCACTCACCGCAACTAGAGAAAGCCTGTGCGTAGCAATGAAGACCCAATGCAGCCAAAAATAAAATAATTGTTTAAAAAATAAAGAAGCCAAGGGCTTCCTAGGTGGCGCAGTGGTTAAGAATCTGCCTGCCAATGCAGAGGTCACGGGTTCGATCCCAGCTCCAGGAAGATCCCACATGCCGCGGAGCAACTAAGCCCATGTGCCACCAAAAAAAAAAAAAAAAAAAAAATAAGCCAAAAAGTGTTTCTATCCCACCCAAAAATGATTTATCCAAAAAAAAAAAAACAAACAAAAACCCATCCAAACAAAAAAGGAGTGAATGATTGATACACCCAACAACTTGGATGGATCCCAAGGGCATTATGCTGAGTGAAAAAGCCAATCTCAAATGATCACATACCACATACCAGATAATTCCATTTATCTAACATTCCTGAAAAGACACAGTTATAGAGATGGAAAGTGACTAGTGGTTGCCAGGGGTTAAGAATGGGGGCATGACTCTAAAAGGATTGTAACAAGGGATATCTTTGTGGTGATGGAATAGTTTTATAACTTGATGACAGTACTGGTGAGTGAGTCCACACGCGTGGTAAATTGTCATTAACACTAACACACACTCTGCACCAATGTCAGATTCCTGATTTTGAGATGTAACTATGTGAGGTGTAATTATGTGAGATGTAACCATTGGGAGGAAATGGGTGAAGGGTATACAGGACCTTTCAGACTACCTTTGCTATTGCTTGTGAATCTACAGTTTAAAAATCAGTAAATACTGCCTTATAAAAACTGGTCTTGCCATCCTCCTCACAGCTTTTACTGCAGGCAGTCTGAGCACTGCAGGAAGCCTAGTGTGCAGAGTGCGACGTTTGGGAGATTTTCCTCTGAGGCACCTCTGGAGCTGACCATGCCGCTGTGTCGATTTCCAGAGCTGCCGGAGTTGATTGTAAACCTCCTGTTCGCTGGCCTCGGCCACCAGCCCAGGGGCAACACAGAAAAGTGTTTGAAGGTCAAAAAAAAAGCACACTTGCCCTTAACTTTCGTTCAACTGACTTGTTTTATAACTGCAGGATTTTTGCATTAAAAAAATATTTTTGTTATTTTCTGTTTCGTTAAGTCACTTCAAGTTGGTGTTGCAAGCAGGTCAGATTCACACATCATGTCTTCAGTCTCGCCTCAGTTGTCATTTTTTCTCTGTCTACAAACATGCTTCAGCCGCCTCCTTACCCGGCGCAGAACGTCTGCATTCAGCCCTAGCGTCCCTAGAGTCTGATGTTCTTCTCTCTCTCGAACCAAGAGACATACTAAGAGTCATCTGAGATCTGCACTGTATTTCTGCTATTTCACTTATTTTTACCCCCTGCGGCATGGCTTTAGCTGATATAGTATAACCTAAAATGAAGAGATTATTTAGCATAAGATGATTTTTAACGTTTACTTTGTGTGCAATTTCATTGACAATAGCTGACCAATTCTAAATTAAAAATTATAAAAGAGAGCATTCTCTGATACGCATAAAGAGCAAAGGAAATTTCTCTTTATTTCAGTTGTACTCCAGATGGCCAGGGCCGAGGCTATGACAAGGGAAGCGGAATAGAAGCTCACAAACTCATATTTTAATGGCTCCGTTTCCTGGTCTCAGAGTCAACAATATCTACTCCCCAGGTGACAGAACCCCTGCCCTGTTTGTTAGATGTGTGTTCTCCCACAGGTAGTTTTCATCACCAGAAAGTGTTTATCATATATCTAATTGTAAAAGGTTTTCTCAGCTATGTTCTACAAAGGGAAAAACTTAATCACAATATCCAAAGGGTATCTCAAGTTATTAAAATTCCATGTATTTCTAGACATGGAAACACATCCATGATACATTGTTCAACCAGAAAAAAAAAATCAAATATAAAATGTATATGACCCAATTTTTAAAACTGTATAAGCACATATTTGAACAATTTTTTTTAAAAGGATCTGGAGTGATGAACTAAATCTTACCAGTGGTTCTCTGGACACTTAGTCATTCTTTTCCATATTTTCTGCATGGTTTTGTTTTGTTTGCAATAGAAGGTAGTAGTTTTATGTTTAGGGATAAAGGATTGTCATTTTATAGAAAACATTCTCCTATGAGGATATTTTGTACTTTTGAGAAGTATTAGTTGCTAAGAGTTACTAACATTGTTCCACATGAGGATTTTTAAAAAATTACCATTGGCATCTTTGTAACGAAATCCCAAATATCAGCTATTTTGGTCATGATTTTTTTTTTTTTTTTTATGTTTTCTTATGCTTCTTTTTTGGAGGGGGTGCTGCATTGGTTCTTCATTGCTGTGCGTGGGCTTTCTCTAGTTGCAGCTAGCGGGGGCTAGTCTTCATTGCAGTGTGCAGGCTTCTCAGTGTGGTGAGCTCTCTTGTTGCAGAGCATGGGCCCTGGAGCATGCGGGCTTCAGCAGTTGCAGTGCATGAGCTCAGTAGTTGTAGCTTGCAGGCTCTAAAGGTGCAGGCTCAGTAGTTCTGGCCCATGGGCTTAGTTGCTCCCTGGCGTGTGTGATCTTCCCGGCCCAGGGATCGAACCCATGTCCCCTGCATTGGCAGGTGGATTCTTAACCACTGTACCACCAGGGAAGTCCTTGGTCATGATTCTTACCTTACAGAATATTTATTCAATCCTGTGAAGTTCCCCGAAGCCTTCTTAAATGTAACAGTATGGCTCCCTCCATGTCTGCTTAAGGACCCCGTGTGCAATTACAGGACACCTTTCCCTACTCTGTCCAAACAACCATGTGAAATGCCATGAGCTTAAAATATATAATCTTCTCCTGCACTGCTGGGAATTTCTTAATGCAATGAAAGATTTTGGCCTCAAAAAGATCTTTTCTTGGCCAAAAATGTACATATTATTAGAGATGTCAGGAAGGTCTTAAGAAAAGCAGATGTTGTGTGTTATCACCCCCGCCCTTCAGTCAGTTTTTGGCAAGTATTTTTCGTTGTTTCTTTACAAGATGTTTTGGAAGATCTCTTTTTATTGTTGTAGATCCAAGCAATTGTAAGTGGTTTTACAGACTCGTTTGTTACCTGGTAGCAATATCTTGGGCATGTTTCGTGGTGGATCTTGATTCTTCTTAATCTGATGACAGTAATTAAAGTAAAGGGATCCTAAAGCAGAATATGATTTAGGGCATCACAGCTACCACTGCCAAATGTTTGATGTGGTTCTTAATTGAATAATATAAGGATTTATCCATTTTTACTTTAAAATGAAACAATTACTAATTCCAAAAATTAAATGATTGATAGCTTCTTTTTAAAAATAATATTTTTCACTTTCCTAAAAAATATAAAATAATTTGTAGATAATATTCATTTTAACATAATTTTGTTTGGAGTTGTATTAAATCTGTGAGTATATTTTGGGATAATTGACATCTTTATGACATAGAGTCATCTTAACCCTAAACATGTTATGTTTTTCCATTTACTTAAGTCTTTTTATATCTTTCAGTAGAGGTTTTATAACTTTCTCCATAAAATCTTGTACCCCTTTTGTTAGATTTTTTCCAAGATACCTTATACTTTTGTTAGGATTAAGATAATGTTTTGAAATTGGTTTTCTGCTGATTTGTTGGAATGCAGTTGAATTTTGTATATTGATTTTGAAACTTGCCAAACTTTTATTAATGCCAACGAAATGTCTCTCATTTTGTTGTATTTGCTGTGAAAACAACCAAAAATAGATTTTATTTCTTCCTTTTGATTCCTATATCTTTCATTTGTTTATTATTATTTTTTTCTGCCTTACTGCACAGACAAGGACCCTCCAGTATTATGTTGAGCAGAAGTAGTGATAGCACACATTCTGGTCTTGTTCTTGTTTTTTTTTTATTAAGCTCTTTGTTGGAATATAATTGCTTACACTGTTGTGCGAATTTTTGAGGTACACCAGGGTGAATCAGCTGTATTTATACATATATCTCCATATCCTCCATCCCGTGACTCCCTCCCACCCTCCCTATCCTGGCCCTCTAAGGCATCACCCATCATAGAGTTTGTCTCCCTATGTTTTGCAGGAACTTCCCACGGGCTATCTGTTTTACATTTGGTAGTGAGCTGCTGCTGTATTTTGGAGATTAATCCTTTGTCCGTTGCTTTGTTGGAAAATGTTTTCTCCCATTCTGAGGGTTGTCTTCTTGTCTTGTTTATGGTTTCTTTCGCTGTGCAAAAGCTTTTAAGTTTCATTAGGTCCCATTTGTTTATTTTTTATTTTATTTCCTTTATTCTAGGAGGTGGGTCAAAAAGGATTTTGCTTTGGTTTATGTCATAGAGTGTTCTGCCTATGTTTTCCTCTAGAAGCTTTATACTGTCTGGCGTTACGTTTAGGTCTTTAACCCATTTTGACTTTCTTTTTGTGTATGGTGTTAGAAAGTGTTCTAACTTCATTCATTTACATGTAGCTGTCCAGTTTTCCCAGCACCACTTATTGAAGAGGCCATCTTTTTTCCATTGTATATTCTTGCCTCCTTTATCAAAGATAAGGTGCTCATATGTGCGTGGATTTATCTCTGGGCTCTGTATTCTGTTCCATTGATCTATATTTCTGTTTCTGTGCCAGTACCATATTGTCTTGATCACTGTGGCCTTGTAGTATAGCTTGAAGTCAGGGAGCCTGATTCCTACAGCTCCATCTTTCCTTCTCAAGGTTGCTTTGGCTTTTCAGGGTCTTTTGCATTTCCATACAAATCGTAAGACTTCTTATTCTAGTTCTGTGAAAAATGCCATTGGTAATTTGATAGGGATTGCATTGAATCTGTAAATTGCTTTTGTAGAATAGTCATTTTCACAATGTTGATTCTTCCAATCCAGGAACATGGTATGTTCCTCCATCTGTTTGTATCGTCTTTGATTTTTTTCATCAGTGTCTTATAGTTTTCTGCATACAGGTTTTTTGCCTCCTTAGGCAGGTTTATTCCTAGGTATTTTATTCTTTTGGTTACAGTGGTGAATGGGAGAGTCCTTGATTTCTCTTTCTGCTCTTTCGTTGTTAGTGTATAGGAATGCAAGAGATTTCTGTGCATTAATTTTGTATCCTGCTACTTTACTAAATTCATCAATTAGTGCTAGCAGTTTTCTGGTAGCATCTTTAGGGTTTTCTATGTATAATATCATGTCATCTGCAAAGAGTGACAATTTGACTTCTTCTTTTCCAATTTGGATTCCTTTTATTTCATTTTCTTCTCTGATTGCTGTGGCTGAAACTTCCAAAACTATGTTGAGTAATAATGGTGAGAGTGGGCACCCTTGTCTTGTTCCTGTTCTTAGAGGGAATGCTTTCAGTATTTTTTTCACCATTGAAAATGATGTTGGCTGTTGGTTTCTCATATATGGCCTTTATCATGTTGAGGTAACTTCCTTCTATGCCCAGTTTCTGGAGAGTTTTTATCATAAATGGATGTTGAACTTTGTCAAAAGCTTTTTCTGCGTCTGTGATCGTGTGGTTTTTATCCTTCAGTTTGTTGATGTGATGTATCACATTGATTGATTTGCATATATTAAAGAATCCTTGCATTCCAGGCATAAACCCCACTTGATCATGGTGTATGATCTCTTTAATGTGCTGTTGGATTCTGTTAGCTAGTATTTTGTTGAGGATTGTTGCATCTATATTCATCAGTGATATTGGCCTGTAATTTTCTTTTTTTGTGACATCTTTGTCTGGTTTTGGTATCAGGGTGATGGTGGCCTTGTAGAATGAGTATGGGAGTGTTCCTCCTTCTGCTATATTTTGGAAGAGTTTGAGAAGGATAGGTGTTAGCTCTTCTCTAAATGTTTGATGAAATTTGCCTGTGAAGCCATCTGGCCCTGGGCTTTTGTGTGTTGGGAGATTTTTAATCACAGCCTCAATTTCCGTACTTGTGATTGGTCTGTTCATATTTTCTGTTTCTTCCTGGTTCAGTCTTGGAAGATTGAACTTTTCTAAGAATGTATCCGTTTCTTCCAGGTTATCCAATTGATTGGCATATAGTTGCTTGTAGTAGTCTCTCATGATCTTTTGTATTTCTGCGGTGTCGGTTGTTACTTCTCCTTTTTCATTTCTAATTCTGTTGATTTGCGTCTTCTCCCTTTTTTTCCTGATGAGTCTGGCTAATGGTTTATCAATTTTGTTTATCTTCTCAAAGAACCAGCTTTTAGTTTTATTTATCTTTGCTATTGTTTCCTTCATTTCTTTTTCATTTATATCTGGTCTGATCTTTATGATTTCTTTCCCTCTGCTTACTTTGGAGTTTTTTGGTTCTTCTTTCTCTAATTGTTTTAGGTGTAAGTTTAGGTTGTTTATTCAAAATTTTTCTTGTTTCTTGAGGTAGGACTGTATTGCTGTAAATTTCCCTCTTAGAACTGCTTTTGCTGCGTCCCATAGGTTTTGGGTCATCGTGTTTTCATTGTCATTTGTTTATAGATATTTTTTGATTTCCTCTTTAATTTCTGCCGTGACTTCTTGGTTGTTTAATAACATATTGTTTAGCCTTCGTGTGTTTGTATTTTTTACAGTTTTTTTCCCTGTAATTAATATCTAGTCTCATGGCATTGTGGTCAGAGAAGTTGCTTGATATGATTTCAATTTTCTTGAATTTACTGAGGCTTGACTTATGCCCCAAGATGTGATCTGTCCTGGAGAATGTTCCCTGTGCATTTGATAAGAAAGTGTATTCTGTCATTTTTGGATGGAATGTCCTATAAATATCAATTAAGTCAAGATGGTCTAATGTCTCATTTAGAGCTTGTGTTTCCCTATTTACTTTCTGTGTGCATGATCTGTCCATTGGTGTAAGTCGGGTGTTAAACTCTCCTACTATTATTGTGTTACTGTCGATGTCCCCTTTTATAGCTGTTAGCATTTGCCTTATGTATTGAGGTGCTCTTATGTTGGGTGCATAGATATTTACAATTGTTATATCTTCTTCTTGGATTGATCCCTGATCATTATGTAGTGTCCTTCCTTGTCTCTTGTAATAGTCTTTACTTTAAAGTCTAATTTGTCTGATATGAGTATTGCTACTCCAGCTTTCTTTTGACTTCCATGTGCATGGAATATCTTTTTCCATCCCCTTACTTTCAGTCTATATGTGTCCCTAAGTCTGACATGGGTTTCTTGGAGACAGCGTATATAAGGGTCTTGTTTTTGTATCCCTTCAGCCAGTCTGTGTCTTTTGGTTGGAGCATTTAATCCATTTACATTTAGGGTGATTATTGACATGTATGTTCCTATTACCATTTTCTTAATCGTTTTGGGTTTGTTTTTGTAGGTCTTTTCCTTCTCTTGTGTTTCCTGCCTAGAGAAGTTCCTTTAGCAGTTGTTGTAAGGCTGGTTTGGTGGTGCTGAATTCCCTTAACTTCTGCTTGTCTGTAAAGCTTTTGATTTCTCCATAGAATCTGAATGAGATTCTTGGTGGGTAGAGTATTCTTGGCTGTAGGTTTTTCTCTTTCAACACTTTAATTATCTCCTGCCACTCCCTTCTGGCCTGCAGAGTTTCTGCAGAGAGATCAGCTGTTATCCTTATGGGTTTTCCCTTATTTGTTGCTTTTCTCTTGCTTCTTTTTAATATTTTTTCTTTGTGTTTAATTGTCATTAGTTTGACTAATATGTGTCTTGGTGTATTTCTCCTTGGGTTTATTCTGTATGGGACCCTCTGCACTCCTTGGATTTGGTTTACTGTTTCGTTTCCCATGTAGGGTAAGTTTTCCACCATAATCTCCTCAAATATTTTCTCAGACCCTTTCTTTTTTTCTTCTTCTTCTGGGATGCCTATGATTCAAATATTGGTGTGCTTAATATTATTCCTGAGGTCTCTGAGACTGTCTTCCATTCTTTTTATTCTTTTTTCTGCTCTGTGGCAGTTATTTTCCCCATTCTCTCTTCTAACTCACTTACTCATTCTTCTGCCTCAGTTATTCTGCTCTTTATACCATCTAGAGTATTTTTAATTTCAGTTATTCTGTTGTTCATTACTGTTTGTTTGCTCTTTCGTTCTTCTAGGTCCTTATTAAATGTTTCTTGTATTTTCTCTATTTTGTTTTCAAGATTTTGGATCATCTTTACTATCATTACTCTGAATTCTTTTTCAGGCAATTTGCCCATCTCTTCTTCACTTATTTGGTCTTGTGGGTTTTTATCTTTCTCCTTTGCCTGCAAGGTGTTTCTTTGTTTTCTCATTTTCTCTCATTTTTCGTATTTGCTGTCTCCTTTCCCTGTGTGGCCTAGTAGAAATTCCTCTTATCTCTGTTTGGCTTGAGGTGTCAAGCACTGGAGCTTGTTGGCCTTTGGTTGGATTTGGAGCTTGGTGTTGAGAATGAGAACTCTGGGGGAGCACTTGCTGATTAATATTCCATGGGGTCAGGAGTTCTCTGGTGGTCCAGTGTCCTGGATTCTGCTCTGCTGTCTGAGAGGTCCAGGTTTGACCCCCAGCCAGGGCACCAAGACCCTGGAAGCTGCACGGCACAGAGAAAAAGGAGATAGAAGGAAAGCAAAGAAAAGAAGAAAAAGGGAAGAAGGGGATAGGACATACAGATCCCCAAGACTGGTGGTAAAAGCAACTCTAATAAGTCAGAATTACACAAGGAGATGTGCACAATTGCCCTTGCAGAAAGAGAAGAGGAAAAGAAACCAATGAAAAGAGAAAATGAGAGAGCAAAGAAAAGAAAGAAGAAAGTACTCATACCAGTTACAAGCAAATCCACATACAAATGTATACAGTAAAAAATTAACTAACAAATACCTAAAACCAGAAACAAGGTAAGCATACCCAAGAAGTCCTCCCATACTTCTAGGTATGGCTCTGCCCCTGCTGTGGAGAAGACTGTGGAGAGCTCAGACTCTGATCTGGTATTAGGCCTGTGTGTATTTGTCCCCACAGTCCCCAGTTGTCCCCTATGTCTACAGTCTCTATTGTAGAAACACTCGTCTCTTCATATGATCCACAGATGCAGGTTCTTTCAAGCCTATTGTGTGAATTAAACCTGCTCTTTCTGTGGCTGTTTCTCTTCTTTGGTCCTGCAGCCCTCGGGGATCAGTATTGGTTTTGGTCCCTACTTTGCGTGTGGGTTGCTCTCAGGAGTCGGTTCCCCACCCAGGCAAGAGTGGGCAAAAGAGGGTGATTGAGGGTTATTTGCAATTTCAGGTCGGGGCTAGGGAGGGATATGGCAGTCTAATTGAAATCTGCAGGATTGCTTGCGGCAGCAGAGGTCAGTGTGAGCCTGAGGTGTGCTGTGCGTTCTCCCAGGGAAGTTGGTCCTAATTGCAGGACCCTTGGTGTTGGTGGGCTTCCCCTGCTGCTGGGAGGGTGTGGCCAATAACTTGCCTTGCACACAGGACCCTTGGCGGCTGTGGGTGAGCGTGGGCGGGGGAGCAGGACAGCGGGCAGGTGGGTGGGCAGGCGTTTGGCGGGACCCAGGCGTTCGGTGGGACGCAGCGGCACATAGGGCAGGCGGGGGTGCCGGGCGGTGGGAGCAGGGCAGCAGGCAGGTGGGCAGGCGTTCGGTGGGATCCAGCAGCACAGGAGGCAGGCAGGGGCGCGGGACGCCAGGCTTTTCCATCCAGCAGCCGCTGGTCAGGTGCACAGGGCGGGAGGTGGCCTTTTTGATCCAGCAGCTGCGGGTCGTGCCGCTTTGCAGCCTGTGAGTTCACAGAGAGGGAATTTCCTCCCAAGCACTCTGAAACAGAAGTCCCCTGCCTCTCCGTCTGGCCCAGGATTTTCCCCAAACTCCCTCCTAGCTTGCTGGCACACCGGCCCCCCAGGCTGTTCTCAGGCAGCCAGCCCCTGCTCTCTCCCTGGGGTCTGTTCTCCAAAGCCCAAGCCTTGGCGCCCAGCCCCCACCGCCACCGTGGGTGAGCAGCTTGGCTTCTCTGGCTGCGGGGTGGTTCCTGAATCCTCCGTGCGGGGATCTCTCCGCTCTGCCTTCGGCAAATGTGCCGCTGCTCTCTCTTCTGGGGGCTCCGAGGCTCCCCCTGTCCTTCCCCGCCAGTGAGGAGGCTCCCCTGTGTGTGGGAGCTTTCCCCCCTCACAGCTCCCTCCCAGAGGGGCCAGTCTCCTCATAATTCTTTGTCTTTCTTTTCCCCTTCTTTCCTTTGTGCTACCCGACGTGAAATTCTCTTGCCTTTTTGGCAGTCTGAGGTCTCCTGCCGGGATTGGGAAGGTGTTCTGCAGGAGCCACTCCCCAGGTAGCTATCTTGTTCTTGATTTTAAGGGAATGGTTTTAACATTTCACCGTTAAGTATTATACTTGATGTGGTTTTCCCCTCCCTTTTAGAGCTCGTTTGCCAAGAAATGTTCTCATGAATTTTGGCTAAATTGTGTTGAATTCTTTTTATGCATCTATAATGAGAGGATTGTACGTGGGTTTTTTTTTTTTTTTTTTTTTCATCTCCTTTAATCTTTTAAAAGAGTGAGTTAAAAGAGATTCTTTTTGTTGACCCAACCTTCCAGTTATGGAATATACTCAGTCTTTAGCATGATGTAATCAATAGCAGCATTCACTGCTTATAGTGCATATTACAAAACTATTATCTAACTCTTTGTACTGGTGCATTTTTAAAAGTATCTTCCTCCAGCCCCTTCCCCTACCCTTTCTGGCTTTATTGGGTGATGTTTTTCATAAGCACAGAAGAAACACTGGACAATTTAAGTGTATAATTCATCCTCATGTGTCTATGAATATTAGATACATATCATAAAATTTGCTTAGTTATGTAAATATTCTTGAGCATATAAAATATCCAGTTCCTAAGGTGTTAACTAAATGTGTTTCTCTTGGCTAAAAATCCAAAAATGTTAAAAAAAAAAAAAAAGTTCCTTTTTGCAGTGTGTTTCTGGACTCATGTTTACGAATCCACTGTAATAAAATGGAGTCACATTGTAAAGATTTGACTCAGGGGGCCTCTAACTTCCTCCTTCCTCAGAGCAGGGGCTGTTTTGTAGCTCTGAAGATATAATTCTGAAGATTCTGACCAAAAGTAGAACAAGAATCTGCAGATCAGTGAGCCTGGGTCCTGAGTGAACAGACTGGAAACCAGAGTGACCAAGTATTGAGTCACAGGATCATACCAAGAAATGTCCTGGAGGGAACTGGCACATTTGCATGTAGTGACTTTTATAAGACACCCACACTTAACAGGAAAATGATATTTTTAGTAGTTTCTCTCCTAAAAATTGTCACATATTAAAATTGAAAATATCACCAGACAAGAACAGCAGCTGTCTTATAAAGTAGTGCAGCATAAAATGAAAGATCTAACTTTACCCTGTGAATCACTTTTTTAAAAAATTTCACCTTCTTTTATTACTGAAGAAAAAGATTTAGGGGGCCAACATGAAGAGAAGGAGAAACAGTGATGGTCCTTCCTGATGCTCCTCCAATCATTTCTTCCTCCTGGTAGTTTCTCAGGTGATCTGTGTTATGCTAAGAACAGGTTTTGCTGTAGTTCTCACATTTTTATCTTTTCAACCATGGATTTCCGTGTTGTTAACTTGGGTCAAGTGCTACAAGGACGTTGGTCATGGTGAGCCCTTCGTGGCTGCCCGTGCCCCAGCAGAAGGTGCTGTGTTCTATGTCTGTGCTGTCCTTTGTGGGAAGGCGGTGTTAAGGAATGGGCTAAGATGGTGCTTGGCTTCTTACACTTCCAAACCTTGTGACCTTGGACAGATCACATAATCTGTACTGCATTGGTTTCCTTATCAGTAAAACAGGAAGAGCGGAGAGAATAATCACAGGTACCTCCTAGAGTCCTGTGATGTAAATAAGGTCCTCAGTGGGAGTGCTGGACACATTGTGTCTGGCATCAAGCCAGCCCTCAACTGCTAACTATTTTCACCGTGGTTTCTGCCATCCTACCTCCACCAGTGTAGCTGCTGCAGCTCCTAAATACTGCTGTTTTTATCCAACGGGTCTTTTGTGGAATGAATCTCACCTCTGATGGCAGGGCATGGGTGGTGGGGGAGGAGGAGTGTTGATATAAGTAGTGCAGATCTTTCTATGCCACTTGCGAATGGCTTCTACCCTAAAATTTGAGTCCGTCTTATGCTTTCAGTTGTTGCATTGAATCGTACTAAATTTTGCATTCCTTCCTTTTTTTTTTTTTTATTGTTTGCGCTGGGTCATCACTGCTGCATGGGCTTTCTCTTCTTGCGGAGAGCAGGGGCTACTCTTTGTTGCAGTGCACGGACTTCTCATTGCGGTGGCTTCTCTTGTTACGGAGCATGGGCTCTAGTCACGCGGACTTCAGTAGTTGTGGCACGTGAGCTCAGTAGTTGTAGCTCTTGGGCTCTGGAGTGCAGGCTCAGTAGTTGTGGCACACAGGCTTAGTTGCTCCACATTATATGGGATCTTCCCGGACCAGGGCTCGAACCCATGTCCCCTGCATTGGCAGGCAGATTCTTGACCGCTGTGCCACCAGGGAAGCCCTGCATTCCTTCCTTCTGATAGTTTGTGGCAGCTAATCATCTGCTTAAAAGTGCTTTCCCGGGTCCCGCTTCCCCTCATCTGAACTTGCTGAGCTATGGGAAGTGTATCTTAGAGTGTTTCCTGTTCTGAGATAACACTGTTAACGTTCAGCCAAGGTACATGAAGCACCTAAGGATGTGCCGGACCTGGGCTCACATCTGAGCTCTCTAGAGGGTGTGCCTGCAGCTCCTGCTCTGGAAGAGCTCTCAGTCCGGCAGGGGACACAGGGAACAGATGAACATAGCCTAGAGGGGAAAGGACAGATTCTCAAAGATCATCGCTGTTCAGTTGAACAAGGTCTTCCTTTCTCAGATTCCTTCATTCCCCATAAGAAAACTCTGAGAACATTTTGAAAGAAGATGCTTCTGAGGTTTCTGATGGAACCATTAAGAGGATTTGAAACATACCAAATATAGAAGTAGGGCGGCTGACATTATCAGATTTTAGAAAACAATAAATGTGGACATCATATGGGAAAAAATCCTTGGAGATTTTTTTATTACAGCATGTGACATATAGATTTCGTGCTTAAGACAAGAACTGTAAGTGAAGTTGAAAATGGGAAAAGAAATTTTGTGCGCATAAGTAATGAGATAAAACTTCGAGCATGTGGGTGTCAAGATTCCTGTCAATCCCTGGCCAAACTCCAACCCAGGAGAATATTGACTGTTCAGTGACCAGAAAAAGGAGGGCCTCTCATGACCCTCTTTTCCACTGACTAGGTATGAGGTTTTGAGAATAAGGCCACCCACCTCTATAGGGCCCCATGTGGGTCATGGTCATTCTGTGTGCGGTGAAGATGGTAACTTCTGCTGCTGGGACCTGGCCTTGCCTGGGGTGGTGGCTCTCCTTTAACCACAAAGCATCGGTCACAAACCTGGTGGACTGAGTGATGGCTACACACATGCTTTGTTCACACATGGTTTTACTAGCAAGATATTTCTGCTTTTCTGGCTTCTGTTTTTTAAGAAAATGGGAGATGCAGCAGCACCTGCTTGCATTCCTGAGCAGCCATCAGAGGTCGCTTCCCAGTTGCAGTTGTCTCCCTGAACCAGAAGCTCCCACCCCATTTTACCCCACACCTGCAATTGCTTTGCTGATTTATTTACATTATTTGCATAATCCCATGTATGCATTTGAATTTGCTGCTCCTGGTCTAGAAAATTCCAGAGTAAAGGAGAATGGCCAGGGTTCCCAGGGTAGAAGCCCTCATGACACCCTCAGAAATGGTAGGAACAACATCTCTTCGGGTGCTGCCCTGGGGACCACGATGTCCTGCCTGATACTCTTCAGTGTAGGCTGTGGTCCCCAGGGGAGAGATGCAGAGTCACTCTGGAGTGATTAGGCCATCAAAAGCCACTGCTGTTGGTGGGAGCGTGTGTGGAAAAGGCTGATAACTGCTGATTAGAAGAAGCCTTGAATGTCGCCCTCTCTGAATCTCTCAACACCAGGCTTGGGTGGACCCACCACTTGCCTCATCCATACACTAACCCAGGAGCTTCATCCTTGGACTAGGCTTGAAAGAAAGGATATGATGGGTTTGGAAGAATAAAGAGGATTTACATTGATGGGAGAGATGGAGAGAACATTCCAGAAGGAGGGAACCACAAAGTGAAGGACTGGTGGTGGAATGAATGTGCCAGGTGGAAGGAACACTTAGGAAACCAGGTGGACAAAAGCAGAGGAAAAAAGTGAAAATAAAGTTGGTTAGTTGGCTACTCAATCTGTTCTTGAATGCTAGGCTGAAAATGTGGGGGGCTTAATTCTAGAGAACTAGTCATTGTTCCTTTTAAACAGGGGAGTGACAGGAAGAGTGCAGATGACGAGGAGGGTTAATTCAGGGGCTGAGTACAGTGTAGGTTGAAATGGTGAGAGATAAGAAGTGGGGGAGCGATTGGAGGTGGTGGCTGAAGTCTTTTCCCCTGGATTCTGGTCATAACAGGAGAATAAAGAGAAAGGGGCAAGTCAAAAATGCCAAAAACAAACCAATAAACTCTTTTTTTTCCTTATTACATGAGCAGTATATGTTTACTGAAGAAACAACTTTTTAAAATCAAAAGTTTAAAATGAAACAGTCTACCCAGATTACCCAAAGATATTCACTCTTACTATTTTGGAGTATAGATTTCTGGACACCTTTTCTATGCATGTGTTATATATATCTTTAACAAAAGTACTGTTTTTCAACCTGATTTTCCAGTTTAACATATCTTGAGCTTTGTCCCACATCAACAAACATTTATTTTTGTTATATTTTAATGCCTACATAATATTCTATTTTCTATTCATTATTTGCCATGATTTATTTTTGCCACTCAAGTAAGGTCATTTCCATTTCTTCTGCTAATGTAAACACTATAATGAATATCTGTGTGCATATCCTTATTGACGATTCTGAGACATTTTGGAAGGATTGGCAGGACTTGAAGATAGATACCTTCTTTGCTCCTTATATCCAAAGATATCTCAGCATTTCGACTCTAAAGAATTTGGGGCATGATGATTATGTTACTGACATAAATGAGAAAATATGGGAAAAGGAAGAATTATAGTTTTGGAGGAAAGCACTGAAAGAATAGATCATTTAAAAATCTTTTGCTCTAGGTAACTGTAAACCCTGTTAATAGTTGCTTGAATTTTTTTTTCTCATGTAACAAGAGGTCTAGAGTTGGTGAATGCTGACATTTGTTCAGCTGTTTCACAGTGTCATCAAGGACTCATGCTGCTTCTGTCTTTCTGCTTCGCCATCCTTAACTTGTTGGCTTATTGTCTCACAATGCTAAGATGGCTGCTGTTGCTCCTGGCATCATAGCCATGTTCAAGTTAGAAAGAAGGTGGAAGTAATGGCAGTTGCCTCTATCCTTTTTACAAAGAAGATAAATTTATCCAGCAGCTCCCCCTCATCTCCTTACTTCTCACTGGCTAGACTGTGTCACATGCCCACCCTTAATTGCAAATGAGGCTGGTAAAGAAAAAAGTAGGATTGTCCAAATTGACTTGCCCCATTTCCTGAAGTCCAATCTGAGTTAGGGTTTTGGTAACAAGCCAAAAAGGGGTGAGTGGTATCTAATAAGCAATTCATGATGTCTTGGATACTATGCTTTGGAATATTGAGTTACTGGGGCATTCAGGAGGTATTTCTTTGGGCAGCAAGGAACTCTGGTGTCCAGGCCAAGGCTGCATAATAGAAAAGAAGATTAGGGGACTCCCCTGGCAGTCCATTGGGTAGGACTCCGTGCTCCCAATGGACTGTGGGGCGCCCGGGTTCGATCCCTGGTTGGGGAGCTAGATCTCTCATGCATGCTGCAACTTAAGAGTTTGCCTGCTGCAACTAAGAAGTCAGCATGCTGCAACTAAGAGCCCACATGCTGCAACTAAGATCCAGGGCAGCCAAAATCAATTACTTAATTAATTAAAAAAAAAAAGAAGAGAAGATCAGAATGATCATTGCATAACCATGGAGGGAACCAAGGATGGTAAATCAGACACATAGGACAATGTTTAACAACAGGTTATTGAGTTTGAAGGAGAAAACTATGAGACATGGGAAGAACTAATATTTCTTTATTTTATGTAGTCGTTTTCATTTAATCCTCTTAATGATGATTTAGTCATTCTCTAGATATTAACCAGTTTACCATGTGCTGAGCTAGGCACTGGTGTATATACAATGGCGAGTAAAGCAAACAAGCCTCTTCACTATTGAGCTTACGAGCTATTGAAGGAGGCAAAATAATACCCATAGAAGCAAATAATGTCAGGCAGAAATAAGTGCAGTAAGGAAACATACAGCTGGACAAGGGGATGGGTAGTGATGGGGAGAGACATGTGTCCAACATCCCCAGGAAGCAGCTTTACTGCCGGGGACACTGAGGCAGGCAGGCTGGGATCCAAAGCCACCAGGTGATGTTTGGCAGAACTTGGTCTCTGATCCAGTTCAGGCCCTGGAGCACATACTGGGGAAGTCATCCTTCTGGGAACTGGGGGACCAGTTAATGTCTGTGTCTAAGTGGAGACCCAGTGTCTCATGTAGGACTCTGTGTATGAGAAGAATTCAGCCTGGATGGCATCAAGCTCCTTTGAATTTTGCCTGTGTGATATATCAGGGACCAGCCACCTAATTTTTGCCATGACTTCCTGGTCTCCACTGACCACTGGTCATGGAAACACAGGGACTATATCCCATGCCACGAGCTGCCTGGACTCACCAGCACCAGGTTTATATGCAGGATGGAGAGGTGGTTGAGGGGTCGCAGGCTCTGGACTCCAACGGCTTGGGTTTGAATGCTTATTCTCTCACTCATTGATGTATAAACTTGGGCAAGTTAGCCTCTGTGTGGCCAAGTGTCCTCACCTGCAAAGCAGGACTAATCCTAATTTCTGCCTTAGTGCCTAGTTGTGAAGAGCATCTGAGAAGGTACACGTAATGGGAGCACGGGAAGCACTTAATCAATGCTCACTCTGCGTATTGTTTCTTTTGGTAGCTTTTAAAGAATCTTTGCATCCTTTGATGTGTTCACATTGCAGAGCCAGCTTCAGAAACACATGCTTTTTTTTTTTTTTTTTTTTTCAAGTGGAAACCTCACATTCATGTTTATAAACTGTGAGCAGCCTGGTGGCGTGATGAGGGATCGTGAGCCTCTGCCAGCACATTTCCGAAGCACAGTCCGCTCAAAACGTTATCTTTCCATTTGACGTGCTTTTGCAGACAGCACAATATGGAGCTGGCGAGACCCCTAATTATGACAGTGGTCCAGAGCCAGAATCCAGTCATCTAGTTGACAAAGAACTTGGTACAGAGATCGGTGGCCAGCTGTCCCCCATCTCCAGTGAGCAGAGAGTAAGAGGAAATGGGTTTAAGCTGCATGAAGGATTTGAGTTATTTATGGCAGAATTTCCTGACAGTGAAGATTGCTGAACATTAGGACTGGATTAGAGAGAGAGGTTGTAGAATTCCCATCTGCAGAGATTCTGCAGACATACTCTTGTTTGTGCGATTACTGCAGAGGCTGCCTTCCAACCATGCGTCTCCGTCTCGTCTCTCTCCCTTTCTACCCCTGTGGTGCTTGTAACCAAATGAACGTTCTCTGAAAGACGATGGGGGAGGAGGCTGGTCTGCAGAGAAAGAAGAGGGCCCCTGGTTAACCTGTCTTTGGCATTCTGGGTGAGGATGCATGAACACCAACACCCTTGGATGGGAAAAGCCCACCTGAGCCAGGTGAGATGCAGAGATGGTCAGCTTTAGGACTTGGATGAACATGGAGGATACAGGCTGGCCCTGAAGAAGGCAGTCCCTTAGGAGAATCAGCTAATTCTCATCACAGGGTCCGTGGGAACTCACACTGTTGCCAGACTTTGAGTCCCAAAAGGAGTATGAATTCTAAGGGGTTTAAAAATTCTGGCAACTAACTTTTAAAAAGTCAGTTGCATGTGGGTCAAAGTGAGCATACTCTGTGGGTCGTAATTCAAAAGTGCAGGGCGCTCTTCTGTGACCTTGGCTCTGTTGGCCCTGTCAGCAAGCAGAAGGCCAAGCATCTCTCCAAGTTCAAACACGGACTTGAGGCAGAATTCCTCGTTTAAAATGAGAACCCCTGTACTCGTGAGTTGAACCATAAGAGACTGCTCTTTTGTAGATCAAAAATGATCAAATATCGTCAATTTCATGTACTTCAATCTAAAGTAATCAGTCACCACTCAGGAAAAGGAACATTAAATGTAAACCATGTTGTCTCTTGCAGCATCAAAAATTGCTGCCAAAAAAAAAAAAAAAATTGCTGCCGCCTCTCAGCCGTCCTTTTCTCTTTCCGTCTTCCATGTAGTTACAGGCTGCCATTTTCTGCAAATATCATTAGTTGGAAATCAACTGGGCATGGCTGAGGATAAGACAGTTGTTATTCGTAGACAGATGGAGAGATTCCCAAAGTAGGAAGAGTTCCATTTCAGCCAGGGTCCATAATGCCTCTGGTGGAAATCAGATTGCTTACTGATGGGGTCATTCTCTTAAACAAAAGGTGTATTGGGGGAGATGTGGCTGGCAGACTGCCTCATAGGAACCAGAAGAGGAGGGTCTGCCTCTGATGCCATGTCCCCTGCCACCCCCAGCCTGACTACTGAGAAGCTAGAGGGTGGGGCCACCGAGCCTTGGTCATATTAGAGGAGCACAACGGACCCGAGAAGAACCTTGCTTTCCTCTCTCACCTCCCAGTGAGCCCTAGAACTCAAACTCTGATGGCAGGATTTCCGCAGTCAGTTCTGAGAGCTCTCTGGGTAAACAAGATGACACATTTTTTTTAACCACTTAAAGTTTACTCTCTATTAATTTATAATTACCAACCTTTTTGCATGTTTTCTTCTTAACATCGAAAATGCGTTTTGACCAAATGCATAATGTATTCTCATTCTCTTAATTGGAGTTCTACCCCTGCCCCAATTTCTTCACTTTTAATAAAAAGTAGCAAAAACTATACTGAAGAGAGGGAGGAAAAAAGAGCTGGAATCAGAGACTTCACAAAACTCCCCAGTGAAACAATATTTCAGAAGTTATTTTCAAAATACTTAGGAAATCAATCATCTGGGGGCTGTTTTGAAGGAAGAAAAGTACCCTATAAAACGATTCCTGTACTTTCTTCATGTGGCTTTTAAAAATGTATCATCTGTTCCTCACTCTTTTGATGGGGAATATTTTGAAAGTCATATTTTAGAAAACACCTGTGACCGTGCATGGCGCTATCCAGCTGCCTCTTTATCTAGTCTAATAAGTGTGTAAAAACTTATTTTGATGTGTCCAAAGAGCCTAAACCCTCTGCGTTCTCTGTGGCCGGCTCGAAATTGCAGAACAGTCATCTGTGGGCTGAGCCCTGGGCTGTCCCCTGAAGCACAGCTACCCCCAGATGCTTCCTCCTCTTTCAAAGGGGAAAGAATCCAGTGCTTCTTTGCTTTCCATTGGCTGTTGTCTCAGCAGCTTTGTGCCTCGGGTTTTAGACTGATGGCATTGCAAAGGCACTAAAGGAAGGAAAAGAATGATATACACTGATTAAAAAATACATTCTCACGTTCACGAAGCAGGGGTGCATGGGCACTGCCTGCCTGGTGGTGGTCGTCTCGTGCCTGATGGGGTACAGCAGTCTTCATTCTTATCACCCACAACCTGCATTCGCTCAGCACTCTCTACATGCCAGGCGCTGTTCTCAATGCTTCACGTGCATGGATGCATTTAATTTCCACAGCTCTGTAAGGCAGACGTGTTATCTTTCTGTCGTTGAGGAAGTAGGCACAGAGCCAGGACCACACGGCTCGAGGACGACAGAGCTAGGATTGAAACCCAAGTTCTTAACCATGGTGCTGTCTTGCCCCTCTTGATGAGGGTGCCAGAGGCCATTTGGTTATTTTCAAAAGAGCACATGCATTTTGTGACCGTTTTCTTTTAACACTACCACTTAATCTTCCTCTGTAACCAGGAGGTTCCTTTGGAAGCTCCAGAAATGAGACCTGTTCTACTTCATGTCTTTTTTGCCAATGCAAGTCAGGAAATTTTCTCTCTAACCTGCCAATAGTCTAAAGATAGAGAAGAACGGAGGGGTTTTTATCTTCCTAACAGAGATAAGGGAAAATACACCCTGGTTAACCCTCGGTGGTTGCTATTCTGATGCTGCTGTTCAGTGTTCTACATCCTTCTATTGGGGTCAGACCCTGCAGAAATGCAGCCAAGGTGAACTGGGCTGCAGCTCTCTGCCCAGGTGGAAACCGTGATACTAGGAGAGTAAATTTGAGCCTCAGTTCCCGCCTCTGAACGTAAGGTGATCAGGCTAAGCAGTGGAGCTTTTAAAAAAGAGACCGACTTGAGCCTCCCTCCAGACCTAGCAAATCAGATTGTAAGAGTGGAGTCCAGATGCGTCTATTTCACACAGCTCCCTGGGAGGTCAGTGTGCACTTCTGGATGGTTCTAAGGCCCCTTCCATCCAGAGTATGTGTTAACGGCAGCTCACCCTTTGCTTTTCTGTCTATTCACAAGTGTCTGTTAGATGCTTGCTTTCCGGGGGGCAGAACACGGACACTGTGCCAGATGCTAGGGATTCTGCAGGAAGGCAGTGGTCACGCTTCCTGCCTTCAAGGAGCTTGCGGTCCAGTGCAGACAAGCAAACAAGTCCAAGAGAAAGAAACCCTCAAGTGGGGTACAAGCCATGAAGAAGATAGCACAGGGTTGTGCAATGCAGCCGCAGAGAAGGTGACCAGTGAAGGCATCTCTGGACAGTGAGGGGACTCTGAGGGGCTGCCATCTCAGAGATGAAAAGAAGCCAGCCAGGCAGAGACATGCTTAGTATACAGGATGGAACCTGCTCAACACGCTGGAGGAACAGGTAGTGAACAAAGGCCAGGGCAACTGGTGCATGGAAAGGAGGTGGGCAGAGATGTAGGAACGAGGAGCAGCAGTCAGATCTCAGGCCCTTGACCATGGTCAGGCACTTGGACTTGGTCCTGAGTGCAATGAAGACCCGTTGGGGGGTGGAGGGTGTTCACGCTGCTTGTTTTTAGACGTGAATTGATTCTCTTTGATTGATATTTGAATAAGTTCATTTGGCTGTTCTGTGATACTTGACAAGGTGGACCTGTGAAATTACTACGCGATATTTGGTCAGTTAGGCTTGCTTGTTTTCACTCTTTTAAAAATGTACAGTTCGGTGGTTTTTAATATATTCACAAAGCTGTGTTGCTGTGTAGATTGTATATCAGTACTATCTACCTTTAGGATTTAGGAATAAATTGCTTTAGGTTGCAAACATGTGGCTATATAAGAAGTATTCCTAAGAACAACGTGAGTAAAGGGGGCTTGGTGGGACCACAGAGAAAACACAGAAGCTCTCCCAATTCAGCACGTCCAATAGAACTTTCTACAAAGGTGGGAAAGTTCTGTATCTGTGCTCGTCCAAATTGGGAGTCCTTAGTCACATGTGGCTGTTGAGCACTTGGAATGTGACTAGTACAACTGAGTAACTGGAATTTTTATCTAATTACATTTAAATTTAAATAGCCACATATGGCTACCATATTGGCCAGTGCAGTCAAATGGCGGCTTACAAACTCTGTCTTATCTGAGATCATTCTCCCCATCTCTCCTACCACTCAGCTTCCAAAATGATTGAAATTTTGAAGCATATGCTATACAAATTGTTGTATTTAAACTTAATCCTCACTACAAAGAAAAAGCTGCAGCATTCCCACAAGGAATCCAGATGACGGGGGGAATGGCACAAGGGAGAGGGGAGCCTGCTCTGGAAATATATCTGAGCGGAGTCAGCTTAGCTGGCAGCAGGCGTGGGTGACATCTGTGCGCTCACAGGAGGGCAAAAGAGAGTCTTGAGACTGGCCTCGGCTTCACGGCTCACAAGGAATAAAAATAATTCAAGGACTTCCTAGGTGGCGCAGTGGGTAAGAATCCGCCTGCCAATGCAGGGGAAATGGGTTCGATCCCTGCTCCAGGAAGATACCACATGCCGCGGAGCAACTAAGCCCGTGCGCCACAACTATTGAGCCTGCACTCTAGAGCCTGTGAGCCACAACTACTGAGCCCACGTGCCACAACTGCTGAAGCCCACGTGCCTAGAGCCCGTGCTCTGCATCAAGAGGCCATTGCAATGGGAAGCCCGGGCACCACAATGAAGAGTAGCCCCCGCTCGCCGCAACTAGAGAAAGCCCGTGTGCAGCAACGAAGACCCAACACAGCCAATGATATAAATAAATAAATAAATTTATAAAAAAAAAAAATAATAATAATTCCAAAGCAGAATATTTTGAGAAGGCACAAGACTAAGATTTCTTCTCCTGCTCAAATTGTGGGTCACATGTGATACAAGAACAAAATCACCCCTTCTAGGAATCTGTCTCCAGACTATCAGTTAAGAAAAATCAAAGAGCCGTGAAAGATTCTTTAACTCTTATGGTTCAACTCATTAAATTCCTCCCCTCCCTAAAGTTCCATTAAAAAAAAAAAAAAAGTCTTCAGCAGCTTGTATTTTTTTCTCAAGGATTTGCTTTTCCATCCTTTAGAAGAAGAAAAGTAGCCCAAAAGGATCTTTAAGCTTTATTAATGTTGTAAAATATTCAGTATCTTTTCTCATTGCTCTTTTTTTTAAAACTTATTTCATTTTTGGCTTCATTGGATCTTACTTGCAGCATGGGGTTCTTCGTTGTGGCGTACAGGCTTCTTTCTGGTTGTGGCATGTGGGCTCCAGGGCGCATGGGCTCTGTAGTTGCAGCATGCAGGCTCTCTAGTTGTGGCTTGCATGCTCAGTAATTGCGGCATGCAGGCTTAGTTGCCCCTCAGCGTGTGGGATCTTAGTTCACCAACCAGGGATCAAACCCATATCCCCTGCATTGGAAGGCAGATTCTTAACCACTGGACTACCAGGGAAGTCCCTTTTTTCATTGTTCTTTATTTCCCGTTTTCCGTTTTTTTTTTAAATTATCATGTTTTGCAAATATGAGGTATACATGAAGGCAAACACACTGAAGTGCTTCTTATCCTAAAACTTCCTATACTCTTGGAGCAAAAATAAATCCTTGGCATTTATTATGTATGAAGTTATGAAAAGATGGGCTGGCCTTTAATGAATAATTAATATTTACCTATAAAATACAACATGCTGGGGAGAAAACCAAAAATATTCACTGACTGCTTGACAAACTTAGAAAAAAAAATAATCGACCTCTGAAATAGGGTTTTAGGGCAAGTGCACAAATGGAGACAGAGATTCCATAGGTCAAGGTATTTTAAAGATATTTATCAAGCTGACAAAGTGTTACATATGATACATTTTGCCCTCCTGCCTTGACATATTGATCTTCACGTGACCTGGAAAGCTAGGCTCACGGTTAGAATTCTCAGACCCCAGAGTTCCACACCGGCATGCTTCAGAGTCAGGGTGTCAGCCTGCCGCCCTCCCGGTGCTGTCCAGTGGACTCCCCACGTGCCCGGGCTCCTCCCTCACCAATGGGCAGCCCTCGGGCCTGGGAACGTGCAGGCTGGCGCTCTCGTCTACACTGGGAAGGGCAGCCCTGCGGGAGAGACCAGCACAGGCCCCGCATGCAAGCTTGGGCATTTGGGCAGGGAATGCGGGGATATCAGGTGCCTGTAGAAAGATCTAGAAGACTGGGCATCTTCCCTTGCTCTGGGAGGAGGCACACAGCTGGAGGAGGATCAGAATGGGGTGTGTATGTCACAAAGTCCAGGGCACAGACTCTGTGACCTGGGTCTAAGGGCAGCATAGAAGCTTTTATGTTTTAAGAGCCAGGGACCATTTCAGCGCCTCTGTGTTGGAAGAAACTCTGTTCCCTAATATGTCCCTTAAGTCTCACCACCCTGGGACCACAGAACAGTCTCTTTTTGGAGGTGCCCTTCAAGATCTGGTTCTACAGGTGGTCTCTTTTGCAGTCAGGAGTCAGAATTTTCAGTTTGGTGTTTTTGAACCTCCTGAGGGCTTTTATGTCTATTTTAAAGCTTTCTTGAGACATAATTCACATACCATGTAATTCACCTATTTAAATGATTTTCAGTATATTCAGAGTTGTGCAACCAACACCATAATCACTTTTAGAGCATTTTCATCATCTAAAAAGAAACCTGTACCCATTAGCAGTCCCCTCCCAACCACCCCCACTTCCTCCCCACCTCAACTCCAGCTCTGGGCAACCACCCATTTATTTTCTGTCTGCCTCTCTGGATTTGCCTAGTCTTTACTGAGTGATTTTACACTTTTAAAGTAGTTTCCCCTTTCAGGTTTCCATGGGCCCAGAGAGCATAGTAAAATCTTGGTACATCCAACCATTTTATTTTTCTCATGAGATGCGGTTTAGTGCTTCTCAAGCTTTAACATGCACGCGAATCACCTGGGGAGTCTGGTTAAAGTTCCCAGGGATTCCCCAGGTGTGGGGTGGGCTAGAGATTCTGAATTTCTAACAAGTGATGCCCATGCTTTGGGTCTGGAGACCACACTTCAAAGGATGAGGACATGGATGATGCTGAAGTCATTATTTTAACCAGAGGAGCCTCCGTTTCAGACAATGTGGCAATGCCTTGTGATTTCAGTTGGCTTAGGATGGCAGGCTTCCATCCTAGCATAGAAAGCAGGGGGAAGGAAGCGGGCGCGAGTGGGCAGGGCTTTGCATCCGTGGACCTCTGCCTGCCGTTCTGAAATGAGTGCTGTGAGGACCCCAAGCATCCTTTACCTCTACTCTTTTCTTTCAACCCGTGCTCTCCCTGCTTCATCAGCATCCTCGCGGAAGCAGGCAGAGACACCCCATTGTTTAACTTGGTCTGATAACTTCCTTATCAGCGCTGCAAACCCATGTTTCTCAGACCATCCCTTATGCATGAGGGTCATCGGTTCTGGTCACAGAAATTGTGTTCTATGAAAAGAAATGAGAACCACATTTTCTACACTTTGGTATTTTCAGTAAGTTCTGTATTCTTAGGTACAGGAGCCACGGTCCCCATTTGTGGAGGAGGCATCCGAAGCATGCGTCACTTGGTGACGGAACTGAGCCGAAGCCCAGAGCCTGAGGGTTTGTTCGGGGTGGGTCTCTGCACAGCCTGTGGCATTCGGTCGCCTCCTGTGGAGGAACTCACTTTCTCTGGGTTTCATCAAATTGTTTTTGTTCCTGTGGTTTCTTGCTAAATAACTGTATCATCAGATCCCACATGGCCGAGCCAAGGCCAAAAACAGAAACCAAGTTTTCTTCATCTTCCATGATGGCCCACGGAGGCTCTGGGAGCACCGGCTTTTATTGCAGATGTGACATGGGACACAGGAGGCTCCTCCCGGGCCGCGGGGCTGTGGGTGGCAGAGGCAGGTTGTGTGTGAGACCTTCTAAGAGCACAGCTTGAGGAGAGAAGTGGTTTCCCAGGCATGTTGCAGCATGTCTGTAACCTCTCCTCAGGTACATTTCAGTCTGCAACGATGGGAAATCACAGAGAAAGGACAAGAGTGTGAGAACAGAGCTGGCCGTTTAGAGCACTTCTCTGATCACATCGCTTCCTGGCTCAGACACTCAGCGGCTCCCTATCATCCACTTCAACCCAACCTCCTTATTACTGCCTTCAGGACTCCTCTCCCTGGCTCTGGTCACCCCTTCTAGGCCTTCTAGCCTTGCTACGTACAATCCCCCCTATAAATACCTTGCACTCTCTACTGGGCCCGGGACTGTTCCAGGAACCCTGTGCCTTGCTGCTTCCATACCTTCCCTCATGCTGTTCCCTTCAGCTGGAATGCCCCTCTTCCCTTTCTCTTTCTGTCACCATTGCAGCCTCCTTCCAGGACAGCTTGCTTTCCTCCTCCTCTGTGATGTCTTTGTTTTTAAAATCTCCTCACCTTCTTTCCCTCCTCTGTGCTCTACTATAACGCGACACTTCTGACACAGTATTTATTTTTGTAATCAAAACCATGCAAATACAACTACCGTTTATTGAGCTCATCCCGTGTGTCTGGCGTGGCTTGGTGTGGTTTACATAAGTGACTTCATCTCATCTTCCGAGAGCCTCTGCAGGGGAGCTGATGTTATACCCACTGCTCAGGTGAAAACTTCAAACTTCCCCAGAGTGGCCCAGCAGCTGTGTCACTGGACTAAGTCTGGTGCTCATGCCCAGACCCTTGTCTTGTTCCATTGGTGTCTGTTTAACTCAGCCAGAGCTGGCCAGAACTGAAGGGAGAGGCCCATGGCTCGCATACAAAGCCCACAGAGAACCTGGTTGTTGAGAGGTGGGTGATAGGACTGTGTTTCTGCCTCGGCACAGTGACTGTCCCGGGTCGTGTCCATCTCCAGGTCACCCTTTATTTCTTTGGCAGTGTGCTTTGAGCTGTGGCCCTTGGGTGGCCTTAAACTGGATCTCTGACACTTTTGCAAAATCTGGCAAAGAGACTTGAGGTCCTTGGGAAACAAAGGAAGCAAACCGCAGTGAGACTGAAAATTGCACACAGGTGGTCTCAGGGAATGTTCTTGGTGTGATGGTTATTTGGCCAGGTTACGGAGTGAGTGAGGTGAGACAGCATCCATGGAATGGCACCTCCAGGGGCTGCCGTGGAGGGGGCGGGGAGCTCCAGTAAAGAGGTTCTTGGGTGATAGGATTCCTGCTCCCCCGACCTGCAGGCGTGTCTGTGCTCTTAGTTTGCACTGGAATCGGCCGTGGGAACAGGTGAGTGAGCAGGGGGAGCACAGTAAAGGTGGAACAAAAAAGTTAAACAGCCAGGCTTGGCTGAAGTTGTGATCTAAAATAGTGTTTAAGGACCCAGGGAGATGCTCACAATAAAATAAATAATACTTAAAATAATACTTAAAGTTCAGTGGCATCTCAATTTTGTGAAAACACAGGCCCCCACACTTAGGCATAGGAGAGGAGAGAGACCAATGGAGGTATTCAAAGGCACTGAGTCTGAGGGTTGAGATAACAGGTAATTTTTACTTTGTTTTATATAGTTTTTGATCTCACGTATTCTGGAGTGAAATGTGTTCATCAGAAAAATAAGTGGTAATCAGATAATCAGAAAGAAAACACGAGATTTAAAAAAAAACCCTTTAACTCAAAAAATTAAAAGTCAGAACAGAACAAAAACAACAACATTCACAGGGCACAGGGAAATCAGTGTGCCAGAGACAGGCTGGGTAGGAAGGACCATTGTTCTGACCCAGCATGGCTCTCTTCTCAATGTCCTTTTATGTGTGTACACACAATTTGAAAGCTTTTCCTAAGTTTATTTTTGTGACCAGTGGCTTTAAACTTGCTCAGAGACAGCCTTCCAGAGGGATCTACGGTTTGAAAATGTGACGGAAGTTGATGGGACCTCCCAAGAACTTTCGGTGTAGACGAGGCTTAGAAGTGAGGACGAGTGAGACTGTCCCAGCAGAATATCCTCCCCTTCCATCTGTCCATCCTTGATCTGTCCCATCCCTGATCTGTCCCATCCCTGCTCTACCTCTGAGGAGCATCACCACATAAGGACGGTGCCCCAGGGAGCGGCGGGGAAGGGATCAAGAAAGGAAGAACTTTCTAAAGTATTTTTTCCATCTTGGATTCCTTGAGAGCTCTGAAAAGTGGAGCCTGGGTTTGAGAAACAGGGATGGGGCAGCACAAAGATAGCTTTTTGCTTCCTCTTTTTTCTCCATGTACACATACACCTACTAACACAATAGCCTTGGGTAAAGAAAACTCCAAACTAAACATTCTGTGCCCGTTTAGCCCCGATAAACAAGGATGGAAGCAGGAAAGCCTTTGGATAAAATCTTTGACTTCAGTGGCAAACTGGTCAGACGTCAGTTTTGTCCTTGTGTGATTTAAATGTTTGTTTTTAAATCTTTGTACATAAAAGATCATCAAGGAAAAAACTTATATGTACCCAAATAGCTTTCTTACATTTTGGTGGTACTTTTTAAAAATTAAAAAAATTGTTTTTAATTGAGGTATAATTGACATATTAATTTCAGGTGTATAACATAGTGATTCGATATTTGTATATATTGCAAAATGATCACAGTAAGCCCAGTTAACATCCGTCACCATACATAATTACAGAATTTTTTTCTTGTGTTGAGAACTTTACAGTTTACTCTCAGCAAACTTTCAACTATGCAATTATGGTATTATTAACTCTAGTCACCATGCTGTACGTTACATACCCATAACTTATTTATTTTATAACTAGAAGTTTAGACCTTTTGAGCCCCTTTACCCATTTTTTGGTGGTGCCTTTTAAAGCTTTAGCAAATGTTTTTTTGAAGGGAATTAGGAATGGGTGAGTTCATGCTGCTGGGTTAGAGCAGAACTGAGTCAACCCTTCCAAGTTCTGAATTCTGAGTATGTGCGTTGGGGCAGGGGGTGGAATTCCTGGGCTAAAGCTAATGAACCCAAGTTTATAAGACTCCTTCCTGAACATCCTATAGCTCTTCCAAATGTCATTTTGATAAGTTAATATAAACGAATCAGAAACATCTGCACCCAAAATCCCCTGAACACACAAGGGCTTAACGATTAAATGGAAGAACGTTTGGCACAATGTGGTTCAGGTTTTAGCGGATCCAAAATGTTTTGAAAAACAGTTAAGTTCTTATGATATTTTGAGAATTTAAAGGGCAGCTGGCTCTCCCACCCCCTCTGAAAATGGGAGCGGCAGTTTCTGTTCTTTGCATCGACTGCTGTTGCTCTTACTGCCTGTGGAGGGAATTCTCCTAGCAGGGGCCCTGTCTCTGGTCTCCGCAAACTGCTGTCCTACCCTCTCTCTCTCTCTCATTCCTAGATTTGCTTCCTCAGCAGATACTGGTGTTTCGGGCACAGGGTTCTAACACTGATGGCAGGCAGCGTTTTGTCGAGTTGTGAGATCCACTTCTAGGTTCAGGTGAAACGTTGTCGCCCTGGATCACAGAATTTCACAATCCTTGTCCCGGTTCATCCTTCCTGATGGTACCAATATGAGAGCTGGTCCCTGGGGAAAAGAAAAAAGAAATTATGAGACGTTCAGAGGAGGAACTAAAATCTGATGGATGGTCAGGAGGAAAACAAAGCTCAAATTGTGGAAAAGGCTACAACGAAAACTCCACTGTAAAAAAAAAAAAGCCACATTCGGTTCAGTCCTCTCGAGCCTCCCTCTTGTTCTTGGACACAGACTGAGCGATCCCAGCAAATGCCAACGAAGCAGATGAAAGTGATTAGCGTGCAGTTCCCTTTCAAGCTCTTTTATTCGAAGAAGTTGTCCTTCCATTTTATTGACTTTCAGTCTCGCCATCCTGAAATTTTAATCACCCGAGCACTGAGCAGACAGCTCAGATCACCCAACTCGTAATTCTATCTGAAGTGCAAGATGAAAGGGGACACCCTGGTACATTCTTGTTCCTTCTGTTTTCCCCTTCAAGGGACACTGTCAATCATCCTTAGGCTTCCTAAGTGATCATCATTTAATTTTCTTTATAGGTTGGAAAGTCTTGATTTTCTAACTTAAAAAAAAAAAAGAGTAATTAAAAGTGATGGGAGCATATTAGTAAAGAGACGTAAATTCAAGAAAATGCGTGTTTACTTCACTGGGCAAACAATGGGACTCTACCCTCAGTGGCTTTTAAGTTTAGCACTGCTAGTTAATGATATTTCTCCACTAAGTTTAAGGAATTAAAAAACAAAAGAATAAAAGCAGGGCTTCTTCCCATGGTTTCTAAGTCAAAATTTGTTTTAGTCTTGCCAAAGTTCAAATAATCGTACTCTTATTTGAAACCTTCCAGGGACTTACTATTGTTCCCAGCCTAGATCCCAAACCTTGGCTTGATCTAGCTTCTGCTTTTAATCTCATCTCTTCTCTCTCTCTCTGCGACCTGCCATATCCTAGCACACAAGCCTGGTTCCTACTTTGGGGCTTTTTGCTAAGTAGTTCTTCTAACCCCAGACCCCAAAGGAACCAGCTTTTATCCCCATCCAGGGCTCAGCTCAAACGGCTCCTTGGAGAGCACCCCCCAACACATACATATCATTTGGTATCACTTGATCCTGCTTCAATTTCATCATAGTGCTTATTGCTAAATGAAATAATCTTGCTTACTGTCAATCTTCTATCACTGAAGTGCGAGCAGTGAATGAATAGTCTATGTAGATATGAAAAGAGTTCTCTCTAGAAAAGATTTGCCACTTTCAGTTTTTTAAAAAATGTTGGGCATTACTTGGTTTGTACTTGGCATGTTAACGTGCTAGTTGCTGTCTTATAATAGCTTCAAGTGTTTATTTTACCAATATTCCATCTCTGCAGCGTGTAATGCCATGTCCATCAAAGCCTAGTCTTTCAGAGAGAGGTAGCAGGACCAAAACCCCGCGAAGTGTAGGCTCTAATGACAGAGGCATCAAGTTCCTCAGATTCGCCCTTCCTAATCTCTAGGCTCTAGATTAGGAATTCTGGATGAATGTATGCAGAGTGTGAGAATCAGAGAACAAGGCAATGTAGAGTTTTAGTCCCCAATCTGCCACCTTTCAGCACATTGCCCAACCGTGGAAAGTGTTTCTGGGGAGGCCCCGGTCTCTGTAAGTGGCTGTCAGTCTGGAGACTGATGCCCCTTTTCTCCCACAACCCCAAGCACATGAAGCAATTCCCACCTTGAAAAATGATGCCAAGGCGACAACCCTTGGGGGCTGATGAGAGGAATTGGTGTGTAGGTTGAATGCAGAGCAGATGTAACTGGAGATGGCAAAGGCTTTCCCAAGTTGAGTTTAAAAAAACAGTTTAGAATTCCAAAAACCATTGAGTTTAATGGAATACTCTCCTCTATCTTTTCTTTAAAAAAAAAAAAAAAAAAAGCTAATTGCTGCTTCTCTCTTAGCAGAGAACATAAAGGCAGATGCTCCTGCCTGCAGAGCCAGAGGACCTTGTTTCCAAGGCAGGATTCTGACGGTGGTGCAAGAGCCCCTTTTAGGGAAATGTTTCTTTTCCTGTATTGTGATGGTCTGAGAGGTGAGGAACGTTCTCCAAGCTTCATGACTGCATAACTAATTTTGGATTTGTCATCCAGGAATTTATGCAAACCCTTCTCAGATGGAGGCAGGGAGCCTGGGATGGCTTCTTTCTGTCTGCATCATCAGTTGGTCGTTTGATCTGCTGCTATTTCAGTGGGACGCCTCGTCCTCGTGCCCTTGCCGTTAGTACCCTCTGTGGTTGGGGGGCGTGCCTGGGCGCAGGTCCTGCATTCGGACCACTGTGGCATCCTCCGTGGACTTCACTAACTGTTCCCTTCTGGTTTGTCACCAGCATTTTTACCCGTTGCTTTGATCACATTATCTTACTCTCTTAAACTCCCATTGAGGCTTCCCCTAACACTGAGAATGAAATCTGAGAGCCTTCCTCTGGGGTCTCCTTGCTCCTCGCTCCTCAAAGTGTGGTCAGTGGGTAGGGGGGGAACCTGGCAGCACGTGCATCACCTGGGAGCCCATTAGAAATTGCAACCCTGTTGCGGGTGAACTGTATCAAAATCTGCATTTTTAACAGGATCCTGGTGGGTCGCATCCATGTTAAAATCAAGAAATGCTTTCTGGGAAATCCTCACTGCTCCGTCATCGTTCACGGCCGACAACTAGGTCTTAGACATTTCTCAGCCAGGCTGTGACCTGAATACTTTGCAACTACCAGCAACAACCTCTGAGTTAATCTTCCCAGCATCCCCATGTGGTATGTACTATTATTTGCAGAAGGGGACTCTGAGGCACCGGGAGATCAAGTCATTGGTGTGAGATTATTCAGGTAGTGAGTGTTGGAGCAGCCTGGATTTAATCCGAGAAACTCTGCCTCCCTAGTTCGTGTTCCTAACCACCGGCTCTGCACCCTCCCCGCTTCCTGGCCTCTTTTCTCCAGGTCTGTCTCCTCTGGACTCGCCGCCTTCTCATCGGGTCTGTAAGAGTTCTCTAGAGCAAAGCCATGGTAAAGGAAATCCTGCTGTTTGGTGTGTTCTATAAAAACTTTGAGTCCTAAAACTATTTTTAAGGAGGACTGTGCTGTACCCTGTATAGCTCTGACCTCAGCCAAAGGGAATGAGCTCCTTCTACTGCTTCCAGTGAATGTGGGCTGTTGGAGCCTCGGATACTCCCCTCCCGGGTGTGAATTCCTTCCGGCTGCATTGAGATAGAATAGTATCTCACACTTGACCTTTGGAAGCATACTTACATTTACAGCTCTAATTTAAAAAAAAAACGGAGGTAAGTCATTTAACCTTGCAATGACATTGGTCAAGAGGTTACCAAGTCCTTTAAAGACCTCAAGGTCGGAAAGCCTATAGCCTGTGTTCTCAAGGCCACACGTTCGTTACAGAAAGGTGGGATGTGAGGTCTGGCAGAGATGAAGCTTAGTGGTTCTCAAACTGATTAGGGAACTTCTCTGAGGGGATATTCCAGAGAAAAACTTTGGGAGTGGGGTGGGCGTTGCCTGGCCTGAAATAGGTGTTCCCTGGGCCCCTCCTCACTTTCAACCAATTAGTTTCAATCTAACATCATTGTATATAATAGGTCCTGAGGTAACATTCTGTTTAAGGGGCCCTTCCCTACTTAAATTTTCTTTTTGTGTACAAAAAGCCAACTGAGCTAATCCTACTCCATCCTTTACAGCTGAGGCCGCTGAGGTTCAGAAAGGTGAATTGACTTCCCCAAGGTCACACATTATTTTGGCTAAAGGCTGTTTCTTGTATTCCTCCTTTGAAAGCTCAAAAGCTGGGCCAGCTGCCAAGTCTGCTGGGCATCCACTTCTTTGCTGTCTGGGTCAGCCCTTATTCCAGCCAGTGGTGCTGACCTGGCCATATTTCCTTTGCATTTCGGACTCCTCCGTGTGCATTTGGAAAACAAAACACCGTTGAGGTGTTTCGGGGCAGTCCCAAGTCAAGAAGTCCTATAGTTGCAGAGTTCTTTGTCTTCATCTTGCCGTCAGTCTGTATGGCTCCCTGTCTGTCCTGATTTAGTTATGCATTGAAGGCAGCCTTGCAGAGAACCTGGAATACTCTGGTATCTGCAAAATAGAGCAGCTGTTCTCCCACCCAAACTTTAAATGACCAAAAATCCCATTTTAGGAAAATGTGCATTTGAGGAATTTGTAACCAAAAGGGAAAGGTGGCATTGGGAGACTGAGATCATGTTTTTTTTTCCCCCACCTGCAAAAACATTTTGTTTTTTCACTTTCAGGAAAATAAACCAATAAATAAAATAGACAAATGAGAATATCAGTGACATTTTGCAGTTAGTAATAATGGATATACAGGTAATTTCCATCTTATCATCCCTTATTTACTAGAAACTTCTTTGCCTTTGAGGGAGATGATTGGCATACTAAGAGGTATTTTATTTCTAAAAATAACTCCCCACCCACCTGAATGTTCAGTGCTTTTCCTGATCTTTTGTCTGAAAAACTAGCTGCTGATCACTGCCTCCTGAGTCTGTGCCCCTGAGACACGGCCTCTTGTGTGTGGCCAGTTCTACAGAATACAGCAATAGAGGTTTTTGTTCCAGGACTTGGTTTCTTGTCTCTCAGTTTTATATCCTCTTCTCTCTGCCATTCACTTTACCTACCATTTCTTGTTTTTGTTTTTTTTTTTTGGCTTTGTTTTATTTATTTATCTATTGGCTGCGTTGGGCCTTCATTGCTGTGTGCCAGCTGTTTTTTCTCTAGTTGCGGCGAGCCGGGGCTACTCTTCCTTGCGGTGTGTGGGCTTCTCATTGCGGTGGCTTCTCTTGTTGTGGAGCACGGGCTGTAGGCTTGCAGGCTTCAGTAGTTATGGCACATGGGCTCAATAGTTGCAGCTTGCGGGCTCTAGAGCGCAGGCTCAGTAGTTGTGGCACACGGGCTTAGTTGCTCCATGGCATGTGGGATCTTCCCAGACTAGGGCTCGAACCCATGTCCCCTGCATTGGCAGGCAGATTCTTAACCACTGCACTGCCAGGGAAGTCCCTTTAACTACCATTTCTATTTCTAACCCTGGTTTCTTCTCCCTCTAATTGTTCCCAATGAGGCCAATACATACACTGGAACTGAAATTCTTATTTACAAAGATGTATTGAAGCGATATACACTGAGATTTTCTACAAGGGAAACTGAGATTTCCTACAAGGGAAACTGAGATTCTTGTTCTGAAAAGATAAGTCCTTAACTACTTTATTTACAGTACATATAATTCCCAAGAATTTGGAAGCAAATACTGGCTCTCAAGCTATTTAATTACATATACAGAGATGTTATCTAAAAACTCCTTTGGCTGTCCTATACACATGTTGATTTTTTTTTTTTTTTTTTGGCACACGGGCTTAGTTGCTCCGTGGCATGTGAGATTTTCCTAGAGCAGGGATCGAACCTGTGTCCCCTGAATTGGCAGGCGGATTCTTAACCACTGTGCCACCTAGGAAGCCCCACATGTTGATATTTTAAATTTCACCTTTGCTTTTAGTTTCTAAGAAGATTTAGAGACTATTCAGCTCTCCATCCCCCCCCCCCCCCAAAAAGAGAGAAGAGTTCCTAAGAAACTGTAAAAAGCATGCCTAAAGATATTTGATTAGTATTATGTAACACTAAAGCAGTTTGCTGTTATTCTTGCCAATTTTTTCAGTTATTTTCTAGGGTGAAGATATTGAACTTGGTCTCAGATAAGTCTCTAGGGTAGAGAATGGTTGTTGCTGAGTGTTTATAATGTCACATAACACTTGGGTACCATGAAATGACACAAGGGAGGGGTTTGACCATTGTTGCTAATGTTTGGCAAAAGTTTTCCTCCTAAAGCTTCAAAGCGGGACAGATTACCAAGTGTACCTGGCAGCTGGTGCTTTAAAATAACTAATCTTTACCTAAAAAGGGTCTCTTCACAGGATTTGCCCTGAGGATGTATGCCTGTTGGATGTATGTTTATAAAACAGAATCTGCAGAGATGAGTCCTCACATTAGATAATGAGAGACAGGAGGGAGGGAGGGGTGTGTCACTTACTTATTCATCACAGCCCCTTGACCTTGTTTTCCATGTCTTGGCAGAGAGGTGGAACAATCCACTTCCTTATTTAATTCATTTTGTGCATTAGTGTCTTTCCTCTCGAGGATGGATCCATTCCCTCTCCTTTGAATTCACTTAGAAGTAAAGTTCATCCCGGACGAGAGATGAACTTCTGGCTTACATTGTATGCTTACTGCTGACTAGTAACTTTCTCCCAGGTAACACCATGTACTGCTTGACTTGAGCCTGAATTTTTGAACTTAACCATGACTGGTTCACACGAATCCAGATGTACCTCCAGAGCTAAGGGCAGTGTCAACTTCCCCCTGACACACTGGCTCTGTGGGGGAGGTAGGGATGCTGGAATAAAATCGGGGACCTCTTAGGAGAAGGAAAGCAATGCCTCTTTGGTAGGTACCCACCGGTGTCAAGCACAGTTAATATTCTTGTAATTTCCAAGGTCATCTTTCTTTCTTTCTTGAGTATAAGAAGTACTCTTGGCCTTTTTCAAGGCTTCAAATACAATATTGCTTTAAAAATTAATTCCTGCAAATTATACTTTTTGGTACCCACCCACCCCCACCAGATAAGAGCTCCTTGAAGCTGGGCATCGTGTCGGCTCATCTGAATATTCTTGGTACCCAGCCTAAGTTGTGACTCATCCATCATAGGCACAGAATGAATATTTGCAGAGTAAATGCATGTAACTTATTCTCTGAATTCCCCTAGGGTTCAGGGACCTCAAACATTGTGTAAAAACAAACCAAAAAGCCAGACCTGCAAGACTCTTGACATTGTCACCCCTGTGATAAGGCTGCCTTTTTCTCCTCCTCATTTTTGGTACTGGCATTTTACTTTGATTTTATTTTTATAAAGTTTATGGCTTCCATCAGTGGCATTAAAACTACTTTTTAGATTCATTTAATGGGGTAACAATGCTTCTGTTTTTTACTTGTAACTATAATATCATAATGTAAGGACATACACCATATTTTTAAACAGATTATCCGCTTGTTCCTGTTTTAGTACCCTTAAGTCTTTTTTTTCCTCCCTGCCTACTACGAGGAAAATGGGGTGGGAAAGGATGGTAGAAAATGGGAGTGTATTTTAGCAGGCCCCACGTGTACGTGCTGAGTTACTTACACCATCACTGTAGTTGGCTGACTTGACGAGTCCCATTTAAAAGGTAAATTACAAACATTCATCAGCAAGTGATTTTTCTAAAGTCTTCGTATTAGTTAATCGCTTGTTGCTACAACAAATGACCACAAACTTAGTGGCTTAAAACAACACAGGTTTATTCTGTGGGTACAAAATGTATGGAGGTCAGAAGTCCAGAATCGTTCTTATGTGGCTGAAATCAAGGCATCAGCAGAGGTGTGTTCCTTTTGGAGCCTCAAGGAGAGGATCCTTTTCCTCGCTTTTTCCAGCTTCTAGAAGCCTCCTGCATCCCTTGACTCTCGGCTCCTTCCTCAATCTTCAGAGCCAACAATGTAGCATCTTTAAATCTTCTGACTCTTGACTCTTCTGCCTCCTTCTGTCTTTTAAAGATCTTAGGGATTACATTGAACCCACCTACATAATCCAGGGTAACCCCTCCATCTCGAAATCATTAATTACATCTGCAAAGCCCCTTTTGCTGTATAAGGTAACATAGTCACAGGTTCTAAGGATTAGGGTGTGGACATCTTTGGGGATATTCTCCTGCCTACCACAGTCATAGACCCACACAGTGTGCTAACAGTTTGCCTCCCTTGAGTTTCTAGCCTTCTGTGGACACAGGAGAAAGGTTTTGGCTTTTTTGTGTCCCTTCCCCTGATACTTCTATCTTGGATGTTACTAATTTAATTTTATGCAGAATTAACATCATCTGTGTTTGTGTGGACACATGGGGGTTGATAGATATTTGGTAACACAATGCTGTTAGCAGTGATACTATAATTACCCAAGGGGAGAGTAGGTAGCACCTTGGCAATTGAAACCCCTTGAGTCACAGATAGAGGGGTTTGTTTGTTTTGTTTTTGTTTCTTTGGGGTTTCTTTTTTGGCCGTACCTAGAGGCATGCGGGATCTTAGTTCCCCTGACCAAGGATCAAACCAGGGATCAAACCCCTGCAGTGGAAGCAAGGAGTCTTTGGACCGCCAGGGATATCCCTAGATAGAGGTTTTCATTTTTTAATTAATTTATTTTTAAAATATTTATTTGTCTGTGCTGGGTCTTAGTTGTGGCGTGGGGGATCTTTTAGTTGCTGCATGCATGTGGGATCTAGTTCCCTGACCAGAGATTGAACCCGGTCCCCCTGCACTGGGAGTGCAGAGCCCTAACCACTGGACCACCAGGAAAATCCCTAGATAGAGGCTTTTAAAACTTGCCTTACAGTGACCTGTTCAATGAACTCACAGACTTCTAACTTTTGTCTTTTAGGCTTATGTACAGAAGTACATTGTGAAGAATTATTTCTACTATTACCTATTCAGATTTTCAGCTGGTTTGGGACAGGAAGTGTTCTACATCACATTCCTTCCATTCGCTCACTGGAATATTGACCCTTATTTGTCCAGAAGACTGACCATCATATGGGTTGTAAGTATTTTTGTTACTTATGAACCAGTATTACTTCTACAGCAATTACCTGCTTTAGTATTGATGTACTCTGCATATATACTCTTTTTAAAAAACCACTTAGAGTTGAATTTCTACCTGGTTTACTTTGGGAAAATGAAAGAAAAAAATTTAAAGCTATGGGTGAATAAGACTAGGAGAGGGGAGACATGATTTGCAGAGAAAGGACCTTTCTGAAAACCCAAGAAGGGTCATAAAATGCCTCCTCCCAAGAGACCCCCTTTTAGTAAAATTTGATCAAAAACTGAAAATAGGAGCTGTGGACTAATAATTCCAAGTGGTATTAAGTGTAACTACTCCATATCCATTGGAGACACAAAAGCTCATGAGGCAGGGCAACTTCTTTGAGGGAGCTTCTAGTAGTATGGGGGCAGCTGGCGTACACACGAAAACCCACTGACAATTCCAAGTGGAGAGGTGGAACCCCTTCTGATTTTTTTTTAAGTATCTTTCTAGATTCCTTTTATATTATTTATTTATTTGGTTGCACCAGGTCTTAGTTGCAGCACACGGGCTCCTTAGTTGAGGCATGCATGCGGGATCTAGTTCCCTGACCAGGGATTGAGCCCCCTGCATTGGGAGCTCAGAGTCTTAATCACTGGGCCACCAGGGAAGTACCCACGTCTGATGGTTTTTCTGGGACCCTTTCATTTAACTTTGTTCAGGACCAAATAAGTTCTGATTTTTTTTTTAATTGGGGGAGATGGTGGATATTTGCAAGGCGTGCTGTGAGCATCTGGGCCCTGGGATCAGATAGGCCTGGGTTCACATGCAGCTCAGCCACTGTGCTTGTCTATGTGCCCTTGTCCTGAGCCTGTAAAACGGTGTTAGTAATGCATGTCATCCAGAAGACGTATAGGGTGTGGCCTGGCACATGGGAGGACCCTGCAGGTCACTGTAAGCACGGTGATGCATAGTGATGAGTCCAAGAAGGCGAAAGAGTCTTAAAAATCAACCAATTCTTAGGTCAAGGATTGTTTAGCCAGGAGAGGGGGCTTCAGGAACAAGGCTGCTAGCATGGCTGTTTCCCTAACTCAAGATTCTGCCCTAAAAACAGAGCTTCAGAAGTGCCTGCTCAAGGAGTATTCTAGATTCCACATATAAACAATATCATATGGTATTTGTCTTTCTCTTTCTGACTTACTTCACTTAGTGTGATAATCTCTAGTTGCATCCATGTTGCTGCAAATGGCATTATTTTGTTCTTTTTTATGGCTGAGTGATATTCCATTGTATATATGCACCACACCTTCTTTATCCATGAACCTCTCTACAAAACAGAAACAGACTCACAGACATAGAGAACAGACTTGTGACTGCCAGGGGGAGGGGGTGAGAGAGGGAAGGACTGGGAGTCTGGGATTAGCAGATTTAAACTATTATATATAGGATGGATAAAAACCAAGGTCCTACCGTATAGCACAGGGAATGCTATTCAATATCCTGTGATAAACCATAATGGAAAAGAATATAAAAAGATGTCTATATGTGTATAACTGAGTCACTTTGCTGGACAGCAGAGATTGGCAGAAGATTGTAAATCAACTATACTTCCATTTAGAAAAGTAAATTAGATTCCCTCTTGCAAGAGCACCGGAATTACAACTAACTGCTGAACAGTCATCAACAGAAAGACACTGGAACTCACCAAAAAAGACACCCCACATCCAGAGACAAAGGAGAAGCTGCAATGAGACGGTAGGAGGGGTGCAATCGCGTTAAAATCAAATCCCATAAATGCTAGTAGGGTGACTCACAAACTGGAGAACAGTTATACTGCAGAAGTCCACCCACTAAAGTGAGGGTTCTGAGCCCCACGTCAGGCTTCCCAACCTGGGAGTCCAGCAAAGGGAGGAGGAATCCCCAGAGAATCAGACCCTGAAAGCCAGCGGGATTTGATTGCAGGACCTCCACAGGACTGGTGGAAACAGAGACTCCACTGTTGGAGGGCACACAAAAAAGTGTGCTCACCAGGACCCAGGGGGAAGGAGCAGTGACCTGATAAGGAGACTGAACCAGACCTACCTTCTGGTGCTGGAGGGTTGCCTGCAGAGGTGGGGGGCAGCTGTGGCTCACCGAGGAGACAGGGGCACTGGCAGCAGGGGTTTTGGGAAGTGCTTATTGGTGTGAGCCCTCCCAGAGTCCGCCATTAGCCCCACCAAAGAGCCTGTGGGCTCCAGCGCTAGGTGGCCTCAGGCCAAACAACCAATAAGGTGCGAACACAGCCCTACCCATTGGCAGACAAGCAGATTAAAGCTTTACTGAGCTCTGCCCACCCAGCCCTACCCACCATCAGTCCCTCCCATGAGGAAGCACACAGGAGCCTCCTAGATAGCTTCCTCCACAAGAGGCCAGACAGCAGTATCAAGCAGTATCAGCAGTATTTCATCTTGCAAAACTGAAAACCACAGCCACAGAAAGATAGAGAAAATGAAAAAGCAGAGGACTTTGTACCAGATGAAGGGACAGGATAAAGCCCCAGAAAAACAACTGAATGAAGAGGAGATAGGCACCCTTCCAGAAAAAGAATTCAGAATAATGATAGTGAAGATGATCCAGGACTTTGAAAAAAGACTGGATGCAAAGATTGAAAAGTTTACCAAAGACCTAGAAGAATTAAAGAGTAAACAAACAGAGATATGCAACACAATAACGGAAATGAAAAATACACTAGAAGGAACCAATAACAGATTAAAGGAGGCAGAAGGGCGAATAAGTGACCTGAAAGACAGAATGCTGATAATCACTGATACAGAAAAGAATCAAGAAAAAAGAATGAAAAGAACTGAAGACAGCCTAAGATACCTCTGGGACAATGTTAAATGCACCAACATTCGCATTATAGGGGTCCCAGAAGGAGATGAGAGAGAGAAAGGACCTTAGAAAATACTGGAAGAGATTATAGTTGAAAACTTCCCTAACATGGGAAAGGAAATAGCTACCCAAGTCCAGGAAGCGCAGAGAGTCCCAGGCAGGATAAATCCAAGGAGAAACACGCCAAGACATATAGTAGTCAAGCTGACAAAAATGAAAGACAGAGAAATGTTATTAAAAGCAACAAGGGAAAAACGACAAATAACATACAGGGGAACTCCCATAAGGTTAACAGTTGATTTCTCAGCAGAAACTCTGCAAGCCAGAAGGGAGTGGCATGATATATTTCAAGTGATGGAAGGGAAGAACCTACAACCAAGAATACTCTACCCAGCAAGGATCTCATTCAGATTCGATGGAGAAATCAAAAGCTTTAGAGACAAGTGACAGCTAAGAGAATTCAGCACCACCAAACCAGCCCTACAACAAATGCTAAAGGAACTTCTCTAAGCAGGAAACATAAGAGAAGAGAAGGACCTACTAAAACAAAAACAAAACAATTAAGAAAATAGTGATAGGAACATACATATCAATAATTACCTTGAATGTAAATGGACTAAATGCACCAACCAGAAGACACGGACTGGCTGAATGGATACAAAAACAAGACCCATATATATGCTGTCTCAAGAGACCCACTTCAGACCTAGGCACACATACAGACTGAAAGTGAGGGGATGGCAAAAGATATTCCATGCAAATGAAAATCAAAAGAAAGCTGGAGTAGCAATACTCATATCAGATAAAATAGACTTTAAAATGAAAAATGTTACAAGAGACAAGACAGGACATTACATAAAGATCAAGGGATCCATCCAAGAAGAGGAGATAATTGTAAATATCTATGCACCCAATATAGGAGCCCCTCAATCCATAAGGCAAATGCTAACAACTATGAAAGAGGAAATGCAAGGCAGAAATAGAGACACAGGTGTAGAGAACGAACACATGGACACCAAGTGGGGAAAGCGGGGAGGGTTGCGGGCGAATGAATTGGGAGATTGGGATACCAAATTGTACACTCTAAATATATGCTGTTTATTGTCTGTTAACTGTATCTCAATAAAAGTTCTTAAAAAAAAAAAAAGTAAATTAAAAAAAAAAGATTTAGAGAAAAAAAAAGTGCCTGGTTGTATGCAAAGGAGGCAGGGTTCTCAGGTGGCGTAGCTGCACCTGTGGGGCTTTTATTTTTCTCCTTTGTAGATCAAGTGAGAGGGGTCTTGATCAGGAGCTATAAGCACAGGTGTCCTGAAAGGCAGGGGAGAGAAATAAAGCAGCGAGGTGCTGGGTGGGAGGGCTGGTGGGTGGCGGGCACCTCGGGACACTGGGAGTGGCTACCCCTCGCCTCTATCTGTGCCCGAGAGAGGGAAGACAGGCTGGGGTTGTCACATCTCTTTTTCATGTGAAATCTTTAAATGTAGGCTTACATTTTATTTATTTATATTTAAAGATTTATTTTTTTTATTATTTCTTTTTGGCTGCATTGGGTCTTCGTTGCTGCACATGGTCTTTCTCTACTTGCAAAGAACAGGGGCTAGTCTTCGTGGCGGTCCGCGGGCTTCTCATTTAGGCTTACATTTTAAAAGCTTTCTATGCCAGTTGAACAGAGAATCCTTGAAGTCTGAACTTCCGAGTCCTGGTTTGAAGCCTCTGGCCTTGAGGACAGCTAAGGTCTCTCGGGTTTATGGTTAGGCTTATTTGGCCCCAAATTTTTCCTGACTGTTTGCTCATTTTCTCTCTCAAACTACAAGCCACTGTATCCTTTCTCCATCCCTGTCTCCTCACCAGCCCTCTCCTGAAATCTAGCTCTGTCTCAAAGTACGATCCGATGAGAATCTGCAAGAGCACAGGCATCTTGCAAAAGATGAACATAGTGCAGTTGTTCCTCTCCTCTTGGAAGTGGCTTCCATTCCTGCAGAGCGGTGATGTCCATTGGAGCAGCTGGGGGAGGAGAGAGAGGGAGCGGGGAGCACTCCTTCTGTTCTTAGAATGCGAAAATGCACCCAAGACTGGTGGTGCTTGAGCTTTTCTTGTACTTTATTTTTTGAGATACAGAAAAAACCCCCCAAATCCAGCTTACGGTGCTTTGGGGTAAATGATACAAAATACTTCTGTAATAACCTGGGAATATCTCTTACAGTGTACAGTCAACTCGAGGCCAATTATCTCGCCCGCTGAAGGTGGAAAGCTTTTCCTGAGGGGCTGGGAAGATCTTTGGACCCGATGGGAGGCCGTGGTTAGGGGACTTCGATTGCTGTTATGGGCTGCTCATTTCCACTTTGGAGTCCTTATTTTAAAGTGCTCAAAGGATTTTCCGTTTGAGGTAGCATTAGCGGTCTTTTGTCAGAGAGTGGGCAAATAAAGTCTTTAGCAGAGAGAGGAAAGAGCAACCTTTGAGTATGCAATTTGTCCTGAGCCTTGGCGACCTGTTGTTTGCTTTTAAAAATGGGTGCATGGTGGGGTCCACAAGGCCCCCGTGCAGAGAGGTGTGTGATTTGTATCAGTGAGGCAGTGTGTGCATTCGTGGCAGTTCCTGGTGGAGAGCATAGTGGCTGGTCCAAGGAGGGGATGGAGGAAGGGAAGGAAGAAGGAGCAGAGGGAGAGAGGGAGAGGTTGGGGGAGGGGGAGGGTTGAGAGCTGGGAAGGTGTTTGCTCTGTGCTCTGCTGCAGGGGATAATAACGAGAGAGGCATAGTTTGGCCCCAGTGTTGAAATGGGTGGAGGGAAGGGAAATCCCTGATGTGCTGGGAGTTGGGAGAGAAGGAGGGGAGACGGGTGAGATTCTTTTGGACAATCAGCTTCCTGCTGAGGCAGCCTGTCTCCTGTTAAGGGTTATCCCTGAATTAGTGGCTGCCTCTTTAAGAGGTGAGGATGAAGAAATGTAAATGATGTAAGGGGCAGAATTTGAAGTCCCCTAACGTCTTTTCTCACCTGAAATCCTTTGGAAGGCAGCTCTGTTCAAGGGGGCCAGACCTCTTGACCCATTTCGTATTAATTCGACAGTTGTCATTGGATGAAGTCTCAATAGGCTTTATTGCTTTTAAAAACAGTCTGTCATGTCCGAGGTGACTCATTCTATCTGAAGTAGCTTAGAATTCATGGTTGTATTTACCACTTCCTCCTCACCCCTGCGATTCCTCCTCCCATCTGTTGCACCTCTTCTATTGCTTTTGTTGGCCTCTGTGCTGATTATCTTATTTGATCTTCATAACAATGGGTTGGTATCATTTTCATCTTTTTGCAGATTGGGATAGTGATACTTCAAATAATAATAATAAGCCGTGTTATATTACACGTTGAGGGCTTAGTATATATGCCACGCACTGTAATAGTGCTTTGTATATTTTACCTAATTTAATCCTGCAAGCAATCCTGAGACGTGATTACTGCCAGCCCATTTCACAGAAACTGACATGTAGAAAGGCTCACATTGGATGACAGCGGATTTGATCCTGTCCCCTAAGGCTTGTTGTGCTAGAGAGGCCTGCCCTTGTTGTTTCTTAGAAGAACACAGCTGAACATGAAGGGCATTCACTGTTGATTTTTGTTTTTTTTAAGAGATTTTGAAGCTGAGGCTTTAAGCATTCAAACGACCTGCCCAAGGTTCTCTTCCGTTGCGAATTTGCTGTGATTGTATTTCAGGTTTGCCTGTATGGCATTTATTAACTCTCTCTACTATTTAAGTGTCTTCTATAGAACTTTCTTGACAAGTCAAAGGTATTTTATCGCAGAAAACTTAGATAAGCTTTTGTTAAATTAGCTGAAAACATCAATGAGGTATTTTCTTCTTCTGTCACTTATCAAGGTTTTTAACCTGTCAACAGATTCAATAGAATCTTTGACCTTGGGACAGAAAAGGCCATGAATGGTTTATTCATTAGATGCTCATAAAGAGATGTTGTAGATGGTGCTTCAGAAGGAGTCACCGTCCAACTGATCTCCTGGCTTCCATTTTGGTGTGGTGACAGCCTGACCAAAAAGAAAATAAAAGAATATTTTTTGTGTCTTAAAAAGGTTAGAGGCAATTTCATTGAAACTGCATGGTGTTCAGCTTTGTAACATGAGGCAAAATCTCACTTTTTGCTAAATAAGGTTATTCTCCATTTTGTAAAATAGCAATGCAAATATCAGTACCGCAATTGAGCCTCGGAAGGCTCATTTTCTCTGTTCTTATGATATTTCTGTCCTGCCTCTTCACAGACACTGCATGAAATTCAAGATGAGATGTGAGAAAAAATTGAGAAATGTATTGATAGACAAAATTAAAAATAGGGGGCATACACATAGAATGGGAGATGAATGCCTCGTCCAAAGTTGAGCCGTGAATTTATCTTTCAACTTTGTCTTGAATGTGTCTTTAAACTTTGTCTGGACCAAATTCAAATGAAATGACATTATTCGCTAGCGAATGACAGGCTTGCTCCTAAGAGCGGAAATCTTCTCCAGACACATAAGATTGATGGAATCATGAAAGATAGTGATGCATGTGGCTAAATTATTTTCCTAGGAATGTTGTTTGTTCTCAGGACCCCTGAGCAGCTGTGTTAGAGTACTCACTTTGACTCTTCCTCATAACCTTTGCGTGTTCTCATTTTTTAAATCCTTGCTGATTAAACTGATGAAAAATGGTATCTACGTTAATTTTCACCTTTTTAGTGAAGATGAAAATATTTTTCAGATTTTCATCAGCCATTTGTGTTAACTCTTGTGAATTGTCTGTCTCTTGAGTATATTTTAAAGGGGCTTTAATTTTTTAATTGCTTTTCACGAGTTGTTAACATAAGATGATATTGAACTATTGATTTTCCATGTCTCAGAGACAGTGTGTCTTTATACATAAGATTGTTAGAAGTTGAAGATTTTGAGAAATGGTATGTAAATGGTATTTACTGTATCATCAATAGTGGCCTAAGAAAATCCCTTAAAATCGAATTTCAGTGCTTTTATGCTGGGTGTTCAGTTTAGTTTAGGCACAGACCTCACCACTCCCTGTTGCCTTACCTTTTGTGACCTCCCTGGCCCCTTTAAGACATTTGAATTTGGGACTCTGTCTTCAGGCACACGATGTTTCTGTTCTGCAGTTTCCCTGGCCATAAACTAGCTTTCTCAGGGGCAACCAGCCCTTAGAAATCCTGATTCTTGCTGCCTGAACTCCAGTAAGGTTAAAATTTCTCTTGGAGTTTTTCCTTGCCTTTTCCCCCCATTTGTAAACACTAATACCAAAGGATACAGTCCCCACCATTCTAACCATGTGAGGTTATTTTTAAGTAATTGTCATCCTATTCACACTATTCTTATAGTTTTTCTGATTGTTGAAGCTCTGGTTGAAGGCCCTGGTTGCTTCTGGGAGTTTCCAAGCAGGGTTAATCTCTCTTCTAATAATTCTTGGGGTTTTTTTGTTTTTGTTTAAGTTCCCTCAGTCTATTTTAATTCATGGCTTTTGATGAACTCCTTGAATGGAAACGAGTGTACTGTTGGGGGAGGAGGACTACTTCTACCTTTATAAGCAGCTTTGAGGTTTGGTCAGAGGTTTCTGATCCTAAAATACCATGAAAGGAACATGAGGCTGATGTTTATATGGTGTTCTTTGGTTTCCACTCAAACTAGCTCAGGAAAGGGGATTTGTTGTAAAGTTATGAGGAATCCCATGGGAGCCAGAACCTCACAGGGGCTTATGCCAGTGAACAGCTTGGTTTCTGCTACAATTAAGCAGTGACTCCAAGGATCTGCTTCTGTGCCTCCTGCTGCTAGCTGGTAGCTTCCTGTCTTTTAGTTCAGAGTTCCAAGACAACCTGACCCAGCTCACTGTGTAGCACAACTCCATCCATCTCTGGCCAATGCGTATATGGACCATATTTGGTCCAAGCAGCTGTGTTGTGGGTGGGGATAGACAATTAATTGGGGCACAGGTTGAAATATCAAGAGATTTGGACTATAATCCAGGCAGTGAAACCTTGCTCAAGGCAATTCATGATTCTGGCCTGTAGCATCCCTAGCTTCAAAGTGAAAGGACCCAGCTAGAGAATTTTTGGAAGCATATAACATGCTCATGACTCTTCTTTATATGTTCGCTGTGTGACACTTAAGAGATCCACCCATGGCATGAGTAAGAAGGCAGAGAGTTAAACACTGGGGGGGTGGGGGTGGGGGGTAGAGGGGATAATATTAAAAAAGAAAAAAGTATGTCCTCTGTTTGCAGAGCAAATGCTAATGTGGTTTTACATGTTTCGTCTTGTGCTGTGAACCCGTCAATATTAGACAGTATATTAGAAATGCATATCAAATCCACTGCTAAATAGTTGCTAGATGGTCTGCTGTTGTGTTCAGTGTGATTGAAGGAACACTTTAAAAAGAAATGCTGAATTGCTTGGTGAATATAGATTCCATTTTCTTGTACTCTCAAAATCCCGGCGATAAGGAAGTCATAACAGCAGAAGATTCCTCTTGGCAGATCCTTCTGTTCCTACTCTTCCAAGTCAAATTAACTTATGTTGGAGAGCTTGAATTTAAAATGATGGGTTTTACATCTCTCACGTTCTGATTATTGAAAGCTAGCTAGCTGATCTCTGCATTACAAAGCAGACCCAAAATTGACATTTAAATTGTGCCTACAATCTAGTGTCTAACTACGGCAGAGTCTAGGGTATTATTTTATAAACAGTTCCATAAATTGGTTAAGAGGCAGCTTTGTGATAACATGTCTAAATGCAGTCGTGTCTCTTTGGATGTGGGCAGGCTGCCATCTGGCTGTATCACAGGGGAGTCTGAGACGTGGTAAGAAAGGAGGGCAAAGCAGCCTGTCCCATCCCTGTAATTCACAACCCCCAGACAGGGGTCAATTTTAGTGCCAAAAGATGACTTTTAATGTGATTATCTCCTAATCCTCTGTTTAAACCACTACCACGTTCACTTCAAAAGATTGCCCTGCTTGTAAAATTGGTTCTTGCTTGAGATTAATGAGTCTTGAAACGTATTCAACAATGGCCAGACTGTAACCCTCACTAACTTGCATTGAATGAAATGGAATTAGGCGTCAGAGATTCTGCCCAGTTCCTCTGAAGTAGAATCTTGTAATTTAGCCTTAGTTAAATATTAAGTAAATGTCTCTAGGGGGTTTGTTATACAAACTGTATTGGTTTGGTTTTAAAACACAATAAGGAAATGTTTTGGTTTTAGTGTAGGTTTAAAAAAAAAGAAGAACCTTGAAAACTAGACTCAACAGATTTGGATCTAATTATCACCATCATTACCTGAAAAATGATCTGTTCCCCCCCCCCCCCACTTTTTTGATGACAACTGGAGAATGTGCCCACATTCTTCCCTAAATTTTCGGCCATCTCACCCCCACTACAGTCCCTATTCTCAACCCCCTAAGACTTGCAATGCTGGTTTTTGGTTTCAGTTTTGTTTTGTTTGTTTGTGTATGTATTTATTGGTTGTGTTGGGTCTTCGTTGCAGTGCGAGGGCTTCTCATTGAGGTCGCTTCTCTTGTTGTGGAGGACAGGCTCTAGGCGTGTGGGCTTCAGTAGTTGCAGCTCACAGGCTCAGTAGTTGTGGCACACAGACTTTGTTGCTCTGTGGCATGTGGGATCTTCCCAGCCCAGGGACTGAACCCATGTCCCCTGCATTGGCAGGTGGATTCTTAACTACTGCGCCACCAGGGAAGTCCCTGGTTTTGTTTTGATTGAGCAGAATTGTAATCCTCCCGCATGGAGACCAGCACCCCTTGACTCTCGCCCCCAGGCATCACTTCTAAATGCTTCGCTTCATTTATCTCTGAATGTGTGATTACTTTCAAGTTTAGCTAGGTATGAGATTGTTTGAGACACCAGGAGCCTGGAGGCAGGATATCTTTAAGGATGAAATTAGTTTGGTTCTGCCAAGACAATGCAAAAAAAAAAAAATTTAAACATTTCATACAGAGTTTGGTTGTGCAGTTAGTCCTTCTCCTCTCCCTTTGATTTTATCATAGCTTTTAATGTCTTATCAAGAGAAACAAATAGACTTTGCCAAGTTACATCCAGATCAGAAACCAAGGCACATCCGGCAGGGGCCTCAGGAGTTCACTTTCTGAATTCAGCTGGAGTCTAGGACCAGGCCTGAGGCTGCGCTGCCCCACTGCCTGCAGTCAAATCAGCCCCTGGGGGTCTTTAGACAAGCACCCTTCTGAACTGGACCTAGTCCCAGTTTCTCTCCCATTCATTTGTAAAACAAAAGGAAAGAAAATTGAGCTAGTCAATAGGCCACAGGGGCCTTTACTTTCAGAGGAAATTTTCAAATAAAATCTTAACAATGCTCTGTTTTTTTAACCGATCAATTCCGTTTGCAAAGCTGCATTCTTGAATGGGTATGATTCTCACAGCAGCAGCTTCTGAGCCTCCTCCACCTGCCAGCTGCTTTGCATGCAAGAACCCCATTTCACAGGTGAGAAAACTGAAATCCAAAGTGTAGTTAAGTGATTTACCCAAGGGGACACATTTAGTAAGAATAGGTACATCTGTCTCTCAACCCCATCGATTCCTTTCCACTGCACCATGTTACCTCAAATGGCTAAATTCTACATTTTCCCCCCAACCCAATTGTTCAGAAATGTGCTTGGCCTGTTTGGTTGGAAAGGCTCCATATATCATCACAGTCCCCTTAGCAAGTGCCCTATATATGTGCAGCAGACACGTCGTCACAGGTTCCCTAGGCATTTATCTTGCAGTTCTCTGTGCTGGGTCCCTTGTGTCCCCGCCCCCCTTGTTAGGCTGTGTGTCCCAGACTCTTTACCCTCCCCAGAAGGCCAGGGCATTACAGGGACCTGGGAGGGGAGGAGGGCTTTGGTGCCTTTGTTGGGGGCAGGGAGTAGGGGAAGGCCTGAGGAGGCTGCCTGCTGACCCTGCCAGCTTGTCAAGCCGAGGCCCACACTCTACTTCCTTGTCCTATTTTGCAAAGAGCCTAGTGGAAGAGGAGTGAGGCTAAGATCGGCCTTTGTCCTATGAGATGAGGATTTGACCCTCCAGGGACTGTCCTTGCCGGAAGGGCTTCCGGTGGAGTGGGGAGGAGCCTTGCACCGCTCAGCAGCTCTTCCGCAGGATTAGGAGGTAGCCCCTGTGCCGAGAAGGGGAAGGAAAGGTTTTTGCCGGCTAAGTGCTCTACCAGTTTATAGCTGGAAAGGCCATACTGTATTTTGGCCTCTGGAATTTTCTGGAAGCTTGAGAGGTAATAGAGAAACCCAGTCTTGTTAACCTAATGGCGGTCACCTCTCTGCTTCCCTCTCCTCTCTCTGGTACAGCCCTGTGGCTTCCCCAGGTGCACCCTTTGCAGCCCCTTCTCCCCAGTGCAGACAACAGCCTTGACCTCCATTCCTTTCCTTCCAGGCCCAGATGCCAGTCAGGCTCTGTTGCACCAGTGGCCTCCGTGGGCATGGGGGCCGGGAGGCATTGTGTTTGCTTGGGGGGAGTTGGCCCTCAGCCATCTGCAGATTCATCGGGGAAACTGAGGCTTCCTGGTGAAAGTTGGAGTCCATCCTCTCTCTGCTTGCACAACAGGCCAATAAATTGGAGAGGTGTTGAGGCAAGGAATATGACTTTATTCGGAAAGTCCACAGACCGAGAAGATGGCAGACTAATGTCTCAAAACAGCCATCTTATTGCTGTCTGGATGCCAGTTTCTTTTATAGAATCAGAGAGGGAAGTAAAGTAAAAAGGCAGAATAGAGAGGGAGAGGCAAGTAAAGGAAGTGAGGAAGTAAAGTAAAAAGGGCCATCAGTCTTGCAAAACATCCCCTGGAATGGCCAGCCTAGGGGAGGGGATGTGTTAATTTCTTCTTTCTCATGGCCATTCACAGGTGGGCAGGCTTATAATAATAACCAAAGCAACAAAAAGCAAAGGGTAATAATGTCAAAGAAACAGATCCAACATGGAGTCAGAATTGGCTCTTCCCTGTTACCCTCTGACCCAGGGTGCCCTCTCTCTTTGGCCACTTGCCTCCTGCAGCCGCCCTGGTGGTGCCCAAGGCGCAGCCTCAGGGCTCTCCTTGACGGGTGTGTGCCCTTATTATGTCCTCTGTGAGGCTGAGTGAATATATCATTTTCGAGGAGCCACAGTCTAGCTGCTTATGAGTAAATAACACGGTAAAGTTCATAAACGTGCACAGAGCTTCTGTGCCAGCCTTCAAGATGATGACAGCTCTCTGTGCAGCCATAGTCATCTTACTGAGTCCCGACTGGGTGCTGGACACGGGGCTGTGGACCCTGTAAACCTTATGGAGTGAGGGATAGGCACTATTATTCTCATTATAAAGGTGAGGAAGCAACATGAAAGCCAGCCAAGTTGATGTAGCCAGCAGGGAGTGGACTCTGGATTTGAGCCCATGACTGTCTGATTCCAGAATCCTGGCTATGAATCACTGCCCTCGCTAACCTTTTTCCTTAATTGTGTTAAATAGAGTTGGGCTTTTTTGTATATTAAACATGCCCAGGTAATTTTATTTTTCATTTTACAAGTAGTGAACTGTGTTAATAAAAAATTGAGAAAAGAAGAAAAAGTTCCCTAAATCCTACCTCATTTGTTGACTTGAGGGTGCTTCCTCTTCTCCCTCTGTCTGTGTGCCTGCCTGTCTATGCACTTGTTTGCTCACAGGACACAGTGTATATGCTACTTTGTGGTAAATGGTTTGATAGAACATGAAGCATGACTTGGGGTTCATGGCACATATCTAAGAAAAAAGGGGAATGACGCTGGGGGTAACTCACAAATCTTTTAACTATAAAGGAATAACTGAATCAAAGGATAGTTTCATTAGTTTAAGAATTAGAAGACTTGGATTCTAATCCAAGTGAGAATCGCTCTGCCTCTATGTTACGTGGCATATGTTTTAGTAAAATAGAAGGAGACGCCTTGGAGCGGGGGATCATAAATGCTGGCTGTTGTAGGTCGATAATCAGTTAGTCCAGAGTTTGTTAATCATTAGCCAAGTGGCATTTATCTCTGCCCTCAATTTGACCACCTCTGAAATGTGGAGTTGAACAAAATGACCACAGGGTCCCCTCCTATTTTGAAAGTTTTATGGTTATAAAAATATAGATGGTGACACATGTTTTAGGATATTCTGTCTTTTTAATCATGTTCTGGCTTCAACGATGCATCTGGCTCTATACAATTTCCCCCACGTGACCTCCACACACCTTGACTGGGTTGGCTCCTAGCAGTTTTCTTGGGGTCCCCATGAGGAACAATAGTTAGTGATAGGGTTCAGGGCTCTCCTAGTCCAGGCACAAAGCAGTGGCAAACATCAAGCACACAGTCTTGCTCTGAGCTTCTGTGTGTGTGTGTGTGTGTGTGTGTGTGTACGTGTGTACACATAAAAATCTATTGTTTGCATTGCATATGCTCCAATGTAACTAGAAAAAGATGCTATGTTTTTGTTCCCCTTAAAATTGAATTTCTTCCACACCATTCACAGGCACTGAAATGAGAAGGGAAAAAAATATTTTGTTCAATTTGAAAATGTTTTTCAAAGACATAGCAATTCGACTCTTGGGGTTGGGAAACAACATAATGAGGGTTTTTACAGAAACATGAACTTGGAAATTAGCAACTGAGCAGCAGTAAGCTGACTTCCTTTCAAACTAACGCTGATCAACAAATAAAGGCTAAATGAGTGAAATAAGAGAGCTGATTTCTTTATTAGGCCACAATAGAAGGTTCAAAGGAGAAAATGAAACTCTGGATTTAAACTAGCTCTACAATCCATGGCACACCTGTATGGGGGCTGCCCCCCTACGGGATCCCCTCCCAGCCTGACCATGTCCCCACAAGGGCTTCTTAAACCTGGGCTATGTGAAATAAAGATTGAGCAGTTTTCAGCATTTGTCGACATAATTGGGGAAGATATTTAGCTAGAAAGAGTGGGTACAGGGTGATGCTTTGAATGGCTCCATTTTTCTTTAGGCAACAAAAACCACTGCAGGGCTGTTTTAGTGAGAATTCAGTAAAAAAAAAAAAAAATAGGATTGGGGGCTCATTCACTTGGGTAAACATTCCAAACAAGCTAAGTGTTCTTTGAGGCTTTAACCTATGCGGGCTGGATTCAGAAATTTAAACCTAAATTTGTACTGTAGAAAGCTTCTTTCGGATGTATAAGACTGGGTTTCTATGCTTAAAAAAAAAAAAAAAGGCTGCTAATCTACAAAGAATGCTAGACTATTTCCCCTATGGGGCAATCAAAAGGGTGTGTCTTTAAAACGAAAAGGATTAAATCATTATAACTCTGCCAAGAGCCTGAGTTTCAGAAAACCAGGTGCCTGTCCTTATTTAAAACATCTCAGCTGCCTAAAAGGATGTCTAGGGGTATGCTAATCTGTTATCTAGCTCTCTAATGGATGTCAATTTTGTGTAACCTTGTATACATTCATGAGGAATAGATTTTAAGGAAGATTTGTAAAAGAGGCATAAAACCACCTAGAGCACTTTTAGTCTGTTACCTTTAAGATTAAAATATAAACAGCCATCCATAGGATAGGCCTTGTGCTTGGTAAGTGGAAGAGAGTTTTTGTGATGGAAATTCTCCTAGAAAACTCAAGGTGAAGGGACACCCACATCAAACCTAGACAATGTTAAATACTCCTTTGTGGTCACCTGGACGTTTTTCATCCTCTGCAACCTGAAATTCTGAGACTGTATATTTAAACACTGGACATTGATCCAAGCAAGAAGACAAGCATGGTAATCTTTCCAAGGTGTCTCCTAAAACATCTTCCGAATCCTGTATTTTTACAGATTCAAATTCAGGTCTTCACTTGTATTTTTTTGTTTGGTGGTCTTGTAACCCTGAGCCTCATTCATTAGTTATCACCAGTAATGGAATACCCCATCCCTAAACTACTTACTGATAAGTGATGCCAAAAGCTCAGCCTCTTGTGCACCAGTGCCAGATCAATCTCAGAGACAGAGTTTTGGGTGAAGTAGATAAGGATTGCTTTGCCTGGCAAAGGGAGACACAGTGGGCTCCTGACCCAAAAAACTGTGTGTCTCAACCCAGGAGAATTTGGTGAGGAGTCTTATAGCAGTGGTTCAAGGGTGCGGTTGTTGATAAGAATTAGGGTGTGTGCGGGGACTATACTCCTGAAGAATGCACACATCTTCCATTGTTCCTTGGCTGCTCCTCCCTTGTCTCTGCATCTCCTCCCTTCCCTGATTACCAGCTGTGAAAACCTGCCCTTTGCAACTCAGAAAAGTTCCTAGAGGCAGAACAGAAAGGCTCTCAGGCCCTGGAGCCCCATAGGGTTCTGGGTTTCAGCGGTGCACCATGGCCAAGTCTGAAAAGAGTTAAAATGATGCGAACATGTGCTTGCCTCTTAGAATGATGAGGTGGTACGAGAGTATATTTGGTCTCAGGCTAGCGCTGCATCTCCACTGTAAGGACAGCTGGACATAAGCTCTGTAGAAGTAGCTTCTGTAGCATATCTGTGTCTAAAACATGATGTCAGGAGCATGTAAATAAGAAAGAAGTTCCATGAGTCAGTCATTGTTTCTAAAAATAAGGTTTTAAAAAAGCATACAACTCCACAGATGGCAGCGCACTTCCAAGCATAGTCTTATCTCAATCCAGCATCATTTTTGTAAGATATTAATACCTAAATTTACATAAGATGAACTGAGGAAGAGATATTAATATCACCCAGACCTCATTCTCACTCCAGCCCTCTTCCTGCTTCGTCATCTTGTGTCAAGCCTAAAATAAAGGTTCTCTTTGAAGCAAATGGAGACCCTTTGAGAAGGGCCCAACAGGCTAGACAGTAGGTGGTGGATTTAGAGAGAATATTGGTGAATGGGAAAATGTACCTCTCATGAAAGTTCAAAGGAAAACGATTGTATAGCTAGCACCATAAGATACATTGGCTGAAGCTGGGTAGAATTTAAAGACATTTAAACATTCAGTAAAGACTGGACCACTTTGGTGGTGGTTGGGGGGTGGGGTGGATTTTAATTTTAGAGGAAAGTTTGCTCCTTTTCACTCAGTGCTGGAAGTCTTGGCTTCACCTACTGTCAGCTTCTCAGAAAGCTCCTGGCGGCTCTTCCTCAGCTGGCCCTTGCCGACTGAAAAAAATAATGCACAACGTGAGAGTTGTGAGTTAAGTTATATATGGGGCAAAATGAGGACCATAGCCCAGGAGGTGGCATTTCGGATCGCGCTGAGACTGCTTCAGAGAGGTCGCGGGAGAGGTCAGTATAGATGTGATTTTGGTGAAGGAGGGGTCCATGCAATCAAGCACATGGTTTTTTGCAGAAGGTTCTGCGGGTCACGAGGAGCAGATGTCACCATGAAGGATTTTAGTGCTTTTCTAGATACAAGGAGATACAAGAATTGGGCTCATAAAATCTTCTCCTGCAAATATCTAACTATCTGAAGACCTGTCCTGCTCGTTCTCCCAGAGCACAGCGTGCCTCATTTGTGATCTCCACCCTGAGCTCCTTTCAAGGGGTGTTGAAGGCCAGCAGCTTCAGTGGCTCAGAATTTGATCCTTGTAGAAGTAGATGGCAAGTGCTAATTTGTAGGTGACACCCTTCACCTAAGAGTTGCTGACGGTTTGAGAGCCTGAAGGGCTTTGCCATTGTCAGAGTTTATCTTAAAGTACTTTTACCCTTTTTACATCTGCATTTTCTCCTGCAAATCAAAACCTTATTAGATAAAGCCCTAGATACAGTCTTGGCTTAAAAATAAAAGAAAGAAGGTGACCCTGTTGAATTTTACCTGAGCCCTGTGCTCCTGGAAAACAGAAACCATGAAGATAATCCACCCACCCGTTTGTGTTCTAGAAATGATTTACTACAAGGAACCATCCTTCCCCATATGACTTAGACAAGGCTCACAGGTTCCCTCCCTACCCTGCCCCACTTTGTTTACCTGTAACAAGGCCAGTCACGGATCCTCCAGTTCCCATTCTTTGCCTTATAAATGATTTGAACTCCATCCCCACTGGCCAATCTGGACAAAATACCTGCTCCCTTGACTTGACCAAACTTGAGTTAAGCTTCAATTGCCAGACCCCTCAATTTTGACCCACTCTCACTCCAGCCAGCGCACAGCCCCTCCCGAGGAGAAGCTGACCTCAGGAGCATGTAAATAAGAAAGTTCCATGATCAACAAGCGCTGATCTGCTGTCCTGTCCACCTCTCCACACCCAGGGAACATCTTTCCAGCCTTGATCAGCGCTCTCTATAAAAGAAAAGCCCATTTCTGCCTGGTCTTTGAACACTCACAGATCTTGTGATCAGAGAGGTCTCCCAGTTGCAATAGTCCTTTCAAATAAAGGCTATCCTTGCCTGAAGCCAGATTTGTTTTTTATTTGATAAAGAGAGTAAGGAAGCAGAGATTTCAGCCCTGGCGTCCCTCCACGTGCTGTGCTGTAGTTCTCACTTTCCAAGATCATTCCTGGTGAAATTCACTTTGTGTTTACTCCCCTTATGCAACATACAATCTTTTGTGTGACAGAATAGCTTTCAGGAAGGCACTTGAATTATTCCTCTAACCAAAGCAGCAGATCAAAAACAAAGAAGATGAGGAGGAGTCATTTTGCTGAGGCTAGTATTTCACATACACTTGAGACTAGATTGCTGCTCAGACACGAAGTGGTTTCCTAACTTTATTGTTATAGCTCCACGTCACAAGAGTTAGCGATAACTGTATTCAAATGTAACTACAAAAGCACCTTCCACCCCTCAATATTAAATCATTTCTATTCTCTCTCGCTTTATATAAATTTTAGAGCTGGCTTTCCCAGCATTAACTAGAGACACAGAGAATTTGCTGTATGGTACCTCCTTCTCAGCTGTGTCCAGGCAGTCACCTTGTTTTATTATTGTTTCTAAGGGATAAATAGTCCACCAAAGAAATATGGTTTTAAGGAATGCTATATCATTTAAAAATAATATACAAAAAGTCAGTTTTAAGTCTATTAGGGCACCTAGGCTGTTGATTAACTCTATCAAATGTGTTGTATTTTATATACTAGTTAATTCAAGGACCTTAATTTGACCAGTTGTATAGTCAGTTCTGTAGTAATGAAACATACAATATTTTTTTCAGCCCCAAATATTCTAGTATATAACTTAGGAGTTATACACTAGGATTTACACAGTATTGAAGAAATTGTCATATAGTATTTTATGTAAGATTCTTAATTCGGAGTTCACTGGTAGTTCATTGGTTAAGACTCCAGGCTCCCAATGCAGGGGGCTCGGGCTCAATCCCTGATCAGGGGACTAGATCCCACATGCTGCAGCTAAGACCTGTCAAAGCCAAATAAATAAATAAATAAATAAATTTTAAAGATTCTTAGTTATCTCTTAGAGTGCTGGCTGCAAGCTGTAAGTCCTAAGCTGTTTACCAGTAGAAGTGACTTCTTTTCCCTAATTTTTTCAGAGCTTGGTAGATCCAAAAACCTGGACTTTTAAACCCAAATGTCTAAATGATCTTCCTTTACACAGGAAGATATGAAACAGAAAAGCTACAAAATAAAGACAACCAACTTAAAACAGTTCATGTCCATTAGGTCTTCACTTCTCAGATGGGGTAGTGAGCACAGTCTAATTCTCCAGAGAGCCCCAGTTTGTGCATTTATTCATTTAGTGAAGATTTTTGTTCTATACTGGGCACTTGTAAGTTTACGTTTCTAACAATTCTGGAAACATTCCCTCACTTCAAGCCTGCATCATCTTTATTCTGCATGCTCCAGTTAACCATCTAATGAACCTCCTTCCAGCTGTTCTTATGACCTTCAAATCCATCCTCCCCACAGCATGTAGAGTGACCTATCTCAGATGCAAGTATGACCGTGAACCGCTCTTTAGAACATATTAATGTCCAGGTACCTTAAATTTACCTATAAGGCCTTTTGTGATTGGATTTATGCCTACATCTCTACCTTTAGCCCTTCCCCCATCCGTTCTCTTCTCTGGAATCACAGAACTGCTGACGACTCACACTCCCACCCCCGTTCCTGCCCTGCAGATGTATCTGCGCTCTACTTTACGCTTCCTTCCTACTGTGGCCACCGCCTTGCACGCTCTCACCTGCACCAGGTCTCAGCACAGGCATTACCTCTGGAAAGGCCACCCTGAACTTTGTACCACCTATATTCCCTACTAGATGGTTCTTTATTGTTCCTTGAACCTGCCATGTAGTAGCAACACAATAAATAATTATTGAGTAAAATAAAGCCTATTTCTATAAAGAGGATTTAAGAGCCATCCCCCTAGAGGAGACAGATGTAAAGAAGTAATTACAGTTCAGGGTGGTAAAGGTACATTAGAAAAATCTACAGAGTGCTAAGGAAGCATCCTAGAGATCTTTTTAAATGGAATTTTTCCCCATCCTGAGTGGTTCCCCAGTGGCCCTGATGGAAATTCAGGACATAAATTTGGTCAAGATTTCATTAAGGTGTTTCCAGTATGAAACTAGTAATTCCATATGTTTCTGAACTACGAAGGGATCTTTGAACCGGAAACCAGATTTTATTTGCCTTTTTAAAAGAGCCTCAGATCTCTTTCTTACTGTGTAATTGATGAGCAGCAACTATTGAATTTACTTAATCATTCATTCATTCACTTAAGAAACAGCTGACAAGGGCCTATTATGAAATACTACGCTAAGTGCTGGGGATTAAGCAACGAACGGGACAGCCTCCATCCTGCTCTCCTGGAGTTTGCTTGTAGGCAAAGCAGAGAGTAACGAGTAAATCAATATAGAAATGAAAGGTTATACGATTATTGTTTAGGACACGATCAGGGTGAGAGCAGAGACTTACTTTAGAGAAGGTGGTCAAGAAAGGGCACTTGGTGCTAATTTCACGTGAGGCTTGAAGGATGAGAAGGAGGCAGCCAGCTGAGGGGCCGGGGTGAGGGCTCCAGGCTGAGATAGGCAGAAAGGGCAAAGGTCCAAAACTGAGCTGGAGCCAGGCCCTGTCCCAGACTCGGGGCCAAGCGTTCACTTGGGGTGGGGGTGGGGCTGGTAAATCAGAATGTATCGTCTAAGCGCAGGCAGAGTAGAGGTCTGTGAAGAAAAATGAAAGCAGGGTATACAGACAGAATGGCGACCGTCAGCTGTCTCCGGTAAGGTGGCCAGGGGAGGCCTTTCCACGGAGGTGGCTTTTGGACACTGGTCTGCCTTTACGTATAATTTACTTATAACTCACATTTAAACTGTTGGTGGCAGATCTGAAATGTTCAAAATGTGTCAGCCGTCTTTGTGATTGATTTCTGAATTCGTCTGGAAATCAGTGTTCCCGAGCAATCAGATGGCACGCGAGCCTTCTAAGAAGACAGCTGGATTTGAAGTGGAAAGCCACCTTCGAGTTGGTCTTTTCCGACTTTTAACACCAAACGTTCAAATGTGTGATTCACATCTGGGAAGGCGCCTCATCACACAGTTCTGTAAAATTCCCGCAGTGCTCACCATCAGAGGGACCCCAGCCTGACAGTGGAATGTGGACACTGCAAAGGAAAGGGCTCCGCGAGAAGAGCATGGGTGTGCCCGTTGGCCCCGAAGGCTGAGGCTGGCCGGCCCGCGTCAAGCCTCTCTCATCACGGAGGGTCACGGGGAGGTTACCGCCCAGTTACAGTCCTGTGATCACCATCCCCTCCTAATAGCTAGAGTTAATCACTCACTGACCGACTGGAAAATCAGTGGCGCCCTGCCCTCTCTCCCTCCACTTCGCCTACGTCCGTCCAGCCTCCTTCCTTCGCTCCCCGTGGCGAACAGGCGTCAGGAGGGGGATTCTCTGGGACTCTCGTGCCTTCCTGCTCAAAGACTGGCTCTACAGGAGGACAGTCATCTAACTCCAGGGGAGGAGAACCCATTCTTCTCTGCCTGGGAGAAACGGTGGTAATGAAGACCTTGTGTCAGAGACGAGCAGGAAGCAGCAAAGACGGCCGACGGCGGGAGGGGGAGACCGTCTTTCATAGCAAAGACATGATTGCAGCCCAATGAAAAGGAAACTTGATTTTCCAAGATGATGGGCTAGGGAATGTTTACGTCCCCAACCCCTCGTCAAATGCACTGTAATCTTCATTTTTAGAGTATTTTAATCTCAGACGGTGGTGAGTGACATTTTTGGTTGAGCCCTAAAAGTTGATGTCATTAAGTTTACCCCAAATAGGCCCCGTCACCAGCCTTACTAGACCAGTGGTCTCTTGGCAGAGAGGCTGAGGAATCAGGATGCTGGTGTCCTGGACCAGAACTGAGAATGGCAAGCTCTCACCGTGGGCCTGACCAGGTGTACGTCTGAACCTTGGCTTGTCAGAAAGCTGTGACCAGCAGGTGGAATTAAACTCCAGGGTCAAGAGTTCTTTCAGGCACTCTGGCTGAGAGGGTTCATTCCTGAGGTGTCAGAGTCTCCGCCTGAACTTCAGGGCCGTGCAAAAGAGACTGTCACACAGGACTTCTCTGGTGGCACCGTGGATAAGACTTCGCGCTCCCATTGCAGGGGGTCCAGGTTCAATCCCTGGTCAGGGAACTAGATCCCACATGCATGCCTCAACTTAGGAGCCTGCGAGTCACAGTAAGGAGCCTGTCTGCCACAACTAAGACCTGGAGCAACCAAATAAATATTTTAAAAGAGGGAGAGAGACTATCACAGGTTTATACATTTCCCAGGCGGGAGGTTAAATCTCAGACCAGGGCCAGTTCCTTTCTCAAGTGAGATGTGAAGTCGGGGTTCCTGGTGGTGGTGTTGGGGGTGGAGGAGAGCAGTGCTCTCATGACAGCGCGGATCCTGATTTTTGCTGGGGAGTCTCTGATTTCCGTTTGGAAGGAAGAGACTTGATAACCAGGAAAGGTGGGGGACGAGGCAGTGAGGAGTATTGGGGGTACGGATAGACATACAGCTGATTGAGGGTGCTGTGGAGATAGCATACTCACGTTTCTAGAATTTAGACCAACATTGGCACACAGAGTTGGTGGTCACCCCGTTCGTGGTCGTCTCGTTGACGGTCGTTCAAAATGAGTAGGAAATTAGCTTTGCGCACTGTTGATAGCACAGCCCGTGACGTCAGCCTGAGAATGGAAATGGATGTTGTGTCAAGAAACATGAGAGTCCGTTTGGCTGTTCCCCCGATGAGTTGAATAGCTGCATATCCAGGGCGCCTTCACCGAACACGGACATCGTCTGCGTGGTCATAAGTGAATTTTCTTCCCTACATCCTGTGATTATGGCTCCCATAATTTTGTTAGCCTGCATATTGGGTTTTTATTCGTATGTGTTTCCTTAGCTCTCCATTTCCTCTTAACTGGTAATTTCGTTTGCTCGTGGACTGCTGTATGACAGAGCATCTCATCATGAAATGGTGCTTCTTCCCCACCCCACCCCCACCCCCACCCCCACGTGTGTAGATGTTCTAGCACAAGGAAATGCAGCCAGCAGTACCAGCCTTTAGAGACAGAGAACACCTAGACTGCAGGGTTTGGGGACAATCACCTGCTGTTCTTATCACCAGTTAGTTCAGTGTTAAATTACGTGCCATGGGAGAACTTCTGTGGTGGTCCAGTGGTTAGGACTCTGTCTCCCACTACAGGGGGCGCTGGTTTGATCCCTGGTCAGGGAACTAGGATCCTGTAAGCCGTGTGGCGCGGCCAAGAAATAAATAAGTAAATTAAAAAATAAAGTACTTGCCAAGTAAGAGAAGGGAGAAGATCTGGCATGTGTGACTGGTACCAAATCCAGACAGACGTAAGGCCCCTAACCCTGGAACCATCTCAAACCAGGGCCATGAGGACAAGCACTTCTCTGACATTGCTTTCACAATGAGAAATGGTTTTGATCCCTTGGGGCTACAGCAAGAGTTGTGTGAGCCGGCACCACAATTCCAGATTTCTTTCTGTGCAGTGCAGCTGACTGGTCATGCAAAAGGCAGGCCACAGAGATGTGGTTAATGGTCATTCAGAACTTGGGTGGGTGCAGTTGTGTGGCTTGACTCCGTGGAGTCTTTAATCCTTCTGTAACAGGGAAGAGCCAAGTCTGACTCCATGTTGGATCTTTCTTTTACTTTAGCCTTTGCTTTCCGCTGCTTTTGTTCACTAAAAGGATACTGTCTACACACGTGGCCTGTCTCAGGGAACCCTGCCCCTCTGCCTGAATGTTAAACCAAAGTGCCTTTGTTCAGGGAAGCATCCTGACCCTGTCCACCTGTGGAGGGCTGCAAGAAAGAAGAAATGAACACATCCCCTCCGCAAGGCTGGCCATTCCGGGGGATATTTGCAAAACTTCCAGCCTTTTTATTTTACTTCCTCATCTCCTCCCCACTCTCTGTTCTATAAAAGAAACTGGTATCCAAATCCTGATAAGATGGTTTTTTGGAGACATTCGTCTTTCATCTTCTCGGTCTGCCAGCTTTCCAAATAACGTTGTGTTCTTCGCCTCATCACCTCGTCTCCCAATTTATTGGCCTGTCGTGTGGCAAGCAGAGCAAGCTTGGACTCAGTAACACTTCCAGATATACATTTTTTTAATTTCTTCTGAGTGACCACCACCCAAATCTTTTCTGAGTTCTACAAGATTGTAGACTGGAAGCCAAGGTGAAATGGCCCAACTCTGACCGAATGTGTAAGGAAAGCCTGTGATGGCCTGAAAAACTAGGTGTAGAATGTCAACGACCTTTAGCCTAATATCAGGTTCATGATTCATCAGGTCAGCATGACAGCCTCTCCAACCTCACACCACGTCCAGAGACTTCCTCATACACAGATGCTTCCATAGAAATACAAGCAAGTGCATCATGGTCATGTTTTCTCTTGTCTGAGGGTAATTCATGGCTTGACATTCTCTAAGGCAAGATGTATTTCAGGATAGACTGAGCTCAAACCCCATTTTAATGATATCTGTGCTTTTTCCAATGGAATTTTTTTTCCAGAAAATTATGAGACATTACAAAAACCTAAATCATTTAGTCTGCGGAGCTGTTTTTATTTTTGTTATGGGCCTGGGTTTTTGGTGATGTTGGAGTTGGGAGGGACAGGTTAAATTTGTTTTGTTTTGTTTTTATGACCAACATTTTTAAGACAAATGCTTTCTCAGTCTTTATGAGGAAACACAAGTTTCCTTGGATACCACTAGAATGACCCAAGGTTTAAAAAAGGTCTGGGCACCTGTTCCTTACCTGCTCTCATAAGTTTTTTGCTCATAGAACATGGTGAGAAAATGGTGGGAATGTTTGTAAAATATGGTGAAATAGGGAAATTAGCCTAGGGTTGCTCATGTAAGTTTTTTTTTTTTTTTTTTTTAATTACCAGGAATATGTACATGAAAACGTCTTGGGAAAATTTACAGATCATAAATTTGTTATTTAAATTTAATATACCAGTATTCTCATCTATCCAGAAAAATAAGAGAGCGCCTTCCCAGGGAGGGTCCTTTGAAGGTGGAAAGTAGTGCTTTCCTGAGTTATTACCAGAGCAGAGGTCATGTTTGCTTTTTAACACGCGTCGTGTATAGTCTGCTGTTGGCCGTGCTGGTTTTTAACATCTGAATGGCTCCCAAGCTGATGTGTGTATAAGCAAGGAAGGATTTAAGGAGAGCAGCCGCTCGTTATTAACGCACGTGCTGGAAAGCTCTCGCTTGCTGTTGGTAAAGACAAGAGTGCTGGGGAGAATGATAGCTCATTTTGGAGGCTAATATTAGAAACGGTTAGTATTAAAAATGGTACCACTACTGACAGAGGGTTTACTCTGTATAAGTTCTGTCTTCTGAGACGTCTTTGGTGACAGAGCTGAATTGCCTTTTAAAAATATGGGTAAAAGGGAGTAAAAAGTTGAAGTACTCTGTCTTATCTTGAAGCTTGTTGTTAAATGATACATAATTGATTTATTTCTAGTTGAAGAAAAGATGCCCATTCAAAGGACATCACTTAGAGTATCCCTTTGCCCCAATCACATGCTCTGGAACATTCTGCTTTGGGGAGGCCTAGGGAAATTTTGAAACGTTTTTTTTTTGATTCTGGTAAAAAAATCTCTGTTCAGACCAAATAACCCATTAAAAAATAAGCAAAAATATAGACGAGGATGAGAATCAAGAGTGTGACTGTGAAGTACAATGAGGGATGGTCAGGAAGTCCTTCTGTTATAGCAAAAGCTATATAGTGAAATGATGTTGAATCATACATTTTATTAAATATATTATGAAATATTTCAAATGTATTGGGGCTGAAATAATATAAAGAGAGGAGAAGGCTGGTGGTGAATTCTTGTTGATCTGTTGTAAGTGTTAAGAGCGTAGATTTATATTAATTCACAGGCCTTCAATACTCAAGTCTACCTTCAAGAGAGATGTGAGGCCAACGGTTGTGGGGCTGTTCCCACTGGAAGATGAGAGGGCTCAGTCCCTGATTGCTTCAGATCAATGTGTAAATTACAGACCACTAGGGGGTTTTTTTTGTTGTTTAGTTTTGGGGTTTTTTTTGGTGATTATAATGTGCAGTATTATAATGTCATTGATTATAATGTCTATTTCATGTGTCCCCATGGGTTTTATTTCTTCATCTGTGCCCCCACAGTGCACAGTGTGGATTTTATTGTTGGTACCAATGGTGCGCAGCAAAGAAAGGCTCTTAAGTCTCCCCTTTTTTACCACTCCTAAATGGTACGTGTACAGAAAGGATGGCAGATTCTCGGGGTATTGGAGGTAGAATTGAGGCAAGGATTCCTCGGTGGCCAAGGGCCTCTCTCTGCTTCTCATGCCTTTTGAGGGAGGATAGTCCACGACATGTGACTCCATAGAGGCCAGGTGGACCATCAGTTGCCCCACGCAGTTTCTCCGGCCAGATTCATGGTCCTACTGAGAAATATGTTTGATGACGTGCTTGTCGAGGACAGTACCCACCGCAGCATCAAAAGTGCGATAGTGGTTGTCACCGAGGCAACCAGTTGGTCGTATGTGTAGCCCAGGATGCTTTTCTGGGGCCCTGGACCCTTGCTTCGTTACCTTGTTGCTGTTGTTGTTGTGTGTGAACCTTTAGTTGAGGCATGTAGGATCTAGTTCCCTGACCAGGAATGGAACCCAGGGCCCCTGCATTGGGAGCACAGAGCCTTAGCCACGGGACCACCAGAGAAGTCCCTTCATTGCCTTCTCGATGTCATTGTATTTGGCACCTTTTCCCAAAGGCAAAATTATGGCCAGTCATATCCACAACCGATCAAATCTTCCAGAAGCCCCTCACCCCAGGAGCTTAGTACATGAGATGAGCTTTTTTTATTTTTCCTTTACATGTATACATCTTGGTTTTAGTGTATAGTATAAAATACAACAATCAGACCACGTGTTCTTGAATGTTTCACTAAAAAGAAGTAAGCTGATTTGGAGGCCAATATTAAAGAGATAATGTGGGTGGTCCATAGATGTGGCAGAATCTAGAAGATGGGTTGTGAATGACTGTAGTTTGAAAAACCCTTATGAGAGCCAGGTGGAGTAATGTGGGAGCGTGGAGGAGACCTCCAAACTCAGCTTGGTAGGAGGACCACAGAAAGTGTCCCCTTGGAGGTCCAGACATGTGCCAGTTAAAACTGTGCTGACTTGATCTTGACAACATGAAAAAGCTGGTCGTTTAGGCTGTGCTTGCCTCATAGAGACCAAGGCTGTTGCCTGGCTAATGGGTGGAGCTGGATGGCAGAGAATTCAGCTGTTGGGCTGTTGGCTCAGATTGCTTGGGGGGATTTCTTGGGGCGATTTTCCCAAATTTGTGGGGGTTTCTAAGTTGTGAAGAACTCCTGTTAGCAGGTTTTACTGTTTTTGAGGCAGGTAAGAGCAGAAAGAGTCTCAGATTAGTAGTCCATCAGTCAAGACTAAAGATGGACTTCTCTTCAGCTTGAAAACTCTGAGACTGTATGTAATTGAGGTTTGTATTTAAATGCCTTTGTGTGTGTGTGTGGCTGTTGCCTGAGCTGGCTGGCTGGGTTACCCACAAAGATTTGTGGCAGCACACTTGGAGATGGGAATAGTTTGTGGTTTTAATCAGATGAGAGAGTTCAACATGGCATGCGGCTAATGTCTATTGCATTTTTGCTGTCAGGGATCTATGAAAATAAAGATTTTGATCCTTCAGTATTATTTTGCAGTTTCTTTTTTTCCCTGTGATCAGCAGGACAATTAATATACTTAGAAATGTGAGAGAGGAGACTAATAGTAAGTGTTCTTAGCAGTGATTACATTGTATCTGAAACAAGCCCTATTTGTTTTTGCATGAAAAACTCAAATGGCACATAAGGCTCTCACCCCAGACCTCAGTTCTAACCCCCCAGTGTATCCACTATCCACAGTTCCCCATGTAACCAACATCCATTTACTTATAAATACATTTTTAAAATTACAAATGGAATCAAAATATACTCTTGCTGCCTCTTGCTTTTTTCATTTCTCAGTTGCTTTTTAAACCAGTGTCCGGTCATGAACATTTAGAGTTCTTTCTAGGTTTTTGTGGTTGGTTAGCTGTTCAAAGGAAGGTGGGCTTATGCATGATTTTAGCTTTTATACCCTTTGCATTTCCTAAGACTGGAGACACCCATTCCCTCAATGGGCATCATTTTGGGCGTGACCTCTGTCCAGTGGTGAGTAAAAGACACCAGTCCCAGACTTCTGCTGGACTGTTCCCTGGTGGGATGGTGTGGATAAGAATTTGACAATTGTCTCATCAGATGTGACATCTTAATCTCTTAGCCCCAAGGGCAGTCACGTGGTCTCTAGTGAGTGTTACATGGATCTAAAGAGTTAGAATCATAGAATTGGGTTCTTTAAAAATAGGTGTCTGGGCTCAGTAGTAATTGTCATGCCAGATTTGGGGGTGGGGGGAGTGGTGGTGGTGGTGAAAAGACTATAGGATTTGGAATCAGAGCGAAATTCAAGCCCATCGTCTCTATACTCATTGTGTTTTCTTTAGGAGGACGTTCACCTTCTTTAAGCCTCAGTTTCCTCATCTGTAAAATAGGAATGATATGAATGTTAAAATAAATAATGTCTGCGAAAATACACTTAAAGAACACTGTACAAATATTAGTTATTATTTAACCCAAGTCCTCTTATTAACGAAAAGAAGGCATCAACTGTTTCAAAGTAACTTTCCTAAAGATATGCATACATACATCTATGACTTCATTGCTAATCTTTGTACCTTTAGTGTTTGTCCTCATAAATTTCAGAAGCAGATCTGAGCTTGAAAAGACGGAGCATTCGAAAGAACAGGAAAATGTTGTCACTGAATCATTTTATTTTTCTCACCTACCATTTGTGCTTTTGTTATTCTATTTCCATTTTTACACAGCCTGGCCTATGTCAACACCAGTTTGCTGATAGTCTTCTGTGATTTATGGTGTTTGCTCCGTAATGTCTTTGTTTTGGTGCTTCAGGCATGGAATGAAATTGTATTAGTTTGGAATTACAGTTGCTTGTCCCAGTGTTTCAGCAGCACCTCCCCCAACCCCCACCGCCCCCAAACACAAACCCACAGGACACACACTCTAGAAGGGCTTTGAATTTTAAAAAGTAAATACAAATAATGCCACAAGTAGGAGAGGACATTCACCGATTGAAAACAGCTTTTTACACTGGATGGTAAGCAGTAGTCTCTAGAATGTTCCCAGATAACCATAACAAAGAACTGCTTTTAATTCACTCCCTGAAGCCAAATAGGAGACCACAGAGCAGTGTGTATTCTAGGGAGAAAAAAAAAGACCGAACACTGAATAAACAAAAAGGCACACAGCCTAGCACAGTCAGTCTCTCTCTCTCTTTTTTTTTTTCCCCTTGGTAAAGCTGTTGATCTGAAAAGCCTCCAAGAGCTTAAAATTGCTCTTAAAATGAATCCCATACTCATAGGTTTGAGTAGGTAGATTTTCAGCAGCTTTCTCTGGGTCGTGTGTGGTCACCACGTCAGTGCCCTGTAGAGCTGGAGTTTGGGGGCAGAGTTGGACAGGCCTTTTGAAGAAAATATTAATAGCAGCCGTGGCTGCTTCTATTGAATCAATATTTGAAGGTGTTGTCAATAGCCTTTTGGAACAAAAGACTTCGTGGACACATAGAAGCGATATTTCAGCACCCATCTTGATATCTAGTTTCTCTTTTTTTCATTGGGATGCAAATCACATACCATAATATTAACCTTTGTGTATTTATTTATTTATTTATATTTTTAAAATAAATTTATTTATTGGCTGCATTGGGTCTTCGTTGCTGTGCACAGGGCTTTCTCCAGTTGCGGCAAGTGGGAGCTACTCTTCATTGTGGTGCACGGGCTCCTCATTGCAGTGGCTTCTCTTCTTGTGGAGCACGGGCTCTAGGCGTGCAGGCTTCAGTAGGTGCAGCACATGGGCTCAATAGTTGTGGCTCATGGGCCCTAGAGCACAGGCTCCATAGTTGTGGCACATGGTCTTAGTTGCTCCACGGCATGTGGGATCTTCCCAGAGCAGGGATCAAACCCATGTCCCCTGCATTGGCAGGAGGATTCTTAACCACTGCACCACCTAGGAAGTCCCTAACCTTTTTAAAGAATATAATTCAGTGGCTTTAGTATATTCACAAGGTTGTGCAACCATCACCTCTATTTACCTGCAGAACATTTTCATCTCACTAAAACGAAACCCCATGTTTACTAGCCCTCACTCCCCATTCCCCACCCTGCCCTAGACAACCACTAATCTGCTTTCCATCTCTGTGGATTTGTCTGTTCTGAACACTTCATATAAATGGAGTCATACAATATTTGTCCCTTTCATGTCTGGCTTCTTTCACTCAGCACACTATCTTCAACATTCATACTTTCTGTAACATCGATCAAGCATTTCATTGTTTTTAAAGGTCAAATAATATTTCATTGTAAGGATATACCCCATGTTGTTTATCCATTCATCAGTTGATGGACATTTGGGTTGCTTAAACTTTGGGGCTATTGTGAAGGATAATGCTAAGAATATTCATGTACAAGTTTTTGGGAGGACATATATTTTCATTGTTCTTGGGTATGTACCTAGGAGTGGAATGGTTGGGTGTCTGGTCTTTCTTTATCCCAATTATGTTAGTAACCTGAGGAGAAGGGGAATGAGCTTCATTTGGGCAGATTAAGAAACAGGAAGGGCAGAGAAGCTGTGGTCTTTGGGTTGCATCTCATTGTTCTCTAGAATGATGAAACTAATTCCTGACTTTTTAAAAATAAATCCATAGGTAGACTGTAAATCCCAGTGATTCACAGTGTTTCTGCCCCATGAGACCTGAGGGATACCTTACATCCCTGTTAATCACTTGCACTGTGATTTCCCCATGGTGAAGTGGGCTATGGGTGTAGCCAGAGGGAAGAAAGAGAGTTTATCAAAATGTGTGTATGTTTTGGGGGGTGGGTGGGGTGGGGTGTAATTTGAAAAGAACCTGTGCTCTCTCCATCCTGCAGAGGATTCAGCTTTTATTATAATAAGAGTGAGCCTTCGCAGGATGGGGATGCGGATGCTTTGGGAGGAGGACTAAGGTGTGGGTGGTGGGGTGGGCAGCCAGCAGTCTCATAGCATGAACAATAAATGTGTGGCTGTTCTTTAAAATCCTGTGGCTGCTTTACTAGTAATGTTACTTCAAGGACCTTCGGTTTTCTAAACTATCTAGGTTTTATTAATCTGGATGTGAAGACTAAAGTTCTGTTAATCAGAGCTGTGTTAGACATGGAAAAAATATCCTTCTGGATTGTAATAAATAGGAAGGACCACCCCATTAAGAGAAAAAGCGCAGTTTTCTCTGCTCGCCCCAGTGAGCCCGACCATCAAGGACAGATCCCAGGCTGGAAATTCTTCTAACTTGTAAAGACACATTTCTTTTTGACAGAACTGGTTCTCTAGAAAAGCCTTTTGTCTGCTTGGGGTCAACAGCAGACTATCCAGAGAACTGGATTTTCTTTCCATCTGTACACGAATTCGGGAAGAAGTAAGCAAGGAGGCTAATTCCTCATCATGAAACTCGGCGGGGCCCCAGCACCATCAGCACCACACAGGGGCCCAGCTAGGCTGCTGCGGTGTTAATGAGCTGTAATTGCTTCCTGCCTTGCCTCCCCATGGGGTTTTGCTTTTACACATAGGCCTTGAGGGCCTCAGCCCAAAGGAGCGTGATGGATGATAGAACTTAATTTGGTCCCTTTAGGTAGAAGGGCCTTTCAACAATACAGAGCAAAGTCCTGCATTGAGGGCAAGCCATACCGAGTTAATCATTAGACTCTTCTACTGTGGTCTAAATGGGGAAGTAGTTTCTCTCTGCCATAGGACTCTTTTTAATAGACTTTACTTTTAGAGTAGTTTTAGGTTCATCGCAAAATTGAGCAGGAAGTATAGAGACTTCCTGTACACCCCCTGCACCCACACGTGCACATCCTCCACCAGAGTGGGACATTTGTTACAACCAAGGATCCTACACTGGCACCCTAGTTTACATTAGGGTTCACTCTTGGTGTTGTACATTTTATAGGTTTGGACAAATGTACAATGATATGTATTCACCGTTAGAGTATCATACAGAATGGTTTCAATGCCCTAAAAATTTTCTGTGCTCCTCTTACCCATGTCCCCAGCCCCTGGCAATCACTGATCTTTTTACTGTCTCCATAGTTTGCTTTTATCAAGATGTCATATAGATGAAATCATGCAGTCATCTAGCTGTTTCACATTGGCTTCTTTCACTTGGTAATATGCGTTTAAGATTCTTCCATGTCTTTTCATGGCTTGAAAGCTCACTTCTTTTAGTGCTGTGACGATACTGTCTGTGACCCACGAAGCAGGCCCTCACCAGATACTGAATCTGCCATTGCCTTGATCTTGAACTTCATCCTCCGGAACTGAGAGGAACAAATTCCTGTTCATAAGCCACCCAGTCTGTGCTTGGTTGTTATAGCAGCCCAAGCTGGCTAAGACAACAACTTTTTAAGATGTGATTGACATGCAGTAAACTGTACGTATTTAGTTTTATTGAGGTATAATTCACATGCTATTCAACGTGTTCTTTTAAAGTGTATGATTCAATAATTTTTAGTGTATTCACTAAGTTTACACATATTTAAAAGGTACAACTTGGCACATTTTGATATATGTACATACACCTAAAATTATCCACATAATTAAGAGAGATAATCATCACCCAGAAGTCTCCTTGTTTGTAATTTCTTTCCCTCCTTTCTGGCAACCATTGACCTGCTTTCTATCCTATAAAGTCATTTCCATTTTCAAGAATTTTATATAGGGACTTCCTTTGCAGTCCAGTGGTTAAGACGGCATGCTTGCACTGCAGGGGGCATGGGTTCCATCCCTGGTTGGGGAACTGAGGTACCACATGCCTTGCAGCTTGTCCAAAAAAAAAAAAAAAAAAAGAAATTTTATATAAGCAAAAGCATAGTATATACTGTTGTTTTATTTGTTTTGGGCTTGGCTTTATTCAGCATAGTTATTTTAAGATTCATCCATTGCTGTAGCCTGATATCTATAGTTTATTTTGTTGTTATTGCTGAGAAGTATTCAATTGTATGATTATACTGCAATTTGTTTCTCTACGCACCTGTTGATGGAAATTGGGTTGTTTCTGGTTTGGGGCTGTAACAAAGAAACTGCCATCAATGTTCACATACAGATCTTTGTGTGACTTACACTTTCATTCCTTGTGGGTAAATACCTGGGATTGGCATGGCTGGGTCATATGGAAATCATATGTTTTGACTTTTTAAGAAACTGACAAACGGCTTTTCCAAAGTGGTTGCATCATTTTACACCAGCTCCAGTGCTGTATGAGAATTCCAGGTGCTCCCCATCCTCCCCAACAGCTGGTATGGCCAGTTCCTTTAGTCACAGCCATTCTAACTGATGTGCAGTGGTGCGCCCCACAGTTTAACTCCACTGGTCCTAACATTCTAGGAGCTCCCGCTGCAGAACACCCACTATCACTTCTCTAAGCCTTTGCTCATGCTGTTCTTGCAAGCTGGATGCTTCTCTATCCATCCCTCATCTTAAACAGTCTTCCTTTAACATTCAGCCCCAGTGTGCCTGGTCCCTCGGGTTGAACCAAAGTCTGACTCTACATGTATACATACCCATAGAATTCTTTGGATAATTTTTTTCAAAGTCTATTTGCATCATAATGAAATCCTTTGTGTGACAGTTTTCCCCACTTGAGGATGGGGACCTAATACAGGGCTGGGCATATCATAGCTTCACTATAATGAATGCAGTGGCAGAGATAGGACTTGTCACCCTGTGAGTGATGCTCCTTCCCTATACTTTGAAAAACAAAGCTCCACTTTGTCTTGTTTGGAGAGCACTGTCATTACAGTAATTACTTTTTTTTTTTTTTTTTTGGCTACGTTGGGTCTTTGTTGCTGCATATGGGCTTCTCTAGTCGCGGTGAGCAGGGGGCTGTTCTTCATTGCGGTGCGCAGGCTTCTTAGTGGCGTGGCTTCTCTTGTTGCCGAGCATGGGCTCTAGGTGCGTGGGCTTCAGAAGTTCAGCACACAGGCTCAGTAGTTGCAGCTTGTGGGCTCTAGGGTGAGTGGGCTTCAGTAGTTGTGGTGTGCAGGCTTAGCTGCTCCACGGCATGTGGAATCTTCCCGGACCAGGGATCGAACCCATGTCCCCTGCGTTGGCAGGCGGATTCTTAACCACTGTACCACCAGGGAAGTCCAGTAATTACTATTTGCAATTTATTGATCAGAAACAATGTGTTGCTATGGGAATACTTTTAAATAAAATAATTACCCTCATTCTTAAAAACATCCTTCAGACATAGAAGGCAAAAGATAAAGGAAGCCAAAGAAACTCATGAACTTCAAGAAAATTTAATTTTGTCTGAATGAGGGTCACCCAGTCTGTCTTCACACTATGATTTTAACGTTTCCTGTCTGAGGACTCTCTGTATTTTTGAGTGAACTAGAGTTAGTCGTTAGGCCTGTAATATTTCGTTGATGTTGATACGTGGAGAAGGGACAGGGCTGAGAAATATTTATATCCAAGCATCTTCTGAGAAATTCTTAGTAGTCAACAATACCTGCAAGTTTTTCAACTCTCCAGTCTGATGAGGTTTTTATAGGTTCACAGGAGGGAGGCAGAAACATAAAAGAGTAAGCTGGTTTCCAACACAGTAGTTTCTGGTCGTAAGGGGATGGTAGAGAGGTTAAGTTTCAAAGTCTGATTAGAAATCGCAGCTATGGAATTTGGAGTGATTGTCACGGAGGCTTTGAAGCCTGTGGATTTGGCCTGCTGTGCACAGAAAGTGGTTCTTGATTTTTAACCCAGAGCAAGGTGGCAGCAGAGCACAAAAACATAGGCAGCGCCTTCTGGGGGATACCGAGTGTGCCGGGATAACACTCAGAGTTCACCGGCAGCTAGGCGAGTTGAAAGAAAGCACCAGAATGTGGGAAACTCTAAAGCAATCTGGCTGACTAAGCAAAAGTATTTTGAAGTAGTCCTCGATAGTGGGTTTTGTTCCAAAGCAAAGTCACTCCATCCGTCACGAGCTAAATAAAGCCTGGTAAGATCAATACCATCATGGTAAGATGAGGAGGTTAATGATTAAAGCCCAGGACAAAGTGACCTGTGCAAGAATACAGTGTAAAGCCGTGCTTCTCAAATTCTCATGTGCACATGAACCACGCGGGAGTCTTGTGAAAATGAGGGTTCCCATTCCGTAGGTACAGGCTGGGGCCTGAGATTCTGCATCTTAAAACAGCACTCAGGCGGTGTGGATGCGGCCTGTCCTCAGACCACACTTTGGGTTGCAAATGCAGAGACTTGAGTAAATGGGTTGCTCCTCCCTCTTTTACAACAGATCGTGAAACTGTCCTGTGAGGCTCTCTGACAAAGTAAGTAAGTCTGTTGTTAATCTCAGGAGTGTATGGAAATCAATTCTGATTTCTATGTTGTACTTTAAGGGAAAAAGAGAAAGGGATTTTTTCATTAATGGCATCATGGAAAAAAAATCAATTGAAAAACATCCCAGATTGAGTTGTGTTTATTTCAGGGTTGAAAATAGTCATGCCATTTATTGTATGATGCTCTCAGTTACTGAATAATGTTAAATTATATCCAGTATGTTGCCTACCTACATCAGGAGTAACAGTGGCATTCACAAAATTTTAAGCCAGAAGTTCCAGAAGTCACTTTTTTGGTTAAAATTTGAATGGCTGTCTGATTTGAGTATTAGAGTATCTTAGTCCAGGACCATCCTGGAGGTATTATCGTGGTAGCACATATTTTGAAGCCAAACTCCTGCATTTGAATCCAGTAAGTCTTGCCACTTATTAACTGTATACAACAGTTTACCCCTCTGTAATGGGCCTGCATTCTACAGGTGTTATTGGATTAAGTGAGTTAATATTTGTAAAGCTCTTAGACCAGTGCTTGGCACACATACAGGCTGTATAAATATTTGTTAAATATATGACCAAAATAGGTAAGACGTGTGTTAGTGTCATATCTCAGTTGCCCAGTGACCCTCTGGAATCCAGGCCTGTTTCTCATTTGAACAACTAAAATATCACCCTACAAGACTTTCCCCATAGGCAGCTGGGTCAGAGAGAAAGATGATTTCAGCCAACCCAAAGGAAACCTCAAAATAAATTCATAGAACCTAGGAGTTTATTTAGTGTGCTCATTTTGTTAGACTTACCTCCATGCTTTGGTTTTGTAGTTGGTGATGTATGTCGGCCAGGTGGCCAAGGATATCTTGAAGTGGCCCCGCCCCTTCTCCCCTCCTGTCGTGAAACTGGAGAAAAGAGTGACTGCTGAATATGGGATGCCTTCCACCCACTCCATGGCAGCCACGGCCATCTCCTTCACCTTCCTCATCTCTACCGTGGACAGATACCAGGTGAGGTGGGACTCCTTCCTCCCCAGTAACACCATGCATACAATGAGGCAGCAAAGAGGGGTTTTGCTTCAGGATTTTCTTTTTCTTAAAGGACTTTGAGACTTATGAAATAAAGACCAGGGAATGAAAACCTGTGGAGCAGTCAGTGTCAATTTCTGTATAAATGAAAGTGACCATATGATTTCGTATCCAAAGTGAGTTGTGCCCGAGAGTGAAAGTGGACACCATAAATAATGACAACAGCACCACAAGCATAACTGGGGTGTGTGGTCTCCCCCTTCTGAAAGCATTTTCACCCTGAGCTGCCTGACCAGACAGCACTTGAATCGGTGCCCTCATCCTCTGCTTGCAACAGACGTGAGGGATTTCTGATCCTAGTAAATGATCCCCCAAGACTGAGAAGATTTCACCAAATCCTCCAGCTAGATGCCCCAGGGTCCAGGGTGAAACAGAGTCTGTGCCCAAATTAGCTTCCAAAGATGCCTCTGCCCTTTCTTGAGGCTCAACCATTAGAAATAATCATTCAACATTTTGTAGAAAGCTGCCTAAATGACAGGAGATTAATAAATGTTGAAAATAGAAGAATTTCCCTTAATATCTGTTTAAACGCCAATGTTAGTAAGACCTTTTAAAAGTTATATTATTGCAGTGAAGATTTATTTTTTGTTTTTGAGAACTCTTGCTCTAATTTTGTGCTTAATTTCAGAAATTTTACCTTTTACCTGTTGGAAAATTTAGATTTCATTGACTGTAGCCGTCTTGTATGCAGATGACAGCATTGCTTCTCCTGCTGCTTTACACCAGAAACCTAGGGACGCTCCGTGTTCCAGATTGTACAGAAATGGGGGTTCAGCCTGATGTGGTTGGAAGAGGACAAGATTAGTGTCAGGTCCTGGCTCTACCTGGTCTTCTCTCTGGTCACCTGGGGTCACACCTCAGTTTCCTAAATGGGAAAGGGACAAGTATAGTGTTATATCCAACTAGGTATAATCTTTTTTTGTAACTTAAATGTCATGCCAGGATCAAACAGTATCTGAGCTCCCCAGTGCTGTCGGAATTTATTGAGTGCAGACTTCTGAGCTATGTCATGCCCCGTGCCGTTTGCCCCAGAAGGACATAGTGGGCCCAACACTGGCCCCCATCAATCTGCCGTCAGCATCCAGAGAAGCCTGTGAACACACTTCTTTTAGGAAAAGAGCAGCAACTGGCATTGACTGCAGGAAAGCAACAACAATCATTTATATGCTCATTTTAAGGCCACCAGGATCTTCTTAAAAACTTCTTTACAGCTCGAATGATGCAACAGTTTTCTTAAAGCCTGAGTTGTTATGGACTTCTTTCCTATTTAATTTTATTTTTTTGGCTGCGTTGGGTCTTCGTTGCTAGACGTGGGCTTTCTCTAGCTGTGGCAAGTGGGGGCTACTCTTCGTTGCAGTGCACGGGCTTCTCATCGTGGTGGCTTCTCTTGTTGCGGAGCAAGGGCCCTAGAGTGCACAGGCTTCAGTAGTTGCAATGCATGGGCTCAGTAGTTGTGGCATGCAGGCTCTAGGGAGCAGGCTCAGTCATTGTGGCACATGGGCTTAGTTGCTCCCTGGCATGTGGGATCTTCCTGGACCAGGGCTCAAACCCATGTCCCTTGCATTGGCAGGCGGATTCTTAACCACTTCACCCCCAGGGAAGTCCCTCCTATTTAATTTTTGATGATAAATGTATTTAACTATTTGGGTTATTTGCTCATGAGTATCTCTAAAAATGGGTTTATTTATATAAATATGTGTTCAGGCTAATACCCAGCCTCTAAATTCTGAATGTATTAACTCATTAATTTTTAACACTTTTCAGATTAAAATCATAGACCCAGTTAATGACTAATCTTAAGAAAAGATGCACAACCCTGTGTTATTGTACTCAGATGTTGCATTGGAAAAAACATGCTGGGCTTGGACTCAGAAGATGTGGCTTCTGGTTCAGACTGTGTCACTACTGGCTGTGTGACCTTGGGCAAGCCATTGCACTTCTCTGAGCCCTGGCTCCTGTTGTGAGGATCAAATGGGATGATTACTGGACAGACATCCATGTGCTAAAGTTCAGTACTAATGCAATGTATTATCAAGGGTAAAGGGTTTCCTCATTTGTGGACTGGGGCTAATAGAATATAGTTCATAGAGTTGTGTGAAGATTAAATGAATAGTGACCATAAAGCAGTTCACATACGATAGACAGTTCTCTGTCATCTTTATCCTCATCACCACGGAAGACCACAGACATTAGTACTTGAAGCAACTGGAATATACCTTTATGTCTAGTTCATAAGCAGACTATCCATGTGTTCCTCTATCTTTCTGTGGCTGTCGTTTTCAGTTCCACAAGACGAAACACTGCTGATACTGCTTGATACTGCTGTCTGCCCTCTTGTGGAGGAAGCTATCTAGGAGGCTTGTGGCTGCTTCCTGATGGGAGAGACTGCTGGTGGGTTGGGCTGAGTGGGTGGAGCTCAATAAAACTTTAATCTGATTTGGTGGGCGGACCTCAGTGACACTTTAATCTGCTTGTCTGCCAATGGGTGGGGCTGTGTTCCCACCTTGTTGGTTGTTTGGCCTGAGGTTATTTAGCACTGGAGCTTACAGGCTCTTTGGAGGGGCTAATGGCAGACTCTGGGAAGGCTCATGCCAATGAGCACTTCCCAGAACCCCTGCCGCCAGTGCCTCTGTCTCCTCGGTGAGCCACAGCTGCCCCCCACCTCTGCAGGCAACCCTCCAACACCAGAAGGTAGGTCTGGTTCAGTCTCCTATGGGGTCACTGCTCCTTCCCCCGGGTCCTGGTGAGCACACTTTTTTGTGTGCCCTCCAACAGTGGAGTCTCTGTTTCCCCCAGTCCTATGGAGGTCCTGCAATCAAATCCCGCTGGCTTTCCAAGTCTGATTCTCTGGGGAATCCTCCTCCCTTTGCTGGACCCCCAGGTTGGGAAGCCTGACGTGGGGCTCAGAACTCTCACTTTAGCGGGTGGACTTCTGTGGTATAACTGTTCTCCAGCTTGTGAGTCACCCACCCAGCATTTATGGGATTTGATTTTAACGCGATTGCGCCCCTCCTACCGTCTCATTGCGGCTTCTCCTTTGTCTCTGGATGTGGGGTGTCTTTTTTGGTGAGTTCCAGGTCTTTCTGTCGATGACTGTTCAGCAGTTAGTTGTGATTCCGGTGCTCTTGCAGGAGGGTGTGAGCGCACGTCCTGCTGCTCCACCATCTTGATTCGTGGCCCCCATCTATGGGTTCCTTGTATGACTCAGCATTAGCCAGATTCCTCCATCTGTTTGCATTGCTCACCAGCAAATGCCAAGATGCAGTAAAGTCTGGACTTTTGCCTTGACATCTGTACAGAAATATGCCCAGTCTTAGCTGAGGGCCATTATTCCTGGGCTTCCTTAAGAAGTCAGTTGTTGCCAAGCTTTATCATTACAGCATATGATGGGGAAGTAGCTGGTAGCGTTTCATAAAATTATAGCATTGTCCATCTATCTTGCCTCTTATAAATACTGTTTATTTCACAAGTTTTAATCTAAGAATGGGTCATAGTACCTAATGAAACTTCAAAGCTTATGCACAGCAAAGGAAACTATAAGTAAGACAAAAAGACAACCTTCAGAATGGGAGAAAATATTTGCAAATGAATCAACAGACAAAGGATTAATCTCCAAAATATATAAACAGTTCATCCAGCTCAATATCAAAAAAACAAACAACTGAATCAAAAAGTGGGCAGAAGACCTGAATAGGCATTTCTCCAAAGAAGACATACAGATGGCCAAGAGGCACATGAAAAGCTGCTCAACATCACTAATTACTAGAGAAATGCAAATCAAAGCTACAATGAGGTATCACCTCACACCAGTTAGACTGGGCATCATCAGAAAATCGACAAAGAGTAAATGCTGGAGAGAGTGTGGAGAAAAGGGAACGCTCTTGCACTGCTGGTGGGAATGTAAATTGATACAGCCACTTTGGAGGACAGTATGGAGGTTCCTTACAAAACTAAAAATAGAACTACCATGTGACCCAGCCATCCCACTGCTGGGCATATACCCAGAGAAAACCATAATTCAAAAAGACACATGCACTCCAGTGTTCATTGCAGCACTATTTACAATAGCCAGGTCATGGAAGCAACCTAAATGTCCATTGACAGATAAATGGATAAAGAAGATGTGGTACATGCATACAATGGAATATTACTCAGCTGTAAAAAGCAATGAAACTGAGACATTTGGAGAGACATGGATGGACCTAGAGACTGTCATACAGAGTGAAGATACAGAGTGAAGTGAGTCAGAAAGAGAAAAACAAATATCGTATATTAACATATATATGTGGAATATAGAAAAAATGGTACAGATCAACTGGTTTGCAAGGCAGCAATAGAGACACAGATGTAGAGAACAAACATATGGACTCCAAGTGGGGAAAGCAGGGAGGGTTGGGGGGAAATGAATTGGGAGATTGGGAGACCAAATTGTACACTCTAAATATATGCTGTTTATTGTATGTTCACTGTATCTCAATAAAAGTTCTTAAAAAAATTTTTTTTAAATTTCATCAAACTTATTGAAAACTTTAAAAATTGGAAAACAAACAAACAAACAAAAAAAAAACAAAAAAGAATGGGTCAAAGTAAGAAATTATTTGCTCCACTAGAACTTCCAGCACGATAGTTACCATCATCATTCTAAAAGTTCTACCGTGTCTTATTTGCACGTGAATATGTTGTGAAATTTCCTTGAGAACTATATTGCTAGGCATCTTTCCCTTTTCTTTCTTTAGTTTTCCCATTTTTCAAGTGATTTTAAATTATCAGACTGCTGGTCTAGGGAATATGAGATTGAGACTAAGAGTTACTGGATCAGAAATCCTATTTCCTTCTACAGCATCAAATTATGTGTGTCTCAGCCTGATCTAATGTCCTTGTTTTCTCTTCTCCGCTTGCAGTATCCCTTTGTTTTGGGACTGACGATGGCTGTGATGTTTTCCACGTTGGTGGGTCTCAGCAGACTTTACACTGGGATGCACACGGTCCTGGTAAGTCTTATGGCCCATGTATAATAATAGTAATGAATCATTAAGATAATATCAAGGAGGCTGAACTGGGCTAGACCCTCATGACTTTGAAGATTGGCTAGAACGGTAATGAAGATTCAGGCAATTTGTTTACATGCTAGTTTACTGATGATGCAGCAGCTGTGCAGAAAAACACCCAGGGTCAGGGATATGAGTGATGGGTGTGGTTCTCTGCTTAGGTTCTCACAGACATGGGCCTGAAATTCAGGGGTCTCACCTGCCTTTGCAGGGTAGGGGTCCTGCCAGGTCAGAGGAGCCCAGAATCATGGGCTTGCTTCTCTCCGTACTGGACTTGCCTTGAAAGATCTGTCCACCCTTTTACCATATTAGGAATTTTTTCCAGGGCTGCTACATTTAGCATGGTTAAAATTACTCAGTTCTATTTCCTAGTGTACCAGCCAGCTGCCTTGGAGTTCCAGAGCCTGAGGCTGGCCATGGTTTACCACGGGCACAATTTATCATCGTAATTGTTGCAAGAAAGATTTCTCTGAAAAGGACTAGGCCCCTGCTGATTTTGTTACTCTTTATATGAAGCTGAAAAATTATGTTAGCAAGAGACCTCAGAGGGAGAGGCCAGCCTTCCCTTGTCCTCTCGTTTCTCCTCCTGGTGCCTCATGTCGGTCCTCCCGGGAAAGATGGCGGGGAGGTGTCGAAGGGCAGAAGCCCCAGAGGTGAACAGGTTTAGGGCGAGAATTCGTCCAAATGGGCAGAAGCAGAGAACAGGGAGGAAGTCAACCCAGAGAAAGAGGGTTTATGGCTGCCACGAGATTCAAAGAGCAATATCATGCTTTCCTCTTCAAAACAAAAACAAAAACCACATTCTCACTCCAAGGAAAGCAGGGACACGAGTGGAGTCAGGGCTGGATCTAGGGTGAGGCAAGTGAGGCTGGAAATTGAACCGGTGCCAAACAACTCTGGACTCAAGAGAAGCGATTTTCATGCCATACTTAAAAACATCAAAATCAATGCAAGAACTTCCCGTGATGAACAGAATGTCCCAGTTTGAAATCAAGTCCTGCGTTTGTGTGACCTTCCCGGTTTTGCCCCACCCTGATCCCGGAGTGCCGCCTGGGTGCAGGGGGGCCCAGATCTTGAAAATACGACGGGAGCAATTAGGGGTCAGGCTTATTATCTATCTACCAGGATGCGTCCCTGCGGTCCCCGCCCCATCGCACAGCGTGTCTCGTGGCTTATAAGACTTAAGGGGAACAGGGGAGGAGCACATTCTCAATTTGCTACACGGCTGCTCCTCATTATAAAGAGGTTCTCTCCAAATACATCCACAGACTTAAATATGGAACGAAGCAGAACCCTCTCGGGTGTTTGAGTATTTCTTTTATCTGGGGCTACTTTTAATTTCCATTGGTTTTAATAAAAAGCAATCTCAGGAACTCAGGTTGAAATTAAAACCAAAGTAAACATGAGAATGTCGAGCTGCAGGCATGAATAGAGGGCACAGAAAACCCACCTCAATAAAAATCCAGCTCCGTGTCTGTCTTTAGCTTGAAAAGTGGGTCGGGGGTGGAGAAGCACAGATTTGTGGGGAAGATCATTTAGGCCTCTCTTTGAGATACAGGGAATGGGTCCCACCACTCATTTTGGAGCATCTGTACCAGAAGAAACTGGAACAAGCGGCAGTAACAACTATTCCTCCCGCCCCCGTCCTGCTCCACCATTGCCATTGGGAATTCCTTCCTTCATAATTCTGTCACCTGGAGTTCCCTGGTGGCCCAGTGGTTAAGACTCCACATTTCCAATGCAGGGGGCGCGGGTTCAATCCCTGGTCAGGGAACTAAGATTCCACATGCCACACGACGTGGCCAAAAAAATTAAACAAATTAAAAAAAAAATCTGAAACCCTGACTCAGGCCCCGGTCCGAGTCAGGCTCCAGGGACAGAGGCATGGCCCAGGGTAGGATGGTACGTAATTTCTGTTAGCAAAAGGGAACGGTTGGTTTTCATAGAAAGATGGAGTTGATTTATGGATTGGTCGTCTTCTTTAGATAGCAGCAACTTAAGCTTCGCACGGACTTGGAGCTAGATCTGGAAAATACAGGGGTAAACAAAACCTACCTTACCCTCTCAGGTGTTCAAGTCTACTGATGGAGTCAGATGTTTGAGCTGCTGATTGTGGGCTGTGATGAGTGTTATAACTGGTGTGACACAGCTGGATCAGGCCAACTAAGGTAGCGTGCCTCTCCCCTGGACCCCTCACGTTCCTCAGGGACTGCCGCCCCCTGGTGGTTCTCAACTTTGGCTGCACGTCCAAATCCCATGGAAAACTTTTAAAAAATATTTGGGGGCTTCTTTTGGACACCCACGTTCACAGCAGCAGCATTATTCACAATAGCCAAGAGGTAGAAGCAATCCAAGTGTCCATTGACGGATGAGTTGATAAATAACATGATACATGCATACAATGGAATAATATTCAGCCTTAAAAAGGTGGGAAATTCTAACACACGCTGCAGCGTGGATGAAACTTGAAGACATCATGCTAAGTCAAATAAGCCAGTCACCAGAGATAAATACTATATGAGTCTGCTTATATTCATTAAGACAGAAGATAGAAGGTGGTTGTCAGAACCTAAGGGGAGGAGGGATAGGGAGCTGTCATTTAAGGGGCACAGAGTTTCTGTCTGGGAAGATGAAAAAGTTCTGGAGGTGGCTAGTGGTGATGTGGCAACAACAGTGTAAATGTGCTTAATACCACTGAACTGTACACTTTAAACTGGTTAAGATGGTAAATTTTATGCTACATGGTTGGTTTTTTTTAACCACAATAAAAGATACAGTCCTAGGCATTGGTATTTTTTCAAAGCTCTTTGGTTGATTTCCGTGTGCAGCCAGGGTTGAGAGCCATCGATTAGCTGTCCCTTAGAGCTGGGCCAGGGCACGAGCCTGGACAAAACAAGAGTTGGAAGGTGGAAGGAAAGTGGGGACAGGTGCTGTATAGGCACCCACTGTGTCTACAACGTGAACGGCTCTAATTGTAGCCGGCTAAGAGACTCATAGCACACGCGTCATTCAGGTGGCTGCCTGCTTCACATAAATGGTTCTCTGTGTGTAAAGAGGTGGAACAGTTCATGGAGTTCATTGCTTATCCATTAAGAAATCCCTCTTGTCAGAGGGGAGTGGTTTGCTATGATGTCAAGGCTTCTGGAAGGGCTCCACCTGACTCCTGGGCAGGCCCGAGTGAAGCGTGGGGAGGCATTGAACCTGCACTCAGTGTCACCATCCAGCCAAACCAGCTCTGGCATCACTTCCATCTACCAGGACGCCCAAATAAGAAACTTGGGCACCGCCCTAGCTCCTCTCTTTCCACACCCATCAGTCAGGTAGTCACCAAGTCAAATTAGTTCTGCCTCTTAAAGATGTTGTAAAGCTGTTCTTACACCACTGCCAGGATACTACGAGAGTGAGTCAAAAATTATCCACACTTTGGCTGCAGAATTTATTTTAGTTTACTTTTAGAAAAGACAAATACATCATTTTTCGACATAACCTCCTTGCTTTTCAATCCACTTTGTCTGTCTGTCAGCAAGCTTTCGTATTCCCTCATTAAAAATTGTTTTAGGCTGAGCTTCCAGCCACGAATGCACCGCTGTCTTTGCTTCTTCATCCGAAGTGAATCTTCGTCCTTGTAGGGCTCTTTCAGGGGACCAAACAGGTGAAAGTCCGATGGAGCAAGATCAGGACTATAGAGAGGATACTTTAACACCTCAAAACAAAGTTTTTGCAGAAGTGTCAGATGTGCATTGTCATGCAAGATCACAATGCCCTTGGATAGCAGTCCTCTGCATTTAATCCGAAATTTAGGGTTCAGCTCTTCAATAAGCGTCTGACTGCAATGCGCCCTGCTGGTTGTTGAACCTTTCTCCTAATAATGTTCTAATCCTGGCCCTTGAGAATCCCAGAAAACTGTAAGCATCAATTTTCCAGCTGATGGTTGACTTTTGAACTTTCTCCTTGGTTGGTGATTGAGGATGTTTCCATTCCATACTCTGCTGTTTACTCTTAGGCTCATAGTGATGAATCCATGTCTCGTCACCAGTAATGATTCTCTTTAAGATTCTTTCACCTTCCTTAGAGTATCGGTCCAAATTTTGTTTGCAGATATCCAAATGCTTCTGTTTATGCTCTTCCGTGAGTTGTTTTGGCACCCATCTTGCACAAACTTTTCAAAACATAAGTCTGTCATGGATTACTTCATTTTGAGGTGTTACAGCATCCTCCCTATAGTCCTGATCTTGCTCCGTCGGACTTTCACCTGTTTGGTTCCCTGAAAAAAGCCCTATGAGGATGAAGATTCACTTCTAATGAAGAAGTGAAGACAACAGTGCATTCGTGGCTCACAGCTCAGCCTAAAAGTTTTAAATGAGGAAATACAAAAGCTTGTTGACAGATGGATAAAGTGTATTGAAAAGTAAAGAGATAATGTTGAAAATGATATATTTGTCTTTTCTAAAAGTTAATTAAAAGAAATTCTATAGCCAGAGTGCGGATAATTTTTGACTCACCCTTGTATTTCCAAATCTGCTGATAGTCTTCCATGTATGTAGGTGTTTCTCTATCTCCTGTTGAATGTGAGGAACAATACAGGTAGCCCCAACTGGGGACTTTGGGGGAATCGACCTTTGAGAGACGTCAGCACTGTTTATGGCAAAACATGGAAATAAAACACAGGGGTCCTGATGACATTCTTGTACCACACCTGGGACCACCCTACCTCTAAGCTGGCTGTTCCTTATTCCCTAAGCTGATTTTTATTGAAATCTTACCTTTCTCATAGTAAAAAGCATCCCAGCCAATGATTTACAGAAATAATTGTTTGGTGTATAATGGCATGTTCTCCTGGTTTGAAAAGTAAATCAATTACAGCCAGCCAAAAGGGCAGGGGAGAGGGTAGAATTTCTTGGAAAGATGGGGTAGCCCATGGAATCCAGCACACGTGGGGCTGAGCGACTAAGCCTCACACCAGTCTTTCTCTCCCTGTAGAGTGCCGCTGGGCACAGAACCCAGCTCCAGACCACTTCTCACTCTGATCCAGACCCTCACTTTCAGAGCTGAAACTTTGATTGGACTGGGCATTACCCTTGGACATGGGAGCCTGACAGGGAGACAGGGTTGCAGAGCAGAAACATGGCCCCAGAAGCCACTCCTGTGGGCGGCAGAGGCAGTGCCCAAAGAACAGGAACTGGGAAAACAACCCAGTAAGTTCACCATGGCTGAGAATGTCCGAACTCAAGTGGTTACCTTGTGCCTGAATCAAGATGCCTTGAATGCAGATAACAGAAACCAATGCAAACTTGTTGAAGCTTGAAAGGAAATATATTGGTTTTTATAACAACACTGTAGGAAGGGCAGAGGTGCGGGTGGCCACTGGGAGAGTGGGACCCCGGGTCTAAATTTTTATTGGAAGTCTCCCCCACTCTTTCCCTGGGTCATTTCTACATCTCTCCACGTGGTGGTTTCATCCTCTTGGGCTGCCTTCTCTCTGAGGCTAGACTCAGGGCTTACGTTCTTTCTGCTTTACTCCTGAAAAGATTCTAGTGGAGACTTTCAGAAAAGTCTAATTGGCCTAGCCTGGGTTATGAGTCTCTTGCCATATTAAACACTATCCCAGGGGATGCAGGGGATTGTGACTGGACAGGTGGGCCAGGAGCCAGCCTGTGTGAACAGGGACTGTGATTGGCAGTGATGGTTAGGGTTAGGACTGCATGTGAGAGACACCCTTCTCCAAAATAAAATACATCTGTTGCCAGAAGAAGAAGGCAGGCAAAGCACCAGTGATATGCTTTGTACATTGACATCATTGCGTTTTCCTGCTGTTTTAAAGATGCAAAAACTGGACATTATATTTGTGGGGAAAGGAGGTCTAGAGAAAATCAAGAAGGCTGATCATACTGTGTTTGTGATGCCTGAAATTAATCAGCTGTTACAGAATTGATTTTGTCTTTTAACTGATAACGTCATCATCCCTGATATATTAGCAGTAAAAGTAGCCAGAATTTTTGTCGTTGTCATTAGGTTAGTGATTAGTTGTTCCATTATTTTGAACTTGAGTTAGCTGAAATGCTGCTCTATTTTATTGTCCCTAAATTGCTTGATCTGTGAATAATTATATAGATATTAGGTTTTATTTGCTTACTCATTTATTTTTCCCCTAAATATTGCTTTAGTTTTGGTTGGAGTTGGAGAATATTGAAAAGGTTTCTCAAATATTAAATTATCTGCAGACCATACAAAACTATGTTCTGGCTTTGGACTAGAGCATTTTGGGTGTGTTTTTTCAAGTTCTTTGAAACTACTTCTTAAAAAAAAAAGAGCTTACTTCAAACTGCCTTACTTAATATAGAGAAGAAAGCAAATTGTAATACAGATTACACCCTACAAAGCTCTACTTTGTTATACCCTGTTGGGTGAGTTAGTTACTGAGATAAAAAAAGGAAATTTGGTTGTGTTTCTATGCATCAGTCACCACAGTGTTATGTGCTTTGTTTTCTGTTTACCTTGGAGAGAAACGTTTTTACCCTTTCATAGAAATAGAGGATTATAAAAAAAAAAAATAGAGGATTATTTCTGGTTTCAAAAGTAATAAGTACTCATGGTAAAACACTCATCCCCTCGCATTTTTAAAGTTGCATGTGTGTATGTGTGTGTGTTTAAGACAAAATAAATTGCTGTTAGTCAAACCACCACAGGAGGAGTTCAGACAGCCATTTGTTAGGATGATACAAAGGGAAACTGAAGACACTTTATATTTCTGTATTAGTTGAACCAAAGTGAGGACTTTGCACAGTTTCCAGCAAGAACTGCTCATGGTTTGTATTCCTAACAGCAAACATTGGCAAATTAATTTTTTATTTTTATCTCCTTTCTCTGTGATTTCTAAAAAGCCAGAGTTGGGGCACATTTTTCTACCTGTTCTGTAAGTGCGAGGTGCATAGGCTACTGGAAATGCCCTAAATCTAGCAAGCGGAGCTGCACTGAACCTTGAGTGCAGCTCACAGAAGATGCACTAAGACAGAAGCTGGTGAAAGCACCAGAATCACAGAGAGTTCAGAGGTCCCTCGGGGCAGTGAACCAAACCCTAAACGGCTGAAGCAGGCATAGCCTGGTCCTGGGCCAGTTTGCCTCAGACCAGAAGCTATCCTTCCTGCTGCAGTGGTTGGCCTGTAACATTCTGTGGCCTGGAGCCTCAGAAGCTTACTCAAGTGGAATGTGTCGTCAGACCTGTTGGAGTGCGACAATGGACAATTAGCCTGCCTGGGGGGGTGGCTAATGTCTGAGCAACCAAGCCAAATGGACTAAGCCTGCAGCTACAGAGATGACCCCTTGAGTCTGAGTTGGGCAGGCAAGGTGGCTCTGGGAAAGCAGGTAGTTTACCCCAGTGAGAAAGACACCAAAGTACCTGTATACCCCAGATTGCTGAAGAGGGAGCTCGGGGCAATGCTTAAGGTCTAGATTGTATTGAGAATGCGTTCACTTTTCCCAAATACATGAAAAACAAGCACATTCAGAGACAGAGCACAGATTTGAGATGTAGTACTACTGAGGGTTGTATTTGTGTTCTATGTGAGTCCCGTTTATTAGTAAAATAAGAGAAAGGGATTGATTTAAACCTTCCATAGAAGCCAGTCTCCATGTTTCCTTCTTTTCTTAGGTTCTTGCTATTTGGATCATATAGTGTGTTACAGTCTCATTGAAGGGTGAAGGTTTTCTGTAGGCTTATAATCGTATGCCTCTCTTAGTGGAAAAAAGCACTGTCTTTTCAAAATTTGTGAACTCAATTTTTGTAAAATGAATCAGACCTTCCCATTTATTTACATTTTTTTTTTTTTAATTCTTTGGCCCCTTGGGGAAATACATACAGACAATAAAGCTTTATTGCTGAACAAAATCCAGTCATGGGGAAAAAATTCAATTTGGTTTCATAAACTATTCACCTACTTCAGAAGGCAGATGCACCCCCTAGAAAAGAAGAATCCTACATATTTAATATCAGTGGTTCAAAGCCATGAAGGCAGAAGCAAATCCATTGTGCTAGGGGAGAGGTGACTTTGTCTGTCTCACCTAAGAAGCCTCTTATATCTACATGCTGTCTCAAAAAACATTTGGAAAAGTTAGAAGATATAAGTGAATATTTATGTAAACATAAAATAGAAAAAGACCTCTAGGCATGATATTAAATGGAATAATTCACAAAAGAAGAACTGATTACATGCATTTTTTTAAAAGCTTCTGTGTGTAAAAAAATCAAGTTCAGGGCGAGGCAGGAATGGACACAGGGTGCTACCTGACAATTTCCATCGTGCTTTGGGGTCCATTTTCCCATTGCCATCTAGTTTTCTCTAAGCATACTGTGCGAAACTCTGCTTAGGATCATTTCTTATAAGTGGGCATCCGGGGAACGCCCACTATGACATTTTACCAACAGAAAAAGCAAGAATGTGAATTTCCTGGCATTTGTTTCTTTTAATGTTATATACAAGTATTTCTATTCCAGTAGATAAAAGGACACGAGAGATTTTCATTCAAAGTACCTTAGGTCATCTAGCATTTTATTTTATTTTATTTTATTTTATTTTATTTTATTTTATTTTATTTTATTTTATTTTATTTTATTTTATTTTATTTTTTTCCTTGCTTGGAATTTTTAAAAATTTATCTATTGGCTGCGTTGGATCTTTGTTGCTACACACAGGCTTTCTCTAGTTGCAGCGATCAGGGGCTACTCTTCACTGTGATGTGCGGGCTTATTGTGGTGGCTTCTCGTTTTGGAGCACGGGCTCTAGGCACGGGGCTTCAGTAGTTGCAGCACATGGGCTCAGTAGTTGTGGTGCACGGGCTGAGTTGCTCCACAGCATGTGGGATTTTCCCGGCCCAGGGATCGAACCCGTGTCCTCTTCATTGGCAGGCGGATTCTTAACCACTGCGCCACACAGGGAAGCCCCCATTTAGTGATATTTTAATATGGAAATATCACTTTCATAGCAGTAAGAGTGAGCTATAATATAAGCATATGACTGGTTCTGTTCATGTCAGTCTTTCCATCAGTGAGTTATTTTCTTCACCTTTGTTTGCCCACAGTTCCCAACAGTGCCTGACAGTAAGTGCAGAGTAAATGTCGAGTGGATTGTAAGGGATATCATCTGGTATCTGTTCATAAACCAGTCTTTTTAATTTCTTTGTACTTTATTCACTCAGATTTGACAAGATTCAGCCATTAGTCTGAATATCGCATTCACTGTAGGAGACCAGGCGAGAGCACGTCTAATATTCTTTTTCAACATTATTTTGTTTTAACTTTAGGAATAAATGTGAAAAATGTAATAGAAAGTGGCATGCAAAAGTAAATACTGTGTGGGCATGGGTGCTCCATTTTGGAGCTTCTAGAACTCCCAGAGTTGAATGTGGCAGGTGTCTTGACGTGTAAAAAGAGAGCCTGGAACAGTGGTCAGCAGAGCAAAGCTTTGAGGCTCGTTGAGGGACCAGTTCTTAGGAGAAGAGTGTCTGAAGACATGCTGCTTCAGTGTTTCACACACTTCATCTAATAAATGTGATGATGATGTAGCCAGGGGTGGAGAGGAAATTCTGCAGTTCCTAATGGACTTGAGAATTTCATAAACAGAAAACCTGCTACCTGGTTCTTGGGTATAGGTGTGTAAGTAGTACCTAGAGGATAAGGAGAGATAAGTAAGCACACCCAAGGAATCACTACCCAGGTGACTGTAAATATAGCATGACCGGTACCTCAGAAGTCCCTGTGCCCTTTACTCTGCATCTCCCCCAAGGTACCCACTCCCAAGATCTCTGACACCATATCTTAGTTGAACTTCACATAAATGGAATTATACAGTATGCTTTCTTCAGCATTGGGCTTCTTTCACTATTTTGTTTGTGTTATTCACCCATATTGTATGTTGCTTTAGTTCATTAATTTTTATTTTTTATAGTATTAAATCATAGACCTATATCACATTTTACTTATCTCTTTTATTACTGATGCATATTTGGGTTGTTTCCAGTTTGATGCCATTATGAATGATGCAAAACTTTCTTAAACGTGCCTTTTAGAGCACGTATATATGTTTTACAGTCGAATATGAATGTAGATGTGAAATTGCTGGATCATGAGGTATGTTCAGCTTTCGGATGTCCGGTTGTGTTTTCTGAAGAATTGTATCAGTTCACGCCTACCACTAGTGTGTGAGATTTCCAGTTCTCCGCATCCTTGCCCCCCTTGCTAATGTTAGTCAGTTTCATTTTAGCCATTCTAGTGGGCATAGCAGTATCTCTCTGTGCTTTTATTTTGATTTCTCTGATGAATAGTGACATTCAGCCCCTTTTCGTGTTTATTGGTAACTTATACATCCTCTTTGGTGAGATGCCTGTTTATCTTTGACCATTTTTTATTGGATTGTTTGACATCTCTTTATTGACTTATTGGTGAGTCACTGGTCAGATATATGTATTACAAATTTCTTTTCCCATTCTCTGGCTTGGCTTTTTGCTCTATTGGTGGTATCTTTAAGTGAACAGAAGTTCTTAATTTTAACATATTCCAGTTATCAATCTTTACCTGTGTTTATAGCTTTTTGTGTCCTGTTTAAAATATTTTTGCCTACCACAAGGTCATGAAGATATTCTCTTAGTTTGAAAAGTTTTATTATTTTGTTTTTCTTATTTAGATCTACATACAATCTACTTGGAATTGATTTTGTGATCCATTTTTATTCTATAGGAATACCCAATATACTCAGCATTATTTATTGAAGATTGTCTTTTTTCCACTAACTGAAGTATCAACTTTGTCATAAATCAAATGACTATTTATGCACTCTTTATATATATGTAAGTATACTCTCTACTCATTTCCATTGGCTTACTGGTCTGTCTTCATGCCAGTACCACTCTCTTATTTATTGTAGCTTTGTAGTAAGTCTTGATGTCAGCTAGTAAAAGTCCTCCAGCTTTGTTCTTCTTCAAAACTATTTTTGCTATTCTTGGCCCTTTGGATTTCCATACGAATTTTGAAACCAGCTTGTCATTTTCTCCAGTGCTAGATTTTTTATTGGGATTATGTTGACTCTAAAGATCAACTTAGGAGAATTGGCATCTTTTGCAATATTGAGTTTTTCAATTCTTGGGCACAGTACATTCCTCTGTTTAGATCTTTAGTTTATCTCAGTAATGTTTTAGTTTACTCTGTAGAGGTCTTGCATGTCATATTAGATTTATTCCTAAGCATTGATATGTTTGTTGCTGAAAATTGCATTTGTTCCATTTTCTAATAATTTGTAGCCTATAATCAATAATTTGATTTTTGTACATTGACATATCCAGTGATCTTGGTAAATTCAGTCATTAATTCCATTAATTGCTCATATGTTCTTTTGGATTTTCTGCTTAACACAATTATGTAATTGGTAAACAATGTCAAATTTACTTCTTCTCCAATATTCATTTCTTTTGTTTGCCTTATCACATGGTCTTAGATCTCCAGTATGATATTGAATAGAAATGATGATGTGGTTATCCTTGTTTCTAAATTCAGGGAGAAAGTATTTTATATTTCATCCTTAAGGATGATGATAGCTGTAGATTTTTTTGTTGGTACCATTTATCAGCATTGGAAAGTTTCTTTTTATTCCTGATTTGCTATGAGTTTTATTTTTTTTATCCTAAATGGTATTGAATTTTATTAAATATTTTGTATCTCTTGAGATGATCATGTGATTTTTCCTCTTCATTTTATTAATGTTACAATTTATACTGATTTTTTTTATTATTATACTAACTTTGCATTTCTGGAATAAACTTAACTTTGTCATTGTATATTATCCTTTTTTTAATATCACTGAATTCACTTTCTCCTAACGTGATTTTATGGTTTTATAACTATATTCACAGGAGAGATTGGTGTGTGATTTTTTTTTCTTGGGGGTTTTAGTATTAAGGTTATGCTGACCTCATAAACTGATTTGGGAACTCTTTTCCTCTTTTTCTATCTTCTAGAAGAATTTGTATAAGGTTATTTTGGGGTTTTTTTCTTAAATGTTTGAAAGAATTCGTCAGTAACCTCATTGGATCTGGAGAATCCAGAAAAGGCTGGATTTTTGAGAAAAGGCTTTTAATTATATGATATATATATATATATATGAAACTGTTCAGATTTTCTGTTTTCTCCTTTATAAGTTGTGTTTTTCTAGGAATTTGTCCATTTTATCTCAATTGTCGAATTAATTGCCATAATAGTGTTTATAATAGTCTCTCTATTATCTTTGTAGGATCTCTTTTCATTCTCTTTTCATTCCTGATTCTATATTCTTTGCTGATCCATTTTATAGGGGCTTATCAATTTTAGTGTTCTTTTTAAAGAACCAGCTTTTGGTTTTCTTAATTTTCTCTGTTGTACATGTATTAATTTTTGTTCTTTATTATTTTCATCCTTTCAGAATTACTTTGCTGTTATCTTCTAGTATATTTGAAGTAGATTCTTAACCATTGATTTTTTAGTCCTCCTTCTTTTCCAGTATATCATTTAAGGCTCTATATTTGCCTCTAAAAATATGTTTAATTGTATCCTACAAGTATTAATACATTATTTTTCATTCTCATTTATTTGAAAATATTCTTCGATTTCCCCTATGGGTTACTTAGAAGTGTATTACTTAAGTTTACAAATATTTGGGAATTTTCTAATTTTTGTTTAAAATTTTATTTCTAGACTAATTTTCCTTTAGTCAGAGAAGGTACTCTCTATGACTTCCATTTCTCGAAATTTGTGGAGATTTACTTTATTTCCCCACATATGGTTGTATTTTGTGTTAATTGCTGCATATGGTGTTTTATATGTCAGGTCATTTATTAAATTGTACTTTTCAAAGTCCTGTATCATTATTTTTTCCTGCTTGTTCTCTGAATTGCTGGGAGAGGTGTATAAAAATCACTCACTATGGTTGTGAATTTGTCTGTTTCTCCTTTTAGTCTGTCAATTTTTCCTTCACATATTTTGAAATATTTTGAAGCTATGTTATTTGGTACATACAGTTTTTAAATTGTTGTCTCTTTGATAGGTTGGCCCTTTTACCATTATGAAATGTCCTTTTTGTCTCTAGTAATGTTTCTTGTCTCAAAGCCTACTTTGTCTAATGTTAATATAGCAACACAAGCTTTGTTTTGGTGAGCATTTGCAAAGCATTTTTCGTCCTTTTACTTCTTTCCTTTTCTGTATCCTAATATTTGCTTTGTGATTCTTATGAGCACTATGTAGTTGAGTTTTATATTTCAATTTAGTTTGATAGCTTTGCTTTTTAATTGGTGTATTTAGTCTGTTGTCACTTAATGCAATCTGATATATTTGGATTGAAATCTACCATATTGCTCTTTGTTAACTTTCCCCCACCTATTCTTTTTTATCTTTTTTTTTTTTTTTGCTTTCTTTTGTATTAATTAAGTGTTTTAATTCTCCCTTTTCCCCTCCTCTATTAGTTTGTTATAAGTCTGCACAATTCTTTTAGAGGTTCCCCAAGAGGTTACAACATGTATCCTTGATTTATGAGCATCAAATGCAATTAGTACTTTTACCACTTCCTGGGAAGAGTGGGTTATTAAATGAAATTTAATTCTACAAATATTTACAGCCCTCAAGGACTTATTTTTATTGTTGTATACTTAATATACGTGTAAGTTTATCCACATATTTATCCTTTCTGTTGTTCCTCATTCCTTCCTACAGTTTTATTCTTCCATCTGGCATCTCATTCCTTCTGCCTAAGTTACTTTATTTAGTGTTTCTTTTAGCATGATTCTGCTGGTAATGAATTCTCTCAGTTTTTGTTTTTCCAGAAATGTCTTTATTCCACTTTCATTTTGCTAGGTTTAGAATTCTCTGTGTCATCTCCTCCAGTGTCCCTGAACTGGAATCTTGCTATTTCCACTTGCCCATAGTGTACACTTAAATCAGCGTAGCCAGCTTGGTGAGACTGGCAGTGAGTGTCCAGATCTCATACCTGCCAAGCAAGGATGACTGTTTTCAAAGTTATGGATAATCCATTGGTATCAGCTTTTTGGAGGGCACTTTGTAGACTGTATTAAGAGCTAAAGTGTACATTCATAGCCTTCTAGACTCCAAGCCCATTTCCCCAAGGCGTATAACTGCAAAGGTGTAAAAGTAAAAATAATAACTAACATTTATAAAGCGCTTATGATCTGCTAGGCACCATTCTAAGTGTTTTACATGTATTAACTACCTCATCAGGGTAATTAACAGTGACCCTATTAGGGAGGTATTATTATTATTCCAGTCTTACAGATGAGGTTAAGTAACCTGACCAAGGTTATACAGTTGGTGAGAGACTGAACTGAGACTTAAAACTAAGCCATCTGAGTTGAGAATCCATGCTTTTAATTACCATTCTATACTGCCCCTCCAGGGTGTTCATTAATGCATTTAGTAGCAAACAATGAGAATACACTAAATGTCCATCAATCAGATGTAGTTAAGTATGGTATTTGCATAGAGTGGAATGTGATATAGCCATTAAAGTAATGTAGTTCTGTGGTCATGAAAAGATGTGTATGACATATAGTCAATGAAAAACAGGTTACAGAACAGCTTGTACAGTATGGTGCCATTAGTTGTAAACTCATGTGTGTAGGAAGGGGAGTTGCTTATGGACCGAAGGCTGAGAAGTGCATTTTAATAGTGAGCCTAAATTCCTTTTTTTTTCTTCTTTTTTTAAATATTTATTTATTTGGCTGCACCAGGTCTTAATTGCGGCACCCGGGATCTTCCTTGCGACATGTGGGGTCTTTCAGTTGTGGCATGCAAACTCTTGGTTGTATAGCATGTGAGATCCAGTTCCCTGACCAGGGATCGAACCCAGGCCCTCCGCATTGGGAGTGAGAAGTCTTAGCCAGGGACCACCAGGGAAGTCCCCTGAATCGCTTTTGACAAAAACAGTAAAGCTATTTTTATTTCAAGGACAGACACTATGCCTTATTCTTCCTCTGTCCTAGTATATTTCTTGATGTGTAGTAACCAATCAAAAATAAAAGCATGGGATAACTATTGAGTGAACTAATAAATAAATATTTGCACTCTGTTATTATTTATGTAAGGATTTCCTAGATGAGAAGGAAGATTCTAAACTTTGCTGTGATGAATGATAATTCTTCACTGACTGGGTACTTGCATTTCTTATATCTTCCCTCACACTGTCCTTTTTTCTTTTCTTTTCTTTTTTTAAACAGAACAACACTTAATGTGGATTTTAGCAATAAAATACATGGATTTCAAAGTGCTTTTGTCTTTGGTCCTTTTATTGTCTGAGAATCAATTAAAAAATTCACAAACCATTGATTTCCAAAATTCCTCTTAGTCCCTATAATCCTACCTCCCAAATCTGATTGAGAAAGGGAACCAAATTCTCCACAGAATTAATATCCATCCACCTTTTCTGTGATGCTGTTTCAAAATAAGAAATTCACCTTGAAGGGTTTAGAGAGTTGAGCTGGCCCAATTGCCTGTGGAGAGAAATAGCAGTGTCTATCTTGCCATAAAGGGCAAATGGATGGTTTGTCCATCACAGCATAAAACTGTCTGAGAATTGGTCTCATTACCAAAGTATGCCCAGCTGGTGATTGAATGAACACTAATTGGGGCACAGCAGATAGATGTAGAGAGGTGAATTAGCTACCTTGCATCTTATGCTCTGAAAATCAGCTAAAAGTCTAGAACTTAATTTTAATTGCAAAACACGACTGAGGTCTGTGTTTGTGTATGTCTGTGGGAATGGTCCTTAAACCATGCTCACTGGGGAAAGGAAGTAATCACTTCATGTATCATATTTTTAAATGCACACAGGGCTTCCTGTAAATGCTGTAATTTATTTGAATTTTTTCCAACCCTGAAACCTCCATACAGTTTTTCCATATGCATAGGTTTGTGGTTTCCACACCACACCCCGAGATCTTACCACATGTGTGAAAACAAAGGGTCACGCACGTACCACAAACTTGTTCCTCAGTGTATCTTGGATCTCATTTCTCCATTTTCATAGTTATATGGCGTTACTGTCTTCTCACTTGACACACAATAACTAGAAAGTGACAATCTCTGTAATCAAGATGGTCCAGCCTCATCATAAACATTGTATGGCCACATCGGACACACCTAGAACAGTCTGCAGAGCAAGACTGATATTTTTTAGGTCTCCAGTAATCTCCAGTTCCTCGTCTGATATAAGGGCTACCAAGGATCCCCTCCAGAGAGTTCTGTTTTTGCACAGAGAGCCGAAACTCAAGGGTTCGGGCCAACATTCCCCGGGGTCAGTGACAAATGACGGATTAGAATTATTTTCCTCTAAGTGTGAGCAGTCATGTCACCAAGTCTACAAAAAATTCTCAGATCTTTCTCTAGGACCTCTTTACACTCAAGTGTTTCTTCATTGGAATATCACTCTGACTTTCAAAAGCTACACTATCACTTTTTTACAGTACTTAAGTATTGTCTGAGTATATTATATAGTACTCATAAAATTCAGAAGGTTTTATATTTTAATCTTTTAAATTTTTTGGCCAGTATTTTTTTTTATTTTATTTAAGTATAGTTGATTTACAATGTTGTGTTAATTTCCTCTGTACAGCAGTGACTCAGTTATACATATATATATATTCTTTTTCATATTCTTTTTCATATTCTTTTCCATTATGATTTGTCGCAGGATATTGAATATAGTTCCCTCTGCTATACAGTAGGACCTTTGTTGTTTATCCATTCTATATATAATATGAGAGTGAGTCAAAAATTATCTGCACTCCAGTTATATTAAAACTTCTGTTGGCCACACTGTCTTACCAGTGCTTTCTGTTCAAGGCTACTATCTCCCCAGTCACCGCTGTGCAGGTGTGAACATGTTACATCAGTTCATTTGTAACTGTGGTGCAAGCAAAAATGGATACTCCACTTGTGATTTGCACAAAAAAAGAGCAGCGTGCAGTGATTTGTTTTTTGTGGTCTGAGGGTGTACCTGGTGCCGTTATTTATCGAAGATTTTATGTGCAGTATGGAGAAAGTGTTTTGTCGCAAAGAAGTGCGTATGAATGGATAGAAAAGTTCAAGGAAGGTTGCACAAGTGTTAGCCATCAAGAAGGAGCTGGATGCCCATCTATGTCCACGACTGATGACAACATTGAGCGTAGACGTGATATGATCCTGTTGAATAGATGAGTGAGAGTGGATTATGTGGCAAATCATTTGCAAATCAGCCATGGCTCTGCCTATGAAATAATCCACGACAGACTTGGGTTTCAAAAGGTTTCTGCTGAAGCCTAAACTTCGGATTAAACACAGAGGACTACTATCCAGGGGCGTTGTGATGTTGCATGACAATGCACATCTGCACACTTCTACCCACACTGTCAACACTCTGCAAAAACTTCGTCTTGAGGTGTTAAAGCATCCGACCTATAGTTTTGGTCTTGCTCCATTGCACTTTCACCTGTTTGGTCCCCTGAAAGCAGCCCTATGAGGATGAAGATTCACTTCTGATGAAAAAGTGAAGACAGCAGTGCATTCGTGGCTCGCAGCTCAGCCTAAAACATTTTTTTTTTACATATACATATATTCATTCTTTTTTCGGATTCTTTTCTCATTTAGGTTATTATAGAATGTTGAGTAGAGTTCCCTGTGCTATACAGTACATCCTTCTTGGTTACCTATTTTCAGCCTAAAACATTTTTTTAATGAGGGAATATGAAAGCTTGTTGACAGATGGACAAAGTGTATTGAAAACCAAGGAGATTATATGGAAAAATGATGTATGTGTCTTTCCTAAAAGTTAATTAAAATAAATTCTACAGCCAGAGTGCAGATGATTTTTGACTCACTCTCGTAGTTTGCCTCTGTTAATCCCAAAGTCCCCTTCCTTCCCTCCCCTACCCCCGCCCAGAAGGTTTTATTTATTTTTTAATGTGTATTTCAAGAAAGCACTCAGGAAGCTCTGACCTGCCATCAGGAGCCTGTGTTGGCCTCTGCAAGTTAGTGAAGTGAGATAGTCTTTGCCATTCACAGTGTGGTCCCCTGACTGGCAGCCTCAGCATCAGTTGGGAGCTTGTTAGACATGCAGATTCTCAGGCCCCACCTGGACCTACTGAATTAGATTCTGCATTTTAACAAGTTCCCAATGGGCTCTCATGCAAGACGCAGTTTGAAAAGCACTGAAACAGTCCATACACAACATACCAACCAATATGGGGACAATGCCAAGTATATTTCAGCCTGTATGGGCCTGTTCAACAATTATATTACATTCAAACATGACCTTTTTCTGTTCTCTTGATGCTCTGTGGCCCTTTGCCCACGCAGATCTGAGAAAAATCGCTTAAATGTTTGACAGTGTCTTTTGTGTCTTCTAGCAGGTTTCCCTTCCCTATACTTGTCATTTTTGCAGGCTGCTTAGCAGTTGTCAAAGGCTATGTTATAACCTGCCTGGGAAGCTGGTTTGATCTAGTGTCATAATCCTGTTGACCTGTGAAGCCCCATGATTTTGTTATAGTGAGAGCTGTTCATATTAATGCAAATTATGGGTGGGAAACTTCGTTTCATGAAAATCTTTTGTTTTGACTTGTTAGATTTTGTGAAGTCAAGACAAACGAGTGATTGTTTCTTAAATCATGCTGTATGTGGGCTAGAGTTTAGAAGTACATTGTATACCTAAATCCTTTGTAGTTAATATAAAAAGCATGCAATAATCATATTCTATCATCACATTAAGAAATGTAACACCTGCCGTATTTACTTTTTGAGCAAAGTGGTGCCATTTAAAGAGAGTATACAAAGGGGACTTCCCTGGTTGCGCAGTGGTTAAGAATCCACCTGCCAATGCAGGGGACATGGGTTCAACCCCTGGTCCAGAAAGATCCCACATGCCGCAGAGCAACTAAGCTCGTTTGCCACGACTGCTGAGCCCGCGTACCTAGAGCCCATGCTCCACAACAAGAGAAGCCACTGCAATGAGAAGCCTGCGCCCTGCAACAAAGAGTAGCCCCTGATCGCCGCAGCTAGAGAAAGCCCACCCACAGCAACAAAGACCCAACACAGCCAATAAATAAACTAATTAATTAATTTAAAAAAATAGAATATGCAAAGGAAAACAAGATAAAAAATGCAGTTGTTACAGGGGATGTGCATATTCAGTCATTCAAGATAATTAGTCATTCAAGATAATTAGTCATATGAATGAACATTGAAATAATCATCTACTTGCTAGAATATAATTTTGAACAGTAAAATCATAACTCTTGTCCAAATATAGAATGAATGTCAAAGATTTGCATTCAACTGACTTATTAATGAAGGAACTAGTCAGATATAAAGAAGTAAATATTTACAGACAATTTAATAAAGAAGTATGACTTTGACTGCTGGATTATATACAGAACTGGTTACTGACCTACAGGGCAACAAACCGTTATCTTTGAGGTTATCATTTCCACTGAACAGGAATTATTTGCATCTCTACCAAAAAAACATCTATCAGCTAGCTTGTCACTTCACAAGGTCTGAGACCTTTAATCAGCAGCACACAGTGAGGTGAACGAGGTATTATTCCTTCTATTATCCTTGGGTGGCCTTTGCCCCCAGAAGACATTGAAATGAGGTTTTCTGCCTTACGTCCAAGTTTTATATAATAATTCTTACACTTACTGAGAATCACTTTCTGTTGAAAAGGTGTCAACATCGTTTCTAATGAAGGTTTAAATGTGCTCACTTTGCAAGTGGGCGTTTATTCTAAAGCAGCAGAAGGTGAAATCTGGCATACCTTTTCCTACCTCCTGTAGTTACTCCTGTGCTCTGGTGGGTTTTCAAAATAACTGTAGATTTCCATGCCTGGTGACCCTCAGCCCTAGATGTGTGCTTGGCTATCTGAGGTGGCTCAGAGAACAGTCATGACAGAGTGCCCACTTGAAGAGCTGTGAATATCAAGAGATTCTACTGCTTACACTCACACCACATGGCAAGGTAAATCTGCTTCCCGCTTTTGATCCATCCCTGTGGACGTTGGTGTGTTTCCATAGGAAATTAATATTTTTGAACTTAGGCATTCATTCTTTCTCCCCTATACATATGCTAATTACATAACATGTAGGTTTCTCCCCATAATCATTTATATTCATATTCATGAACAATGTTGCCTCCGTCTTGCTATTTGGCTTCTGTTGAATCTCATCTGCGTTATTCTCAGAAATTAATTGTGAGCTAGCATGGAAAAGAATAAATATTCTGAGTGTATCAACTAGGAAACATTGATCTATAACTAAAAATTATGTTCTAAAACAATTGTAGGGTTTGACGTTGTGCGTTGTTTTATTTTCCCCCATTAAGTTTGCTGTAATGTCAGGGTCTGCTTGCATTCAGAGCATTCACTGCGTCTACAAAGAAGTGGCTCTTGGCTTTTACGCTGCTCCTGGCTTCAGCTTGCTCTCTGAAGGCAGCCAAGGGCAGAGAGGGCCCTTCACATTCTCAGCGGGGGACCTGGCAGAGGGGAAGATGCCAGAATCATAGAGTTCTCGGCGTAAATAGTTCCAAGATCTGAATGCATTCTTTCCTAACAATCGAATGAATGGGTTTGTTCTCCCCTTCTTTCTGGAGCGCTAACCTCGTGTTGCGTTGGTCCGCTCAATAGCATTCTTCAGCGAAGATGTTTGGAGATAGAATGTAAATTTGTCCCGGTAAACCGCAGATGGGAGTGTGATATAGGGTCAACATTCACAACTGCTGGGAGTTCTCAGGGTTAGGGCCTGCTGTTGAAATATCTAGAAATGTTTACCAAAAAGAGGAGTGTTTCTGTTTGGCTCAGAATAAAAACACAATTTTATGTGTTTATGTAAGTATTCACAAAACTTTGTTCTCATGCTTGGGATAGCTCCGTTAGGATTCTTTCTTAAACACTTTAGATTACCTGTCTTTATTATTGTTTTTGGTAATGAGGTCTAACAAAGCTCAAGCTTTTATCTGTATGCTAACTTTTATAACTGAAAATGAGAGTAGGTACAAAAATCAAAGGCATTTAGGTCTTTCTGCATTTTAACTTTAGAAAATGTTAGGTTCATGTAATGATTTTTTTCCCCCAGATAATTTAAAAGGCTTCATTTAAACCTTGATGGTAAATTGAATGAAAGGTTTATTATATTTCAGTGTGATTTGTAGGGTAGCACTGGCAACACATCTTATACACCTTTATTTTAAATGTTACTTACATCACGGAAGAACGGTATCAATTATCATGTAGATTCTTGGGGGCATTTCTTTTTTTTTTTTTTTTTTGGCGTGACATGAAAATTTATAAGCATCAATTAATTATTTCCATTGTTTATTTTGAAACATTCTGATTTTAACATCCTAATTTTTTGCCCTGATTATGTTTTTATAATAAATTGACTAGAAAATTGAGAAAGTATTTGCAAAGCCTGGGGAAGCTAATCATCATCTGTGATATCCAAACAGAAAAAACACTACTCTTAATATTTTATCCATGCATGCAAGTGTATATTTATATAGAATTAGGACCATCCTTCATGCAGAGTTTGTATTCTGCTTGATATTATCTCACTTATGGATACTTTGAAACCATAAAAAAAGAGGTTGCAGAAATGTATCTTTTCAAATGGAAAATGTTCCTGCTATGTTATTAAACAAGAAAGCAATATGTATTTTTATCTCATTTTTGGGTGAAAACATCATTGCACCATGCTTGATTTATGTCTTTCCAGATTCTTTCCTATTGAGATGTATGCTCCATTCTTTATGCTCTTTTTGCTTACTTGTGTTTTCTCATTGTTCTATGGTGGAGCATGTGTTACTTTTTAGACTTTGTCAGTAGGGGTTGAAATAACTGAACAACAATCATCTCTATCCAAACTTTTGTAAGCAGCTTTTTCTCTGATTATTTTCTTAGAATAAATTCCTAGGAGTGGAATCCCTGGATCTAAGTGGTGAATATTTTGTGTATTTTATAGTCTAATTATGTTCTTCTTGGAAAGGAGCTTTTAAATGTGTTTTTTGCAAAGTAAAGCACATTGCATTTTGGCCAGTTTTACCCTCTTGTCTTGTCTTTATCAAATGCTTTTTGCATCACCATCTTTTACCCATCTTCCACAGAGTTCCACACACTCCTCTCTCCCGCTGCTCCCCACATCCACCTTTTCTGGACAGAATTCTCCCAGTGCTGGCTAGTGGCTCCCCAACTCTGCGTCATGCTCTGTGCACTGTGCTCTGCCCCACAGCTCACCTTGGCCGTTCCAGAGGACTGTGGACTCTTTTCCCTCTAGCCCCAGGCCCTGTGCCAAACACAGGGCAGTGCAGTTCCAAAGAAATCATCTCCTCATTTAGAATTTGCAAAAATTAAAACAGCAGATCCAATCCTGAGATGAAGGTTTTGTGAGTTTTTCTTCTCTGTGAATTTAGTAGCTTGAGAAAATTAGTGTAAAATGTTGTCCCTGAATTTTCAAGCACTCTGGTCCTTATTTTTTATTTTTTTATTTTTTATTTTTTAAATTTTTATTTTTTGGGGGGGTGGTCCTTATTTTTTAGAAGCTGTTTAGAATAAACGTATTATTAGAAACATAGAGCCCCAAATTAGAAAGTTCATTAGAAATGGGTCAAGTATTTTTGTTACAAAAATACCTAAATTGTCTTTATTACAATACCACCTTTTATGGGTAAAAATCCAACCGTGCGGTTAGAAGGAACAATCTCTACAGCAGTAGCCATGTTGGCCAAAATTACTTTCGCCTCAAATGCTAAGGCTGTGAACCAAAATAGTCTCGTCTCCTGATGCATTGAAGAGAAACAGAATTAGTTTATGATGAATATTCCAACCAGATGTCCAGGAATTTGGTAACTGCGGTTACAAAGGAAGACGGAAGGAAGGAAGACACATTTTCTTTTCTGTATTGTAACAGTGGGTTTTAAATATTACGGGTATTCTGAAGCGAGAAAGACATTAAATTCTCCTAATCTCTGTAACTGAATATCCCCTACGTGTTAGGCCCTGTGCTAGGAGTTTTGGGGAATAATGTCAGTTGGAAGAGAACTTCCTCCTTGCTGATCAGTGTCATAATTAACTCAGGAGAAAAGCAGGTGCCTTTACATTCAGTGCAGGGACAGCTTATTCCCAGCTGTAGAGATACAGGAAGATATTCTGGAAAGGAAGTAGTTTTTGAGCTGAGCCTTAGATGAGCTGATAAGATCTTGAATAGATAGAGATGGTTAAAATGTATACGTAAGAGGAATGCAAGACTATGATAAAATTGTTCAAAGCATGTTTGGGAAAAACGAGTAGACCTATCTGACTGGCATGGAAAGTTCAAATGGGAGAGGAAGGAGAGAAAACCCTGGAACGGTAGGTTAATTAAAGCCATAGCATGCAGGACTGACTCTCAGTGCAGAGGCTGGTATTTCTCAGAGTTGTGTTTGTTTAGACTCACGTCATCAGCATGATGTTGGGGTGTTAAAGTGCAGGCTCCTGGGCTACACTGCAGATCAGAATCAGACGGCAGTCCTCTGAAATCTACATCTTAATAATTGTCCTGAGTGATTCCAGTGCACACTAGAATTGGAGAACACCAGCTATTGAAACATTCACCATGGAGGCAGTCAGGGAATGCTGTGCACAGGATCCTGGCCGGCAGGAGGGAAATGAAGGTCTAGGTGGAAAAGTGGGCCTTCAGAGGTGACAGTAGGAGCCAGAACTTGTGAATGAAGGAGGGGGGAGTCTGTGGAATACAGTGACTGGTGGTCAGAGGTGGTGAGAGGGAGGAGCGGTCATTAGGACTGAGCTTCTGTGACCTGGGGCAGACCAACAGAAATATGTATAATAAACGAATTTCCCTGGACACCTACAGGGTCACTGGGAACCTCGGGTCCTCTGCAAAACTGTGTTTAACCCCCACCCCTAAGAGAAATGCCCACACCAAAAATGTCTGGACTTTGCCAAGGGAGTCTCACATCTGCTCAGGAACCAGTCTGCACCCCTAGTACCCCTCTTGCCCTGTCGGACGCCATGATATGAAGGGAGCTTTGCTGGGTCCCTTGGTCTCTGCCCAGGCTCTCTGTCCAGACCTTGAGCACCTTGGTCTTGCCCACTGCCCTCCAGGCCCAGCAGCTTTCTGATGCTGTCCCACCAGCTGATCTGGGAGATGCTGTTGTTGCTCTGAGTTTTGTGGTCCCATCAGTATCCTTCCCTGCTGATCTGCGTGTCAGCAGCATCTCTGGCTGCTTCCCCAGGCAAAGCAGATCTGTGCCCAGGACTTTAATTCAAAGGCCACAGTGGCTGATACAGATGCTCTACGTTTGTCCTGCTAGGTGGTGTCATGAAGTGCCCACATGGGGCACTGTGGCCTGGAGGTCTAAGGAAGAATGGGTTCTTCCCTTTGGAGAGCCCTCTGCCAGAAGGGTCTCCAAGCAGCATTCTTTAGCTCTGTGTTTTGTAGATGGAAGCAAAATGAGTCTTCCATGCTCTCTGACTTCCTCAGGGCTCAGACTCGAGTTCAGTGGGGCTGCCAGGAGATACTCTGAGTGCAGAACCTCCTCTCCCCACTGAGAGAGTGGAGGCTGGTGTGGGGTGTCGAGTTCGTTGTGCATGGCCCTCCTCCTCCCCTGAAAACGTGTGTGCCTTTAAAGCACACAGGCAAGACACCCTCAGTTCCCAGCAGGTGATGCTTTGGCAGGCCAGTCGCACCTCCCCCCCACATCACCATGTATGCCCAATCCTCTGTGGAGGACGCTCACCTCAGATCCCCACTTCATATGGGAATTAAAAGGCAGGTCCTGTTTGAAAGAGGAGAGACGGAATTATTTCACTTAATTGTTTAAAGGAGACAGTACATTTATATGCTATAAAATTCAAAAGGTACACAAGGGTATCCTGTGAAAAGTCTCCTTCCCAATTCCATCCCCTGCATTCTGCATTGGAGTGAATCTGTTTGTGTACCAAGTAAAAATGTATCCATATGTTCTACCACCTTTTCTTAAAAGGAAAATGGTGGCATACTGCACACACTGTTCTGTACCACGCATTTTAAAATTCCATATCAGAGCTTCCTCATCCTTTTTACAGCTGCAGAGTATTTGATTGTATGAATATACCATAGTTAGATGTAACTGGTCCCTATAGGTAGAATTTGGCATTTTTCCAGGCTCTTGCTATTACAGATGATACAACAATGGACAACTTGTAAATACCTTGTTACAGACACAGGCAGGTGTGTCTTCATGGTCAAGTCCTAGAGTGAGATGGTGGGTCAGAGGTTAAATGAATGTGTAATTTTTAAAAAATACCACCAGGTTCTTCCCCATAAGGGTTGTGCTACTTTGCACTCATATGATTAAAAGACAGGAGTCCCTTTCCCACCAGCTACTGTTTCATCAAGAGAATGTTGTCAAACTTCTGGACTTTGTTAAGGCTGATGGGGTACCTTCTCAGCAGTTTGTGGGGGAGGGGGAGGGAGGGCGGGGACCTGTGGGAACCTCTGGGTGTCCAGAGCACTTCTTTACACACAGCATACCCAACACCGATGTTTAGTAAAAATAAAAGAGTCCACCAGCTTTTTAATTTTTTTTGTTTTATGTTTTAAATTTTATTTATTTTTTGGCTGCGTTGGGTCTTCGTTGCTGTGTGCAGGCTTCCTCCAGTTGTGGCGAGTAGGGGCTACTGCTCGTTGCGTTGCGCAGGCTTCTCATTGTGGTGGCTTCTCTTGTTGGGGAGCACAGATTCTAGGCACACAGGCTTCAGTAGTTGTGGCACATGGGCTCGGTGGTTGTGGCTCGTGGGCTCTAGAGCACAGGCTCAGTAGTTGTGACGCACGGGCTTAGTTGTTCTGCGGCATGTGGGATCTTCCCAGCCCAGGATCGAACCCATGTCCCCTGCATTGGTAGGCAGATTCTTAACCACTGTGCCACCAGGGAAATCCCTTATTTTTGTTTAAAATGTCATTTTTTATTTTATTTTTTAAATTAACAAACAGTGAAATTGATTTTGCTTTGGGGGTATAGTTCTCTGGATTTGAACACCAGGATAGATTTGAGTAACCACCGCCACAACACAGAACAGCTCCATTGCCCCAGAAAGTCCCCCACACTCTCCTTTTGCAGTCACACCCTCCCCCGCCCCCTAGACCCATCCCTGTAGTTCTGTCTTTTAGAGAACGTCATATAAATAGAACCACACAGTATGTAACCCTTGGAGACTGGCTTTTTCCATTCAGCCTAATTTCCTGGAGATTTCATCCAAGCTGCTGCCTGCATCAGTATTTTGTTGCTTTTTATTGCTGAGAAGTATTCCATTGTATGAAAGTAGCACAGTTTGTTTACCCCTTGAATGACACTGGCATTGTTTCCAGTTTTGAGTGATTATTAATAGAACTACTGTAAACATTTGTGTACTGATTTGTGTGTGAATGTAAATTTTCTCTCCTCAGCAGTTTCCTTTCCACTTCTTATTATGAATAAATGTAGGTGTGTATTCGTATGTTCAGGAGGCATTCATAGTTCCTTTTCTATAAAGTACTCATTTCCTTTACTCATTTTTCTTTTTGATTGTTGGTAACTTTTATCTTAGACAGGTTGGTTTGAGGGGCTGACAGGACATCTGAATGAAAATATCTAGCTTTCAGTTTAAAGAAGCAGGACTAAAGTTTGAGAGAGATTCCTGGAGACACAGTTGTTGTTGTTGTTGTTGTTGTTTGCACTTTGCTTTTTTACCGTTGCATAGTATTCCACTGAATGAATATACAATAGCTTATTCAACCAGTTTTTAAAAATTAATTTTTATTGGCATATCTAAACATGGGCATGTCCATAGATTCTGTTTTCAGGCTCTGTGTGTTTTTCTCCATTGAAGAGTTTGTATAGATCCATGGCCTCATCTCCCCCTCCTTTACCAGCATGACTCTCAAGTCTGTGTCGCCAGTGCTGTACAGCAGAAACTAACACAACACTGGAGACAGAGATTTGAGAGTCACACCAGTAGAGAGTAAAGGGATGAGGCCATGGACCTACACAAACTATTCAACAGTTTTTCTCTGCAGAGCCTGAAAACTGAATCTGTGGAAATGCACGTGTTTAGGATCTAAAGGAGAAAACCAAGCAAAAGACTTCACGGAGGTCAGAAAAGAGCCAGGATGATGTAGGGTAACATTAATGAAAGCTGAGTATTAAAGGTCTGCTAAGTAAAGGATGTAAATCTACAGGGCCCAGTGTTCAGAAAAAAAAAGGTACATCTCTTTCCAAGAATTCCAAGCAAAAACCCCACATTTCAGTCTGATTGGACTGGTTTAGGTCACATAACCACCCGCGTACCAATCATGATCAGCCTACTCAGGTCTTGTGCTCCAACTCCACAATTTTCCAGAACCTCATGGATCCCTGAGGGGAGGTATGAGGCTATTGGGTCAAAGTCAGATGCTGAAGAAACAACCAGAAAATGTCTAGTAAGTGGCCTTTTGAGAACAGTGTATCATCTAAGTCTAGTTAGACAGCAGCTGTGTTTCAAGGTGAAGAAGTGGAGGCAACAGGTGTAAAAATTTCAATCCAAGAGTCTGGCTCAAGTTTTGGTAACCCAGAAACTTACATGAAGCTTTTCTCCCCCCGCACCCTGCCAAAGATAAGGCAACATCCATGCATAATCATAGCACAGGAGGTGGTCATGGGGAGGAACATCATGGGGACTGTGAAGCCTGAGGGATAATTGAGGAGGAGGATGACAGCAGAACTGAAAGCCGGTGAAGCCCAGGTGCCAGATGAAGGACATGCAGCAACACAAGGCTTCCCCCCACTCTTGCCCCCTCCTATCCGTTCTCCTCACTGCTGTCAGAACTCTTGTCATGTTGTTACCCAAGGAGAGCTACGTCAGTGGCTTCACGTTGCTCCCCAGATGTAGGCTTTAGGAAGTGGACGGGCCTTTAGGGCCCTGTGGGCAGTATCTCCTTCCTGCCCCAAAGGACCATCAAGATGCACAGGCTCATCCCTTCCCCTCCTATACAGCAGCAGTCGCCTGTCTCTCCCCTAGACTCTCCACGTAGATGTGGTTGTGATTGTCTGGCTCAGACTGGATCCTCTAGCACTGTGTCTGGCATACAGCAGGCGCTCACACACGGGCACTGGAAGGAAGAAAGGATGCCCTCTACTCTGTGAAATTTGCTCTAGCCTCGGTGTTTATCTCTAAGGTCTGATTCTCACCCGTTGTTCACTCAAATCAGGTGTCATTTTATTAGAAACTAAGCAAGAGAAGTAATGAATGAAGGTATTAGGGGAAAGAAAGACCAAGCCTTTAGTATCCTATTTTATGTTTATATGGGAAAAAAAAAAAAAAGAGTAGAAGGCAAGATGCCAAAATATAAACAGTGTTGACTCTAGGTGGTGGAAATAAGGATCTGGTTCTTTTCTCATACTTTTCAGTGCTTTCTAATTTTTCTACAACGCATGTGTTTTACTTTTTGGTGTTTTCCAGGTTTTCCATTGCATTGAGGAAAGTGTTTCAATTTTTTAATTGTAAACTTTCAAAATAATCCACACAAAACTTTATAACAAAAGCACAGCAAGCTCCTCATTCTCTTAGACGTATTCATCTATTGGTTACCTTAAGACTTCACTTAATGAATTTTGCTGTAAGAACGCTAAAGGAAGAAGAAAATGGATGACATTAAGGAGTTAAAAATATTTTAAACATGCATTTAAGGAAGGAAGCAAAGGAGGGAGGGAGAGAAAGAGGAAAAAAATAGGGAAGGAAGGAGGGAGGGACAGAGGAAGGAAGAAAACCGTAATCTAAAATATAAAGGATTGATTAAATCAAGCCCGGTGCCTGTACCCAATGAAGTAGGGACATTATTTGAAATTCTGTCTCTGGAGACAGAGTGGCAGTGCCCGGACAGGCATGAAGGAGCTTCAGCACCACCACATCTAAAATGCCTTCTCAAGCCACCCCAAATAAACTTACCCCGTAAGTAGCGATGGTGTGCTTGCTGTGAATGTGGCCCCCGGAGAAGCTGAACTTCCTCCTCCAGCCAGCTGCAGCCCCCACCCCTGCCTGCCAAGAGAGGATGACGCCACCTCTGTGGAGATGATGACAGTCCTTGTGACATAATATTAAATAAGAAAATAATAGATTGGGGACTCCCGTGGTGGTCTAGCAGTTAAGATACTGGCCTTCCAGTTGGGCAGGAGGCGCAGGTTCCATCTGTGGTTGGGGAACCAAGATCCCACATGCCGTGTGTCGTGGCCAATAAAAATAAAAAATAGATTGAAGGGCATTCCCTGGCGGTTCAGTGGTTAGGACTTGGTGCTTTCACTGGTGTGGCCCGGGTTCAATCCCTGGTTGGGGAACTGTGATTCCGCAAGCTGTGGGGCATGGCCAAAAAAAATTTTTTTTTTAAAGTACAGAATTCAAAAAAAAAAAAAAAAAAAGATTGAAGAAATAGTGTAATTATAGCTATGCATTAAGAAAATAAACATAGAATTTATTTCAAAAGACAGAAAAACTGGAAGAAAAGACATAACGTGAATAGTGTGATTGTTGTATTTTTCCTGTTTTCAAATGTCTACACCTGTACATTTTTAAAATATGTATTATAAAATAAACCAATATAAAAATTGTATTTCAAATGTCAAATCAATTATATCTGACTCAAAATTATACCTATAGACAGGGGAGCACTCATTGGCTCACATCATTCTTTTCCCTCCCGCAGGATGTGCTGGGTGGCGTCCTGGTCACCGCTGTCCTCATCGTCCTCACCTACCCTGCCTGGACCCTCATCGATCGTCTGGACTCAGCCAGCCCCCTCTTCCCTGTGTGTGTCTTAGTGGTGCCGTTCTTCTTGTGCTACAACTTCCCCTCGTCTGATTACTACAGCCCCACCAGAGCGGACACCACCACCATTATGGCCGCCGGGGCTGGGGTGACCATAGGATTCTGGATCAACCATTTTTTCCAGCTCGTGTCCAAGCCCACGGAACCTCTCCCTGTTATTCAGAACATCCCACCGCTCACCAGGGACCTGTTAGTTTTGGGTTTGAGCAAATTTACGGTGGGAATTGTGCTGATCCTCCTGGTTCGTCAGCTTGTACAAAATCTCTCCCTGCAAGTGTTATACTCCTGGTTCAAGGTGGTCACCAGAAACAAGGAGGCCAGGCGGAGACTGGAGATAGAAGTGCCTTACAAGTTTGTCACCTACACGTCTGTCGGCATCTGTGCTACCACCTTCGTGCCAATGCTGCACAGATTTCTGGGATTACTCTGAGACAAACGGTCGGAAATTAGCTCACTGAACATGAGAGCAAGATATCAAAAAGTTGTTGAGTGGGAAAGTTTTGACAACACATTTTTCTTTAAAAAAAAAAAAAAGTTCCTTAAGTCACATGTCTGTTTTCCTGATATCTGAGATGAATGTTGCTGCTGTATGGAAGGAAAAATGGTCTCTCGGGGATCCCTAGCCTGTAAAGGTCATGTTACAGGTGAAGCCAGTCTAAACCCACAGTTGAGTGGTTTAGGGGTGCCCCACCCTTCTGTTACGTGGACTCTGGACCAGTCCTGGGCTGGCAGGAATCATGGCTGGCTTAGAAACGGCCACGAGCCCCCCTGGGTTCCAGAGAGCCCAAAGAGAGGGGCGTGACCCGGGAGGCTGGATGCTGGGCGTTGCTTTCCTGCTGTGACCTTGCCCAGAACTGCATCTTGTTTCCAAAATGGGAATGTTGGTCCGAGAGAAAGGGCGGCGCCATGTAAAACTGCGTTCCTTGGGCAGGGTGACTTTCTTGTTATGATCACATTAGACCACGCCTGCTTGCAGGGAAAGAGCGCTGTCAACCTCGCTGGGAAGAAAGGCAGGGGCCAGGTCACCTGCAAGAGCCTGCTCTTCTTATGCGTCCTGGTCTCTGTTGGGTGCATATGGAACAGGGATCCGCTCCTCCTTGTTTGTACACTTTGCAGGATTCCAGGTGCCATTTCTGTCCTCCTCTGACCCGTGAACCCAACTGGCTGCTGCTTCCATCTCACTTCATCTGGGCTCCTCTGAGTGTTCTGCCCTTTCCTGCGTCAGAGTGACTTGGGGCAAGCCCTCTGCCATTCTTCAGCCTTTTTGCTTCCTTACAAACTGGGAAGGCAGTGTCGTCTGCCTGTGAAAGTGGATCACAGCCTTCCTGGGGCCTGACAGAGAGAACAGGCCTCCCTCCCGGATACTGTTTCTCCATTTCTTAGTTACTTTTCATAAATCTGTTTTCTCATCGGCTAAATAGAATTGGGGGCTCCGTTTCCATTTCCCACCTCTCATCTCTTGGCAATTTTAAGGGTAATTAATGCAAGAACAACGTCAGCCTCTCTTAGGAAAACAAGCCAACCAAACACAACACCCTTTAAATCTCAGGAGAGTCCTTAGATTTAGGAAGGTGGTCATCAGGCAGACAACCCCCTGCAGGGGTTCCTCTTCAGTTCTTAAGAATGAGGAGGCACAGGTATCAACAATGTTTTTAAAAGTGAGTGTCAACCTGTGGTTAACAAAGTGTCTTTTGCCTGTAGTGCTGGGAGTCGCTGAAGCCAGTGGTTTCTAACCCTCCTGCATCGTCACCATGCACACACACACTCTGGGGGAAGTTAGCCTGCCTGGAGGGTTAGGCTCTTACCTCTGCATCCAGTGTGAAAACTGAACACCTGTTCGTCCTGATATCAAATACACACCCTGGCCTTTTGGTCGCAGTGATCTTTGGTGTTTGACTTAATGCTCCAGTTTCTTGAGAAGAATAATTGTTAGTATGACATCCTGTTTTTGCTTCAAATCCTTCTGACATTTTTCAGTGAGAAGGCAGGGGTCAAAATGACCTGCCTTTTGCCTGTTTTTATGTCGTACTCTGAACACTCTTTGTAGCACCGTGATGGGGAGATGCCCCAGCTCACAGGCACCCGCACCCTAGGCCACCCCACAATGCAGTGCACGGGGCACTTCCCTGTACCTCCATCCCCGCAGTCTGCCAAACCCAAGGTCACAGCACTGGGTAATATTTACTCAAAATGATTTTAGTTGATTTCTCTGAAGCCAACTGGCAAAAGGATCAGCTTTTTCCACTTGTATCGTTTGAGAAGAAGGGCCATCATTATTGTCACAGCAGTGGGTGTGGGCGAGTCATTTGTGTGTGTGTAAATTTTACTGCTGTCGCTTTTGTTTTAAGTCCCAACAATAGATTGCGCGATCAGCTGCATTACGGATTTAAGGCTGTATTTACACAATTTGGATTGAGGATGAATATGTTAGCCATAGCTCATTAAAGAGGGACCCATAGATTTGTCATGGTTGATCACTTTTTAAAGTCTCTTGTTACAGCAACTGAAGGATAAAAAGTATATATTGGTGAGGCCCAGCATAGTTTTTGAGCACTATGGCTCTGTGGCCTAGAGTCAGGCAGAAACTGATCAGAAAAGTCATTACTTCATTCAGCCTGCAGCTTGGCCAGCCCTCCTCATTCACTTCACACAGTGCTTCACTCTGTTAGACCCTCACAGCCTCTCAGTCTCTCACACACACACACACACACACCCCCACACCCACACACCCATACCCACACCCCCCCCCCTTGCCCCTTCAAAGACCACGCCATCCGTCTCTGACCTTTGGATTTTCTCTCTGGGGAAAGACTGCCCCCTGCTGGCTTAGCCTCAGCCTTGGTCCAGAGCCTCTCCCTTGAGGAGTCTTGGAGGTGAAGCTTCAAAATCCAGCTCACTGTGATGTGTCCAATCTAAGCTTAGGACGTGTGGTCTGGCCAGTTCTGCATTTGGGAACGGTGACACCGAAGCCCTCGGGGTCATTGGCCCCTCCAGGTAGAATGGCATGTCTTTTTCCTGACTGTCCTCCTCCCACTCCCAGCCCACCACCTCTTTGGACCAGGCCATCCATCCTGTGACTGTCATTCTAAACAGGCATCATTTCAGGCCAGTTTTGCTCAGACTTGCACCATAACAGAATATGCAGAAGAAAAAAATGCAGAAGAGACCATGAAATAAAAAACTCTATGAACAGCTGAAATCACCCCTCAACGTGCCGGCAAATTGCACTGCAACGCAGGATTTTCTTGTCCAAATAGGCGACGCATGCTTTCTGAGTGTAACCAAAGCATGTGGTGCTTCAGGGCCATATGCTCCTGGTTTCTATTTTGGAACCTTTCAGCTGTCTTGCTTATGTCCGTATGTAAATGTATTCTTTTAAAAATCACTTTTGTTTATGATTTATTAAATGCTTTTAAAAGCCAGTGTTCTGCTACCTTGGAATTTTTTTTTCCCTAGATCTTTTTCCCCCAGACCCTCAGGGTTCATGGGACCTGAGTTGAAAAGAGGCGACAAAAATAAGCAGGAGGCTGTACAGTTCTATCCCTGTCATGATTCAGCCTCATGCAGAGGTCGGTGAGCATCGTAGCAGCCACAGGTGTGATGAAGAGGAAGTAAGTGGTAAGACTGCATGCTTAATTACCCTCCTTCAGCTCCATGACGCCGGCTTCTCTTTGCTCAGCTCCCTGAATTAGTCTCATGAAACTTCATTTTAAAAATATTTTACTATGATCCTGGCTCTTTCAGGGACCTGTAAATACTCTGTGTTGCTCTTCGGTGATCATGAACCAAGCCCTGGTTCTCTACTAAGAGGTTAACCAGGACCAAGTGGAGTGTGGGTACAGACGCATCTCATTTAGGGGATAGATGTTCTCCTAAAAGCTGCCTGTGTTTTGATTGTTTACACGTGAACTTTAAGTGCACCGAGGGGTTTGCTGTTTAAAAATCATAGGGCAATTCTTCATTTCTGTAAACATAAGGCTCCTTAATGGGTTATTTGGGATAACACCATGCATGCACTGTTTTCTTCGAGTGGGGCACACCTGTAGTGCAGACTTGACTGTGTACAGGATGCATATTAAGAAGAATGAGAGCTGAATGTGGATCATGAATAGAATGTTAAATTCTTAAAACTGTAGCCTCATGAGACAAGGAAAAGCTCTATGAAACTAAAACCCCTTTTTCCTTTTTCACGCTTGTCTACATGGCATGCAAAAGCCAGCAAGACAATCAAGGATGTAGCTGGAGCTCTGGCTGGGACACTTCCTCACGGCACACACTCAACCCACCTCCTGGCCTTGCTCTCTCTCGCTATGACCTCAGGGTCCCCTTGGTGGGAGCAGAAGCCAGATTCTTTCCCAGTGGAGAGGTTCAAATAATGTCACTGCCTCTTCAACACACACAAAACCAGCCTTAAAGTGTGAGGGGTGGGGCAGGGTGACAGCAGGCTGCTGCTGTCATGCCATCTACTTGCATCCGTGAGCCTAAGTAGGAGCAGGGCCTCCTGGGCTTCCAGTCTGGCGTCTCTCGTGGGAACCAGATGGATGACGCTGTGAGAGGGGAAATTGTCCACAGGGCACACTAAACCCAGGCCATTTTGACATCTTAATTTGGTACCGATAAAAATATTTGGCTGGAAAACTATTTTTGTTGTAGGAGGATAAAACCACAGCTTAATGTAAATTTTTCATGAAGTCAGTCAATCATTTCTGCTGCTATTAAATAGGTATTAGGATTTTAAAAATTATCTATTGGCTGCATTGGGTCTTCATTGCTGTGCACAGGCTTTCTCTAGTTGTGGCAAGCAGGGGTTACTCTTCATTGCAGTGCACAGGCTTCTCATTGCAGTGGCTTCTCTTGGTGTGGAGCATGGACTCTAGGCACACAGGCTTCAGTAATTCTAGCACACAGGCTCAGTAGTTGTGGCACGTGGGCTCTAGAGCACAGGCTCAGTAGTTGTGGCTTAGCTGCTCCACAGCATGTGGGACCTTCCTGGCCCGTGGATTGAACCCGTGTCCCCTGTGTTGGCAGGCGGATTCTTAACCACTGCGCCACCAGGAAGTCCCTAAATAGGTATTAGTATTTTTATCAGAGTATTCCTTTCTACTTTATCTCAGACATCATAGTTTTTTCACTGATAGAAATTCAAAATATCCATCTTCCATATCTCTACTTGTTCAGTCTTTCCTTTGGCTTCTTAAACATACAGAATAGAGTTATAATATCTTTGTCTATTAATTTGATCAGCTATGTCATTTTTTCAGTCTGTTTTTTATTCATTTTCCTCTTTCTTATTGGTTCTCCATCCCTGCACCACAGCCTGGACTCTCCAGACCATAAGCTGAACAATCACAGGCCTCACTTTCTGTCTCAGGGATCACTGGCCTTCGTTGCCTGATGTCGAATGTGTTGAAAACCACTGTTTTACATATTCCATTTGGACTTGTAGATGGGGTAAGCAAAGGAGGGAAATGTTTCTTGGGAAGAAAGAAGTAATGACTACATGTATGAATCAGCTAGGTTGCAAGATGCGGAAGTGACTTGAAGATGGGAGAGGAGATCAGGTCCAGCTGACGCATGCTTGTTTTCATTATGGCCCAGGACAAAGCCCATCCGGGGCCTCCCGGAGACAGGTGTGGTGCCCAGTCATCTCACCTGCACAATGTCTCTCCTCCTGCAGCATGGTCTGCTATTGGGCACCTTTCTGTCTGGCTTACCTTGCTTCACCTGCCGCAGGCTCACCTCCAGTGCTCTGTGTCCAAATGTCCCGCCCAACACTCACAGCTGAGAGATCTCCAACGAATCCCGTCCGTCTCTGAGTGGCCTTTCACCCCGCATGTATCCAGCACCAGTGTGGATGTCTGCACAGGTTTGCCTCCCTTACAACTGGTTTCTTGCTGGCCCTAAGTAGGTGCTTATTTTAGGGGTGAGCAGGATGTAGGAAATTTCTTTTTCTACCAGGTTTGGTATCAAGCAGGCATATTTCCACAACATCCTCACTTTTCTGTCTTAAAGAAAGGACAGATTTGCTTTGCACATCTGACAAGTCCTGTAATTCAAATGCTGGAGCAGTTCTCTCTTGCCAGCGCCTCCTAATGCCTGGAGGATGGCGGGGGGCGGGGCGGGGGGGGGGGCGGACACAGGACTTTTTCAAATGTGTTCTAAGGCAGAACATGTCATGTTCCTGATTTCCTTAAGCAGAGACAATCAAGACCAAACCTATGAATGAGGGGTGAAAAACTGGAGTGTAGGCCTCCAGCATATTTTTACTACACTGCATGGGTCACATGAGGGAGAAAAAACATACAGGGCTTCAGCCAGATGTTAGTCAATTAAACCCTTTGCTGGAGCTATTTGTTCAACCCACAGTCAACCTAGTGTTTACAGTCATCTTGTTTACTAGACAGTTGGAGAGCAGGAAATGTGAAAACAAAGCAGGCTGTAGTGGAAACGAAAATCAAAATCGCCCGGATTGTTGTCAAATACTTGCCGTGTGGCTCCTCTGCCTTTGTCCAAGGAGGTCGATTTCCCCACATGGACTCTGGTCAGAGGCCTCAGAAAGCTGCTCACAGATTGTCCCAGAGGTGAGCTGCTGCCTTTAATTTCACTACATATGCCAGCCTCTACTTTTAAAAAATATATATATACATAAAATTATTCAAGTTCCTTATAAAAGTCACAACTTAGAAGATATCAGATGTTACATGCTTTTCTTGTTTAGAGGGAATATTTTTGCCGAAGGTAGTTGTAGTGCCTTAAGGTCACCTGTCTGCTTTTGGATAAAATAGACCAAAGAGCCAAGTCAACACCCAAGCGCTGGGGTCAGTGACATTTACAGGAAACATCAAGCACAGAGGCTAACACTGAGACAAGACTGTCTGATGGGCCCATCACTGTCGAGGGCAGGAGCAGCAGTTAGGCAAGCCGGGTCCTAGTCAGGCTACTCCTAATTACAAGGTAAGAGCAGAATTTCCTATTCCCTGCATCTAGAGATCTAATCTACTGAGGTTGTATATTACTCAAGAACAAAGGTCACATCTAAGAAATATCTAAGATATTCCAATGTGGTATTCAAATATGTAAGACAATACCAAATGTGGATATTTATAGTCTTGCATCCTTTAGGGATGGTTTTTCATGGTCCCTAAGCCAATGCTATTTTAGGGGGAGGCATATGGAAGTCCACCAGAGCACTTTCTGTAATTGCAGAGTTGGAAACAACAGAAAGTTCATCAGCAGAGGAATCGTTGAACAAAGTATGGACTTCCATGCAATAGAATTTTGCATCATTTAAAAGAATGAGGTAGATCTAAAGGTACTGGCCTGGAAAAATGGGACATATTAAGTGAAATGTCACAATATACACTATGGAAAATAGAAACCAAAACGTTTTGCAAACCAGTAAGTAGAACATGACCCACAACTATGAGCACGTGTGTGGGTCTGCCTGTCCAAATTAAGGAAAATGTAAGAAACAACATAAACTGTTAACAATGCTTGCTTTAGAGGATTGTGGGAGGAAGGGTAAATTAGCTTGGGATGGTCCTACTTTGTACAATTTTTTTAAATAGTGAAGTTTTAATTTTTTGTGTTTTTCAGTATATGTAAAAAACAAAACTTGTTAAAAAAAAAAAACCTCAACATTTGGGTAAGTAGGTAAATGACACAAAACTCAGTGACCCATGGGCTCCACGTCACCCTTGTTAGGTGCCACAAACCCACTCTTAGCCATGTGACTGCTGGGCACATTATTAAGCTCTCTGAATGTCACCATAAGTCAGGGAGGATCCCTATTCTAACTGCCTCCTACAGTTGTTAAACCAAAAAATTAAAATGTTGAGACAAAATCATGTGAAAATACTTTGTAAACTGAAGAGCAGTGCAGGAATGTCAGGCTGTAGAAGTTATCTGTAAGCCAGAACAGGAATCAATTATATCTAATTTCCCTTTTAATACGAGGGCTTCCAGTTTTTACTATGCAGGTGTGCTTTGTCTTCTCCAGTAAAGGCTTTCTGGCAGGCAGTGCCCACAGGCTGCTCTGGCTCCGGTTCAAGTGCCTCACGGGGACAAGTGTAAGGTGATCTGGCAGTGCAGCCTCCACTCATAAGCTGAAGGTTCGTTTCTTCTTCTAACGTACCTGATATTGTTATTCTTCCTGCTGCTTCAGAGGGCAGGAACCTCCACATGATGGATGGAGTTGATCTTTCCCCTTTCATGCTGGGATATACAGTTAGGTATCAGTGGGTTTTCCATTACAAATTGTTTCTGACCATCCAAGGATTATCCAGGTGGCTGGCCGCTAACAGAACTAACGGTTCCGCCCACTTCAACAATGGCTATCATATGACTCACAAACCCTGATTTCAATCACAGTGAACTTGACACTGGGGGAGCATGTTTCACTAACGGTCATGGACCAGTAAGCCATCATGAGCAGACATGCTGATTCTAGAATTCATGTTTTTTTCCCTAATGTGTGCATCTGCTGGAATTCATATCAGAACAATACAATCTGTTGCGTTAATTTCTGTCTCCCAGCTTTACTGAGGTATAACCTCCATCTTAACTACCACCTTAATTAGTTACGGTATAGATATTTCCATCACCCCAATGTTTCCTCTTAACTCTTTGCAGTCAATTTCCCTTCCACAGGCTCCAGTCAATCAATCTGCCTTTGACTTTTCTAGAACTTCATATAAATGGAATCACATGTAGCCTTGTGTCTGGCTTCTTTCACTTAGGGCAGTGCTTTGAGATCCATTCATGTTGTTCTGAGGATCAGTAGCTCATCCCACCCCACTCCCCTCTTTTTTCTTCTGAGAAGCAATCCACAGTACAGATATACTATAGTTTGTTTATCCATTCATCCGTTTGAATAACACTGCTATGAACATTTGCATAAAAACTCTGTATGGCTATATAAGTAAACCTAGGAATAGAATGGCTAGATGGCAGATGTATGTTTCATGATTTAACACATTGCAAAACTATCTTCCAAAGTGGCTATATCACTTTACATTTCCACCAGCCACCCATGAAAGTTCCCACTGCTCCAGTATCACCAATACTTGGTACAGTCAGTCTTTTTAATTTTAGCCATTTTAATTCATATTTTGTTTTTTTTTTGCATTTCCCTGATGACTAATGATGTTGAGAATCTTTTCATGTGCTTATTTCACTTACCTTCTTTTGGAAATGTCTGTTCAAATCTTTTGTCCATTTTGTAAAAACTGAATTGTCTTAAGTTATAAGACATCTTATGACTGCTGGATACAAACCACTGACAAGCATTATTTTTAGTGGGCGTATCTCACTTCATTACTGAAATGTAAGAATCTGCTTACAACAGGATTGGGAAGAAACAGACGGCAGTCTGTATGTTCACAAATCTTGCTAAGTTGGACATTGCTGGTAGTAATGTGATCTTAGTAGTAGGTGCAGCAAAAGCCCCATAAACGATAATTCTTGTCTATTCTTGTTAGCTATTTCTACGGGAACTTACTTTAAAGTTTTACATTTTATTGTGTTTCATATCACCTCAATAGTAATTGAGAACTTTTCTCAAACATTACACCCAGCTTTTTTCAATACATGGTACCTACTGGAGGATTCTAGATCAAAGTATTAAAGTAAATTAGGAGGTTAAGACAAGCCAGACTGGCAGAAGCTTAGCTTCAGAGGAGGAGAGATCTAACACCTCCCTATAAAGTGAGACAGAAACTAGTAGCTCTGTTACCTCCCTATAAAAGACAAGTTTGTAGCTCTATTAAGTATGTAAAACCATGATTTTATAACACTGACTATAATATAATAAAATGTATGGCCTAGGGGAAAAATAAGTTTTTCGTTGTTTCCTAATGTTCATGGTGCACTGGTACCAACGTGTCCCTTTTAAGTGTACTAGCAGAACGGATCTGTGCTGCGGGTTCACAAACACCATCTCCGATCACAGACAAAGTAGCCAATACCTACGTACCCTCAAATATTTTGAATACATATGCATTTTTCTTTCACTTTAAAATGACTTCAAAGGCTGTAACCACTAGACCATCACCACTTCTTAAAGGTTTTCTAAAAATGCTGTTATTGTTTCCTGATGATGAAGAGACATCAAATGTAGAAAATAGGAACTAAAAATTCTTCGTTACTCCTGCGTGTATGCTCTAATCAGCTGTCTCATTTCATAAGGGAAAAGAACAGGATCCTGTCCTGCAGACGTGATGGTGGAAGGCTCTGATGTGAGGGGAGCATCTCTGTTTCTCAGAACTGCTCCCAGCTCCCCGCAGGGCTCTCATGGACAAGGCAGCTTCACACAGATGCCACATTTGTGTGGTACAAGCCGGCCTGACACAGGGATGCTGGAACCACCCTCAGAGCCAGATACTGTTTCCTACTTTATTCAACATTAACACATAAATGGACTTCCCGTGGGTATGAGCGAAGGGCACCTGGGAGGAGAGAGGGACCCTTGGGGGCAAGAACCACACGACAGAGACCCATCTTCACAAAAACGGCTCGATGCTGATTTCCACACAGGAGCAGGGCATGGTCAGCTCGAATTTGGTGATAACATCAGGATGAAGGACCCCCAGCTTCCCGATGCTCTGACCCCGGGCAAAGACCTCAGCACATCGCCCAGGGAAGAATGCAGGGCCTGAAAAACAGGGAGAGAAAAATCAACGTTTCTCCTGGCAAAAATGTCAGTAGAGGAGAAAAAGATGGCGGCGAAGTAGAGAGACGTGGAGTGCATCCCTCTCCACAGATGCATTGGGAATGCACGGAAGGACACAGTCATTCCCACAGAGAACCAGCTGAACACCAGCAGACGGCCTCGGACAACGGAAAGGGCTGCGGAGAACCTGACATAGCCGACTGAATATTCATCTAATCCAATACTTGGACATTAGTCTGAGGCTTGGACAGTCTTCTATAAACACCTCTATCACCAGGACAAGCAACCCCAAAAGCTTGGACAACCATGAGGAAACAAAGAAACACCATGCAGGCAAAGGAGCAGGAAAAAAACCCACAAGACCAAATAAATGAGGAGGAAATAGGAAAAATGCCTGAAAAAGACTTTAGAGTAATGATAGTAAAAATGATACAAAATCTCGATAACAAATTAGAGAAAGTACAAGAAACAGTTCATAAGAACTCAGAAAAACAAACAGCAATGGATAACAAAATAACTGAAATTAAAAATACTCTAGATGCTATAACCAGCAGAATGACTGAGGCAGAAGAACGAATAAGTGAGTTGGAAGATAGAATGGGAGAAATAAACGCCACAGAGCAGGAAAAAGATAAAAAAATAAAAAGACTAGAAGACAGCCTCAGAGACCTCAGTGATAACCTTAAATGTACCAACATTCGAATTATAGGCATCCCAGAAGAAGAAGAAAACAAGAAAGGGTCTGTGAAAATATTTGAAGAGGTTATAGTGGAAAACTTCCCCAACATGGGAAAGGAAATAATGAACCAAGTCCAAGAAGCACAGAGAGTCCCATACAGAATAAACCCAAGGAGAAATACACCAAGACACATATTAATCAAACTAACGACAATTCAACACAAAGAAAAAATATTAAAAGCAGCAAGAGAAAAGCAACAAACAACATATAAGGGAAAACCCATCAGGATAACAGCTGACCTTTCTACAGAAACTCTGCAGGCCAGAAGGGAATGGCAGGATATACTGAAAGTCCTGAAAGAGAGAAACCTACAGCCAAGAATACTTTACCCAGCAAGAATCTCATTCAGATTTGAGGGAGAAATCAAAAGCTTTCCAGACAAGCAAAAGTTAAGAGAATTCAGCACCACCAAACCAGCCTTACAACAAGTGCTAAAGGAACTTCTCTAAGTAGGAAACAAAAGAAAAGGAAAACACCTACAAATACAAACCCAAAACAATTCAGAAAATGGTCATTGGAACACACATGTCAATAATCACTTTAAATGTAAATGGATTAAATGCTCCAACCAAAAGACACAGACTGGCTGAATGGATACAAAAACAAGACCCTTCTATATGCTGCCTACAAGAAACCCACTTCAGACCAAGGGATACATATAGACTGAAAGTGAAGGGATGGAAAAAGATATTCCATGCAAATGGAAGTCAAAAGAAAGCTGGAGTAGCAATACTCATATCAGACAAATTAGACTTGAAAGTAAAGACTATTAAAAGAGACAAGGAAGGGCACTACATAATGATCAAGGGATCCATCCAAGAAGAACATATCACAATGGTAAATATCTATGCCCCCAATATAGGAGCACCTCAATACATAAGGCAAATGCTAACAGCTATAAAAGGGGACATCGACAGTAACACAATTATAGTGGGAGACTTGAACACCCCACTTACATCAATGGACAGATCATCCAAACAGAAAATAAATAAAGACACACAAGCTTTAAATGACACATTAGACCATCTCGACTTAATTGATATTTATAGGACATTCCATCCAAAAACGACAGACTACACGTTCTTCTCAAGTGCACACGGAACATTTTCCAGGATAGATCACATCTTGGGTCACAAATCAAACCTCAGCAAATTCAAGAAAATTGAAATCATATCAAGCATCTTCTCAGACCACAACGCCATGAGACTAGATATCAATTACAGGAAAAAAACTGCAAAAAATACAAACGCATGGAGGCTAAACAATTCACTATTAAACAACCAAGGAATCACTACAGAAATCAAAGAGGAAATCAAAAAGTATCTAGAAACAAATGACAACGAAAACACAACAACCCAAAACCTATGGGACGCAGCAAAAGCAGTTCTAAGGGGGAAGTTTATAGCAATACAGTCCTACCTTAAGAAACAAGAAAATGATCGAATAAACAACCTAACCTTACACCTCAAACAACTAGAGAAAGAAGAACAAAGAAACCCCAAAGTGAGCAGAAGGAAAGAAATCGTAAAGATCAGAGCAGAAATAAATGAAAAAGAAAGGAAAGAAACCATAAGAAAAATAAATAAAACTAAAAGCTGGTTCTTTGAGAAGATTAACAAAATTGATAAACCATTAGCCAGACTCATCAAGAAAAAAAGGGAGAAGATGCAAATCAACAGAATTAGAAATGAAAAAGGAGAAGTCACAACGGACACCTCAGAAATACAAAACATCATGAGAGACTACTACAAGCAACTATATGCCAATCAATTGGATAACCTGGAAGAAATGGATACATTCTTAGAAAAATACAAACTTCCAAGACTGAACCAGGAAGAAATAGAAACCATGAACAGACCAATCACAAGTACAGAAATTGAGGCAGTGATTAAAAATCTCCCAACACACAAAAGCCCAGGACCAAATGGATTCACAGGCGAATTCTATCAAACATTTCGAGAAGAGTTAACACCTATCCTTCTCAAACTCTTCCAAAATATTGCAGAAGGCGGAGCACTCCCAAACTCATTCTATGAGGCTACCATCACCCTGATACCAAAACCAGGCAAAGATGTCACAAAAAAAGAAAACTACAGACCAATATCACTGATGAATATAGATGCAAAAATCCTCAACAAAATACTAGCGAACAGACTGCAACAGCACATTAAAAAAATCATACACCACGATCAAGTGGGGTTTATCCCTGGGATGCAAGGATTCTTCAATATACGCAAATCAATCAACGTGATACATCATATCAACAAATTGAAGGATAAAAACCATATGATCATTTCAATAGATGCAGAAAAAGCTTTTGACAAAGTTCAACATCCATTTATGATAAAAGCTCTCCAGAAAATGGGCATAGAAGGAAATTACCTCAACATCATAAAAGCCATATATGACAAACCAAAAGCCAACATTGTTCTCAATGGAGAAAAACTGGAAGAATTCCCTCTAAGAACAGGAACAAGACAAGGGTGTCCACTCTCACCACTGTTATTCAACATAGTTTTGGAAGTGTTAGCCACAGCAATCAGAGAAGAAAAAGAAATTAAAGGAATCCAAATTGGAAAAGAAGAAGTAAAATTATCACTCTTTGCAGATGACATGATACTATATATAGAAAACCCTAAAGACTCTACCAGAAAACTGCTAGCACTCATTGATGAGTTTAGTAAAGTAGCAGGATACAAAATTAATGCACAGAAATCTCTTGCATTCCTATACACTAACAACGGAAGAGCAGAAAGAGAAATTAAGGAAACTCTCCCATTCACCATTGCAACAAAAAGAATAAAATACCTAGGAATAAACCTGCCTAAGGAGGCAAAAGATCTGTATGCAGAAAACTTTAAGACATTGATGAAAGAAATCAAAGATGACATAAACAGATGGAGGGATATACCATGTTCCTGGATTGGAAGAATCAACATCGTGAAAATGACTGTACTACCCAAAGCAATTTACAGATTCAATGCAATCCCGATCAAATTACCAATGGCATTTTTCACAGAACTAGAGCAAGAAATCTTACGATTTGTATGGAAACGCAAAAGACCCCGAATAGCCAAAGCAATCTTGAGAAGGAAAAATGGAGTTGGTGGAATCAGGCTTCCTGACTTCAAACTATAGTACAAGGCCATAGTGATCAAGACAGTATGGTACTGGCACAAAAATAGAAAGGAAGATCAATGGAACAGAATAGAGAACTCAGAAGTAAGCCCAAACACATATGGGCACCTTATCTTTGACAAAGGAGGCACGAGTATACAATGGAAAAAAGACAGCCTCTTCAATAAGTGGTGCTGGGAAAATTGGACAGCAACATGTCAAAGAATGAAATTAGAACACTTCCTAACACCATACACAAAAATAAACTCCAAATGGATTAAAGACCTACATGTAAGGCCAGACACTATCAAACTCCTAGAGGAAAACATAGGCAGAACACTCTTTGACATACATCAAAGCAACATCCTTTTTGACCCATCTCCTAGAATCATGGAAATAAAATCAAGAATAAACGAATGGGACCTCATGAAACTTAAAAGCTTTTGCACAGCAAAAGAAACCATAAACAAGACTAAAAGGCAACCCTCAGAATGGGAAAAAATAATTGCCTATGAAACAACGGACAAAGGATTAACCTCCAAAATATACAAGCAGCTCATGCAGCTTCATACCAAAAAAGCAAATAACCCAATCCACAAATGGGCAGAAGACCTCAATAGACATTTCTCCAAAGAAGACATACAGATGGCCAACACACACATGAAAAGATGCTCAACATCACTCATCATCAGAGAAATGCAAGTCAAAGCCACAATGAGGTATCACCTCACACCAATCAGAATGGCCATCATCACAAAGTCTGGAAACAACAAATGTTGGAGAGGGTGTGGAGAAAAGGGAACTCTCCTGCACTGTTGGTGGGACTGTAAGTTGGTACAGCCACTATGGAAAACAATTTGGAGGTTCCTTAAAAAACTACAAATAGAACTACCATATGATCCAGTCATCCCACTCCTGGGCATATACCCAAAGAAAACCATAATCCCAAAAGAAACTTGTACCATCATGTTTATTGCAGCACTCTTTACAATAGCCAGGACATGGAAGCAACCTAAATGCCCATCAACAAATGAATGGATACAGAAGATGTGGCATATATATACAATGGAATATTACTCAGCTATAAAAAGGGATGAGATGGAGCTATATGTAATGAGGTGGATAGAACTACAATCTGTCATACAGAGTGAAGTAAGTCAGAAAGAGAAGGACAAATATTGTATGCTAACTCACATATACGGAATCTAAAAATGGTACTGATGAACTCAGTGACAAGAACAGGGAAGCAGATACAGGGAATGGACTGGAGAACTCGAGGTATGGGAGGGGGCGGGGGGTGAAGGGGAAACTGAGAAGAAGCGGGAGAGTAGTACAGACATATATATACTACCAACTGTAAAATAGTCAGTGGGAAGTTGTTGTATAACAAAGGGAGTCCAACTCGAGGATGGAAGATGCCTTAGAGGACTGGGGCAGGGAGGGTGGGGGGGAATCGAGGGGGGGGCGTCAAGGAAGGGAGGGAATATGGGGATATGTGTATAAAAACAGTTGATTGAACCTGGTGTACCCCCCAAAAAAATAAAATAAAAAAAAAAAAAAAAAAAAATGTCAGTAGACCTTTAACACTGAAAGCTCACTAGTCTACTTTAAAAAATAACTATTCTTCCTTAAACTACTGGCCATGAAATGAGAGTGCTCCCTCACACTTTCTGGTCTTAAAAAGAAGCATTTGCTATCACACCAAGACACTCTTGTCAGGAAAAGGTTCGGGGCAAATATAAAAGTCAGGGCCCCGTTTTTCATTACAGCAGTCTAGGCAGGGTGAAGAAAAGGAGGATGAAGGAACAGAGCTGGGAGGAGACTTGGAACGTGTGCAGACGTGGGACTGCTCTAAAGAGGACAGAGGGAAAATGTAAAACCATCAACTCTGTCTGGGAAGACCTGTTTTGAAACAGGTTTTTCCATAGTAATACTTGCTGGATGAAAAGTCTACACTGAATTCATGTACTATTCAAAATATCACTCTTTTCTACCTCATTCCATAAAGAAACACAAGCTGCACTGTCATCGGCAGGCACAGGCCTTGTACCAGAATGTGACCCACATTCCTGTGGGAAAGAGGACTTCCTGAGCAGTTCTGGCACATCCCCTATAAACCCACAGCAAAGGCCAGTCCGCAAACAACTCCAGGCTGACCCCTGATTTACTCAAGACAGGCAGAAAAGCTCCCTCTTCATTTGGGTGCCAGTGCACAGATATGGCTTCCTAATCCAATAACAGTTCTTCAGGTTTAAACAGTTATAAACAAGCGAGCAGACAAGCATACAGGCCCACTGCACAGTCACTAGTTACTGGGGCCGCAGGGATGCAGCACCACTGCATGCTCCACTGAGGTCAAAAGCAGTGCTGACTCACTGCTCTCACCACCAACCTGAAAAGGGGTCAGGTCCACAGCTCCTGACTCACTCAACCGAAACGTCTACCGGCATGAACTATAAAAATGCTGGGCCATGAGCCTCCAGCCTGCCATTTCAGAGTGACTGTATTATATGAAAGAGTAAACTGCCAAGTCTCTACTAATGGCTCTGAGGCCCGCACAGGGAAGAAACACAGAACTGGCTGGGGTCGGGGGTGGGGTGCTACCATCAAGTCAGTACCACAGAGACGCAGGATGACTACACAGCAGGATGTCTGTTCACCTTTCTGAAAAACACTTTAAACTGTCATTCTTAAATAACCCCAAAGCAACCTGGTTGAAATATAAGGTGATCTGTTTCTCACCTCCCCCCAAACTAAATAATTCTGCTTCACTATTAAAGCAAGAATTTCAATGAACTGCATTTGAAGTTCATCACTGTTTGGCTATGTGCATTAATCTACACTTGGAGAGAGGGATCAAATAAAATAACACAGAAACCATGCTGCATTGATAATGTATAGCCTTAGCGAGACATGAATATTGCTAAATCTGACAAAGATGGCATGTTTTATCAATAATTCTGTCAAAATAAAAACCTAACTTAAAAGACAAAACCACACGGCTCTCCCACCAAATAAATCTTCAAATGACAAGTTTGTAAAAGTGTTGGTGGTAAGTCATATAACCAAGAATCGTAGAGCTTAAAGGGCTGCCCCAAAAGTCATTTATTCCATCACCCCAGCACTCCTTACAAAGAATTATATCTGAATAAACTACACTATCTGAAAAAAGACACTAGCAGATTTTTAAAGGCCACGCAGGGAGGATGTTTTCAGGAACTTCCCTGATAACCATGCTATGTTTAAGAATCCTCACTGTACCAAAATCCTTTCGTTTTATCTACCTTCAAATTCCAATTCGATTGGATTCATTTTAACTGAAGCATAAAACCAAACTATTTTAGAATCTAAGCCAGATGTACTAGTTCTGACAATGTTAGCAAAATAAAGCCTAAGAGATAAGAACTTAGAATTTTTACTTCATAAAACAACTTTTGAATTAGAGCGTTTCCTTTTTTTAAGCAAAATTCAGTTACGTTCATCTTCAGCGAGCAAGCATGGTAATGCCAGCTGGATCTCTCTCCAGAAGTTTGCACCAAACTTTGCTGAAGCTCACTAACCAGTTAAATACTTGGTCAAATATGCCTATCACCAAATAGAATTTCCCCCCTTTCCAAAGAAAAGCAAAAAGAACCGAAATTCATATTATGCATTATTTAAAACATCCAAGTGTGGGAACATTCTAAATAAGACAAATATCAAAAGCTCTCAGCCCAGCACAGACCCATCCCAGCTGCTACAGCATCCTAAACTGCCCCTGGGTCAGAGGCCCTCCCGGTAGAGGAGCTGCTTCCCAGTGGAGCAGGCACCAAAGGGGGTCCTCTGCCCTCTCATCCAATGCTAATCCTCCCCTACCCAACGACATGTAAAAATTAAGCCCAATAATGGGATTTCTGTATAAACTCCACTTTGCTGAAAACTGCACATTTTAACATGTGATGACAATTTTAACTTGTCATTTTTTCATTTCTAACAAGGTCTTAAGATTTTTTGATTGATGCCTCCGTTAAAGCAAGGCTGAAGGTCTCTTCTTCAGACATAAACTGAGAAGCACACAAAAGTGCCTTCAAATTTGTAAGGGGTACAGAGAGAAACTACCACTTGACGGATGCTGTATGTCAGCTAGAAATACTGAAATAAAATTTTAAGTTACTAGAACACATACATTTCTTAGTGCTTTTAAAAAATCTTTATGGTTCAAACCAAACGCTGCAGACAGAAGTGAATGGCTTCAAAGAAGGGCAGACCAGAGAGAGAATTGCCTCTCTAACAAAAAAAGGGAACACACCCCAGTAAGGCAGCAATTAGACCCGAGTTCAAAGATGAGAGCACCTCCTCCATCAGCAGGAGGGGAGCTCAGCACATCAATACAATCACAATGCTCGAGCTAGGACCGAGGCAACTTAAATCACTCTTCCCAGAAGTAAAAGAAGTCACATCTGAGTGGAACCTAAATTTGGGTTTAGGTTTACCAAAAATCAGACCTGGATGGTAGCCAGAGGCTATTTTTATCTCATTAGCAAACAAAAATACTTCTGGAGAAAGAGCAGCCTGCTGTGTCTACAGTCATAAAGCTGCCAATTCAAGGGAAATCTTGTTGCCTTGTGAATGGGAATTCTAAAATTCAAATTCTACGAAGTACCTTCTTTTACTTTTAATCATGCATTTAAGCCCAGAGTTCCTGGTTTACTGTTACACCAAGGTACATAAATACTGCAGTTTTCAACCTGTGACCAAAACACTCTCCAGCAAAATATCCCACTCAGCGCACTTTCCCAGCTAGTTCCTTACGCTGATTAAAGCCTCAGCTTTGCGGGCATCCACCGCAGCAAAATGGCTTCCAACGGAAAACAGATTTGGGGAAAACAGTGTTCTCTGCTGAAATATATGTGGAAACCCAGACAAAAGAAACATCAGTTAAGCACAAGCAAGAATTTAATTTCCAGACCTTAGTGGGGTGTAAGTCAGTCCCTTAATTAAAGCTTTTGTAGCATCTCCTCAAGGTCTGTAATTGTCTCTCTGTGCTCAAACAGCAGGACCACTTTGAGGACCTTGGGGGCAATTCTTGGGCCAGTAATCCGGCATAGCACCCAGTCTTTAGCACATTTTCTGGCTAATTGACCTTCAAAGAGTTGTGAGCTCCCTCTCTTGCTCGTTGCCAAACACCTTTCACAGTTTCTTTTTGCCTCTGTCTTTCTTTTGGAGTAATATTATAGGCCCAAAGTTTGGATAAGCTTTACACATAGAGTTATTCCTGTAATTCTGTGAAACATCGGAAGTAGAAGCTTAAGGCGGTAACTGAGCAGACCCCAAATCTGAAAGCTCCATAAGGCTCTTAATTCCTTAATCTTTAAACCCCTGCCATTGGCTGTTTTCAGCTAATTTACTTGGTACTTTATTTAATCCATCTCTAAAAATCATCCACTCATACAATTTTACTTTTCCCTTTCTTCACATTACTAATAAATGCTTTGGGGTTCAAACCCACATATGGTAACTGCCTGCAGTCTGGTACTTTATCATTCAAATTTTCCATAATAAAAAGAACAAAACTAAAAGGAGGGTGGGGAACACTGGGAAAGGAATGTCAGTATATCACATATGTCATAGCAAATAATATAAGCTATCATCATAGCTTTAATAAAAATAACCACACATAAGTCCCCAAGTTAGGGACAAGACACAAAATGCAGAATTATATAGATATATAGTAAGCCATTGGGTCAACAGAATGTGTTTTAAATCTGTCCTAAATGACTGTGTATTATGGGGTGGGAGGAAGGCATAATCAGTTACCAGGCTGTCTCCAGGCCTGGCACCTAACCAAACCCTATCCTGTCCTCCCCCAAGTCCCTGATTCTAATATAATTAGATACATACAAAATTATCCACTCCATGGTCCAGTAACCCACCCTAGGAAATCACAGAGAGGAAAAAAATAAATAAAGCCCAGTGTTCCATTCTGGAGTGAAACTGACAGAGTAGGTGACAGGGCAAGAGTAGAATGGGGCTTTGATCATAATTTCCCACGAAGGACATTTTCCTGGTTTCCTACCACTTTCTGACAATGTAAAGTAACTAACTATGCTGCCAGCACATCAACCTCACTTTCCTTTTCTAAATAATTTAAAGGAGGGGTTTCCTAGGTGGCGCAGTGGTTGAGAATCCGCCTGCCAATGCAGGGGACACGGGTTCGATCTCTGCTCCAGGAAGATCCCACATGCCATGGAGCAACTAAGCCCGTGAACCACAACTACTGAGCCTGAGCTTTAGAGCCCGTGAGCCACAACTATTGAGCCCATGTGCTGCAACTACTGAAGCCCATGCGCCTAGAGCCTGTGCTCTGCAACAAGAGAAGCCACGGCAATGAGGAGCCTGTGCACCACAACAAAGAGTAGCCCCCACTCACGGCAACTAAAAAGAAAGCCCACATACAGCAAAAAAGACCCAACACAGCCAATAAAATAAATAAATAAATTTATTAAAAAAAAAAATTTTTAAGAAAAAAAAAAAAAGACAAAATATAGGACTTTAAAACAAACAAAACAAAACCAACCATGCACTTATAACATGTGAGCAAGGTATCATTCTTAAGGGTGGTTGTTCTCAAAGTTTTAGAACTGGGAGTCTGAGTGCCTCAATGGAATGAGGGAGCACCCAAGGGAGAAAAGGCACAATGTAGGTAAGATGTTAACTTATAAGAAGAAAAGGGCTTAGGAATATGAGGAGGAAAAATTGCATAACTACCATCACATAAACACACATTCTTTCAGATCTTAGTACACTCCAGGTTGGAAGAAAAGTTCTCTGCAAAGACCATTTAATTTGTAAGTGGAGACTGAATAATTTCCAACTGGTAATATAAAACACCCATTTCCCCCCACATGTATACAAATCTTCACCTTACATCTGAAGTGAAATATTTATGGTACCTAAAGTCTTTAAAGAGAGGGGACCTAATCCCTTGAGTTTAATGGCTATCTTTCATCCCTTTCTAAAGATCAAAAGAAAGAAAAACCCCTTACACAACTTTACAGTGCTAATCCCAACACACCTGCAGACATCATTAACCCTTGAAGCAGAGGCAACTGGATGGAAGAGGAGTGCTGGGCCCACCTACCCCCACAGCGCGGCTCGGAGAGGGAACCTGCACTCACTGCGACATCCTGTCAAGGCAGCAGGCCGAAATCTGTCCTGCAAATGAGAACTAGATTCTCTCAGGCTCTACTCTTACAAAGGAAATCAGCAAAGCCCAGACTACCTAGCTTCTAACTAATGGAGAAATGTCTTCAACAAAGAACCTTTTTTAACAGATCACTGCCTTATGACTAAACGTTTAGAATCATGGCTCCAAAATTTCCCAGTTTTACTTTGTATGGGGAAATTTACAATTTATTTCCATAGCTATCACTTTTTGTCATTTGTTATTTTATTTACTTTTTTTTATTAAAGTATAATTGACCTATGACACTATGTTAGTTCCAGGCGCACAGCATAGTGATTCCATATTTCTACATATCATAAAATGATCACTACTCTTAGGAATTATTTTACAGTCTAATCTTAACTATGTGTCTCTCATATACATAGACACATACTCAAATTTCAAAACCTGAAGGTCAGGAATGTTAGGAGAACTTAAATGTGATATATGTAATTGCAAGTTTAAATCCATCTCAAATTAATTTGTGTAAAACCAAAGGATTATTAACTCTAGGTTAAAAAGTACTCTATCTATTGGCTTGTTTTGAAGACTCCTATTCCAAGATAATGCCATCATCCTACATTCATCTGGCACTTGCATCATTTCCCCCCAAATTTTCACATTTCTTAAATGTTCACAGGACAGATACAGAATAAAAGCTTAAAAAATAAAAGGTATGGGGACTTCCCTGGTGGTGCAGTGGTTAAGAATCTGCCTGCCAATGCAGGGGACATGGGTTCAAGCACTGGTCTGGAAAGATCCCACATGCCACAGTACAACTAAGCCCGTGTGCCACAATTGCTGAGCCTGTGCTCTAGAGCCCACGAGCCACAACTATTGAGCCCACATGCCACAATTACTGAGCCTGCACTCTAGAGCCTGTGAGCCACAACTATTGAGCCCACATGCCACAACTACTGAAGCCCACACGCCTAGAGCCTGTGCTGCACAACAAGAGAAGCCACCACAATGAGAAGCCCGCACACAACAAAGAGTAGCCCCCACTTGCCACAACTAGAGAAAGCCCGCGCACAGCAACGAAGACCGAATGCAGCCAATAAATAAATATATATATAAATAAAAATTAAAAAATAAAAGGTATGGCTCATCCTGCCTTCCTGGGTCAATAAAATGAGTCTTTCTTAGTCTTTCACCTGATAAAAACCTTTAAAGGAGAATTTGTTCAACCAAATATGAGCAATTTATTATTTTCTCCACAATTACAGTGAAATAATAAAAACAACAATAAAGAGCCTATTCTAGGGCTAATTAAGGAAAGAATGGAAATGTTGAGTATTTGAGATTGTAATTTCACAATTAGTTGACTTATTCAATTGAGACCTTTGGCTAAGATGGAATAAGCATGACCTCAAACATGCCATTATGATAGTTGTGCTGTCGTTTCAGAATTAAATTTCGGTTGACAAGTAGGGCGTGTAGAAGAAAAAGAGAATAATGAGATTGTGAAAACAAAGTACCCTGTTTCCTACCTCATCTCCTTCCATCCCCAGTAAAGGGAGTGACTTGGTCCCAGTGCAGCCCTGGCCAAGCCCCCAAGGACAGGCCAGTTACAGATGGAAAAAGTGAAGCACAAGGAGATTAAGGGACTTGCCTGAGGCGGGCAATACCATAAGCCAGAGAATGAGAACCCCTGTGTGTGGCCCTGAGGCACAGAAGGCCTAGGGAAGAGTGTTTTCAAACTTTTGGTCAAGCTATCCACTTCATGTTTGCACACTTCTTCTGGTTTAAAATTAAATAAATAAACAAAACTTAAAAAAAAAAAAAAGACCGACAACCTCTAACCTTAGGACATAATCAACCAGGTATGCTCTGCAATATCATTCACACATGACAAAACCTAGAGCTTTTCAGAAAAAACAGAACTACATTTAAAAAAATCCCATCCTTAAGGAATAAATTCCAAATTCCTGAAACAAGACTGGAATAATCTGAGCAGATATATAGGCACCACAGTGACACCATCTAAAAAGGCAAAGAAGAAGAGCTGTACATTAGACCCCGCGGCAGAGATTGCTTTTGAAACATTTAAACTCCTGTAGAATCTTCATACTGGAAATGACCCTGGTGGTGATATCATCCAGGCCTTTATTTTATTTTTTTTTCATGTTTTTTGTTTTGGTTTGGTTTTGGGTTTCTCTGACCGTATTGCGTGGCTTGCAGGATCTTAGTTCCCCAACCAGGGAACAAACCCAGGCTCCTGGCAGTGGAGGCTCAGAGTCCTAACCACTGGACCGCCAGGGAAGTCCCAGCCATGCCTTTATTTTACATATGATAAAATGGATGCCAAAGAAGTTAAGAAAACCATACAGCCAGGTAAGAGCAGAGCTTGAGAACCCAGTTCTTCTTGACCCCCAGTCTGTAACTCTTTTATCCAGTGCTGATTTTCTGAAGGGCAGACCTAACATTTACCCTTGAGGGTGCTCTGGGGAATAATCACCCATTCCAAAAATGCTTTCCCAAATTCTTACATCTGCCTCTTCCAACAACTCCGTGGTACAGACAGAACAGATATTATCATTCCCATTTTACAGATGAAGAAACTGGCACAAAAGGGATTAAGTCCTAAATCACATGTGCTAACACAACAGAAGGACCTGACCCAACACACAAGAGTTACTATTACTACAGCACAGCTGATCAAGCCTCCTAGGGCTCAACAAAATGTATTCTTCCCTATCATTTGATTACAGTCTGTACCATCTTAACATCTGCTTTTTCAACTTAGCTTATATTCACATATTTATCACATTCCATCATATTAATATGTCATAGTTTGCCAACTGTTCTTTATGATGGAGTTATGTTTCCAATTATCCACTATTATAAATAGAACTCCTGTAACATATATGTTACTTTTTGCTCTTTCTTGGTTTCTTCCCTTTGCCAAAGGTAGTACCACACTAGTAAAGCAATGTCAATTATCGTATAGTTCATTACATATCAAAATGTGAAACAATAGACTTCTAGCAATGGTAGTTCCAACAAATCACAAATCTGATATAAGATTATATTGATCTTGTTTCATACAACACTGATTTTAAAAATAATTTTCCCTTGGGGCTTCCTAGGCGGCGCAGTGCCAATGCAGGGGACACAGGTTCGATCCCTGCTCCAGGAAGATCCCACATGCTGCGGAGCAACTAAGCCCACGTGCGACAACTATTGAGCCTGCATTTTAGAGCCCATGTGCCACAACTACTAAAGCCCACGTGTCTAGAGTCTGTGCTCCGCAACAAGAGAAGCCATGGCAATAAGGAGCCCACGCTCGCCGCAACTAGAGAAAGCCTGTGTGCAGCAACGAAGACCCAACACAGCCAATAAATAAATAAATATATATATATTAAATAATAATAATAATAATAATAATTTTCCCTTGCATAGTTACTACCTTTTTTTCAGTTCCAATGGTGGGGAAAAAAAATGTGTCAAAGCAGCCCAGGAAAATAATTCCAAGAAGAGATATTTGTTCAGAGAATGCAATTCACAAACAAGCTAGGAGCCTTTAGGGATTAAGAGAATGAGCAGAAACTCTTTTCTTCTGGAAGGAGAGTGCCAAAGTACAGTGGCTGTGATAACAACACTGATAAAATATTTAACAGCTACTGATGAATATTGGACACATCAAAACCAGTCTCACAGAACAGACAACAGGAAGTCCTGGAGACATTTAGAGCAAGGCACTTTATCTGATATTTTGCACAACTGTTTCCTCTTTATGGGCTGGCTTCAACATCAGTCAAAAGAAATTAAAATACTGTAACTATGGTCACACGGTTTATTGTTTAAAGAAAGGCAAGTAATTAACGTCTGCCTATTTGCTAATGGGCCACGTTGCTGTTTCCCACGTTTCTTCTTTTACCTCTTCCTAAACATGCTCTTTTCACATAAGGAAGTGTGTGCCTGGCTATCAACCAAGTGTGGTTTCAGAAGGTGGAGAGGTTTTTCTATTCCACCACCCGTTTTAAAGCTAAGAACCGGGCATTTTCATAAAGTGACCAAATTTTTCTCCTTTCACAATGAGAAAAAAGGCTAAAAATCAAAGCACCTCTTAAGTTCACACTGATATGTATCAACTGAACCTCAAGTCAGATCCTTTCCTGGAAAAAAAAAATTTTTTTAAATAGGGCAAAATGGGAACAATGAGAGTACAGGGTTCTGGAGGGGCAGGAGCAGAAGAGGAACAACTAAGACATAAGAAGGCTGCCACGGCTGCAAGTGTGGAGGGCCGGGGTCTGAGGACGAGCTGCCAGCCTCACATGCGGCCCATCCGGCCTAGAAGAACCATCGGCAGGAAGACCACATTCCTGGCCCACGACGCACCCGGGCCGGCACGTGCTCGGAGGTATTTCCAGGAGGGTGACAGGTTGCTCAAGTCACCTAAGTGATTATTACCATTTATTTCTCAAGCAGGTGGAAATTAGGCCACAGCTACTGAATACTAATGATAAGCAAAATAATCCATCAAGATCAAAACCACAACTTGGTCCTCAATGAATTTAGACTGTCTGCCTATCATTTATATAAAAGTATCAGGAATGCTTTAAATGCATGCCAATCTGTGGGACTCCTGCAATGATGTAAAAGAAGACTGTCTCTCTAAAGACAGCATAACAGGGGGAGAGAAATGTGCTGGCAGGTGAAAGAAACACCAGAGAAGACAGACATCTAATGGATGTTTGATTAAGGTTCTGCTTCCCCAAAGTCCACAGTAAAATATGCATTTCTAATTTTTAAACAAAGCAGACTCTGAATTAATATGATACTTTCAAAAAATCGGTACAAGCATTAGTTAGTTAAGGCTTCTATAGTCCTGCCTGTTAAAAAGAAACACTGGGAAAATGTTGGTCAAAATGTACTTTATTTTGTAGAATACGTTCTAAGTACAAAAAGAACTGAAGATAAACTTAAACTGTTTCTAAAAATGTTATTAGTAATAATATTGACATTATTATTCTGAAACAAAGATGGATACAGCAAATAAGTAATAATGTAAATTCATTAGGAACCAAGATTTTCAATGTAAAGAAAAAGAGCTACTATAAAGATAAAGCCAAACATATTAAGTAAAAATCCTCTAATCCTAAATATAAATTGGAACTGTCCATATGAACTCAATGCTTTACTTTAAAAAAATTTTTTAAAGGTTTTCCTCAACTCTGCATACTAAAAAGTCCTAGAAACAATGACTCGCTCAGTAGCAGTGAGCAACCTTAGCACCTAAACTGTGATCTAAATTTGATTTCCCACTAAAAGGAACCAGGGCCACTTGGCAACATAGCTGATTCCAGGTCTGAGGCAGAAACTATATGAGTCCAGAAATACATTTCCTATAATATCACCCAGTTCCAAAAGAGCACCACCAGATACAACTATTTTCTCCCTTTCATTTTAGTAAGAACCTTCCTACCAATAAAAGCATCTCAAGACCTAAAAAAAAGTCTTCTCCTTCCCTTCCAGAATAATCCAGCCCTAAAAGAGCCGAGGAAGGCAGAAATCCCCACACTCAGGTTGGGCACTGGGTGTCAGAGCTAAAGGGGGCGGGGAAGGCACCCACAGGTGAGGGGAAGAGCCCCGAAAGTGAGTGATGAGCAGGGCAGACATGCGGGGGAGAAAATGGAGTTTAGTTACCAGCAGAGGCGATGAGCAGCTAAGTGAATAAATTACGAATTGTGGAAACCACGTGTTTCACTGCTGGAGAAGTGAGGCACAAATACATAAGGGAGAAAACTGCAATGAACCCTAAGGTGTTGGATTGGAATGGAGGTATTACTGTGGGCTTATGGTCTTTAAATATAGATAGAGGAGTAAATTGGCATGTATATATGTCTGTGAGCAACTAGAACCCTAAATCTTGGCGTTTAGACACCATTCCCCACTAACAGGAACCAGCATGGAGAAACGAGACAACGCAAAGTTCAAGATAAGCCTGGAATATCTTCTTGTGCCCAAAGCAAGAGAGTGCTAATAATGATAAAGAATAATAGGAACATTAAAAGGACACAGAAGCCAGCTTGAAGGGACTCCCACCGGCCAAAGTGAGGACAATGTGAGCATCAGAATAAATAATGAATTAAAATACACTGAATAAAACAGGAAATAATGAATCCATACTGAGATAAACAAAGAGACTGATTAGGAACAGAACATTTACATAGTTTCAAAGTTCTTCCCCACAAAATGTTTATTAATGATAATGGAGAAAAGAGTAACTTGACAGTAAAGAAGCCTAGTAGACACCAGCTTGATCAAGTGATTAAAATGAATATTACCAGCTATGAGATAAATGGAAATTGAGTGCCACGGATAGGATACATTGAGAAGAGAGCGTTACTTCTGCAATCTTCCTCCAAAGATGCCTAACTTGAATCTAGTGGGAAGAAAACATCAGACAACCCCAAATTGAGGGACACTACAAAATAACTGGCCTATCATCTTCAAAATTGTCAGTCACAAAAGTCAAACAGAGACTGTTCTAGAACTCTCCAGAAGGAGGCTAATGAGACATGATAGCGAAAGGCTACAAGTGATATTTTGATATAAGGATAACTGATAAAACTTGCACAGGGTATAAGGATTAGATAGGGTTAACATTAATGTGAATAATATTTTCCTGGTTTTGATGATTATATTTTGCTTATGTAGGACAATGTCCTTGTTTGTAAGAAATACACACTAATTAATGTATTAAGATGTACAGGTTGGCAATTTACTCTCAAATGGTTCAGGAAAGTTTTCTGTTCTGCATCTGTTTTGTTTTTTTAATAAGTTTGTAACTGTTTCAAAATTTTTTTAAAAAATTAAGAAAATGGGGTTTACAGTATAGGAGTTTCTTCCATTCAATTCTTAAAAAAAAAAAAAAAAAAAGGTTAACAATTCTTGCCCTAGTCCAACACCTTGAAAGAAAACTAAATACTAAATGTGAATACATCAAGGGGAAAAAGGACATTTTCCAGATAGGAGCACTCATTTATCAGCCCCACCTAGGGACATATTCAATATGTTTACTTGTTTTTCTCTCCACCCATCCATCCTTTCAATCCTTCTGGATTAAAGCTGAAATGACTGCTTAGAGATCTGATATTTTTTGTACCAGAACACATCATTCTCTCGGAATTCAAAGGAAAGTGGTCACTGCAGCACACCAATGTGCCAAAAACAGGGTGCTGCCAACATGTAAAGCTGCTCCTCCCTGAGGAAAGCCAAACTTACATATGTAAGATCCAAACTGAATAGTGCATTCAGACAATACAAAGCTACAGTAAACAAAACAGCATGGTACTGGCACAAAACCAGACACATGGGTGAATGGAACAGAATAGAGACCCCAGAAATAAACCCACACACCTACAGTCAATTACTCTTCAATAAAGGAGGCAAAAATATACAATGGAGAAAAGACAGTCTCTTCAAAGAGTGATGCTGAGAAAACTGGATAGCTACATTAAAAGAATTAAATTAGAACATTCTCTAATACCATATACAAAAATAAACTCAAAATGGATTAAAGACCTAAATGTAAGACTGGATACTAGAAAACTCCTAGAGAAAAACATAGGCAGATCACTCTTTGACATAAATACCAGCAATATTATTTTGGATCCATCTCCTAGAGTAATGGAAACAAAAGCAAAAAAAACCAAATGGGACCTAATCAAACTTAGAAGCTTTTGCACAGCAAAGGAAACCATAGACAAAATGAAAAGACAATCTATGGACTGGGAAAAAATATTTGCAAACAATGTGAATGACAAGGGATTAATCTCCAAAATACACAAAAAAGCTCATGCAGCTCAATATCAAAAAAAACAAACAACCCAATCCAAAGATGGGTGGAAGACCTAAACAGACATTTCCCTAAAGAAGACATACGGATGGCCAAAAGACACTAAGAAAAGATGCTCAACATCGCTAATTAGTAGAGAAATGCAAATCAAAACTACAATGAGGTATCACCTCACATTGGTCAGAATGGCCAACATCAAAAAGTCTACAAATAATAAATGCTGGAGAGGATGTGGAGAAAAGGGAACCCTCCTACACTGTTGGTGGGAATGTAAATTGGTACAGCCACTATGGAAAACAGTACAGAAGTTCCTTAAAAAACTAAAAATAGAACTCCACATAATCCATCAATCCTACTCCTAGGCATACATCCCGAAAAGATGAACGCTCTAATTCGAAAAGATACATGCACCCCAATGTTCACAGCAGCATTATTTACAATAGCCACGACGTGGAAGCAACCTACGTGTCCATCAACAGATGAATGGATAAAGAAGATGTGGCGTATAAATTCAATGGAATACTACTCAGCCATAAAAAGAACGAAATAATGCCATTATCCAAGAGAATATCATACTAAGTGAAGTCAGACCGAAAAAGACAAATCTAAAAAATAGTACAAATGAGCTTATTTACAAAAAAGAAGCAGACGCACAGACACAGAAAACAAACTTATGGTTCCCAAAGGGGAAGGGGGTGAGGATAAACCAAGAGTATGGAATTAACAGATGTACACTACTATAGATAAAATAAACAACAGGGATTTACTGTGTAGCAGAGGGAACTATATTCAGTATCTTGTAATAAACTATAATGGAAAAGAATTGGAAAAACAAAAAACAAAAAACCCTGAGTAGTACAAATCACCCTAAAAATCCTCTCAAGTTTCAGGATTTGGGTCCTTGAAACTGGAAATGAACTTCTTTTGCACCTCTTTGTATTTAGGCCATAGCCTTTTCTGTAGAATAGTGGAAGTGAAGGTTTAGTTTGGAAGCAGGAAAAAAAGGAGTACAAGGTGTTAAATAAAAATACTTGTCCCCCTCTCTCTCTTTTTTGCCCATCACATATAGTTAAATTGAAATAACTCCAAAGTACACAGTAAGTCACAGCATGCATTCTCAATGGCGGATGAAAACTTGTTCTTGGCTGGGGAGAGGGGGGTATGAAAAAAATCTTATATTACAGTGGTTTGGAGCCCTCAAAAGCTGAACCCTACTTAACAAAACTGTACTCCTTAGTATTCCGTTCGTCTCACTGGGTGGTTTTGGGCGTCTCAGGAGCAGCACTGACATGGAAAACACAGCAAATGTATGTAAGATCAGTGCTCCAGACTATGGTGACAGATGCCTCTGATCCTGTGACTGGAAGACTTTGTATCAAGTGCTCAATTTCGAAGTCACATTAACAGGTGACCTGCATGGTGCCAGGAGTCACCACTGGCTGCCTTATGGACATTGTTTATGTGTGATCTTGAGAGCTTCCGTGCGTAGCTCAGGCTTTGAGAATTAAATAAAAAGAGTTTCTAATTTTAAAAGTTATTGGGCTTCCTAGGTGGCGCAGTGGTTGAGAATCCGCCTGCCAATGCAGGAGACATGGGTTCAATCCCTGCTCAAGGAAGATCCCACATGCCGTGGAGCAACTAAGCCCATGTGCCACAACTATTGAGCCTGTGCTTTAGAGCCCGTGAGCCACAACTATTGAGCCCATGTGCTGCAACTACTGAAGCCCATGCGCCTAGAGCCCATGCTGCGCAACAAGAGAAGCCACAGCAATGAGGAGCCCACACACCACAACGAAGAGTAGCCCCCACTCACGGCAACTAAGAAGAAAGCCTGCGCACAGCAAAAAAAGACCCAACACAGCCAATAAAATAATAAATAAATAAATTTATAAATAAAGTTATTAGTTATTATATTAATTCCATCAAATGCTGGAAAGAAAAAACATCGACAACATCTGACTACCAGCTAATTAAGAGTTATCTTCTCTTACCAAGGAAAAGTTAAATTCACTTAAAATGATTTTTTAAGAAATTAATTTTTCAGGGCTTCCCTGGTGGCGCAGTAGTTGGGAATCTGCCTGCCAACTGGGAAGATCCCACATGCCGTGGAGCAACTAAGCTCGCAAGCCACAACTATTGAGCCCATGTGCCACAACCACTGAAGCCTGAGTGCCTAGAGCCTGTGCTCCTCAATGAGAAGCCTGCACACTGCAACGAAGAGTAGCCCCCTCTGGCTGCAGCTAGAGAAAGCCGCACACAGCAACAAAGACCCAACAGCCAATAAATTAATTAATTTGTAAAAAAAAAAAAAAGGAAATTAATTTTTCAATTGTTTCATTTTTGCTGGAAAAGTAGGTTTTGAATGGTTTTTAAAATTTCTGGTTACAGTTACATATTTAAATTAATTACCAATTGGCATATATAACTTGATACATTACAATTTACATAAGTATATTACTTTTTTTTTTTTTATCCTGGCTGTGCTGCTAGGCTTATAGGATCTCAGTTTCCCAACCAGGGATTGAACCTGGGCCACAGTAGTGAGAGACTGGAATTCTAACCACTAGGCCATCAGAACCCCATAATTTAACCCTTAACTTAAAAATGTTTACTTATTCTTAACCCTGAGTTGAATTTTAAAAATAAGGTTTATACTTTTCATGTGTAAAGTAAAGCTATACATATGGTACATAATAAGTATGCAGTATACCAGTAGTGTTAACATTTTATGGAGGGGCAATTAGGGAAAAAAGTCTAAAAAGATTCCTTAAGGGAGAGAAAAGAAGTTGAGAAACACTGTGTTACAAGACCTATCAGACGGGAAAGCGAGCTGAGCAAGGTATTCAGGTGGGACCTGGGGTGGAGCACACACTCCAGCGCTGAGTACCTATACGCCACATGGGCACCAGGGCACACCGGGAGCACGGGCTGGGGGCCATGAGTGGACAGCACTTTGCCTCACACACAGGAGAGACAGTGAGGCAAGGAAGTAAACCCGCTCAAGAATAATACATGAAGTATGGTAACTACACGAATCGTGGTAACTGCTGAGGCTTTTAGGGGCACCGTGGCCCCACGTCATCCCGCTGTTTTGACGTGTGGTGATGACTGTTGATGTGTTTAATATTGCTCTTAATAAAGCCTTCAAAGAAGGTAATAAAAATTGTAGTATTTGACAGCTTGCCTCAAACACCAAAAAAAAGGAAATGAGAGGACTGACAATTTTTTACAGAGTAATAAGGTCAGAAGCTTAAAAACTTCCAAACTTTTTTTCTTTTAAACTTGGTGCCTTAACAGAGCAATGTCTTTGCTAACTAAAAAAGTGGAGACACCTACAGATCCCCCTTTCTTCCAGTCTAGACTTTCTGTGTAAATCAGACCATCAACGGAACACCTTTACTCCAACAAGTTGTTCAATACATATTCTTCTCATATATTTCCAAGCTCATGTTACACTAAAAACCAGTGTGAAGACCAAGGAGACATCACAATTTCACCCGTATTTTTTAGCATCTGAAATCTTTCACAGGTGTCCTGAAGGAGGAAAAAGGTCATGACCTATAGGTCAAGTCAATGATCATTAGGTGATGCTGTAACAGAAGGTATCTAAATAATCTCTGCGGGTACATATGGTGTGGGATTAAATGTGCCTAATGCTTACAAGGTTATTTTTTGTTTCACAAAATGAATTCTGAGCAGCATGAAAATTAGAATTGTCAAAACTAAAAGTACTAAAACTTCTGTTTTTCCATCAGGGATCTTGTCTCAGGTTAAAATGACATTTTCTGTAGATTTGTGAATAAACAAAACTGAAATAATAACAAATTCAGGGGGGAAAAATACACACTCCAGTCAACGCAGCCAATCACACAAAAGCCCACTACCTTCTATAAGAAATTATTTTCGCCGCTGATTTGCCCAGGAACCACATAGCTGTTCTAAACACAAAAATGTTGGGAATTTTCCTTGCCCAGAAGTGGTTTTTGAAAAGGATAAATGCATTTTAACATACATAATTTAGTTTGCAACAAACCACAAAAACAAAGGGGAAGAAGTCTGAAAGAAAGCATATACATATGCTGTAATGATCTGATCAAATGCCACTAAAACTTGTTTGAAGCACTCAGAATGCTCTACAGTCTGTTAAAAAGTTAAAGGTTCTTCTTTCTTTTTTGCCACTCAAGACTGCCCTTGTTGTATCAGCAGTCTGACATTCTAGCTTACCTTGTGTTCTTAACTGCAAGGGCGCTCAGTAAATAAAAACTAAGCAACCATGTGAGACTAAGCGACCATGTTTCTAACTGTGGGTGCAGTCACAGGACACGGGAGTGCTTCGCAGCAATCCACCGGCTGCAAAGGGCTGCTGCCTGCATGAGAAGCAAGGTTACGAGCCAATGTCAACAGAACTCCCTGGCATCAACGTAATGATCAATGAAATGAGCCTCCAGATTTCTCTCACAATGGACAGGGCCAAGTTTCTCAAAGGGGAACCAAGTTCTGATCCACTCTCTACCACCAAACAAAGCAGCACAAAAGGAAGTCAGTGGTGTTCATTAGAAAGGACAGAGAGAGATTAGGTACACCTGCCACTGAACGCACATTAGCAAGACTCTCTGGTGAACAGACTTAGCTCAATTATAATGGCAAAGCCACCAGGGACTTTTAATTATTAAAAGGTAAACCATATGCCAGAGTAACAGAAGACAACTCAGTAATCAAGAATGGCAGGAAACGGTAGCTCTTAATCTATTTCTACTTGACTTCTTGATACTCTGAAGACCTTTTCTTAAAGCAGAAAAAGCTATATGCAAAGTAACAATACATCTGAGGAAAAGATGTAGCTAAACACACCCTAGCAACCAAATTCCTATGTAGAAATTTACTTAGGAGATATACATATAAACAAAATTATGAAGGTGAGTCAAAAATTATCCACACTCTGGCTATAGAATTTATAGACGTTTTAATATAACCCGAGTACAGATAATTTTTGACCCACCTTCATATATATGAAATTTTAGATGAAGAACCTATACCAACTTTACTGCTGACTTATTTTGACAAGCCACTTGTTTAGGTCTTGGTTTCTTTAACCATTAAAAGATAGGTAATCAGGAAAAAATAGATTAAAAAAAAAACATTGTTTGTCATCAGATAATCAAAATAGAGAATCAAAATGTAATAAGACATTACAATATTCTGAGAGCCAAAGTAAATTCAAAAGGAAACACAGGGACTTCCCTGGTGGTGCAGTGATTAAGAATCCACCTAGGGGCTTCCTAGGTGGCGCAGCGGTTAAGAATCCGCCTACCCATGCAGAGGTCACGGGTTCGATCCCAGCTCCAGGAAGATCCCACATGCGCGCGGAGCAACTAAGCCCGTGTGCCAAAAAAAAAAAAAAAAAAAAAAAAGAATCCACCTGCCAATGCAGGGGACAGGGGTTCAATCCCTGGGCCAGGAAGATCCCACATGCCACGGAGCAACTAAGCCTGTGCACCACAACTACTGAGCCTGTGCTCTAGAGCCCTCAAGCCACAACTACTGAGGCTGCGTGCTGCAACTACTAGCGCCTACATGCCTAGAGCCCACATGCCTAGAGCCCGTGCTCCACCACAAGAGAAGCCACCACAATGAGAAGCTGGCTCACTGCAACAGAGTAGCTTCCACTCACCACAACTAGAGAAAGCCCACACGCAGCAATGAAGACCCAACATAGCCAATTACTTAATTAATTAATTAAAAAAAAAAGGAAACACAAGATAGCCTGTCCTCATACAAAATCAAACACCAATAACAACTTGGCCTAAAAAACTGAACATAAAGATCTAGAACCACATCATAAGTGGTTACAGTTTATGAATGTGTTTTCTAATTTAAACACAAACACACACACACACTTCCTCTCTCCAAACCAAAACAATAGACATCTACATATTAAGGAAATTAAGGACTATGTTGTTTTGGTGCTAAAACATATAATATTAAAATTATAATATTATAGGTTTAGAATGACAAAAATAGAACTTAAAAAAGATCAACACATATGAGCTGTATCTTAAAAGGTTCCGAGTGGCACAAAAGGTTCCAAGTGAACCTGTTCCAAATGCTGAATGCTGTAGCTTCTACCTTCATAAAGTTTCTTAAATCAGTCTTCTCCTTGGTATAGCCTCAGCCAACATTCAAGGTCAAGTCCCTATTCTCACTATAACACCTTTCAACCATTTTCTTCCCCTGTACTCTCCATGCCATCCAACCTACATTCTGCCAGTTTAATCCCTTCAAAGTACAGATCTAATCACATCATTCACTTACAGAAAAAAAAAAGAAGCAACGGCTTCAATATTTTCCAGCTAACTAGCTAAAATTCCTTTTTCTAGCACTCACGACTCTAAATGCAGTCCCGTGCTTCTTCCTCACCCTATAGTCAAACCAAACTGCACTGGGCCATGTTTCCCATCATTTTTGGCTTTGCTTCAGTGGTTTGCCTTGCTTCCTCTGTCTCCCACCTATTCCTTCAAAGGCCCATGTCACTTCCCAGAAACTTACCAATGTTTTCCCAGATGCCCCTTAAGAAGCTGCACCACCTCCCTCTTGTTGGTATGCAGTGGTCATTCCCCCTGTAGGTTCCTTGACAGCAGGATCTGTGTCCTACTTATTCTGTCTTCTTGAAGCCTGTCTCATGACTGGGAACTCAGATTTTTCTGAGAAATATGTCTAAGGAACTTATTGAGGCAGGAGAGTCATTATATTAAGACACTGCTTTATGGCTTATAGAAACATCATTAATATAAAAATTACATATAAAAGTATCTCCACAACAAATTATGCTCCAATTTACCATTTCAGCTCTTTGCAACCTTTCAAGTAAGAAAAAAAAATTAGATCTCATATATATGGCATAATCTGTTTCAGGGAACAGATTTTTATCCAGCTAATCTCTATATGAAGTAAAATTTCTGAGAAAAGACTATATAGAAGGTTAAAAAAAAATGTGTCATGTCAGCTTTCAGGTTGTCATTAACTTGGATGACCAGATCTTAAAGCAGAATTCTAGGGCTTCGCTGGTGTTGCAGTGTTAAGAATCCACCTGCTGGGACATCCCTAGTGGTGCAGTGGTTAAGAATCCACCTGCCAATGCAGGGGACACAGGTTCGATCCCTGTTCTGCGAAGATTCCCACATGCCATGGAGCAACTAAGCCCGTGTGCCACAACTACTAGGACAGTGCTCTTAGAGCCTGAGTCACAACTACTGAGCCCATGTGCCACAACTATTGAAGCCTGCGTGCCTAGAGCCTGAGAGTCGCAACAAGAGAAGCCACCACAATATAAAGCCCGCGCACCGCAATGAAGAGCAGCCCCTGCTCTCAGCAACTAGAGAAAGCCCGTGTGCAGCAATGAAGACCCAACACAGCCAATAAATAAATGAGTAAATAAATAAATTAAAAAAAAAAAATCCACCTGCCAATGCAGGGAACACAGTTTGATCCCTGGTCTGGGAAGATTCCATATGCTTCAGAGCAATTAAGCCCGTGCATCACAACTACTGAGCATGCACTCTAGAGCCTGAGAGCCACAACTATTGAACCTACTTGCTGCAACTACCAAAGCCCATGATCCTAGAGCCCATGCTGCACAACAAGAGAAGCCACTGCAATAAGAAGCCCACGCACTGCAATGAAGAGTAGTCCCTGCTCTCCGCAACTACAGAAAGCCTGTGCGCAGCAATGAAGACCCAATGCAGCCAATAAATAAAAAATAAAATAATTAAGAATTTGAAAAGTAACATTATAAAAAAAAAAAAAAAGCAGAATTCTAGAAGAGTCAACTGGTGAATGAGTAAGTAAAGCCACTATAAAGTTAGGCAACTTGGTCTTGTGGAAAGAACATGGGGAGGCAGGAAGCCTGGGTTCCACATGTGTGACCCAGCCCAACTCACTTAACTTGCCTATCCTCAGCTCCTTCACTTGTCAAACCAACGAACTGGACTTGATGAACTCCAAGACCCACTTCCAACACTTTAAAATTCCACACTTCACTGAATGATTGCTAATAAGAGATGTGGTAGAAAACAGTAACTTGCTGCAATATTTAATCTTTCAATTTTATTAAAAAAAAAAGATAACACCACAAATCTTCAACCTAAAAAGGCCCATATATTTAAGGTTATTTAAGCATTGTAAAAGAAGTTTGCAAATTAAAACAAAAAATAATACAAACAACAATAAAACACCATCTCTGAGGACTAAGAAGAATAAACTTAAGGGAAAAACAAAAATATGTCCCCCCAAACTTCACACCACTACAAGTACTGCTAAATAGCACTTCAAAAAAAGTGAATGTTCCAATAGAAATTTAAGATGCCGAAGAGTTATAAAATTGTCAGGTAAACGTGGAAATGAAGTGGTAAAATGTTTCTTTCAAGCGGTTTCTGGATCTCTTCTCTAACAAAATACACTGATTCAAGCTAAAGGGATATGAAAAACAAAAATTTCAGAATTCCTCAGACAACAAGAAACTAGCATTTTAGGAGTATATAGACAATTTAGTTAGCCTAACCTCCACTGTCTTTTTCCTTCTTTTGCCTTAAAGGCTTAAGACGGGCGACTCTGAGCACAAGTCATGAGTTTAGGTTTTCTCAGCTTCCAGTTTGGACTGTGGGTTGGCCATGGCTTGATGGTGCCAGTAATGAGAGGTTACCAGCGCTCGGTTGGAACAAAAGTATACTGTGTGGCACTAGAAGAGCGCTGAAAAGCATTTTCTCAAAATGCTGGAGGGAAAAAGGATTTTTCTAGAAAATACTGACAATTAATTGATATGAAGCTCTACCTCCCACCTCCCCCCACCAAATCAAAACCAAAAAAGCTTTATCACAAATAGGGCTTGGCTTCTTCATTACAGTATCACTAACTCTAGACTTAGCGGATCTGTCTCACCTTCTGACGCTTTGATCGCATATCCTCCCTTCTTTTCACCGGGAGGCACATTAAGCAGCTGCATGATTCTGTCCAGAAGCCCATGGATTATCTCAAACCCAGGATTCTTGTTGTAATAAACAGCACAGAGGTGTCTGTAGTTTCTTGCACCTACATCTGAAAAAATAAAAGAACTGGTCACAAGGCTACACTGACCATCAACTTAAGAAGCTGATTTACCCCAACACACAAACTCGGGCAAAATCAACAAAAAAGGACACTAATCAGTAAACATACAGAGAACCAATTAACCTCAGAGTCACAAGATAAGATGGTTTTTCATCCATCAAATTCCCTGAGATGTTTTTACTCGGGGAGATTTGGAAAACCCTCAATGCTGGCCTGGGAACGATAAGGCTTCACTGTGGTATGAACTAGTAAAGAATTTAATTGGTGAAGAATTTTGCAACATTTTTCAGAGCCTTAAAACTTCATACTCTTTTATTCACAATACTATACCCAAGACATAATTCTAAATACAAAAAAGGTTTCATGTAAAAAGATATTACTTCTACATAAAGCATTATTTCCAACAGTGAAAATCAGAAACAACCCAAATTGGGAAATGTCTATGTAAAGTACAGCACAATCACTCAGCAGAAGCCTAGGCGGCTAAAAGGCATCTTTATGAAGATTTATCATAATAGAGCCAGAGCAAATACTTATAAAACAAAGCAAAAAAAAGGAGACCACAAAGTTCAAAAGGAGTCAAAACTAAACTACATGGTCTGAAGAATAGACATTAAGTTGGAAAACTACGAAGCAAAGAAGGGAAAGACTATGATAAAAGTTAGGACAGTTGATTGCTCTAGGTAAAGGGAAGGGTCTTAATTCAGATGGTTACACTAGTGTTTGCTTTATAATCTTTTTAACCTGCATATGTCATATATACACATCACAATTAAAACATGAAATAAAAAGCAACTTATGAAGAATCACAGCTATGTAAATATAACCACGAGCCAAAAAACTCCATGCATAGGAAAAAGAATGTAAAGAAATATACCTGAATGTTAATAGAGGTTACGGGCAGGATGGGGTTTTTTCCCCCACTTTCCCTTGATTAGTATATTTGTTCTACTTTGAAAATCAGGACAAATGTATAAAAATATTTTTTAAAGTAACTGCAATAATTCAAGTGAACTCTAATGGGTAACTAGATAAACTGGTTCACCCACACAATGGAATACTACTCAGCAATAAGGTAGACTCGATACCTTAGATGAATCTCAAGGACATGAAGCAGAATGAAAGAAGCCAGTCTTAAAAGGCAATATAAGTGGACGATATAAACCCACTAATATGACATTCTGGAGGAGGCAAAACTATAGCAACAGAGAACAAGATAGTGGTCACCCAGGGTTAGATGTAGGAGCAAAAATGTGACTACAATGGGAGAACATGTGGGTTTTGGGAGTGATAGAACTGTTTTGTATTTGCCGTGATGTTACAAAACTTTAAAACTCCTTTTTAAAGAAAGAAATGCATAGTATATAAAGACAGACTCAAATTCAGTGGAGAACATTTAACTTTTTAACAGGTAAATACTCTTGTGGCCCTTTAATAAATTCTGGAGGAGACCACTGCTCTACACAAACACTGAATGAATGTTGGCTTCATTTTGCCTCTCAAATTAGGAAAAGAACAAACCAATGTCTACCTGGAGGAACAAACCAAAAAGAAAAAGCTGCTTCATATTAGCATGTATTAAGCAAAAGTTCTTCCACAGACTTATACCCATAGCCATAATTTGCACAAAATATAGAATGTCTCTTGCCCTCCAGATATCCAAATAAACAAAGCAGTATTTGAAAACACTGTATTTACTACCAAAGTAATATAAAAGCGAGCCAATAAACGGGGTAAACAGCCAATAAACTAACATGAACTGATCATCTACTATGTGCCAGGACTTAGTGTCTTTCTATCAACCTATCTGTCATCTTAATTCTCAAGACACTCATGTAAGCTAGGCTTCACTGCACCTATAAAGTGGATAGGGCAAATAAGATGGGGAAACAAAAGCTCAGAAGGGTTTTGCCTAAAGTCAAGCTAACTGCCTGGAGCTAACTGTAATTAATTACACAGCTAATAAGTTACAAAACCAGGATTTGACCAGGAATGTGTAACTCTAAAACCCATGCCCTCTCTACTATACAGCAGAAATCTCTAAATCTCTAGAGGATTTAGATGAAATCTCTAAATCTCTAAAGGATTTAGATGAAAATAAACAATAAAAGGGTAAACTTATGTGTGAATATATATTTAATATAGTCAAAGATGTGCACTCTTGAAATGTTTTTGATATGATAAACGTTTTCATTTTCATATTTACAAATTCTAGTTAAGCAACTAGAATTATTTTTAGAAGTCAGTTAACTAAAGTTTCTAGCCATCAACAGTACGTAACTCATGGAAAGTATATTCTGAGGTAAACTTTGGACTGAACACACAAAGAGAAACAACTGTTCTTGCCATGTAACATTTCTTAGCACCCACTATGTTCAAAGCACTCCACTCTAGGTATCCCTAGAGGGTAGAAGTCAAAGCCAGCATAGGGCCTGCACAGACTAAACCCTCAACAATTATTATCTGAATAAATGAATAAAGCATATACAAAAAACTATTATGCAAGGCCAGGACAAGACAGTGGCCGCATTCTAAGTCAGCACAAGAGCCAGCTGATGTTGGAAAGTAAGTACTGTGCCACTGTCACTCTCCATCATTTCCATATGCAAGAATAAAGTAATTTGGTATCTAAAAGCTACAATCGAAGGTGCCAGAAAAAAGATTAGTATTAAAACCAGGCAGGCATAAAACCTCACTAAATCAATCACACTGATTAACTAAAATGAGGGGCCTGATTCCTCTGTAGGAACGAACACACACACACACACACACACACACACACACACACACACACACACACACACACACACACACACACACACACACACACCCTCCCTTCTCTCCCTCTCTCTCTCCACTCCCCTTCCTCTTGAAGGGAAAAAAAAATGAAACAGAACTAATTTATCCCTTTCATATTACGGACTTGCTCCTGGGTATCTCTGCCATGTGGTACCCATTTGTTGGTGTCACATGCTTCCACTTTAACACAGAGACACGTACTGAAACTACTTTGTAGTTCCATTTTTGCTGTGAGAGAAGAGTCCAACAGTAATGCCATCATTCAGAGAGCTTAGCAACACAAACTGGAAGCTCTATTTTGGTAACCTTTGCCTCAATACTTCTGTCCTGATCTCCAAATTATGTAAAAGTTGCCTTTCTGATAAGAGGAGCAACATCTGGTTTAAAGACTTAGAATTAAAAAAAAAAAAATTAAGTGATTTTGATCATCTGAATACTAAAATTACAATAAAAAATACAGGACTTAAAAATTATACTCCGTTCAAGAAAGGTTTCAGGATGTTTACAACACACACATATACAATAATGAGCTACATATTTTTAAATTCAATTTTGCAGTATTTTTAGGAAAGGCCACTGACTTTTAGGGCCTTATACTAAACCCACCATAAGAATGAGATTAAAGGCATTATTTCGGTGTCCCCTCCCAGCTCCCACCACTGATTGGCTGGTTTTTCACATCTCCCTCCAGTGCTACCACTCCCCCTAGACTTGCTTCCTCGCAACTTGCTAAGATATTCCCTCTGAATCAGCTGGACTGAATAAAAGAGAAAATAACCATATACTCAGTTCCATTCAGAATTCCTCCTTAGAGAAACTGCTAGGCATAGTAAAATTCCCACTTCCTAGTATTTTGCACTGAGGGACCATATTACATCACAGGAAGTTCACTGACTGCATGCCACAAAATAAGAACTATTTAAATTTCATGCCAAAAGTAGGGTTTGTTGGAAAGGCCTCAGTTCTTTATAACTCAGTTAACAGACCTCTTGTGTCATGCCATCAAACAATTCTGCTTTTTAAATGGGCCTGCCAAGTATGTCAGCCTAAATTACCAGTGTCTTTCACAGACTTCAAAGTACTGCCCAGAGAGGCTGATGTAAACCACCCAGAGGAGGGGTGGCTGGCTACAATTCTGGAAGCTGAAAGAACATGCCAAATGATTTCATAGAAGAAGAAAAAAGGGAAAAAAGTGATAAATGATGTCCCTTAGTAAATGACTATCACATACAACTCAAATTTTTAGAATAGGCTTCTGCTTAGCGTAGATTCTCTTTCACCAAAGTACCAATGATTAAAAGCAAATTAGGGGTATTAGGTTATGTTATCATAAATGGCACAGAACAGAAAAGGATAGAGTCTTCAAGAGAACTGTTCCATCTCTATTATCACATTCATAGAGAAGCCCAAATGAAGATGCTAGGAGAAAACCTACCAGGAAACCAGCAAAGCTCCCAGGGCAATCAGTGGCTGATATTGAGCTTGAGAACAATAGCCTGGCCAAGCTCAGAAAATGAAACAAATCACCTTGATTTTTAGTCTACTCCATCCAACAAATTTCTTTAATATTGGTACCTATGAGATGACAGCTTATATTGCAAATTTTATTTATCTTCAGAAGAATTTCAGAGTAGGCCTAACGATCACAAAAGCTACAAGACTCCTATGAAGACATATACCTTTAAAAATGAGATCTAATGTGGGAGAACAAGAATTTTTACACACTCTTGGTAGGATTGAAAATTAGTAAAAAATCCTTTTTAGAAGAGAATTTGACAAGGTAGCAAACATTTAATGTGCATACCCCATGGACTGACAAATTCAATTTCTAAAAATACAATTTGTATAAGGATACAAGGATATTCATTACAATAGACATATTTTAGCAAAAACCTGGTAACAGTCTAAACGGTCGTCATAACAGTTTGAGTAAATAAATTACAATATATCCATATAATGGAATACTATGCAGCCATTAAAAAGAATGAGGTGGCCAGAATGTGTTCATAGGAAAAAAGTACAGAACGAGACAGAAAAAGCATAATCCTATTTGTATAAAGACTAAAAAGTATTTATCTGCATCTGTGGCTATATGTAGAAATGTTAAACATATGGCTGCATATGCACAGAATGTCTCGCAACTAATTCTAAGAGCAGGATTTGGGAGAAGTTGAATACGTGTATTTTTTTTTTTAATGTGAAAATAGTGGAATTACTCTTAAAAATATATACTTGTGAAAGTTCTTAAAGATACTGCAAATATATTTTCAATTTTAAAAACAAACATAATAAAATTTAAGAACAATTTTCCCTAAAACACTTCTATATTACAACACTGAGGTAGAGGCTTTTTCAAATAATGCTGAAAGCCAAGAATAAATGTGAGGAAAAACCTATGGCCTTCTCAACATATGAAGGAAAAAGTTACATCCTTGTGGGTTGGCTTTTATTTCGTTAACATAAACCTGGAATAGATTTTTATCTGCTAAAAAAAATACAATATTCAATGCATGACAGAGCACATTATACTCAACGTTAGCAGATCTTAACTGCGTTGAACCAAACGTACTAAAATAACTTTCTATATTAAAAATGTTGTTATTTACATAGTTAAGATGCCATCACATGCGAATGATGCTACTTTAAATATTTTTAATGTCGATGTTCCTCACACCCATATTTTTTAAATTATTAACTGGAAATTCTAAATGCCAAAAATATGAAGTAGTAAAATTAAATTAATCCAGACTGATGACATCAGCTCTCTTCAGAAAGCCACATTCCACATGTGGATGCTAGATAATCTTCCATTATTTAATGGCTACAGAATTAACGGATAATTTCTCAGAGCTGAAGTATTTTACAAGCTCATAGTGAAAATGCTTTCACTGAGCTTTTTATTAAGCAAAGAATTACACAAAAAACTACACAGATCGGGCCCCTATATTTTAGTAGGTTACAACATAAGAACAATACATGAAAGGTACAAACTGATAGCAAATAGAAGAAACAAACCAAATCATAAAAGAACAGTGAATTAGCTCTGTTTTATGCGGCCATGGTGGTCCAGGGAGGGGAAAAGAACATTAACTTTAAACTTAAAAGTTTAAAAAACTTTAAAAAAAACTTTAAACTTAAAAATTTTTTTTAAATTCTGGATTTCCACATCCAAACTAGGCAAGGTAAGAAGTAGGTCATTCTCTGATTTAGAAAAGCTTCAGGGAGAATGAGAAACTTTAGAAACTATTTAAACAGCAATTTGGGGGTCAGAGGAAATGAGGCTTGATCCGGGACTGAAGCAATGCTCTGCAGATACAGGGATGGCCTGAGCAAGAGGTGAAGGCATGGAGCAAGCGAGCTTGCTGAGGCGAGTAAGGTACCCAGACCCCTCTGAGGGGTCAAGGGCCTTTAACCCATTCCTCCTACTGTAGTAATTATTAAAACCCGCAATTTTTTACATGCAGTAGTTAAAACTAAAGCGCAATATGATTATCAAGGTTCTCCACTGATATAAGTCAAACTGACAATGGGATGACTGTATCATGCTAAATTTAAATCGCCCTATGTAGTACTTGCTTTTCAAAGCCAAACTAAGTCTGCCCTCTTAGCTATCGTTCCTTTTAAACTTAGACTCAACCCTGTGATGCATTTTCTCCTGCCATTTTTGTTAGCTTTTAAGCATCCTGGCAGCTTCAGGGACCACTGTGGAATAATGTGTGATGGAAGAAAAATCTGCATTTAATAAAAAGCCAGAATGTTGGACTTTCGCAACATACAGTTTCATTTCTGGGCATGAAGATTAGCAATTCACAATTGCTCCTCTGAAGTGATTTTTTCACTACTATCTTGTTTATAGTTTCTTCTGGACACTGAACAGAAAGGACAGAAGTATCAACAACTGAAACCAGCCAGTTACTCACACAGCGGCCCTATCTGATAGCTTCAGTATATCCTCTACTGGACTTCCCCGTTATAATAAAGCTGAAAATTTACCTCACAACAGAGTGTGTATTTAACTTCTCATTCCAAAGACATACACCACTCTGCCCAACAAAAGGGATAAATCGGCTTAGTCCCTCCAGTCATGACTAATTTTTAAAAATGTTGCAGCAACTTCAGATCTTACAATTCCACAAATGCAGTGATTGGCTCAGCCTCAAAGAACAGGAGTGTGTCTGACTCAGAGTGGAAATCCTCACACTTGAGGAGGGTGCCTGAGTTCCTCACCAGCAGCCTGACAGCCTCACGACAGGCACAGCCAGTCAGAAAGTCCACAATAGCATAAGAAGCTGTCTGGTGAGGTCAAGCATGAAAATAGGGGCTGGTACACTTTGTCTGCTCTTACAGGAAAGCAGATCAGACAGAATTTGTGGCATACATATTCAAACCCAGTATAGATTCCTTTTCCATTTCCATTTTGGAAGATACGCTTGTCTACACAAAACTGACATGAGGCTGAGAGTGTTGTGTTTTCCTTAATGTTATAAACCAAGCTAGTGTCACTCCCTTCTCTGTGCTATTAGGGTGCCTTGTACGCTGCCTTGGAGCACTACCTATAAAAACTGTTTACTGGTCTGTCTCAAAGCTGGCAACCTTTCCTCTCATATTCCAAGCAGTCCCTAGCAAAGAAAAGGAACTAAAACATACTTTCTACCAGTACAATGAATGTCTTGCCCACTCTTGCCATACATCTCCACCCCTTCTGAACCAGTAGTTTGAGTATGATCTCACTAGTGAAAATGTGAGACTTTTTCACAGTAAATGGAAAACTGCTCTATCATTTCACTTTTGATGGTCTAGATATTTTGTCTTCAAAATTGTTCCATTATTTAGGAGGAAATGACTAATGTGGATCCAAAAGAGAAATGATTCCTGGTTTGAGAGATGGTAAAAAACATATATGCTCAATTCAGTGAAAAGAAGTGAGTGATGAACTGCTCAAAACAACAACATTCTTATTTTCTTAAGTAAATTGCCACATCAGTACATTTTGGTTTTCTTTTCCTAAAAAAAAAAAAAAGGGGCACAACAGAAGAAAAACCAACTAAGTCAATAGTTAGGATAAGGACTTCCCTGGCAGTCCAGTGGTTAAGACTCCATGCTTCCATGCAGGGGGCACGGGTTTGATCCCTGGTTGGGGAACTAAGATCCCATGTGCCACATACTGCGGCTAGAGGATTAAAAAAAAAAAAAAGTTAGGATAAAAATGAGCTCCAAGTATCTTAGCAAGGTGACATTAACCCTTTAATGGCCAGTAAAGGTTTTCAATTCATTCTCAAAGAAAAATTCCAGAGACCAAGATGCTAGGTATCTGGCCTTAGGGATTACTAATATCCTGACAGAGCAAACACCAAACAGCGCTTATTATGTGGCTGGAACTTTTCAAAATACATTTAATTTTTACATCAAATCTAATGAAATAAGTGCTATCATTATCCCCATTATACAGATGAGGAAACCAAGGCACCAAAAAGTAAATAAATGGTCCAAAGTTAAGCAGCTGGTAAATGGCAGAACCATGACTCAAATGCAGGCGCTCTGGTTGCAGAGCAGCTCCATGGAACTGCGGTGCTGGGCTGCCTCTCCTCCAGAGTCCTCTCTGTACACCAGATGACAGGCAGGGAGGCCACAGGCCCATACTCAGAATAATCCATCAGAAAAGCTTCTTCTATAATAAAATAAAATCCAGACCTACCTAAACAGGAAACATACTTCACATAAATTAAAGCAAACCTATGTTTTCAAGACGGCAGACTTAATTGAGTACATTTACCTCCTCTTATTCCTCAAATCCCATTGATATGATAGAAGATTTTAAAGAAAAAGAATAAACCATGGAGACTTCCTGGTGGCGCAGTGGTTAAGAATCCATCTGCTAATGCAGGGGACATGGGTTTGATCCCTGGCCTGGGAAGATTCCACATGCTGCAGAGCACCTAAGCCCAAGAGCCACAACTACTGAACCCCACATGCCACAACTATTGAAGCCCACGCACCTAGAGCCCATGGCCCGCAACAAGAGAAGCCACCGCAATGAGAAGCCTGCATACTGCAATGAAGAGTAGCTCCCTGCTCATCACAACTAGAGAAAGCACGTGCGCAGCAAACATCCAATGCAGCCAATAAATAAATAAATTCATATATATAAAAAATAAAGAATAAACCATGATGGCTGTTTAAAGGACAACAGGAAAAAGTAATATCAGTGAAAAATGGACTGATGTGGAAAACAGAGCTGAATAATCACAACTAAAAACAGGTATAAAAGAGGTCTGCTACAGAGATAAGAACTACTCTTCCTGATGAGACAAAGGGCAGCAGAAATACAAATCTTTGAGTTAAAAAGCATACGGATGGGGTTCCTGGAATTATCACCAGGGTGATTTGTTAAATGATGGCCTACAGCACTTGCATTTAAGAACAGCTCTCTCTCAACCTCCAAGCATGGGCCCTCCCAAGAAACACAAAGAAAAAGAAGACCAGCGAAGGCACCTGTACCCAGGACTGCAACACAGTAAATGCTCCACGCCTACAGTGAAACCTTCCCTGCGACAACTGTGGGAGCCGCGGCTCGCTCCTCACGCTCCCCCTCCAGGCTCTGAGCTGCCTGCAAATGAGCATGCCCAGCCCTGCAGGGAGCCTTTGCAATTAGGAAAGAGGGCTGGTTGCTAAAATATTACAGAATTTTGAGGAAATCTCGACTAATTAACCTAATCCTATATTTAGAAATATGAATGGATCACCAAGGATCAAAACAACATAGAACTCAAAGAACTAGGATGAAAGGTAATAAGTCAAAGGTAACAGAAAAAATTGACATTGGAATTATAACAAATTCTCAGTTATCTGTACCAATGGATGATATATAGCATAAGAACCCTCAAAACTATTTGTAGCTGGCACTGAAAATGTTTTCTGATTTCTATTACAGCAGATTTACCACCCACAGAAAATTCTACAGTGGACTGATATGCAAAAGAACTTATATTCTCTAGGGATATAAGCACCAAGACCAAAATTCTGGCCCTAGCTCGAAGTCTCTTATTTTATGCAGTCTTGAGCAAATTACCACTTTTCTGTCTTAATTTTCCAGTATATTAAATGGGAACAATATTTTGTCCCATTTGCCTCAAAGAGATGTTTTAACAATCAAAAAAGAAAAAGTACCTTAAAAATTTTTTTTGAAAAGCAAAAAGCACCACACAAACACAAGGTGACACTGTTAACTGAAGACAGGCTGTGTCCTGGGGAGCAGATGGAATCCAGCCAAGGCTGAAAGCTTTGCAATGGACAGTCCACTGACAGTCAAGGTGGTTGTACCTCCATAGTATCTATTTCCTAAGATAGGCCGATTTACTGACTACTTTCTCATAGTTAGAATGATGCCATGCTGTCCTCTTTAGGAGAAATTGAGGAAAAGACCTCTTCTTTTGTCAACTGATTCAAAAGAACACACTCTGAATTCTGCAGTCTGGAGTAAGACTGAATAAATACTGCTAGGACTTCAACTGTTAAACCTAGAGAATCAAAGGAATACTGCCAGTAATTTAGTCATTTGAGGGCACTGCTCACCAAGAGATACCAAAACGCAACTTGAAATAGTCAGTCGAACTTATATAAATTGAAGACATGGAGAAGTCTGAATGAGACAGGCTTTCTTGGCAATCAGGTTTAAGTACTTACTAAACACATAACGTAATTATTAAATAACCACTACATTCCAATTATTGGACGAAGCAACTTGCTGTACTAACAAGTCCAGACCATACTAAGAAGAAGCAAAAACTGGTAAAACAGATTTACAATCATTGGTACAACAGAGATATGAACAATCATTGCTAAACTAGAATGGTAAGATATCAAGTACGTCAAAATGATACACATATAAATCACATGACACAAGAAAAAAAAGAAATACTCCATAGTGCTTTGCAAGTTGAGGTTTTAACAGGGGTCTTCATAAATACTAAATTCTTTGTTAAAATTTGCTTTCTGTTAAATGTAAGAGATACTGCAATCAAATACCTGGCCCTTGCTTGGATTGATTCACATAAATCAGTCATGAAAATCAAATTGAAACAACTCGGAAATTTCAAACACTAGCTGGATATATGATAAGATATAATAATGGTGTTGGGTTATTTAAGAAAAAGAATAGCTGTAGCCCTCTTTCAGAATACAAACTGAAGTGTCTGTTTATGAAATGGTATTATGTCTAGGATTTACACTAAAATAATATGAAGAAGTGGGCTGGAGTACAGATGAAAGAAGCCTGGCCATGTGTGTTGAAAACTGTTGAAGGTGGGTGCTGGAACTGCAGGAATAATTACATTATCTTCTCTACTTTTATATACAGTTGAAATTTTCATAATAAAAAATGCTTTAAGCATACAAATCAAAGGTGACTCATTCTTACCTCTGCTAGAATCTTTTATTACAATGTCAGAGATTTCAAACAGTTTCAGAGGAAGGGGCATCTTCCGATTTGCAGCTATGGTCTTTAGGAGGCCAGGAAGAAGGGTAGTGCGTGCCACCTACAGGAGAAGACAGGAAATTGCACTAACCAAATCAGAACCAAACACATATACTTGGTTAAAGACTCCAAGGCCTCAGAGGAAGACACTTTTGGAAAATGCAGTGTCTAAATATCCAAGTCATTTTTAACTTTTAATTCCAGGACTTCATATGCTGCTTCAGTTCACAAAAAATTGAATTATATTACAAAAAATACAAATATTTAAATAGTTTAAATGTGAATTAACCAAATTTTAAAGAACTAGGACCAGGGAAAATGTAAATGCAATTAAAATAGCAGGACAATGAGGAAAACAGAACACAAATATATAGGCACTAAAAAAACTACATAGCTGCTATGGGTAGGCTCTGACTATAGTTTTCAGCTTAGTAGCCAAAATAGATGGAAAACATATATAGTTATTTCATTCTTAATATTCATAAGAAATACAAGTGCACATCCCAATTCTTTAAAAAAACAAACAAACAAAAAACTTCCCTGCTTTTGCCTGTGAAATAAATTTCTCATTCTAAGCTGTATGAGGTATATTAGCTTCCAATACATCATGTTACCAGAAAGGTTTTAGGAACGATGGTATTACATTTGCAGTTAGACTTCAACACCGTTATCTTCTGCCCAGACTCTGCGTGAGCTTCTTAGGCTAATTTCTCTGCTTCTACTTTGCCACCTTATGATCTTTTATTCTGTCCATCGCGTGACCCTTTAGGACCTAAATCAGATCATGGAATTCTCCTGCTCAAAAATCTCCAACAGGCTTCCATCAGATTTTGAATAAAACCCATGCCCTACGTGAGGCTTTATGTGAATGAATCTAGCCCTAGCCCCCTCTCCAATTCCCACACCTGCTGTTCCCCCTGGCTTACTACATGCACTCCAGCCACACATCACAAGCATGATTCCAACCCAGGCCTCCACACTTGCTCTTTCCTTTGCCTCAATACATTCTTTCTCTAGATTCGCATGTAGCTATCTTATTTCCTTCAAGTCTCTGCTCAAAGGTCTACATGGTCCTACATGGGCTTGCCCTGACCACCCTGGCTATAACGGCAGCCCCTCTTAGATCCTGCACAAGTAACAATAAGCCCTTAAAAGGACTTGCTAGATTGTGTTGAGGAAAGTAGAGAACACCTTTTCTACCATATTCACTCTACCAGCCATTTGCTATTAGCCTTCAACTCGGTGCTTTATGAAATATGGGTCACTTAACCAGAGAGAAAGTGCCCAAACCGTTCACAGAAACAAAACTACAATGTTAAAAGGAAGCTTAACTTACTGGAATAGAAACAAACTGCTTTTGTAGATAACTTTCACTTTATTTAAAAACTCACAGTAACACAAAAAATTAAACATGCATCAGATGAAGCTCCTAGCTCTAACTCCAATTTACTGAAAATATAGGGGACTGTTGGAATATAGTTAGCAAAATCCTAAATGTGAGAACTCTACAGGATAAGTGAGCAAGTTTCTTCCACAAAGTGAAAGGGGGACAGAGAGAGAAAGAGAGAGAGAGAGTGGATGAAGGGGCAACTTGTGGATTAAAGGAGAAGCACATCAATCAACTTTGATACATGTACCTCATGCGAACCCCATAACAAACAAACTATTAAAATAAAATGAGACACCTGAGAAAATCTGAACAATAATTGGATGTTTGAGGATATTATGGAATACTATTGCTAACTCAGGGGAATATGGTAATATTCTGTAATTGTGTTTATAATAACTATAGTAAAATTTTGCATACTTTAGTAAATAACGCTTCTCTTATTTCCTCCATTCTCTAATATATATACTACCAGAAACAGCCCAAAGTTAAGAATTATGCAAAAGAAAGAATAAGTTTAGACAATAAATTGACAGATAAGACCATGAACAACTTACATTTATTTTAACCATAAATAAACACAAACCTGTTAGCCACATTAGTAATGGTAGGACATATCTGTTTGTAAAGCAGGAGTACAACAGAGAATCTGTAAAATCTAAAAGACAGACTCTCTTTCATCTCTCATGTATTTAATGCAGAGACACTGATTCTTATGTGTGCTGAGCCACAGCTATTTACAGTGACATTTAATGTGTTTCTGATTTGTTTTCCTTCCACTTACATAGACTAGGTAAGACAGGACATAAATCCTAAAGAACATAACATTACCACATTGTAAGAAATCTATCAAGCCTGATAAGTGAAATTGGGAGAAACATTTGGGAAAAAACTCAAACAAAAATCTATTAAGATTTACTGAAAAATTTCTCTATCCAAATGAATTTGAGTATCTCTTATTAAAAAGAACACCTCAGATATCTTAGAAAAGCTAGTGGGCCTCAGAAAACAAAATATAAAAACTCATCATCACAATCCTAAACTAGCATAAGGATTCTTCGAAGTTCTGACACTAAATACAGAGAAAGAATTCATGTACCTGATACATATTATTACCAATTAGTTCTTTAATTGGTTTAGCTCTAATCTGCCACATTAGTAGGTAGTTCTATAGATTAAATCTAACTTAAAGAAATCTAAATTTTAACATTTTTGAATTTTTAGAATTTTTAGAACTAATCCAACCACTACTTTCACAAAAGGGAAAACCAAGATCCAAGGAAACTATTTCAAATCACAGAGTTCCAATATTATTTTATCATTAACTTTCTTAAAAGTATTTCCTTCCAATTCTAAGATTCCCCTAGACAAGATCTTTTCTAAAGCCCAGTTAAGAAAATCATAGAGGGACTTCCCTGGTGGTCCAGTGGTTAAGAATCCAGCTTGCAATATGGGGAACGCTGGTTCGATCTCTGCTTGGGAACTAAGATTCCACGTGCTGCAGAGCAACTAAGACCGCTTGCCAAAACTAAAGAGAAGCCCACAAGCCCGTGCACCACAATGAAAGATCCTATGTGCCTCAACTAATACCCAATGGAGCCAATAAATAAATAAATATTTTTAAAAATCACAGAAATGCATAAACAAGAAAAACAGAACGAGCTTACTGGTATGAAAGAGATAAGACGATTCAAAGTTATTGATGAGCAAAGATACTGTAACTTCAAAGCGCTCTCTTTTTATAGTTAATGTCCTAATCTATAATGTAAATCACTTAACATTTACTATTAAGGGACTCACTCTCATTTAAATACTCCTCATCTCTACACGACACTGCCAATAAACTAGACAATTACAATGAATGGCACAGGACTTGCGTAATGACTCATTTCAAAGTGAAAGACTTAATGGAGGCACTGGGAGTAGGTGTTGATTTACATGAGTGGAAAAGAAATGAAACCTGAAAATAGTATTAAAAAAAAAATCAGCTGTGGACTGGAAAGTTCAGACAAGAAAGGCTGGGCTAGGTAGCACAAAGCAAGTAAGAACCACCTATAAAGTTAATCAAGAAACAATTATAAAACATTTAAAAACTTTTGTCATTAAAATATGTAAGAACCAAATATAAACTTATCCAAGAAGAGATTCTAAAGAAGCTCTACAATTTTGCCACTTGAGATAAAATAACTAAGACTTCATAATTCATGTACTGCCTCTCAGTTTTTACCCAAATGTTTATCTATTTAAAACTCTTACCTGAAATTCAGCTGTTTTAGGATTACTTATGTGGACTGCCTTTGTTGCAGAAATATCCAAACCCAGTTTATCAGCAATATCTTCTTGGGAGCACTAAGAAATACATAAAAATAGATCAATATGGAAAAGCAACGACTAAGTCTTAAAGTATTTAACGCTGTAACAATCTGTGATGGTCTCATGGCAATGTGGATTATGTAAAGCAGTAAACTAAGAATAAACATATCAAATTCAGGTCCACAGCGGATGCAATTTAACATTAATAGTTCTCTTACAATCAGTTCTAGCAATGATGCAGAGCTCAAGTACATTTTTTACATGGAGCTGGTGGTATAACCTGTACTTGGGCCCTCCTAAGCTAGCCTCCCATTGACCTTACCAGTCTAATCTCCTACAATCCCCTTCTCAGTCCCTGAACTGTGCACTCTTCCCTACCTTTACCTGAAACGCCCTCCCTGCCCAACTTGCTGCTGCCATCCCCCATGGCTCTACTTAAAAGACATCTCCTAGGGCAGATACTTCGAAAGAGAATACACTCTTAAGAAGTGTAAAATCTAGAAGCTTAGTAATACAGCTACCTTAAATCCTGTTTTGAAGTAATCTCATGGATGATTTAAATATTAATTAAATAATCCGTCAACAGATTAAAATTCCAGGATGTTATATTTGGGAGAAAACTCACAGGTCATTTACTCAAAGCTTTTCATTTCATAGATGCCCCAGCTGAGCTGCATCATTCATTCATTCACTCGTTCATTTAACAGTTTTATTGAGTTCCTCCTGTTGGTCACATACTATTACCTGACAGGTATAACAGCACTTGGGGCATAGCAGTGAACAGAACAGACACAATCCATGCGCTTTTAGAGCTTCTATTCTAGTTGAGAGAAGCAGACAACAAACAAAAAAGAAAAAAAGGCACCTCTTCCACCTCTTCCATAAAAATATCCCTAACGACTCTAGTCAGAAACTCTCTCTCCCTCCTTGGTGTTCATATGGCTTTCTGTTTTGACTACTACTGTAACCTCTGCAAAATCCATAATGACTTGTGGCAGAACGGTGGGACTGAAAGCAGAATCAAATGGCCTGAACTAGGACATTTAACTTCTTTGCATATGTGCTTCATGAAGCTCCAGGTAATGAACAAACTCCTAAGCACCCACTCACCAAAAAGAGAAAGATACCTGTCACCCTCAGAAACCAGGACAGTAGGCAGAACTATGAAAATAAAACTCAATGACTATGAAATACAGCAAGTCTAATAAATCAAATGAGATAAAGCAAATATAATGCTTGGCACTAAGTAATCAAAAAATATTAATGATGACAATTAATAAGTCATGATTAAGAATAAGCATTTACCACATATATTAATGCGAACTTTCTGAAAGAGTTTAAAAATTAACATGAAAACTGATGTACCATCATTTTACTCTTTTCTATTTTCCAACATCAGGTGATATTCATTGCACTGTTCTACAAAATTGTTCTCAAGGATTAAGTGGTCTGTATTTCACTTCGAAAAAAAGAATGGGTTTAGACCCATTTTATGCTGTTGCCAGTTTCAATGACTTCTGCCTTGCTCTTCTGGGAAGGATTCTGAAGACACATCCAGGCACAGCAGAAAAGAGCTCCCTGAACCACCACAGCTGCAGCGGTGGAGAATGGCAGCAGACACACTGTGAATAACCATTTTTTCCTTCATAATATGCAGGAGTTTTTATAACAAGATTTATATACAACATGACCAATCAATTAGGAAATGCAATTTACACGATGCAATCTATAGAACCAGTACTATCTGTATAAAAGAAAAAGGCCCCACAGACACATGGCTACACGGCTAGGAATCTGAGCGACCCTGCACTTCATCGTGATGATGGACCACAAGGGACAGAGATAAGAAGCACTTATATCAGGTATCCTGAACTGGGAGTAGCTGGTATACTGGATGAAATGTTTATAAATGTTAATATTCATGTGTTTATTTTAAAGTGTTAGAAAAAGTATAACAAGTAAATGAAGCCCACAATTTTTACAAATATTATTCTTATAATAAGGCTAAAACAGGTTTTTAGTTTTAGAAGTGAGCAACTTTAAAAGAAAATATTACAACTAGTATGCAGATACAGCAAAAATCATAAATTGTAATGATGGTAAGGTGGCTGACTTACACCTGGGAAGCCAAGGGCTGGGTTTTAGGAAAAGAAGGACTGTTACTCTTATACAAAACTAGACATCAGGCTTAGTGATGCTTAGGTTTGCTTAGAAAGTATGTAACTTTATAAATACCTTTTATGTTGAAATTCCTATAGGAAAACTGTTACTACAGATCTGAAACTCTCTAGCACCTAACTCCCACCACCCTACCCCATTCACTGTGATAATGTGTTGACCTTGCTCCACAGGGCTGCACTGGGAGATGGAATCATGGTCACAAAGCCCTTCGTGGAAGACAAGCTTTCTCTGCAGAGTAGCTACTGGTCAGGAAGCAGCGCATGTGCTCCCCGTGAGATGCACGGGGCTACACAGTTACAAAACCAATTCCTCTGCCACTTAATATACTTATAAAAAATAGAATACATTTCCTTATGCTACTTTTTGTATATCATTTTACATGAAATCATTGCTGTTGACTACATATGTGTATGTGGTAGGTATGTGAATGACATGGTACTCAAACTGAGCATTCACAGTCTGACATAAGGGAAAAACATTCCTCTGGAAGTCAAAAGGCCAGACTCTGGTCACGGTTCTCCTGCTATCTGTAGAGTAAACACTGCTGGGCACTTATCCCTTCTCAGCCTCAGGCTTCCTTGCTGGTACAGTGCCTGGCATGTAACAGACGTTCCATAAATGTTGCTGAATAAGTGATTGCTAAACCAGAAAAAGGAAGGTGTTGAACTAGGTCTGGCAGGTCCCTTCCAACATGAACAGCCTATGAATTACAAATGCTCAATAAAGTGACGCCAGAGAGGCTGCATCTCCCCACCAACCCTCTGTGTACTGGTCGTAATTCCCACTACTGCCTTCTGGAAATACTTTTAAAAGACTGAGAATTAGGGCTAGAATTAAGTTGGGGGCAGCTTTCCTGGTTGTTTTGGTTTTTGCCCTACATCGTTAAGCTGAAACGGACTTGAAGTACACTATGGGCACCACAGAAAAGCTCAGCAAGAGAGAAAAAGAAACTACAAATTGTATACACATTTCACTCTCTTCACATGGTCAATATGCTGGGGGAGGGAGATTTTCATCTGATTTTGTAATAAAATTCATTTCCTGATTTAGGCCTTTTATGTCAGCTTTTCAACTCGAAGCAAATGTTTGTGAACATGTTCAAAGACAAAGAAATAAGTTTAATGTGGAACAGTCCACAAGCCCTTAACCAGGGCGGCATCTAGTGGGCATGGTCACAAGCAAATTAAAACTAAAAATTCTAACAATAAATTTGGTTATGAAATTCACTGCAAACCCTCAACAATTACATGAAACACTAAAATACACTGTCATCTGTCATTTAAGGTAACTTTTAGTCCTTCATGCTCTTCTGTGACTCAAAAAAGAAACCTTCATTTCTTTACCTAAATTATACAGTCTCAAGTAACAAAGTTATTCTTCTAGAACCTTGAAATTTTAAAAATTTTTATAAATTCATATAAGGAATCATAGAACAAGTAATTCAGAGATTCAACGAAAACAATCAGCAGGGCAGAAAAAAGCTCGTACGACATACCAGAGCAAAGGTAAGTGCTTCAGTGAATCCCGCAGCTGCCATGTCGTGTCTTAGGAGTTCTGTGAGTTTATTTAGGGGAAACTGGGGGGAAGAAATTATTCCTCAATAAAATTTCCCATTTTTTTAAAGAGATTTATAAAAAACTTGTCATTTAAAGGAAACCACCCTTCCCTCCTAATATGCTGCCAGTCCCACCGTTTCCCTACACTGCCCCCTCCCCCCACCTCACTACCCCAACATTCCTACCCAGATGTACAACCCCCCCCCCCACACACACACACACCACTTCTGCCTTCAGGCCCTGGATCAGAAAATGAATCTTCTACTTAGAGACGTAAGAAGGTCTCCACACTCAAAACCTGTCTTTCTTCAAAGAGCTAGTCACCACAGGTTTTCAACGTACTCTAATCCATCAGGCATCTGTTTTGTATCCTCACCACAGCAAATGCCTCTCAGAGCAGAGCATGTCCAATACTGCTTAATTCCTACGTTCTGTTTTTCTCGAAGCCTTCCTGGCATTCAATAATAAGTTTCTAACAATAAGGAGTGTTTATTTAAGGGTGCAATCTTACTTGATTAGCTATGGTGTACGTTTTCGGGAGAGTCATCTGAATGTTGTTATATCCATAAGCAATAGCTGCATCTTCTATGATATCACAGGCGTGGATAATGTCAGCTCTGGTCGGAGGGATTTCAATCTCAATCTGATTCCCATCACCTGTGACTTCTGACTTTAAGCACATCCTGGTCAGAAGCTTGGCAAGATTTTCTGGAGTTTCTCTGAAATAGGAATGTACAAACCATAAACTTCACTGAATTATTTAAAACACGTTTATATTTTGTTTTAAAATATGCTACTACCTGAAACATGTCTGTGAATTCCAACAGATACCAGACATCCTAACTGATGTTCTATCATCACTTATTACTCTGAAGGGATATCAAAATCCTCTCCAAGTGTTCTTTCAGGAAAAATTAAGTAGTCATATATGCACTTCATTTTTTAATTCTCTTCAACAGTAAATACATAAATGAAGTTTTCAGAGCATACCTGATCCCAACTTTTTTGTTAATTAGATCAGCTCTCACCATCTCCTTTCGATAAGCCAGTTCCTTAGAGAGAAAAAGAGTTTGAGAAGCTGAAATCAGTCCCGCCAGATACAGGATTAACCTCCTTCTAATTCAATTCATTGTTGTTGCAGTCTCATTACCCTCCCAAGACACTGTCATTAGAGCCAGACATCAAAAATAAACTCAGTGCTTCAAGACATCATTTGCTACATGATATTCATATATGAACATTCTACTTGCTAGAGAACTGGAACTGCTTGGAAATATTATAAAACACCAAACATTTTTCTCTTTTACACGGTCAATCACCATTCTCTTCAGCAAAACACTAATCCATTACATTATTTCTAAAATGCTTACAAATCCTGAAGATTTTCATTTTCATCTCATGCAAGTAGGTGTTTATGACCAAGAAAGAATAATTCACGTCACATTATACCATCCATCATACTAAATCTAAGAGTGTTAAGTCATTCCTTTCCTATCATTTTTTTCAGGTGGGGAAATGCAACCATGCCCCAGTTGTAGCTATCAATCTGCTCCAGGAGACAGGCAGGCTGGAGCATCTCATGAGTTAGTACTCATTCTCCTTCAAAGAGCACCTAACTCTACCATGTGACAGAGGAACAAATACACATAAAATCCAGGCTTTCCAGCAACTTTGGAAACATACTGAGTATTTCTCATCATTAAATTATGCTCAAAAGTGCAAGTGCCACCAGCAAAAAGCCCATAAATTTAAAACCCTGTTTGGACTCAGGTAAGGATAATGGGCCAGAGTCTTGCTATTCAAAATTCAATTCTCACAGCAGGAGCACTGTTATCACCTGAGTGCGACCACCACCATGTAAAGAAGCCCAAGCTAGCCTCCTGGATGATGAGAGACAAATGACCTGTTCACCCCATTGCCAAGAAGCAGACACGCAGGTGAGGCTATCCCAGGTCATCCAGCTGCTAGCCTACCAACCAGCTGGAGCTCAGCAGCGATCAGCCCAGCCAGTCCTAACCAGAACTACCCTGCTGACCCACAGAATTCACCATATAAACAAATGATTGTTGTTTTAAGTCAGTAAATCTTGGGGTAGTTTGTTACATAATAAAAGCTAATTGATAACAGCAACTAAAACCAATTAAAAAAAACTGCTACAGCCCACAATTTCAGTTATGCTTTCCACAGTTACATATTTATTCTGAATTATAATTAATACTCTAGAATAAAATATGATGCTAAATACTAATGTTTTCAGGATGGGGAAGGTTTTGATCTTGGCAGGTTTTATCTACTTTAAAAACCACTTAAACAGTAGAAACTATTCTAGGCTCTGAGTCACTTCATAAGTGACAGAGGAATCATGAAAAATCCAAAGAAAAAGAGCTCAGGAAAGAATGGCCTCACTGAATCAGAACCACACTAAATGACTGTGACACTGTAAGAATGTGTCAAAATGGTCATCTTATATATATAAAGCCATCTTGGAGCAAAAAGCCCAGTCAGTTAAGAATAATGCTAGTTTAAATTTTTTATCAAGATCCCACGTCTTCACAATAATCATGCTTACTAGCAAATGAGTCCTGGAATACATTTGGAATTATTTATTAGTTACAATGATGGCCTTCCGCAATTGTTAATTCAAGTGTGAACAGACTAATTAGATTTGGAGGGCTGAGTAACCTTAAAAGGGGTGAAACTATAAATTACCGAGTTACCTAGTTAATAAGGGAATAAACCACAGGAACTACGGCCATATAATGCTGTGCTGTACTGCAGTGTGTTAGGCGTGAAGTGCGGTATAATACAGTGTGCTGGGTCTGTCTGGGCTTAAATGCTAGCTCCACCACTGAATAGTAACAGGCAAGCTATTTAACATCTCAAGGTCAAGGGCCTAATAACAGCACCCACCCTCACAGAGTTAATGTGAGGATTAAATCCATGTAATGCACATAGTATAGTGTCTGGCATGCAGGTGGGTGGGTGGACAGACAGAAAGATCACAAGCCCTCTACAGCTGCTATTATTATTATATTATTATTGCTGCTGCTGCTGCTGTCAAAGTCCTCGTCGTCATCAAGCCACTTCCTCTATACTTACTGGAAAGGTATGTAATTTTCCATTCGGAAAAACTACCTCAGCTGCTTCAACCCTGAAAACAAAGCCAGAAATAAAATTAAATAAATAAAAATGAAACTTAAGGGGAAAAAAGAGCCATACATTCTAGAAATGTGTGTGGTGAACAAAACTTTCACTTGGTCTACAACTGCAGCCTCAACACATTCAATCTATTCACATTCACAACACTGCTGTCTGCATCAGTCCTCCCATACACAACATTACTATGCCATTTCCTGTGGCACCCATGTCTCTTCAGGCAGTGCCTGCTTGGTAAGTTCATCTCCCAGTCCTGCAAAGCACACATCCTCAATGAACTCCTTGCCAATTTGATACACACGGTCCCAGGCTTTACCAGGGTCATGCTGTTACACAAGGAAAGCTGACTGACACAACCACTAAATGCAAATCAATTTAAGAAAAAAACAAAACAACACTGCCCATACAATTTCAGTCATACTCTCTATAGTTATACATTTATTTTGAATTATAGTACTCAAGAATAAACTAGTAGACAGTAAGAGCCATATAGGTTTGATAAGTAATTTTTTAATAAAAATTATTTTATTTTTAATTTTTAATTTTTTTATTAAATTTTAAATTTATTAAAATTTAATTTTAATTTTTTTATTAATTGGAACAAATACAACAGTCTTATTAGTACATACAGTATATATGCTTTGCTCTTATATATGATTCTCTACCTTTGTTTAGCTGTTCCTTTTGCTGTTTGTCCATGTTTAGTCTCAAATCCTTGAATACAGCTTAAATTTCATTGCCTCCATGAGGTCTGCCCAGATTGTCCCAGCTAGCAGTAACCTGCCCTTGCAAATGGCCAGAACGTCACTGAAACTTTTTAAAGTACTTATTTTTCACTTTATACATTATTTGTTCATGTCTTAGCTCCCCAAAGAGATTATATATTCTTGTTACAGGAACCACATATTTCATCTTTATATTTTAGTTCAAGGCCCCAGTGCTTTGACTTCAGAACAACAGTCCATCACCAATACTGAATGAACTTACGTGAATTGATTCTCACAATATTCACTGAATGTGGTGACAATGACATCAAGAACTATTTTTGCCTGCAAAGGAAAAAAACAAATATTATGGTAATCCATAAATATACCCATTAATATTTCACTCATTAATATTAATATTCAATATAATTTAGTCTCCAAAGATCTGAAAAAGGACCTGTATGTATAAATTTGAAAGAAAAAAATGGAGGGCTTCCCTAGTGGTGCAGTGACTAAGAATCCGCCTGCCAATGCTGGGGACACGGGTTCGAGCCCTGCTCCAGGAAGATCCCACATGCTGCAGAGCAACTAAGCCCGTGCGCCACAACTACTGAGCCTGCGCTTTAGAGCCCATGAGCCATGACTACTGAGCCCACATGCCACAACTACTGAAGCCAGTGTGCCTAGAGCCCGTGCTCTGCAACAAGAGAAGCCACTGCAATGAGAAGCCCACACACTGCAACAAAGAGTAGCCCCCACTCACCACAACCAGAGAAAGCTCCAAGCACAACAAAGACCCAACACAGCCAAAAATAAATAAATAAATAAGAAAATAGATCTTAAAAAAAAAAAGTGGAGTAAAAAAAATTTGCGCTTGAGTGGGCCTGACCTTATCTTCAGGTGTTCTGCCTTTATGCAGTTCTCTGAGAGTTACAAACCATGACTGAGACAAAGCGTTTATTTCCCCACCCCCTCCCTTGGGTTCACCATATTTCAATAAAAACAGATAGCTAACGATGGCAGTAAACCTTATCAATCTCATAAACCTCTGCAGCCAGATGCCAGACTCCTGGCCCAACCACTTACCAGCAGTCTGACTTTGCACAAGTTACTTACTTACTGTCTTTGTACCTTAGTTTGTCTGTTAAGTAGAGATGATAAAAGTTCGTACCTCATTTGGTTAATATGAGGATTAAGAGTATGAGTGTGCGTGTGTATATAAAACACATGGAGCAATGCCTGGTACACTGAAGGCCATATGGATTTGTTAATTTTTTTTTTTAATTAAAAGAATGCTTAGAAAAAAATACAATCACCTTATCAGGATATATGCTTTGCTTTTATATATACTTCACTCATACACAAGCTTCAGGAAAGATATTCAAGGTCTGCTAATGTGTGAATTAAAAAAAGGTTTTTAATGGGAAAAACTATATGACCCTGATAATATTCCTGAAAGCATATAAGGTATATCAAAGTTATAAATGAAATATCTTACAATGATCTCCAATCCTATAAGATGTATGTGAATGCCATTTATCTGCCCTACTTCTGTACTCCAGCCTTCTCCTGCCATTCAAGTTTACCTTTCTTAATTTGCTTAATTACCACCTCACTCTATGCCTTAACATGTCTAAAGAAATCATATGCCATAGAAAAAAGCTTTCATAACAATCCAATCTAATATGTAGTGAAGAAAAGTGACTGAATGACTAGTATTCTACATATTCTAGATATCTTTGTGTGTATAAGCCGTTTATCAATTTGCTAAATGAAACTTTATACCCAGCTGCATTTAATTTAAAATTTTAACCAAGTACACAAAGGTACGAAATTAGCATTCAAATTATGCCAACTAAGATGAACACTTTATACGGATGGCATTACAACATATATCCCATCCTCTGTTTTACAGTAACGTATTTGGCTAATTCTCTCACAAGACGAGGAGTTCCTTGGAGTCAAGAACATGTAACTCACTATTAAATTCATGGTCTTGGAAAGATAGTAGATGCTCACTAAACATTTATCAATTGAATGAAAGCACTATAACTAAAGTACAGAATAGCTACATCTTTCTAATTTTCTAAATTTCTAAAATATGTCCCCACCTACAAAATAAACATATTTTAAAGTTTAGCCATATGGTCTTGGCCCAGAAGTAAAAATCTATCCTGACAGGACAAAAATTGAATAAAAGGTTTACTTACCTTAGTAAAGTCAGTTCCTGTGCATTCAATAAATACATTTCTAGTATTTACTGTTATTTTGGAATGATTTCCTGTAACAAACACAAAATAATCAGTTTCAGAAATAAAAGTGCACTAAAAAGCTCTACAGAACAGAAACTACATTTTAATTTAGAACATAAGATAAGCTGACACCTCAGAGGTAAGGAGATACACAACTTTTATTCTAAGCTCCCATTCTAAGCTGGAGAATAAAGATAAAATAAAAACAAGGCTTTACTGAGTGCATTCCACGTGTCAGGTGCTTAACAGAAGCTGTCTCATCTCATTCTCAACCACAACCCTATGACGGGGCTGCAGCAGGCAAGATAACTAAGATTCAGAGATTAAGCTCACTGACCACGATCACAAGCTATTCAGCAGCAAGGCTAGGATTTCGGTCTGGCTTACTCCAAAGCCCACTGTAAGTACTAGAGTCCAAGGTCTTGAGGAGGAAAAGATTCTCCTTCCCATAGTGAATCAAGTGAACCCCGTTTTTACCTCCAGAAAGGCAAACATCTACGGCTTTTGACATCACTAAAATCTGTAAATATGTTCAAGCTGCTTCTTCGACAAAAGCTTCAGAAAGGAGTTCAGAGGGTAAAATTCAGTTTTAAATTTTTAATTTAACTATAAAACAGCAGCCCAGAAAGAATCTGACTTTGAGTTTAACTAAATAAACTATCAGCACTCTTTGAAGGAATATAACAGAATCAAGTGACTAGCACCAGAAAATAGTTATAAACTTATAAATATGCACACATATATAAATTACATAAAAAATCACCAGTAAAATACTGAAAAAATGAATGAAAAGAACTATTGCAATAAAAACCACAAAAGACCTGAGATTCTCACACTGAGTGATCTGACTGACTCAGCCAGGCGTATGAGAATTCCACAGAAATGCTGAAGAATAAGAGGGAAACAGCAAAACACCTATGATGCTTAAGAAATAACTTACCATTGATGATTGGAGGCAGTGAAAGAACGACACCATTGCTATCATAGATAACTGGGTACAGAGGTTTATTTTCAATTATATGTAAATAATGTTTAAGGTGGTTGTCAGTCTGAAAAAAATTAAGTTAAACAAAATTAGCCTTTTACTTCTATCATTGTAATTAGTTTATATACTTATGTAGCAAAAAAAGGAGGAAAAAATCAGAAAAATAAAACAGCCCCCCAAAGTTTTAAATGTATAATATTTCCTAATATAAATTAATATCTCAGAATCCTTATACAGCCTCATCTCCTACTGGGGAAAGATGAGACCATAATTGTTTTTCAAGATTGAAAACAGATTTGCAGAGTAAGCCTGAATCACCTTAAGCAAAACACAAACGATACAAAACTATTTAGATAAGTAGGAAGAAATCACTTGCAAATCAGGCCAACAATGACAGCTGATTTTTCCAAATGATACCCACCTCTTCTACTATTTGCTAAATGTAATTAATTATTTATTTGTTTGTTTGTTTGTTTATATTTTTGGCTGCGTCGGGTCTTAGTTGCAGCACACAGGATCTTCGTGGCAGCACTCAGGCTCCAGAGCACATGGGCTCTGTAGTTATGGCTCACGTGCTCAGTAGCTGCAGCTCAGGATTAGGTGCCCCTCAGTATGTGGGATATTAGTTCTCTGACCAAGGATCGAACCCGTGTCCCCTGAATTGGAAGGTGGATTCTTAGCACTGAACCACAAGGGAAGTCCCTTGTTAAATGTAATTTAAAGTGACTACTGAAATCATTTTCACTGCTGGACTCTATAAAGTGCTAATCATGGAGGCAGATGCTTTGTAATACTGCATGCCACAAAAAAACTAGCTCAATCTCATTGTTCTTTATATTTGCATGAGTGTTAATTATACCTAAATATGAATATTACAAGGTGGTATGACCTATTTCAGTGGTTCTCAACCTTGGCTGTCTGTAAAAAACACCTCAGAGGATAAAAGAGTAATAATAAACAAAACTATGCCCACATCCCACTCTAGATAAAACAAATCAGGTTGGAGTCCAGACACTGCTGTTTTTCCAAAAGCACTCATTACATTGCCCTAATGAAGGGTTGATTTTGGAGGAATTGCATAATTTTTGCAGAGCTATCACATTAATATAAAGGAACATTTACCTTGTATATGTTCATCAGTTCACAGGCTGTATACTCCTTGGTCTTATTTAGAGGCTTGAATTTGATATCAGAAGGTTTCTTTGCAGTATAAGTAAAAGGGCCTGACAAAGTGTCCAAATCATGGGTACCAATAGCAACCAAGGCCCTTTTCCTAAATGTGGAGAGAGGGGAAGAGACGGAAACAGAGAGGTCTGACTATTGCAAAGTAGAAATTCTAAAGATAACATAGACTACAGGTTTTTAAAAATTATTTTTAGACACTTCCTTAAAGTAGCCTGTTACTATACGGCACCTTTACAATCATTAAAATTTATGAGAAATTATAAAGTTACTTAAAACATTATTTCAGTTGCTGAAGTAAGTTCTATCCATTATGTTTTCCCAAGTACCATGTAATAAGGACATTTTCAAAGCCAACATACACTTTAGCTCCTTTTAACCTATTTCCTCTAGTGTCCTCAAGCAAACATAAATGTTTGATTTTATTAGAATAAACTACCAAAAAACTCCTGTGGTTTTTTTTGCTTTTCTGTATTTTCCTAAATTTCCTGTCGCATAGCTATATTGCTGTACTAATGTAAATAATTTTAAGAACTGTGAATTACATGTAAAACTTAATATGTAAGGAAATTTCAAGAGCTATTAATTTCATTTGTTCTAAGGTTTATTTGCAAAGGATTTAAGGTAATTTTAGGAACTTAAAGCAAGATACAAAGTAGGAGAGAGAGAAACAGAAGTAGGAACATAAAATGGAGCCAGAAACAATGTTGACAGTAAATTAGAATCTCAAGGACTACAGTCTTATCACAGAGGGGAACAAATTTGGCTCTAAGCTTTCCAACAGACAATTCAAAAAGAGAAACTTGGTCACAATTTACGATGTTCTAAAGAATTCTTAGAATGTGTTTTATACTATGTGTACATATATCTGAGTATGTACGCATAACCACAACTAAATAAATATCAGAAGGATAAAATCATTAGTAATCAAAGAATGTGTTAAAGTCCATGTTACATGAACTATGACATAGTTTTTAAAACTTGTAAGAAACAGTTTGGTCAACCTTAACGCAATATTGTAAATCAACTATACTGAATAAAAGAAATTTTTTAAAAAGGGTTTCTTTGGTCAACCTCAAGACAGGTGACTAGAACTTTAATAAATATGGGTAAAAGGAACAGAGTTGTTGACACGCTTAAAGGAAGTGTTACTTTACTCAATGAATTACATGTTTATATACTAGTATAGGTAGAAATATACATGGTTCAGTAAGCTTAGATAAATTAACAATTAAAACCCATTAATAAGAAAGTCCATGTTTTCTGATACATTAATATTGGTTTCTTAATCCTAAAACAGTACCTCAAAGTGTCACTAAATTTCATCTTCAAACCAATCACAAAAAAACAAATCCCAGATGAATCAAAGAGCTATGCATTTTGAAAAGCAAAAGGCAAACTTACATACACACACACATACACGGAACCATAAAAATTATTCAAAGAAAATATAGGAGAACAATACTTAAAACTGTGGAGTAGGACATCCCTTAAGTAAGACACAAAACATAAAAGCCATATAGGAAGACTAATAAATATGACTATATCCAAAGTGCAAACTTTATACAACCAAAAGACCCCAAAAGTCAAAAGACACACTGAGAGAAAAGGTCTACAACAGAGGTACAGAAAAAGGATTCATATCCCAAATATAAAAAAAGCAGCAGCTGAAAGAACTGAGCATAAAATTCTGCTGCTGGACTTCCCCGGTGGCACAGTCGTTAAGAATCCGCCTGCCAATGCACGAAATATGGGTTCAATCCCTGGTCCAGGAAGATCCCATGTGCTGCAGAGCAACTAAGCCTGTGCACCACAACTACTGAGGCTGCATGCCACAACTATTGAAGCTCATGCACCTAGAGCCCCTGCTCCACAACAAGAGAAGCCACCACAACGAGAAGCCTGCGCACCACAACAAAGAACAGCCCCCGCTCACCACAACTACAGAAAACCTGAGCACAGCAACAAAGACCCAACGAAGCCAAAAAGAAAAAGAAAAAAGAAAATTCTTCTGCTGCCAACTGCAGCGGTCTCACCTAGCCAAATGTTTTGAGTCTGAGTCAGGCTAAGTATTCAAGAGTCTTTGCCTGCAACAGAAACCACTCCTCAGAGAAAAAGAACAAAATCAAGAGCTTCTTCCATAACAAAAGATTCTATATGCAATCAAAAAAGCAGTGCATACGAAAACAGGGAAACATGACATACTTCAACCCATAAAAACGAATGTGAAGATGACCCAGATTTTCAAATCACCAGAGATTTTTAAAATGCTACTACAGGGCTTCCCTGGTGGCACAGTGGGTAAGAATCCACCTGCCAATGCAGGGGACACGGGTTCGATCCCTGGTCCAGGAAGATCCCACATGCCTCGGAGCAACATTCTCCACAAGCCCAGGCACCACAACTACTTAGCCTGCGCTCTAGAGCCCATGAGCCACAACTATTGAGCCCACATGCTACAACTACTGAAGCCTGCGCTAGAGCCCGCACTCCACAACAAGAGAAGCAGCCACAATGAGAAAGCCAGGCACCGCAACGAAGAGTAGCCCCCACTTGCCACAACTAGAGAAAGCCTGCACGCAGCAGTGAAGACCCAATGCAGCCAAAAATAAATAACAAAAAATTTTAAAAACCTTTAAAAAAATAAAAAGGAACCAAACGTTCTATAGAGATGAACAATAAAATAACTGAAGTAAAAAGTTCACTGGACACTTCCAGCCAAGATCGCGTAACAGAGACTAGATTTACTCTTGCCTGAAACAATCACAAAAGAGGCAAAATATATAAAACAACAGTTTCCATGGCTGACACTGGACATCAGGTGATGAAGGGCAGATGAGAAACAAGAAACAGATAAGGTGAGCCCTATGACTGTCCAGTTGACTGCCTGGCCGGGTTTTAAGCCACAGGACAGGAAAGGGGGTCTGGCTAGAGCCCAGTGGACTCCCTAAGTTGAAGAGACACAGTTGAGGTCTAGGGAGAGTTCACTGCACACAGTACTAGAGAGGACAGAGCTACCCAGACAGCAAATGCTGAGGTCTGCAGAGGGGGTCCCTCAAGAATGCAGCTGATTACTTATCAGTGTGTGCATGTGAGGAAACCACCCAAGGCCAGGGAAAGAACCATCCAAGGCAACAGTGCTCACACAGACTGAAAACCTCACTCTCCATGTGGCAATGGATAAAGCAGGGTACTGTGTGATCAACGAAAACAGAAAAATAGAGAAAAAAAAGCAGAGAAAAGTCAGTGAAATCAAACGCTGGTTCTCTGAAAACCAATACACAGTGGTACACGTTGAAATAACTGATAAACCTCTAGCTACAATGATGAAGGTGAAAAAAGAAGACGCAGGGATGAAAGAGATGATATTGATACAGATACTACAGACATTAAAGGATGAGGGAAGATGATAAACAACTTTATGCCAAGAAATTTGATAATTTAAGTGAAATGAATATATATCTCTTGAAAAATGCAAATCAGGACTTACTGACTCCAGCACACAAGAGTATTAAGATGGGATTCATTTCTCTCCTTAGAAGAAGCTCATGATTTCCAGAAATACTGCATAAAACAGAGCTTGAAGTCGAATTAAGTAAGGAAATGCCTTCTGATTTAGGTAAAAATTAGATTCTTCAAATGACTAGAACAGATAATTGGGCTCAAGCACTTACTAGCTATATCAATGCTTGTCAGAAATCCTCTATCGTGTCTTTTATTTTGAAACTATATTTAGGTGACTTCCCTGGTGGTCCAGCGGTTAAGAATCCACCTTTCAATGTAGGGGACACAGGCTCGATCTCTGGTCCAGGAACTCAGATCCCACATGCCACAGGGCAACTAAGCCCGTGCGCCTGCAGCTACTGAGCACACGGGCTACAACTACAGAGCCCGTGTGTGACAACTACAGAGCCCACACGCTCTGGAGCCTGAGCACAACTAGAGAGAAGCTCACGCACACCAGTGAAGGATCCCGCGTGCTGCAACTAAGACCCGACGCAGCCAAAAATAAAATAAATATTTAAAAAAAAACTATATTTAAATTCTTATTGTTTTGCTTAAGAATAACATCTGCAAGATGACAGAAGATGACAAATAGATTATTTCTTTTTATAAAAGAACTTGGAATAAATGTTACTTGGAATCTGAGAAAAAGTTTCTGCTACCATGTATGCAGAGATGTTTCAAGAAAAAGAAACCTCGCAAGCTTAACCACAGGTGTTTTATTTTTTTTAAGCTCTTTATTGGAATATATTTGTTTTACACTCTTGTACCAGTTTTTGAGGTACACCAAAGTGAAGCAGCTGTATTTATACATATATTCCCATATCCCCTCCCTCCTGCGACTCCCTCCCCCCTCCCTGTCCTGGCCCTCTAAGGCATCTCTCATCATCAAGTTGATCTTCTGTTATACAGCAACTTCCCACTAGCTATCTATTTTACAGTTGGTAGTGTATATATGTCTATGCTACTCTCTCACTTCGTCCCAGCTTCCCCTTCGCCCCCCCACCCCAGCCCCGTGTACTCAAGTCCATTCTCTACTTCTGTATCTCCACTCTGTCATACAGAGTGAAGTAAGCCAGAAAGAGAAAAACAAATACCGTAAGCTAACACATATATATGGAATCTGAAGAAATGGTACTGATGAACCCAGTGACAGGGCAAGAGTGGAGGTGTTTTATTTTTTAAATATTTTTCACACCAGAAGAAAACGTCCAAGGTCCCCCCTCAACCCTGTCTCTAGCCCATCCCTTATGCAAAAGCCTCTTCTAGTTTCCATAGTTTACCAAATTGCAATTACTGCAATTATTAAAAAAATAAAATTTTTTTTCCATTTTTACACAAGACATTTACAACTGTTAATCTTACCTTTGACTAGCATAAGTTACCTTCGTTGATATATTTTAGGACCAACACAAAAAAACTGATATGTTAGCTAACAGCTGACGTTTCTTATCATCAATAAATATATAATTTCTATTAGGATTTTTTGAAATACTGAAATTAGTTCAAGCACTCCCAATGTTACCTTCCTTGACCTTTACGAGTTCAGGAATTATATTGGTTTGAAGATCACCAAACTAAAGGGAGCTGTATGTGAAATGATGTACAGCAATGCCAAAGATAGAATAAGAAAATTCAGTTATGTGAAAATCTCAAGTTTCACCTGTCCATTTATAATTATATTCACTCAAAAACTGAGATCAAGCCAAAAATTTTTGTCTATTTTTAAAATAAGTCACACTTCAAATTACCATGGTTTTACTAGTATAATCTAATGCTAATGACTTGAACCAAAAAAAAAACAAGAAAATCTCTAGGACTAGATATTTCTTCTCTACATAGTACTCGAAATATATCTATTTCTCCATGCATACACTATCTATAAGCAGTAACAAAGAGCTGTTTGGAATAAATTAAACTTATTTAAATCTAAATTTAGTTAAATTTAAACTCTTGTTACTCCCACATATTATTAATTTAGAAATGCTTTGAAAAAAATCTGCAGTGGAGGAAAAGAGGAAAGAGGGAGGGGGAGAGGAGAGGGGAGGGAAGGAGGAGGGAGGGAGGGGGAAGCAAAGAAGAAAGAAGATGCAACCACAAACCTGCAGATGTTCTGATGTAATTTCTCCTGAAGTTCAATGAAGCTGTCATATCGATCTTTAGTAAACTTGATGTTTCGGAGAACCGCTGCAACAGCATACGGGCGTATTTTAGCTGTCTAAAATGCATTATATCATTAGAGGTGGTAAATATTAAGGCTTTTCTTTGTAATAACATCTTGTACTAGAAAGTCAGTTGTCACAAATTTTCATTCAAACAAGTGTATATGCATTCATTCAATCAACAATAAAATGCAGTAGTGATAAAAGACAACATCACTGTCCTCATGCAATTTACATTTCAGCAAGATCTCTGAAAATTTACTGAATCATTAAGAAAAAAATTAACCTTTAAGTAGTTTGCTCATAGTATTTCTACCAAAGTAGCCTTTTCCCAAAAGATTTTCTTTCTAAATGTTATTAATGTACCACGATTTAAAGAACTGTATCTCAAATGTATTTTAAACAAACATTTGGATGTTATTTTCCAAAATTATTCACGGAAAACAGATGCTGTGTTCCCTTTCACTTCTTTGTAAAAACAAAATGACAATTTTTAAGAGCTAGAGGCTACATATACATCCATTTTAGCAAATGACCAAAGAAAACATTTGGCAGAAAGGTCAGCTTTGTCCCACCTTATAGATACATACACAAGAGGTGTTTTTAAAAGAAAAATACCAATTGATCCTTCTTACCTCTTCTGTGATGATCAATTTCTGGACTTCATTAGGCACTACCCGTTTATACATTGGCGCCTTTATCCTAAAATAGTAAAACAAATTGGCTCATTATGAACCACAACATTCGATAAACTAATTTATTCTATTCTGTGTGTAGAAAGTATACAAAATGAACAGAACTAGGACAATAGATTAAAGTTACAGCAAATCAAATTTGGGCTGAATATTAAAAAAACAAAACAAAACTCCAAAGCCTAAGAAAACTTCTAACATTTCTAGCTGTCTAAAAATAGGTAGGGGCCTTCCTAGGTGGCAGAGTGGTTGAGAATCCGCCTGCCAACACAGGGGACACGGGTTCGATCCCTGCTCCAGGAAGATCCCACATGCTGTGGAGCAACTAAGCCTGTGCGCCACAACTACTGAGCCTGCGCTTTAGAACTCATGAGCCACAACTATTGAGCCCATGTGCTGCAACTACTGAAGCCCACGCGCTTAGAGACCGTGCTCCAAGAGAAGCCACGGCAATGAGGAGCCTGTGCACCACAACAAAGAGTAGCCCCCACTCACTGCAACTATAAAGAAAGCCCGTGCACAGCAAAAAAAGACCCAACACAGCCAATAAAATAAATAAATAAATTTATTAAAAAAAAAATGGGTAGGATGCCTCGTGGTAATACACGACCTATCACTGGAGTCTCAGCAGAGGCTGGAAAACCTTTAAGCAGCTGTACAAGGGACATTTAAACATCAGCTGAGGGGCTGAAATAAATAACCTTTTGGTTTTATTCCAACCATGAGAGTCTGAGCTTTTAAGAAAAATAGAGCTTATTAATAAATACAGATGGCCTGGCCCTACCTGGACCTAATGAATCAGGATATTCAAGGGAAAGGCCTGGTAAGTGGTACATTCTGAAGGCACAGTCCAGGCAATTGTTATTATCAGGAGAGAGGGGAGCTATCGTTTTAAGTCAGTGCTTCTCAAACCTGAACATGCCTACAATCAACTGGGGAATCTGTTAAACCACTATTCTGATTCAATAGGTCTTGGGTAGAGGCTGAGATGCTGCAGTTCTAACAAGCTCCCAGGTGTTACAGATGATGCTGGTCCACGGACCACACTTTGAGTAGCAAAGGTTTTAAGTCACTTTCTTAATTCGGTCTCATCATAAAAATCATACGAGGTGCCTGTTAAAAATAGAAATTCCTATCAGGCAGGTTTGGGAAACACACTGTAAGGGATTATCCCTGACCCTAAAACATAAACATGATTGTCGTGCAGAGAAGCAACTAGGTCAACCCCCAAATTTCAACCACCTTAAAACTGCTGCAATGCAAACAAGTGATTGTTCTTTTTCCTCTTGAGAGGAAGGAAAACAGAGAACTTGCAACAGGCTAGAGGAGAAAGATAACCTGGCCTGAAAGAGTTAAACAATCTTGGTTATTCTTTAGCTGTTACTATGAGCAAACACTTGTAGCTAGACTTGTCCTTCACAAAGCTGATTATTCTTACTCCATACGAATTACACCTCGCACCTGGTATTTCTTCCCTACACTCCTTTGTAGCACTCTTCATTTCAGAAAGAAAGTCATGGGCCAATAACTTCAGGGACACTAGACCCAGTCGCTGCACTGCCTGATGCCAGCTTTGGCCATGAATTTGCAGAAGAATGCAAGATCCTCACCACCTGGACTCAACATTTACCCGGACTGCGAGCCCCACATAGAAAATCTTCCCCGACTCCCGAGGAGCAGGGGCAGAGTTCTTGAGGTGCTAGCCTGCTGTGACTTTCCTTCTGCCTGGCACAAAAATAAAGCCATCTCTCTCTTCCTCCAAAATGTCTCTGTATTTCTATTTGGCCTCGGTGTACAGAGCAGCCGTTATTACGGCAACAAAACCAAATGCCTAATTATCACCCTCTCACCAGCACTGATTACTCATCCCAAGGCCTCACAGTTTCAGAGTCTAGCCCATCAAGCTGAGGCTCTTATTCTTTTGCAATTGACGAGTTGCAAATGGATAAGTAATCAAAACCAAAAACAATTATTTTTGATAGCTTTACTGTTTCACCTCTTTTTTGCTTTATATGTTCATCATTTTCTATATGTATTACATGAAGAGTTGGAAGGGGACTTAAAAATATTCTTCATTATAAATTAGGAGATTGAAACTAAAAAAATCAATTAACTTGCCCACAGCCATCATAAGATCTTCAGTTTTCCAGTTAGGAAGCACCATTCCCAAGCTTCCTCAGAATTCTTAAGAAAACAGCATATAAAGCTGTGCCACCTCTACTTCTCTCCCCACCTTTAACAAACCAATGATCTATCTATTTCAACTGGACTACTGAAGGAACTCACAAGAACCCACTAAAGAGTTTTTTAAGAAGACATAAAATCATTAACCACTCCAGCTTTAAAACATACTCCCCAAATGAAAGGTTACGACAATCAATATTCAGACAAACTTTCAAATGGCTGCAATCCACAGGCTCCAATCACCCCTCTCTGCAGACCTAAAGCTGGGTACCTGTCCCCCAAGTGTTTTTCTAGAAACTTAAACAGGGTGGCTGACAATCACAGGCAAAGAAAAAAGAAATCCAACTTAGCCAAGTATTTAATGAACACATCCCCTTACCTTTCTTTGAAGACTTGAAGTCCTCGAACCAATCCTTCCAGACATAGGAGATCATATCTATTGGCAGGGACGTCAATCTTGTAGAGAATAACATCAGAGGCCCCCTGTGCCTTGTCATTACCTTGCTCCTTACTTATAATTTCCTTCTCAGATGTCTAAAACAAACCCAAAAATTAAATTAAAACTAAGTAAATCTACATTCTTTTGAAAAAGTTATCAGTCCTATAAAGTAGTAACTACATTATTCAGGTTCTTTCCAGAGGAGCACAAATCCAGCAAAGAGTGGGCCAGATCATGCCTGCCACCGGTTTTTGTCAAGTTTTACTGAAACACAGCTAGGCCTATTCATTTACATTTTATCTATTGTTATTTACACACTGCAACAGTTGAGTTGTGCCAGAGACTAGACAGCCTTCAAAGCTCTCCGTGTCGCAGAAAATGTTTGTCCATCCTTGACCTAAAAGAAAATGAAAACACCAACAAGAACACAGGGCAACAACAACAAAAGCATCAATAAGGCAAAGCAAAGAGGATTCACCAAATAAAGGATAAGTGAGTTTTTATAAGATAACGACTCTCCAAGCTAAATCCTGCAGGCACCCAAGCCTAGAAGCGACATGAGAATGAGAGTAGTAATATAAAAACAAACAAAAACATTTGAAGAGATCATCAGAAGCTGTGGTGTAAATTAGAAGGGATCATAGGTACAATGGGAAGCGTTCTAATGACAGTAAAAGGCACAGAGCAGCAAGAACAGCAGCAAATGGAGGAGGAGAGACAAGAAACACCACAAGGTAATTTCTAATGCAGTGACAAGAAGCTCAGAGTATCTCAGTCACCACACTACACAGATTTTCTTTTTCCATTTTTTTTTTCAGCCATGCCACGCGGCATTCAGGATCTTAGTTTCCCGACCAGGTATTGAACCTGTGCCACCTGCAGTGGAAGCATGGAGTCTTAAGCACTGGACTGCCAGGGAAGTCCCGAGATTTTCTTAAAAACAATCGTCAAGAGTTAAATTCTATGTCCTATGTTTACCACAGCAGGGAACTGTAGATACACTTAAGAAATTTTCAATCAAAAAGCTTAAAAGCCATATTTCAACATGACTGTTACCCACGAATTATCTGGAAACCCCACTTAACGGAACTCCTGCTATTTCTACCACCAATAACCTGCTAAAATAACTGATGGATTCCTATCAAAATACATGATTTTTGTTTTACATGATGCTCTCCCACTGCCACAATATGAGCAGTTCAAATTATTGCCCCCACAATTGCAGTCTACACATGCACAGCACACAGAAGGATCCACTTTCTGGCAATAAGCACTATGTGCCTGAGCCACACCTGAGGAGTCAGAGGCCATGCAATGCTGCGACCGTGCAGGGCTCACGGTGCTCACTGACCGTGGGCACCAAGGAACACCCCCACCGGCCATCTCAAACTCAGGAGGCATACTTTTAAAATAAGAGAAATTTTAAAAATAAAAAAAAAAGCAGAAGACGTAGAAGAGGAAGAAAAGGGAGCAGGACAGGAGAAAAGAAATGGGGGAGGATACTAGAAAAGGCAGGAGGAGAAATCAGAATTTAAACCAAGTTCAATCAAAGGGGTCAATAAAATTGCTGGTGTTTTAGTGAAGAAAGATGAGTCACCTCATGGAGTGCTAGACTTCAGGAGGGACCCATATAAAGGAGAGAAAATGTGGTGACTAGAGAAAAGGCATCTGAACAAAAAAATGGCCTAATTCCTCTGCAAAAAAGACAGAGCTGCCCAACCCTTCTTCCATTTTCAGTATCTCAGTTCATTCAAAGGTCATATGTGAAGACTGGGTTTGCCAATGCTAACAAAAATGTTATGAAAATCAATGACCACAGAAATCTCAGAGCGGGAAGGATCTATAAGGATCATACAATTCAAATCCCTTATTTCACAGATGAAAAGGAGGCCCAGAGAGACCACTATATGAGGCCCAGGAAGGTAATGTAATTTGTCCATGTTCCACAGCTAGTAGATGTGGGACCTCGAACTATTACTCCATTTTTATGATACCGAGTCCAATGCTCTTAGACCACACATAATATTGAGTTCTAATAAAATTAATAACAATTTATTATAAATTATAGAGATTGCAGCTCACTTCTCAAGCATAAGCATGCTCATTAATACTAACAAAAAATCTTTCTGTAACATTAATAAAGAGGAAGCAGGAAGAACTAGGCAAGACAATCTAGGTTTTCATCAGTTTGAAGTTTTTAACTTTATAGTGTTATAAAACACAACAGATCAAGAAGACTTGGGGGGAGGACTTCCTAGGTGGCGCAGTGGTTAAGAATCCGCCTGCCAATACAGGGGACACAGGTTAGAGCCCTGCTCTGGGAAGACTCCACATGCCACAGAGCAACTAAGCCCGTGTGCCACAACTACTGAGCCTGTGCTCTAGAGTCCGTGAGCCACAACTACTGAGTCCGTGTGCTGCAACTACTGAAGCCCATGCACCTAGAGCCTGTGCTCCACAACAAGAGAAGCCACTACAATGAGGAGCCTGAGCACCACAATGAAGAATAGCCCCCGCTTGCAGCAACTAGAGAAAGCCCGTGTGCAGCAACGAAGACCCAACACAGCCAATAAATAAATAAAATAAATTTTAAAAAAAAAGAAGGCTTTGGGGGGAAAATAACACTAATTACCAGAGAAATATTAAATTATCTTTTTACAAGTACAGCGTCTCTAATACATAATCATTATTAGTAATAATATTTAGTAAATAAAGCTATTTTTAAAATATTTTAATCATTATACAATCAAAAGACCAGGAGAATGTTTCAAAATCACTTTTAGAAGCAATTCTTCAAAAAGTAGATGCTGATTTTACAAGATCAATGTATAGAGTAATAAATGAAGGATGAATTAATGCTGATGAAACAGGCTCGGAGGAAGTTGGGGGTGGGGCACAGAGGAAGTTAAGGAGGGGGAGCCAGAGGCCAAGCAGACAGCAAATCTGGCTGAAGCCAAGTTTCCACTGCTCCCAGACCCCTGCCATCTGGTTATTTGCAAATGGCACCTCATTGCCCCGGAGCCTGCTCTCATTCTGGGGTTACCTGAGAGGGTCTACCCACCTCCACAGCACTAGCCTCATGACTTGAGGGGACTGAATCAGAATAGGGCATGAACCCCTTTTGAGATTTTACCCAAAGCAACACTCTTAGAACCAGAGCTTAGTCCCTTAAAACAGAGAACACAGAAACCACCACGGCCCACAAATGTTGAATCTCAGTCTAACCGAAAGGTAACAGATAAAATGTAATGAACTTATGCACAGAGTATTAGTGAAACAAATATCCAATACATACAACTTCATCAAGCTCCAGACCAAACTCAAAACAAAGTTCATCAAATTCTTCATCAGCTGGAAAAAAAAAAGAGATTGTAAATTTTAATCTGTTCTGTACAAAGGAAACAATATATAAATTGCATTTTTTAAATTGTCTTACACCAAGCATACTAAGTATCAGGCATCAGATATCACCATTTAAAAACAAATAAAAAAAAAAAGACTAGCCAAAAAAAATTTTTTAAAGAAAGAAAGAAACACAAAGCTATTAAATAAAGGGCTGATTCATCTAACATCAGCTGCAGAATTAGGTTATCTGCACTAGGGAGTTTACATTTACTTGGAAGGAAAACAACTTGCTGAGCAGTAATCCAATGTAAAGTAGGCTTCAAATAATAAATTCAACACAATGGAATAATGTCATATAAATCCTATCATTCAAAATTCTCTGGGGCGGCCTGGCAGGGGCTTTGGAGCCAGGCCAATCTGAGTCTGAACTCTGACAGTTCCACTTACTAGTTCTGAGAGCTTGGCACCTTATGTGAACTTTCTGATTCCTACGCCTCAACCATGAAGTATTTTGCAGCCACTTATTTATAGCATGCAACTGTTGGAAAGATTAAACGAGTTCATGCAGATAATGGACCTGGGATAGTTCCCTGAAATGTAGCAGGTCTGCAATAACTTACAGTTCTCTTCCTTACTTTTAAATTATATCCTACTTTGCTTTGCTACCTGATACAGCTTTGTCAGGGTTTTCTTGTTACCAAAAACTGAACACAAACCATCATCACCAGTATATTCTAGTGAAAAGCTGGTCTTAAGATTCCTGATCCTGCACAGACATATGTATACTACCAACTGTAAAATGGATAGCCAGTGGGAAGTTGTAATATAACAAAGGGAGTCCAACTCGAGGATGGAAGATGCCTTAGAGGACTGGGGCGGGGAGGGTGGGGGGGACTCGGGGGGGGGGAGTCAAGGAAGGGAGGGAATACGGGGATATGTGTATAAAAATAGTTGATTGAACTTGGTGTACCCCCCCAAAAATAATAATTAAAAAAAACAACAAAAAAGATTCCTGATCCTGACAGTGAACTTCAATTTAACAAACATTTATTGAGCACCTACTATGTGTCAGCACTGTACTAGATGCCAGGGCTACAAAGATAAATAAAACACGATTCCTACCTTAACTACTCCCTACTCTAGTAAACAAACCAGATGTGTAAATACAGTTATGTTAAGTGCAAGGTACAGAGTTGGCACAAAGGAAGCACTAGACTCCACTGAGAGTCAGCGCAGGCTTCACAGAAAGGATGAGTTCATTAGGCAGGGACTGCAGACAGTGACACAACAGCATGGCAGATTTGGAACATTCCCTATGAATGAAGCATGATGTTCATGTCAGGAAGAGATATGATGGAACAAACAGAAGTCAGCTCATGATGCCAAGGGATTTGCCCTCATCCTGCCTGATACAACGGGGAGTTACACTAAAGGATTTCCAGCTGGGCAACAGCATGATTAGATGTGCATTTTAAAGAATGGTGGAGGGTGGTAGATGAATTGGAGCAAAGAATCTACTGCCACAAACAGGTGAGAGACAGGATTTGATTAAAGCAGCAGCAGTGAGTCTGAGGGAGAAGGAAGAATGTGAGAAACATTTTAGAGGCAGAATCTCAAGGACTGACTGGGAGGTGGGAAGTGAGTGAGCAGGAGGCATCTGGGATGGCTCCCAGGTCGCTGGTGTGGATGAACATGTGGGTTGGGGTATCATTAACTAGGGCAGGAAATAACAGAGGCCCCCATGATCCTTGCCTCCTGGTACTCACACCCTTCTGTGAACTGAGGTCTCAAACAACCATATGAGTGAGCTTGGAAGCACACTGTCCAGCCCAGCCATGCCCAGCTGGCAGCTTGACTGCAACCTGGTGGGAGACCCAGAGCCAGATCACCCAGCTGCACCACTCTTCCCTCCATTCCTCACTCAAAACTGTGTGAAATGATAAAGGCTTACTGTTTTACCCTCCTAAGTACTAGAGTAATTTGTTATGTAGCATAGATAACTAACACAGACTTCAGTCCCTGGAAGTGGAGTGCTGCCGTAACAAAACACGGGAAAACATGGGGAAGGCTTTAGAATCAGGAGATAGGCTTTGAGGGTGTAAATGAAAACCTAAAGCACCTTGACAAAGCTGTTGATAGAAACCTGAGTCTCTGACAGGGGATGCAGGTGAGGATATGGAGAAAAGAGAGCAAGTGTTATTGGAAACTGACAAGAGGAATCCTTTTTATGTAGAGGCAAAGGTTAGCAACACTGTTGCCTACAATTAAGAGGACTGGAGAAAATGCAGGCACTCAACAGGGTGATGTAACTAAGCTTGCCAACCAGGTGCTGAAAGGGTTGCCTGGTTTATAATGTGAGAGAAGAGATTAAGTAAATGAAAGACTATTGAACAAAAAGGAGCCAGGACCTGATGGTTTTAAAAATTCTCAGCTTCCCCAGATGTAAAAAAAAAAAAAAAAAAAAAGCTAAACTTAAGAAATGACTTCTGAGCAAAGAGCAGCTCCAAAGCATTTCCAGGGAAACATGGTCCAAAGATGAAATCAAGGGTATGATTGTAAACTCTTAAGACTCAGTAAAATCAAAGGCACTATTCATTCAGACAAAAGGCACTACATATAAAAAAATTAAGGGTGTGCCTCACAAAGTTATTTAGTCACACAACTGAGATTTAAAAGGGGCACTATCAGCAGAAGCCCAAGGTACAAAACAGCTTCTTTCAGAGATTCATGGGTGGTGTGGCTTTTGACTAATGAAGTGGAAACCAGTAAAACTGGCCAAAGAGCCACAAAGTTTTTTTTAAAAGAAATACACTGGCAGAAACATTGCAAGCCAGAATTGAAAAACACAGAGACCAGGACAAAATGATGTCTTTGAACCCCCAAAATTCTATTAGTGGGAAGCAGACTGAGAAAACTAATCAGCTGTCAAGAACGCAGTTTCTTTCACCAAAAAATAAAATCATGAGGTTCACCCAGGGGGTAGAACCAAGAGCCTGGAGGACAGAGCAGAACCATGGACAATGATCCCAGGCCTTGAGATCTAATCAAGAAAATGCAACCTCTGCCAGATCAGTTTCAGAATTGCCATGGACCAATAACTCCTTCATGTCTTCCATTTTCCCCTTTGAAGAACAATGTCCTGTGCCTGTCCCACCACTGAATGTTAGGTGCAGGTGGGGCAGATCACCCACCTCTTTAGTCAGGTTCTTCTGGTGCAGTTCCTTAAGTACAGCTGCTGCTGCTGTAACGGAATCACACTTCTTGGGGCCTTGGGAGGGAGTGTTATTTCACACGTGGGAGGAACATGAATCATTGCGGGCAAGAGGGCGGACGGTGATAGCCCCCAAGATGGCCTCCAAGAACACAGTGCCAGAAATGGTCTGTGTGACCTAGAGACCATGGCAAGGGATGGTTTATCACTTCTGATACGTTAGTAAAAACTGTGGCTTCTATCTTGAGCACTCTCTCTCTCAGACCTCTCACTCTGGGAAAAACAAGCCACCACGTGCAAGTAACCCTATGGAGAGGTCAAGGTGAGATGCACTGAAATCTGACCAAAAATCAGCAAAGAACTGAGGTCTGCCAACGAGCACTTGAGTGAACCTGGAATTAAACTCTCCAGCCCCGGTTAGGCCTTAAGATGACTATAGACCTGACACCTTTACTACAACCAGGTGAGAGTCAGAACCACCCAGCTAAGCCAATACCCAATCCTTGAAGTCACTTGTTAAGCCTCAGAAACTTAACAAATGACTGTTGTATTAAGCTGCTAAATTGAGGGGTAATTTATTATGCAGTAATAGACAACTAAATGGTTACTGACCAAATTGTACAGAATCATTAAAATACAGAGTCCTTTATTGAGCCCTAATTATACAATTTGTTTTAATCCTTTCAGCTGTATTTCACGCACTTAGATGCAAGGAAAAACCAACAATAAACTCATGCTTAATGATTCCCTCTAACAAAATGACACACCTAAGTAACTACATCTTCAGGGTTTATATGATATACAGAGGTAGCTCTGGTAGCACTGCCAGCAATTACACCAAGGCAGAACAGGACCAGAATTGGAAGAACACTGAAAACAAATCAGTTAAGACAATGTGTATGACAAGAGGAAGACATCTGAGCAGAAAGGTGATAAAAAAGACTAAGGAGACAAAGCTGCCCCAGAAGAGCAAAATGAACAGAATAAAAAAGCAGCTTGAAAAATATCCTCTGCTTATCCTTGATAAGCAAAGAAGTGGTGAAAGGGAAGGCAGTGACTGCTGAAACAATAGAATTCAGGACAAAAAGCAACACCTGTAGGGAATGAAAAAGAGGGAATGAGGCTAGAAAAGACTGAATGAGACATTATCCGAAAACAAGAAGAAAGGGGAAGACAGAAAGTGATAAAAAGTGAGGGGGCAAGAAACAAGCTGGATCCGCAACACTTGGAAACCAGATGCTTTGCCACACGTTTTTCCACTTTTGACCTCAACCTAATTAACATTTAAAAGATTTCCAAAAAGAACACGTGAAATACAAACTAATGATGAGTATTATTTCTGACCTATCTCAAATACACCTCAACCTCAATCTTCCTGAGTGAAATTTTAATGAGTCAGTAGTTGACAGATACTTATGGATAATTAAACTTACCTGCTGTCTCCCAATGTGGAAAAAAAGGGAGGAGGGTAGCTAGGGAATGCGCTAAAATGTCAGAGGAAAGTAAACAAGTTATAAATCTCATCATTTTTTAAAACCTGGATTACTTCTTACTTTCCCAGATACAGATACCCAAGTGGGAAATGAGCATACATGTCCTGAACAAATTTTTGCTACATACCATCATGTGTAATTCAGGTATCTCGCACACAATTAGTGAGAATATGGTTTAGATGGATTGGAAAAATATAAAAAAGCACAGTATGAAATAAAAAGTGTAGGGAATTAAGCCCCATTTCAGAGGGCAAGAGTATAACTTCTATTTTCAGGGACTTACGGCAGAACCCTAGGGAGAATAACACTTTAATAATACAACTGACCCTTGAACAAGGCAGGAATCTGGGGTTCCCATCCCTCCACCAAGTCCAAAATCTCTGTGTAACTTACAGTTGGCCCTCCTGGGTTCCGCAGGGGAGGATTCAACAACCATGGATTATGCAGTACCTCAGTATTTACTGTTGAAAATAAACCCTTCTGTAAATGGACCTGCCCAGTTCAAAGCTGGATTGTTCAAGGGTCAACATAGTATCTAAAAGTGCACCTTAAGAAACGTTTTAAAAAGCTAACTTTCTTTACACATTAATATCTTATTGTAGAGAGCAGCACCCGTTAAAGTTACTAGACCTTTGATATACTGAGCCCTAAAACCACAAATAGCTCTCAAATCAATTATCACAGCCAGTTACACAAGCTGATAATATGGGACACGGCAGATGTCACCTCAACATGTGTCGGGTAACTGATAATTGTACTTTGTTTTTTGTTTTTTTAATGGTACGGTTTTTAAAACTGAAGAGATGAAGTGTAGCCTGAAGAGATGAAGTGTAAGCCTACCGAGTAAAGACTGCTCGTCACGCAGGGCTCAGCGCACACGTCACCACCCTACCTAATGCTGTTCTTAGCACAATATCCTTTTTGTTTCCATGCTAGCGCTTAACATTATCCGAAATCATTTTATTAACATGCTGGCTTTATTATCTACCTCCTTTATCAGAATGTGAACATGGACCTTATGTGCCCTGTGCACCGCTGTATTCCCAAAGCGCTTAGAACAGTGCCCGGCACATAACAGGCGCTCAGTAAATGTGAATAAAAATAATACCGGGGAAGAAGGCCGTCCCGCCCGCTCCTGCTCACAAATGGGAGTTTCCACAGCGCCCTTCTTATTGCACTCAACTGACTACACTCGGGAGGCAACCCGGAGCTTCATTCTTATTCTGTCCCCCGGCATCAGGCACGCAGCAGGCGCTCGATACGAGATCGCTGAATGAATGACCGTGTGAGCCCAGCACCCGCGGAGACACCGGTTCCCAGAGGCTACGTCAGCCTAGCCTGGCCGCCGGGGACATCAACCCTCTCTATCTAGACCCCGAACGCCCAAGGCCAAACCCTGCGGGGCAGCATGAACGTTGCCACGATGCCGTTTTGCAGGCGGCCCCAGCCTTCGAGGAGAGGAGCAGAGCCCAGACTCTGGGGCGCTCACTCACTGTAGGTCCTGCCCAGAGCTCGGAAGAGCAGATCCCGCTTCACACTGACAGTCGGCATGGCGAGTCCGGCCCACTGCGCCTGCGCGGAGCGCTAGCCCGGGCTCGGCGCGAGCGGTGCGTAGGACCCGGCCCCTTTCGTGCGGGCTGTCTTGAATATCGCCAGTCTGCTTCCAAAAGCGCCTCCGCTCGTTTTTCAGCTGAAAACAAGTAAGTTGCCACCATTAAGCTCAGTAAATCTAGTTTCGTTGAGTGAATAAACTGTAGGCTGAAAAAGGAGACAGGATTAGATAGAATGGGCTAGAATGTGATGGGCAATAAAATGAACAGCCCGCGAAGGCCCTCACGCCTCCAACGCACTACGGTCGCGGGACGCCAAGCGAGGTGGGCGGGGCGAGGGGCGAGTGCGTGGAAGGGGCGGGACCTCGAGGTGGAGCATCCTCCTGGGAGGGGGTGAGGCTGTAAGTAGGCGGGGTCCGAGGCGGCCGGGATAGAAGGATGCGCAAAACCAAGCAGTGGGAGCGAGAGAAACTGTTAGCAGACATGCTTTTATCTCATTCCCTAATCTCTGACACCCTGGTACGTGTTATAACTGTGCTTTGTTTGACCCTTACAGAAACCCTATTAGAGAGGCTTCCTTAGAAACGTCTTTTTAAAAGAGGAAACAGACTGACATTTACTCGTTTTTCTCTACTAGCAGATGCTGTGCTCAGTCCTCTGCTGTCCTTAGCAGATCTGTTTCTAACAACCCTTAGTGTAATAAGCAGAATAGCAGCCCGCACATATATCAGGCCCTAATCCCTAAAACCTGTAAATGTTACCTTAAATGGAAACAGTCTTTTCAGATTAAGTTAAGGATTTCCAGATGGAAAAACTATCCCGGATTATCAAAATGGGCCCTAAATGCCATCACATGTATCTTTATAAGAGGAAATTAGAGGCAGATTTGAGAAAAACAGCAGAGGGGAGGCAGTGTAACCACTGGGGCAGAGACTGGCGTGATGCAGCCGCAAACCAAGGAATGTCAGCAACAACAGAGACTGCTGAGGCAAGGAAGGGTTCTCCCCTAGCTTTCTGCAGCAGTCCTGTAGTCCTCTACACTTTGACTTGAGCCCAGTGAAATTGATTTTGGACTTGTGACCCCCAGAGAATAAATTTATTTGTTTTAAGCCACCAAGTTTGTGGAAATGTTACAGCACCCATGGGGAACTAATACACCAGGGTAGATGCTACCATTATATCATTTTACAGATGGTAAAACTGAGGCCCACTCTATCTGAGTCACCCAACTCAGAAGGCAGAGCTGACACAGTTCCACGAGGGAGCCTTACCCTTATTCTCTCTACTCTACAGAGCGTAAGGGCCAAGGCCATTCAGGTGTGGGGACAGTAGCTGGGAAGGAGTTAGGTCTCCCTGTCATTCAAGCAGTTTTTTACTATATTAGCTTCCCTCTGTGGCTGCAGGCAGCCCCTTCCCAGTGCCCACATAATAGATTGGCAGAGGCCCCATCAATGGCAAATATCTCCAATGCCAAATAAAATTCTCTGCTCTCAAATTGGTACTCAGTGAAAAATGCATTCATGAATAAAGGACTTCCTGAGTTATTGTATGCTGACCTCCTCTCCTCCTGGCACCCCAAAGTGTTTTATGGCGTTTAATCTCACTTTCCTTACCTGCAAAGTAGAGATGATAGTAATGTACATCTTAGAGAATTATTGTAAGGATTAGAAATGATACTCATAAATGACTATTGTAGTTCTTGTGTCATAAGTCCTGGAATTTGGGCATTGTCATTATTGTTATTATCTTCCTAGTAAGTTTCCTGCTATTCTCGGACTACCCAGAGGCATTCTGTTCCTATCTGCCACACGTCACAACTCATCCGTCCGCTTTTTATCCTTGCACATGCACAGGTACCCTGTGCCTTCCCTATGACTAGCTAAACTGTTAGGATAATCTAATGGAAAAGGGAAAACTAGGCCACAATACTTACCACAAATGGCATTGGCTGACAATATGAGGAAGATATGTGAAAACTGCTGCGATATTATATTAGAAAATGTAGGTAGGTGCTTCTCTTGTCTAATTTTAGAGCCAGCCTGAGAGCAGGAATGAGATAGCAGCATTTCCTAGAACTGAAAGATGGGCTGGCCAATAAACATGAAAAAAGGTCTCCATGCAATAGAAATTAGGAAGATATGAGTTAAAATTATAATGAAATATAATTTTATACCTACCAAATTGGTAAAAATGTGAAATTCTTAAAAAAAAAAAAGAATGTCGGCAAGAATGTAGGAGTATAAATTGATACAACCACTTCAGAAGATTCTGGCCTTACCTACTTAGAAAGGCACAGGATGTGTGTACCCTACTACCAAGCAATTAGGAACCCAGGAATATTCCCCAGAGAAATGCTTACCCATGTGCACTGGAAGACTAAATAAGAATGTTCAGTTACATTGTTCATTATAAAGAACAACTGGAAACATCCTAATGTCTATCAGTACTAGAACAGGTAAACACTTATAAATTCATACAGTGAAGTGCCATTCAGCTGTGAGAATGAATGAACGACAGCTGCATATAAAAACTTGGACCAAAAAATTAAACCACAGAAGCATATATACAGTATGGTGTCATTTATACAAAAATGAAAAACAGGGTAACCTAAAGACTATATTATTTAGGCATATATAAGTAGATGGTGAAACTAAAGGAAAAGGGATGATAAACACAAAATCTGAGACTAGTCAGTTCTGAGTGGGTTGGAAGGGATGAAGCGTAGGGAGTTGAGATACCCAAAGGGTTTCAAAAATGTTGGTAGTGTTCTGCTTTACCTGGTGTACCTTTAGGGGTGTATTTTAAGGAAGTTAAGATGAAGATGAGAAACAAGAGATGAATGTGGCCCTCTTTTGAGGGGGTGAGGGAGACAAATGCTTGGTGGCCTATAGCTGAGTAGAAACACAATAGGAATACTTCACATTTGATTTTAAGTTGGGGGATTTTTTTCATAAGGAGCATTTGTAAAAGAGTTTTGTTTAAATTAAAGAGTCTAATTTATGATTCTTTTCCTTTATAGATTCTGGGTTTTATGTTATGTTTTAATAGGTCTTTCACCACCCAAGTTATTTCTTTTAAAAATCACATACACTTCTTAGAGGACTTGAATGGATTCTTTTTTATTCCCTCTCTCTCTCTGTCCATTTAAATCTCAGATCATTCTGAAATTTGTTTTGGTTTTGAGAGAGAGTGAATGAATCAGCATTATTTTGTTTTCAAACAGCTATCAACTTAGCCCAACAAAATTTATTAAATAGACTTCTTTTTCCCCAGAGATTTGAAATACCTTCTTTAGCACAGGTTAAATTTCCATATCTGTTTGGGTCTATTGCTGAACTATCTATTCCATTGCTAGTACAAAACTATTTTAATTATTATAGCTTTATAATACATTTTAATATTTGAAAGTGTTCAATGCTTTCTTTTCAAAATTTTCCTTATTATTCTCTCACGTTACTTTTTCTACATGAGCTTTGGATTCTGTCAAGGTCTGAAAAACATTCTTTTGATGTTTTACTAGGAATCAAATGTAATTTATGGGTTAATTTAGGAATCTTTCTATCCAAGAACCACAGCTTCCATGAAAGTTTTTGAACATGCCAGGCAATGGTCCACCTTAAAACTTTTGAATCAGCAGTTTCCTTTGTTAGAATGCTTTTGCCCCCAGACTCCTGCAGGGCCAGCTCACTCAGCTCCAACAAGTCTTCTCAGAAAGACCTATCCCTGACTATACTATTCATCATGGTTATTAGAAATAAATGTCTCTCCCTGATAAAACATAAATTTCAAAGAGCAGAGACTTTTATGTTTTGTTCACTAATATTTGTCAAGAGCCTCAAACAGTGACTGGCACAGAGCAGACCCTAGATAAATATTTGAAGTTTTATTTTAATGATATTATATGTTTATATAATTAATAATATAGTATGTATATATGTAAATTGTGTATTATCTTCTCTTTTTTAAAATAGATACTTCAATAGGAAAAAATGGGCAAAGAATATTAACAACCAGTTCAACCAATAGAAAGAAAAAACAAAAAGTGAGGAGGGGAGGAGAAATTCAAATTAAAACAACAGTGAAAGCTGGAATGTTTTCTCCAAGGAGACTGGCAAAGATTAAAGAAATAAATGATCTGACCTTAGCTGGCAAAGATTTAGGAAGCTGCTGCTCTTAGGCATACCTGTCAGGAATATAAATAGTAGCTTGACAATATGAATCAAACTTTTAGAGATGTATACTCTTTGATCCTGAAACTCCACTCTTGGGATTATTCTAAGGAGACAATCAAGGAAGTATTCTTCCATTGGTAATACAGAAAATTTGGAAACAACCTAAATGTCCAACAATATGAGATTTGATTAAATAAATTCTGATACCATCATACAATAAAATACCATGCAAACATTAAAAATGATAATACATTTTTAACATGAAAAAAGTCTACAACATATTATATGAAAACTAGTTACTAAACGATATACATAAAATGATTTTTTAAATGCACGTGTGTATGTGAGTGTGAACAAAAGTAAAACAGCTGGTATGGTATACATCAAAGTGTTAAGTGGTTATCTTTTGGTGGTGAGATAATTTTTGTCATTGTACCTTTTGTATTTTATAGAATTGTAATTAGCAGGATTATTTCTATAGTGAGGAAAAACCAATCGTGTTTGGTTCTTCTCTTTGCCTAATCACACGTTGGTAGACAACCTTGCTCTTTCATCACCAGATAGCTTGTGTAGATCTATGCCATCATGATTGTTTTTGCCTGTAAAACTTGTAACATACATGCAGAAATTTTCTGAAATGATTGCACCACTTTCCTGTAATGCTTGTGGGTTGGGCAGCAGTTGGGAAAGAGATGTTGTCAGATCTGAAATTCTTCCTACATAGATCCAAAAAATGCAATGCTGTGTCTGATGACATCTCACACTAGAGCAGCAGACAGTTTAAAGTGGCAGGCTAGTCCATCAACAGATGAATGGATAAAGATGTGGACTTTTGTTCACACACACACACACACACACACACACACAATGGGACACTACTTAGCCATTAAAAAAATGAAATTTTGCCATTTGCAACAACATGGATGAACTTGGATGTTATTATGCTAAGTCAAAGACAAATACTGTATGATATCACTTACACGTGGAATCTAAAAAATAAAATGAATGAATATAACAAAAAAGAAACAAACTCACAGATATAGAGAACAAATTAGTGGTTACCAGAGGGGAGAGGGAAGGGTGGGGATTAAGAGGTACAAACTACTATGTAAAAAATAAAGAAGCTACAAGAATATATGTACAGCACAGGAAATATAGCCAATATTTTATGATAACTGTAAATGGAGTATAACCTTTAGAAATTGTGAATCTCTATACCTGAAACATATATAACTTATATAATATTGTACATCAACTATACCTCAATTAAAAAAAAGAAATATATGCAAAAATTTTAATTAGGGAAAAAATAATAAAGTAGTAAGCTCTTATGTATGTAATTTCTTCTCCAAAAACAAACACTGTCCACTCCAAGCTTTGAGTTTCCTCATCCATAAAGTGAAAGTAGGACCTCACCGGATGGTTTGGGGATAAAGCATATGGAAACAATTTGAAACATGCTAAATACTTTTCAAATAGTAGACATTTATACTCCAGATAACAATCCAACCGACCTGAGGCTATGAATTGTCTCTTGTATTAAGCTTAGTAAAACTCAGGCTGCTGCTGTAAACTCAGGTGAGAGATGACACAATTTACAATAACTGACTTTGTTGTCATTGCTATGTATCCACGAGTTCTGTTCTGGCTAAAATCTTATGTGCCTTTCCTGTAAATCTCCTGGTTCGTTATAATCCCTTTGTAGATTACCCTGAAATTTTTAGGACATGCCTAAAGTCTGTCCATTTTCTTGGGTTTCTGTTGATGGATCTATCTGGAACCAAGAAGGTCTGTTAGACCTGCCAAGCCACTGGTTGTTTGAAATTGTATTTTTAAAGTAAACTTGTTAGGCTTTTTATATTATTGACCATTCCCTCTTTCTTGAAATTCTTCTTAGTTTTCCTGACTCCAGACTCCTCTATTTAGCTTCCTGGATTTTTCTACTATCTTAGGTGAGAGACCATGCAATGTAGTGTTAAGAGTTCTATAAATTAGTCACAGATTACAATTCTGTATCTGCTGCTCACTAATTGAGATCTTGGACCAATTCTTGAATACTGATAAGCCTTTGTTCCTTATAAAATGAAGATGATAATAATATCTACCTCATAGCTATACCATAGGATGGTTGTACAAAGTTTAATAGAAGCAGATCATGCTTGACACATTGGGAATACGTGATCAATATTAACTCTCACAGCCTCTTCTACCTCCTGCATTACCTTTTCCCTACCTTCAGTGTAGGGATATCCTCTAGATGTATGTCTCCCAGAAAAAGCTCAGCTTCCTCTACTGCCTAAACACAGATGGCTCTCCTTCTAACCTCCAAACTATATTTCTCCTCTGTGCATAGTTCTTGCCAGCTTCTCAACATCTGCACCTGGAAGTCCAACAGGCTGGCATCTCATACTCAAAAACTGAACTTGCACTTACCCTGAACTTCGTTCTTCCCCGTGTACTCCTTATCTTTTTCAATGTCATGAGTATCCACCGAGTTGTCCAAGCCAGAAATACTGAAGTCAGCCTAACTCCTCTTCCTCCTCCTCCTCCTCCTTTCTCTTTTCTAACTGGTTAAGATTGAAGAAACTTGGGATAATCTGCTTTCTTTCTCTCACCACAAGGTAAACCTTTGAGTCACCATATTAGAACAATGGGACACTGTATCTCATGCCAGTGAACTGGTCCAGGGGTAAACACCTGAACCAAGCCAAATGTTTGACTTAGAACCACAGGGAACTTGAGGTCCATTTTATTTAATGGTGGAAACAGTAAGATGCAAGTCTGGAGCCATTGGTGGCCATGTTTCCTATCATACAGAGAAAACTAATCTGCAGTGAGCTAAACTGATACTGACACTAGGAGAAAAGATGGTGGAGAGAGACCTAGAAGCACTTAAATCCCTGGTTGTTCTTCAGACCCAGATGTCTCCCTCCTCTTCCTGAAACTTGGTTGTTCAACTACGTGAAGTTCAAAAGGATTAGAGTGTGAGAGTTGGAGGGTTAAAGCTAAGACTCAAGAGGTAAGTAGATGCTCTATAATGCAGAGTCTAAAACTGTATTAAAGAGCTTGGACTTTATCTTTTGTGTGTGTGTGTGCTAAGTTTTATTTTATTTATTTATTTTTAAAGTGTACAATTTGATTTTTTTTCGTATTAGTAATGTATATATGGCAATCCCAATCTCCCAATTTATCCCACCTCAACCCCTCCCCCGCCCCCCTGCTTTCCCCACTTGGTGTCCACGTTTGTTCTCTACATCTGTGTCTCTATTTCTGCCTTGCAAACCAGTTGGTCTGTACCAATTTTCTAGATTCCACATATATGCGTTAATATACAATATTTGTTTTTCTCTTTCTGACTTACTTCACTCTGTATGACAGTCTCTAGGTTCTTCCATGTCCCAATTTCATTCCTTTTTATGGCTGAGTAATATTCCATTGTATATATGTACCACATTTTCTTTATCCATTCGTCTGTTGATGGACATTTAGGTTGCTTCCATGACCTGGCTATTGTAAATAGTGTTGCAATGAACACTGGGGCGCATGTGTCTTTTTGAATTATGGTTTTCTCTGGGTATATGCCCAGTTTGGACTTTATCTTTTAAAAGATTTTAAGCAGAAAAATGACATGATTAACTTGGTATTTTGGAAAGATCACTTTGGGTACATTGTGGAGAAGGGATTGGGGTGGTAGTTCAAGGGGCAAAACTCAAAGCACAGAAATTACTTAAGAGGTTGCAATAATCCAGAGGAGAAATTATAGCAGCCAGGACTGAGGAAATGGCATGTGTTGGGGAAAAAAAGTAATAAAAATAGATCAGAGGAAACAACAGGTCATACACCAAGTAGCCATAAATAACCAGAAAGATACGAATATGAGTGAAAGCCCATCCATTGAATTGGACCTTCTTGGAACTGGAAGTAAATGATGGAGCCTGCTTTGCCACACCTCCAAGGACACCACTGTTTGAGTTGCTGACTGTCTCATTCAAGAGCCTGCCCTGGACCCAGATTGGTTGCAATAGGTCTTCCTAGTCACTTTCTCCTAATTTCTCCCTTGTTTGCGTTGCTGGGGCCCCAAGTAGGCTCCCAGGCCATGTGCAAACAAAAGTGGGGAGAGGGTCATGGAAAGAGAAAAGACATTTAATAAATATTAGTGATTACCATAATAATTTCTGAGTAATTGTTCATAGTGTTATAATAGTTTAAAAGAGCAGCTATGGAAGCACCTGTTTTGTAGAGCAGATAACAAATACTAACATTAACTAATGTAAAGATAATAATTGAACCTATATCAATGGAGCTTTCAAAGGAAAATGCAAAAAGAAAGAATCATATGTAGAGTCTGAGAACGTGCACGTGCCTATAGCAACAAGAAAATACAGAGCAAAGGAAAACTTTGGGCCATTGTCATGGTGGCTGCAACGTCTCACTCTCTTGGGCCAGACTCCTGAAACTTTGCCCTGAACAAACATACCTCAGTCCTGTCTGACTGGTAAACTAGCTCACTGAGAAGACAATAAGAAAACAGAGGCGCCCACGCAAATTTCTTGAACTTTGTTCAAAAGAGCCTTGAGAACAGAATTTCTTGAAGGATATTCTACTGAAACTACCATAGTGATGGTCCTCCATTTGACTTTAACCCGAGCTGGTCACTCTCAATGAATTATGGTAACTGTGATGGTTGGGTTCCCTCTGTGTGTGGTGTGTGTGTGAATCACAGAGAAATATTTACCTTTATGACTAATATACCTTATAAAAACCAGAATAGTGACCTTTGTCCTAAACTGTCCCCTTTAAGGACTCAGTCTAGAGAGAACACTGTTTCCTGTTAAACTTAATGATAGGAACATTTTAACTTAAATTACAGCAAAATGTCATGTTATAGAAAAACGTCTTCTTGTTAGCAGAAGTCAGCTTTAGTAAAACACACAGGAAACAAAATAAAACAAGGAAGTGATGTTTAGTTATTCATTTCCAGTGATAGGCTTTTGTAATCTATGAGGCAATCTGAATTTTCACCTTCTCATTCCTTAATTAGACTTGAGAAGTGGAAAGAGGAACCACCGTTGGTTGCTGGAATCTCAGATCTTCAAGTGGGACAGTGTTGATTTCCTATCACCATGGCCACCTCAGGACTTACACAGGAGAGGTACTTTACACATTTTTGTTGTATTATTGAAAAGTTATGCATGTTTTATTCACTCCTATACACCCAATGCCAAGCACATAGTAGATGACTGGTAAATATTGCATTGGCCAAAAAGTTCGTTCAGGTTTTTCTGTTGGCCAACCAATATTTCTTGACTGAATGGATAGCTAACCCCAACCCAAACTATGACAAAGTTGGTCCTCTGCATTCTTCTACCTGCCGTTCAGTGACTTGTTCCTCTATTTCAACAACATTCCCTTCCTTTCTCGTGGTATCATTCGAGGAATAGCCTAGTACGGCAGTTACTTGCTCAGGCTCTGGAAACAGACAAGCCTATTTTCAAAAAACAGAACCTTAGTTCTACTCCCTACTAGGTGAACAATTAGTTTGACCTCTAGCCTCACTTTTTTTACTGGTAAAAGGAATAATAGTACCTACTCTAGAGAGTTGTTGTGAGACTTAAATCAAACTCAACGTGTAAAGCATGTAGCCCAGTACCTGGTAGAAGGTAAGCACTGAGTAAAGTTGATATATCACATATAGTTTTTTAACTGCAACCCTGTTTAAACTTTGTACTTCTCCAAATATTAGCCTCCCCACCACCACCACCAAAAAAAAAAGGAAAAAAAAGTGGTTTCTAACCTGAGTTTTGCCAATCCCTCAGAGGTTCTGGAACTGTTTGACGTTAGTTTCATTTTGCTACAGATACACTTTGGGAAGAAGGAAGATACTGAGAAGGTGGGCGTCAGGATCCCCATTCATTTCCAACAAGAGCAGTTTAGCTTTTATTTCTTTTATAAATTAGAGATATTTGAAGATTTAAAAAAAAAAACCCTGCTAAAGTCAAAGTTTGAAACCATGATCCTACACAACACTGCTTCTCCTCATCTGTTTTAGTACAGTCGTAAAGAGATCTGGGTCTACTCCTTGCCAGTAACTGGCTGGGGTACCTTGGACAAATGACGCAACTTCTCTGCTCGAAGCTCCCTATCCCACAAAATGTGTAGTTTGGAAAGATAATGTCTAAGATGTATGTTTTCCTATTAGTTTTAGTTCTAGACATCAACAAAACTCCTACAGAAAAGTTATTTTGAATAGCTTGATGAATTAAAACTTTCTCACCATTTAACTCCAATAATAATTTAACTCCAATAACCTGGGACACAATATGTACACAAATAAACGTGTTGACTGTTAAACAAACGAGTGAATGATTTAATTGCTAATTAAAATGGTGATGGACCCTCACGGGTCCCTGCGTTGTTTAAACGAGCTGTGATGGGGTATGACAGTTCTTTTCTACCTGCTGAGGGCTCTCCGAAAGTGACAAAAGCATGATTCAGAAGAGTGAACTCCAAGTGACTAGGAGTAGGAGTTCTGGGTATCCTGCTTTTATCTGCTAACAGATTGTGAATCCACATTAATCAATCAGCCCTACCATTTACATCTCCCAAGCTATGTCCAATCCATCTCTGTTCTCCTTTGCTAACACAGTAGACCAACCCACCATCCTCTACCCTCACCCGAAAACAGCCTCCTTAGGGTCTCCCTACTTCCACTCTTGTTACCTCCAATCTCTTCTAATTAGACGCTCATTCTTTATCACTGGAACTTGTATGTTTCTTTCAGGGCACTAGCACACATTTGGTTTATTTTACGTTTCTTTCACTAGACCGTGAACCCCATGAGGAGAGAGGCCTTTCTTATTCACCCCATCTTATTCAGCCCATCTCCACTCCCCACCTGGTGCTTAGCACATAGAAGCCTTTCCATAAATAGTCAATGAATGAACGCGTGTGAATTCTCAAAGGCCCCGAGACCCTGTCTCAATTCACCTTTGTGTTATCAGCACGCAGGGCTGTGCCCCGTGCAAAGCAGGCATCCCCTAAATACTTGTTCCACGTGTGGGTCAACTGATGCAGGGATGACTCTCTTTCCGGGTTTTAGACGACAAAACCGTATTTGAATCTTCACCCGGCCAGCTGTGTGACTTTGAGCCTGGCCTTCATTAACTGCCAAATGAGCTAAAGGTTACTTCGCAGGGTTGCTTCAGGATACGCTCAGGCTGGTGAAGGGCTCTGCACAGTGTCTGAAACGCTGTGTACTCACGGCATCCGCACTGGCAGCGGGGGAAGGTTCAGGGAAGAAACCTATGGGGGAGGAAGGAGGGGCGGGGCGAGAAGCGCCGTGAGGATAAAGCGTTCTACAGCCGCGCGCCGGCTGGCCCTTCCGGCTCGCCATCCGTCCCTTCCCCGCCCCCCGCCGTCACCCGGGAAACGGGACGCGATCTCCAGCCTGCCGACAGACGCTAGTTTCATGGCAGCCACGAAGAAAGCAGTTTTGGGGCCGTTGGTGGGAGCAGTGGACCAGGGCACCAGCTCGACGCGCTTTTTGGTTTTCAATTCAAAAACAGCCGAACTACTTAGTCATCATCAAGTGGAAATAAAACAAGAGTTTCCAAAAGAAGGATGGGTGGAACAAGACCCTAAGGAAATCCTGCAATCCGTCTATGAGTGTATAGAGAAAACGTGTGAGAAACTTGGAGAGCTCAATATTGATATTTCCAACATAAAAGCTATTGGTGTCAGTAACCAGAGGGAAACCACTGTGGTCTGGGACAAGGTAACTGGAGAACCTCTCTACAATGCTGTGGTGTGGCTTGATCTAAGAACCCAATCTACCGTTGCGAGTCTTAGTAAAAGCATTCCAGTAAAAAATAACTTTGTCAAGACCAAGACAGGCCTTCCACTTAGCACTTACTTCAGCGCAGTAAAACTTCGTTGGCTTCTCGACAATGTGAGAAAAGTTCAAAAGGCAGTTGAGGAAGACAGAGCTCTTTTTGGGACCATTGATTCATGGCTTATTTGGAGCTTGACAGGAGGAGCCAGTGGAGGTGTCCATTGTACGGATGTAACAAATGCAAGCAGAACGATGCTTTTCAACATTCATTCTTTGGAATGGGATAAAGAGCTCTGTGAATTTTTTGAAGTTCCAATGAAAATTCTTCCAAATGTCCGGAGTTCTTCTGAGATCTATGGCCTAATGAAAGCTGGGGCCTTGGAAGGTGTGCCAATATCTGGGTGTTTGGGAGACCAATCTGCTGCATTGGTGGGACAATTGTGCTTCCAGGATGGACAAGCCAAAAACACATATGGAACAGGCTGTTTCTTACTGTGTAATACAGGCCATAAGTGTGTATTTTCCGAACATGGCCTTCTGACCACAGTGGCTTACAAACTCGGTAGAGACAAACCAGTATATTATGCATTAGAAGGTTCGGTAGCTATAGCCGGTGCTGTTATTCGCTGGCTAAGAGACAATCTTGGAATTATAAAGACCTCAGAGGAAATTGAAAAACTTGCTAAAGAAGTAGGTACCTCTTATGGCTGCTATTTCGTCCCAGCCTTTTCAGGGCTATATGCACCTTATTGGGAGCCCAGTGCAAGAGGGATCATCTGTGGGCTTACTCAATTCACCAATAAATGCCATATTGCTTTTGCTGCATTAGAAGCTGTTTGTTTCCAAACCCGAGAGATTTTGGATGCCATGAACCGCGACTGTGGAATTCCACTCAGCCATTTGCAGGTAGACGGAGGAATGACCAACAACAAAATTCTTATGCAGCTACAAGCAGACATTCTGTATATCCCAGTAGTGAAGCCCTCGATGCCTGAAACAACTGCCCTGGGAGCTGCTATGGCAGCAGGGGCTGCAGAAGGGGTTGGTGTTTGGAGTCTTGAGCCTGAGGATTTGTCAGCTGTCACCATGGAGCGGTTTGAACCTCAGATCAATGCTAAAGAAAGTGAAATTCGTTATTCTACATGGAAGAAAGCTGTGATGAAGTCCATGGGTTGGGTTACCACTCAGTCTTCGGAAGATGGTGACCCTAGCATCTTCAGTAGTCTACCCTTGGGCTTTTTTATAGTGAGTAGCATGGTAATGTTAATAGGAGCAAGGTACCTCTCGGGTGTGCCGTAGATAATACCAACTCGTGGATTCCAAAGATGAGAGCTCTTTACCTAATGAAAGAATTCAGTGCTTCTGTCTCTTAATGTGCTGACACTATTCATAGACTCTGATTTTATTTATAAGCCACTTGCTGCGTGACCCTCCAAGTAGACCTGTGGCTTGAAATAAAGAAAATGCGGCAGAAAAAAAAGTGATTTCTCAATTAGGAAAAAAAAATCAGCAAGTTTTGCATACAAAAAGTCACAACTCCCCTGAACTACCCAGTGGTTGTTATAACTTTCTATTACAATGTTGAAGGTGAAAGGCATGCATGGTGGGGGGATGGGTAGTCAACTCAGTTGTTTTGCCCTGTACCACATCCCCTCTAGCAGTGACTTGACAGCTCCCTGCCACTAGGTGTTGTTCAACTATACACTAAGATTTACAAAGAAAATGTAGTGGGTGCTCACAGTATGAGGCACAATTTAGAATCCATCCATTTATTTAACACATCATAGTTGAAACCCTTCACTAACAAATCTTAGGGTAAAGACTTGAACCCTAAACACAGCCTGCAAGGATCCAGTCCTTGGCTACCATTTTTGATTCATTTCACTTCAATCTTCTCCTTGTTGCCTGAGCTCCCACTATATTGGTCTTCTTTGAGTTTCAGCCACAGGACCTTTGCACATGTACTTCCCTTTGCTTGAATTAGATTCACCGTTATAATTAAAGTTAAGGTCACTTCTTCCGAGACAGACCCTCAAGTCTAAGTATCAGAACCTTCTCATTCATTCATAGTAGGGTTTCGCTTTCCAATTACACACCCAATTGTGTGGTTATTTTTCTTATTTTTGTGTGTCCCCCCCCCCCCCCATTTGTACTCTCTGAGAACAGAATCGATGAATGACTTGGTTACTGAGTGTATCCCCAGTGCCCAGAATGATTCCCGGCACGTGGTTGGTATTCAATACATGTCCTTTGAGTAAGCGAAAGGTTTCCAGGATTCCTGTGTAGGAATCTGAGACACAGAGGTGAGGAGGCCCTAGCGTTTGGGGGTGGTGTGGGGAACACAGACCAATAAACAGATGCGTACCAAGCTCCTCAGAAGCTAACTCCTGCGCCTTGCCCCAGCTGGTGGGAGATCCTAACCCTTTCCCAGCTGCAGACGCTCTCGGAGGAAGAGGTGGGTTTAAGGGCGGATGCTGAAGCCTAGCGCACAGTAATCGATCAGCTGAACAATGGTCAGAGCCCGGTGGAGATCCCAGGTCTTGGGCAAGGTTGCAGGAGCCCGCGTTGCCGGCCTGAGGCAGGCTGCCCGCTGACGCCTCTCGTCCACCCTTGCGCCCAGCGCGGCGCGCTCTCATCGGCGTCCGGGCGCGCCAGCCAATGTGCCGCGGGCGCCGCAGCTGCTCTTCAGCCCGGGCGCGCGTGATTGGCAGCCCCCAGCCTCAGCCCTCGGCGCGCCCTCCCACCCAAGACCAGGTCCAGTCCGCGCCCACTCCGCGGCGGTCGGGCACTGGGCCGGCAGGCCGTGCACACCCCGCAGGCGCCGCGGAGCAGCGAGGTCCCAGGCGGCAGCGCTCGGCGCCGTGCTCGCCCCGGCCAGGCCATGAAGGTCGAGTTTGCGCCGCTCAACATCCCTCTGGCGCGGCGGCTGCAGACGGCGGCGGTGCTGCAGTGGGTGCTGTCCTTCCTGCTGCTCGGTAAGGACTCCCGGCCGCGCAAGATCCAGGCGAAACTCCGTGGTGCGTGGGGCTCCGTCTCGTCCTTCCCGGACATTCCTTTTCCAAAAGTCAAAGGACGTTCTTAGATCCTCCAACCCTACTTCTCAAGTCACAGAGGGCATTTTGCCTAATTTAGGATTCCCCTCTTTGATTCATCTTTCCGCGTGAATCTCGTAGGGAACAACTGATTGCCGACTTTATTTTCCCCTGTGCCGTTTTTAAAAATCGAGGTGTATTTTACCCACAGCAAAAGGCACAGATTTTAACTCGACGAGTTTTGACAAATGTATTAGTGCACATGTAACCACGACCCAATCGAGCTATAGGACATGGCACGCCTCTCAAAAGTAGATGAAAAAAAAAAAGTAGATGAACTTGTTTCTTGAATTATCGATTCATAAATGGAAACACAGTGCCCAAGGATATGAAACCTGATTCCTTCCTTTTCCCCACCCTCATAACAAATATCTGTGTTTGCTTTTCCGTGTTTAAGAGTTTCCGGATGCAGAAAGGTACCTTGCTGCAAAGAAGACTGCACCACACATTGGGTTGAGTTGGGTGGTCTCTGTCTGTAAATAATTCGACCCAGGAGAGTGTGTTCTAGCCGGTTCCCAAGTTAAGCCCATGTAGAATTGCACAGATGCCAGTTACTAGGTGGGGTGGGGGCTTACCTGGGAGCTTTTCCTCTGGATTTTTGTTCTGCTCTTGGAGTAGTGGGGGGAGGGGTCAGGGGAAAGGAGGATAGTATGAGAGGACAGGAATTACTGGGAACTTGAACTCTTCAGAAGGCTACAGTCATTTGTATGCTGTAAGATCATGGGTTGTACCCTGTCCAGGCCACAATAATAACAGTAATAATAAATTAATTGCACTGTAGAGGTTTACAATTTTGAAACCTTCTTACATTTTAAATGCCTGCATCAGTGGTTCTCAACCCTGGCTGCATATTAAGATCACTGGAGGAATTTCTAAAAAATAAGATGCCCAGGATTTATCGCTAGATTTTTTTAGTTCTTTTGTTTCAGGATGGGACCAGCACATCAAGATTTTTTTTTTTTTAATAAACTCTCCAAGTGCAGCTAGAGTTTACGAAAAAAGGAAATTCAAAGAATTAACTCATTAAGTCCTCCTAAGCCAAACGATTGAGACAGCATTACATTTCGTCATGCTCTAGGCCAAAGTACCATTGAGATAACAGCTACACTTATCCAGGGCTTCGTGTGTGTCAGGGACTGTTAGGGCAACTACAGATTGGCACTTGCCATCCACCTCTACAGTTCTAAGCACCATGCACTATTAACCATGTAATCTTCACAACAGCCCTATGAAGTAAGGATTGTGTCTTCCTGAACTTATTGTACAGATGAGGGAACTAAGAGATGAAGTGAATTGTTTAAGATCACACAGTTAGTAGGGGGTAGAGGAGCTGGGAGCAAACCCAAATATCCTACCCAGAGTTCCCGCTTTAACCACTATACTGTCCAATTTAATGCCTTGAACCTGGAGACTGACTTTCTCGCTCATCAGTCGGCATGTCTCTGACAGTCCACTGTCCTGTGCTTCCATGGCCCTTGTCATTGCTTGTATTTGGCCCTTGTTATTGCTTGTATCTGTGTGTCTGTGGTTACTTGAGAAAGGTCTGTTGCCATCTGTAGGGGGGCAGAATTTACCATCCCAAAGTATGTCTCTTTGGTATATTAATTATTGTAAGCTAGTTATTTTCTGAGAAGCAGGGAACATGGGGAAAATCTTCGAAAACCTAGCAGGAGTTAACCTTTTTGTAAGAAACATTTACATTTATAAGGAAAATCTCTATTTGTAAGGGTGTCTGCTTGCTGTACTGGGAAGAGGAGGATGACCAAATCTCTAGAAACCTATCGATGGAGAAGGCAGGGACTTAAATCTACATATAACCTTACCCTTGCTTACTGTGTTTTTCCTGAAAACCTCCCACAACTGATTCTCCCTACCTTCAACATCCTCTTTTGTTTTTAGCTGAGGATGGTATTTAAGGTGAGGGTTTAGGCCATTTTGGTGAGTTAGTTTTCCTGGGTCTGCCCCTTGCATACATATTATTAAAATTTTGTTCGATTTTCTCCCGTTAGCCTGTCTCATGTCAGTTTAATTCTTAGACCAGCCGGAAGAACCTAGGAGGATAGAGGGAAATTTCTTCCTCCCCGATACTTCCTAGTTCACAAGCTTAGTGAGGGAGTACCCAGCACATGCCTGGCCTATGGAAGGCACTCAGTAAGTACTGGTTTAATGTCTTCACTCAGTCACCCAAAAGGGAAGTGGTCCACCCTACATGTCCCTATTTGTATTAACTCATGTACGTAAATCCCCACAGCAACCCTAGAGGCAGGGGCTAATCCCTGTACTCACTTTCCAGAGATTGAGCTTGGAGGTGTAGTAATTGCTCAAGGTCACAAGTTAGGTGGTAGAACCTATGTGTCACGTGTGAATGGACTAATGACTTGGACATGACCCACCCCTCCTAATTTGAATTAAACTGCAGTGGCTTGACAGACAATTCATTTAAATGCTCTTATTGCATGCATTTGACATTTGTGATTACCATATATTTCGGAAATTTTATTATGAAAAATTTCAAACATACAATGAAGTAGAAGGGTATGAACTCCTATATACCCATTACTTAGATTTATAATTATTTTAACAATTTGCTATATTTTATCTATTTTGCAAAAATATTTTAAAGCAAATCACATTGTTTTTTAATCCTAAATACCTTAGAATGCATACTATAAAATTATGTTTTACATAATTATAGTAATATTGTCACATGCAGCACAATTAACAGTAACTGCTTAAAATCATCTAAACGAAGTCGATATTCAGATTTCCTGAAATTGAGCCCTTTTTGAATCAGGATCCAACAAGCCTCCAGGGTTGCATTTAGTTTTAAAATTTATTACAGTTTTCCCCCATTTGTTTTCTTATCAGTGAAGCATTGAAGAAGCCAGGTTATCTGTCCTGCAAGATATGTCAACTTCAGGATTTCTCTAATTGCTATTTGGTAGGGTTAAGTTGTTCCTCAATTCCTATTTCTTCTAAAATGGAAGTTGGAGCTAAGGCTTAATTAGATTTAGGTGCAACCTTTTTGCAGCTCCTCTTCTGAGTGGCTGCTATGTGCTCATGTTGCATTATGTCAGAATGCACGTAATGTCTAGTTGTCCCATTATTCGTATCTAAGAGTGGTCAGTGGGTCCCCGGTAGGAAGCAGTGTGAGGAGTGGTAATTGACATGCTGCAAATAAAAATTCCCCATTGACCTTTCACCTAGTTTCACCTAATTAATGATCTTTGACCAAATTAACTATTTTATTTGGGACTACAAAATGGTGATTTTCATATTCTATCACTGTCTTCACATATTAGCTAGAATTTATGCCAGGAATAACTTTTCCTCATCATCTTAGGGCCATTGATTACCCTACAATTCAATTCTTACAGTAAAGACAGGATAAACGCTTACTTATTTCTTTCCATTTTAAGTATTTTAAAGTAAGGAGTTGCTGTAATATCTTCTTCCAGTGGTACCAGAGAAGTCCTATTAACTATGTATTTTAAAATCTCTACCATCAAAATCTTGGAATGCATTTTTCTTTCCACCATCATGAAATGAGTTTAAGCTACTAGCACTTGGGATATATTAAAAAAAAAAAAAAAAAGGCAAAATGTTTCATTTAGTCATGAAATCAAATACTGTTTCCTTGAGATAAATGATAAGTGCCTATCTTCCAATCTTATAACATTGTATTAGTTTTAGGTGTACAACAACATAATGATTTGATATATGTGTACTGCAAAATGATTTCCACGGTTAGTTTAGTTAACATCCATTACCACACATAATTACAATTTTTTTTTCTCTTACGATGAGATCTTTAAGATTTACTCTCAGCAACTTTCAGTACAATATTGTTAACTATAGTTACCACCCTGCATATTATGTCCCCAGGACTTATTTATCTTACAACTGGAAGTTGTTATGTTTTGATCAACTTTGCTTATTGTGCCCACCTCCCGCACCCCCACGTTTGGCAACCACCAATCTGTTCTCTGTATCTATGAGCTTGTTCCTTTGTTTGTTTGTTTGAATTCCACATATATGAGATTATGTACTTGTCCTTCTCTGCCTCACTTATTTCACTTAGCATAACACCCTCAAGGTCTATCCATGTTGTCACAAATGGCAGGATTTCCTTTCCATGGCTGAATAATATTCTATTTCATATACAGAATATATGTCACATTTTCTTTATCCATTCATCTGTTGATGGACATTAGTTGTTTCCATGCCTTACTATTGTAAATAACACTGCAGTGAACATGGGTGGGGGCTGCAGATATCTTTTCGAGACAGTGATTTCGTTTCCTTCAGTAAATGCTGGGAAGTGGAATTGCTGGGTCACCTATCTTCCAACGTTAATATTCAAGAAACTGAATTTCGGAAATGTGGATCAGGAAATTCAAGTACTCTAGCAATGATTTCCCAACTTCATAGATTCTTCCGAAAGCATTCTTCTGTCCTATATGCTGTCTTTCAGTGTGTAGCTATATTGTGTTTACTCATGGACATTCAGACATAAGAGCATTTGGGAGGATACAAATGGGACAAAACTGAAAGCATCATGCTCTGTGGTGACCTAAATAAGAAGGAAATCTAAAAAGGAGGGGATATATGTGTATGTATAGCTGATTCATTTTGCTGCACAGTATAAACTAACAATATTGTAAAGCAACTATACTGCAATAAAACTTTTAAAAACAAATTAAAAAAAAAAACTGAAACATTACTTACTAGCTTGTGTGCTGCCAGCCAACCTGCTAACTGAAAAGTGGAAAACTGAAAAAGAGAGAACCAACGTTTACTGACCGGCTTCTATTTACAGCCCCTTGTGGCAAGGATTATTAGATTTATTTTTTTAGGTGAGGAAGCCGAAGTTCAAGAGGTATGTATTTACCTAAGACCATGTGGTGAGATGGGTGATCTTTTACTGAATGGGTCTGTTTATTTACTTATTTATTTAAACAGCCTTATTCTGATACTGTCAAGCAGGAAACTGCACATATTTTATTTTATTTTATTTTTTGGCTGCACCACACAGCTTGTGGGATCTTAGGTCCCCAACCAGGGACTGAACACGGGCCCTTGGCAGTGAAAGCTCAGAGTCCTAACCACTGGACCACCAGGGAATTTCCACTGCACATATTTAAAGTATAGTTTATTTATTTATTTATTTAAAATTTTTATTTATTTTTTATTTTTGGCTGTGTTGGGTGTTCATTGCTGCTGCACAGGCTTTCTCTAGTTGCAGCAAGCAGGGGCTACTCTTTGTTGTGGTGCATGGGCTTCTCATTGCAGTGGCTTCTCTTGTTGTGGAGCACAGGCTCTAGGCACCGGGCTTCAGTAGTTGTGGCATGCAGGTTCAGTAGTTGTGGCACATGGGCTTAGTTGCTCCACGGCATGTGGGATCTTCCCGGACAGGGGCTTGAACCCATGTCCCCTGCATTGGCGAGTGGATTCTTAACCACAGTGCCACCAGGGAAGCCCCTAAAGTATACAGTTTGTCATCACATATGCACACCTAAAAAAAATATTAGCACAATTAAGACAGTGGTTACAGCCATCGTCCCCAAAGGTTTTTCATATCCCTTTTGTAATCCCTCGTTCCCCCATCTACAAGTGTCCACTTAATGTGCTTGCTGTCATACATAACACGTTTGCATTTTCTAGTGTTTTTTATAAATGGAGACACAACATATGTACTCTTTTTTTGTTGTTGTCTGCCTTCTTTCACTGAATATAATTATTTTGAGATTCATTCTTTTTGTGTGTATTACGTAGTTCATAGCTTTTTTGTTTCAAAGTGCTTTTCTAGTGAATGAATATATTGCAATTTGTTTGTACATTCATCTATTGATGAATATTTGGGTTGTAGCTATTATCAGTAACACTGCTGTGAACTAATACCTACAAGTCTTATGAACATATGCTTTCTTTATTGTTGGGTAAACATAGGAATGAAATGGCTGATCATGTTATGGTAGGAGCAGGTTTAACTTTTTAAGAAATTGCCAAACTTTCTTCCCAAGTGGTTGTACCAGTTTACATTCCTACCAGCACTGTGTGAGAATTCCAGTTGCTTCATATCTTTGCCATCACTTGATATAGTTATTCCTTTTAATCTTTGCAGTTTTAACAGCTGTGTAGTGGTGTCTGCCATTGTAGCTTTTGTTTGCATTTCCCTGATGTCTAATGATGTTGAACATCTTTTCATGTGCTTGTTTGCCATTTGTGTATTTTCTTGGTTGAAGTACCTGTTTAAATCTTTTGCCTATTTTTGATTGGGCTGCTTGTTTTCCTACTATTGAGTTTCGAGAGTTTGTGTTCTTCTGGATACAAGTCCTTTATCAGGCATACGCTTTTTATAGATTTTTTTCTTCCAGTCTGTGGGTTATCTTTTGTGTATTTGAAGAGCAGAAATTTTAAATTTTGATTGTCTAATTTATCCATTTTCTTTTTGGATTGTGTTTTTGGTATTATATCTAAGAAATCTTTGCTTAATCCAAGGTCACAAAGCTTTTCTATGTTTTCTACATTTTCTTCAAGTTTTATAGATTTACGTTTTTACATACAGATCTGTGATCCATTTTGGGTTCATTTTTATATATAATGCAAGGTCTAAGTTCATTTTTTTGGCATATATATAATCTAATTGTTCCAGCTCTATTGTTTAAAAGAAAAAAAAAGCTATCTTTTTCTTCTGCATTGGCTTTGTACTTTTGTCAAAAATCAGTTGTCCATATATGTGTGGATTTATTTCTGGACTGTTCTGTTCCATTGATCTGTTTGTCTTTTTTGATGCCAGTACCATGTTATTTTGATTATTGTAACTTTATAATAATTCATGAACTCATATAGTATTAGCCCTCAAGCTTTGTTCTTTTTTTTTCAGTTATTTTGACTATTATAGTTTGTTTGCATTTCCATATGCATTTTATTTTTTTAATTTTTAATTTTTTAAAATTTATTTATTTATTGGCTGCATTGGGTCTTCATTGCTGCACATGGGCTTTCTCTAGTTGCGGTGAGCGGGGGCTACTCTTCATTGTGGTGCATGGGCCTCTCATTGCGGTGGCTTCTCTTGTTGCAGAGCACACGCTCTAGGTGCCCAGATTTCAGTAGCTGTGGCATGAGGTCTCAATAGTTGTGGCTCAGGGGCTCTAGAGTGCAGCCTCAATAGTTATGGCACATGGGCTTAGTTGCTCCTCGGCATGTGGGATCTTCCTGGAGCATGGATCGAACCTGTGTCCCCAGCATTGGCAGGTGGATTCTTAACCATTGCGCCAGATAGGAAGTCCCTCCATATGCATTTTAGAATTGGTTTGTCAATTTTTACTAAAAAACCTGCTGGGATTTTCATTGGAATTACTTTTTGATTGAGATCAGTTTATAGATTAATTTGTAGAAAATTGATGTCTGAAAAATGCTGTCTTCCACTGATGATTTTATTTATATCAGAAGTTTTCAACTTTAGACATATTTTAGAATCACCTGGTGATTTGTTAAGATGCAAATTCCCCACAGATTTTGATTCTGTAGGTCTCAGGGAGGGTCCTTAAACTTTTTCAACTTTTTATTTTGAAGTAACTTCAGAAATAGTAATTATAGAAAATTATAAAAAAAATTCCATATTCCTTCAACTTCCCCAAATGTTAACATTTTACCCTGTTTCCTTTATCTTTCTTCACACACATATATCATCATCCTCATCATCATCATTTGAACTCTTTAAGAGTAAGTTGCAGATATGGTCTCCCTTTATTCTTAAGTACTTTAGTATATATTTCCTAATATGTATCTCTTACATAACCACAGTACAATTATCCAAATCAGCAAAATAACACTGATGCTGTACTATGACTTAATCCAGAGGCCCTACTCATATTTCAGCAATTGCCCCACTGATGTCCTTTATTTTATTTTTTAATTAATTAATTAACTTATTGGCTGTGTTGTGTCTTTGTTGCTGCACATGGGCTTTCTCTAATTGCAGCGAGCGGGGGCTACTCTTCATTGTGGTGCATGGGCTCCTCATTGCAGTGGCTTCACTTGTTGCAGAGCATGGGCTCTAGGCATGCGGGCTTCAGTAGTTGCGGCACATGGGCTCCATAGCTGTGGATCATGGGCTCTAGAGCGCAGGCTCAGTAATTGTGTCACACGGGGTTAGTTGCTTCGCAGCATATGGGATCTTCCTGTAGCAGGGATCGAACCCGTGTCCCCTGCATTGGCAGGCAGATTCTTAACCACTGTGCCACCTAGGAAGTCCCTGATGTCCTTTATAGCAAAGGAATCCACACGTTGTAGTTAGCTACATCTTTTTAGTCTCCCTTAATCTAGGAAATTTTGAGGGAGCACGTTAACATTCACTCTAGTGATTCATACTAGATTCATGGACTTGCATAAACACTGCTGTGCCTCTTTGATCATGGACTATCTCTGTGGTTTTCAGTTTGTAGCTATACAGAGTATTTGTGCTTCTTTTGTACTTCAGCTTGTAAGGCTTTCTGAAATAGTAAGGAAATGGACTGGTTTCACCTGGATCCTTGTTATAATTTATTTGACTTCATTAGGCAAAGAAATAGGTCCAATAATAAATTCATTTTTTAAAAATTTATTTATTCATGTATTGGCTGTGTTGGGTCCTCATTGCTGTGCACAGGCTTTCTCTAGTTGTGGCTAGCGGGGGCTACTCTTTGTTGCAGTGCGTGGGCTTCTAAGTGTGATAACTTTTCTTGTTGCTGAGCACAGGCTCTAGGCAAACGGGCTTCACTAGTTGTGGCACAGTGCTCAGTAGTTGTGGCTCCCAGGCTCTAGAGCACAGACTCAGTAGTTGTGGCGCACAGGCATAGTTGCTCCAAGGCATGTGAGATCTTCCCGGATCAGGGCTAGAAACCATGTCCCCTGCATTGGCAGGCATATTCTTAACCACTGGGCCACCAGGGAAGTCCCTGAATTCATTATTAAACAAGAAAAATGTGGATCCTTATATGGCAATATTTTTTGAAGGCAGTATGGAGCAGACCCAAGTATGAGAAATACTAGGCGGCAAAATTCTGCAAAGCATTCTGAGATTTGTCTTTTTAGCATCCTCTTCCTCCTAAGAAACTCTGGGAGGCAAGTTTTCTTAAAGCAGGAGATTTTTAGAGGAATGTTATACTTACATTCTTATACTCAGCAGATGGCACTGATTGATGTTTTGATATACAATGCCTCAGGAATAAAAAGGAAAAGAATGTGATGTGCTAAAGGATTTTGCTTGCCTCTGAATTCTGTTTTCCTTCTCCATACTATGTTAAATGGCTAAAATAAGTATGAAACAGGTTTTTTTTTAATTCTATTTCAGAAAAGTCTTAGTAAGTTGCTTTATTTACAGTGCTAACTGGAAAGGATGCACATACAAGTTAAATATTTTAAATTATTTTTAAATATTGGCCACTGGTCACTATTTAACGCAAGTAAGTTAACTTCCACTTGTTTCCACAATGTTTTTCTGATGGAGTTTGCTCATGGTAATTTAATAGAATCATGTTGAAGATGAGAATATTCTTACATAAGTAGATTTATCCTGCAGTGTTTTGTTAAGCTTCTTTTTTCCCTGTAGTGGAACCATTTTATTTATCTTTTTTTTTTTTTTAAAGAATATATTTTATTTTTATTTATTTATTTTTTTTATTTTTATTTTTTTTTGGCACACGGGCTTAGTTGCTCCGTGGCATGTGGAATCTTCCTGGAGCAGGGATTGAACCTGTGTCCCCTACATTGGCAGGCAGATTCTTAACCACTGTGCCACCTAGGAAGTCCTATTTATCTTTTTAAAGTAAGTTTTGATTATAATTCATGCTAGTTATTAGAAAAATTGGAAACTGTAGAAGAGCTTTTAGAAGAAACTAGAAAAAGTCCATATTCCCATCCAGAGATAACTATTGTAAATGTTTCGGCATATTCCTTTCTCTTATTTACCTATTTTTAAAGATTTATTTTTATCAAAATAATATATGCACTAGAAAATGAATCAATGAATATTGGGTTAAGCCACATGAAACTGGTGTTTTTAAAGGTCTCAAGCAGTCAGTGGTGGCTGATAGCTAACATTTGTTGACAGTTTCCTCTGTGCTGTTGTTACCAAACCCAGGTTTGGCTGCTCACCACTCCTAAGTGAATAATTCAAGAGGCAACTGTCAGTAAAAAGGAAAGGTGCTTCTATCAGAAAAGCGGTCAATCTGGGGAGACGGTGGACTCGTGTCCAGAGACCAATTCTGAAGATTCTGCTCAGCCATGATCGTTTTTAAAGGGAAAAATGGGGGAGGGAGGGAGAATCTCAGTGAATCATCAAGGCAAGAGATTGGGTTCTGCATCACGCTCCACTGAGTGCAGACTGGCGGACTCTCTCTTCGGATGTTATCTGCCTGTGTGATCTGCCTGCAGGATTGCTCTGGGGGATATTGGAGGTAGCGAGCTAATCATTTTTTAACTGCTTAATTCTTCATTTTTACTTCTTTTTTTCTAGGAAAAGGATTAGCAGGTTAGGCAAAGCATGGTATGCATTCAGGAGACCATAAGTCGGGAGTTAGTTTCAATTGCTTAGTGATCTCATTCCTATAATTACTTTCTTTTGAGGTTAGAGGGGAACAGAAATGCGCAAACAGGAAAGGGGCAAAGGAGCTGCTTCCACCATCATTTTTTTTTAAATATTCTTTTATTTATTTATTTGGCCTCACTATGTGGCTTGTGGGATTGAACTCGCACCCTCGACAATGAAAGCGCAGAGTCCCAACCACTGGACTGCCAGGGAATTCCTGCACTGTCATTGTTCTAATGGCTTTCTGTGTATTGTTTTATTAAAGTTTCACTAACCTATTATTTTTCCATATTATAAATAATGCTTTCTTAAAATTTGAAAAAACTGATAAGGAAAACTACAACCTAGAACTTAAAGGAATTTTTCAACTTATATATATCAGGTCTTTGATTGAAGAAATGCCCAAGGCAAAGTGCGTTATTAAGATTCATTTACTTTTCAAATTCTGCTAACATCGATAGAGCATTTACTGTGGGTCAAACACTACCGAACATTTTCATTTGTACTCTCTTGTTCAGCATTTCATTTGTACTGTCTTGCTTACGGATTTTAAGTATCCAGGTTGAATCCATTGAAGCCAGAACAGATGGAGGAGCAGAGACAGGAAGAGTCAACATAAGCACCAAAGGACCTTCCATCACCCAAAAGCTATAGACCTGGCCACCACTCCTTGCCAGAAGTCTTTAGTTCGTGAAAAAATAAAATTTATATCCCTGATTTTGCTGGAATACTTCTTTCTATAAAGCTAGGGATGCCCGAAGGCAGCTTTGAAGCTAAAAGTGGGTCATTGGATCCATCATTCACTCCTCATGTATGAGATTGCAAGTCAAGACTTCACAGCAGGGACCTCCCTGGTGCTGTGGTGATTGGGGGTCTGCCTGCCAGTGCAGGGGACACAGGTTCAGGCCCTGGTCTTGGGGGATCCCACATGCTGCAGAGCAGCTGGGCCCGTGTGCCACAACTACTGAGTCAAAGTGCCGCAACTACTAAAGCCCGCACGCTTAGAGCCTGTGCTCTGTGGCAGGGGGACCGCCACAATAAGAAGCCTGCACTCGCTGCAGCTGAAGAAGGCCTGCGCACAGCAAAGAATACCCAAAGTAGCCAGTGGATAAAAGAATAAATTTATTTAAAAAAAAAAAAAGATTTCACTGCAGATGTAGGGCTCCCTGTGAGGTCCCAACTTGTTCCCACACAGCAGTGCTTAATTTATTATGCGTTATTATCAATTACATACACAATTCACACATTTCCCCATCTTTTATTTTTTAAAAAATATTTATTTTATTATGTATTTATTTATTTTTGGCTGCATTGGGTCTTCCTTGCTGCGTGCAGGCTTTGTCTAGTTGTGGTGAGCCGGGGCTACTCTTCGTTGCAGTGCTCGGGCTTCTCATTGTGGTGGCTTCTCTTGTTGCAGAGCATGGACTGTAGGCACGTGGGCTTCAGTAATTGCAGAGCGTGGGCTCAATATTTGTGGTTTGTGGGCTTTAGAGCGCAGACTCACTAGTTGTGGTGCATGGGTTTAGTTGCTCCTCGGCATGTGGGTTCTTCCCGAACCAGGGCTTGAACCCATGTCCCCTGCATTGGCAGGTGGATTCTTAATCACTGCGCTACCAGGGAAGTCCCCCCCACCCCCACCCCATATTTTAATTTTGGAAATTTAGAAGTATTTAAGAACAGTTCAGTAAACATTCTTTTTACCTAGATTCACCAACTCTTAGGATTTTACAGGATTTGTTTTCTCTGTCCCTATAGACCCACACACACATTGTTGTTTTTGTTGCTGTTGAACCATTTGAAAGTAAGAAAGTCGTAAAAATCAGTGCACTTCATTGCTCAATACTGTAGAATGTGTTTCCTGAGAACAAAGATTTTGAGCATAATCACAATTCCATTATCACACCCAAGAAATGTATCATTGAAGCAATATTTAATACATGGCTCATATTCAGATTGCCCTAATTGTCTTCAAATTTTCCTTTAAATCTAGACCTGTTCCTATACTTTTTATTTGCTTTTTTGTCTTTTATAACACTGATATTTTTAAAACAGTCCCAGCTAATTATCTTGTAGGATATCCCCTAATCTGGACTTGCCTAATTACGTTCTCATGATTGGAGTCAGGTTAGACATTTTTGGCAGCAAGAGCACAAAGGTGATGGGGTGTATTTCCCATTTGATCATAACAAGAGGCAAATGTTATTTTGTCCCTTTACTGGTGATGGTAAAGTTAGTGATGATGGATACACTTTGGCTGAGCCTTTCTGACTTTCAGTACTGGTAAAGGTTCACAGTAGCCAAAAGGTGGAAACAGCCCACATGTGCATCAGCAGATAAATAAATGGATAAACAAGTTGTGACCTGTCCATATGTGGGAATATTATTCAGCCATAAAAAGGCATGGAGTACTGATACATGCTGCAACATGGCTGAATCTCAAAAACTTGACGGTAAGTGAAAGTCTGCAAAAGGTTACATATTGGATCATTCTGTTTATATGAAATATCTAGAATAGGTAAATCCATCCAAAAAGAATGCAGATGAGTGCTTGCCAGGGGCAGGGGAGCGGGAAATAGTAGCTGTTTAATGGGTACAGGGTTCCATTTCAGAATGATCCAAGTGTTTAGGACCTAGGTAAAAGTGGGAGTTGCACAACAGTGTCAATGTACTAAATGCAACTGAATTGTTTTCTTTAAAATGGCTAATTTATGTTATGTGAATGTCACCTCAATAAAAAATAGCAAGTGGGAGGCAGCTTTCTCACTGATGCAGAGAATGTAGAGTCTATGGCAGTTAAACTAAAAATAGAGTATAAGCGATGGGAGGGCTGACTTGTGGTTTGTCATCCAGAATATACCCAAGTCAAGGAAGCTGAAATTTAGCGGAATTCCCTGGCTGTCCAGTGGTTAGGACTGCAAGCTTCCACTGTAAGGGGGCATGGTTCAATTCCTGGTCAGGGAACTAAGAACCCACATGCTGCAATGTGGCGAAAGAAAGAAAGAAAGAGAGAGAAAGAAAGAAAGAGAAAAGAAAAAAATGGCAACTGGGACTGTAGGCCTTCAGTGCAACTTGGTTTGTGAATCTAAACAATTTTTTAAAATATCAACATCAGTTTTGAGAGCTGCACCATGTCTTGGCGTAAATTTTTATACCTTTCTCGTCTGTTTGACCTCCAGTTTAGAAGAATCATGTTACCTTGGATTGCTTAGTGGAATAAAAATAGAAAATAGAGGTGATCTAATCACCTGGTTTTTATAGTGTTATCTGCTTTGGATCCAATTAGGGATCAAGGGATTAAAAAACTATCTTGGTTCTTCTGTTTATGATGTGAAATAGAATCTTTATGCAAAATTATGTTTATAGAGAAAAGTTGTTAGAAGCCCAAACTTTCAAAAAAAAGAATTTCAGTTAGTACTGACAACCAATGGAATGTTGCTCAGTCATTAAAAATAACTTACAGAGAGGTTTTTTTTTTTTTTTTAACAGACAATAAACTGCATATATTTAGAGTGTACAATTTGGTATCCTAATCTCCCAATTCATTCCCCCCCAACCCTCCCTGCTTTCCCCACTTGGTGTCCATATGTTTGTTCTCTACATCTGTGTCTCTGTTTCTGCCTTGCAAACCGGTTGATTTGTACCATTTTTCTATAGTCCACATATATATGTTAATATGCGATATTTGTTTTTCTCTTTCTGACTCACTTCACTCTGTATGACAGTCTCTAGGTCTATTCACACCTCTACAAATGACCTGATTTCGCTCCTTTTTATGGCTGAGTACTATTCCATTGTATATGTGTACCACATCTTCTTTATCCATTCATCTGTTGATGGACATTTAGGTTGTTTCCATGTCTTGGCTATTGTAAATAGTGCTGCAGTGAACATTGCATTGCATGTGTCTTTTTGAATTGTGGTGTTCTCTGGGTATATGCCCAGCAGTGGGGTTGCTGGGTCATATGGTAACTCTATTTTTAGCTTCCCAGGGAACCTCCATACTGTTCTCCTTAGTGGCTGTATCAATTTACATTCCCATCAACAGTGCAAGAGTGTTCCCTTTTCTCCACACCCTCTGCAGCATTTACTGTTTGTCGATTTTCTGATGATGCCCATTCTAACCGGTGTGAGGTGATACCTCATTGTTGTTTTAATTTGCAATTCTCTAATAATTAGTGATGTTGAGCAGCTTTTCATGTGCCTCTTGGCCATCTGTATGCCTTTGGAGAAATGCCTTTTTAGGTCTTCTGCCCATTTTTTGATTGGCTTGTTTGTTTTTTTGATATTGAGCTGGATGAACTGTTTATATATTTCAGAGATTAAGCCTTTGTCTGTTAATTCATAGAGAGAGGTTTTAATGCCAAATTTATAATACCAAGCAGCTAAGGTGAGATAATCCTAAGTGACAAAATAGCACATAAAAAACATGTATGATCAGCTGTGTTAAAGAAACATAATCTGTTTGATGGAAAAAAAGACCACAAGGGAAAATTTAATAGTACTTTTTGTTGGGTGACAGGAATATGAGTGTTATCTTGTCTGATTCTACTTTTTGCATTCTCCAGATGTATCCTAGTAAGCACAGTTATTGTAACAATGGCTTCCATTTGTCAAGTGCTTGCTCTGTGCTGGGGACTGTAACACTGTAACATCTCTGTTTATTCCCCCAGCAGTCCTTGGAGAGAGGTGCTGTTATGAGCATATTTCACAGGTAAAGGAATTGAGGATCAGGAAGTAAAAGACCTCGCCCCAGGTCAGGCAGCTAGTCAGCGGCAGATTCCAACATAAGGAGTCCAATTCCAGATCCATGTCTTAACCATTGTATGTGCAAAACACATAATGAATATTAAAGAAATATGCAGTGTGTATTCAACTAGAGGACATGTGGTTGCGTGAGTGGACCATTGAATTAGTAGTTGGGGAAATTTGTTTCTGGACCTGCTCTTGACTCACTCTGTGATTGAAATTAAGTCAATGTGCTTTTGGTCTTAATTTCTCCGTCTCTATAGTAAAGAAAGCAGAACCTTCCATGTGCCTGATTCTTTATGTGTATGAACCTGCTTATGTACTTGTAATAAACACTTATACGTTTATGGTGTTGTGACTGTTAGCTGGGGATAGTTTGGTTTTATTTTTTAAAAAAAAGTACATAGGTTTAAGGATTAGGTAGATCCAGGTTCAAGTCCTTTGGACACTCAAATTCCCTGAGCCCTAGTTTCCACAACTACAAAACGGGCACAGAACTGTATACTATGAGGGCTGCAAGGCAGAGTAAATAAGGTTGCCTATGGGAGACAGTCACTACTCAGTAACTACTCTCCCTCCCCTACTCCATCGTAGCTCACCTGATCTAGCCTGGGGTAGAGAATAATGAGACCTGTTCATGTTTCTTGTAAATGTTTTGCACATTTTAATAAAATAAACAAAATTAATTACATTGTCAATGCACAAACCTGGGTAGAGGGAAGCAGGTAGAGTGATCTTGGTAGGAACAAGGACAGAGGACACTCTTTTGGTCTCACTCCCAGACTCATGGAAACTTCCAGAATGCAAGAAAACACCCCACTGAGTGGTGGAGGGCACATGCTTTCTTAACCTTTCACACACTTTTAACCTTTAACCCACGCTGGAAAGAGCGAGTCAGTCCTCTGATGGGGTTCATTTCTGTATTTGGGTTAAATCTATACTGGGAAATTTTTGATTTATATATTTCTAGACATATAAACATGTGTTCTGTTTTTTAAAAAAAAAACAACCCAAGTCTATGTCTACAGCTATATCTATAAAAGAGTAACAGATCAAGGTGTTCTAACGCAGATACCATGATGGATCATTTGGGGACAAAGTGTTGCAGAAATCGGTCCGTCGAGAAACCAAGCACCACACTCGGAGGGTTGAAGAACTCAGGTTTATTAAGCTGGTGGCCCCAGATGAGCTAACGCTCCAAAGTTCTTGGCCCTGAGCTCAGGGTGAGCTTTACTTTTATAGGGGTTAGTGCACATGTTTACAGTTAGCATGGGTAGATTGGTTACTTGGTTTACAGAGCACCAGAAGTTTCCAAATAGAAACTTACAAGAGCAGGTGCAGAACACTCCATTTTTTAGCAAAACATCTTATGGTTACATTGGATTGCTAGGTCATACTGGGTTTTTTTGTTTGTTTTTCTCTGCACAGCAAGCATATTTTACAAAAGCAGAACAAGCATGGAGTTATTTTTAGCTGAGGGCAAGTTTCTAATTTTCCTCTTCAAAAGCTCTTTTTAACAGAGCTGAGAATGGATAGGAGCTTGGGGGACCGAAGTCAGTACTAGGTTAGAGACTGTAGCACATAATGAAGAGAGAGCCAACAGCACTCCTGAAAGCAATCGTGATAGCTGGCATTTGTTGAGCACTTACTCTGTGCCAGGCTTTAAACCTTTGTGCTCCTCCCCATTGATATGTTTTTCTTTATATAAATATTTTTAGTATAACACAGCACAGATATAAAAAGAAAATGTCTAGCTTAGTTTAATGTGTTACTTTAAGGCAAATATTCTTTTTTTTTGGTGTGATCACATTTGTATTTTTTTTAATTTATTTTTTATACATCTTTATTGGAGTATAATTGCTTTACAATGTTGTGTTAGTTTCTACTGTACAACAAAGTGAATCAGCTATATGAATACATATATCCCCATATTCCTTCCTTCTTGAATCTCCCACCCACCCTCCCTATCCTACCCCTTTAGGTCATCACAAAGCACCGAAGGCAAATATTCTTGTTCCTACTGCCCAGGTCAAGTTTTATCAGTTCCTGTGTCATCTGTTTGAAGTTACATCATTAGGTGTGCAAATAATTAGGATTGCACTGTCATTGTGAAACGTCACAAGAAGTGGTAGACGAGCTAAGGCATAGAGTCCCTCCTGTGCCATTTCTCTCCCTGGCAGTAGAGTTCCTGAAAATGAAGTTTGTCAGTGGAATGTGCCCTCTTTATGGGCACATGAATAATGGCTGCCCAATCAAGGTGAACACTTGTAGCAGGAACTCCCCTACATCCCTCCTGTCAGCGACGGTTCCTCCATGTATCACATCAGGGAGGTGGGTATAGGGCCCTGGGCTTTGAGAATGGGTCTAGAATTAATTAATTAATTGATATTCAATTTTTAAAAATAGGGGTATAGTTGTTTTACAACGTTGTGTTAGTTTCTACTGTACCACGAAGTGGAGTTCCCTGTGCTATACAGCAGGTTCTCATTAGTTATCTATCTTATACGTATTAGTGTATATATGTCAGTCCCAATCTCCCAGTGCATCCCACCCCCTTTCCCTGCTTGATGTTTGTTCTCTACATCTGTGTCTCTATTTCTGCCTTGCAAACCAGTTCATCTATACCATTTTTCTAGATTCCACAAATATGCATTAATATGCAACATTTGTTTTTCTCTTTCTGACTTACTTAACTCTGTATGACAGTCTCTAGGTCTATTCACACCTCTACAAATGACCTGATTTCTCTCCTTTTTATGGCTGAGTAATATTCCATTGTATATGTGTACCACATCTTCTTTATCCATTCATCTGTTGATGGACATTTAGGTTGCTTCCATGACCTGGCTATTGTAAATAGTGCTGCAGTGAACATTGCGTTGCATGTGTCTTTTTGAATTGTGATGTTCTCTGGGTGTATGCCCAGTAGTGGGATTGCTGGGTCATATGGTGATTCTGTTTTTAGTTTTTTAAGGAAAGTCCATTATGTTCTCCATAGTGGCTGTATCAATTTACATTCCCACCAACAGTGCAAGAGTGTTCCCTTTTCTCCACACCCTCTGCAGCATTTACTGTTTGTCGATTTTCTGATGATGCCCATTCTAACTAGTGTGAGGTGATACCTCATTGTGGTTTTGATCTGCATTTCTCTAGTAATTAGTGATGTTTCATGTGCTTCTTGGCCATCTGTATTGTACCTTGAATTTAGACAGGTCAGCCACTCAAACATTCCATGTGGCTTGGGCAGTTCACTTAACCTCCTTAAGCTGCCATGTTCCCTACTCTAAAAAGAATGTTAGGAGTGCTAAGGCTGCTTCACCCATGCTGTGGCTATATGAGGATTAAATTAAAAAATATGTGGGTGGAGTCCACAGTACAATACTTGGCATATACTAAACATCCAGGAAATGTTAAATCATATTGTACCATTGCTGTCTTGTTACATTACCTCACTTGAACCGAGGTTCAGTTGAACAGACTTTGTATGTAATAGATCCCCCTACCTTGGGCCAGTGATTGTACAGTACAGTGGGCAGATGCTAACTGGCCCTGATTCCTGAGGTCTTCCCCTTTCTTACAGCACAGGTGTTCCTTGGAGTCATTGTGTTCCTGATCATATACAACTACTGGTTCCTCTACATCCCTTACTTGACATGGCTTTACTTTGACTGGCAAACTCCAGAGCAAGGAGGCAGGAGATCTGACTGGGTCAGAAGCTGGTCCGTTTGGAGATACTTTAAGGACTATTTTCCAATTCATGTGAGTAGAATTGTTTTATATAGTATGGTTTTAAGCTAGGAGAAGAATGCAAATGTGTTTTTATCCCATATTTTTCAAGCTTTTCCCTTTTTAAGGGAGAGAGCCTACAATTCAGTCCAAGTTGCTAAATGGAGTCAAAGCTAAATTGACAACATTGAGAAGGCTGTGTGTGAGGGGCTCTGGGTTCAGGAAACAGTTAAAAAATTTGGAAACAGCTCTACCCCAGGGAACAAAAAGGAGTCATGTTCTCCATTTCCTCTTGAACATAGAACTAATTCTGAGTCCTTCTGTTTCTTATTGGAAACTAATCAGAGAACATTGTATTTTTTTTATGTCAATATAAATGCACTGTAGCTCATCAAAACTTGGGATTTGGACCCAAGTCACAACTACATATTTGGGTTTCACCCCCATGGAGTGCTTGTTACTGGAGCCTTTGGAAACTTTTGTACAAATTATTCAAACTTCAAGGAGCTGTTTCCCGGCCTCACTGCGTATCTTCATGTGCTTCCATTTTGGTTCCGGTGTCCGCTCTTCCGAGAATATCTGATGAGTAGTGGTAAGTGAAGGCAGATTACTGTTTCTGTAGGGTTCTGGGATGGCAGGACCACATAGAATGCCCCCTCCCAAACCAGCTGGGTTTATAGTTTCTTAGAGTAAAATTGTAAGGAGGTGGACTTGGGACAACTCAGCACACATAAGTGGGGGACGAATCCATGTGTAGAGATGAGGTTAAAGACGAGAGAGACAGTGAAGGAGCCTGTCTTAGTTTGGCTGCTGTAAGAGAATACCATAGACCGGGTAGCTGGAACAACAGAAATTTATTTTTCATAGTCTGAAGGCCGGGAAGATCCAGTGTGTGGTGATGGTCCGCTTGCTGGTGTGCAGATGGCCGACTTCTCATTGTATCTTTACGTGGTGGAAAGAGAGAACATACTAGCTCTGTTCCTCTTCCTATAAGAACATTAATCACATTCCTGGGGGCTCTACTCTCATGACCTAATTACCTCCTAAAGGCCCCACCTCCTAATACCATCCTTTTTTTTTTTTTTTGATTGCACTGAATCTTAGTTGTGGCAGGCGGGCTCCTTAGTTGTGGCATGCGAACTCTTAGTTGTGGCATGCATATGGGAGCTAGTTCCCTGACCAGGGATCGAACCCGCATCCCCTGCATTGGGAAGCAGATTGTTAACCACTGCGCCACCAGGGAAGTCCCTCAACATATGAATTTTGGAGGAACATAAACATTTAGTCCCTATCAGCCCTGAGAAATAGCATTTAAGCATGGCCTGAAGAAAGGAAGCCTCAGGAGGAAACTGAGAAGTGGCCAGAGGCAAGCGAGGACTGCCAAGTGTCTGGAAATCCAAGAGGCCCTCTTTCCAGTGGAAGCGGTGCCTCCGCTCTCACTCAGGGCACGCAGAGCAGAATGGCCATGCCTTGCACTCAGTGAAAGTTCATATCCATCTTGGCTCAGGTTCTCCACCCTCTAACCCACTCCCCTCTGCCTCTTTTCTTCAGAGAATTGCTGACCATTCAGAATCCTGTCCTAATTTTATATCCCCCAGTAACCGGAACCCACAGTAAAGTGAGCATATAATTTCCTTCAGGAGATGAAGTGCTGTGTTTTGATAAAGTTAACACATTCTTTTATGACTAAAGAACCGGATAAAATCAAGAATGTAAGGAAACAATAAGACATTAAAAAGTGATTATCTCTGAAATATGGGTCACGAGTTGTTTGTGTTTTCATCTTTATTCTTTTCCTCCAAGAGTTCATAGTATTTTCCCCCAAGAGTACAGAGTCCACTTAAAATCTGAAAAGGAGTCTTTAAAGTTACTTTCACATGGGAAGGCCTGATATAAAGATGGAACAATTATGTAACTTATGTCTTAAACAGTTTACCAAAGTCAAACTGACATTTTGGAACCATGCACAGATTTAGCAACTGATATAGGTTGTCAGATGTCTGAATTTTTTAAACCGTTTACATTATAAATCTATGTTTGAAAAATAAGAATGCATATAGAATACCTGAAAACAGACCATTGTATGTTCAAAAGATCCATTGCAATCTCCTGGAGGATATACTGTTTGGTTCTGAGTAAGGATCTGCCAGGATAATGATTAAGACCACCACATACAGCTATGCAGGTTGTGCACTGAACAACTCCAGGGGGCACTTTTACTTATAATACAATTTGAATGGAATCTGTAGAATTGAGCAGTACATAACCTACCTGAACAAGTGGTAGACTTAGTAATAAGCAAGTGGCATTTTAAAGACCTAACCCATCACCTGCTAAAACATTAGATCTTACTAATGGAATCTATCACCAAAGATTTGGCTATGAAAAAATTATAAATCTGCAAAGTGCTCCAAATGTAAGCAGTGCAGGAAATGTGAAATATTTGCTGGCGCCATAGACTATTATGATATGAATGTAAAAGGGCAATTCGTTAATGCCTTTTGTTTTATTCACTAAGGAATAGTCTCAGTTTCCAAGAAAAGTGTGTCTCACGTGCTAAGTAAGGAAGGAGGTGGAAACATCTCAGTCATTGTGCTTGGGGGTGCAGAGGAATCACTGGACGCCCATCCTGGAAAGTTCACTCTGTTCATCCGCCAGCGGAAGGGATTTGTGAAAATTGCTTTGACTCATGGGTGAGTGGCTTTTCATTTCAGGCAACTAGGTCAGGGAAGTTAACACATTATTAAATGAATACAAAGAAGTAAAGTAATTTTTCTGGCCCTTAAAGACAGACCTCCTAATCGGCTTCCCAGTGAAAACAGATGTGGATGTTTATGTTTATAGAATACAAAGTTCCCACTAAGGTAGCTCAATGCCATGGCATCTAGCAATTTAACTCATCTTTAAGAGCAAAGCAAACAAAAAATACAAAATTTTATATGCACAGTATAAATTTCCAGCCAAATGAACAAATGAACCATAGCCAAAACCATAGATGAAAAAGAAACTTCCTGGAACCTTGATTTTCTATAGAAGAAGATTCCATAAATCACTAAGACTGCTGAGGTACCTCCCCAGAGGACTTCAGGTATAAGTCAGTTTCAACGTATGGAACATGAACTTAGTGCTATAGGGAGGCTTGGGAGCATTAAAGAATTGTTAGGAATCTGTTGCAAAAGTCAGCTGGGCTGAATGAAATATTTAAATCTTTTTTATTGAAAATGTTTATTCTTCCTCCTTGTTATTTGCAGTGCTTATTTGGTGCCAGTGTTTTCTTTTGGTGAAAATGAACTATTTAAACAAGTTAGCAACCCTGAAGGCTCATGGCTTCGAACTGTGCAGGAGAAACTACAGAAGATCGTGGGATTTACTTTGCCCCTGTTCCATGCCAGAGGAGTTTTTCAATACAATTTTGGCCTAATGCCCTATAGGAAACCCATCCACACTGTTGGTATGTACATCAAAGACTAGAGGCTTGTTAAACTGAGGAAAAGGGTTACCTTACTTTGAACAATGTTTATTGTTACTGAAATACCTTTGAGTAAGAACTTCCTAAAATCATAATCCTATAGATGTTATTTGAGCTTCATTTACAGTATGCCTTTTATTTATGAAATGACTGTATTTTCCATTTGAATGGGAGTCACTTTAAAAATATTGCTATTGAACTATAAATAGAATTCAATTTTAGAAGTAGAATTTCTAATACTCTATCATGAATCTGTTTCTCTGTACCAGCAGATTATAACATGGCAATTCTTTGAACATGTTATATCAGAGTCTATTAATATGTGGAAATTTCTGTATAAGAGATGTCTTCATCGTGTACAGTTCACATAGGCATCAGTTAATACGGCGAAAGCATTTTTTCCCCAACTAGATATATTTCTACGTATTCTGATATAGACTGACTATTTTTAAAATGGCATGTTTGGGGGATTGAGTTGGGGAGGAGGGTGACCACCATGTTCACCCCACACTCCTCATTTATCCCTCCTCCCACCCTTTGCCCTTTGGGAACCATAAGTTTGTTTTCTATGTCTGTGGGTCTATTTCTGTTTTGTAAATAAGTTCATTTGTATCTTTTTTTTTTTTTAGATTCCACATATAAGCAATATCATACAATATTTGTCTTTCTGTCTGGCTTACTTCACTCAATATGTTAATCTCTAGGTCCATCTGTGTTTATAGCTCTGATTTTTACTCATGCCTATCAAACGTGCTTCTGTTAAAGATTCAGAACAAAAGAAAATTGCTTCAGTGCATGCTTCCACTTACCCCCCAAATGATTACATCAGAAATACCATTTCTAGTCTCTGGCATCCTCAGTATCCCGCTATTACTCGAAGCCTTTTAAAAATAAAGCTAAGAATATCAATGTCTCATAAATACTCAGCTGCATGATCTCATGGTAGTCGAATGGGAGTCAGATGACTGAGAGCAGCCTGATTCGTGTGAACCAGACCCTCGGGAAACATATATTTAAAAACTTTTATTTACTTGGAGTAACACAAGATGGGGTAAGTTATTTATAGTTCCGTAAACAAAAGCAAAAGCTGTTTATCAATCAAATTCGACAGAGAATAAAACACAATATGATATTGAAACCATGATGTAAGTTACTATGCTCATTTCTGTTTTAAATCAGTGTACTGCAAACCCAGAGCTGTTTCTCTGTTGACTCCCTGACACACCCCAAGCAGAATTCAGGCAGCATCCAGAGCAGCAAATTATTTTGTGGTCCTTCTGCTTCCCCTTCTACTTAACTAAGAGTTTAACTCTACCTCACATCGCAAGAACTCATCAAATATTAGTTGAATTCATCCTAACTCATTACTTCATCTATAATCCTCTCACTCCCAAGGTGTCCTGAGATGCTCTGATTCTCCATCCTATAAATAGTTTCCCCCCATATCTCTCAGACCCCACTTCATCAGCAGCTTCAACCAGAGCATTCATTTTAGTGTGAGCAAGATTCACTAAGATTCACTAAGACTGTAATGGTTTTGTCTGTTAATGTCCTGTTAATTAAAATCCCTTTAAAAATGTGCTCTGGCTAATTCTAAGATGCCCGTCATCAGTCTCTGCATATTTCTTACACCAGACTTTGCCAAACCATCAGGTTTCTCTACATCCTCCATCAAAACCTTCTTTCCTCTTTCCTGAGGGTCATTCTCAATGGACATAATTTATAAAGAAGCTACCATATATTTTCTTTACGTGTGTCACAAATAGTATGTCATTTACATATTTTATCCTTGTTATTATCAGTTTATCCAATTACGATAAAATGTTCACATAGATTGTATTTTATTACATAATAATGGAGAGAAACTGATTTCAATGTCACATCCATCATGACAGCTGGGAGAGAAAAAGGAAATGAGTTTAGACTTTAAGAACAGTGTATAAAGAATCACAGTTCCTTGCAAGAATGTTGCTTTTTGTTTGTTTGTTTGTTTCTGCATCACAGACCTCCAGGAGGGCAGGGATTTTGCCTTTTCTGTTCTCTGCTATGTTCCCAGTGCCCACAGGGTGGGAGCTCAACGCATTTGTGAATCAACAAATTAGTCTTTGTTAGGCCTGTCTTATTGTAATTCTTAAATTTTCAGAAATCAAGCAAGTATGTATGAAAATTTTTTAAGATCAATTTACTATTAAGTTCAAGTCGTAGAGCCAGTACAGGTAGTATGACAGAAGTTGTTTGGGCAAGAAAGTAAAATACGAGGGAAACCTGCTATTTAAAAGAGGAAATTTCACATGTCGTAGTGTTGTAGGATTTTACAGCGTGAAGCAAGACACCAAGGCTATATGCAGGAAGCAGCATTTATTTATGCCGGCATAGGCCCAGCGGATTTGTATCCAAAGGCTGAGGCCTGAACAAAGCGGGGCCATTTCTTTTATACTTTTTGTTAACTTTCTATACATTAGGCTTTCTTTGTGCCACAAATAAGGTAACACAGAAGGTAGCATGTGACTTGATTGGATACTCTTCTCTCATGGCCTCTGGGGCAGCTTCAGAGTTACAAGGGCTACACAGCAACAGAGAGGTGCAGAAAACATGCAAGAGGAGTTGAGGAGTAAGCAGGCACATGTAGATAACAGCTGGACCCAGCTTTGTTTCTCTGGTTGAATTATGGCCTCTGGGTCCTCAGGTTCCTAGAGTTCCCACTACATTCCCCGCTTTGATGTTCAGAACCCTCTTTTAGGGTCTAAGAGCATCAGTCTGGCTTAGGGGTTTATAGTTCCATAACATCGTTGCATGTGTGGCATTCTTTCTTTCAACCATGGCTTGGATGAAGCCTGAGACAGATCTGATCATCAGGGGAGCCAGGCAGGGTGAGATTAGGCAAGCTCCCAGGATTAAGAGCATGCCAATTATGAGGGTTTCGAAGCCCCTGAAGACTGAAAACCATCCTCCAAATAAGTCTTCTGGGTTCCAGCCTTTCCAGGTCTGGACTGGGACATGAGCGATCTTTCTCATTTGGTCGGTGATTTTTTCGATGACCTTGCTGTTGTCATCTATTTGTAAGCAACGGTTGCTCACGTTAAATTTTTCAGAAACCCCTCTTCCTTTTGGAGGAGTGCTGCTTTATCTTTTCCCGTCCAGGTGGCCCATGAGACACAGCCCCAGAAGGGGCAGTAGTCATCTATGGGGTCACCCCAAGGACGCCATCTGGAGACTCCTTCACACGTGTATTTGTCATGTAGCTGGTATTCCCGTCCCCATTGTAAGCCTCTGCGTGATCGCCCTGTGGCCTTACAGACATCAGATAGTACAGGTACTGGCCTGGGGGGAGGAGTAACTTGGGTCCGGCTGATGAGATCCCCACCTTCTTGTGCGTGCCGGACGTTCAGCTATTCCTCACGGAGGGGGACTGTCAAAACATGGATGTTGGTCCGCATGTTGACAGATGGAGTAGGTGGTCTTACGGTGAGTACGAGTCCCCCGTGCTTGTCCCTGGCATGAGAAGTGGGTGTGGTAAAGCAAGGTCCAAGTAACTCCCTGACCTGACCGAGTTATCCGAAGGCATGGGTCACAAGACAGGGAATCTGAGTCTACTTGAGGGGCCCAGATTAAACACAGCCAAAAGCAATAAAACAGCTTAGCCACGGGGAAAAGAAAAATGCTAGCAAAACCCTTTAGCCCCATTTCCAGTCAGCTGGAGCGGTCACTCTTAGCCCTAAAGCGAAAACCAGACCAAGAATTACAGCAACAGTTAGGGATAAAGGGTGACAGTCCACAGAAAATAAGAACAGTCTGTCAGTTTGTCCTGCTTGACGGTCGATTCCTCAAGCTTCCGCTGTGCATAGGTCAGTCAGCTTCCAGAGTGACTGAAGCAGGGCTGTTGTCCTCCAGGGTCCCAGGTGCCGCGACTTGTTTCTCCCGGATGGTCAGTGTGCACGGGGTTGATGGATCAGGGATGCACTTCCAGTCTTGAGAAGTCAGCTTCACTCTGCCGTGGTGAATCCAAGGAGTCACTTCGGCCACTTGAACTGCAGTAGGAGTGGACAGAATGACAGTGAACGGTCCCCTCCAGAGGGGCTTTAGGGGCTGGACATTTCATTCTTTAGTATGTACCTAGGTTATCTGACTTAGTCTGTTCTGTACAAATCCTTGTCTTGTTCTCTTCCTAAAAAGTTTACCCAAAGTTTTTGTCTCATTTGTACTTTTTTTTTCTTAAAAGTTTCTTCACAGTGAGTTATTATTGTTGACATATTTTTAACAGATAGCTTATGTTAAACCTAGGCATAATAAAATTGTTATATTTAATGTTGATGGCTTTAAAGACCTGTCCGTGTTTATTAGATCAACAAATATTAATACCAGGTATTAATTTAATATTGCCTATTTCCCAGTTTACATGAACCTGAAATTTATTTAGCTTAATTTCTCTTGTATTTAGAATTGATTTGTAAGCATTTACTTTTCTTTTAGGCCAATTAAGTAGAGCTCATTTACAAGTTAACCTCACCAATATTATTTATAGACAAAGACATATACTGAGATATACACATATATTTAGACAGACAGAGATCTCATAGTTTCTGCTTGAGATTTAAAATGTCTCTTGTCTTCCTTTTTTTGCCCCTTGACTTGAAGTTGCATTAAGCAACCCAAGGCCAAAGTCTCTGGCAAAGTGGGCTGTGTTTGTGTCCCAAGGACATGATAAGAGTTAACTTTAAGCTTTCTTCTAGGCATATTCTTGTTCTCTCAGGATCAGAATTTTGGAAAAAAGCATTTTAACAAGCTTGCTTTGTCTAATTGCATGTGCAAAAAGGAACGGGTCTTGCAATTTCAAAAAGGTTTTATTTTAACTAATTGTGTCCAGAGTCTAAAGAATATTGTGGCCATCAGTGTCAAAAATCCTTTTTCCTTTTTTTTTTTTTTTTTTTTTTGGCTTATGTCTCTGGTTTATCCCTCAGGGCAAAAAGAAAGCATTACAAGTAGACATTTTTTAACCCAGTGATGTATATCAGTTCGGGTTGAGCTGAGAGCCCGCATTTGTTGTCTTAAAGTTATAGTGCCCATTTCTTTTAAGTCTCCCCGTATTCGCCTAGTAATGGGAGGTGGACGCCCCTAAAGAATTTCATAAGGGGAAAATCTCGTCTGTCTACTGGGACTAGACCTAATTCTTAACAAAGCAATCAGCAACAGCTGATCCCAGTGTGGGTCTCTTGGCACAGTTTACTCAGTTGTAACTTTAAAGTTCAGTTTATTCCTTCCACCTTTCTGGAGCTCTGTGGGCCGGTATGCTGTGTGTAGCTTCCAGGTGATCCTTAACCCCTTTGTCACCAAATGCACCACCTCAGCCACAAATGTTGGCCCATTATCTGATCCCATGGTGATGGGAATTAGGAATCGGGGAATGATTTCTGTCAGAAGAAATCGAGCCACTTCATGTGTCTTTTCTGTGTGGGTAGGAAAAGCCTCTACCCATCCTGAGAATGTGCACACAAAAATTAACAAATGCTTTTAGCCTCGGACTCGGGGGGGTTCAGTGAAGTCCACCACAACGTTTTCAAAGGGAGCTCCCCCTACACTCTGCACCCCAGGGGTGGACTTAGGTCCCTGGCGTGGATTATTTCGGGCACATGTCTCACACTGTTCGCATATCACTTGGGCTATGCTAGAAAGTCGGGGGACGTAGAAGTGTTGGCTCAATGTGGCTTCCAGGGCCGTTCGGCCGCTGTGAGTTCCCTGGTGGAACTGTTTCAAAAAGGCTGGGGCTAGGGTCTCAGGAATTGCTATTCGACCGTCTTCAAATTGCCACCATCTGCCCAAGAGATAGTTCCCCCTTTCAGTCTTAAACCAAGTACTTTCATGCTATGAGTAATTGGGGTCCCAGTCTGCCAGGGGACTAGGGAACAGCGTAGTGGTCAGAGCCACTGTTTTCAGTATTTCCTCAGAGACTGCATACTTTGCCTCTGGGTCTGCTTTACGGTTTCCCCGGGCAACCATAGCATCTCCCTTCTGATGTCCCCGGCAATGCATGACTGCCACTTGTAGGGGCCCACACAGCTTCTAAGAGTTCAAGGATTTCTTTACCATACTTTATATCTTTCCCTTCGGCGTTAATTAGCCCCTTTTCTTTATATGGAGCCCTGTGTAAGTGGGGGGTGGTGAAGGCATATTTAAAATCGGTGTATATATTGACCCCCATTCCTGCTGCCAACTGGAGAGCCCGAATTAGCGCAATAAGCTCTGCCTTTGTGCAGAAGTTCCCTCTGGCAGAGGTTTTGCCTCAATGGTGGAATTTAGTGTCACTACTGAATACCCAGCAAGGTGTTCTCCCTCTTTCATGAAACTGCTGCCGTCAGTGAAATATTTAACATCAGGGTCCTTGGGGGGCTGGTCTGTTAAGTCTGGTCTGCTGGAGAACACCTCATCCATGACTTCGATGCAGTCATGGTCCGGCGGACCTGGCCCGACCAGTAGTAGGGTTGCTGGGTTTAAAGTCCTTACTACTTCCAGGTGGATGTGTGGGTTTTCACATAGCATTCCTTGATATCTAACCGTTTGGACGTCAGTCAGCCAATACTGTCCCTTATACGCCATCAGGGTTAACATTGAATGAGGTACTCGGATAGTCAGATCTTGTCCCATAGTAAGTCTGTCAGCCTCAGACACCAGGAACACTGTGGCCACGAGTGCCCGCAGGCAAGGTGGCCACCCTTGGGCAACAGGATCTAGTTGTTTGGAGAGCTATGCCCCCGGACGATGCCATGACCCCAACATTTGTGTCAGGACCCCTGTCGCCATGCCGGTACGCTCATGCACGTGCAGGAAGAAGGGTTTGGAAATGTCTGGGAGTCCTAAGCCAGGCGTGTTGGTGAGGGCCCGCTTAATCTCTTCAAAGGCCGTTTGTTGTGCTGGTTCCCGTAACAGTGGTTCCTGTTGTCCCCCCTTTGTAGCCACGTTTGGGGTTTTGCCAGAATAGAGAAGTTGGGTGTGCAGATTCTACAGAAACCAGCAGCTCCAAGGAACCCCCTAACTTGGCGCCGAGCCCTCTAGTTTTTGTAATTTGTTTCGAATGCCTCCCTGAGCCTGGCTGACATCTGCTGATTCTCGGCTGTCTCTGGGTCAAAGGGGGTGTAGAGGCAGAGAGCTTCACAAGGTCTCTCATAGAGTCGGCTTGGGCTCTCTCCAGGCTCCTGGAGCACCTCTGCGGTTCTGCTCATGTCCACGGCCTTCTTTCCTCCCCCTTTCGTACCATGTAAAAGAGCCTCCCGATAGCGTTGGAGCATTTGGAGTTCCCGGGCCTCATTAGGGTCCCACTGGGGGTCTTCCCCAGGGAAGTAGCGCTGGGCACAAGCCTGTATATTCAGTGTCCCCTCCGAGGCATGCTCTTCGAACCATTTTAAAGCAGCCTGAGTAACTCGGGGACGCTCTTCAGAGTTGAACAGCGTCAGGAGAAGCTGGCGGCAGTCTGCCCAAGTGGGCCTGTGGGTCTGGATGATGGACTGCATCACATCAGTCATAGCCTAGGGCTTCTCAGTGAATGAGGGAGTATGATTTTTCCAGTTTAGGAGCTCAGTAGTGGTGAAAGGCTGATATATGAAAGTACGCTGCCCTCCTTGTATTTGACCGTCTTGGTCATAAGAGAGGGGTCCTTGGGTTTCCCTCAGTGGCATTTGTAAGGCACTTTGACTTTTCCTGGGAGGAGGGCTGCCAGCAGGATCTCCGTGGTGCGTCTTGGCCGGGGTGTAAGGGGTTAGGATTGGCGGCTCTGGAGTGACCTTGGCTAGAGGCCTCTTGGGTTGCTGGGGAGGAGGGGAGGCCTCTGGAGTGGCAGCGGGGGATACAGCGGGGCATAAGGTGGAATCTCTTCTGGCTCCCCAGACAAAATAGGCTTTTCCGGTTCCGGTTGGCATTTGCGGAGGCCGTGATCCAAGCCAACATGGTTCTACAGTTTTCTTCCAGACAGGCTTTTAGGCAAGGTGGCTGAGAAAGGACTACGTCTTGCCATGAGTCAATGTGAGGGAATTGCTCAGGGTGACCTAGGTCCCCCATGGTAACCGTGAACACCCTGCTGACTAGCTCTTTGTGTAGTGACCCCTCAGGGGGCCACCTTACCCCAAACGAAGGCCATTCTGCCTCACAAAGTGTACGGAGCTTTCCAGGGGTCAATTTAACACCATGATTACCAGAGTATCCTTTTTGAAATTCTTTTTTACCATACACTCTAAAGGAGTAGTTTTACTTTGTTTGTCACCCATTTCCTCCCGTCCTAACAGACAACAGGCACACACACGAGGAGGGTTGGGAGGGGAATATGAGGTTAGGAATTTCGTTTTGTCCTCCTCCTTCCAGTCTCCTCACGGAACTATTTCAGGCACCTCTTAGCATTGGTGGTTCAGTGGTAGAATTCTCACCTGCCACGTGGGAGGCCCAGGTTCATTTCCTGGCCGATGCACCAAGAAATGTTGTAGGATTTTTACAGAGTGATGCAAGGCACCGAGGCTGTATGCAGGAAGCAGCATTTATTTATGCCGGCAAAGGCCCAGCGGATTTGTATCCAAAGGCTGAGGCCTGAACAAAGCGGGGCCATTTCTTTTATACTTTTTGTTAACTTTCTATACATTAGGCTTTCTTTGTCCCCCAAATAAGGTAACCGGAGGGTAGCATGTGACTTGATTGGATACTCTTCTCTCATGGCCTCTGGGGCAGCTTCTGAGTTACAGGGGCTACATACTAACAGAGAGATGCAGAAAACATGCAAGAGGAGTTGAGGAGTAAGCAGGCACATGTAGATAACAGCTGGACCCAGCTTTGTTTCTCTCTGGTTGAATTATGGCCTCTGGGTCCTAAAGTTCTTCCACTACAGTAGTATGTGTTGGTTTTAAGTTTTAAAATTTCATGTTGAAAAATTTCAAATGTTCAGAAAAGTCTCATGAGTAGTCAAATGAACTCCTGTGTGCCTCTCTTCTAAACTAGCCAATTGTTAACATTTTTGCTATAGTTTTTTTCTCTCTCTAACGGTATCATAAATATACTTTTTAGTGTTGTTATCACTGAACTGTTTGAGTAAGTGCAGACAAGATGACCATTTGTTCGTAATTACTTATTTATTTATTTATTTATTTTAAGAACTTTTATTGAGATACAGTTAACATACAATACACTGCATATATTTAGAGTGTACAATTTGGTATCCCAATCTTCCAATTCATTCCCTCCCAACCCTCCCCACTTTCCCCACTTAGTGTCCATATGTTTGTTCTCTACATCTGTGTCTCTATTTCTGCCTTGCAAAAATTCATTTATTTATTTTTTGGCTGCACTGAGTCTTTGTTGCTGTACTTGGGCTTTTTCTAGTTGTGACAAAGGGCAGTTTCTCTTCGTTGTGGTACTTGCGCTTCTCATTGCCATGGCTTCTCTTGTTGTGAAGTACGGGCTTTAGGCACTCAGGCTTCAGTAGTTGCAGCACACGGGTTCAGTAGTTGTGCCTTGTGGGCTCTAGATTGCAGGCTCAGTAGCTGTGGCTCACGGGCTTCGTTGCTCCAAGGCATGTGGGATCTTCCCAGACTAGGGATCGAACCCGTGTCCCCTGCATTGGCAGGTGAGTTCTTAGCCACTGCACCACCAGGGAAGCCTCTGTTCCTAATTACTTTTGTGTATATCTCTTAAGAACAAGATTATTCTCTTTCATAATGTCAATACAATTCAAGAAATTTAACATTGATTAAATGCTAACTAGTGTACCCTCCATATTCAAATTTCATCATTTTCCACAATAACATTCTTTTTAGCTGTGAGTTTTGGTGGGGGGCAGTTTGTTCCCCCCCACAGCAGGAACATACATTGCCTTTAATTTTCACACCTCTTTAGGCTACTTTAAGCTGGAATAGTTTTTCAACTTTTCTTTGTCTTTATGGCATGGGCAGTTTTAAGGATGATACCAGGAGTGAATCAGTGATGTCTACAACTTACTCTCAAATGGTTTTACAAAAATAAAAATAATAATGCATGTGTATATCTATAGACATATTGTGTGTGTGTGTGTGTGTGCACGCACGTGCATGTGCGCGCATGCAAAATGTTTAAATTGGTGAGTCTAAAGTAAGGGCATGCAGATGCTTATTGTATTATTTTTTCTATGGGTTTGAATTTTTTTTTAATAAAAAAAAGTTAGGGAAGGGAATGTACCTTACTTAAATAAAACTGGTTTGGAGCCACTTGAGGACAGAAGTAGTCCATTTTGTTTCAAGTCATTATTCTATCCTGATGGGAAAAAAACCTGGCTAAGGGATTTTCTGAGAGAGGAAGGAAGGGGGACCTAATTTAAATTTTAATTGTACAGGAGGGATTAAAGGAGATAATATCAATGATAAGGGGATTGCTATGGTGCCCAGTACAATGTATTAGGTGCTCAGTAAATGTTCATGAGTGTGTGTGTGTGTGCATATACACACTCACACATACACATGCTTACATTGGGCGTCTTCTGAGACTCCATTATAAGCCAGAGGTTGTACTTAAACCCAGGTTTTGACTCTTCCCAATCCCACTCTGCCCGATCTGTCGCTGGTGTACAGCTGTATAGCATCTAAAGAAAGAGTAATTCCTATGTGACACCATTAGAGAGAGAAACTCTGCAGAATTTTCATAATTACAAAAAAATAGAACAAAGACTTCTTATTGTGAAAGATCTACTCTTTGCCTCAATAAGAGGAAAGTAATGCCTATCTCCAAGCTCTTCTCCAGCTGTAAATATAACAGCTCATGAAGCTGCCTGTTCTTCATCTAGGTAAACACAACACAGCATCACAGATATTAGAGTAAGACTGCTGTGTAAGGCAATAAAGACATAACTAATCCTGAATTGTTGGATGGAATTGGAAAATGGAACAAAGGAGCATGCCAGCTATAAAAAGCACTGAAACATAAACAAGAGCTAAGATTCCTGACTCTGCCACAAGTAGATGTTAGCTGATTTTTCCAGGGCAAGGAGTTCTACCTCCAGAGCAGCTTGATGCAGCTGGACTTTCCTTTGTGTTACAAAAAGGGAGTCATGCAGCAGTCTGCAGCTACCTAGTCTGAAACTAACCCAGTCTTATGTTGAAAACAGCTTTCTTCTCTTTAGTAGTAAAAATCTCCTTTTTTTGTGGAGAGAGAGAATTCTGGTCTCCTAGGGCTCCGGGGACCTTTCTCAGATTTGCAAGTTTTTGTTTTGTTACCTCTGCCTTTATCCCTAAGAAGTAATTGAGAGAGCAGTGTGAAGAAGAGGCAAGAGCGAGCCCTGGACTGACCAAAGCCTGCGTGCCCCTGCATCCCCATGTCCAGTGCATACGTCCCACCGCTGTTGCCACCATACCCAAGAAAGGCTGAAGGGGATGCTAGAGGAGGTAAAGCCAAGGTGAAGGACTAACCACAGAGAAGATCTGCACAGTTATCTGCTAAACCTGCTCCTCCAAAGCCAGAGCCCAAGCCTAAAAAGGTCCCTGCAAAGAAGGGAGAGAAGGTACCCGAAGGGAAAAAGGGGGAAGCTGATGCTGTCAAGAATGGGAATAACCCTGCAGAAAATGGAGATGCCAAAACAGACCAGGCACAGAAAGCCGAAGCTGCTGGAGATGCCAAGTGAAGCGTGTGCATTTTTGGTAGCTGTGTACTTCTGGTGACTGTACAGTTTGAAATACTATTTTTTATTATTTTATAAAAATGCAAAATTTTATTTTACTTTGCTTGTTTTAATCTTTGTTGTTCACACAGAGAACACTTCATTGTTGTTTTTTGGGGGACGGGCACATGTCACTAATAGATTGTCCCCAAAGCTGGTTTGATGTGGGGGAAAAACACCGTTCCTGTCTAGTTTTGAGAGACTTCCTCTTGGTTTCCAGGAAGGAGGGATTCCTTGATGTTGCCACAGTAGCCACCTTGGCACAAATGCCTTGTGGTGTGGAAAAACTAAAATTAGTTTTTATGTCTTCTTCTCCCTCTTCACCTTCAGCATAGAATTGACTCCCTTAAACCCAGAGACCTGTTGGAACCTGACCCCCAAAGGTGGGTTACCAGTATGTCAGGCAATCTGGACTTTCCTGTGTCACCATTGAGATGGCATCCCTCAAAAGAGCAGCGGTTCCTTTTTTAGATTGTGGGTCTTCAGGTGGATCCTTCTGTCATTTTCATATCCATTTTCCAAGTCAGGGTCGGCTTGTGAAAAGTTGTTAAACAACATGCTAAATGTGAGATGTCAACCCGCATGCTAAACTTTCCCTGTTCAGAGCATCACATGAAGACTTCATTGCATTTTATGGTGGCTTTCTGATTTTGGTAGTCCATTGAAAAAGCAAGTTTGAAAGTTGTATACTGTTAACGATTGTCTGCCCATGTCCTGCCTGAAATACCATGATTGTTTATGAAAAGTATCTTTAATAAAGCTGGATACAGTTTGGCTTGGGGAAAAAAAACGAAGTAATTGAGAAAGGTTTCTTACGGTCTAATCCAATTTGGGGTTAGTTTAGTAATGAGGAGCAGAAGTGCTAGGTTTAAATCTTCATTTCCTTTGGTTTTTGTTGGTTTGTTTTTTTGTATGTGTGTATGAAGCTTAAAAACTTTCAGCATCTCAGTTTCTCTGCAGGTAAATAAGAGAAAGACAAATATGACTGTGTTTGTCTCACAGTTTAAAGGGAAAAATCTTAAGATGATAAATTCAATCTATATGAGTGTGTTTGAACTCTCTAGAAGAACTATCTGAAATATAATAAAACCATCAATAGGAAAAAAAACAGGATTGAAATTAACTGTAGTATCTCACAGGAAATAAGGCTCACAAATCCTAATCAAAGTAAGCTGGGAACAAAACACTCCATCTTCTTAGACCAGTGTATCTCTTTGTCACTCTCCCACCCAGAACAGTTGCTTTTAACCTCTCTCCTTGGGATAATTTCACTAAGAAAACAGAAGCTATTTCTATAAGACCACAAATTTGCAAGTTGATTTACAGGTAGATTTCTCAATATGCATGTAAATTTCAAGGTTTTTTTCCTCAAACAACAACAAAGATCAGAGCTGAAAGGAAGCTTCAAGATCACCTACTCTTTTATCCTATATATGAGAAAATTCGGCCAGAGAGGAAGTTACTTACTACCTCAGTGTACCTGCTGGTGAGCTAGCACTGGACGTGGTCTAGCCTGGTGCTTCTTGTGCAACACCAGCTCCCAATTCCACCCCATCATCTCAGCCTCTCCTACTCTGTATTTCAGTCACAACTGACATGGGAATTCCCTGGTGGTCCAGTGGTTAGGACTCGGCACTTTCACTGCCAAGGGCCTGGGTTCCTGCAAGCCGTGTGGCAAAAAAAAAAAAAAAAAGACAGCCACAACTGACAGTGAGATGTGCACTATATATGTTTGACATCCAAGCTTTCAAGGAAAACTGTACAGTTTTCTTGAAGCTATATCTGGTTAAAAATTTAGCAATTTGATAATGTTGTGTTAAGGAGATTAGATATCTATACACAGGGTATATAGATTATGTATAACATTGTGTACAAATATAGATAGATATAGAGATATATCTTCTTAACATATAACACATTATAATATATATATGTGTGTGTTTGTGAGTATGTCATTCCCTTCTCTGTGCTTCCTTACCTCCCATACTATTGTCACACTTCCCTCTAATGTTCTTTATCATTTCCTTCTTTCTCTGTTTTTATTTTTAACTAATCATCTTTGTTACTGACATGGACTGAGCCTTGGATGTAGCATGGGGAGACTCTGGTGGGCACAGGAAGCCCTGCAAGTGCCATTCTGTTACCTACAGCCCTACTTGACCTCATGCCCAAGCTAATCAAAGGCAGTAAGCGGTTTGCAGCTCACCCAACATCCTGCACATTTCAACTCTTGGCATCAGTAGCAGCATCAGGCCAGCAGAGGGTGCAATGAGTAGCAGAGAGAACCCAGGAGAGTAGGCGCCAGAGCCAGGTGTCTCTAAAAATCTGACACAAGTGAGATAGAAGTTATTTATTACATAAACGCCTTAAAGTAGGTGTAGAAATTGCTAGGTTTTAAAAAATTAATTAGTTCGTTTTTAATTATACAGATAACACCAATGCCTTCTCATTGTAGAAAATTCATACAATACAGATAAGTTCCCCCAGCTGTACCTCCCTCCCTCCCTCCACATACGGGCTGTCAGTGTCTCTTGGTAGACTTTGTTAGTAAACCAGAAGCTTATAATGCACTTAGATATAGAAATTTTTTTTTAATAAATAGGATCACACCATATCATTTTATAACTTTCCCCCTACCTGCTACATTTTAGATGTCTCTGTGTGTGTACACATATATATAGTTCATTTTTTAAATTGAGATATAATTGCATATAACAGATAAGCTTCAAGTGTTGACTGGATATTTGTATATATTGTAAAATGATCACACAATAGGTCATCATACATAGTTACAAAAATGTTATTTAGTTTTTAAAAATAGTTGCTGCCGAAGAGTCCATTGAATGAATGGTCTGTGGTTTATTTAATATTTTTTTCCATGAAGACTTTTGGTTAGTTTTGTTTTCCATGATTACAAACAGTAGAATCCTTGTGATTATGTGTGTTTTCTAGTACAGATCCTTAGCAGTGACGATGTGTATGCTTTTCATTTTTTAGGATGACATTAAAAAGAGCCAGAGTAGAGGGTTGATGCCTCATGAGTCAAGATTTCCCAGGCAGTGATAATAGAACTCTGTGGTCTGGCTGTCAGCTGTACCAGAGGGAGCGAGCTGGTGACGTGCACTCACAACGATGTCCTCTTACCTCACAGCTGCAGCCAGCACAGTAGTTCATTAGACTCAAAGTCAAAACCACCAGCGTCCTGACAATCCAGCATCTGCTGAGAAGGAAGGCTCTTTATTTGTGACCACAAGAGATGGCGTGACCACTGCAGGCAGCCAGTAAAATGAAAAAGGGATGGGAGCTGGCAGGCCGGACAGACTCTGATTGGAAGATCCTTTGAGGACTGTCCATGAGAGGCGGCAGTCTGTGGTGGTGTGGTTTTGATTTCTTACGTATGATGTATTTTCTGTTTTTGCAGTTGGCCGCCCAATCCCTGTTCATCCGACCCTGTACCCAACCCCAGCGCAGGTTGAGGAGTTGCATCAGACCTACATGGAGGAGCTAAGGAAATTATTTGAGGAGCACAAAGGGAAGTATGGTATTCCAGAAAATGAAACTCTCGTTTTTAGATAACCATCCTCTTAGAAGGCGCGCGAGAGGGCGAGAGAACATCCCATGGACAGAACAAATCTTTTAAATAAATTAAATTTTTTCTTTGACGATGGAATTACATTTGCAACGGAAAAGTATTATGTATAGTGACAGATGTTGATGTTTATCTATGGGTGACTATAGGGTAAAGGTTGGAGGTAATTAGGAGCCTTTCAAGAGTCTTCCTCATTTAAGAAGGTAAAAATCGTCGTGCAAGTTAAGGTTTAGAATTATTCATGTGCTTAAAAAAAATGGCAGCTTCAAAAAAATAATTTGACCCTTTTACTAAATATCACAAGAATTTAATGTGGCGTTTTCACTGAATATGACAGCTGTTGTTCAGCACAGCTGGAACATTTATGAGACAGTGTGTAAAATAATTTGCCATGTAGAGCTAAAGGAGATCATTTCTTTTTTTTTTTCTGCTTGAACAGGCCATTTGTTAGTGAATAATGTTACTTTTAAGACTTAGATAACTTGATCCTTTATGTCATTTTGGAAATAGGATGAATCTACCATATGGAAACCCATGTGGATGAGACCATGTCTTCTCTTTTCTAATTATGCTTAGAAATAGTCACCATCGTCATTTGCTTAGAAACATGTTCATTTGCTACAGATAAGGAGGTCTTTTGGAAGACATGCTTTTGATGGGTTTTAAGACACTAAGATTCCAAAAAGTTTTCACGGTAACAGAAGGGGTTTTAATTTTCTTCCCATATGGCCTCTTTGAGTAAGATGAGCTCTGAGAGACAGTGCCCTCTCTGGTGAGATGTGACCAGTTCACCATTGACTCAGGTTATGTGATTCTTCCTAAAGGAGACCGTCAGGTCTGAGAGAGGGGAAGCCTTGTCCTTCCTGTTCATGGGTGTCTCTCTAGGGCCTGGGTCAGCTCATGACACTTAGTAGGCATGAAATGAGTACTTGTTGAATGGATGTATTTCTAGATACACACACAAACTTTGCCATAAGGTGAAGAATGTTTAGAGCTGTACCAGAGGATAAGAAAAGGCACACTTTTAGAAGGGGATAATTTGTGTCTGATTGTCCCACGCCAGTCATTGACAGTGCTGCAGGCTGGTTTGTAAGGAGCAAGTCAGAAGGGGGTTTCTGAGAATTAGTCACTAAGGGTTAAGTAATTATTCAGTAAGTAAGAAGAATATCTAGGTTCCCGTTGGTCTCCACTGCTGCGTGTCTTTCTATACCTCCTCCACTCTCAGTATTTGGGGGCAACTTTATTGAGTTGTTCTAACTTATTGTTAATATGTGTTAACACCCCTAATTTTTAAAACATCAAGACCAGGGCTGGAGCCTGGATTGGGTTTAGCCACAGCAAAACACAATCATGGTAGATAATGCCATGAGTAGAAAAGCATTTCAGGGACTTCCCTAGTGGTGCAGTGGTTGGGAATCTACCTGCCAATTCAGGGGACACGGGTTCGAGCCCTGGTCTGGGAAGATCCCACATGCTGCGGAGCAACTAAGCCTGTGCACCTCAACGACTGAGCTTGCACTCTAGAGCCTGTGAGCCACAACTACTGAGCCCACACACCACAACTACTGAAGCCTGTGTGCATAGACCCTGTGCTTCGCAACAAGAGAAGCCACCACAATGAGAAGCCCATGCACTGTAATGAAGAGTAGCCCCCACTCTCCACAACTAGAGAAAGCCCACACACAGCAACGAAGACCTAATGCAGCCAATAAATAAATATATCTTTAAAAAAAAAAGGAAGAAAAAAAAAAGAAAAGCATCTCACACACACAAAAAGGGAACCTTCTCAATTGTTCCATAGAAGACTTTTAGGCCAACATCACTTTGGCTTCATGTGGCTACCAGTCCAAGAATCCACTGACCCATGACCTTAAAATTCGATCAGTTTTTTGTGTCAAAGCAGGGAATAGGACACATCCTATCTCATTCTCTCTCTCTCTGTGTTTTTATTTGGCCACATCTCGTGGCTTACAGGATCTTAGTTCCGCAACCAGGGATTGAATCTAGGCCCTGACAGTGAAAGTGCTGCGTCCTACCCACTGGACCACCAGGGAATTCCCAGGACACATCCTATTTTAATAGATATGGATAATTTAACTATAAATCCTTTTTGGTATCACTCAATATCAAACAAATGTAAAAAGAGCACCGTTTACATAAAACTACACCCTAGCTGGTCAGGGGTGAGTCTTTCTGAGCAAAGCTGTGAGGCCCAAATAACCACAACAACTAAAGGCCTTTAAGTATTGTAAAACCCATGAACTTCATTCCTTTGGAGAAGTTTATGAAAATCTCATAGCACAGTCTTTTGCGATTTCACAAGGTATGACTTTTAATCTCACACTCAGTAGTGAGGGGGCCAAGCTGACCACCAGCCTCCACTGGATTGTCTAGTAAGCAATTAAAGCCCCTGTGTGGTAAAGCAGAGGCCCTGAAAAATGGGGAAAGTTCTGCTCTGATGAATTTACTTAGAATTATCGCATTAAAAAATCTAGACATCAGCAACTTTAATTTTGGCATACATAAAATCTTATTTTTAGGTATGTATTAGGGAGTTTATCTCTTCCTTTCTTAGTGTCTCCAGAGGCCTTAATTGAGCAAGGCGAGAAGTCCTTTCATAAACTCAAAGCATAGTTGTAAGTCCCATATAGTCCTACAGATTACAAATGAATATTTTGATAGGAATTTTTGCGACAACACAAATGTGAGCCATATATTGTATTCACTGGTATGTTTTGATGGAGATCTCAATTTTAAAGGTTCTCATCTAATATGTAATTGCATGTAAAATTTAAAGAGCAAAACAAAACAAAAACAGCAACAAAAATAACCCCAGAACACCAGAAGAGAAACTGGACCTGTTGCCTTAAGAAAATGTGCATTTATGCTTTGATTTGGACATTTCTTTCTCCTGTTTCCTTTGTACACTGGGTGCAGGCTGAGTCATTTCCTTTGTATCGCAGCCAGCAATACTGAAATTGTCTATACCCCGCTAAGTCTATTACATTCACGTCGAAGGCTGCAGCCTTGGTGCTTATGAAAGCCAGCTAGTTTTGCTCTTTCTCAAGGGCAACCAGGGCAAGGGATGCTGTGTGATTTACACAAACCCTTCGCCATGACTGTGAAAACAGTCAAACTCTCTATAAATCAGGGATGATTCGTGAGCCTTTATTATGTGTGTAGGGTTAAAACGAAAATCCCTGTTTCCAGTAGAAGGTACATTTCTGTCAAGGGAAGCACAGGAGGTGGAATCTGGACTCAGTGCCATCACTTCTATAACTTCATGTCTCTTCCAAACTACCTCTCTGGTGCAGATTGCCAAATTTGTGATAAATCTGAAAACACATTTGGGGTGTACTGTCTCTGTCTTCTTTTCCTCTGAAACAGGAGACAATGTTGATGGGATCTGTCTATTGGATGGTTTTCTCCAATAGCCCAAGGTTGCTAGTTCTCATTTTTTTTTTTTTCTAAACTAAATGATAAAATGTCTGTTTGTGGGGCTGGGAGCACTCCTTCTAGTAGAATTTGTATATCTTTTTAAAGGAGAAAAACAAGACAATGTCAAAATAACCAAGTAGTTGCTCCTGTTTCTCTAGGATGGTAAACACAGAAGCAGTTGTTTATATTTAAAACAAAGGGATTTCTCTAATGCCTTGTATTGGGTTGGCCAAAAAGTTCATTCCAGATTTCTGTCGCTACCAAAACCCAAACAAACTTTTTTGCCAACCCAATATTTTAGTTATTTTAATTAATCCTTCCCAAACACCATCAGCTTAGTGCCTTGATATCTTATATGAGAAGAAGAGAGTTTATCTGTATCCATAGGTAACCCACAAGATGATGAGTTCCTCAGTGGCAGAATCTGTGTGTTGTGTGTGTTTTGATTCTGCCCCAAGAGAGCAGATGTGTGCTGTCTCTCTGTGAATGCTCGTGGCATTGACCTGGAAGTTTGATGGATGGTGCCATGGAAGCCACGTTTTAGAACTAGAGAGACTTCACAGTCTGTTAGTTATTCTTCTGCAGATGAAGCAGTGGAACCCCAGTGAGGTTTAATACAAATTGGAGCTGACTCCATGTTCTAGATTGAACAGGAGGTACTGCTATTCTGTGACTGTTGATTAATAAAGCCAAGAATCCTCCTATGAAGCAAAAGTGTCAAAAAAAGTAGAGTATGCTTACAAATACACTCAAGGCAAGGGATTTAATAACTCATCAGCAAGCTCTGTCTTATTGGAATTGAGAACATTTTTCTTTCTTGAGACCAGTACACTGCATTGTTGATTTTTCCCTTTTGCAAAAGCTATTTTGGTGATGCATTCTGGGCGAAGTCCAAGTTTCCAACAAGCTTAGCCCCTGGAACCTTATGTATCGGAGCAGCAGGATGGGGCAAGGTGTCTCAGGCCCAGGGTGGGTGACAGGCCCTGCGCAGATCTTCCCTCTCACCCGTGCTGTGATCATCAATGCGGCCAAAGCAATCATTACTCAGAGGTGCAAGCAGAGCTTCTGTCACCTCATGGGCAACTCCAGGACCTCATCCAGCTGAGTTCTCACAATGTCACAGCTGCCTTTTTTTTTTTTTAATCTTTTAGATTCTGGTTAAGAATTATCTTAGGCTCTCTTGAGAATAAAGATAAATCCAACTTTCCTTGTATTCCAAGGGTTGCGTGATTCTCCTATTCCATTTGCAGACCAACTTGGAGCCTGAGGTCTTTCTGGTTGGATTTCAAACCCTGTTTTATGGGGGTGCAGTCCTGTTGAGACAACCAGAGAAAATTACTACCCCTCTCTTTTCGACTCTCCAGGCTTCCATGTTCAAATCATCCTGTAGCCTCTGGCTGTCCACGAATTGGCTGGGTGCCCTGGGCTCAGTGACTTCCTATGTAAATAGAGTTAGGAGTGAATGATCTCTCAGGTTCCTTCTGGCTCTATCTCTGTGGTCTCTCCCTCACCTTTTTTCTGTCATCGTGATGACATCTAGTTGGAGATGCAGATTTATCTGATGACTTTTCCCTTTCCTGTGCCATCCTCATTTGATAGTGTTCCTCCAAGATACCGTAGTGAGTTCAAACGATTGTCTCACTTACTTGTTATTTATAAAATGCAGAGGGCTACTGAAATTTCTCCAGCACCACAGTGACCTTTCATCATGGTGTTTCTAAGAAATAATTTAAATCTCTAAGTAAAAATCAGAAAAACTTATCTGTGAGGCTTTGTCCTTTATATCATTCAAAACTAGGAAATAACAGTTTATTACTTGTTAAATTCTGTATAGGAGATGGTGAATTTTTATACATTCTATATTGTGTATGTGGCTGTGTGCTTTTTAAAAGCTCTTGGTTTGTAAAGTTTTGACCAATAAATCTATTTTATGCCCAAGTTATAAATGTGTGGGTGTGGTGTTTCACTTGGATGGAATGCTTTTCCTTTTCTCACACTTTGACGAGGCTGAGTTAACTTGGACTTGGGGATAAATACAAGCAAGGGAATTGGAACGAAACTGTGAGCACTGCCATTTCTCCTACTGAAGAGCCAGTCCTTTAAATTCACTTGATGGGACAAAAGATAAAACAGAAAGCAGGGTCGGGGACTTCCCTGGTGGCGAAGTGGTTAAGAATCCGCCTGCCAATGCAGGGGACATGGGTTTGAGCCCTGGTCTGGGAAGATCCCTCATGCCTCAGCAACCACTGAGCCTATGCGCCGCAACTACTGAAGCCCGAGTGCCTAGAACCCATGCGCTGCAACAAGAGAAGCCACCATGCACTGAAAAGGCCGCATGCAGCGACGAAGACCCAATGCAGCCCTCCCCCCGCAAAAAAAAAAAAGAAAAAGAAAAAGAAAAAAGAAGCAGGGGCAGGGCTAACCAAAAAGTGCAGGTGTGCAGGATGAAACAAGAGCAAAGGACAGTGAGGGGAAACAAGTCAGGAACTTGCCGTAGTCTCATGTGGTTGGAATAAGTGTGAAACCTCTGAGATACAGAAATATTCAAAAACTGGTCAAAAAAATTAACAGATTCTCAGTCAAGTGAATCACTGCTAGTGGGTACTGGGTTTCTTTTTGGATGATGAAAATGGCCTAAAATTAGATTGTGGTGACGGTTGCACAATTCTGTGAATATTCTTAAAACCCCTAAACTCTACACTTTAAATGGGTGAATTTTATGGTCTGTGAATTATGTCTCAATAAAGATATTTTATAAACCCAAGTCAGTCAGACACTTGCCAAAATAAAGGAACAAGTTTAAAAATTCCCTTTTTTAATGTGTCAAAAGTGAATACCTCCCTTTGATGCCAGCACTTTGGATGACAAAGTTTATGCCTTGATTTTCGAGACCTGCTGGTGTTTCTGGTGTTCCTTCTCAAAACAGGTGTTTTCAATACTCTTTTAAAGTGTTTTCCTAGATAAGGAACACGCTGTTTTATTATGGTGTAAAATACTGTTTAACTTTGATTTTCCCTAGTATTTTATTAATACTGTAGCTGAAGACTAAGTAAATATTATCATATAAAGATAATATTGATTGACCACCTCCAATGTCCCAGATTCAGGGCTAAGTAGTTTATGTATACTATGGCATTTAGCTCTTAAAATAGCCCTGTGGATTGGTACTATTTTTATCCCATAGGAAACTGGGGCTCAGAGTGGCTAAGAGCTTTGCTCAGGCAACCCTGATAGCGGGTGGTGGAGCCTGGACGTGATGCCAGGTCTGCTGGCCAGAGCCCATGCTTTGGGTGTAGGGCTCAGGAGCCCTGGGGCGGGGGGGGGGGGGGGGGGGGGGTGCTGTCTCTTTTACTAACTGGCCATGTGATTCTGGGGAAGTGACCTTGTATTCTTTTTTTTTGTAAATTTATTTATTTATTTATTGGCTATGTTGGGTCTTCGTTGCTGCACATGGGTTTTTTCTAGTTGCGGCGAGCGGGGGCTACTCTTCGTTGTTGTGCGCAGGCTTCTCATTGTGGTGGCTTCTCTTGTTGTGGAGCACGGGCTCTAGGTGCACGGGCTTCAGTAGTTGTGGCACACAGACTTAATAGTTGTGGCACACGGGCTTAGTTGCTCCACAGCATGTGGGATCTTCCTGGAGCAGGGATAGAACCTGTGTCCCCTGCATTGGCAGGCAGATTCTTAACCACTACGACACCTAGGAAGTCCCGACCTTGTATTCTTTACCTATTAAATGAGAAGGTGGGACATGATTGTGAAGGTACCTTATAGGTCCACCTAGATGTGATTCTGTTGTAAAACCATCTGCATTTCCAAACCACTCCCCAAACTCAGTTCTCATGGCAGCCGCTCTCAGCGCTGAGAACAACCCTGGGGACCCATTGTGAGGTAGAAAAGTGTTGTGTCCACCATTAGAAGGACAGAGTAAGGAAGTATCCTCAGTGGACTAATACTTGTTGTCAAAGTTTAAAATATTGTGTGAAGAATACTTGTTTAGTTAAAAGTCTTGATTTTGGGGGGAAACTATTACTACATAGAGCATTAGCTGGGGAAAGGTCATTTTTCCAAATGGTATTTTATTTTATTATTTTTTTAAATTGAAATAGAGTTGATTTATGGTGTTATGTTAGTTTCAGGTGTACAAAAAAGTGATTCAGTTATACATATTCATATATATATATACATATATACATATATATATATTTTTTCAGATCCTTTTCCCTTATAGGTTATCACAAACTATTGAGTAGAGTTCCCTGTGCTGTACAGCACGTCCTTGTTGGTTATCTATTTTATACACAGTAGTGTGTATATGTTAATCCCAAACTCCTAATTTACCCCTCCCCCTCCCAAACTGTATTTTAAAATTCATTTTATTTATTACATGTGTACCTGTATATGTGTGTTCCTAAGTACCTTTAACAAATTTTTTCCACACGACAATTGCCATGTTACAAATTTAAGAAGAAACGTCTCCTGTTTGTGTCTTCTTCCCTGCCTTCTCCAGCTCGCCAACAACATCTTTAAAAATTCAAGATGAGAAGGAAGTTTGATCTTTAGTTTGACCTGATACTGGCATTTTACATGTGATGCTGAAATAAAGGAATGCTATCATCTATCATAGATTGGTTGACTCTATAAGAGCAGGATCGCATAATTTGTAATTTGAAATTCACATTGAATCCAGGCATATGGAATGCAAGTCATATTAAATAATTTTAGTGGAATTTGCAGAAGGGCTTATATATTATATAATTATAGATACAGACATTGATGTATAGAGATATATTATATATATATATATATTCATTACTGTTATTGAAATAATATCCAGACTTTAAATCACTCAGAAGAAAAGCAAATGTGATTCATTTGGGACCTGGCTGTACTTTTAAAGATGGACTTGATTTATGGTATTTTGAATAATATGTAGTTGATTGAACTTAGTGCAGTTATTATTATGAGTAAACAGAGGAGATATGGCATAGTGACACTACAGTGTTTCCAGAGGAATCAACACACTGTATTGTTTCAAACCAGGACACAAGCATATCTCACCTGCAAAGCACTGCAGCTCCAGAGGGAGGGGTCACCTTCTGAATCAGGGAAGACCTTGATCAGACATCCACTCACATGCCTCCCTTTTCTGTCTTCTTCTGTTGTTCAGGTTTTTTCAAAACATTGGCTTCTACCTTGTCCATAATGCAGGAAAAAGAAAAATAAGAGAAAGTGAAGCAGTAAGTTAAGCTGCAAGAAGCAACCAGGAAACTTACTTTCTGCCAGAGGTCAGGTCAAGGACCATGAAAATAGGAAAGAGTTAATAAGAAAGCAACAGGGACTTCCAGGGTGGCGCAGTGGCTAAGAATCTGCCCGCCAGTGCAGGGGACACAGGTTTGATCCCTGGTCCAGGAAGATCCCACATGCCGCGGAGCAACTAAGCCTGTGCAGCACAACTACTGAGCCTGAACCCTAGAGCCCTCATGCCACAACTGCTGAGCCAACTCGCTTCAACTACTGAAGCCTGCCCGCCTAGAGCCTGTGTTCCGCAACAAGAGGGAAGCCAATGCAACTAATAAATAAATAAATAAATTTTTTTTAAAAAAAGAAAGCAACGGGGCTGCACGAGGAGGAGGAGATCTCATGATTCTACATTTTATGTTAAAGGACTGTTCACATTCCATTCCATGGTGTGTCCTTGTCCACATCTGGTGCTGCCTGAGTGAAGTATTATCTCAGAAATGGCGCCTCACTGAAGGAAGGTCTATCCCCTTCTTGGCCCTTTCTTGGTAATTTGAAGAAGTGATTCCTACATTAGCAGTTCACATTTTCTTAGCTCTACCAGGCACTATGATAAGGACCTTTGCTATTTATCTGGTTACTGTTATGAATCTACTATCTCTTACCTGGACATCTGGAGAGTTGAAGATCTTAGCTGAAAGTATTTTTTTTCCTCAGCTGTGCCAAGTTGACAGATGATATTAGCAACTAGCCCAAAGATCAAATAGTCAAGTGAAAAATGAATGATAAAATGGTGTTTGAATCTACCTAGGCAATGTGACCGTTAGAACTATGAATTTGCATGGTTACTGTTGAGAATTTGATAAAACAAACTATCAGGATAATTTGGCTACAGCTGCTGAGTTTAGGTGTTTAGATGACAGAGCTTATGCAAAGCAGTGTGCCAAGTGGTCGTTTGTGGCCAGAGAAAGCCCTTTCATAAGGACTATTGGTACCGAACTTTTGAATTGCTCTGAAGCTGTTACCACAGCCTTTTGGTCTGACTTTATTGCAGATATTATTTTCCTTTCCACATCTTGAGAGGCTTAGAAACTGCCCCAGGGCTGTTATTTCAAAGGAGAAATTCTCTTCCATCCTGCCTGTGATTTCTCTTTGCTCCAGGCTCTAGTTTTTGTGAAACAGAGGGATGTGGTGACTTCAGTCTGATTCTCTGTCTGAGGTATGTAATGTGTTTTCTGCTAATTCACTGAGTTCCATCAGGGTTATTCTCTGCCAGAATTATTTGGCAAGAATCCGCTGAAGAATTACTTTCAGCTTTGTTTGTAGTTACTAGATTCAATTGGAATTTCCTGCATCTCCCGGCGAATCAAAGATTTTCTTGGAGGGGTCGAGGCCCGAGCTGCAAGGTGTGTTCCTGCGAGTAAATGCAAGAAGTCTGGGTACACATCTTCCCAGTCAGTTTGACAATTTCAATCAAGTACTGACTCAGTGAAAAGAACCAAGTCACAAGACATGTTCTGCCCTCTTGGGGGCCATAATTAGAAAGAATCTTATAGGAGAGAGAGGGAAGCAGAGGTCACAAGATCAGCACCAGCCCAGAGCTTTGGCCATGCAGAGAGATAAGTTCTGGCTGGGGGATCTGGGAGGAGTCATGGAGGGAATGGAATCAACTTGGGCTTGCAAAGCTGAGGGAGACCTAGACAAGCAGGAAGGGGAATCTCAGACAGAGGAGTCAGGATAGGGTGGCCAGCTTGTCACAGTTTGCCTGGCATTTTCCTGGTTTTAACAGTGAAAGTTCCCATCCTAGGAACCTCTCAATCCCAAGCAAAATGGGACGGTCAGCCGCCCCGGGCAGGAAGGCAGAGTGAGTGGCTACCTCAACTTGTAGGAGCGATGGGAGGGAGGCTTTTTTTTTTTTTTTAACTGTACTAGAGAGCAGCTTTTAAACCAATCTTTGGAAAATGAATAATTCCAGCTTAACTATATAGCCTATGATACTCTGAAATTTCCCAGCTGCTGGGAGTTCAGTGTGAATGACAGGCTTAAGGCTTTGGAAGGTCATCATACATCTGAGTGAGATTTTGGCAAGTTTCTCTTTTGTCCAAGTGAATATTCCCCAAGAGGCTGAGTCCTATGGAGGCAGGTATTCTGTGACCACGACCATCTTTTCTGAGCTTAAGTTTCTCTCTCTACAAGGAGAAATTATTTTCTCCTATAATGGATTTATAAAATATTTTTAATGAATGGGTGCCTAGACCCTGGGACTTTTGAAACTCAAGATATACTTAGAGGTCTGAAATATTAGAAAATGCCCTAGTGTTTGTATAGTATTAGCTCTAAGTTTTTATTTTGTTTTGTTCTGCCTTGTACATGTTAAACATATAAATATATTATTTATGAATTTATATTTATATTGACAATATATTTATTTCATTTAATAAAAATATATATCATTCAAATAAATATTTTTTAAGATTTTTTTATGTGGATCATTTAAAAAGTTTTTATTGAATTTGTCACAATATTGCTTTGGTTTTGTGTTTTGGTTTTTTGGCCACAAGGCATGTGGGATCTCAGCTCCCCGACCACGGATCGAACCCGAACCCCCTGCATTGGAAGGCGAAGTCTTAACCACTGGACCTCCAGGGAAGTCCCTCAAATAAATGTTATTTATTTATACATTGCTCCCAGAAGAACTATAGATGGAAGAGATTTCATGCTAGAGATTTCATATCTAAATGGTCACTTATGAAACTTAATAAAGAGGAGAATTGAATATAAGAATATCAAATTACAACTTAGTATTTACTTACAATAATAAAATCATCTCTCTTTTATAGAAGAGTCACTGAGTAGTAGGAACTAGCAGTGATTGATGCTTTTGCATCTTTGCCACAGTTCGATGAGCACATTTAATCTTGGAACACAGCTTCTTAAACTTTTTATATCCTTCTCACCCCAAGTACCTTAGCAGAGTTGAACTCCCCTCAGTTGGAGCCTGGGGTTACGTGACCACAGTCAAATTCCTAAAGAAATGGAAAGTTTCTCATGGGAAGCATCTAAGTTATTTTTTTCCCCAGTGACCATTGAGACTAGGTTTAGAAAAACTATAGACTGCTTCAAATCAATTCCAACACCAGAGACCAAAGCAAGCCTTAGATCTTTGAACAAAAAAGTAATATATCAGATAAAAATGCAGTCAGCTTTGTGCTTGTTTCATCATGGTGACAAAAATGTCACCACAGCTCCAGATATCACATCTGTGTTTAAAGGCAGGAAGAAGAAGGGAGGAGTTAACTCTCTTGCTGTGTTAGCATCTACACTATCCTTTCTACAATCCCTCTTGCAAACTTTCTTGACATTTCATGGATCAGAGGTGGGTCACATGGTTCCTCCCTCCCCTTACAAATATCTCTGAGAAAGTGAATATTGACTTTCTACTCTCTGCAGCAGGGGTCAGCAAAACTTGAAGACTGAGACAGTTAATATGTTAGGCTTTGCAGGCCATTTGGCTGCAACTACTCAACTCTGCCGAGTGATGCGAAAGCAGCCATAGATTATGTGTCCATGAATTAATGACTGTATTCCAATGCAACTTTACTTGTGAACAATGAATTTTGAATTTCATGTAATATTCATGAAATATTATTCTTTCAATTTTTCCTCAACCATTTAAAAGTGTGGAAATCATCCTCAGCTCCCAGGCTGTATAAAAACAGGACCCCAGTCCCCTGTGTGAGAGGGGGATGCAAATGGCTTTGGAAGGCCCACCACATGCTACAGCACATAGGCCCGGTACCTTGAATATAGATTATGGGAAAGTGCTTTGAACCCAGTGACAAGGCAAAAATAAAGATACAGATGTAGAGAATGGACTTGAGGACAAGGGCCAGGGGGGTGGAGTGGCAAAGGGGAAGCTGGGACAAAGTGAGAGCAGCATTGACATATATACACTACCAAATGTAAAATAGATAGCTAGTGGGAAGCTGCTGCATAGCACAGGGAGATCAACATGATGGTGAGTGATGACTTAGAGGGCTGGAATAGGGAGGGTGGGAAGGAGTCATGGGAGGGAGAGGATATGAAGATATGTGTATAAATACAGCTGATTCACTTTGTTGTACAGCAAAAACTGGCACAACAGTGTAAAGCAATTATATTCCAATAAAGAGCTTAAAAAAAAAAAGTGCTGACATGCTCAATCTATCAAGCCAATGTTAATTTTCCTGAGATCAGCAAGAAAAGCCAGCTTCCCAATCATGTTCTTTGTCGTGAACAAAGTAAAGTTTACTAGATACATTTAATTCAGAAAATCTGTATTGCTGATCTACTAGGTCAGGAGACCTTATATATTTTATACATTTTGCTTCAAGTTGCTCTGTAGTGACTGAAAAATTGGATCAGACTCTCCATGAGAAAACTGTAGAACAGTCTAGAACTGTAACCAGAAAATTATTGACACTATAACAAAGACATTTACATAATTGCTCAAAGGTCTGTTTGCATCAACTTCATGAAAATTCAGAGATAAAATCACCCTAGATGCTAGTTAAAACTGGAGAGTGATGTGTTAGATATATTGATCTAATGATTATTCTCTTTGAAAGTATCTCTAAAATGTTACATGCTTATTTTCTATTCTCTTTTGAACTTCATAGTTAATTTTAGAATTATGTTGCATGTATGTGTATATCTATATAAATATTAAAATATATACATATAATTTTAATATGAAATAATTCTAATATAATAATATATAGACTATGAATAATATATAGATATATAATATACACATATCTATGTAATCTGATGATTCCTTCTTAAAAAAGAAATGTATTGAGTTATGTGCTGGAGAGTCTAGGGATTCGGGCATGACTGCAGATGTTCAAGTGATATCATCAGAACGAGTCTTTCTCCATCTCTCCTCTCTTCTCCCCACAGTGTTGACTTCATGCTCAGACTCCCTTCGGGGTGGTAAGACAGGCACCAGCAGCTGTAGGAATAGATCCTACCGGGTCAGCATTCCCAGAGGAAAAGGCGCTGCTCTTTTTCCTAGAACTGGGTCTCATTGAACTGATGTGGATCATGTGTTCATCCCCAGACACATCGCTATGGTTGAAAGGTTGGAATATGCTGACCGGCCTGGCTTGGGCTGTATAGCTGAGCGTCCCTCCCTAGAGCCGGGGGTGTTATGGAGCTGGCTGGTTTGCCTGACCCATGTGGTCAGAGAATTGAGGATGAGTGGATCCCCTAAGGAAAATCAGAATGAATGGATTCTGGAAAGACAAACAATTGTCCACTACAATAAAATTAGCATTTGACTTTTAAAAAATATATATTTTATTTATTTTTTATTTTTTATTATTTGTTTATTTATTTTATGGATGCATTGGGTCTTTGTTGCTGTGCGTGGGCTTTCTCTAGTTGTGGTGTGCAGGGGCTACTCTTTGTTGCAGTGCATGGGCTTCTCAGTGCGGTGGCTTCTCTTGTTGCAGAGCACGGGCTCTAGGCATGCAGGCTTCAGTAGCTGCAGCACACAGGCTCAGTAGTTGTGGCTCACAGGCTTAGCTGCTCTGTGGCATGTAGGATCTTCCCGGACTAGGCATCAAACCCATGTCCCCTGCATTGGCAGGTGGATTCTTAACCACTGTGCCACCAGGAACGTTCCAGCATTTGACTTTTAACAAAGGAATCAGGAAGGCACTAAGGAGACTCAAAGAAAATGAATGAGGAATGGGAAAACCATGGGAATGTAAAGAAAATGTTTTATAGTGAAAGGGGCAAGGTCAATGGATCATAATCTTGGCAATGTATCAGAAAAGTATAGGTAGTTAGAAAAAAAAATTTTCTGCACCTTACCCCAGAATGACTGCATCACAATCTGAGAGTGAGGTCCAAAATTCTGTATATGTTTAAACACCCCAGGCAGTAGATATGTAACTTATCCATAGCTTTGCTTTGTGAACCAGTCAAGGGATTGCATTTGAGTACAGGCTAAATTGCCGTAGCAAAGAGACCTCAAACTACGGAGGCCTCGATAAGACATTAATGTCTTTCTCACATAATAGTCTAGAGGTGAACAGTTTAGAATGCAGGGTCTGTTCATTCAAAGACCCAAGTTGCTTTCATTTGTTTGACCACCATCCCCTAGGGGGTTGTCCTTGTCTGCATAGGTGAAGCTGTAAAACATTCTAGTCCAAGGGAAAAACAGAGAGCAGAGAAGCACAGAGTTGTATGGTAAGGCCAAGGCTCAGAAGTACGCACCTCACTTCCGCTTTCATTATACTGGCACAGCAGGCTGCAAGGGAAGCTGGAAAATATAGTCCTTCTCTCATCTCAGATGTAAATATATTTTTCTCTTGTTTCTAAATACACACACTCACATATACATAAACATATATTTATCTATAAATAAATATACATAAATAGCTAAGTGGGCATATGCCCAGCTAAGATTGGACACCTAACAGTGAAACATTTATTACTTTCAGTTAAACATGATAAATTGAATGCAACCTACTGACATGAGAATGAAGAAAGAAAAATGGTGAAAAGTCAAAAAGAACAGGGGAGGAGGAAGAGGAGAAAGTGATGCCAACACTATTTTGCAAAATGGAAAACAGATGGACAAGTGGTAACTGACTAGGCAGAACAGAAAAAACAGAAACTAAATGCCAGAGAGAGTTGAGGGGGAATGTCCAGTGAGAAGAAATCTGAAACCCATTACAGAATCTCGGAAAGGCCAAGCCATGGAAGGCACCACCTATCAAAAGTCGGATGTGGGGAATTCCCTGGCAGTCCAGTGGTTAGGACTTGGCACTTTCACTGGCATGGCCCAGGTTCAATCCCTGGTCAGGGAACTAAGATTCCGTAAGACACAAGGCATGGCTAAAACAAAACAAAACAAAAAGGAACAAACAAACAAAAAACAACAAGAAAAAGTTGGGTGTGGAGGGGACCAAAAACAGAGAGTAGTCAAAGGTTTCTTAAAGAAGCAGACTCTCAAATTCCCTGTCCTAGCTTCTGCAGTTTGGCCATCCCCTACCTGAATATAGCAAAGAGCTTTGCTCTTGGAAATTCTAGAGAAACTCTGAGCTCTGGGGCACCAAGCTCAGTGGAGGGGGTTGGGGTGGTGAGGTGCCTTTAAAGCAGATTGAGTGACAGCTTTCATATTGAATGGTGATTCCCACAGCCCCTTCCCACACTAGGTTCCCATAATTCTGGGCAGCTGGTTTTCTATTACCCACAACAGGAGACTGGAGAATTCCTCTTTGGGGAAGTCAACCAATCCAAGAGAGAAGACCTATAGATTCCAATCTTTGTGGGTCCCCATCTGCCACAGTATAATGACCCCGACCAATGAATAAATTCTATTTACACAGAGCTGCTGGTCAGCTTTTTAGTGGCAGCAATGAACGTCCAAGAATCAACAGACATTTCAAGAATGTCTTCAACAGGAGCAAATATAACATGTGAAGAACATGGGAGAGATGGAGACAGTGGAAGAAAACATGATCATTTATATCTTTAGAGAGATAAGAGAAAATTTTGCAACAATAAAACAAGAACAGAATGCTATATAAAAAAGAGCATTAAGAAGAAAGAACATGACATAACCATACAGGGATGATGGGAGGAGGAGAAAAACAGGTGCAGGAATGCATGAGGGAGTCAGAGTCTCCTATTGCGTAGAAAAGAGCCAACAGATGGAGTCTAACATTAAAAACTCAAGAAACAGGGACTTCCCTGGTGATGCAGTGGTTAAGACTCTGAGCTCCCAATGCAGGGGGCCCAGGTTCGATCCCTGGTCAGGGAGCTAGATCCCACATACATGCTGCAACTAAGAGTTCACATGCTGCAACTAAGGAGTCTGCCTGCTGCAAGATCTGGTGCAACCAAAAAAAAAAAAAAAGTCAAGAAATAGCAATTTAAGGATGTAATTTAGAATATAGATACAAACACAAAAAGAAGGCTAAATGGGTATAAAATTGACTGGAATTGAGGGTGGTGAAGGTAAGGCAGGAGACTGCTGCTTTTTATTATAAGCCAATATTATTTGATTTCTGAAACCATGCATGTAACATTAAAATATGTTTTAACATGTTTATTAGTTTTAATATTGTTTTAAAATATTTTATATATACTTTAAAATAATAAAAATGTTAATATCTCATTTCTTGAAGACTACTTCCCAATAAGATGTTGAGATATAAATGTACCAGAAGTCTCTGTGTGAAGTAATTAGTGAGAAGAGCAGCCCGATGGACCCGGGGGAAGAAGTGGTTTACAAGGGAGCTCATGGGCTTTAGATGTGAAGGCATTTGAAAGAATCCTGGTACTTTCAGGAGGGAAAGTGGGAATTTCTAAGAAATCTGAGCAGATCATTATGGACCAAGCTGCTAAATATCGACAGGGTTGGCAGATAGTGTAGAAATTACAGGTGCTCTGTTATTAAAAAATTTTGTTTATATATTTTAATAACAGGAAGTCTGTTCTGATATTACTGGGAAATGAAGAGTTGCTTTTCCCTTTAAGTTATAACCAGAAATGCTTTGCATAGCAACAAGCCAGATACTACTCATTGGCTTCTCAAAACCCCCCCTCCCTGACTGGCCTCCCAGTAAACAGGTCAGATACTTGCTTTCTCAGTCTTAGTCTCAGCTAAGAGTGCCCGTGTGTCCCAGTTCTGGTCAATGACATGTAAGGGAGTCTGCTTAAGGACTTCTGGGAAGTTTTGTCCTTCTTGATGAGGAGTTAGGGCACTGGGAAAGAGATTCTGCAGGTTGGCTTTGACCAGGGTGATGATATTTTCCAGTTCTCTGTGGCTGTCTTGAAACCACAAGGGCACAGCCAAGGGAATTTCCAAAGACACCAGTCTAAAGCCCTGGCATCAACAAATCCGAAAGCAATACCAGTAACTGTGTAACTCAAGTCTCCCCATTATGCAAAAACAAAAAAGCCAAGGTGAATCTGTTTTTCTGGCTTTTTTCCATGACCAGAAGCATTTCTACTTTCAACATTGGTCCAAATATGTCATTGTATTATTTTTATAAATAATATTATGATTTTGGCGATTAGGTAGTGTGCCCCATGGCAATTGAATGAAGGAAGGCAAAGTGATTCACTCACATCAATATGATCATTCATTACATTTATCCATTTGTATGAAAGTTCAAAACAGCTTTGCAAGAAGTGGACCTTGGGACACAGATGTTGTAGGTGTGATGAACTAATGATCCCCTCATCCCTGGGGGTTGCTTCGAGGGGACTGAAGTAGCAGGAATCTATAGGACTGCTGGAGCCCCTGGGGCAGTGAGAACTACTTCTGGCTGCCTGATCCATTTACCCTCAATGCACTGTACAAATATCATCCTTTACTCTGAGTGCCATCAAGTAAAATGTGCCGGGAAGCCAGGCTTTGGGACTCACTCATGGCCTTTATGTGCATTCTCTCTCTTGGTCTTTATAGGAGCCTTCTGAGTTATTATTAATCTCTTCTTCCAAATGTAGAAACTGAGTCCCTGCATAAGTTAGATATTGGGGGATTAAAATAAAATCAGATATTCTACCACTAAGGAAAGAACTTTATCCCATAGAATAAGTTTTTTTAAATTACCCACTCTGGGGTAGGGTCATTTTCTTCTTTATCTATTGTTTCCTATGGGAGGCCATCAGAACGCATTTACTGAGTACCTGCTATGTACTTAAAGGCCTAAAGGAAGACTCAGTGACCTGAAGTTCCGTGAAAAGCAAGCCAGAAACAGGCAAAAATGAGAAAAGGGTTCAGCCTATTAGGTTGACGCATGGCTTGATATTGTGTTGTTCTACATGGATAAAGGATGCTCTAAGGAACTCCCTGGAGGTCCGGTGGTTAGGACTCCATGCTTCCGCTGCAGGGGGCCTGGTTTCAATCCCTGGTCAGAGAACTAAGATCCCTCAAGCCTCATGGCATGGCCAAAAAAACAAAAAAACAAACAAACAAGGTTGCTCTAAATTATGAAGGACAGTGACGTACAGGGTGTTGAGTGATCAGGAGGAAGCAATACTCCTTTCCATATCCTTCAGCATCAGCACCTCAAAGAGAAACAAACTATTATACAGGAAATACAGTTTACTTCCTGACTTCAGTCCCATTAAAAAAAAAAATAATGATAAAGGGAATTCCCTGGTGGCGCAGTGGTTAAGAATCCACCTGCTAGTGCAGGGGACGGGTTCGATCCCTGGTCCGGGAAGATCCCACATCCCGCGGAGCAACTAAGCCTGTGTACCACAACTTCTGAAGAGCTGAGTGCCCTAGACCTCGAGTGCCGCAACTACTGAGCCCATGCGCTGTAACTACTGAAGCCCACATGCATCTAGAGGCCGTGCTCCGCAACAAGAGAAGCCACCGAACTGAGAAGCCCATACACTGTCATGAAGAGTAGCCCCCACTCTCGGCAACGAGAGAAAGCCTGCATGCAGCACTGGAGACCCAACACAGCCAATTAAATAAATAAAAATTTTAAAAAATTTAAAAAATAAAAATAGATACTAGATAATGGAATGCCCCAATGCACAGCCATTGGGTGGCAGAGTCAGAATTCGGAAGTAGGTGTCCCGACTCACTCCACTGCTGCGGAGAGAAGAGGCACACTTATTATTCCCAGCTCTCCATTCTCATGTTACCACTTCCCTCGGGGGCGTCGGGACAATAACGAACTTTCATAGCTGAGAGAGGGACGTGGGAGGAGGCAGCTAATGGGGTGATGTGCTGGAGGATGGTTTGGCAACCACAGAACTGAAAGCTGAGAGAAGGACGGTGGCTCCACCAACTCCAATCCCTTTATTTGCGGTGTGTGAAGATGTGACGAGAGCAGAGAAGCCAGGACAGAAGACAGTGGCCACATTGTTCTGCTGGACTGTGGCCGAATGTACTTCCTCACCATTTGTTTCTCTGGCCTCCTGAACTCCACTAGATGGCATTGTCCTCGCTCTGTGCCAGCTGCTGATGGTGAGAAAATGGAGAAGAGTTTGCGTGGGTGCAGTCTGGGCTCCATCCAAGGGTGCGTGGCGTTTCTTACTTGTTTCTTTAACTTCTGGGGCTGTTTGTCTGAAACTTTCAGCCCTGGGACTGCTGCTGGTCAGATGTTTTACGTCCACTTGTGAACCAAGGTGGCGGGGCTCTGAAAAGGAATCAAAGAGTTATAGGGGACCAGAAACCAAGTAGGATCTTCTCTTTATGCGAATGAGAAAAACAAAGCCCTAAAAGGCTAAATGAATTTCCCCAAATCTCAAAACTGCTTAGTGACAGAGGCAGGAAGTTCTCCCTGCTTGGGAGGCTGCCACCTCCTGGGTATGTGACCTTGGTCAAAGAACTCAACATCTCCTGTAACAGGGAAGAGCCAAATCTGACGACATGTTGGATCTGTTTCTTTTCCTTTAACCTTTGCTTCCTGTTGCTTTTGTTCACTAAAAGGATGCTGTCTATACGTAATGGCCTGCCTCGGGGAACCCTGCCCCTCTGCCTGAATGTTAAACCAAAGTACCTTTGTTCAGGGAAGCATCCTGACCCTGTCCACCTGGGGAGGGCTGCCAGAAAGGAGAAATGAACACGTCCCCTCCCCGAGGCTGGCCATTCCAGAATATATTTATAAGACTTATGGCCTTTTTACTTTACTTCCCCACCTCCTCCCCCTCTCTGTTCTATAAAAGAAACTGGCATCCAAACCCCGATAAGATGGTTATTTTGAGTCTGCCAACTTCTCAGTCTGCCGGCTTTCCAACTATAAGTCGTTATTCCTTGCCTCAACGCCTCATCTCCAATCTATTGGCCTGCCGTGTGGTGAGAAGAGCGAGCTTGGACTCGGTAACACTCAGCTTCAGTTTTCTCATCTGTAGGGATTATAAAAGAACATTTTCTATAGGGATGGGAGAAAGAGGTGAGCACTGCCTGAGCACACAGTACATGTGGAGATGTTTGCTTTATATTGTCATTGTTTCCTAGCCTGTTTCACTCCATGCAGTTCTCTAGGTCTTCACTGTGCTAATCGGTAACTGTAGGAATCACAATAAAAGACTCGCACTGGTGGAAACTTACGGAGCTATACACCTAAAAAGTGTGAATTTTACTATATCTAAAAGTTATACACAAACCTGAGGGTTTTTTAAAAGACATTTATTCCATTTCAAGCTATCAAGTCTCATTAAACACATGTGACACTGTCATTTGAAAAGGTTCTTACATAGTTATAGTGGCCAACTTAAACTTTGAAGGCTACAGTTTAGAAAGAACTGAATTTTTAAAGTGCATTTCTCTTATTCTAAGTGTAATCACAATTGAGGTCAACTTGGGTGCACTTATTGATATTTGCCGAGAGTATTGGGTAAGTATTCTAAAAGTTTCAGCAGTCAATTTAAAAACATGTGTCCCATGGTTAAATAAAGACAGTTTGTTTGGATACTTTTAAGGAAATTGCTGATTTCCCCTTGTAGTTGATGTGCTTTTTTGTTGCCTGAAGACTTGAACGATTTCCATGAACTCCAGCAGTTATTTCTCTGAAGCTTTGTAAAGTCAGGATATATTTTCCTGGTTTCCTTTCTCCCACACAGACATGACCTTGCTCCTCTGGAACCTCCTGACACACGGTAGCATCTGATGGAGTTATCAAGATGTATCTCACATCCTGATTATTTGTGAACAAGTCTTGTTTTCTCCTCTGGATGTTTAGCTTTTTGAGATCAGGAGCGACATCACGTTCCTTTTCCTAATGGTGCCTAGCATTCGTGCTGAATGAATTAAAACAAATCAGTCGTTGTTAACTGATAAAACAACTAAGGAGCAATGTTTTCTTTCATAGAGAACCTGAAGAAATGAAAAAAATCACCAAACAAAATGCGGTTTCATTTTTGTTAACGGGTAGAAGCAGAACAAAGAAGCCATGTATTGTTTCAGAGGAAACTTTAGATCCTTGATTTACTAAATAGACAATCTTCCATTAACATATCAATTATTTCTAAATGAATGCTTCTGACTGGACCTGGAATTAGGGCACCTGGTCTGTGATCCCAACTCTGACTAGTAAGCTGTGAAAATTTGACTGAGTCACCTGCGCCTCTAAGTATGTTTCCTCCTCTGTACATTGAAGGGGTTGAAGCCATTCTTAGGTCACCTCCAAAGTTCCTTCCAGTTTTAGCATCCTCCAAAGCATGGGCCTCCCTGTCTGTCTCAGTGCCTCGGGTGCAGTGGACCCTGAGGAAATGCCACAGTTAACTGAGGGAGTTAGTTAAGTGGTTTCCCTTTAATGTTGTTACTTTATGAACTCTGTATTGATAATATAAACTAAATCTCAGCCAAACTCTTCTTACAGTAGCACAAATTCCAGATTGGTAGGTTCCAAATTACTGACACTGTATTTAATTTGGAGTGATCAACACATGTACTCTCATATCTCTTCCATGTATTACAAATTTTTTTAAATAAAAGGGATATTTAGAGATTAACTCGTCCATGGACTCTGAATCTGGAGTTTCTAAACCCATGGGCTTAAGGGCTCCTGTAGCCCTCAGAATCCTGTCACTCTTTATTCATTTTATCTACCTTCTTTTTAGTGAAAGCACTTAACACTGCTTGAAAATAATCATATTTTTACTTGTTTCATGAAGCCTGTGCCTGAGCTTCCCATTCTGCTCTACACACACACACACACACACACACACACACACACACACACACACAACTAGACACTAAGATTCAGGAGGGCAGCACCCCCTCCTGTCTTGTTCACCACTGCACCCCAGTGTCCACAGAACAGGGCCTGGCACTCGGTAGTTGCTCAATAAACATTTGTTGACTGAATGAACGTGTAACCCCCAAATAAACGGATTACGTGGAATCAGTTTAAATTCAATATCCCATCCCCCAAACCCACAAGTCCAATTCCAACATTCTTTAAAAAATATGTAATTTCTAAACTTTCTGGGAGGTGGAGATGTATCCCAAATGCATATGAAACTTCCTAAAAATTCTCTTTATCCATCTATCTCTCCCATATCTCATATGAGGCAGGTGCCTTAAACTTTCTTCCCTCTTTCTTCCTCAAATTCCCACCAAGCTGGCTCTCTTCCTCATTCTTCTCTCCTGTTCTGCCCCAGATCATTTATTTTACAAATCAGTGGGTTTTAGTGTATTCATAAGCTTGTGAAACCATCACCGCTAGTTTCAGAACATGTTCCTCACCCAGTAAAGAAACTGGTAACCACTAGCAGTCACTTCTCATTGTTCTTTACCCCATTCCCTGGCAACCACCAATCCACTGCCTGTGGATTTGCCTATTCTGGACATTTTACATAAATGGAATTACACAATATCTGGCCTTTTTTTGTCTGGCTTTTTCACTTAGCACAATGTTTACAAAGCTCATCCTTGTTGTAGCCTGTATCAATACCTCATTCCTTTTTATAGCTGAATAATATTCCACGGTGTGGATATACCACTCTTTGTCTGTTCATGAATTGATGGACATTTGGGTTGTTTCCACTTTTTGGCTCTTATGAGTATTGCTGCTATGAATATTCATGCGCAAGTTTCTCTGTGAACATATGTTTTCAGTTCTCTTGTATATAAACCTAGGAGTAGAATTGCTGGTCATATGATAACTCTATGTTTAACTTTTTGGGGAATTTCCAAATTGCTTTCCACACTTTTACCAGAAAAACATGCACCTTCCATCTTTTCCACATCTTCACCAAGAGTTGCTATTGTCCATCGTTTTTTATCATAGCCATCCTAGTGGATGTGAAGCAGTATCTCATTATGGTTTTCCCTTGCATTTCCGTAATGACTAATGAGACTACTGATATTGAGCATCTTTGCATGATATTCTTGGCAATTTCTATACCTTTATTGGGGATATGTCTATTCAAGTCTTTTGCCCATTTTAAAATTGGATTATTTGTCTTTTTATTTTTGAATTGTAAGAGTTCTTCATACATTCTGGATATAAGTCCCTTGCTGGATATATGATTTGCGAATATTTTCTTCCCATTCTGTGGGTTGTTTTGCACTTTCTTGATGATGTGCTTGGAATCACAAAGGTTTTAGTTTTGGTAAAGTATACTTTATCTACCCTAGATCTATTCTTACCGTCTACATTAGTGCCCTGACTCTTAGGTAAATCAATCTAGCTTCTCTTCTTACCTCCGATTCTCCTTTCCACACATCACCCTGAACTGTATAACAAAGGCCTAGAGCAAGTAGAACAGATACAGTATCTTCTTTAGAATGTGACATGAGGAGGAAAGTCTGTGATCTCCTATAATTTCATATTTTTGTCCCTTTCAGCTGTACAAAAATATTCAGATACAATGTGCATTTTCCTGAGGGTACAGGTCTCTTGATTCATTTCATCAGATTTTCAAAGATACTTTTAATGACAAAAATATTAGGAAATATGAATCTAGCCTCCTCCTCTTATTTTACAAGAAAATGAAAACCTAGAGCAGTTGAGTGACTTGACCAAGGTCACCAGACTTCTTCGTGACAGTTCTAGAGACACTCGGGTTTCCTTAGCTCCCTGCCCCTCCCCCATCAACACGACCCCAGGGTGTCATGCTGCGTATTGGACTCCCGTATTGCAGGTGAATTCCTCTTGAAGCAGCATATTTAATCCAGTACCAACATTTTTGAGACTAAAGCCAGGCAAGACTGACATGAAAGGGTGTGTGGGAGCTGGGGAACAGGGCAGGTCAGAAGCATCAGTCTTGAGGCTCCCCTGAGGAAGCCGTTTGCCTGGATGGAGAGCAAATCAGGAAGTGACAGAATGAAAGGTGTGGGAGAGAGTGAAGGTAAGATGGAAGCACACATCACCTCTATGCCTGGGGTCAGCTGGAAATGATCTGCAGTCTAAACCATGGAAGGGCTTTGCTGAGCAGCGGTCAAGGAATCCAAAACTGGCACTTGCTTGGCAAAATGCGAGGACAAGAAAAATGGTACAACTGACAATCCTAATGATCCTTTCTCCCATCTAGACAATGGAAGACATTTCTATGGGTGCTACATTGAAAAGAAAAAGAGCATTTTAGAAACTTGCTGGCAGATTTTTTATTTTTAGACTTTTTTTTTTTGCAATCAGCAAGAAATTTCTAAATACGTGTATGGGCATCAAGGTTAACACTTTGGCTACAAGTTCTATTAATATTTAGTTTAGTTTGTGATATTGTACCAGTGTTGATTTCCAGGTATTGGTAATGGCACTATGTTTATGTAGAATGTTAATGTAAACAGAAGCCAGGCAAAGGACATATGGGAATTCTGTTGATTTTTGGTAACTTTTCTGTAAGTCTAAAATTATCTCAAAGTGAAAAGTTAAAAAAGAAAAAAACTTTGGCTCCATGTTTTAGTTTTTTTCATTTCCAGAAATGTATGTTTTAGCAATACATTCTTCATGGGATCCTAATTAAAAATATTAACTAAAAACCAAACAAAGCAAATCTGATTTATTTGTTTATTTATTACATGTTTTATTTTATATCATGTACACGTGGTATATTTCTAACATTTAAATTTTTAATTATTAAAGGATATGCAGTGAAAACTTTATCTCCACTTTTAGCCACCAACCCACCCAGTTCCTCTCCTTGCAAGCAATGTTTTGTGCTTTTCCAGAGATACTTTATACATGTATAAGTATATATAGATATACTGGTGTATACATAGGTATAGGTATACACCAGTCAAGTTTACACACAAAACTAAGTATCACAACACACACATACACTCCAACTTTTACACAACTATTAGCATACACATAAAAAGCTTTATTATATTTTGAAGTGAATTTTAAGGAAACAGGGATGTGATGATGAAGCATTCTTTTTGGCCTCATTCATACTAAAGATTTTTAAAATATGATTTTAAAATCGAAGTCATCTGGGCATACAGTTTTATTTTTCAAATCAAGTAGAAGTGAAATATTTATGGTGAAGAATATTATTAGCCCTTTGATCTATCCCCCACACCTCCTTAGCCTGCTTCTGAAAGGCAGTCACTTTTTCCTCTCTTAGGTTCTGCTGGTAGATATCTCTCAAATTGCTAAGTAATAGGATTCTGCTGTTTGGACTCATCGGTTTTTTTTTTTAAACTCTTTATTGGAATATATTTGCTTTACACTCTTGTACCAGTCTTTGAGGTACACCAAAGTGAATCAGCTGCATCCATACATATATCCCCATATCCCCTCCCTCCCGTGACTCCCCCCCACCCTCCCCATCCTGGCCCTCTAAGGCATGTCCCATCATCAAATTGATCTCCTTTTGTTATACAGCAACTTTTGGGGTTTTTTTTTTAAGATTTTTTTTTTTTGATGTGGACCATTTTTTAAGTCCAAGTCTTTATTGAATTTGTTACAATATTGCTTCTGTTTTATGTTTTGGTTTTCTGGCCAAGAGACGTCGGATCTTAGTTACCCGACTAGGGATTGAACCCACACCTCCTGCATTGGAAGGTGGAGTCTTAACCACTGGACCGCCAGGGAAGTCCCCTGACTCATCAGTTTTATCACTACCTATTGGGCTCTGGTCTTTTTATTCTCCATTTCTTCATTCTCTCAAGATATAAAATGATATCACTATTTTTGGTCTCTTAACAGGTTACATTTATGGCTTGAATAATATATAAGCACCATTATTTCTTGCTCAACTACAGCCAGATCTCGTGATCCCCTAATTATCAAAAGCAGATAGTAACATCCCTAACCTTTTCTTTAGTTGTCCTCCCTACTTCCATCTTCTGTCATTTTCCTTTTACACTGTCAAGGTCAATATCATTTATATTTTCTTCTGTAACCATGACTTCGTTCTCCATGTATTGTCTATAGGTTTGATTCTAAAAGTTGAAATCAATCAGTACGTTTCAAATGGTGATGTCTATGTAAAAATTGTTCACTGCAGAGTCAGTATATTCTCTGCTTACATTTTATTTTATCCACCTCTTACTCTTTCCTAGAGTTTCTGATGGACTCTGTTTCATTCTTCCTTTCTTCTGTTCCTATACTGTTTGCCTTAATCACAGTCACGATTTCCCCCCAAACTTGTTTGCCAATTAGATATTCTGTTTCAGACTCCCCACCCCCTTGCCCCTGAAGCCTTTCCTTTCATGGTCCTCCCTCCATCCTTCTTTTCCATTCAGGACTAATGGGGCAGTGGCACAGCTCTCCTTCTAAAGCTGCGCTTCGCCACTTTACTTAGTCGGACCTACTATTTTTTGGATTCTGTGCTTTCTCTGTTTATTCCTTCATTTTGCTGGAGCACTTCTTCAAGGAACGCTCTAAGAAAGAGTGCGATCTTTGCTCCCAAATTTAGCATCTCTCTGACGTTTCTATCACTTTCAGATCTCTCAATTGACTTCTCTCTGTGAATTTGCTGAAAGTAAAAACAACACCCTAACTGCCTATTACTTAGCTTAAGGAATGTCTTACTTTTATACAAAAAGAATTTTTATAACAGGGGTAGAGGGCAGGCATCTCCACCATCCAGGCCCTCAAAATATAGATACTGGGCCTTTCCTTGTGTCTGTATGGCTCCTCTGGGTGTCAAGGATCCCCCCTCTCCTTTTAAAAATTATTTTGTTAGTGATGCATTTTTCCCCAGACATGTTTTCCATCTCCCATTTTGCTAAGTTCTAAAGCCTCATAAATAGTGTATTTCCAGGATTATCTGTTACTTTGTTATATGGCATGTTTTAGTTTTTATTTATTTCTTAATGTAATACTCTTCTTCCAGACCATGCCCAGGAAAGTAGTTCTTTTCTCAATCAGTAAGGCACAAATGATAGATTCTCTAGTGGAAAACACAACCCACATCTTTTTACGGAATTATCCCCGATTGCAATGCAGAAGTGACTGGAATCATTTCCTTTAATTGTTTTTTTAAATAACAGTTCCCTCTTATTCTCATCACATCACTTCCTTTAATCCTGGAAGGCTGCCTCTCAAAGTGAGCCCACTGGATAAACTGTCTGTTGCAATTGCTCCTCCAATTGACAGCAATAAAGCACTTGGGAGATGAGTCAGCCATTGGCTGCACTTAAGATAACCAGACAGTATGGGATTTGTAGCTGCATTTGCAGCGGAGTTGCTGTGACAAGCTGGCATGGGAAAAAAACAGGTCAGATCATCAAGGAACAGATAGTTTGGGGGAAAGTCTATTTTCTTTTTGGCTGAGGTTTTTCTGCATGTACCATCTCTTTTGACTCAGAAGCTAGGAGGTTATAATGCTAAAGAAATGTGCAACAAACCTGTGAATATGAGAAAAGTTGTGGATTCCAGTTCAGCCCCCTCTCTCCACATTGATTTGCTTAATGTGTTTAATTCAAAGCAACCCAGCCCAAGATTTTTTTGTCAAATCGTAACAACACTTGTAGATCCTTCCTCCAGGGATCACTGATGTTCTTTTTAATCCTTGCAGCATCCTTGCACAGTAGGTCATTAAAGAATTCCTACCTTTTGCGTGGATGGAAATCTTTGGGTTCAGAGAAGCTAAGAGATTAACTCAAGGTTTGTGTATTAGCTTCCTCATAGAGGAGCTAAGCTGATGATACAGTATTTACAGGGGCCAAGAATCATAATACAGGGAGAAAGGGAAGATTCCTTTGCCATGTAGACTCTGGAAGTAGTGGTTGGTGGCACTGTGCTGGCTTCCAACTAAGCATGGTGCTTCCTTTGCTCTCTCCTCATCCTCAGACTGTTTTCCTCTCCTGCTCTTCAACGTGCACCAGGGGACATGCAGAAAGTGCATGGACTTGGTGTCTTCGTTGCTCACTTGCTAAGCACATAAAGGGAACCTCTTCAAGCTTCTCCTTCTCTATCTGCAAATAGAAGATAATAATATTACCGAGTCCAAGCTCATAGCGCTCGCTTCAAAACAGGCCAATAAATCAAGAGAAAGGTGTTGGGGCAAGGAATAGCGACTTCATTCGGAAAGTCAGCAGACTGAGAAGATGATGGACACTATCCCAAGGAATCATCTTCCCCGACTTAAAATTTGGGCTTTTTTTATACTAAAAGGGGAGGGTGTAAAGTCAAACATTTCCTGGTTCTGGTCAGCCTTCAGAGCAGATGTGTTAATTTCTTCCTGCTGCCATTCACAAGTGGTCCTGGTTAGGATGTTTCCGGTGAGCTAAACAAAGATATTTTAGCTTAGTGCTCGTTACTTAGGAAGCAGGGTTCCCAGAGATGGGCCATTATGTATAATTTAAGCTTATAGGCAACATCCCTTTAGTGATTACCTTGTAGCAAAAGCAATAACATAGAAAGGTTAAAGTAATTGGTTCTTCCCTATTACAATAAGTTCTAATTCCCAGACCTCTGTAACAACTAAGACCACACACATGAAAGGGCTTTCTCTGGGAGCAAACAACCACACAGTAAAGCAAGTATTAACTTTCTACTCTGGATTTTTCTAGTCATAAATGTGTACATAGCACATGTTGTTTATCCTTTCATCCATCAATGGACACTTGGGTTGCTTCTACCTTTTGGCTCTCATGACTAATGCTGCTATGAACTTAGGTATACAAAAACCTGAGTCTCTTTCAATTCCTTTAGGTCTACATATAGGAGTGGAATTGCTGGATTGTATGGTAATTCTAAGCTTAGGATTCCTTTCTAAAGAACCATGAACTGTTTTCCATAGTGGCTGCATTTTACATTTCCACCTCTAGACTTTGTTTATTATTATTATTATCTTTTTAATATTTATTCATTTATTTATTTATTTTTAGCTGTGCTGGGTCTTCGTTGCTACACACGGGCTTTCTCTCGTTGTGGTGAGTGGGGGCTACTCTTCGTTGTGGTGCACGGGCTTCTCAATGCTGTGGCTTCTCTTGTTGTGGAGCACGAGCCCTAGAGCGCTCGGGCTTCAGTAGTTGCAGTGCGTGGGCTCAGTAGTTGTGGCTTGAGGGCTCTAGAGCACAGGCTCAGTAGTTGTGGAGCCCGGGTTTAGTTGTTCTGAGGCATGTGGCATCTTCCCAGACCAGGGCTCGAACCCGTGTTCCCTGCATTGGCAGGCAGATTCTTAATCACTGCACCACCAGAAAATACTACCTCTAGACTTTAAACAGCTACTTATTTCCATTTTAGAAGGGAGTCATTTATTTCATTGTTTGTCCCCATTTTTCTTAAGAAGTACTTGTCAACTGTTGGCTCTTCAAACCACCAGAGAAACCTGTTGGCCAAGCAAAGCCAAACTTACTACACCTGCTACAGGAAGGAAGACCACGTCTTTAAAGGTATTAATAGTGTCTCAAAGGGTGAAGTCAGGGAAGGATGCTTATGGGGTTTTAGGCCTGGTTATGTGACATTACGGCTGGTCTCGGAAGCTGAGTTACTGGCTGGCACTGGGCAGGGGCTGTGACACAATATTATTACTACACAACGTTATTATCTTCAAATTGCAGGTAGAGAAGGAGAAGCTTGGAGAGGTTCTCTTCATGTGCTTCGTGGGTGGGCAATGGAAACACCAAGTCCATGCACTTTCTGCCACATCCCCTGGTGTATGTCTAGGAGCAGGAGAGAAAAAAAAAAGGTCAGAGAATGAGGAGAGAGCAAAGGAAGCACCATGCTTGGTTGGAAGCCAGCAGAGCACTACCAACCACTGCTTTCAGAGTCTACAAGGCATTTGCATTGGTGGGCACAGTGGAGCCAGTGTCCTGAAGCCAGTCTTGCTGAGCAAGAAGTTAGCCTTGATAAGTAAGCTCTTTTCATTAACTCATAGTCTTCTCTTTCACGAGCAAGTATTTATTTCCTGGAGCAAGTAGATAAGACAGTTTTGCTTCTTGTTTAATGTAAGGACAATATGCCGCATTTTAGCATAGTTTAACACAGACACAAGAAATTATGTTGGTATTGCCAACTGAAAAAAAAATTAAAAAATGCACAACCTACAAGTTGAAAATTATATTTTATTTAGTGGACTTGCTGAGGACTTGAGCCTAAGAGGCAGCCTCTCTGATAGCTCCGAGGGGCTCTTTGAAGAGGTAAAGGGAGGAGCCAGGATATAGAGGAGTTTTTGCTAAAAAACCTGGAGGTGAGGACATCAAAAGATTACTGTTACTTAAAGAAAAACAGATATCTCAAGTTAACGACTTACTGCTTTTCTATGGGAAGATGGCAAAAGTCTGGGCTTGTTGAAATCATTCTTTTGATACGCATCTTAACTATCTAGGGTCAGTATCTTGCTTTTCTCCATCCTGAATCCGCTCAGGGTGCACCACTGGGGGCAGCTGCTGTAGCTGATGGCTTGATAGCCGCAATATCCTTTGTGTACTGGTATGGCAGGCAACATATTTTCATCCACAGTCTATCAAAGCAGATAGAAATGAAATATCGAATATTTGCTTCAGGATGTATGATTGTAAACTCAGGTTTCTCACCTGATTGCCAAGGTTTCTCACCCTCAGCACGTTTGACATTTTAGGCCAGATAATTCTACGTTGATGGCACTGTCCTGGGCATTGGAGGATGGCCAGCAGCATCCCTGGCCACTGACCACTCGATGCCAATAGCACCTTCCCCCTTCCACCGGCTGTGGCGACCAAAAATATCTCCAGGCATTGCCAAACGTTCCCTGGGGAGCAAAATCACCGCTGGGGGAGAATCGCTCTGTGTATCTTTCGTCAAGTCTACTTTCTTGGGCTTGGTGAGGGGCGAGGGGGAAGCTCAACAGCCAGCTACTAAGATGAATGTTCTTGTAATAGGAAACAAGCTTACTTTACTGGGACCCTGGATTCCTGACTTGGCCTACACCTCAAGTTCCTAATAAACAGTCTGACACATGTTGCAAAGGCAAGTTGAGACGGAGTTAGATCTTAGGAGGATTCCCTGGTTGCTCTGTGCCCCTTGTCAGTCTTGAAGCTTTCAGTTATAGCATTTTGCCTATATACCTCAACACCCACACATCTGTTTCCTTTTCAGACTGCAGGCTCTATTATTAGCACCACTGCTCAACACAATGTCTAAAATATTCTAAACCTGAAGTCACAGACAGGCAGTCCACAGTACTTACTTGGCCTGTTGCTATGTTTTATTTACTTATTATTTATTTATTTATTTATGACTGTGTCAGGTCTTAGTTGCAGCACATGGGATCTTTCCTTGTGGTTCGCTGGCTTCTCTCTACTTGCAGTGCATGGGCTTAGTTGCCCCATGGCATGTGGGATCTTAGTTCCCTAACCAGGGATAGAACCCAAGTCCCGGCATTGGAAGGTGGATTCTTAACCACTGGACCACTGAGGAAGTCCCTTATTTAGCTCTTTTAAACATTAGAATGTTCACCTTAAAATATAAATTTATAACTTTTCCTAAAAGAATCAGAAGATGGTTCAGCAATAAACTAGCATTGCCACAGTGCCAGGAATCCACAATTCCTGGAGCTGAGAATCAGTTTCTGCTCCAGAAGAGGTACATTCTTACCAGTTTCCATCCTCTTGGTATTGCTCTAGCCCCTTCTCTTGTCTGTATTACTGACTTGGCCCATGAAGGCATACGGATTTTCCGTCCCTGGTTTAAGCAGCCCTACAATGTTTACAATAATTGGACTTTGATTTCCTCCTAAGTATCCTAATATTGTATGGTGTAGAAAGAAAGAAACAAAGATGGCCATACAGCAGTCTGAAACAAAGTTGAATTAGTTTGCTTGACAAGAAAGTCTGCATCACTCAAGTGTAAAATCAGTAGGTCTTTTTGAATAGAGATTGAAAGGGGTGATATGTTTTGAAAAGAAAGTACATCAAACAAACATGGAGTAAAACTCTGTTGGCTCCTGCGGTGGACAGCAAACTCCTCCTTGCAACTGGTCTTTTCTCAAAAGCAGGACCAGGGCTCAGAAGAGAAGCACGAGGGGCTGTGTAAGGCTCCGCTTAGCTTAGGACTATGTGGATCTGAATGTGCATGCTGGAGACAGGTGGAAAGTTTCCCTTTTAAAAAAAAAACAATGGTTAATAATAATTATCATTCAGAGAGTCAAGTGGCTACCTGAGTGACTGAAACAAAAGGTCTCCAGGGTTTCGTTTGATCTTCAACTCTGGTCCTTTCTCTCTGGATCATTAAGGACGTCTTAGTAATGCTAGATGTAGGCCTTTCAGTGTATTTGAGTTGGGCTCCTTGAGTTCTCTTTCTGCACCTCTAGGTAATCTCTGAGCCCTTGAATTTCCCTAGCACAACAGTAGCGCATTGTACCAAGAGGATTCTCACAGCTCACAGCTCTGCAGGGAAATTAGGCCAGGCTGGGTATTTCCTGAAACAGGACTTTCATCAGCCAATGTGATAAATCAGTCAACCTCATGGCCATGGGTTTTGGACATTAAAAAAAGTTATTACTCTATCAGTGGACCTGCTTTTAGATTCAGACATCAAACCAAGCCTCATTCCCCTTGATCAGTAATTGACAGGATGATTAATAATTGGCATTTTAAAAATGAATACTCAAGGCACGATAGACAGACTGAAATGCTAGTTAGCATGTTTACAAAGCACTTGTCTCCCAGGAATATTGTAATTTGACCGTCCTTCTGATTTGGCTTCAGAAATTATTAGAACATCCTTCCTTGAAGAAAGAGGGAAAAGGGAATCCCTTTAAGATGTTTGTATTACAACAGTAAAGGGAATTTGATATATTTGGATTGTTTATAGCTCCTAGTGACTTATTAAATGTTTAAAAAATCTTGTCTTTATCACCCTCCCTTTAAATTTTTTATTGTGGTAAAATATATATAACAAAAATTTCCATTTTAACCATTTTTAAGTGTAAAGTTCAGGGGCCTAATTTATTTTTTAAAAACTGTTGTTTTGCTAATAAAAAAGAGTCGATGGATAAAGGGGAGAAGGACAAATTCATTTAGGTCCCTTTTCACGTATGTAAATGGGGATGCAGTCTATGTCACCAACAATCCTATGTCCCAAATCTTTCCCCCCAAAGTATCTGATGTTAAAGAAGTGAAGACATGGCTATGTTCCACTGTTTTTAAGAAATAGAACTTCAGTTATCCTTCTCTTTTCAAATCCAAAATGAGGTGGTTAGATTATGTAGAAATAATAAGATACTAAGATTTGGTGAAATTAAAAAGTGCTAGTTAGGGACTTCTTTGGTGGTCCAGTGGGTAACACTCTGTGCTCCCAATGCAGGGGGCCTGGGTTTGATCCCTGGTTAGGAAACTAGATCCTGCATGCATGCCACAACTGAAGATCCCATATGCTGAAACTAAGACCCAGCACAGCCTAAATAAATAAATAAATAAATAAATAAATAGAATTTTTAAAAGTGCTAGTTAACCTTGAGTGAAGAAGCCATATCAAAACTGTTTATCAGGGGCTTCCTAGGTGGCGCAGTGGTTAAGAATCTGCCTGCCAATGCAGGGGATACAGGTTCGATCCCTGCTCCAGGAAGTTCCTACATCCCTTGGAACAACAAAGCCCATGTCCCACAACTATTGAGCCTGTGCTCTAGAGCCCGTGAGCCACAACTATTGAGCCCTCATGCTGCAACTACTGAAGCCCATGCACCTAGAGCCTGTGCTCCGCAACAAGAGAAACCATGGCAATGAGGAGCCCACGCACCACAATGAAGGGTAGCCCCCACTCACCGCAACTAGAGAAAGCCCGTGTGCAACAACAAAGACCCAACACAGCCAATAAATAAATAATAAATAAAATTTAAAACAAACAAAAAACTGTTTATCAGGACTTCCCTGGTGGCACAGTGGTTAAGAATCCACCTGCCAATGCAGGGGACACGGGTTTGATCCCTGGGCCGGGAAGATCCCACATGGCATGGAGCAACTAAGGCCGTGTGCCACAACCACTGAGTCTGCACTCTAGAGCCTGTGAGCCACAACTAGTGAAGCCCGCTTGCCTAGAGCCCATGCTCCACAACAGAAACCACTACAATGAGAAGCCGCCTACTGCATTGAAGAGTAGCCCCCGCTCGCCGCAACTAGAGAAAGCCCAGGCGCAGCAACAAAGATCCAACACGGTTAATTAATTAATTTACTAATTACAAAAACTTTTTATCAATTACTGGTTGATTAGTTTCAATGTATTTTTCTTATTTGTATACTTTGTAAAAATCATAAAGAATGAAAAATAAAACATGTAGAGCAATGGTAAAACTTGAGTAAATGTATTCTTTATTTACTTTAAAAATTATTGCTTTCTTAAAAATAAAAGCAGAAATAAGATTGAGTGCATATTTTAAACGTTAAAGCTGTTTTTATCTTTACATAGAGCAAAGAAAGTATTTGCTTCAAATGTATTTTGGGCATTCTGTAAGGCAGATTTTCCAAATGGTGATATAAAAACACTGGTTTAAGGAGTTGTTGATTGATTCCACTGTTAATTGCTGGAAAGCTGCAAACTAAAACCTCTTTGTGGAAATTGCCAGTAACATCCATATTGTAAAGGCTCCAAGAAATCCCATAACAAAGGAAAAACCTCTTTCAGTATTCTCACTGGTTAATATCATATGTGCTGCTGTGGCATTTGTTCTGAATCCATAAAATATTTCATTTCACTTCAACAGCATCACTTCAGTGTCATCAAAATTAATCTTCATCGATATACAATTTTTCTTTTAAACATGTGGCAATTATTCAATTCTTTTACCTTCCTGCGTGGTATCATTAGACATATTAGAAAGCCGAACTATTAAAAGGACAGAAAAAACCCCGGAACGACATAAAGCATTAACCCATAACATCTTTATTTTCATTTTACATTTCAGTGGAAATAAATCAGATTGAAATTGATTATACCCAGAATGTTATTGACTAAAGCTCTTTGCCTGCAATCCCAGGAGCTGCCACCAGGTGGTGATGAGCCGGTTTGGATGCATAGGCTCCCTTCCAGGGGAAGTGTGAGGGTCAGACAAAGCTCAAGCAGTTTTTGGTTTTCTTTTTAACTTCAAAACAGAAAAAAAAGGAAGAAAAGAAAAGAAGAAGAGGGAGGGAGGAAGGAACCAAACTACAACAAAAAATGTCAGGACATCATTATGAATTAACAAAATGCATCTATTGATAAGTTTTTTTCTAAACAGAGCTACTAGAGACCAACTTCCTTCTCCCTCCCCTCCCCGCCCCGTCCTGCCCCGCCCCTTCCCTCCCCACCCCGCCCTGCCCCTTCCCTCCCCACCCTTTCCCTTCCCCTCCCACCCTTCCCCTTCCCGTCTCCTCTGGCCCCCTCTCGGAGTTCACAGGCAGCTGCCTTGAACAGTTCCCAGCTCAAGGAGTGGGCACATTTTTTATGGCTGAGTGATATTCCATTGTACATGTACACCGCATCTTCTTTATCCATTCATCTGTTGATGGGCACTTAGGTTGTTTCCATATCTTGGCAGTTGTAAGTCATGATGTGATGAATATAGGGAAGCACATATCTTTTTCAATTAGTTCTACACCTGAAACTTACATAATATTATAAATCAATGTTAATGCAATAAAAATTAAAAAATAAAATTAAAAAAAAGAGCCTGCACCCTCTGCTTTTCTGTCAGGAATTTTTTTCTAGTTCAAAAGTCTTTCAGTGTCTGTTCTATTTGTGTAGCTCAGGGAAGCCTGGAAGACTTAGGAACTTAATAACCTCAGGCAGCGTTCAGCCACTGAGGGAACAGCGTGTGGATACACAGCTCAGCTTCTCTCTCAGTGGGGCCATTCTGGGAAGCTTCTACATGGCTCCTCAGGGGGTCCCTAGTGAGACTGAGCCCCAGATGCCTGGAGGGGAAGACTGCTCGTTTATGTACCATTTATTTATTAGGCTTTCTCTCTACCCCTTCTCACTTTCCTGTTCCCTCACTAGTACTCACTGAGGTCACCTCCCCCCAAAACTTGACCTGAGTTGTCTCAAGCTTTGGGGGAACCTAAACTAGTACAAGTTTAACTATGGTGTCATTTCGGTCTTATTAGATATATAATATTAGAATCCAAGCATCAGAAATCCTACCTGGATTGGTTTGCACAGGCAAAGACACACACACACACACACACACACACACACACACACACACACACTCACACAAGAACTTGTCAGATAAACTGGTTTGCAAGGCTGAAATAGAGAAACAGATGTAGAGAAAAAACGTGTGGACACCAAGGGGGGATGAGGCGGTGGGATGAATTGGGAGGTCGGGATTAACATATATACACTAATATGTCTAAAATAGGTAAATAATGAGAACCTGCTGTATAGCATAGGGACCTCCACTTCACTGTACAGTGGAAACTAACACAACATTGTAGAACAACCATACCCCAATAAAAACAGAAAAAAAGAAAAGAACTTGTGCCTGTTTTTGGTTCTGTCCACTCTAAGTCTGATATCCAAATGTTATTGACTTGCTAATTGCAATTCTTAATTTGAACTTTGCTCCTATATCCATTTAGTTTAAGCAGCTGGATTTCTTGGAAATCCTTTTCTTACTTGGTCTCATTATGGCTAAAGAAAAAAAGGAAAGAAAAGAGAAGAGAATAAAATAAAAGAAGAGGAAAGAATAACTAAATTGCACACACTATCATAGTGGCCATTGTATTATTCTGTGTTTATAATCTGACTTTTTCACCTGAGCCAAAACTTTTTTTTCCCCTTTTAAATAGACTTTATTTTTAGAGCACTTTTAGGTTCACAGTAAAATTGAGCAGAAAGTAGAGAGAGTTCCCATGTCCCCTGCCCTCCATTCATGTGTGGCCTCCCCCACTATCAACCCCAAACCCTTTTTAATTAGTTATTTTTTGTCTTTTTGAAACTTAAAAAATGCCTAATGTCATATAGATTTTGAAAGTAGTGATCTGGTGATTTACTGGTGCTGCCAGCTCTGTCTTTGATCTTTTCCTTCACGTCTTTCTATTCTCAGTCCGTACTCTACTTTTGAAGGCAGACAGAAAGATACACAGGACCCTGTGTCACCAGGCAAGGGCTCTGTACCTGGGCACCACTGTACAGAAAGCCAAACTCTGACAGCAGGTGTTTGCAGCAAAGTAAGGGCTTATTTGCAGGGTGCCAAGCAAGAAGAATGGGCAGCTCATGCTCAAAAGACTTGAATTCCCTATTGGCTTTTAGGCAAGAGTTTTCAAAGACCACATTACAGGAGAGGGTTGTAGTATGTCTGATCAGTTTATGGACCTTCCTCTGATTGGCTGGAGGTGAGGTAATAGGGTGATGTCTCAGGAATCTCAGTCATCAACCTTCTGCTTCCAACCAGGCTGGGGTCTACATACTTGTGGTCAGCACATGGTCACCATCCTCCACCAGGTGGGGGTCTTAGTTTCTGCAGAGCAGCTCAAAGATATGCATCAGATTGTTATCTCCATCCCTGCAGGAGGAACTAGGAGTCCTGTGACTCTACGGCTCTAATCATTAACTACTTGAGCCTACTCTTGGGAACTCAAGGAAGGCCTAGAAGACTAAATACTTTTGTCTACAAACAAGAAACGGGGGACACGGAGGGACTTTTGCAGCCAGAAAGGCCCTGAAGGGTTCTGCTTGGTTTTGTGTATGCTGGGGCTCATCCTTATCAGGGAGGGGACTTTTCCAAAGCAGAGAACAAAGGGAGTTTCTTTCACCAAACAGTGGGGGTCTGAGAGCAAAGCAAACGACAGTCTTCTGTTTCAGTATTCTAAGTCCTCTAAAAGAATATCAAAGTAAAATTTAATTCAAGAAAAATTAAGGTTTTCACTAAATTTTGAAGCCATGTTAACAGTTGATGTGGCAATTTCCAAATAGCAGTTCCTGTGTAAAAGTCGAAGTTAGAGGAAAACACATAGAAATGAACAGACTTTGGATTTATTTCAACACATGGTTTAAGGCTCTCGAACATCTATTAATGAGTCAGGTCTGCAACTGCTGCTTTATTTATGCCACAATTTTATAATGAACTCAGCGAACTTGGCTGGTTACCTGCCATGTGCAAGGAACGACACGTCAGAAAGGACGTCTGTATTTCCTCAGTGACAAGCCTGTGATCAGTGTTCCACTGAATCCTTTTGAATGTTTCCCCATTTAGTCCTCATAGAAGAAGTTTTCCCCATTTTACGGATGAGGAAACGTACGCAGCTGGCCTAAAATCATGTGACTTAAGCAGGATTTGAGCCTAAATCAATTTAAAAAAATTTATTTATGTCTTTGGCTGCACCGGGTCTTAGTTGCAGCTCACGGGATCTTCATTGCGGTACGTGGGCTCCTTTATTTGTAGCATGTAGAATCTGGTTCTCTGACCAGGGATTGAACCCAGGCTCCCTGCATTGGGAGCACAGGCTTTTTTTAAATTGATTAATTAGTTAATTCATTCATTGGCTGCATTGGATCTTTGTTGCTGCGTGCAGGTTTTCTCTAGTTGAGGAGAGCGGGGGCCACTCTTCGTTGCAGTGTGAGGGCTTCTCATTGCGCTGGCTTCCCTTGCTACGGAGCATGGGCTCCAGGCACAAGGACTTCAGCAGTTGTAGCTCGCGGGCTCAACAGTTGTGGCTTGCGGGCTCTAGAGCGCAGGCTCAGTATTTATGGCACATGGGCTTAGCTGCTCCGTGGCGTGTGAGATCTTCCCAGACCAGGGCTCGAACCTGTGTCCCCTGCATTGGCAGGTGAACTCCCAACTACTGCGCCACCAGGGAAGTCCTGGGAGCACAGAGTCTTAACCACTGGGCCACCAGGGAAGTCTCATGAACCTAAATTTATTTGATGCCAAAGCCTTGTTTCCATTCTAGCTCACCACACCACCTCTTTAACAAAGACAGAACTTTGCCGACCTGTTTTCCTAGGTAGGATCACACGGCTTCATATTTATTTAAAGAAATATTTATTGGGCCCCACCCCTCTCCCCACACCAACCTGACCTTTTCCCCCTCCTGTTGCCAGCACTGCAAAAACAAACAGAACCCTCTGAGGCCCCAGCGACCAGCCCCATATGGCCTATTGACACTTGAAATATACGTAGTTTGAATTGAGATGTGCTATAAAATATACATGGGAGTTTGAAGATTTGCTAAGAAAAAAATGTAGAACATCTTGTTAATAAAGGTTTTTTCCCCACATCTTTATTGGAGTATAATTGCTTTACAATGCTGTTTGTTTCTGCTGTACAACAGAGTGAATCAGCTATATGTATACATATATCCAATCCCTCTTGAGCCTCCTTCCCACCCTCCCTATCCCAGCCCTCTAGGTCAGCACGAAGCATCAGGTTGTTCTCCCTGTGCTGTGCAGCAGCTTCCCACTAGCCATTCATTTTACATGTGGTAGTGTATATATGTCAATGCTACTTTCTCGGTCCCAGCTTCCCCTCCCGCCCCATGTCCTCAAGTCCATGGTGAAATAATATTATAGGGTAAAATAAACTATTAACTCAGGTTCATACCATCTCTTTCTTTTTACTGGTTTAGTATAGCTACTAGAGAATTTAAAATTACCCATGTGGATCACATTCTATTTCTAAAGGACAGCTCAGCAGTACAGGCTGTACTTAGATCTCTTCCTTTGTTGCCTTCTTCATAGATTAAGTTGCTATTATTGGGAGTTTAGGGAGGATTTGTGAGAAGAAGGGCTGACAGCTTCTCAGCAGGCCTGGGTGTTAGAGGGGACCCTAATGCCAAAGACTTAACTTGGCTAATCTGCTTGAGCTGGAGTTTAGCGGCCTTGGTCATTAATGGAGTTAAGCCCTTTAGTGAGATTTGGCCTTTGCAAACACTACCTGTCTTTTTGGATTATATCTTACAGAATTTAAAAGAGGACGGAGGAAATGAAATCATCCAGGAACAAAACAAACATTCTCACTCTGTTTTGTCAAATGATGGTCCAGGTTTGATGTTTCTAAATTTGTCTTGAGTTTACCTGGATAGCAAGCTGAGAGCTATTTATTGTTTGCCTCCACTTATAAAAGGAAATGCCTATAATGGCTGTAGTCCTCTTTTTGTGCTACAGTTGAAAGGGATTGAAAAGTCCATTTGCTATGGAGAGGCTAAGAGACAGAAAGAAATCCTGCAGGGAATATCACATTACCTCCTCCGACTGGGAAAAAGACGGCCGGCCCAAGATGGGATTTCAGCCCTGTGGTTAAATAAGCAAACAATCTATCCATGTCATAGAATAATAATAATATGAAAGAGGATGGTACATCCAGGTCAACTGCCCACATCCAGCAGCTGGAGACACCGAGGCCCAGAAAGGCTGGGCTAGCTGAGGTCATTTAACATAGTGACAGGGTCAGCCCTAAACCCGCAGGTGGTAGAAGTGGGACAGAACTTCACATATAACCCAGTTCAGGGCTCTCAAGCTGCTTGCTGTGTACAATACAACCCCCCGGGGATTGTTCAATGTCTCCATGCCCAAGGCTGCCCCCTAGATGGATGAAATAAGTCATCAGCATTTGGTAAGTTTCCCAGGTGATTCCAATATGCAGCCACTGATCTGGTTCACCCTCTGATTTTCCAGACACGAAGACCCAGAAAGGATCAGAGAACTTTGCTCAACTTCCAAGAGCTACCAAGTGGCTGAGAAGGGACAAAACCCTTCTTTCGTGGCTCTGGATTTCGTTCTTTCCTCTTCCTTCATTCTCAGTCCACTCTTCTTAGGTCACATCACTTGTCCTTCCTCTGAAATGTCCTTCCTGCAGATCTCTGCAGCGCTGTCTCCTTCTCGATTGGAGCTCACCATCCATGCAGCATTTCCTGGGAGAGGCCTGAGCTGACCACCCGCACCTCCTCCCGTGTCACCATCACATCACTGTTTTTCTTCCAGGTACTTATCACTCTGTGAAAGGATCTCCAGCAGTGTTGGGCTTCCCCACTAGACCACATCTCGTCTGCCAGGCTCGCAGCCCTCTTGCCACCTCCTGCAACTGTCCCTGTCCCATTGTAAGGGATCGGTAAGTGTGGACTGAGTAAAGTTTGAACGGGTACTTAGCAGTGACATTCTCTTGGATACTGTCTTCTAAGGATATTGTTTCAGGGGAGATATACTTCTAATTATATAAGTTGGAGAATATATTGTTTGATTTTGAGAAATGCGTTTTCCAGCGCAAGTCTTCTGAATCACATCTGTTCCATCATGTGAGGCTCATCTGTGTGGACAATTTGAATATACATCAGCTCCAAGATAGACTCTTAGGCTATTTAAAGGGACAACGCTTTACCCATGATCCAAAAATGGACTTTCATTAGATAATGGAGTATGATTAGAATGAGTATCGCATGACCAAATGGAAACATTTGCTTCCAATGAAGATCAAGTTATAATTGCACTTCTTGCAATTGGAAAAGATTAACAATGTGACAATTAAAGAAAAAGCTTTCCAGGTGAATATACAGACAGTAACTGCAGGTGGCACGCTACAAGATTATAGCACTCATGCATTTGTGGGCCCTCATACCCATGAATTCTATAAAATGGTATAAAGTGATCCTGTAACTATTCAGAGGTTATGATTAATTCTCAAATGCATTCATGCAGAGGTGCAATAAACATGATTCCTGTCCTCATTGAAACTAGCACTTACTTTGGCACTTACTATGTGTAAGGTCCAGAGCCTGGTTACTCAAAAGCCTTGTTCCTAGAGTAACAGCAGCAGCAGCACCTTACAGCTTGTTACAAATGCACAATCTCAGGCTCCCTGCTCTAGTACCACAAAATCAGAATTTGCCTTTTAACAGGATCCCCAGGGAGTACACACACACACACACACACACACACACACACACACACACACGAGTTTGAGAATTGGTCTAAACCTGTGGTTCACACCTTGTGGTGGTGGGGGGGTGATTTTATTCTCCAGAGGGCATTTGGCAATGACTGGAGACCTTTTTGGTTATGACGCCTGGGGATGGTGAGAATGGAGGGATGTTACTGGCACCTAGTGGATAGAGCCTGGGGATGTTGCTCAACTTCCTTACACTACCCAGACAGCCCATCTCCCCAAGAAAGAATGATCTGGCACAAAATGTCAAAAGTGCTGAGGCTGCGAACCCTGCTCTAGAGCAACAGACTCGAGAACTTAAAAGGATAACGTTATTATTCAGAATAATGCAAATTGTAGCTTAGAAGCATTGGTCAATCAGAACTATCCACAGAATCCATATATCTAAAACTTGAAAGATGAAGTTCATTGAAAAATCAATAATAAACTCAACATCATGGACATAGCTGATGAGTGGCCACAAAATCGCATTCTATGACATCAGAAACCAAGGGTTTAATGGTAGTGATGTCTTAAAATAAATTAAACCCACTGTCACCAACCTCAGCATCCTCTCTGCACCTTGTTCTAGTCACAGCATTGCTTCCTGCTTCTATCTGAATACTCCAGGCCCATGTGCATGGTTTCTTCTGCCTGAAATGCCCTTTTCCTTTCCTTCATCTGTCATCTTCCTTCCTCTCCTGCCCTAAGATGCCACCGGTCAGTGCCCTCTTCAGTGCTTTTCCTCTTCCTCCTGATCTCATGGCCCCTCTCCCCGCCTCCAGGTTCTCCCCACTGGAGCACACTCATCCTAGAGCATCTGTGTCTGGCTGTATCCACTCCATTTTACTGGGACCAGGATCCCACCCCCAGAGATTCTCTGCTCATTAATCTGGGTGAGGCCTGGGCGGCAGTATTTTTCAAGCTCCTCAGCCAGGGTTGAGAACCACTGCTCACAGATATAGGTCAATCTCCTTAACTCAGTAAGAATCTGGGACTGTCCTAACCACAGCTTCCTTTTCAGGCTCATTGGCCACTCTCAGCATCTTGATCTCTCTTCATTTCCTAGCCATATTTTCAAATATGCTATGTACTTTATCTTTTTTTAAAGATTTATTTTATTATTTATTTATTTATTTATTTATTTTGTTTTTGGTTGCGTTGGGTCTTTACTGCTGCATGTGGGCTTTCTCTAGTTGTGGCGAGTGGGGGTTACTCTTCATTGCGGTGTGCAGGTTTCTCATTGTGGTGGCTTCTCTTGTTGAGGAGCCCTCTAGGTGCGAGGGCTTCAGTAGTTGCAGTGTGTGGGCTCAGTAGTTGTGATGCATGGGCTTAGTTGTTCCTCAGCTTGTGGGATCTTCCCTGGCCAGGGATTGAACCCATGTCCCCTGCATTGGCAGGCAGATTCTAAACCACTGCGCCAGCAAGGAAGCCCCACCATGTACTTTAAAAAAAAGTTATTTGTCCTTGTTAAAAAATGTAATAGTGTATTTGTACAAATTTTGGAAAAAACACAGAATGATGAAGTTGAAATTGACTTACCTCTAAATCCAGAACCAAGAGTTAACCACTGTCATATTTCTGTATTTCCTGCCAGCATTGCCGTGGGCATAGTCATAACAACCCCAGTCCTGTCCTGTACGTGTGCCTCTGTTCATACAGCTCCCTTTGCCTGGAAGGTCCTTCCTCACCTACCATCCCTTGGCCACCCAGCGTTTGCTACTACAAACCCCTCAATGCCCATCAGATATTAATGTTTCTCTGTTGCAAAACCTTTTCTGACCAGTCTCAGGCAGACGGGGTATATTCTCTCGTATCTGCGTTCCTATAGCACTGTGTCCACACCCAAGGTTATGGCGCTTATCACTGGGCACTGGGGCACCGTCTGCAGGTCATTTTCCCCTGCAAGACTGTGAGATCTTTGAGTGTAGGAAGTCATGACTTTTCCTTATGTATGCTTTTGTTTGTTTGTATTTTAATCCCGGATGCGTAGCACAATGCCTGGATGGGAGAGAGACTAAGTAAGTAGACTTTCTTGAATTGGTGAATTTGCTTCCATAATTGAATCTGAGAACAAGGTATACCCCTTAGTGAAACCATTCTGAACGGTAGCATTTCAGCAGTTGATAATGGCCTGTTTTTGTTTTCTTTTTTTAATTTGGCTTTATTCCTTTTAAGCTGAACACTGTTCACTGGTCTTTGCTCCTTGGTTACTGAACAGTTCTACTATTTTAATTGAAATCAAATTGATGGAGAACAACCATAATGAGTTTTTTATTTTATTGATGTTTTGTAGAATTAGGCTATGTGGGAAAGCGGTGGATGGAATTAAGATAGGACAAAAGTAGCTGCTTCGACCTTTAGCATCAAGAGAAATATAGCCAAGGCTCTCCCAAGCCCCAAAGTTGACATTTGCACTGATAATGTTTTAATAAATGGACTTGGCTTTACCTGGTGGTGATACTGGTCTGTGCTTTCAAGATGCTCCAACATTCACAGTAGGAGCATGCAGAGGAGAGATAGGAAGACATATGAGTGTTAATATTAATACTTTGGTCAAAAAAGCTACAGTAACATGCATTTTCCCATTTATTATGTGGCATACAAGGATGCTAAATAGTGATAGCAAAACCCAGCAAAGTCTACATTAAAATACTTAATATTTTAAATAAAATAATGTACCTAAATCATAAAGAGTCTTATATTTTTAAAAAGCAAATGGTAAATCACCAGGGAAGTAAAATGAATAATTCAAAGCTTCTGAAGAGAAAACAAATGCTGAATTTTGAGCAAGGCAATGTCCTTACATGAACTCATTGTCATTATTGACCATCAAGATAGCAAGACTTCCCCCTCAATCCTTCCTACAGCTTCCATTATGTCTTATTATCACACACACTCAGCAGTCATTGTGTGAGAACTGCTTTCACTTTGTGTACTGACAATTTGTTGGCTCATAGGGGACTCAGTAGAGAAAACAATGAGCCATTTCAATAACATTGCAACAAAAAATGGGACACTGCTGTTTGTTTCTCCCTCTAAGCCAAATTCCAAGAGGCAATTTGAGGATGGGATTTGAACATGGGCTAAAGCTGATTTAGTTGTTCTACTTGGTCAGGCCTTTTGATTCTGTATTAGGTGAGGCCTGTCCCTGGGCCAACACTGGTTCTAGAACTTTTTAGGAACATAACTTTGGAGGCAGACTCCTTCACTGTGACCCTGAGGAAGTTACAATACTTCACTTATCTGAGCCTCAGTGTTTTTCCTGAAATAAGACATAATAATATTCATATTGTCTGTCTTGCCTATTATGATCCAGGAAATGCTTTCCCTTGTTGTTTCTTCTTGTATCTAGAGTTGCACTATTACAACCATTTTATGTAGAGTTGTATACATGATCAATTGCCTCAAGACGTTTAGCGACCATTAATTTTGTCCGAGGCTTGGTTACACATTGGGTAATGCAAGAGACAACAATCTTATAAAATAGACAAGATATAAGTAATATAGCTAGGAACATTAATAAGGTCATAGTACTCAGAGAGAGACAAAAGCGTAAACAATTTGAAAACAACAAAAAGAGAACAAAGTAAAACAATGATTAGTATAACCAGTGGTAATCTGGTCACAGTAAGCCCTCAAGTCCAGAGGGGAGACAGCTGGAGAAGCCAAATTCTGGAGGGATCAGGTAGAGAGAAAAAGATAAATGTTTCACTTTGTTTACAAATGTATACTTTAATCAACTTGTTGTAGTCATAGTTAGCATAAGAGGAAATGTTCTCTGAAAAGCCAAGATATAAAGGCAGTAATATTTCAGACAAAAGGTTATAAAATTATAAATAATATTTATCAGTTCAGTCCTATGTAATTAATTCCTGTTGACCTGGATGAAGCCATCGGGATTTCCACTAGCTTTGTAATTTCTTACCCAGTTCAGTGGTAGATCTAAGTCATCAGAAACTTATATTGGTCAAAAAGTCCTTTTTATGAATCTTCTTGAAGATCTTCATTTTATAAAAGCATCAGAGTAAAATAATGACTGTCTATAAGTGACAAAAGACTTAAAATGGCATAGTTAAAGATCTGGTTACAATGCACTCAACAAGAAACCTGGTTATTTCTGTGACGTACAACATTTTAAGATAATAACCAGAATTATGACAGATAACATTATACCAGGACAAAGCAGAGTTTTAGGAATTCCATACAATTGTTTGGAATATCTATATCAATGGCATTTACCTATACAATGTAACCTAAGAAGATTTATCACCACTTATTTGACGTTTCCTATGTAATTTAACATACAAGATAAACCTTATTAGTTTACTATTTCTCTTTGGTATGTTTCAGGGGCCCTTTGAAGCATTTCACAGTTAGCTAGAGGTCAAAAGAACTTCATTTAGTATTTGACTTGGGGAAGTTTGTCCAAGAAATCAAAAAGTTTTACAACATTTGGTCAAGTAGGATCAAAGGTCACTATGAAACAATACTTATTCATTCAACCAAAGTGAAAATAAAACATTTTAAAGGCACAGAAAGTTGCAATGGATTACTTAAAAGGAGGTAAAGAAAATTTACAATCTGTTATTAAAAGCAGATCGATATTCCAAGAAAACTTTGTTCTCATAACACAGAAAACTAAATTCTCGAATTCCCTGGCAGTCCAGTGGTTAGGACTGCACGCTGCCACTGCAGGGAATACGGGTTCGATCCCTGGTCGGGGAACTAAGATCCTGCAAGCTGCACGGCCAAAAAAAAAAAAAAAAGAAAAGAAAAAGAAAAAGAAAAACTAAATTCTAGCTTTGTACCAGCTTACTTTAAATATTAACATTCATTTACTCAATTAAATTTTATTTTAATCTTAGCAAGTCCTGACCATGTTCAAACTCTTTTCTCAGGGTTTCTTGCCCACAGACTTTCTGTAACTTCCTTTTTGCTTTCAGACTTTTGTCCTCTGCTTTTCCTTTCTTTCTCTCTCTCCAGGACAAAATTACTTTGTTTTCTCTTAACAAAATGTGTTTCCTTTTCTTTTCTTTTTTTTTTTAAAGAAGTGGATTTATTTAGAGAGAAACACACTCCACAGACAGAATGTGGGCCATCTCAGAAGGTGAGAGAGGCCACAAAATGTATTTTCATTCCTTGTGAGTTTTTTATTTCATACAAAGTTGTTTTTCTTATTAATTTTAGTAGTTTTAATTACTTGTATTAATTAGAATTCTTAACTTTTAAAAACCTTAATTTCCAGTGAAAACTAAGAAGTAGGAAATCACGAACTGTCTTTTACAGTAGCGTTCTGTACATTGGCAAACATAAATATTGTTTATGATTTCTAAAAAAAGTGCTTTTTTATTTTTTATTTTATTTTTATAAAAACATTTCAGTGTGGCGCCAAGTATTTTTATTAATAGAAACATGTCATACATATAATGTACACACAGACATATATAAACACGCGTAATTAGAGATCTCATAGTTTCACTTTTAAAATTTAGTCATTGTTACCCAAAGACCGGGTTAAACTCTTGGTGGGTGTTGAGCCAAAAGACACAACCAAGTCAAAGAGCTGGAGAGGAAAGAATTTTATTACTTTCAACAAGTAAGGAAAACACCGGGAATATTTCTCAAGGCAGTGTCTCCCTGAACACCAAAATTGGGGAAGTTTTAAACTAAGGGTGTATGCATATTCATGAAGGGACTTGAGTGGTGTGTGCATATTCATGAAGGGACTTGAGTGGTGTGTACATATTCATGAAGAGACTTGAGCAGAGGAGAATTCAGCGTAGAATTGGAGCAAAGGTTAACAGAGTCCAGGCTCTAGGTGACTGAAGTCACGAGGCTCAGTAAAGGTCAGCATCACGGTTTCTTAAGGTTTCGGTTAGTCTGGTGGCTGAGTGCTCCAGGGGGTTCGGATGCTGCAGAACAGCACAAGAATGTGCTTCAGGTTAATCTTTGCCTTCCAAACAGAGCGGGGAGTCTTTATTGTCTCAATATGATTAAATTATTTCCCCAGCCTGGTAATAGCTATTTGTTCTTACATTCCTTTGTTCCTTTGAAATCATTAACTACTGAGACTATTCTTCTGCAAGGGCAAGCATTGTGACCAGGCTTGGATCACAAAATGACTTAGGTCTATGTCTGATTCTCTTCCCCTGGGGACCACTCCCTCACCCTATCTGCCTACATCATGGATCAGATATTACAAATACAAACTTACTCGTTTATAAATAACAGTTGGAATAAGCTCAGTTCATTTGCTCAGGTGACTAAGGCTTTACTATCTGTGGGAAAGACTTTTAATATTTGTATTTGTCCTTGATAAATCCTTAAGGAGGCTGTGAATTAGATTTTGGGTGAGAGAACATCTCCAGCAGCTTTAGTTTAAAAAGGCCTCTCCCCACCCCACCTCATCCTTTTTTTTCTTTTCTTTTGATTTCAGGTTGTTCTCCCTGACTGAGCTAAGTTGGCTCAGTCTCAAGTCATTGTGGGCTGTATCTACACTTCTAGATTTGTAGAGATTTGAAAGACGAAGACAGTTGCTCTTAATTCCTCCGAGAATTGTTCTTATGCCTAAATGATTTCAAAAGATTGATTTACCCAACTACATTTTCTTTAATTTGTTATTTTTATATCAGTGAGAAGATTTCCAGCTAAAGTGAGACCCAAAATTTCTGTTCTAGAACTTTACGGTTCAATTCATCATGTCTTTGAAAGTTTGCACAAGGCATTCAACAAAGGCCCTCTTTCTTTTTTTCTTTTTTAAATTTTACTGACGTATAGTTGATTTACAATGTTGAGTCAATTCCTGCTGTACTACACACGCACACACACACACATACAATATATATTCTTTTTCATTATGGTTTATTACAGGATATTGAATATAGTTCCCTGTGCTATACAGTAGGACCTTGTTGTTTATCCATTCTATAAACAATAGTTTGCATCTGCTAATCCCAAACTACCAATCCATCCCTCCCCTGCCTCCCCACCCCAGCAACCACAAGTCTGTTCTCTAAATCTGTGAGTCTGTTTCTGTTTTGTAGATAAGTTCATTTGTGTCATATTTTAGATTCCACATATAAATGATATCATATGACACCTGACTTTTCCTTTTTGGCTTGCTTCACTTAGTATGAGAATCTCCAATTGCATCCATGTTGCTGCAAATGGCATTACTTCATTCTTTTTTATGGCTGAGTAATATTCCATTGCATATGTGCACCACGTCTTCTTTATCCATTCATCTGTTGATGGACATTTAGGAAGCTTCCATGTCTTGGCTACTGTAAATAGTGCTATTATGAACATAAGGGTGCTTGTACCTTTTCGAATTATAGTTTTTTGCAGATACATGCCCAGAAGTTGAATTATTGGATCATATGGCAACTCTATTTTTAGTTTTTTTTGAGGAACCTCCATACTGTTTTCCACAGTAGCTGTACCAACTTACATTTCCACCAATAGTGTAGGAGGGTTCCCTTTTCTCCATAGCCTCTCCAGCATTTGCTATTTGTAGACTTTCTAATGATGGCCATTCTGACAGATGTACAAAGCCCCTCTTTCTGAGTATACAAGTTAAATCCAGAGCAATTTACCCTGGAGGCAAAAAAAAATCTCCGTTATTGTTTTTTTTTTTTTTTTTTTTTTTTGGCACACGGGCTTAGTTGCTCCGTGGCATGTGGGATCTTCCTGGAGCTGGCATCGAACCCGTGACCTCTGCATTGGCAGGCGGATTCTTAACCACTGCGCTATCTAGGAAGCCCCCTCCATTATTGTTTTTACCAGCCACTGAATATTAGCTCCCAGTTTTTATTTTTATTTTTAAATTTTTAAAAATTAATTAATTAATTAATTTTATTTGTTTATTGGCCTCATTGGGTCTTCATTGCTGTACATGGGCTTTCTCTAGTTGCAGCGAGTGGGCGCTACTCTTCATTGTGGTGCATGGGTTTCTCATTGCAGTGGCTTCTCTTGCTACAGAGCATGGGCTCTAGGCATGTGGGCTTCAGTAGGTGTGGCATGTGGGCTTCAGTAACTGTGGCACGTGGGCTCAATAGTTGTGGCTCATGGGCTCTAGAGCGCAGGCTCAATAGTTGTGGCACACGGGCTTAGCTGCTCCGCAGCATGTGGGATCTTCCTGGAGCAGGGCTCGAAGCCCGGTCCCCTGCATTGGCTGGTGGATTCTTAACCACTGCGCCACCTAAGAAGTCCCCAGTTTTTATTTTGTATTGTGTGGGCTTAGGTAATCCTATTGGTTTTTTTCAATGTGTTTAATTAATATTGCTTAGGGGCAGATTTATATGCCCTGTCTTATAATGCCAGGCAGGGGACGCATTCCCCACTAAGACATAATGTCTATCCCACAATATACTTGAGCAAAAGAGATGTAATCATCTTCTATAAAGCCCGCTCAAAAATTCCAATTTTTATAAACTTTCATCTCAATTTTATCAACTCTTTTACCTTTAACTTTAGCCTCCATTGAGACTCTATCAATAAGTCTTGTTTTTACAAAGAGCCCCAGAAACTTTTCTTTTTATCCCCCAGCCATTTTATCCATTTTTGTATAAAAGATTTTGGGTCACCAGTGACAGATTGAGCCAAGGGACTCAGTCCCTTTTGTCAATTACATAACTCGATTAATTGGCCCGTTACCCTGAATAATTTTTGGTCAGCTATCTCAGTGTAATTTTCTTCCAGCCCTTTAAACTGGGGTAAATAGAGCAGACTTGTTTAGGACCCTTTAGTGTCGGAGACCAATAGGGAGTCCCTTTGGTCCATCTAACTTTAGGTAGAATCCCATTTATAATCCAGTGAGCCCCAAATTGGCACCTTAACATGTGGCCATAAGCCACACTCCCAGTGGCAGTTACCATAGAGGATCTGCCACATCCCTCTTCTCCAGCTTCTCAATGCCCACTGCCCATGAAGGCGTGAGAAAGAGCCTGACTCCTGCTCCAGTCTGGACACTGCCAACGTCCTCGTGCTGCCCAGGGTCATGCAGATGTGGGAGGAGTAGTCCTCTCCCCAGCACTGTGTCACAAAGCAGGTCAGCCCATGCTAGCATCTCAAAAGGTCTCTCCTGAACGTTATTTCATCTGTTCCTGGCTTTCACATCTCTAATCAGGGGCTTCAACCCCAGGCCAGGACAGAAGCAGATTCAGACTCAGTACTTTTCCTCATTTATCCTTGCCCTCCCTCTTTCCAGGGCCTCAATCCCACATCTTCCAGGAACATCCCTGAAAGGCAGTGTGAACAAGGGATTCTCACTACTACTTCGCTCTACAGCAGGCACCTAACCCTTTTTGCACCAGGACCCTTTGGCGGTCTGGTGAAGCCACAGACAACTCAGAAAAGCATTTTTTTTTTTTTTTTTTTTTTGCTGTGCCATGCTGCTTGCGGGATCTTAGTTCCTCAACCAGGGATGGAACATGGGCCCCAGCAGTGGAAGTGCAGAGTCCTAACCAGTGGACTGCCAGGGAATTCCCCAGAAAAGCATTTTTTAAATGCATAGAATAAAATACATGGGATCAAAAAAGAAGCCAACTGTATTAACATACAGTTACTAATACATTTTAAAAAGTAAATTGATGGTAAAGAAATACACAGACCTTTTAATGCATGCAATAACAAGATCCTGCAGTGGGTCTAATAGCTACTGTAATTTCAAAGTGATAAGGGTAAATGATGTGCAGTGATATCTGCAATAACTTAATTTGCTATGAAAATATCTGTGATTTCTGTTAATAACAAAGTTACAGGCGCTGCTCATCCTGACTTGGTTTGCTATCCGCATTCATATTTGAAAGGTTAATGTAAATTACAGTTAGAAGTTAGTGCAAATACAGGTGTTATTTTTTCCCATTTCAGTTTACGCCCCACTTCCTCTTACTGTATTAACAGAATCCCCAATTCCTCCCCCAGCTCTATTCCCAGGTCCCAATGCCTGAGGGGCCATCAAGCCCTTCAAAGCTGACAGTTCTGAAGGTATGTAGGCAGGTCCGAGTGTTCTCAGGAGTTGTTCAGTATTCTCGGTGTTGTACTTTCCTTCTATCTTTTTTGTTAAAAGTCACACACGGATCTCTGTATTTTAGGGGGTTGGGGACGGGTCTGAGTGCCTGTTTGGAGCAAAGCCACATAACAGAGCAGAGTGCTCGAGCCCCCCACCCCCAGCTGAGACGCGATCTTACAGAGGTCATCAGCAGGGGGCAGGAAGAGAAGAAAAGCACGAGGCATTTGTGTCTGGGCACAGGGGATGTCCATAGAGGAAGTCACCCACATAGGAACGAATCCCTTCCCTAGAGCATGTTTGTAAGTCCAACGTGTTAGCAAGTCCAACAAAGTTAACCTAGGTACCCACTAACACAATCGGCTATATAGGACTGTACGGTAATAGGTTTATAACAGTTTTCACTCAAATAACAAGTACATAAAAAACAAACATAAAAAATAAAACATTTTCAAATCTTACTGTATAGTGACATACAGGGCCTGGCGCTGAGTGAACAGGCAAGAAGAGTAACTGACTGGAGGAGGGAGAAGAGGTGGGAGGTGGTAGAGCTGTAGGACCCTCAGCGATAGGAGATGGAGGGCAAGCTGCTATTTCTCTCACGCCTGACGTTGATGGAATGCACATTCGCATCTTTGAAAGTCTGCAGCCTGAAGGGTCGTATGTAGGGGACTTAAACGGCACTTAGAAAAACCTTCCGAGGACCTTTCAGAGGGAGACCGTTTTCTGCCGATAAATTAACAGGAGTTCCTATCAGCATGCAAGGGTAGCCTCTACACATGAACAGTGGGATTATTGGTGATTTGTATTTTCTTTTTTTAAGTTATCCTTATTAGTCTAAAGTTAAATTTTCTATCATGAACATGCATACATTTGTAATAATAAAGAGAAAATAATAGAGGTTACCCCTTAAATGTTATGTAAGATATCTATGTTTCTTTTCCTCATTGAAAGGCAGCCTATAGTAATGGAATGAAGACAATATTAAAAAAACAAAATTAAAAACCTAGGGTTCTTGGTCCAAGTCTCATTTGCTCTGAGAACTTGGGCAAATCACTTACTGTAAGACGGGCTGTATAAGTGTTAGGGCTGCCATAACAAAGTACCACAGACTGGGTGACTTCAACAACAGAAACTTATTTTCTCACAGTTCTAGAGTCTAGAAGTTCAAGATCAAGGTGTGGGCACGTTTGGTTTCTCCTGAGGCCTCTCTCCTTTGTTGGCAGGTGGCCACCTTCTTACTGTGTCCTCCCTTGGCTTTTCCTCTGTGAGCTCACATCCCTGGTGTCTCTTTTTTGGTTGTTATTGTGTGTGTCCTAACCTCTTCTTCTTAGAAAGACACCAGTTAGGTTGGATTAGGCCCCCTCCCCCTGTAATTTTAGCGTAGTTACCTCTATAAAGGCCCTGTCTCTGATTACAGTCACACCTTGTGATACTAGGAGTTAGGCCTTCAACATATGAGGAGGGGCAGGACACAGTTCAGCCCATACTCATGTAGATTATAATATTTGTTTTCCTGTTTCTTGGCATTTGTTGAGAGGATATGTATTAGGAATATTGTAAAGGCCTAAGCTGTACAACTGTAAAGATGTAAGCATTAGGAACTAAGAATATGATATCTCACTGTGAAGAAACTGTACCTTTCCCCTAATTTGCTCTCCAGCACAGCTACCCGAAATAAAGGTGGACTGGCTGTCAGCCTCCCCAGTGTAGACTTGAGAGGAAACACCTGGTTAGGGGTGTACAACCAGACAATTGTCTCGCCTTATGCCCACTTCATCTGGACACGGCATTTTCTCTCAGGTCATTCTATTATCCTGGAAATTAAGATTAAAAAGAGTTTGCATCTATATTCCAGCGCAAAGGTTTTTGACATTGTGTTTTGGTTACAGCATTTATCCAGCATGGGTTATAGAAGAGACTTCACTGGCTCGAAAAACTGATACCTGTTATTAGCGAACACAGCAAGGCAGGATGTGGTGCCTAAAAATACTTAGTTATCTGCACACAGGTCAGATCCTGAGAGTAGTTCAGATGACCACTTTCCTTGCCCGCAGGCTACCTTTGAAACCTGTCAAAGTCGTTGAGGCGAGGCAGGGTTAAGGAAGGTAGGAAGACAGGGCGGAATAAGAACTTCGCTTTTTAGGTAAAAGTCTAACCCATGATTATTAACAACTCTCATAAACAAAGGTGCATGGGCCAGTGAGGATGTGACTTAATCTACCTTTAGACAAACAGGTGTGTACTTCCATTGTGGAGATTCTGCTCCCCTTTCTTGCTCTAGCCAGAGGACCACAGTGGGCATGCATGTGTGTGTGTGTGTGTGAGAGTGTGTGAGCATGCGGGCACACTTGTCCACACTAGGGGTTGGGGGACAGGAACCAGAGTTTAAGAACAAAATAAAGATAACATAGAACTGATGGGATCATCCATTTGCCCAGTGACCCAGTTCACAGTTGGTTTGGAAACGAGGCATTAATTCATTCCGTTAAGAGGCTCATTCATCTGTTTAACAAGATTTGCTGTGTCCTGTCACTGTCTCAAAAATGAACGTGGGGTCTGTGACCTTGAGGATGCATATGTTTATTGTTGGGGAAGTTGTTACCATTCCCCCACCTCCCACCAACTCTCACACTAGCCTGTTCAAGTTTTATGTATTGACGGTATGTTACACGCAGTTGCAAATATGCTTCTCTGGTTAACAGTCATCAAGGTTACAGTCATGACCATTCACCTGCTTAGGCTGCCCTTGAAGAGATTTCCTTAAAGCTGTGAGCAATATTGCTAAGATTCTCTAGAGAAATACTTTGGTTTTCTTTGGCCTTTATTCTTGGTATCAATGGCAACAAAATATTATACCAAAGTTCACTCCCATGCTACAAATTTTCCAGTGGACTGTAACTGGTCTCCAAAACAAGAACCAGAAATGATGCTTGTGTCATCAAACCAGTGATTGCTATTGCAGAAAATATGGCAGTCAGATTTGAAGAAATGCTGATCTGCTATCAGGGAGAAAGTTGCTGTTTCAGCATAGTCCTGTTAATTTAGAGAAAAATTCCCTAAGTTGGCAGCTTCTATTAGCCCTGCTTCCCGCATACTTCAATGTTGATGTCCAATACTGATAATGGAGATCTCTTTTAGTGCTATCATATTCATATTTCCTAACTCAGTTAACTTACATGGTATGCAGTAGACCTTGACAACATATGAGAAATATATTGACTTTCTGGCCAATATGCTGAGTTTTGTAAGAAATGCTTCTTTGAAGGTTGTGTGTTTCAAGCTCTGCTTATAGTTGTGGAGATAGATTTTTTTTTCTCATCTAGTTATTAATTCATTCAAGATCTCTCACATTTAGCCTCTTATGATTAGTAGCATTCATAATGGAAAATTGAGATTACAGGTGAAATCAAGGTCATAAAACAGCTAAAGGTTCTCTACTCTACCCAGAAAGCTGTGACTACAGTGTGCTCAGCACCATGTATTGACCATGGGTTTATGGGATACCTCTTATAAAAGCGTATAGGTGTGTCTGTGGTTTTTCTAGCACATAAACAGGTAGATTCTTTCATGATCGTGCTCTAGAGTATACTAATCATTTTAGTCCTTAAAGATGACTGATTCCTCAAGTAAAATTGTTTCAGGTTGTGTCCAAGAATATGAGGGAGGTGAGAATTGATGACACCTGTTTTAATATGTTCTGGAAATATTTCCCAGGAGGATACGTGAAAACCAACAAGTAATTTAGCTGTTTGCTTAAGAAGATTCCTGCAAACTAATTTATCCGGGAAAATAATTTGCTTATCTGGGAAAACAGCTCTCTTATCAGGAAATGGATTATCCACCTGTGAAAAGAGCTTGCTTATCAGATAATAGCTTACGCTTCAAGACCCATACCTGCTGTGCCGACTACCCTCAACTATTATGTTATAAACTATGTCCAGGTACTTCCCTGGTGGTGCAGTGGTTAAGGATCCACTTGCCAATGCAGGGGACACGGCTTCAAGCCCTGGTTCGGGAAGATCCCACATGCCGTAGAGCAACTAAGCCCGTGCGCCACAACTACTGAGCCTGCATGCTGCAACTGCTGAAGCCCCTGCGCCTAGAGCCCATGCTCTGCCACAAGAGAAGCCACTGCAATGACAAGCCTGCGCACCGCAACAGAGTAGCCCCTGCTTGCTGCAACTAGAGAAAGCCTGCATGCAGCAACGATCACCCAACGCAGGCAATAATAAGTAAATAAAGTAATTTAAAAAAAAACAAAACTATGCCCAATATCGATTGGTTCCCTGTATAGAAACGTCAGCCTTATACCACTTGAGCCCTGAGCCCCAATCCTGTCTTCATTGAAATCTTCCTGCTGAGACACTATGAGTATTGTCATGGTGGTGCTTTTCTTTGCTATAGTAAGTTTAATAAAATTAGTTTTGAAGGATTTGACAACACACAGAAAGGAGAAAAAGAACCAATATTTATTGAATTTTGGTGTAGGTGCTCATTATGTGTCAAATTGATATTTTTTATTACCCATTTCCTTTGCTAATGGTGTATGGGGCACATTTAAGTCAGTGCTAAGTTATGCTATGACCTGGGCTAGGAGAGAGTAAAGTCTTATATCATGTTATTTATTCTGGGCACTAAGATTCATAATGAAAAACAATGGACAGTTGAAACCTTCTTTACTATGAAACGACTAAAAATGGCAAGACTTTAGACCTTAAGCACCCTTTTCATTCTTTTTTTTTTTTTTCCCTTTTCATTCTTTTTCCCTTTTTTTCTTTTTTTTTTCAGCTGTTGGGTCTTCGTTGCTATGTGAGGGCTTTCTCTAGTTGTGGTGAGCAGGGGCTACTCTTCGTTGTGGTGCACAGGCTTCTCATTGCAGTGGCTTCTCTTATGGCGGAGCACGGGCTCTAGGTGCACAGGCTTCAGTAGGTGCAGCATGCACACAGGCTCAGTGGTTGTGGAGCACAGGCTTAGTTTCTCTGAGGCATGTGGGATCTTCCCAGACCAGGGCTCAAACCCTTGTCCCCTGCATTGGCAGAATTCTTAACCACTGCACCACCAGGGAAGCCCCCCATTCTTTATGTGCATCTCCATGTACCTCTACAAATGTCATGTTAACATAGGTGGGTATGAAAAATCATTCCTTTCCACCCTCCCCTTCTGCCCAGCGCTTCCCTCCTGAAGTTAGCATCTATGGCTGTTACCTTTGCTCAAACAGCTAGTAAGGCCCCACAATTCTTTGCTCAGGTCTAGTGTTATGGGTTGAATTGCACCCCTCCCCCCAAGAAAGATATGTTGAAATCCTAATCCCCAGTACCTCAGAATGTGACTTTATTTAGAAAAAAGGATATTTATATAGGTTATTAGGAGGTCGTTGTGGTTGGGCCCTAATCTAAAATGACTGGTGTCTTTATAAAAAGGGGAAATTTGGATTCGGAGACAGACACATAGAGAAGGAGGACAAGGTGAAGATACACAGAGAAGACAGCCATGTGATGAGAGTGATGCATCTGAAGGCGAGGAATGCCAAAGGTTGCTGGCAGACACCAGAATGTAGAAGAGGCAAAGAGAGATTCTCTCTCGAGTCATCACAGAGGGCGTGGCTTTGCCCACATCTTGACTTCAGACTTCTAACTTCCAGTAATGTGAGACGACACATTTGTGTTGTTTTCAGCCACCCAGCTTTTGGAACTTGGTTCCTCTGGTTACTTTGGTACTTTGGTACTTTGTTCCCAGCAGCCCTGGGAAACTAATATACCCAAAGTCAACAGTTTAAAGAGAAAATGAATATACAAAACATTTCATTATTTTTTATTGTATATTTTATTTTAAACTGTTATTTAATGTGGTTGAAGGAATGTGGTTGAATGGGTAAAAGGAACTGAATGCTGGGTTTGGGTTACCTCGATGGACTCTACATTAATTCTTACAGAAATAATTTTCTTTTATAAGTCCTTTTGAAATAAACTGTCTTTTCCTGAAATATGACTTTGTCGTATAACATAGACACCTGGAGCTACTCTGGGCTGAGTGCTTTACATTTGTGACCTGCATCACTGATGCAGTTATCAGTAACCTTTTCTGCAGATAGTGGAATAAGTTTAAAAATGGTAACTTGCCCAGGGTGACATAGCTGATAGATGATAAAGTCAGACATGCCACCTAACTGCTATCTTAAAACAAAGTCCACCCTTTCAACTCCAAAATTTCATTATTATAGGAACTAATTACAAGGATCAACTTACAGTAAAGGATCATCATAGGCTCAATGTCCAAGGTCATGAAAGAGAGGAGATGCTTTAGAAACTTAAGATATCTGTGACCAAGGTATTTTCTCCAAACTTTTAAAGAATAATATGTATATTTATTTACTGTAGAAAGATTTAGATTAAAATATACTAGGTGTCAGATCCTGTGCTAGGAACTTTCATAGATATTAACTTTCAATCCTCATACCAACAGTAAAAAATCTATTACAGTATACTAATGTTATAAAAGGTTCATATTAAAACAACACAAATTAAATTTTACTGACAAGCAGGGATAATTTAGAATTCTCCACCATTCCCTCACTCACTGTTAGAGATGGATTTGATAACATGTTTTCAATGTCCTGTGATGGATTTCCTCTGTAACTTTAGTCTACTCACTGTTTCTCAATCTTTGATGATAGGTGAAGGATTCCTGTACAAGACTGAACAGCATGTCAGGCATACCATACTTTGTGAGTCATTTAATGGATTTTCAAAGATAACTTTAATTACACATAATTTTTGCCTTTGTGTTAACCCCGGGTTTAATGTGCAATTTCGTAGCAGTTACTGTGATTCTGCTCCATATTTTGCAGTAAATTTCCAGTATCCGGTATAGGAAGGGCAACATGATCATAAAAGGTTCTAGACTAGATTATGTAAAGGTTACTTTGAAGAACTCAGAAGGGGAATTAGTGCTGTATAGGAACTAATATGGATTCACTAGGAGAAGTTCTCCTATTAAACTTCACCAGGTTTCTAAGTTATTTATCAGGAGACTGATCTGTAGGTCAGAATTTTTGCAAAGTAGTTGAAAAAAGATCTTGTACCATCCTTAGGACAAAAGGTGAAATGTGGGCTGAGTGACCTTGACATGAATTCATAACGTGTTCAAGGACCCTAACTAAATGGTGACCAGCTTCACCTTAGAAAGAAGTCCCTGGTGGCAGGCTGAAAGAGTTTATCCTGACTTTTTTGTTGAAAATACTTAATGGGGATTAATATGGGGTTACAAAAAGTATAAATTTGTCTCATTTGCAGATAATGTGATTCTGGGAGGAATAACTGATACCCTGGATAATTAAATTGAAATCTGAAAAGAACTCAATAAACTAGAACTACAAGTCAAATCAAACACCACAAAATATACTACTAATAAATATAAACTTATTTATTAGTAGTATATTCTGCTCTGTGATTCCCAGACCAAATACATAAGTAAAGGAAGATGGAAGGATGAAAAAGACTTGTGGTCTTTAGTTGGCTGAATTATCAGCAAATAGGTGGTCATAGATAATAATGCAAATTTGAGCTACCTTAGTGATAACCTGGAACAATGGAGACAATCTTCTGACTTCTCTGGTTTTGCTCAGGCCACCCTTTGACCAATGATGTCACCTGGGGCGAAAAAGTCTAATAGAAACGTCAATAAACTGAAACAGACCTAGAGGAGAGAAAATTGAAGAAAGGTGAGAACACTTAAGTCATGTCATATGAGGACCCAGCTGGAGATGCCACATGAGGATAAGAGGAGAAATGACAGGTGTCTTCAAATATTTGTATGGCTGTCACCAACAAGTATTCAAATTCATCTATATAGCCCCTAGGGTAGAACCAGAGGCTATAGGGACAAGTAGCAGGGAGGTGGATTCTGGTTCAAAACAAAAAGAGCTTTCTAGAGCTGCCAGAAATGGGACAGGCTGTCTCCTTGCCCTAAGGATGTTCATGCAAGGATAAATGGCCACTAGTTGAGGAAATCTGGCCGTCACTTGCAATTGCCTATTTAATTTCCATCCTCTACTTTTTTTCTGTTTCTAAACATACCTCAAGTTTATTTGGAGGTAAATAAATGACCCAGTTCTAACCACAGAGGGCTTTAGACCTGAGAGAAATTCCCTGAAATGCTGGAGCATTTTGGTAAGTTTTTGATTTTCTAATAAGAAAAGAGAGATGTAACTGGTGGCCATCTCCTCTCTTTATCCTGCCTTGAATGCAGATGTGATGTTAAAAGCTTGCAGAAACCATCTTGAAACCATGAGGAAAAGGCCAAGATTCAGGGAGAATCACTTCTGACATCACTGAGCTGCTTACCTCCAGATACCTTGCTGTGTGAGAAAAACGCATCCTTAATTGTTTAAGCCATGGCAGTCGGATTTTTTCTGTTACTTGAAGCCAAATTCATTCCTAACTAATCCAGGAAAGTGAGAGCAAATAGCAATGACAGTGGATTAGATGAATTCTGAGTCCCTCCAACCTTAAGGGTTTTTAAGCCCGGAAGCTAAGTTAATGTTCTTAATACTTTCTATATTTAACCAATAACTATCCTTCTGAGTACTCACTATGTAGATGGTAGTATACTAAGGGCACTAAAACACTTCCTTACCTTGTATGGTACCAAAATCGCTAACGCTGTTCTGGGAATTCAACAGTACACGGGAGCCTCTCAACAATGTCATTGTAAGGAACAATGATTTTATTTGTGAATGAGTTTCCTATAGCAAATCTAATTTAATTTTGTAACTAATGGCCACCATTTCACAGCCAGATCCATATTTGGTTCGAATGCTCACTGCTCATGACATACTATGCTTTATGCTCTTTGGCCAAGGGTCTGTGAAGATAGTCCTTGGAATTTCTAATAGATCCCACACATTTAGGTCAATATCTCCCCTCTACCCACCAATACCCCCTCCCCCAGAAGGCAGAGAAAATGCCACCCAGAAACTACTAGGGAGAGTGTATCCTACGGAAACAGAGGGGACCCTAAGCCAGGGGGATGTCTTAGTCAATGTCCTGCTTTGGGTCATGGGGAAGACTTCTGAGGGGATGAGTCTCTAATGTCAGCACTTTGGATGGAGATCCTCCTTCTTCCTACCTTGCTGAATAGCTTCCTTTGGGGATAGCATCTCCATTTCAGTGCAGTTAGCACAATCCTGGTTGGCTGAAGATCAGGAACCAACCTTCAGACTGAGGGATCTTCTGCACACCAGTATAACCTCAGAGATAAGGTGGACAGTGGTCCAGAAATCAGGGTTTTCAGCCCCACCCCTGTGAGATGGAAGGGGTACCCGAGGAGGGATGCCAGGGTCAGCAGTAAAACTAGAAGTGAGAGGGCCTCGTAGAGTGGGGCCATAGTAAAGGCCAACTGTGACCACAAAGGGACACGGACCCTATACTTGTTGTCCAAGGGAAGATGGCTGAGGAGAGGGAGCAGTTATCCTGAGGACACTGTCCTGCTGTGTCAAGAGCACTGGTTTCCCAGGCAATTTTGAGGGGGGATGGGAACTACATCCCCCTGAGAGATGGGAGAAAACCACTGAAAACATAGCTGGGAAGTCTAGTTCACATCACAGGAACCTTGGCTGTGGGCTTGAGCTGAAGAAAGTGTCCATTGTAACCTAGGTCTGAGATTTCTCAAAAGCAGCAGCAGCAGGTATGGCCTTAAAAATTAGGATATTTTAGGGACTTCCTAGGTGGCACAGTGGTTAAGAATCTGCCTGCCAATGCAGGGGACACGGTTTCGAGCCCTGCTCTGGGAAGATTCCACATGCCACAGAGCACCTAAGCCCGTGCACCACAACTATTGAGCCTGTGCTCTAGAGCCTGTGAGCCATAACTATTGAGGCTGTGTGCCACAACTATTGAAGCCCATGTGCCTAGAGCCCAGGCTCCACAACAGGAGAAGCCACCACAATGAGGAGCCCGTGCACCACAATGAAGAGTAGCCCCCATTCACAGCAACTAGAGAAAGCCCGTGTGCAGCAACAAAGACCCAACACAGCCAATAAATAAGCAAAATAAATAATTAATAAAAATAGTTAGGACATTTTATATCAGGCCATTTAATACACATTTTTCAAAATGTGAACTGTAACCCATAGTGAATGATGTAATAAACAATGGGTCTCTAACAGCATTAAAAAAAGAGAAATAGAAGAAAACCAAATAAACTAGAAAGAAAACATCAGGATGCATTGCCTGCAGTGAAGGTGATGTGAAACTTTTATTAAAGAGAGAGAGAGAGAGAGAGAAAGTGTGTGTGCTTGTGTGTGCGTATACACCAGATTTTGATCTTAAATATATTTCTTCCTGTGAGTCAGGGTCAAAAATGTTTGAAAGCTGCTAATTAGGAGGCTTACTGCCTAGATAACTACTTAATTTGAATAATATAGTCTTTAGAACATTTTGTATCCTGTTTCATTTTTATGATTAAACTGACAGGAAGTAAAGTGATTCAGGGCATTGACCAATGTTAATTAAACAAACGTCTCCTGATTTTGGAATGACATGTTCTGGTTTCCTATTGCTCTTTTGGCTTATGCAAATGTCCATACTTTATTCAGCAAGAGGATTGTTTGTTCCTTCGCTGCTCTTACTTCCTTCTTTCTCATTGATAGTGATTTATTTCCTGGAACATTCTCTACCTTCATTTCCATAAATTTGATCATTAGTTCCAACATTCCTCCTTTCAATCTGGTATAAATTCCTTTTTTTTTTAAGTTAGACCATCTCTTTCTTGAAATGTTCAGGAGCCATGGTAGTGTACTTCACTCTTCACTTTCTCACTTGGACAGGTGAAGACCTTGCTTTATTTCTCTTAGTTTTACAAAGTGCTAGTTGAAGATATGGAACAAGAACGTACTTGCCAGAACCGATGGACAGGTGCTGGTTCTAGAGGGGAAAGATGCTGACGAAGAGGGGAATGAAGTGGCCTGATTGAATGCATATTGTTTCTGGAGAATTACCACATACATTGAAATAATTCAAGTGTGCCTACAAAATAATTAGAATCATACCACAAAGCAAAGAGATCTCAAGAATCCTAGCAGATCTGAACTTGGTCTGGAAGGAGCACTGGGAATTTCTAATTGGGTGATGCCACCAATGCTACCAGAATCTTGGGTCTTTTGAAACTTAGTGTGACCTCATGCATGGGGCTGATAAGAACTGAAATTCTTTCTTTTTTTTCATTAAATTTTTTTTATTAAAATAAGTAAACCTCACATTAATTGGGTGTACAATTCTAGGAATTTTGACTCATGGACAGATTCATGCAAACTTTACCACAATCAGGACACAGAACAGTTCTATCCTTCCAGAAAAACTCTTCTAGAACTGAAATTACTATTAAAAAAACATCACTTCTGCAGACAAAGCTGAGAAGCAGTGGCAGTTGGGCTCCTACCAAGGGCAGAAGAGGCCTCCAGACCCATCTACAGAACAGCTTCTGGACACAGATAAAACCTGGGAAGAGACAAAAGATGGCGGTGAAGTAGAGAGACGTGGAGTGCATCCCTCTCCACAGATGCATTGGGAATGCACGGAAGGACGCAGTGATTCCCACAGAGAACCAGCTGAACACCAGCAGACGGCCTCGGACACCAGAGAGGGCTGTGGGGAGCCCGACATAGCCAGTAGGGAGGCATCTACGAGGGCTCAGAGAGGGTGAAGCGGCGGAGCTGTGGCAGACAGGAGGGAGTGAGAAACACACGGAGGGTCCGCAGCGCAGCTCAGTGTTCCCGGACCGAGACATCGATCCACGGCTGAACGGAGGGTCCAGGAGCGGGAGCGTGGGAACCGGAGAGCTGGTTCAGGGTGAGAAGCATTGTTGCCGGTAGGGTGACGGACCGAGAGCACAGGAGGGAGGAGGTCCGCGGAGAGGAGTGCCCGTCCCTGAGAGCTGCCCGGCCGTGATGGCGGCTGGAGGCTGCAGGCTCACGGGCGGGGGGAGGAGCCGCGCGCGTAGCCTCTCCCTCTCTTTTGGCGCCTCTGCAATAGGCAGTGGAGAGACGCCCTGCGGGCCACCTAAGGCGCTCAGGGATAGCAAGCACCCTCAGGCACTCGGGCGGGGCTAGATTAAAACCCCTTGCAACGCCAGCAGCAGGGAGGCTGCCGAGAGGAAAAAAAAAAAAAAAACAACAGCATCAAAAAGAAAAAAAAACCCCGAGAGAGGCCCAACTCTAAGACTTTCTGTTTACGCCTGAGCCACCAGCGCCCTCTGCAACAGGCACCTCCAAGCCTGACTGAAACAACAGTGCACCACTGCTCACTCACTCCCAGGAGAAGCAGCCACTATTGTACCCTCTCCCTCCCCACACACCGACGCTTACAGACGAACAATAAAGGAACCTCTGCTGGTCACAGAATAACGCAAAAAAACCCAAGGACAAGCAACCCCAAAAGTTTGGACAACCATGAGGAAACAAAGAAACACCATGCAGGCAAAGGAGCAGGAAAAAAACCCACAAGACCAAATAAATGAGGAGGAAATAGGAAAAATGCCTGAAAAAGAATTCATAGTAATGATAGTAAAAATGATACAAAATCTCGATAACAAAATAGAGAAAGTACAAGAAACAGTTCATAAGAACTCAGAAAAACAAACAGCAATGGATAACAAAATAACTGAAATTAAAAATACTCTAGATGCTATAACCAGCAGAATGACTGAGGCAGAAGAACGAATAAGTGAGTTGGAAGATAGAATGGGGGAAATAACTCCCACAGAGCAGGAAAAAGAAAAAAGAATAAAAAGATTAGAAGACAGTCTCAGAGACCTCAGTGATAACCTTAAACGTACCAACATTCGAATTATAGGCATCCCAGAAGAAGAAGAAAACAAGAAAGGGTCTGAGAAAATATTTGAAGAGGTTATAGTGGAAAACTTCCCCAACATGGGAAAGGAAATAATTAACCAAGTCCAAGAAGCACAGAGAGTCCCATACAGAATAAACCCAAGGAAAAATACACCAAGACACATATTAATCAAACTAACGACAATTAAACACAAAGAAAAAATATTAAAAGCAGCAAGAGAAAAGCAACAAACAACATATAAGGGAAAACCCATAAGGATAACAGCTGACCTTTCTACAGAAACTCTGCAGGCCAGAAGGGAATGGCAGGATATACTGAAAGTCCTGAAAGAGAGAAACCTACAGCCAAGAATACTCTACCCAGCAAGAATCTCATTCAGATTTGAGGGAGAAATCAAAAGCTTTCCAGACAAGCAAAAGTTAAGAGAATTCAGCACCACCAAACCAGCCTTACAACAAGTGCTAAAGGAACTTCTCTAAGTAGGAAACACAAGAAAAGGAAAACACCTACAAATACAAACCCAAAACAATTCAGAAAATGGTAATTGGAACACACATGTCAATAATCACTTTAAATGTAAATGGATTAAATGCTCCAACCAAAAGACACAGACTGGCTGAATGGATACAAAAACAAGACCCTTCTATATGCTGCCTACAAGAAACCCACTTCAGACCAAGGGATACATATAGACTGAAAGGAAAGGGATGGAAAAAGATATTCCATGCAAATGGAAGTCAAAAGAAAGCTGGAGTAGCAATACTCATATCAGACAAATTAGACTTGAAAGTAAAGACTATTAAAAGAGACAAGGAAGGACACTACATAATGATCAAGGGATCCATGCAAGAAGAACATATCACAATGGTAAATATCTATGCCCCCAATATAGGAGCACCTCAATACATAAGGCAAATGCTAACAGCTATAAAAGGGGACGTCGACAGGAACACAATAATAGTGGGAGACTTGAACACCCCACTTACATCAATGGACAGATCATCCAAACAGAAAATAAATAAGGACACACAAGCTTTAAATGACACATTAGACCATCTCGACTTAACTGATATTTATAGGACATTCCATCCAAAAATGACAGACTACACTTTCTTCTCAAGTGCACACGGAACATTTTCCAGGATAGATCACATCATGGGTCACAAATCAAACCTCAGCAAATTCAAGAAAATTGAAATCATATCAAGCATCTTCTCAGACCACAACGCCATGAGACTAGATATCAATTACAGGAAAAAAACTGCAAGAAATACAAACACATGGAGGCTAAACAATTCACTCTTAAACAACCAAGGAATCACTACAGAAATCAAAGAGGAAATCAAAAAATATCTAGAAACAAATGACAACGAAAACACAACAACCCAAAACCTATGGGATGCAGCAAAAGCAGTTCTAAGAGGGAAGTTTATAGCAATACAGTCCTACCTTAAGAAACAAGAAAATGATCGAATAAACAACCTAACCTTACACCTCAAACAACTAGAGAAAGAAGAACAAAGAAACCCCAAAGGGAGCAGAAGGAAAGAAATCATAAAGATCAGAGCAGAAATAAATGAAAAAGAAAGGAAAGAAACCATAAGAAAAATAAATAAAACTAAAAGCTGGTTCTTTGAGAAGATTAACAACATTGATAAACCATTAGCCAGACTCATCAAGAAAATAAGGGAGAAGATGCAAGTCAACAGAATTAGAAATGAAAAAGGAGAAGTCACAACGGACACCTCAGAAATACAAAACATCATGAGAGACTACTACAAGCAACTATATGCCAATCAATTGGATAACCTGGAAGAAATGGATACATTCTTAGAAAAATACAATCTTCCAAGACTGAACCAGGAAGAAATAGAAACCATGAACAGACCAATCACAAGTACGGAAATTGAGGCAGTGATTAAAAATCTCCCAACACACAAAAGCCCAGGACAAGATGGATTCACGGGCGAATTCTATCAAACATTTCGAGAAGAGTTAACACCTATCCTTCTCAAACTCTTCCAAAATATTGCAGAAGGCGGAGCACTCCCAAACTCATTCTACGAGGCCACCATCACCCTGATACCAAAACCAGGCAAAGATGTCACAAAAAAAGAAAACTACAGACCAATATCACTGATGAATATAGATGCAAAAATCCTCAACAAAATACTAGCTAACAGACTGCAACAGCACATTAAAAAAATCATACACCATGATCAAGTGGGGTTTATCCCTGGGATGCAAGGATTCTTCAATATACGCAAATCAATCAACGTGATACATCATATCAACAACTTGAAGGATAAAAACCATATGATCATCTCAATAGATGCAGAAAAAGCTTTTGACAAAGTTCAACATCCATTTATGATAAAAGCTCTCCAGAAAATGGGCATAGAAGGAAATTACCTCAACATAATAAAAGCCATATATGACAAACCAAAAGCCAACATTGTTCTCAATGGAGAAAAACTGGAAGAATTCCCTCTAAGAACAGGAACAAGACAAGGGTGTCCACTCTCACCACTGTTATTCAACATAGTTTTGGAAGTGTTAGCCACAGCAATCAGAGAAGAAAAAGAAATTAAAGGAATCCAAATTGGAAAAGAAGAAGTAAAATTATCACTCTTTGCAGATGACATGATACTATATATAGAAAACCCTAAAGACTCTACCAGAAAACTGCTAGCACTCATTGATGAGTTTAGTAAAGTAGCAGGATACAAAATTAATGCACAGAAATCTCTTGCATTCCTATACACTAACAACGGAATAGCAGAAAGAGAAATTAAGGAAACTCTCCCATTCACCATTGCAACCAAAAGAATAAAATACCTAGGAATAAACCTGCCTAAGGAGGCAAAAGATCTGTATGCAGAAAACTTTAAGACATTGATGAAAGAAATCAAAGATGACATAAACAGATGGAGGGATATACCATGTTCCTGGTTTGGAAGAATCAACATCGTGAAAATGACTGTACTACCCAAAGCAATTTACAGATTTAATGCAATCCCGATCAGATTGCCAATGGCATTTTTCACAGAACTAGAGCAAGAAATCTTACGATTTGTATGGAAACGCAAAAGACCCTGAATAGCCAAAGCAATCTTGAGAAGGAAAAATGGAGTTGGTGGAATCAGGCTTCCTGACTTCAAACTATACTACAAGGCCATAGTGATCAAGACAGTATGGTACTGGCACAAAAATAGAAAGGAAGATCAATGGAACAGAATAGAGAACTCAGAAGTAAGCCCAAACACATATGGGCACCTTATCTTTGACAAAGGAGGCACGAGTATACAATGGAAAAAAGACAGCCTCTTCAATAAGTGGTGCTGGGAAAATTGGACAGCAACATGTCAAAGAATGAAATTAGAACACTTCCTAACACCATACACAAAAATAAACTCCAAATGGATTAAAGACCTACATATAAGGCCAGACACTATCAAACTCCTAGAGGAAAACATAGGCAGAACACTCTTTGACATCCATCAAAGCAAGATCCTTTTTGACCCACCTCCTAGAATCATGGAAATAAAATCAAGAATAAACGAATGGGACCTCATGAAACTTAAAAGCTTTTGCACAGCAAAGGAAACCATAAACAAGACTAAAAGGCAACCTTCAGAATGGGAAAAAATAATTGCCTATGAAACAACGGACAAAGGATTAACCTCCAAAATATACAAGCAGCTCATGCAGCTTCATACCAAAAAAGCAAATAACCCAATCCACAAATGGGCAGAAGACCTAAATAGACATTTCTCCAAAGAAGACATACAGATGGCCAACAAACACATGAAAAGATGCTCAACATCACTCATCATCAGAGAAATGCAAGTCAAAGCCACAATGAGGTATCACCTCACACCAATCAGAATGGCCATCATCACAAAGTCTGGAAACAACAAATGTTGGAGAGGGTGTGGAGAAAAGGGAACTCTCCTGCACTGTTGGTGGGACTGTAAGTTGGTACAGCCACTATGGAAAACAATTTGGAGGTTCCTTAAAAAACTACAAATAGAACTACCATATGATCCAGTAATCCCACTCCTGGGCATATACCCAAAGAAAACCATAATCCCAAAAGAAACTTGTACCATAATGTTTATTGCAGCACTCTTTACAATAGCCAGGACATGGAAGCAACCTAAATGCCCATCAACAAATGAATGGATACAGAAGATGTGGCATATATATACAATGGAATATTACTCAGCTATAAAAAGGGATGAGATGGAGCTATATGTAATGAGGTGGATAGAACTACAATCTGTCATACAGAGTGAAGTAAGTCAGAAAGAGAAAGACAAATATTGCATGCTAACTCACATATACGGAATCTAAAAATGGTACTGATGAACTCAGTGACAAGAACAGGGAAGCAGATACAGGGAATGGACTGGAGAACTCGAGGTATGGGAGGGGGCGGGGGGTGAAGGGGAAACTGAGAAGAAGCGGGAGAGTAGTACAGACATATATATACTACCAACTGTAAAATAGTCAGTGGGAAGTTGTTGTATAACAAAGGGAGTCCAACTCGAGGATGGAAGATGCCTTAGAGGACTGGGGCAGGGAGGGTGGGGGGGAATCGAGGTGGGGGCGTCAAGGAAGGGAGGGAATATGGGGATATGTGTATAAAAACAGTTGATTGAACCTGGTGTACCCCCCAAAAAAATAAAATAAAAAAAAAAAAAAATAAGAAAAAAAAAAAAAAAAAAAAAGAACAGGAACAAGACAAGGGTGCCCACTCTCACCACTATTATTCAACATAGTTTTGGAAGGTTTAGCCACAGCAATCAGAGAAGAAAAAGAAATAAAAGGAATCCAAATTGGAAAAGAAGAAGTCAAATTGTCACTCTTTGCAGATGACATGATATTATATATAGAAAACCCTAAAGACTACCAGAAAACTGCTAGCACTAATTGATAAGTTTAGTAAAGTAGCAGGATACAGAATTAATGCACAGAAATCTCTTGCATTCCTATACACTAACAACGGAAGAGCAGAAAGAGAAATTAAGGAAACTCTCCCATTCACCATTGCAACAAAAAGAATAAAATACCTAGGAATAAACCTGCCTAAGGAGGCAAAAGATCTGTATGCAGAAAACTTTAAGACATTGATGAAAGAATTCAAAGACGACATAAACAGATGGAGGGACATACCATGTTCCTGGATTGGAAGAATCAACATCG